>NC_069781.1:177026753-178323896 GCF_027406575.1 Nycticebus coucang | reverse complement strand
ACATGTGATCTTTTTCATAGAGGACTCTGTGTCCCTGCCCATCAACACCATGTAACTGGTGTTACAGAATCAAAATGGATTTATTTTATCAAAAACAACCAGCAACCAACCACATAGATTTTATCTCCCAGAGTCTATTCTTCACACTTTTCAAAATCAAGAAAATAGGTCCCAACAGACTTACGTGAATAGCCTAGAATTCTGGAACATTCCATATTTGAATTTGGCAAATTCTCCTTTTTGGTTTTCTATCTTCTTATCTCCTTTATCTTTTTAAGCATGCACAGAGATCCCTCTCCATTCACTTGTCAAGTATTTTCCCGAAGAAAACACTAGTCCAGAATCGCTCTCCTTCCTAGTGCAGGAGACGCTGGCTAGCTAACGTGAGTGACTCCGAGGGGACTGCCCGGTGACTGCCGCTGCGTTCCTCTCTGCACCTCATTCTCCTGTCAGTGCCGATGCAGGAACAGTAACGACCCGCCACCACTTCCCACAAAGGAGGGGACACGGTGGTCTTTCGTCTTGGGGACACAAGCAAAGCATGATTTTAGCCACATCCATAAAAAGCGTTTCTAAACTTGTGTTGTCAAAATAGTGGTAAAAAGCCGCTTTTTCCATTTCAGCACCCCATTAAAAGGTTCCCAAATCCCATCTCTGAATAAACTTGGTGAGTCAGGTCTGGAAGACGGGAGGGTAGGTGTGGGGCAAGGCCATTTCTACGAGTAGCTATTCAGGCCCACCCACACCCCCCAAGCCTTCTGGAAGACAGGATTGAGAACAGAAAATCAACAAGCAGATGCTGGAGCCAGGCTTGTATAGCCCAAGCAAATCACAGGAGCTAGCAAGAGGGGGCGGTGCAGTCTGAGCATGAGAACGCCATTCGTTTGTTCGTGCGGTCATGTAGCCACTCAACAAACGTTCGCTGGCAGCACCTGTGTGCCTCTAGGAGCTCCTGGGGAGCGTGGAGCAGACTAGGCCAGGATGAGACTGGCGCCGCGACAGGGGCCCTGACTCTCCCAGAGGGCGACCATTGGTTAGTTCCGTGTGGAGTGGTATCTTGAGACATGAGCAGGTGCTTGATAGGCCAGGGAGGTGGAAAGGCATCAGGGCAGCGCCAAAAACATGCCTAGGATGAAGAACACAGTGCCTGCCGTGTGCTGCACATGAGAGCAGGGGCCAGAGAAGACACTTAAGGTGGCATCTGGGCCCAAAAGTCTTCACCCACCGCCACCAGAACTCCATCTTCAGGAAGAAGCATCCCTTTCCTGGACAGAGAGGCATCAGTCACAGGGACGCCCTGAGGCCAAGTCAAGAACAGAAAATCATCTCCTGGCATCAAGTCATGTGCTGATAATTCAGATGACGGATGGTGCTGGGCAAGCCTGCCTAGGATGGGAGGGTTCATTTCCAAGAGCATCAGTCTCCTGGGTAGGATGAGCCAAGTCGAGTGTAAGGACACGCTGGCACGCTCTTAACATGGCTCCACGGCCTGCCATTTCCACAGTAAACTCTGACTGCTCTGGGTAAAAACTGGGTCATTCTCGTGACAAAAAGGGTGATTTTATATATAACACATTTACTCAAATATACAAATGCTGCCTCACGCTCAGCTTGAAATAATCAATCTAAACACTGGATTAAGAGTCTGTTTCCTCAGCGTCTGACTCCCATTTAACGCATTCATCAAGTATTAATGTTTGCTGAGCGCTTCCTGTGTGACGTGAAAAGTACTTTCAGTGTGTTCTAGGTGTTGGGGTCACATCATTAAACAGAGCAAAGCTCCTGCCGTCACAGAATCTTCCCTCCAGGGGCGCACTGGCACTCAGTGAACATTTTGCCAGCGGAACCCACACCCTGTCCCAGGGGTCTCAGGCCTGGTTCACGGCCACACTAAACACCCCGACCCTTGACTCCAGTTATCCTCAAGGTCAGATCCAGCAGCTTCTGTCCCTTCAACTCATCACACGGTTGTCCACCCTCTGCCCTAGCTCTGCCTTCTCTCCTTTTTCTTCTGGATATTGCAAATGCTTCTCATCTGGATTTCCTGCTTCTAGCCTTACCTTCTCTACCAGAAACATTGTTGCCAGAGTTTTCTTCCTGAAACAGGAACCAATTGTGTTGTTTCTCTGCTCAATGACTTTTCATAGGCCTCCTGTACCTACAGAGAAAAACCCAGCCCCTGGGCCTGGGAGCTCGGTACAGGTTTCAGATGCTGGGGCCTTTCCCAGAAGCCACTTGAGAAGGGGGTATCCCCAAGTGCTTCTGCAGAGACAGAGAGGTGAATTTGGGTCCAAAGACAAAACATATCCTCAATAAGCCTCAACTGGGATTGCATTAATGTACACAACTATGATTTAATAGAAAAATAAAAATAAATCAGTTAAAAAAAAGAAAAATAAGCCTTAACTGGGGGTGCAGGTGAGAAGGACAGCGAGGCAATGGGTCTGCTCTGGGGACTTGGCCACTCCCCTCATGTCTCTAACTGTGAGAAACAATTGGCAACTTTCATTGAGTGCTGGTCCTGCTCTCCCTATTCCCAATGACTTATATTTAAAAAGCAAAACTGGGCACTGATTGAGAAAGAATTCAGATCCAGCCTACGGTAGTTGTTCAGTGACTAACAAGAACAGATTGGTGGCTGACCCTACTCAGGGTTAAAGAACAGAGCTGCCTTTGCTGCTGCTGGGGCCACAGCTGTGTGAGGGGCCCATGGCCCGACCTGTCGCATACATGATGCCCAGGACATTCCCGATGCTGCCACCATCAAAGGGGGCCAAGAGGGCCGGGCAGCCAGATGTCAGCAGCAACCCGTCTACAGCCCAAGGAACAAGTCCCTCTTTCATTGCCCGACCAAGCGGCCACAGTTAGAGTTAATGCCACCAGAGCTCACCCTCTCAGTGCCAAGGCCCTTTAGAAAAACTTTAATAATTTTAGATGGACACTTTCCTTGCTCTGAACGGCCATCCGGACTATCCTCTGCCCTTCTCCTGCAGGGCATGTTAGGGCACAATGCTACCATTGGGAGCTCCTGGAGCAGTGGACAGCTGCTGGCCCCTGGACTAAACACCCCCAGCTGATGCGCACTTGGCATCTTCATTTTCTTTCTGTCATTTTTTTCTCTCCTTCCCCCAGATATCCGGCTGTCAGCATTCCTGCCCTCTGAGGATGGCAGGTCACTGCATGGAAGTCCCCTTACCTTGTGCAACTTTGCAGCTTCTGATTTCATGGTCTCGGAAACCCAAGCAATGCACTCTCAGGACTGGCACCCAGTGTGGGGTGGTCCCCTTCTGGGAGTGCGACCTGCGAGCTGGGGTGTGGCAGCTACTGCCCATTTGGGACACTTTCTCCTGGGGGTCTGCTCTGGGCTGTGTTTGGGACTGATATATTTGCCAGAACATGGCCTCTAAGTAAGTGGGATGTTCCTGTGATAACCGGAAACAAGGTCCACTGCTAACTCAAGCTCAGAGCTCCAGGGAGCAACTGAAGGCCACTGCTTTCACTTCTTCCTCTTAGGGCAGGCCTATGAGCCCACGGGACCCTGGGTGGTCCCCACACCTTCAGTCCTGCCTGCCCTCTCAAGCTCAGTGTGACCAGTGGTTTTTAAAAGCACTGCTTTGGCTCTGTCAGCTAAGAGAGACTGGGGACAGGCTGGCGAGCCCACAAACAAACATTCTGGGGAAGAATTTCGTGGAGCCTGGGGCGGAGCACATGGGGGAGACGCCTCTCTGGGGAGGAGTTTCTGGGCCCTCGGGAGGAGGCCAAGGGCTCTGAGGGTCAGACTTGGCCAGTTCCAATCCCCGCTCTGCCACTCCAGAATGGTTTGGCACGAGGCAAGTGATTTTGTCCCTCTATGCCTCAGTTTTCCCCTTTGTATCCACCTCAGGGTATTATTCTGAGGATAAAAAAGGCACTGCTCCTAAAACACTAAGCTTAGCAACCCCCTCCCGAGTCGGGTTCACAAAAGTCCTCTTGCCTTGTGCTACTCCGCAGCTTCTGGGTGTATACAGGAAAACACTGAAAACAGGACGCAAACTAATACAGCCATGCACCACACAGCAACCTTTCCATCAGCAACAGACTGCATAGACCATGGCGGCCCCACAGATCATACGGACCGCATAGACCACGGAGGCCCAGCAGATCATACGGACCGCATAGACCACGGCAGCCCCTCAGATCATACGGACCGCATAGACCACGGCGGCCCCGCAGATCATACGGACCACATAGACCACACGGCCCCACAGATCATACGGACCGCATAGACGACGGTGGCCCCGCAGATCATACGGACCACATAGACCATGGTGGCCCCGCAGATCATACGGACCGCATAGACCACGGCGGCCCCGCAGAACATACGGACCGCATAGACCACGGCGGCCCCGCAGATCATACGGACCGCATAGACCACGGCAGTCCCACAGATTATACGAACCGCACAGACCACAGCAGTCCCACAAGATCATGACGCCGTATTTTCCCTGTGCCTCTGCTGTGTTAGATGACAATTACTTACCACTGTTTTATACCTACCCACAGTATTCCACACAGAAACTTGCTGTACACGTTCGTGGCTCAGGGGCAAGGCCGGGTGTGCCCTGTGACATTCACGCAAAGATGAAACCGCCTGACCACGCATTTCTCAGCACGTACTCCCGCCAGTAGGCCGTGTGCCATGTCGGTATACTCACAGAAGAACGCTCACTGCAGCTTATGCACAATAGCCACAGGCAGAAACAACACAAATGTCCAGTGACAGGTGAATGGATGCAAAATATGTATATGGTACACACAGACAAGGGAATGTTGTTCTGCCATAAAAAGTGCAGACAGGAGCCACAGCATGAATGACCTGTGAAGACACCACACCAAGTGAGAGAAGACAGTCTCAAAAGACCACATTACTGTATGATTCTATTTCCATGAAACATCTGGAGGAGTAAAATCCAAAACGGCAGATGGCGATGGCTGGTAGCCAGGGGCTGGAGAAGGGCACAGAGGGGTGGGAGTGACTGCTGATGGGTACACAGTTTCTTTCGGGGGTGCTGGAAATATCTGGGAACCAGAAAGAGGTGGTGGTTGCACGACACTGTAAATTCACTAAATGCCACTAAATAGTTCACTTTAAAATGAGCAATTTCAAACGAGGCGAATTTCACTTCGGTGCACGATGTGAAGTGCAAAAGTCAGGGATAGGCCATGGAGCTGGGAGGACTGGGCACCTCCCTTCCCCGAGTCCTGTCTGCCAGTCGCATGGATCTGATCACAGCTCCACCCTCCTGGGGCAGCTGCAAAGGTGGAGACTGGGTGTGGCAGGTGATAAGGCAGGTGGGTCCCCAGGCAGGGGAGGAGGCAAGGAGCCTTCCAGCTACCCTAAAGGAAGGATAGATTCTCAGGAGCCCAGACACTGGTTCTACTGGAAATATCTGTTCAAAAAGACAACCTGAGATGTAACTATCCCAGCTCCAAACTTTGCAAACCTGTCCCATCGTTGTATTTTTTTTTTTTTTTTTGGCCGGGGCTGGGTTTGAACCCACCACCTCTGGCATATGGGGCTGGCGCCCTACTCCTTTGAGCCACAGGCGCTACCCCATCGTTGTATTTTTTAAAAGTGGGTCCTGGCAGGTGAAATATCAAGCAGGCGACATTTGGGGGAAAGTGGTGCCAGGGGACCGGGACCATGCCCCCTTCAGCCTGTTCTGGCTCTGGCACACCCTCTCCAAGGCCATACTGGCTTCCTCTTCCCAGGGAGACAACCAGGAACTGGCCCGACAGGTTTCTGCTGGTTTCCTTCAGGGAAGGTTCAAGGTGAGCCATTTTCACTGCTGAATAGGGTCACTTTGCAGTTAGAGACTGGCTTCTAAAGTCTGGATGGCTGTCACACAGCCACATCTCTATAGAGATTTGTGGATTTGTGGTGGCTCAAGAGAGCAGAGCTAAGACCAAAGGGTGCAAGGCAGATGTGAAGGCCCCTACCCCGAGAGCTGCCCAGGGCAGGCAGGGAGCCCCAGCAGGAACTGCAGCTCTGTCTGCTGCCCTGTCTTAGGCTGACCTCCACAGCCCTTCACCTTCATCCTCCTCCTTGCTACTAAGAGCTGACCCCTCATCATTTCCGCAATAGCCCTACAAGGCAGGTGGTACCACTTGCATTTTCCCTACAGTGGAAACAAGCACACAGAGGTCAGGGTGCTTGCCCCCAGGCAGAAGGAATTCTCTGAATCTAAGATTTTATAAAAGAAAATCAAGCCCAGAAGAGGAAAGCTGCTTTCTGGAGGCAGTTTTGACCTAGCCTGGGCTGCTACTTGCTCCCACCAGCCAACAGAGAGAGGAGAGAAAGACGCCCGTGGCCAGCTGGCAGGCACTCGACAGGCCACACTCCTATAGCAGGTGACCTCGGGGTAGGGGCTCTGACTTAGCTGCAAGGGAACTTTTCTGCAGCCAGTGCAGGGAGGGAGCAGGTACTGGGTGCTTTCAGGTCATGGTTCCCAGACAGGGTGTACACAGGATGTCTGCCATCTCTTGAGACTTTTCCCATGTGGAAAAGCCCAAGGTGTCCTTAGCCTACTGGCCAGGAGGAATATCCTACATATCAGATCTCACACTTTGAAGACTGAAATACTACGAAGATTTCATACTTTCTGGGCTGAAGGGACCAGGAAAGGGGATGGGGAGTCACAAGGATAGCTCTCTTCAGTGTGGGTTCCCAAGATGGGACGGTGTTCACACAAGGAAGGGAAGGAAGGAGAAAGGGAGGATGGACGAGGTCCCATACACAAATACATTTGGAGAACTCTCCTTCTGAGTTACTCCCTTCACTGAGGTGCACTGTTCACAGGAACATACACTAAAGGCACTGAGAAGTCCTGTAACCAAGAAACTAGTTATACCATTTCCACATCTACGTCAGAGAAACTTGGGTGTCTTTTTGTTTTGTTGCTGTTTTTTACATTTTCATCAGCATACCTATTAATATCACAGAACAAAATTCATTTTAGGAAATGTCAAACTAAACTATTCCTTGGAGAGAGAGCCGAGATAAGGGTGGCAGCTTCTTTCTTTGGGAAGAAGAAATCCTCACTGCAATGAACAGCTCACGGTCCATCTTAAGGAACTCTCTGGGAAGTCTATATCCCTCAGGATGGCATGTGAGGCCCTGGACGGCGGGGTGGGTCTCCCATCCAGCCCTGCTTCCTACCTTTCTCTGGGTCCCTTTGCAGGTGGGGACTGGACCAGTTCACTGGCATTTGGCACGCAGGATCTATCCTGCCTCCAACAAGTCTCCCTTTGGCCTCAGGGAAAGTCCTGTTAATAATCATCTAAGCTCACTAGGCAGGTGGGAAGTTCTCAAAGATAAGAAAAATCTCACGTTTATTTCCTAAAAGTGGTATAAGAAAGAGGAAGTGTGGTGAGGGAGGGGGAAGAGGGCCCAGGATTGTAAGTAAATTCTGTGTTATAACCCATTTCACAGATGAGAAAACAAGAGGCTTATAACCCAACTCACACTCTCGGGATCTCCCACTTGCAAGCTGCCTGGCCCATGAATGGAACCTGCAGGCTTCCCGGCAGGTTGCACTGAAGGACTGATGCTAAGTCCCATCTCGGTCCTTCAGGTAGAACCCATCAAGTGGTATCTCCTCCTCCCTCCCTATACTTGCATAACTCCAAAACACTCGTTTTCCAAACCAAATTGTATGGTCCATTAAGTCCCAGGACAGGAGTTGAGCACTTAATGTATTCCCCTTGTCTTTCCTTTCTAAAGACAGGCATGACCTGGACATTGCATGGACAAGGAGAAGTCTACACATCACCAAAGACTCAGTGCTCTCATGGCCCGGGGTTGGGCTGCCAGTGACTGGTGAGATTAAGGGATGCTATCCCCAGAACGACAAAGTCTCCAGGGGGAGCAGGATGAGACCTTACGTGCAGTGTCTGTCACTTTTAAATGGTGGTGGTGGTGGTGATGACGGTGATGGTTACGATGATGACAATGGCTATGATAATGGTGGTGGTGGTGACGGCAGAGGTTCTGATAATAGTAATGTGCTGGTGATGATAGTGGTCACTATGATGGTGGTGGTGATGGTGGCTGCGCTGAGGATGATGATGGTGATGGTAACGGTTACTAATGGTGATGGTGATGGTGGTGGTGGTGGTGATGATGACAGTGATGAGGACAGTCTCCACAACAGCCAAGTACTTCTCTTCTTGAGCTTCATCAAATCTAGTCCCTGCTCTGACACGTCCATTGTATGTATAAGAACAACAAGGCTTAGGGAGGTATCGGGACATCTCAAAGCCACATAGCCCGTAAGTCATGGGAGTGGGCTCCAAAGCTGGATCTAACTCTAGACCCTGTGCTCTAGACCACCATTCTGCCCTAGACTAAGGTCACATCTTTCCACAGCATACTGCAGTGGCTAAGACACGTGGCTCTACTAACCAGGTACTTAAATTCAAATCCTAGCTCCACCTTTCACTGGCTGTGTGTCCTTCAGCAACTTCCTAGACCTCCCTGTGCCTTGATTTCTTCATCTGTAAAATGGACAAAAAAACATGTCATCAATTCAAAAGTGTGCAGTTGAACTTTCCTTAAAATTGATGGAATAATAAAGCTCTAGCTGCATTTTTTTCTTTCTTAAAGGCATGTAAGAAAATGGGGTATCTCAAATCTGATGAAAAATGATAGGACTCTACGGGGTTGTTATAGGAATTAGATGAGATAATATATATCCAGTGCTCAGAATGGGACCAGGCACCAAGCAAGCATTTATAAGAACTTGCTCTTATTTTGAAATGTTTTAGAGTTGAACCGATCTACAAAATTTAACCAAGTATTTGTTAAGAGAACTAAATGGTCAGATTTTGAGCCAGACCCTGTGTCAGACAAAGGCCTCTGCTCTGGAGAGACCGCCACTGACCCCTGCTCACACACACCCCTGCCAGACCTAGCTCACGCAGCTGGGATGGCCAGAGGCAGGACTTAAACTCAGACCTCCTGATGCCCAAAGTACTAAGGCCAGCACGGTGGCTTCTCTAGCTGGGGCCCCACTGTTGTCACGCAGGGGTGATTACAGCACCTCCAGAGGAATGGAGGAAGGAGCTGCCCTCGGGGCCCCTTGGCGTGTTTACTCTGAGCTAATGGGTGAAGTCAGCCTCCGTGTGGAACCATCCTTCCTGGGGCCCAGATCACCACTCTGGGGACCCACTGCTCAGGGCAAAGTTTTCTGCTCCCTGCAGCCACATGCTGCCCTTGTGTCAAGCCTGCTGGAAACAGTGGGCCAGTGACAGCTTTGGGGCTCTCCCTGCAGGTGGCATGGAAGCTGAGGGGATGGGACCACTCAGCACAGTTGGCTTCTCAGGAGTGATCCGGGCCTGTCAGAGCCCAGAGGGGGCCTGTGCCCCCTCCCCATCCCGGCCAGAGGGGCCCCATGCCCCCACCCCATCCTGGGCTCGGCTGCCTAACTTCTCTGTGCCTCAGATTCCTCCTCTATAAAATGGGGGCAGTAACAACAGGCCCCTTACACATTTGTAGTGAAGATTAATGAGATAATTTGCATAAAGCGCTACTGTGTGGCCAGCATGCAGTAAGTACTCAGTCCACCATTGTTATTACTTTATGAGGCAACTCTCCTGGAGCGTGTTTTGGAAGCAGCAGGGCACAACACTTAGAACTTACTGTGTCTGCCACTAACAGGAGCAAGGACTAGCCCCTCTGAGGCAGAATGAGAGAGGAACGAGTCCTCCGTCTGTGACAACACCCTGCACAAATGTTCCTCCAGCAACCACTCAATGGCACCCAGTGTGCAGCGGGACCTCAGACCCATAGGGGACAAGCCAGTCCTTGCCCATGTGATCCGTGGTCCTGCAGTGGGGTCCACTCTCACACTCGGCATTAATGGGATCAGAGCTGCCAAACTGACACGCCTGTCTCCTCTGTTGCTCAGTGACTGCCCCAACGCAGGGACAGTCACCTGTCCCCACAGGTCACCACTGTATCCACAGCACCAGCACAGTATCTGGCACATTCAATCTGCTCAGGTGGATAAAAAAAAATTGTAAGGAAAGGTAAGAAACTGTATTTCAGGCCAAAATAAAAGCCTCTTTCCTATAGAATCACTCCCGAGCTTTCCCTCCCCCAACTTTTTGTTTTAGTGACTAAATTTCCCAATCTGCCCACTACTGAAGTGTCCAACAGTTTCCCAGTTTTCCCTAAACCTCCACCTTTACTGATAAATTACACAGACAGCAGAGCCCAGGACAGCCCCCTTCCCCCTCCCCCACCCGAGAGCTCAGGCTTCACCAGGTCCCGCTGAGCCAACAGCACAGTTGCCAAGCCTGGCACCAGTAGGAGGACACCTGAGGCTGGGAAGGGTTGTCCAGTGCCAGACTATGGGGCAGCCCCAGGACAAGCTGCGAGGTGGCAGGGTTACCAGGTGACCTGAAATGGAGTGCAGCAGGACATGAGGATGTGAGCGTGTGAGGACAGGACGCAGGCGCTCCCTGGGCCCTCAGCTGGGCATCATGCTAGACTAGCACTGCCCAGCACAACTGTGGATGATGACGGGAATGTTCTGTCCGCACTGGCCAATACGGTAGCCACCTGGGCACCTGAAATGTGGCCGGCGCAACCAAGGAGCTCAATTTTTTTTTTAATATTCTTTTTTTAATTTGAAGTAGTCTCACTCTGTCGCCCTGGGTAGAGTGCTATGGTGTCATAGCTCACAGCAACCTCAAACTCTTGGGCTCAAGCAATCCTCTTGCTTCAACCTCCTGACTGGCTGGGACTACCACTATGCCCACGTAGTTATTCTATTTTTTTTTTTTTAGACGAGACTGCTCTTGCGCTTGCACAGGCTGGTCTTGAACTCCTGTGATCAAACAGTCCATCCATCTCAGCCTCCAGATTGCTAGGATTATAAGCGTGACCCACCATGCCTGGCCAGAAACCTAAATTTTTTTAAGAGACAGGGTCTTGTTCTGCTGCCCAGGCTGGAGTGCAGTGACCCAATCATAGCTCACAGTATGAATTCTTAAATTTATATAATTTTAAAGTAAAACAGCCACACGTGGCTGAGGAGCTACTATATTACACCAAAGGAATGGACTCTAGAGGTGAAGCCCGGGATTGGGGGTTACACAGGGCCCCAGAAGTTGGCATGGAATGAAGGGCAGATGAGTAAAAAGTGCCACAGTTCTGCTCTCAGACACACTCCCTGCTCAAGGGGGCTCACGTTCAGGAGCCCCGGACTTTGGGCCACACGTCATGCTAAGCACTTTACACACGTTAGCTCACTTAGGGGGCATATACATATGCTATATTACATGCATTGTGCCCACACGTCACACAGCCCCCAGGGAAGGAAGGGTGAATACGGTGCTCATTACCCACATGGAGAGGAAAGGTAGAGGTCTAAAAAGCTTTGCTCCCAGAGACACCCTGAGCCTCCCTTCCCCCTCCTACCCCACAAAGCTATTTTCAGTAAAATTAACAGATATATCAAACTTACTTTAAAAACCACACATGCACACACAAAAAAACTCCCTCTTCAATTATGAAATTTGAACCTGATGTCTTCCATCTTACCCCAAGCCAAAAGTGGAAGTCCCCTGTTTTTCTCCTAAGCCTTGAGTAAGGCAGACCAGAAGCAGGGCGCACCATCCCAGAGTCTCAAGCTGGGTAGAGTGCTGTGGAATCCTAGCTCACAGCAACTTCCAACTCTTGGGCTCAAGCAATCCTCTTGCCTCAGTTTTTCTGTTATTAGTAGAGATGGGGGATCTTGCTCTTGCTCAGGCTGGTCTCGAACTTGTGAGCTCAAGCAATTCACCTACCTCGGCCTCCCAGAGTGTGCACCTTCCTTTTTTTTTTGCAGTTTTTGGCCGGGGCTGGGTTTAAACCTGCAACCTCCAGCATATGGGGCCGGCGCCCCACCCCTTTGAGCCACAGGTGCCGCCCTGCACCTTCCTTTTTTAAAAGAGTTCTCGCCCCATCACTTCATTAAAAATCCTGGCAGTTCCTATGCAGTGAAAAGACATTTCTCACTTCACTGTTACAGCCCAGATAATGGGCGCCAGAGGGTGTTCTACTTTACATTTATATTTTTCTCTCAATCTGAAACTCACTGATACTTGAAGAAGCTTGGACGTGAGGCAGGGTGAGCAAGCCTGCAGGTTTTCCAGGGCCACTGGGGAAGTCCCAGGCAAACCAGGATGGGCAGGGCCCTGACCCCGATCCTGAGCAGAGTGTCACTCTCCACCAGAACTATCAGGTTGATTTCACAACCCCCACTGGGGACCTTGGCCACCAGGGCCACCGATTCAGGGCTGTGGGTCTAAAAGGCCTCCACCATGCCTGCAGCTTGTCAGACCCCAGTTTCTTGCCTGTGACAAAAGGAGGGCAAGGCCCTCCCAGGGCAGGGCTGTTGAGCGGAGAGATAGAGAAAAAGCATGCAGTGGGTGCTCAGAGAGCAGGGGCTCTGTCCCTGTGCTGCTGCCGGCCATGCTTCTGAAGAACTATAAGGACTCAAATGTCTCATCTACTAGCACCACCCCCGGAAATCCACAAGCCAGCAGGGGCTCCCCCCAAGATCAACCCCATTCACGGAAGGGGCGCAGATGGGGTCACCACTCCAAAAAGGTCCAGGGCAAACACCACAGCCAAACACGGGGCCGATTTGTGGACAACAGTGGGAACTTGAGTCTGAGGCTGCTGCCAGAAATCACCACTCTGGAGATCCGAGAAGCAGATAGTGAGCTCAAGGCTTCCTAAGCCTTGGGAAAAGCAAGCAAAAGAGCTCCAGAGAAGGAGGGAAATGGGCCCAAGGACCAGCCAGAACACTACATCAAAGTTGCCCTGGGCTGGTGCCACAGTTGGGGCCAAGGACGTCCTGGGGAGTGAGTCCACCAAGGGTCTAATGATGTAACTCTCCTTCCAGACACTCTTCCTCCAGCAAGTCTAGAGGGGAAGGGGGGCTGGGGAGGGGGGAGGGTTGTTAAAGGCTGAGGTGGTGACCCACGTAAGAGGTAATTTAAGTACAGATCCACTTCTGTTGGTGCAAGAAGAGACAGCCCAGGAGCAGCTTCTGGCTTGGGAGGCAGAGCCCCCATACACAGTCAGTAGAGGCAGGGCGCAACCAGCCGGGGAATTGAACCCACACCCAGCCAGGCTGTGCTCACTAAGAAAAGGACTTCTGCTCATTTGCAACAAGATGCTGTGTGAGCCCAGACCTCTTTGGGTAGCCTTTTTTCTTTAATAGGTTTTATATTTTAGAACACTTTCAGATTTACAGAAAAATTGCAAAGATGGTACAGAGAGTTCCCATGTACATACCCCACACCTAGTTCTCCCTACATTTACATCTTACATTAGCAAGGTGCATTTGTTTCAGTTAATGAAATAATATTACTATCCCATCATATCAAGGGTGCACAGTGTCAGCATGGCTCAGCACTGCCGATGCCCACCTCGAGGGCCTGGCTGAGGTCATGTCTGTCCAGACTCCTGAGAAGGAGGGAAATGGGCCCAAGGACCAGCCAGAACACTGTATAGTGACTCCTTTTGTCCCTTTTCCAGACTGTGCTCTTTGGAAAGAAGTCACTATGGGAGAGCCTTTGGAGCACAGGTCATCACTGTTCTTCCCTCTACTCCAAGGCTGTCCTAATAGGTCACGGGGCGGGGGGGGGGGGACCAAGCTGAGCCTCAGAAGTGACAGGAATCCTCATGTACCTCTGCTTGAAGGATATCAGCATCTGCGCATCCAACATGAATTAATTACATTATGCAGGATGATCACAAGGACCACAGGACATCCCCTGAAGCACCTGGCACACAGGTGGGTTCAAGGGATAGAGACCCTGATCACTGGAGGCCATGGTAGAGACTGATGGCTCCAAACAGGAGATACAAAGCTGGTGGCTCCTTTCAGCACCACGCTTTCAAACCAGGGAAAACCCTTCCCCGCCTGTATCCTCTGGTTCCCCACCAAGGGCCCTGCCGGAGCCTCCAGGAGCAAAAGGGTCAATCTGGAGATTCAAAGTCCCAGGGGCCTAGGGTGGGGGTGGGGCCTTTCAGCCTCAGCTCTTTGAGACTAGCCCTCCTAGACTGTAAGGGGGCTGCTATCACAGTTTACAGATTAGGAAACTGAGGCTCATAGCTAAGCAGGGATCTGCTCAAGGCCTTCCTCTGAGAAGTAACAGAGATGGGGTCAACCCCAGAGCCCACGAACTCGCCCAGCACCGGCCCCAACAACTGTCACACCTGCAGTACCAGGTCCCTTCCTCTGAACTGAGATGGCAAGAGTGTCCAGCCAAGACCGTCTGCAGAAAGGACTGGTGGGAGGCCATTCCCCTCTCTGCTGATTCTTCAAGGGAGAGCGGGAAAAGGAACATTCCAGCACAGGCCTCAAACAGATGCGGAAGAGTAAAGGAGTGACTGAGTGAAAACTTAGTGAATGATTGATACACACAGTAACAAACACATGGAGAGCGCCTACTACAGGCAGGCGTCTGACACACATTCACTTATTTCATCCTGACTATAAAGTAAACAGTATTCCCATTTTACAGATGAGGAAACTGAGTCTCAAGGAGATTAAGTAAGCAGACCAGGGTCGGCCACTGGGCAGAACTGTGGTAGTGTGTCTGGAGCCAGCTTTCACAGGCTCTCAGAAGCCAACTGTGCCCAGCTTTCCCAGACTCTGCTCTCAGAGGTCTTGCCTTGGCCAAAGTGGAAATGTTTGTACTGCAGAAATTGGCAAACACTAAAAATCAGGGCTTCCCCCCAGAAAGATACTGCCACTCCTCTGTAGCCTGCTGCCTCCCTAGCAGGACTGTCCCATCAAGTCAGTCCCTGCAGGTCACAGGTGCTGGAAGGTAAAACTGATTTCACAAGATGACAGATCATCTAGGCCCTGCCAGGGCCACCTCCCTCTGAGAGAGCCAGGGGCCAAATGGCGGCAGAAAAGAGGCAGGAAGGAGGACACTGTGGACTTAGAGGCTGGTTGGCTCTGGGTCCAGGTTCCGCTTCCACCACGTGCTGGGGGACCTCACCCAAGTCACTCTGCCATCTCATGACTCAGCTTTCTCCTCTGCAAAGTGGGACAACAGAAGAGCCAGGAAGAGAGAGCACGTACAGAATGCCCAGCACACAGCCGGTGCTCACAAGCTGCTGCTGCAAACATTCTCAGAGGACACGGCGCCAGGTGAGGGGCACCAGGATGAGGGCACCCAAGAATACTGAATGTGGAGATGGCGGTTACACACCCAGAAGGAACGTATCTGTAAGAGGCATACCCTCTTCCGCATAAAATGCATTCCCATATTTAAACCTTTGTAGTTTTCCAGGTGAAAAACTGTACCACATTATCTTCTTAATTTACATCTTTCTGATTTCGGGCAGCAATTGCCCATAGCACATTTCCCCTGGAGGTGGTCAGTCTCTTGCCAACTCACTCCCTGCTTTTGCCTATTAAGGCCATCTAGCCCTTTGTTCGTCAACTCCACCACAACTGCATCTCCTAGGTCACCATTCGCCCGTCGGGTCCTTTCACCGTGCGGCTGGTTTGTTGGTCTGCATTTCCCTGCTCAAGGGTCACTTTGTTTTAGAGCCAAGTCCAGCCAGCTCTCCTTTCCTTTGTGGTTTCTGTCTCCTTCTCAAACACAAAGAGCCACGGTTTGGTGTTCCTGTTGGTCTGTTATGTTGTCGATTGCAGCTCAGTGGCTTGAAAGTGAGAAACAAAAAACTTTCCACCATCCTCCTATCAAGCGCGCCCGAGCCTCCTCCCCGCCAGGGCTTCTTTCTGTGGGGTCACCCCTACCCCCTGGAGTTCCTGCCTGGCACAGCAGGAGAATGACTCACTCCTGATGCACAGTGCCCTTGCCTTGGGCCCCAGCCACATGGAGATAGGAGACACATGGCCCATGGACGGGCAGCTTTTGTTGAGTGGCTCCTTACATGAGGCTGGGGCCACAGCTCCATCTGATGTCCCTACTTGCAACAGGCAGGAGGCAGGTGTGAGGCCAGAGGCAGTGAGGGGCAAAGAGTTGAAGGTAAGAGCAGGATCTACTGACCACACCACAGTCAGAGTGAGGGGTGAGGCCAGAGGGTCCCTCTCCCTCCCTGCACTGGGAGGAAAAGGCAGGAAGACAACCCAAAGGATGTCAATTCTCTCATCAAAACCACCCCAGAAGGCAAGATCCTGACCCCTGGACCTCAGTCTCCACGTCTGCAGAATGGATCTCACCTATGCAGTTTCTTCAGGTTAAAAACAAAATCAGATGCAGAACAACTCGTGGTCTTTCGGTGTAGAGCTTCCAACACCCTGGCATGAGCATACTGAGGTTTTCTGGCCTCAATTCCACCCACAAGCAAGCCCAGACAAGGAAGAGGTTGATAAAAAGTCAGTGCTAAGTCAAGTCAACAGCTGTTTACTAAGCGCCTCTGTGAGCTGAGGGCTGGAGACACAGCAGCAGACAAAACGAACAAAAATCTCTGACTTTCAGGGAGCTGCAAGGAGAGCAGGGAGGAAACAAGACAGTGCAGAGGTGACCAGGCCCATGTCCTGAAGGCAGCGTGGTACAGGCAAGGGGGAGCAGCGCTCTCCGAGCCAGGGAAGGGACCAGCATTTCACATGTAGTCACTGCGCCTGAAGGTGCAGAGTGGACACTTAGGCCCTGAGAGGTGACGTCCCCTGCTCAACGCTGTGCAGCAAGGGGACTTTCTACATGCTCTGCCTCCTTCCAGTCACGCTGTTTTCCTGAGGCCCAAATGCTGCCTACAGGTACCTCCTGGGCCCACCCCCACCAGCCACGGACGCCACATCCAGGAATGGAAAGAAGTGGGTCCTGCCCTGCAGCAACCCTGGGGCACGGCGCACTTCTAGGACAAACAAGTCCCTCCATGGACTCTGCAGCTGCCACCAGAGCACCACAGCCTCCCACAGCACAGGGTCTCCTGCAAGGCCACAAAGGCCTGAAATTTTATTTTGTCATTCCTCCACTCTGGCGCATGGTTCTGAGGACCAGTAAGCACCTCCAGGACATTTTGGCTGAAGGAGCTTTCTCTCTGGGGCCACAGAGGCACAAGGAATTTGTGTTGCTCCCGTGTGGTCCCGTGCTGATGGCAGACACAGCCCACACACAAGCACACTCTTGGGACCACCACCCTGGGCGGCTCCCTTGTGCCCCTTCCCAGCAAGACCCCCAGAAGTAATGCCTCCTAATGCCATGACCCTTTAATACAGTTCCTCATATTGTGGTAACCCCCAAACATAAAATTATTTTCGTTGCTACTTCATAACTGTAATTTTGCTACTGTTATGAATTATAATATAAATATTTGATATGCAGACTGTATTTTCATTATCACAAAGGGGTTCAACCTGTAGGTTGAGAACCGCTGGTGTAGAGGGAATTGTGCACTGTGTCTTATTTTGCTCAGCACAATGCCTGTGACACCCGTTGGCAGTTTACCACCTGTCAGTGTTGCGTAATATTCCACCGTGTGGTGATGCCACAGTTTAACTGTTCTGTTACTGGACAGTTGGGCTGCTTCTGGTTTGGAGCTAGTATTACTAAGGCTGGTCTGAACATTCTGCTCATGTCTTTCAGTGGACAGCAGCTTCGGGACACTCCTGGGAATATAATTGGGAGTAGACTGCCATGCCCTGGGAGAAGTAGGAATGAATGCAAAGACCTGGCAGGCAGGCGGTATAAGCATCACTGTATATGAGGAAATAGAGAGGTCTCGGTAACATACCCAGGGTCACACAGCACGGCTGTGTATAGCTCCAGCTCCACAGCTTCCTTGCCCAGTCTTGCATGGGTGGGGGCTGTGAGCAGGACCTGTCTGAGAAAGAGAGATGACAGAAAGAGTGCAGAGAGGAAAATGCTTCTTCACCCCCCGGAAAAATAGCAAGGCCTCGATTTGTCCCCAGGAGGCTGGGAGACCAGGTACGGGGCCCAGCAGGCTGAGCAAACAGAGAAGCATGAATGAGGCCTAAGTCCACCCAAACCCCAAGCACATAATTTTATCTGGAAGCAAACGCATCCAGCCAGGCCGGCGCGCCCTGCTTCTCGAGGAGAGGGCAGCCTCCGATCTGAAGCACCTTTGTCTCTCTCGGACTGTCCAGGACAGAGTGGCAGAAGCCTCGCTTGTCCAAACAAATGACGGTCAACATCTCCCAGGTCCCCTGCTGGCTGATTTCAGCTTCAAAGAACCAACTATTTGCCCCATTCTCTTAATTTTCTGGCCTGAATCTTCCTAGCCAGCTGTGAGTGGCCAGAACATTCTCTGGCTCTGGTCCTAAAACCTGGAGGAGGGCATGGTAACATATCCCCGTGACTTCTGTCCCCTCTGGCGTACCAGCCCTGGTGGGAGCTGGGAGCTGACACCCAGAAGGAGATGGCGCTGTACTCCTGAGGGAGATTAACAGGAGAACAGACCAACGTGTGAAGACTGAGAGCTGGAACAAAGGGAACTTCTCCGGGGGTGGGCAGCAGGTGGTAGACAGCCTCTGTCCTGTGTCACTCCCTCCCCTCAGAAAACTATCCCTTACATCCTCCCGTCCCACTGCAGAGGGCTGTATAGTTACTATGGGGGCTGCCATGTGTGTCCCATGACCCTGCCCATAGGTCATCTGCCTAAGCCTGGCCACATCAGGGTCCTCCCAGGGGACTTGGGGACTGGGAGTGAGGAATGGTCTCCCTGCCAGTGGTGAGTGGCAAAAGCTGTGCTGGACGTGCATGTGTTAACGGGAGGCGACCTGGGGAAGAAAGTAAATTCAGGGCAGCGCAGGGCCTGTCCGCCTGCCCCCCAGGCCCTACAGTGGGGCTACTGGGAACTGCGCCGGCACACGCAGCACAGTAACATCTGGAGGCCGCACATGACATCGAGTCTTGGAGGGTGAGCCAGAGCTCACAAGCCACCCTGGAGACAAGGGGGAAAGGCTCCTCTTCTCAGAGCAGGCCCACGGCGACCCCCTAGAGGGTGGGCCATGGGAGCTGTGGCATCCCTCTCCCCGCCTGGCCCACAGCCTGGGCTAAAGTTCACAGTACTGCCCTGTCCTTGGGGATGAGGCTTCCCTTGGTCCAAGGAAGGATTTCTATAGCTGCCATGGTCACATCCCATTTTTCTTCGCTCGTTGAACTGAGCCCACCACCAGCTAAACTATCTTGAGCTCCCTCTGCAGGTCCTAGTCCTTTGCCAGGCACACAGAGCACCAGTCCTGCACTCACTCACTCTGGAGACCCCTGCTCCATCCCTGCCCCCTGGAACATGGACCTGTTCACTCCTTCGTCCTACCCACGGCCATGGCCTGGGCGCGCACACATTCACTGACTCCAGGAGGCCTCCTTCCAAGCATATCCACACTTGTGAATTACCCGTCCCCGTGACTTCTGTCATTCCCACCCACATGCTTCTACTCATCAAATGCTCCCCAAGCACCTATCATGTGCCTGACTTGCTGACTCTTCTTCCAGTCCCCTGTTCCTAAACGTGGGAGCCACTGAGCCACCAGCATCAGAAGAACTGGGCTTGCTTGTTGAAAATCCAAAGCTGCCCAACCCACCACCTCATTGTCCCGAGTGGCCCCTGGAGCAGGTTCCCTGACACTGCGCTGCCATGTGAGCTTAAACTTAAGGACTCCTGGCTCCCGGCTGCTGGCGAGGCAGCTCTGCTCTCTCTCTGCACCCCCACGAGTCCTCTTCTTCCCTCCGGCAACCCTGGGAGGTTCCAGGGAGGAACTCAGACCACGTTACATGGAAAACGAGTTCCTATCTAACTGCCCTATAGTTTTATTTCTGCTCCAAGAGCATTAAATATATAACACACACTCGTAAGGAGATATGTACACTTTAAAACCATGTCTCCTGAGGTCTTGGATGGAGGTCTTCCTCGGCACAATGAGCTCTTCATGAACATGACTTAGGGAAGATTCCCAAGAAAGGCAACTGAGGTGGGGGCAGCGGTGGCACTGATGCTAATAGAAGCCCCAGTGCATAAAAGTCTTTATTCTTGGCACCCCTCCTGGGCACCCAGCTGCTTTGCAGGGCTGAGGGCTGTATCCTGCTCTTCCATGGGAGATGTATTTGATCAATTAAAATCTGGGCTCTGCTGTCATGTTAACAGCTACCTGCTTCCCTCTAACCAGTCCTGCATGTATCGATCGGCCCTCCAACTGCAAGACAGGAAGAGGACCGGAAGGGATGACTGAGCAGCTGGCATGCTGGCCCTGGTCTCGGGCCCTGTGGCTCTTTCCACCCAGGAAGAAGGGCCCCCCGGGCCAGGCCAAGGCACCATCAGCTTGGGGGAGCATAGCTACAGCTCAGAGTTGATCTCCAGAGCTTGCGGTCTCTGCAGTGGAAGGTGGCTCTTCCAAGACGCCATAAACGTCCGGGACAGAATGACCCTCAGCACAATCAGGGCTGAGAGGCAGAGGGTTTCCTAAGTATCGATCTCTTTTCCAGGGCATTTCATCTCTGCACCATGAAGTCTCATAATAACAAGAGCTGAGAGCCTAAGAGAGGTGGCCCAAGACTGAGCAGCTGGTGATAATGACAGAGAACAAGGCCACCAAGGAAAGCAGCCTGATGGCTGTGTGGCAGCACCATGCTCAGTGTGGAACCTGAACCACTAGTTCAGTCTACACCAGGGGTCCTCAAACTGTGGCCCGCAGGCCACATGAGGCAATCTGATTGTATTTGTTCCTGTTTTGTTTTTTTACTTCAAAATAAGATATGTGCAGTGTGCATAGGAATTTGTTCATAGTTGTTTTTTTTTAAACTATAGTCGTCCAGTCCTCCAATGGTCTAAGGAACAGTGAACTGGCCCCCTGTTTAAAAAGTTTGAGGTGTCTGGTCTACACGAAGCATCTCAACTTTAATGATCGCGTGAGCCACCTGGGGTTCTGTGAAAACTTGCATTATAATGTATGGGTGGGGCCTGAGGTTCTGCATGTCTAACACACTCCAGGTGGGGCTGCAGCTACTGGTCCATGGACCACACCTTGGCTAGAAGGGAATTACTATAATCATCATCCCCCATCTACAATCAGCTTGTAGAGTCTGCAAAGCAAGAAGAGGCAGAGATGGGATTTGAACCCAGCCTGCTGGATCCAGGACACGTGTGCATAACCACTGGGCCAAGATTACCCTCTCGAGGCAAGGGGTGTGCTGCATTCTAGCTGTTCCTCTGTGTCAGCCATCCGGTGCCAGGCAGGCGTCAAAACATACAGGTCCCCTCTTAGTAGAGGACATAGGTCATGGCCAGCGAGCTAGGGAAGCCTCTGTAAAACCAGAGGCCCTTTCCTCAGGGCAGGTAAGGACCTCCCAGTGCACACAGGATTCTAGCCCACTAGACCCCTGACCATGACAAGGTCCAAAATTAACACTACAGAGCCGCCGGCAGGAACCTCTGGTCACCCAGGCTGTGTCCTACTCAGCTCCAGGAAAGTGAAGATGACAGGACACACTTGTGGGCTGGTGGTAACTGTAAGACGGGAGGCTGAGGTTCCCTGGCTGTTGGACAGAAACAGTGGCAGGCTGGGGAGGCCATTGATGAGATGATGCAGGTGACAGTTGTAACTCATCTCGGTTGAGCACACAGTCTGTGCCCAGCACAGGGCCCAACTTTGATCTTCTGGGGTCCTCAGCCCCACTTCGTGCAGCAGGGCAAGCGGAGGGCTCCGCAGAGGGGTATGGCCCAGATCCTCCCGCTCAAGATTGGCTCTGACCAGGGGCCCTTCCACTCCTGCCTGGACTCAGACCACATTGTCCCAGAGAACTTTCTGTGATGGTGAAATGTTCTATATATCGCCTGTCTACTGAGCACTTGAAATGTGCCTGTTATGACTGAGGAACTGAACTTTCAACTTTATTTCTCTTCCATTAACTTAAGTGGCCACACATCCCTAGTGGCTATTAGATTGGAGGTTTAGAATGTTTTCAATACGGCAGCTGAGGGAGGCTTTTTAAAGTTAGATGTGTCCCTCCTATTCTCCAAGTCCTCTGATGGCTCCCTCTCACAGAGAAGAAAATCCAAAGCCTGGGCAACTGTCTCTGAGGCCTCTCCAGTCCGTCCGCCCACCCTCTCCAGCCTCACCTACCACCACCCTCGTCTCACTCAGTTCCAACCCCACTGGCTTCCTTGCGGCTCCTGAACTCTCCCAAGCCTGCTGCTGCTGAAGGCCCAAACCCCTGACACACACCCACTAAATATCTGCACAGCTGGTTCCCTTAATTCAAAGCTCTGTCAAATGGCATCCCTGGCCCTGGGAATCTCTGCCCTATGTCCCTGGCACCTCACCTCCTGCTGCCTTGTTTCCTTAAAGCACCTATGATCACCTGAAATACGATCTATTTACAGTCACATGGCACTTAATGACAGGATACGCTCTGAGAAACATGTTGTCAGGCAATCTCACTTCTGAGCAATTATCGCAGATTAGACAGATCTAGAAGGTATAACTCAGGCTGCATGGTACAGCCCGTTGCTTCCAGGCTACACACCTGTACAGCAGGATTCTGTAAGCAATGGTAACACAGTGCTAATTATTTCTATACCTAAACGTACAGAAACCTAGAAAAGGTACGGTTAAAATATGACCTAGAAAATAAAAATTGGCACACCCGTAGTGGGTACTTACCATGAACGCAGCTTGCAGGCGTGGAAGCTGCTCTGGCGAGGCAGTGAATGAATGGCGGGTGGTAAGGCCTCAAACATCACACTGTCCGCCTGTACAGCCTTTATCAACACTGTACACATAGACTACTCCAAATTTATAAAACGATGTTAAATTAACCTTAGCTTACTGTAACTTTTTTACTTTATGGACTTAACTTTTTTATCCTTTTGTCTCTTTTGTAATAAGACAGCTTAAAACACACACTGCACACTGTTGAAAAATATTTGTTTTCTTTACATCCTTATTCTATAAGCTTTTTTCTATTTTAAAAGTTTTTTATTTTTAACTTTCTTAAACTTCTTGTTAAAAACTAAGACACACAACACTAGCCTGGGCCGACACAGGGTCAGGACCACCAACGTCACTGTCTTCCCGCTCCTCAACTTCTCCCACTGGAAGGTCTGCAGGGGCAGGAACATGCACGGAGCTGTCACCTCCTGTGATGACAGTGCCTTCTTCTGGATACCTCCAGAAGGACCTACCTGAGGCTGCTTACAGTTGACTTCTGTTTATAAGTAGAAAACATACACTCTAAAATAATGATTGAAAATAAAATACAATGATGAAATGTATACACGTATAAGCATACAAACAGTATATTGTATGTGCTATACTTTTAAACGACCCACATCGCCGCAAACGTGAGGAACGTGTTGCACTATGACGCACAGTGGCTATGGTGTCACCAGGCGAAAGGACTGTTTCGGCTCTATTATGATCTTACGGGGCCAGATGAGGTGTGCCCTTCATTTGAGCCATCGCTGTCCTGCACATGACTGCGTGTGTCTGTGTGTTTATTCTTTCCGCCCTTATCAGCGCGCAGGAATCATAGAAACACAGATCCTGCCCACTGTGCTCCCCACTGTCACTCTGTGCCTAGAGCAGCGCCAGGCACTCAGCAGGCCCTGGACAAACAGCCACAAAGGAACCACAGGTGAGACGTCCACACGTTACGGGAGCTCAGTGACATCGTCTCACCCTGAACCCATCCAGGCTGCGTTCAGAGACTGATGGCAGTTCTCCTGGTCCACTCAGCTGGGCCTGGCACTCTCCTTTATGTGAAAATTGAAGAAACAATAGCCCTCCTTCTGTCCTCCCACACAGGAGGAGGAAGTTCTGGAGATGTCAGGCAGCAGGAGGGACCCTGGGCCAAGTTGCCAGGTAACCCCCATCATTAGCACACTGGGCATTGTAGGCTCCACCAGAGCAGATTGTGTTTGCATGGTGCCTTATCTGTGGGCTCCCCCACCAGTGTTTGCACTTTGCTTTCAAAAGGACAAAGTACCCAGGTAGGCAGGGGCTGAAGGGGGCCAGTGTCGGGGTGTCTGCAGGCAGGAGGGGAGTGGCCTACCCTGTGTAGCCCACTCTCATCACACCCTGCTGGCCCTGCTGATAACACAAGGAAGGCGCTGCTGCAACCTGGCACCCTGGGGAGGCTCAGTAACATCAGGTGCACCTGTGGCCACTTCCCATTATGCTGTGCCCACACCGGGTCCCTCCTTATCCCCCACACACTTGAGTCCAGGGTGTCTGGCCCCACCGTGACACCGCTGACATTTGGGGAGGGGCCATTCTTCATAGTGGGGGCTGTCCTGTGCCCTGCAGGGTGTGAAGCAGCACCCTGGTCCCTGCCAGGGGCAATAGTGTAAAATGGTATAACCACCGTGGAAAACAGGACAGCAGCTGCAGAAAAACTTAACAACAGGACCACCACATGGCCCAGCCATTCCACTTCCGGGGAGATACCAAAAAAAACTACAGGCAGGTCTCAAAGGGACAGCTGTACACCCAAGTTCACTGCAATATTAGCCATACCAGCAGAGAGGTAGAGGCTGATGGGCAACAATGGACAGTTACTCAGCCTTAAAAAGGAAGGACATTCTGACATGGATGAACCTTGGGGACGCCACACTCAGTGAACTGAGCCAACCACAGGACAGACACAGCATGACTGCTCTCATATCAGTGCCTAGAGTGGGCGATTTCACAGACGGACAGCAGAGCAGTGGCTGCTGGAGCTGCAGGGAGAAGAAACAGGACATCAGTGTTTACTGGGGACAGAGGCTCCGTCTGTTACAAGGAAAAGGGCTCTGGATGGTGGTGATGGTTGCACAATGGGAATGTAAATGCCACAAAACTTCACATTAAAAATATCAAGATTTGGTAAATTGATGTTATGTGTATTTTACCACAACTTTTTAAAAATGGGGGAAAAAAAAAACCCATCCCCAGGGGACATACAGGCATGAGAAGTGGAGGAGCTGACTGCAAGTCCAGCTCTGCCACTAGGAAACTGCATGACCTTGGGCAGGACTATTGGTGGGAGCCAGCAAACACACTATTGGGGTGCTGGGCTTGTTGTGGGAAATCATAGCTGTGGGAGACTGGAGTGAAGTCAAGCGCTAATAGCTATGCAAAAGCTGGGGGGCAGAAGATTGAAACCATGGGCACAACTGGGAGAAAAGGGGTCACGCCACCTGACAAGCTGCGTGCAAACCTGTGTGCCCCCTGTTCCCAGCTTAGCACCCTTCCACCTATTCCCTGCCCAGCCAGGCCCTTTGTGTCTAACGATCGGGGGCCTGCAGGGTCTCTCTCTCTTTTCTCACCTGGGACCTCATTTCCTTGGAAAGGCCTACAGTGAGGTGACCAAGTCTGTGAGGAAAGGGTCACCATCTCCCTACAGCTAAACCAGGAAGGAAAAAAGTCCCCAACTAAGCCCAAGGATCTTGATTTTCCCAGAGCCATGGTGACCCACTCAAGGGAAAAAAGAACCAGAGGTATTTATTTGGGCATCACTTGGTCACGTTTCTCCTCCCTGGATGACGCCTGCTACTTATTATAACTATGACAGCATCGGAAATATTTCTCATGGATTTCCGCAAGAGAGGAAATGAAATGACAGGCTTCTCCCTCTGGCTTTGCAATGGACACTGAAGACCTGAGCCAAGGCTTTGAGCACATCATGGGGCAGGTCCCTGGGCCTGGGAAACCTGAGCGCAGAGGTGAGGTGCCCAGGTAAGAAGGGATGCCTCTCCTCCTGGGGGAGAACAGCCCTGCCTCAGGGGCATCCCTGGGTGCCCAACGTCACCTCCTGTCAGACTTTCCACCCCAGAGAGTTCAATTTGCTGAGAACTTGGGGGAAACAAACGTATTTTAAGGTTGCTATCATTTCTTCATTGCTATCATTTCTAGTTGTTATCAGCAGGCATGATGCTACATGCCCACAGAGTCTTGCCAGACAGTATGATGGTCTCCAATCCACAGACAGAATTCTAAGGTCCAGAGAAGAATAAAGTGGCCTGCCAAGGGCCACACAGCTAGAGAGGTGGCCCCACAAAGAGAGGCACCTAATGACTGTGGTGACCAAAGAAAATGAGAAAATGAAGTGACAGTCCTGAGCCAGAAAGTAGAAATTTGAAGGTAAAGGATGAATTAGATTATACGGCAGTTTAATATTTGCCAGTTTGGGATTCTGCAAACTTCTGAAGCCTCCTGTAGCAACTTCCCAGAGCTGCACTGTGAAGGATTCTGTAGCTGCATCTAGGCTCCACAGGAAAAAGCAGCAATTGATTATTGATGTCTGCCCTATGCACAGCGGTGGGAGGTGGTAGAACAGACATCACATTTATCATCACACATCTACATCCTCCTAAGGCAGGCTATTTCTCTGAATCTTCCTGCTCCTTAGTTTCCCCTTCCACTGAATGAGCTTAGATTCAGAATAATAGGTTGGGATGCTTTTAAAGACGGGGATATTTTCTCCAAATACTAAATTACACACCTGGCATTTGTTAATTTAGAGATAAAACTCAATTCTTATGGGAAAGGTAGACTTCATTCAACATACACTTATTGGACACCCAGTTTGCACTAGGGTCTCTGCTCTTAATGGCATTTGGCAAGGAAGACAGATAATTAACTTAATAACTATTTAATAATTATTGTTCTAAATGCCTTGAATGGAAAGTACAGGCACCATATCACACCAAAGGGCAGCCTCGCCTCCCTGCTAAGGATTTGACTCTGATGTGGAAAATTACTTTTCTGTTCACAGCGCCACCAGAAACACTTGCACATTGGCTCTGGCGCCTAGAAGGTGCTGGACCGCAGAGGAATGTGGGTACTCGACAGAGGCCACACGTCTGCAGCACATGAAGCCAAGGGTGGCACCTCCACAGCGATTTGTCTATCTTTGCTAATTGGAACCTCACGCCTTGTTCTTTGATTTTTCCACCCCAGAGAGGACTCTTGGCCATGCTACCTATAGCTTTTGGCAAGGGGTGAGGGCACAGGAAAGAGAAAACACAAACGGCACCTCGCAGGGCTGAGAGGGAAGGTGTGTTTGAAGCTGGCAGAGTGAGCCCTGCTCTTGTCTCCAGGCTGCAGTCAGAGGTCTGTCTCTCTCTCCCCGCCTGGCCTGAGCGACCTCACCTTCAGCCGGGCGGGGGGCAGCCGCAGCACATCACCTTTGCCTCCCCTGTTTGAAGCTGGCACAGGGACAGGCAGTGGGTTTGTTTGGAGTATGTGTTCTTCATCAGAGGAGTCGGAAACAATCACCCTTTCTGGCCAGAGAGGAGGAAGGCATCTCTGGGGCCAGCACTTCCCCAAGAGCAAACAGCTGACCCAGTCCAGCTTTCAACTTTGTTGCTTTTGCAAATATGGTCCTGGGTCCTATTTCCCACATCCCTGCAGCTGAGTCCAGCCAACCTCCAGTACCCAGACCAGGACAAGAAGGAAGTCACCCATCCCTCCACCTTCCAGAAAAGCAGTGGGTGGGGAGGCAGGGCAACAGAGCCGGCCATAGTCCAGACAGACAAAATCTAGCAGAGACTTTTAGAAATAGATTAAGGCTGAGATAAGCAGGAGGCTCGGGGCCTGGGTGCTGGGCAGTGGGTCTTTATAGTTTTCATCCCCAGAGAGCAGGGACAAGTCACTTAAGAAGAGCCTTTCCTGTCCCCCCAGAGGGAGCTAGGCCACCTAACAAAACGCTCCTGGCTACTCTGCCTGGAGTCTCAAAAGACTGGTGGCTCTATGAGGGCAATGCCCGGGTCCCTCTCATTTACTCCACCCTCAGCCGGAGCACCAAGGAACAAAAGACAGTGGGACAAAGGGGGGCCATTTGGCTCCCCCTCCTGGGGATGGCCCCAGAGACCCTTCACCCTGCTCCCCGACACCTGTGAGTGTGTCACCCAACATGCAAGAGACTGCAGGTATGGTTAACTTAAGGACCTTTAGGTAAAGAGATTATCCCGGATGATCCAGGTGGGCCCCAGGTAAGAGGCAGGAGGGTCAGAGTCAGAGGAGATGACCCCACAGAGGTCGGAGACAGGTTTGGAGATGCTATGCGGCTGCCTCTGAAGAGGGAGGAAGGAACAGGGAGCTGAGAAACGCAGGCGGCTTCTAGAAGCTGCAAAAAGCAGGCCTACAGTTCATCCCCAGAACCTCCAGGAGGAACAGGATCCTGCTGACACCTTGATTTTAAGCCAGGTTTGGGATTCTGCCCAGCAATCTGTGAGATAATACACTGGTGTGATTTTAAGTCCCTGCGTTGGTAGGAACATGTCACAGTGGCCACAGGAAACAAAAACCCCCATTACATGCAGGACATTCTTGGGACCCCCACCAAGCCATGGTGACATGGCAGGAAATACTAACAAGCATGGGGGAGCTCTGCCTGTCACCTACCTCCTAGTACAGAACGGATCGAGATTCCCTGCACCCTGAAGCTGGGCCATGGCTACATGAATGGGTCTGGTCAATCGAATGTGAGAGGACAAGATTCGAGTCACTTTTGAAGCTACAGGCCTGGGCCCCTGCCCCAGAGCTTTGTGTGAGGAGGCAGCTCCCATCTGGCCCCTGCACACTCCACATGGAGCAGGTCTATGCTGACCCTCTAGGGACATGGTGACCAGGGGTCCTCTCACAGCAGCATAACCTCAACTGTCCTGCCCTATACACCGTGACTGTCTATGGTGGCAGCACCTGTCACCCACATGCACCCAGCAGAACTGTCTGCTTTAGTGGCCTCAGCCACCTCTGGAAGCAGATGCCACCTTGGCCACAGCCCCTACCAATGTCCCCAGGTGCTATGACAATTTCTACCTTGCATGTGGGACATTCTCCTTGCATGTGGGCCTTGCATTCTCCTTAGTCACTGTGAGAGGAAATCACTTCCTCCAGTGTGCAGGGAAAAGGGAAGGTTCCCACACCTCCCACACACGTGCCCCAGGGTGTCCCTGAGGCACATACTGCAGCCACCTACAGACACGCCCAGGGCTACTTGGTCCTCCGGGCTTCCTTTCCCTGGGTCCACCAGATCTCCTCATTTCTCTGCTTCTCAGGCAGGCCCCCTGCCAGGCCTGCGGCCAGAATTCTAGAAAGTCGATGGGTATCTTCAGAGGTTTAGTGTCCCCTTGCTACTTACTAATTAACTAGAAGGAAGTAACTGGAAGACAGGGAGGCAGAGAGAATACCCCCAGCTTCCTGCCTCTTGGCTGCCCCAGGTTACTCAGAACCTTCTGGATGTGTTTGATGGAACCCGGGAGGGGCATAAGATGGGTCAAGGGCTTTCCTTGTCCTGGGAAAATAAGGAGAACCTAGGGGCTGTCACCAGAGAATAGGACAGCAGAGTCACGTCAGAAAGACAGTGCTGTGGTCACCAGCCAGTCACAGGGCCCCTAACTTCAGCCTTCTAGTAATTTCTACAGCTCCACTGTGTCCTGCTTCCTCCTGGCAATGGCAGCCATGGGACTCTGGGCCCCACCAAGAGCATGGAGGGCAGAGGCCACAGAGATACCCTCTGATGGGATGAGCCCATCTACACCACCCTGCCCAATGCTGCCACAGTTTCAGAGCCAAGAGTGGGACAGATATCAGCAGATGGAAGCAGCAACCCCCTCCACTGCCATCCTGAGCCCCAAAGCTGGAAGGACACACCGTTTACCACCTGCCCTCTCTGAGTCAGGGACCCAGCCTTACACACACCTGTGACCTGTGATTCTCACTGAAACTCTGAGCTGTTGCCACTTTTTATTCTCCCACGTCAGAGACGTGAACACTGAAGACCAGAAAGTATGTGTGACTAGTCTCAGATCACATGTCGAGTAACTGGCAAAGCTAGCTGTCAAAGCCAGGTCTCTCTAGAGTGTCCACCATGAAGGAAAATGAGGCGGGGAGAGCTGACACGGGCAAGTGCAGGGTGCGTGGTGGGCAGGGCGGGATGACACACATGCACAAAGGCCACACAGAAGTGGGCGCATGCAGATAAATGCATGTGCGTGTGTGCATGACGGAACAGTGTGCCGTGTGAACACACATGCGTGCACATACGCAGGTTCTCAATGCAGGGAGGAAGAGGATACATATCACCTCTAAGGGAACCAGCCAGCACCCCACACTCTGCTGGGGCAGCCAGGCCCTGCTCCAGGCTCGCTCTGTTCAGCCGTCAAAGGACAGTCCTTGCTGCCTCTGCCCTTTGGGGACAATTTCAACACTAATGGTATAATTGCCAAAGACAAACAAAGTCTCAGCCCTGCCTCTCAGGACCACCGGGATTTCACTCAGGCCAGTCCTTCAACATCCCTGCACACACATCCCATCAAGCCCAGCCAAGAAAGACCCCCATGCAGGACAGCTTCCTGGGGCACACACAGCAGACCAGGGCTGGGAAGGAGAACTGGGAGGAATCTGTCCAAGAAGAATTTCCCAATGGCCCAATGCTGGCTCCTGACCTGGAGGATGACAAAGTCCGATGAAGAAAAGGCAGATGTGAAACAAATGGGCCCAAGTTTGCAAGCTTGGCATGTTCCAGGGTAAGACTTTGCCGAATGCTTCGCCAACTCCGTTGGGTTAATTATTGGCAAAGAAGTACAAACAGCTTGCTCGACCCTCCAGCTGGCCCTCAGGGCTACTGGGGGTGAGTCAGGAACCATGTCCTCTTCGTCCCTGCTTCCCTGCACTTGGGGTCTGGTTCATGGACTAAATAAGCCAATGACTGACCATCTGAAAAGCCCTTTCCCCAACCACCTCTACACACTGGCCTTGGTCTGTGCCCTCCCCATCTAAGCCCACAGGAACGCAAAGCCAAGAGCACAGGCCCAAGGACACACCTGGGGCCAGAGCCCAACACTGCCAGCTAAGCTCTGTACCAGGCACTCCCCGAGTGTGAAAGGAGCTACTATAATGAATGGGCCAGTGGTTCTCAACTGGGGGCATCTGGCGTGTTGTGGTCAGGGACACAAGGTCCCACAGTGAGGAGCCGTCCAGCCTCGGAGTGAGTAGAGGCAAGGTGAGAAATCCCAGGGTAAAGCATGTCGTACAAAGCCTGGCTCAAGGTATGCTGGGATAAATGTCAGTTGCTATTATTACCTCGAATTGTTCCAACAGCCTTATAGGATGACACAATGGTCACCACTCTGCAGAGGAGGCTGCAACTCACTTTTGTGACAGGGAAGAGTGGAGCTGAACAGGTTGGCCTGAGTCCCTGCACAATCACTTCTTCCCATGACACCTGACACTGAGGCACAAGCCAGTCTCAGGCCTGTGGCCTTACCACCCCTTGGAGACACTGATTCCCGCCTCACTGCCCAACACCTGCTAGCCGGACTCTCCAAGTTCACCTTTATCTCGCAGTTTCTCAGAGGGAAGAGGAGCCATTTCTTGAACTATTTTCTCAGGTAAGAAAAAACCTGAACAGTCACTTCCTTCTACAACTCCAAACAGATCACTTTCTTCCTCTTCCTCCTCCGACTGCAGCCCCCCCCCCACCAGCCACCGCAAGCTTTTCCCCAACTGGTAAGTCCATCTCCAAGGCCCAGCTTCCCCGCTCTGAGCAAGATATCCAGCCCTGGCCCTGAGAACCAGACCCTCCTCCAAGCTGGCTGTCCCTGGTCTAGCCCCTGGCTATAGAACCCTTCATCAGGTAAGCCTGGGTTTAGAGATGGTCTGGAAAGACCATCTATCTGACTAGCAGGGAGTCAGTGGTGGGGGAGGGTCTATCTCCAGAGGTACCAGAGGGCACTGTAAGAGCCCGGCCTGTGCCACCTGCAGACTTAACTCTCAGCCTCGGCTACACAAAGACACACAGGGCACACAAGCCAGCCAGGCTGGACCCCTCCTCCCTCTCCTCCTAGAGCAGTGGTGGTTCTACAATAATTTTATGGTCGGGGGTCAGCACAACATGAGGAACTGTATTAAAGGGTCGCAGTATTAGGAAGGTTGAGAACCACTAGAGGCCAGGCCTTGCCACACGTCCCTCCTCGACCCAGGGTGCTGCTCCCCTGCCTTTGTGCCCCTCCTCATCTGACCCAGACTTCACTGAAACCTCCCTGCCTCTGGGAGCCCAGGCGTGGCGTGGCCGTCCCTCATGGCTATCCACATCCGGCACAAGCTTCTCTGTACCATAACGGACTGGGGGCTGGTCTCCATCCAGTGCCACGAGGCCGTGCACTCCCCGTGAGCAGGGGGCCTCTACAGCCAGACCCAGACACTCAGTGATGTGGCAGATTGATGTCCCACATGTGTGCGTCCAACACAGGAGAGGCCAGCTGCATGTGGCTATGGGGCACTTGAAATGCGGCTGTGCACCTAATGAACTCAACTTTCAATTTTGCCTAATTTTAATTAAATTTGAATTCCACATCTAGCTGGTGGCTACCATGCTGGACAGCAGGTCGAGGAGGAGGCCTGGCTGACAGTGCAGCACATGCCGGAGAGTGAATGAGGAGGAACGATGCGTGAACCACGCTTTGTCCTCGCCCTCCTCAAGCTCTCACATTCTGTTGACCTTCTTCCTCCAGGCTGCACCTTCCCAGAGGGGAAGACGCACATCCTGTGTTTTCTATGAATCCTGGGACAGAGGCCTTAAGAAAGTATCAGTTAGATGAATGAAGGCACAATCAAATAAATGGCGTGCCTCGGACCTCTGCCCCTTCCTCCCCAAGACTCAGGAAAACAGTGATAAAAAAGAAAACAGTCCCTGGGCGCTGATTTCTGAGTGTACTTCCAGCCCAGTTCTTCCTCTTGCTAAATTGACTGTCTGCCCCATCCCCGGTTCTGTCCCGTTCTGTCCCACGTGGCATGGACGGGAAGCTCCTGCTGCCAGCCGTGTGATCTCCCTGGCCCCGGCCCGGCCCCAAACCATGGAAGAATCAGGGCGAGTCTGTCCACTCTTGACTCAGAGGGAAGGATTGGGGCTCCTCATTCCCCAGGCTGCCATTCCCTGCCCCCAGCCCAGGCAGCAGATCCCCCCCAGGAGTTTTCAGGAAAACTTGTAACTCCTAAGAATGAGGGTGAATTTGAGAGTCTATTATAAGCCAAATGCCTTTCATCCGACCCTGGCTGTGATGTTCTCCAACACGGTTAATCACAGTGAGCGTCACTGGCGTTTGCACTACTCCCACCCACCACCGGCCCACTTCCTCCCAATGTAGGTCACAGAGGAGTCTCCCTGTGTTCTGGCTACACACCTGCAGTGAGAGGGATGACGCCACTTGAAGCAAATTTAGGAACGCTCTCGCAGGCGTGCAGGAACCCTGTGCTGCTCGTTCATAGAGACACAACACCCTGTGCAAAGATCCCGGGGCACAGGGAGGGCAAGTGGGGGGCTGCGCCCAGGCAAGTTGAGGACTTGGAGCTTGAAAGCTGCCATCACAGGGAGACAATGTCAAGGAGGGTCTGGTTTCTAGAGGGGGAACAGACCGGTCAAGTGGTGACTTGCCCTCATTTTGTATCAGGTCCACCACACACCACACCATGTAACCTGAGCAGATCCCCTCTCTGAGCCCCGCTCCCCCATCTGTAAATGCCCGCCCCACACTGCTGTACGGGTTAACTGCACTCAGTGAACAAATATCATCACTGTGGTTCACAGCCGCTTGTCCCTACACAACACGAGCACCTCACCACACAGCCCAGCTTCCACCCCTCACTCTGGTGAACCAGGCACTGTGCTGGGCACTGGGGAAGGGTCAGCCCGGGTGGGTGTTCTAGCTGCCCGGCACCTGCTGGGATAAGAGAAGTCAAGGAGCCCGGTGGGGAGGACTTGGTCTGGACAGGCCTGCCAGGGTCTCACACCCACGTGAGCTGGGCTGGGAAAGAGAAAAGAAAGGGGATTTGTGACCGAGGGGCTGGCACCCTCAAAGGTCTGGGAGTGCACAGGATCGTGGGCTCTTTGGGCAGCAGCAAAAGGTCGTTTGTGGCTGGAGCACAGGGTGCCTGGGAAGGAACTGGCAGGAGATAAAAATGAGAAGCTTGAGTCTGGGCCAAATTTGGCCTTCTCTGCCGAGAAAATGAGGAGCTGCACTTTGTCCTGTGGACAAAAGGGTTTAAGTACCACTCATAAAGTTACTCAATCCTGGAGACCAGGAGCACACTCCTCCATGCAAACACACACACACACACCCTCAGACATATACCCACACACACGTGCACACACACATGTGCGTGCACACAACACTCCACACACACATATACAAACACACAAACGTGCACACACATGCAGCCCTTGAGGAAGCCTGGCACCATGCACTGGAACTAGAGCAGAAATGGAAGCCCCCATTTGCCAAAATATGACCCCAAAAAAGGTGTCCTGGGAGCCGTAAAGAGGCCTAGAAGGCCAGCTGCAGGCTGTTTGGAGAGGAAGTATTTATAAGCAAGAGGTTCCTGTACACAGACACTCAGCCCTGAGAAGGGAGAGCCTTGGAGGTTAATTCTTTCCAACTAATGCCCTCACATGGCAGATTCACCGCACTAACCACCAAAGAGACTCCGCAGTAGAAAACTCAACACTTCATTTCACCTGCACTACCTTCCCATCTCTGTCTCACTGTAGAACTAAATTTCCTGCCCTCTCTAGTACCCACATTTAACAGGGACATGTATGCACAGACTGACAAGACATGTTTACACAAATTCAGACCCACCGCACAGGAGGTGTACCTGGGTTAGGGAAACCCAGGAAAGACAGAAGAATCAGGGGGCTCACCCCATCCGATGCCTGCCCTCTGTCCTCTCTCCTGAGCTGAGGACTGTTTGCTAGGGGAATGGACAGCCCAAGGAGGCTTGTTCACAGTGAAGATTTCTCATGCTAGGTGAGGCAGACACACACCTGCTAAAGCTCCTTAAAAGGTCGCATTCCTAAGCAGGATAAACCTTTTCCCCCAGCAATATGGTTCAAAAATTAGCTCGGTTTTCCTTCTTTCGGGACAAAATAGAAGTTGAAATGAAAGGGACTTTGGGGGTCATAGTTGGACTGATGGAGGCCAATTTTTGAAACAATGAGTCAAACCTAGTCATTTCTCCGGCAGGAAAGACTACTTGAGCCAAATAAGAATTTCTCTTTATTTCAGAAAATTACACCACATCTTTGTTAGACCTGATACAGAATCCAGGCACTGTTCTATGACAGTAGGTAGCTTTACTCTCACCTTAACCCTATGTGAGGAAACTGAGGCACCAAGGGTATAAGTGATTTGCCCAAAGTCACAGAGTGAAAGCTGGACTTAGAACCCAGGCCATCTGGCCCCGAGGGCCAAACTCTTACCCTATAGCCCTGGCCTCCCTTCCTTTCAGCATGCTGGGTCCTACAGGTCGCACAACACTCAGCAGGGCCCAGAAGGACATCGGCAGAGTCCTGAGCAGCCCTGACCTTTAACGTGGGAACGGTGGGCTAACATAATGTCTTAGCAATAAGCAGCAATCTACAGGGACAGATGTGACTGTTCACAGATGCTCTCGTGGGGCCAAGAAAGAGGGCTCTCCAGCCGCTGTACTGTGTTGGACATTATTGAGGGAAGTGAGTAGTTGAGGGCCTGATTCCTCTGAAGGCAAGGATGGCCATGAAACCTGGCCAAGGTGCCACTCTGTGCCATCTCAGGACCACACTGTCCTCAGATTCCGAAAGCCAGACCCAGACCACCTATCAGATGGGTTCACCCAGAGAGGAAAAACTTCTCCGAGGTCACAAAGCAAGCAGTGGGCAAAGCCAGGAAGGGACACAAGGTGTTCTGACCACAGGCCTGTGCTCTCCCCACCTCACAGGCTTTAGAACACACCCCGAACCGACTTCTCCCCTGGCCAGGGCAGAGATTTCACAACCCCTTCAGGAGTGAAGCCGCGAGTCACCCCGCACGTCCTGCCCCTCTGCAAACTGCTCCTCCTCTCTGCTCTTCCGTGCTGGGGATGGTGCTATGTTCTCCCAGAATTCATGGAGGTGGGGCCTTTGGGAGGAAATATTAGATGAGTTCATGAGGAACCCTCACTGATGGGACTGATGTCCTGTGAGAAGAGAGACCAGAGCTTTCTCTTTCTCCACCATGTAAGGACACAGCAAGAAGGTGGCCGTCTGCAAGCCAGGGAGAGAGCCCTCACCAGAACCCAGCCATGCTGGCACTTTGACCTGGGACATCCAGCCTCTGCAACTGTGAGAAAATAAACATCCATTGTTTAAAGCACCCAGGCTATGGTATTGTGGTTTACCATTGTATGGCAGCAGAATCTACTACAGATGGAGAATACTACCCTGAGACTGAAGCCCAGACTCCTACGGTCTCCACTCCCAAATACAGAACAGTTTTACCTGCCTTGGTGCCTAACACTCGCCTGCCATGTAGCTGGGGCACCAGAAATGCTTGCTAAACAAACAGATCTAAGCACTGGTGGAGTATCTGAGCATCTAATAGCTATTTTAAACCCCCATTCACAGGTAAAAGACTTAGCTCCTGTCTTCACAGAGCTCCCAGCCTGGGAATCTTCAACTTCAAAAGCAACTGACTCCAGCTGCTTTTAAAATGAAGATAGGGCCTGGCACAGTGGCTCACGCCTGTAATCCTAGCACTCTCAGAGGCCAAGGCGGGTAGACTGCTTGAGCTCACGAGTTTGAGACCAACCTGAACAACAATGAGAACCCGTCTACTGAAAATAGAAAAATTGAGGCAAGAGGATGGCTTGCTCAACAGTTGGAGGTTGTGAAGTCACAGCACTCTACCCAGGACGACAGTTTGAGACTCTGTCTCAAAAAAACAGAACAAAATAAAACAAAACAAACAAACAAGTAAAATTAAGACTGCCATGCCCAGCAATTCTGAACCCCAGTGTCCACGCGGACACAACCGATCCGTGCACAGGAGTCCCAGATAAGACTCGCCGCTCCTGGTCTATGTGTAACAGGGAAGACAAGAAGGGCCTTCACTAACATCGGCCCCAGCTGGGGGGCTACCATTTTACAGTTTGATGTGTCAGTTGGTTATCAGAACCAGTTATCAAAACAAGCAGTTCAATGTTGAACCCAAAAGAGTCTGTTAAAGGAGGAAATCACTAAGAAAAAAAAAAAAGACACTTCACTTTTACTAAAAACACGTACATGTGCGTTCATTCTTCCATCTTTTGTGGTGGGAATGAGTCCTTCTCCTCGATGACAGCACCACCCTCGCAAGCCCCTCTGTCTCCCTCCCACAAACTGCACACCTGGTGCCTACAACGCCATCTCAGTAATAAGGCTTTTCCCTATTCTTTTACGGTTCTCATGCCCACAGTGATTGTTTTTTAGCAACCATTTTTATTTACTGAGACTTTCTTAAGCATTCTGCTCGGTATTCCTAAAAATGACCACTCTCTTTTCACACTCATATTTTGTAAGTTTGTGTAATCTTCAAGTAAAGTGTGTAATCACCATAACACCTACCACCAGTATAATCCAGGTTTGGGAACAAACACAACTGACTCTCGGCAAACAAACAACTCACCTCACAAGAAGAGTGTGAGAGTTTCCCAAGAGTGTCCCTGGGCATCAGTCAGCAACACTCATAGAGGAATGGAGGGTGGCCCACAGAGAAAAGGACCTATCCTATCCCAGGTGGGGGCAGGTCCCCTCAGCAGTGGCAGTGAAGTCAGGCAGTGATCAGCAAATGCTCGGAGGTGGCCCAGCTGAGTGAAGGCTGGAGTGGGGTAAGGAACTCAAAGGCTCACAGAGAGTGGGTGGGCCAGGTGCACATGGAAACACACCCACCTCATGGCCCAGGTCAGAATTAGGAATGTTTCCTAAAAGCAATGGGGAACCAAGTCAGGACTCCAGAGGCTTTGCGGAGGGGCGGGGGTGTGTGTGTGGGGGGTCATTCTCTCACTCCTGGAGGAAAACGCTGATTCGGCAGTCTATGCTTCCCCATGGCCCTCCTGTGCGTCCACCACTGCCCCCCCCCCAACAGCCAGACACCAGGCAGCTGCCCCACCCGCCATCAACCACCCCCAGGCACGCCTGCTCAGAACCTCCTCACAATTCTGCTCAAACCCTCAGGCTGCTGGGCTGATGGAAACTTTCCCAAAATGGTTTTCTGTGCAATTGAGATGCCTGCCTGGAAAATCCCTGCTGCAGGCATTTCCTTCCTGAAGGCGGCTGCACCCAACTGTGTCACTGCAAGATTCCACGTCACAAAAGGGATATCCCCAGCTAATACGGTGCTGGGACAAGGAGAAGGCTCTGGGCTGCCTGAATACAGGGCAATCTCGGCCCCCTAGTGTGGGCCCTTCTGTGGCACCATGTCACTGAGCTTCCTGTGTGTATGGATATAAATGCTGTTGACTGACTCGGAATGAACTTGCAAACAGCCTGATTATATCAACTGTAATAGATTAAGGTTCCACAAATAGATGGACGCTGTTACTTTTACTTTAATTTAAAATGAACATAATTTCCACTGGATACAGATACAATTAATGATCTTAGAAGGAATCAACTTGCCTGTGAAAAAAATCAGATAATCCTAGTATTGCCCAAGAAGACTGTAACAGTCTTAGTCTGAGATGCCACATGATACTTTGACCTTAATGCCTTTTTCTATTTTCTTGGAAATGAGGCTATTCTAACACATTCTTTGGGGTTGATGGAACGTCAGTATGACTTGACTTAAATGGCAGGGGATCGGTCACTACCCCCAAATTACTGAAACCAAGAGAAATCCACAGGATCAAGAACAGACCAGGAAAATCTTATAAAACGGTAATCAAATCAACTTCCTACCAAAACCAGGCTCTTCTTAAATTACAGATATCAACTTACTCGGCTTATGAAGTAAGAATATGGAGACACAACCTGGCCTCAAGCAAATCCAGTGAACAAAACCAGTTCACCCACAGCACAGCCCCTGCTGGTGACGACACCGGCTTAGACTTCGTTCCAACTTGGTTCCAACAACCCTTGTAGTGCAACACGGCAGCCTTTTCTCTGCGTTTCTGCTTCTCAGACCACTGCAGGTGGGAGCCGCCCTCCCCAGCTTCCCGTGCCTTAGCATCTCTGCTTCCTGAATCTCCGCAGCTGGGCAGAGAAGGGAGTGGTGACGGGTGTCATGCTGAGAATGACACCCCATCTTTACTCCCTACTAGACATCTGATCTATGGCAAGTCGTTTCACCTACCGGAGCCCTCAGCCTCCCATCTGAAAATGGGTACAATGACAGTACCTGCCTCCCAGGGCTGCGCGATGAGATGGTGTTTTGTATGTCACGCACTTGGCAGTGCCTTACACAGGCACACCCTCGGCAAATGTAAATGACATATTGTTCTATCCAGAACACCTGGTCTCTTCCCACCTGACTTGGCCCAACGCCCACATGCACCCTCCGCGCTGTGCCCAGGGCCCTCTCCTCCTGCTTGGAGTTCTCCCTCTCGCCCCTAGCTGACCCTTGCCCTGCTGCCCGCTCATGCACCCCCACCACCCTGAGGGCTTGCAGCCACTTAAAACACCACACAACACTTCCCTGCTCAGAAACAGTGGCTCCTGAAGTCCCTGTGTCTGATTCCTCCACTGAACTTTCACAAAACCCCTGTTTGGGGCATTTATTGTTTTTTTTCTTCTTCTTCATTTTTTTTTTTAATTGTTAAATCATAGCTGTGTACATTAGTGCAATCAAGGGGTACAATGTGCGGGTTTCATATACAATCTGAAATATTCTCATCAAACTGTTCAACGTAGCCTTCATGGCATTTTCTTAGTTATTGTATGTAGACATTTGTATTCTGCCTTTAGTAAGTTTTGTCTGTACCCATTCTAAGATGCACCATAGGTGTGGCCCCACCCATTACCCTCCCTCCACCCTAACCTCCCCCGTCCCTTCCCCTCACTTGGCCCTTTCCCCATAGTCTTGTGCTATAGTTGGGTTATAGCCTTCATGTGAAAGCTATAATTTACCTTCATAGTAGGGCTGAGTACATTGGATACTTTTTCTTCCATTTCTGAGATACTGTGCTAAGAAGAATATGTTCCAGCTCCATCCATGTAAACATGAAAGAGGTATCAACATTGTTACAATGTCTATACTACCCAAAGCAATATATAATTTTAATGCAATTCCTATTAAAGCTCCATTGTCATATTTTAAAGACTTGGGGCATTTCTATCCAGCTTTATTTCTCTGCATTCCCCAGAGTTCCAGGCGAACTCGGTGTGACAACTGAGAGAGCAGGAGGTGCAGCGGAGGGGCGCCCCTGAGTCTGCATCCCAGTTCTGCCCAACTCATTCTGGGGTCTCCAGCAAGTTACTGGTAGAGTCACACAGACATGGACCGGGCTACACCTGCTGAGTGACCACGGTGTGGAGGGCAGAGCCAAAGCTACGGGATGCTGACAGAAGCCGGGCCAACAACTGCCCCTGGGGGATGTTTTGATAATAACTGGCTGGGGCCTGGGTTACACAGGGGCTCTTCTGGTTCTTGATTCAGGGGCTGGTTACACCTGTGTGCTTAGTTGGCAAAAATTCGCTGAGCTGTAAGCTATCTGTGTGTGTTTCTGGATGTATGTTCCATTTCTATAGCATTTTTCTACAACATTTACTGGAAAAAATAGAAAGACACCCTATGCCTTGGTTTCCTCAAATGGGATTTTCTCCCTTGGCCTCTAGGCCTAAATCAATTCTACCCACTTCATCTGAAGGTCGTGAACCAGGTACCCATCTGAAGGCAACCAGCCCAGACTGCATGAAGACGAGCTATGAGGTTCTGGAGGTGACTGTCATCCGACAATGTTAAGATGCTCAATACTACTGGACTAGGCACTTAGGAATGGTTATGATGGGAAATTGTAGATCTGTGTATTTTACCACAATTTTTTTAAAGGTATGGCATAAGGGAATATTCTAATCTTGATGATCAATTTATGATGCCACAGCGTTAATGACAGGTGAGAGAGACAACAAGTTCCAGGCACGCATGCCCCCCTGGGCCCACTCAAGGTAGTGGGAGGTAGGATGGAGACTTCCAGTTTCTGCAGCATGGATGGGGAACACTTCCAGCACCTTTGGTCGCCCTCCAAATGGGTTCCAGCAACCAATTATTAGCTTTCCCAACAACCAGGTCTCGCCACATGTAATTTTAAAGTAATTAATGTTTATGTGATTCCAAAGTTTTCACTGGGACATTCATCTTAATACTAGCTGGTTATGGCTGCTCTGCAGAGCTGGGATGGGTGGGTCGTTCTGGGCCCCTGCTGGTAAGCTGACACTGCAGACAGGGATCATGTCAATCCCAGCACACAGCAGACAAGAGTGACAAGGTCTTTTGTCACTGAGAGTCCCTGGACCCTCGGGTGACACGACTCTCTCTAGAAAGAGATCCAAGATGTTCTTGCCTCAAAGTCAGAGCAAACAAGTTTCTCCAAAAACCTAGGATGTGTGAACAGACAGGTGTTATCACTGTAACAGCCTGTCAGCTGGTGTAGAGTTTGGGGCGACTTCAATAATTTATTGGCGGGGAGGATAAGGTGAGTAACAGAGTCAAACACTTGTAAGTGGGAGTATTCCGAAAACTCAAGGACATGTGTGACAGTACTTACTGAAGGGAGGAAGTGAGGACGCACCTCACAGAAGGCCAACAGCATCAGTGAAAATAACAACCATTCCATTGTTATTAATGGATTAAGGGGTCATCATGTGCCAGGTACCGCACCACAAAATGCACGTGTCTCATCTCATTCTTGCTAGTAAGTTTACTCCAGCAACGGATTCTTATAACCAGCTCCACTTAGTGACAGAGAGAACCTAATCCAGCTGTAAAATAATTTAGCCTTCCAATGAACTGTGCCTTCGTTCCTTCATCTTTAAAATAAGAGTTCAACTTTAAAACACCATGAACCCAAACTAACTAAAAGACTATGATGACAGACCCAGGACAGTGCGTCAGTGGTAGCTCACAGGAAGCCTAAAAGGGACCTCAGCACATAAAGGAAACTTAAGCATCTGCCAATAGGGATGGAAAAAGAGAGGATTATTGAGTAGATGACACTAGATGATTTCTTAACTATTAGGAGGGAAAGCATGGCATTATACCCTGCCTCATACTTTATACGTGTACTAAAAATTAATCCTACAAAAATATATTTTTAATGGGAAATGTTTGCTCAATCTTAAAATTTGGAAGAAATTTCTAAGACACTGAATTAAGAAGTTACAACTTAAGACACTCAGGTCTGACCCCAGAAAGATGTAAACCTTCTGTGTACCAATAAACACCTCAGGTGAAATTTAGAGGCTGTAGAAACAAAAGTTGCCAGGGAGGAAATAACTGCTACATGTGATGTGAGAAGGTTTAACAGATTTTCTAGAACAAAAAAGAAAGCTTCCCAAACTAATTATTTAAAAGTGCACATACCCAATGTTAAATGGAACACAATGAATCTAACCAATCTGCAAAACAAATACAGTTAACAAGCCCATAAAATGAGGGGCAGGAATGAGAGTTCATGGGACAAACCTAACTTAGAGCCACTGGGCGACATGCACACTTTTAAAGGGCTCAGAGTCCGCTACCATCAGGTCTGCGTGGCCTGGCTGTGTGTTCAAAAGGTGCATTCCAGGTGTAGCCTGGCCACAGGCTGCCCAGGACGTGCCCAGGTGCAGGACTAGCAGCCCAGCCCAGCCTGGAGGGCCCACGCTCAGACACACACAGGGTGGCAGCAGCAGTGGCTCCCATGGGGCCCCTCTCTCCTGCCCCATCCTGCAATTAGAGGCAGGAGACAGAACACTCATCTTTGCGACCTTCCTCTCTGCAGCCTCCTCCACTGCCCAGAGGGCACTCAAGGAGACTCCTGTGAGGGTTCCGCCTGCCGCCTCCTTCAGACTAGCGCTCCAGGTCGCCCTGCACTGACTCCACCCCATTCATGCTCTGGCACCTGCTGATGCAGCCCCTTTATTTTAAAGATAAAGAACATGCTGATAAGAATATAAATAATGACATGGACAGTCGCAGCTATCAGGCAATGAGAGGCAACCACGTGCTCAGTGGGCGAACTTCCCTGCACTGAGCAAGGCGAGGCTCCGTGAAGCTAGGGTGGCTGGCGATCCACTCGACTGAGGGCCCAGCATCCGCCTGGTGCCAGGCCTTGTTCTAACTGCTAGGGGTACAATCATGGGAAAAACAAACCAATGCTTGCCTTTCCAGTGGGATAAGACAATAAGCAAAATCAATAAGAAATACGGTCTGCCAGGGGACAGTAAGTGCTAAGGAGACAAAAATAAATCAGGGATGAGAAATAAAACGAAACATCTGAGGTGGGGGGCTCAGCATTTAGATGAGATGACCATGGACAGAGGTGGTGGCTAGTGAGCGCAGGCAGGAAGATGTCGAGGGAGGGGGAACAGGGGTCCGAAGTGGGGGCTCAGCATTTAGATGAGATGGCCATGGACAGAGGTGGCGGCCAGTGAGCGCAGGCAGGAAGATGTCGAGGGAGGGGGAACAGGGGTCCGAGGTGGGGGCTCAGCATTTAGATGAGATGGCCATGGACAGAGGTGGCGGCCAGTGAGCGCAGGTGGGAAGATAGCAGGAAGATGGTGAGGGAGGGAGCAGGGGGTTCAGGCAAAGCACCCCAGCAGGGCAAAGGCCTCTATGTGCAACAGCGGGTGTGGCTGTCCCAGGAAGCAGCCCAGGTCTCACCCTTAGTAAACAAGGGGTGGCTTCCACTAGCCACACCACTTTGGCAGACAGGTACAGGAGGCAACATGGTGTACCCAAGGTCACACGGTTAATCATTGAGAGACCAGCCAGGCATCACACTCTGGGAACAGGGCACACAGGTGCATCCCGGGGAGACACACCCACCTATAGCCCAGTGCACCAGTGCCACATTCTGCTTTCCTTGGGGCCTCATGGAGAAAAGGCCCAGAAGGCAGGGTTTCCCTAGCACCAAGTGGGTCCCACTGACCAGCACACAGCTTGGAACCACCAGCTTCACCTCCCACTGCCTCTGGCCCTGGGGAAGCCTCTCCTTACTTAGCCTCTGCAGCCAGCAGGATAGAGCAGACAGCCAGCCCCAGTGCCTAGAGGGGCTCAGAGCTATCTGCAGGATTTCAAAGGTCCTTGAGACTGCTGCAAATCAGCCCAATGCTTTATCAGCTGGGCTCAATTTATTGGCCTGGCAGGCGAGATCATTCAGGAAAATTTTCACACTCAGCCATGGTCAACATTCTAGAAGACAGTTCCATGCACACGTTTGCCTTCGCAGCAGGCACGAGGCACACACACCCACAGCAGGCGTGCTCACGCGTGTCTGCCAAACACCCCACACCCGCTTCACTCTGACATCTGGTTAGGAAGTTGTTTGAGATTGCACGAAGATAAGCCACAAGCAGAGACTCTTGGGTCCCTAGAGACTGCAGCATGAAACCAGTTCAAACCCTTCCAAGCTGTCCCTGGCCTCAGCTTCCTCATCTGTGAAATGGAGCTCACCAGATTACTATGGAAACTACAGAACACGCACAGCACCCAGCCAGTGCCTGGCACACAACAGGAGGCGGGATGGGGGCCGCCGAGTCACAGTGCGGTTTCAGAACTACTTGCAGCATAATCATTTCATTTTAGAGGGCAAAGCAGACCCACGTAAGCAAATTTATGAGCCATTTCTGAATGCAAACGGCAACAGAGGTGAGATAATCAGCAACTAGCCCCAACTAGTAATTTGCAACAGAAATGAATGTTTCTGAGCCAGTCTTTTTTTTTTCCTTCCTTTCCTGGCGGTGGCATGGTTTGAATCAGCCAGTCTGGGAAAAGACACGACACGCTATCTGACCTCTTAAAAGCGGTTAACTTGGAAGAAAAGGGGATGACTGCTGAATCCGGTGAACCCAGGTCTCTGAGCAAAGGTCGGTGGCAGGCCGGGGCTTGCTCTCCAAGGCGTGGCCCAGACCTCCTCACCAAGACAGGCACCTCACGAGATGCCGCCAGTGGCTCAGTTCTAACTCTTCTTCGTCAGCTCTAACCATGCGGGTAGAGATGGTGGTGCCTGGGGTAAGATGACAAAAACAGGCAGGGCAGAAGAAGTGGGATGCGATGCGCACATTGGTGCCCCAGGGCCGCCCTAACAGATGGCCACAGAGCAGGTGACTTAAACTCTCTCACAGTGCTGGAGGCCAGAGTCCTAAATCCAGGTGTGGGCTGGACTGGTTCCTCCAGGGTCTCTGAGGCAGGATGGGCTCCTGCCCCTCCCCAGTTTCTGGCGCTGCCAAACTCCGAGTTGCTCCTCGGCTTATGCTGCCTTCCTGTGTCTGTGTCTCTCTGTGTCCGAGCTCCCCTCTTTTTATTAGGACATCGGCCACCAGATGAAGGTCCCCCTAATTCTGCATGACCTCAGTTTAACTTGCTACTTCTGCAAAGACCCTATTTCCAGAGAAGGTCACATTCACAGGTACAGGTTAGGCCTTAACATGCTCTTTTGGGGGGCAGGCTTCAGTCTCTACCAGTGACCACCCCACATAACTTTAGAACCAGCCCACACTAGCCAGTGGCTCATGTTCTTCGGCAGCAGCAGGAAGTAGGCATGAGCAGGCCACACAGGCTGGGTGCTCAGGCCTAGATTTTCCAATTATTCACCTTCAAGGCAGGGAAATTTTCATTTAACGCAGAAGCTGTTGCCACTTATAAATAAAATAATGTATGTAAAAGCGAACATACATCAACAGCATCTGGAGGAGGCTCAAAGTTCTGACACTTAAGTGGTATTTCTACTACCGAGTGACACAGAAGCCTGGGAGGCAGCAGCCACGCATATCCCCCAGCCCCCTCAGACAGAGACGAGTGGGACAGGGGAGGCTCTGCTCTGTGAGCACAGGAGGGTGAATCTTCAGAGCGTCAGCTGCCGAGGGTGTTGCTGAGTCAGAGGGCTGCACCGATCCCACAAAAGACGGATCCTCCCACCCAGAGGAATCTGTTTGACTTTAGAAAAGTACAGGTTACAGTGATACTCACTAAACACCCCACCTTCATACTCGACAGCGGGAAGAAATGAGGAATGGGAAACCCACGAAGGCCCCTGAGCGACTCGCCGATCTTTACTGGGATTCTCTTTCCCCAAGCAGGGCTCCATCCACATCGCTTTCACCTGGGGTGACGTGTTATCCAAATCCCCTAGTAAGGAGGCTCAAACCTCACAATTCATGGGACCCCCCCCCCAAAAAATAAATCTGATTCTCTGATTTTCTCTGATCCTAAATGAGGTTGATTTTTCCCCTGGTCTTAAATGTAACAATTTATCCACACAGAAAATCCTTCATAGCTGTGTGACTGAAAGATGAACTCCTTGAGATGGATTTCAGGTAATGGAAACAGATCTTAGGTCCCCAGCCAAAAAGCTCCCCCAACACACACACCTGGAATCCAGGCCCTCGCATAGAGGTTTCAGATGCCCTAAGCTTGGACACAGATCAGATCGCTATGGCTGCTGTTAACAAATGACCACACACTTTGGTGACTTCTACTCTTACTGTTCCATAAGTCAGAAGTCTACCGTGGGTTTCCCTGGGCTAACACCAGGGTGTTGGCAGGACTGTGTTCCCTCCAGAGGCTCTACAGGAAAATCTGTTTCCTTGCCTTTGCTTAAGGAATCCGGACTCCTGGCCCCGTCCTCCTTCATCAAAGCCAGGAATCATACCGCTGCTCTGTCTGCTCCACCACACACCATCCCCCACACTCCGACTCTCCTGTCTCCCAAGGACTCCTGTGATTACATCCAGAGTGACCTCGCCATCTCAAGATCCCTAACTTGACACACCTACAGAATTCCTGTTGCCATGTTGGGTAACATACCCAGCTTCCAGAGACCAGGCCTGACATCCTTAGGAGGCCATTGGTCTGTCTGTCACACACATCCCAGGGCCCCACAGCTTCACCCCAGAACCCACACTCCTTGGAAGGCCAATAGGAACTCAGCTTAACTGCCCTGCTGACCTCTCCAGAGCCACCCTCCTCATCTGGTCCCTCACACTCCACCTGCCCACACTTGGTGACTTAAGGCTCACTGAGTGTCCCAGGCGAGACTCACCTCTGTGTCTCCCTGGACCAGAGACGCTATATGCCCACCCCATCATGATCCTCCCTCGATGGCTCATCCCAGGATATTCTCAAGATGCTGCCCTCAGCATCATGACCTCCAGGAAGCTTCTGATCCTCTCACCTGGCCTAGACATCTCTCTCCTTTTCCCCACTGATAGCCTTCCTATATTTCAATATGAGTAACTACTTAATTATTTGTCACAGCAGGGAGTTATCAGGGAATACCTCAAAGATAAGGACCACAGATCATACATCTGTGTCTGGCCTAATTTTCCAAATGTAATCCCATCATAATGGAGAGAGATGGTTGGGTGGGTGGACGGGTAGATAGATGGTCAGTGGGGGTGGGTGGTGGATGGGTGAACAGGTGGACAAGTGGAAGGCAAGTGGACAGGGGGCTGGGAGAGTGGACCAGAAACTGGGGAGAGGGAGAGAGAGGGAGGGAAAATGCCTGACACAAAGGTTCATGTTCACTAAATATTTGCTGAGTGAAAGGATGGAAGGAGAGAGAAAAGGAATGGATTAGGGCCACCATCTATGTTGAAAGAACTCAGTTAAGCAATGGCCAAAGGAAGGAAGAAGCTCTAGACTTGGGCATCATTTGTGTTAAGTCAGACAGAGAAGCCCACCGAGAGGGCAGCTGTGATCTCAAACTAATAACCAAGAGGATCTCGGGAACAGTTACTTGTCAACTGAAATTAGCAAAAAGTCAATGAGCTATTTTAACTTCCCAGGCTGACTCAAAAGCACATCTCTCTGGGAACCAGCAAGAAGTGTCAGAACTTCTAGGCCAGAAACCAGCTCCAAGCGCCACCTCCACATCATGTTACCGCGACATATGAGCACAGCTTCAAGGTAGCCGCAACCTTACTCGGGGCTCCAGACCACCTCCTAGAGCTAGCTTTTTAAACTCTCTCCAGGATTCAATACAGGATGCAGGGCAGATTAGGGAGCCCCGAGACCACGGGAGGTATGGCCAGGGCCAGCCTTGGAACTGTCCAGAGTAAAAAGATACATCTTCACTCCAAGGCCAGGCAAGTGCCAATTTAAACCATTCCCTTAAAAATACTATTTTAAGGAAATGCTATGACATCACAAGTGTGAATGATATTTTTTTCTCAACTCCTTTTATTACAAAAAATTTCAAAATAGACCGAATGCAGTGGCTCATGCCTGTAATCCCAGCACTCCAGGAGGCAGAGGCAGGTGGATCGCCTGAACTAAAGAGTTCAAGACCAGCCTGAGGAAAAGCGAGACCCTGTCTCTACAAAAAATAGAAAAATTAGCTGGGCTTTATGGTAGGTGCCTATAGCCCCAGCTACTCAGGAGGTTGAGGTAAGAGAATTACTTGAGCTCAGGAGTTTGAAGTTGCTGTGAACTGTGATGCCACAGCACTCTACTCTGGGGCACAAAGTGGGACTTTGTCTCAAAAAAAAAAAGGAAAAAGAAAAAGAAAAAGTTCTGCTGCTTCAAAGCCTCAGCATGGAAAACACCAAGCTATCCCATTCTCTAAAACTCTCTAAAACTCTATCATAAAAAAAAAAGAAAAAAATTTTAAAACATAAAGTTGAATACCATCATTTACCCCCAAATAGCTAAAATTGAAAAGACTGATAATAACAAATATTGGCATAGATGTGAAGCAACCAGAACTCTCCCTTGTGGCTCCTGGGAGTGCAAACTGGTATAACCACTTTGGAAAACCACTTGGCGTTCTCTACACAAACTGCATCTGTGCTTATCCAGGGAGCGGCAACTCACTCCTAACTGTATACCAACAGAATTTCATGCACATTTCCCACAAAGGCGGGTGCAAGAGTATTCCTAGAAGTATTATTCATAAAAGCCTAAGAATGGAAACACCAATGCTCACCATCAGTAGAATGAGATATTTTTAAGAAAAAAATGTTATCCAGCAACAAAAATAAATAACCTCATCTGCACACGGAATATGGATGAAGGTCCCAAACATGATGTTGAATCAAGGAAGCCAGACACAGAAGAAAACACAACGATTTGCTTTCTGTGAAGTTGGGACTGAAAAAAGCTAAATAAACCCAGACCCAGGCTCCTCCCCCTTGGGGAAGAGCAGGAAGGACAGCTGGTGGGAGGGGCGTGAGGGTGGCTGCTGCTGCACCCCCAGTCCAACGGATGGCTTGGTGGGGGTCCATGAGATGTGGTCATCATGGAGCTGTTCATTTCGGTTGTGTACTTTTTAAAATAAGTAATACTTCAATAAAAAGAAAAAAGAAAGGAAGCTGAAAGAATCTTACAACGACTACCCACACCTAGATTCTACAGTGAACCTTTTACTATTCTTGCTTTTTCTGGCATCTCTCCATTCCTTTGTCCGTCCACTGGGCATTATCATTATTACTGATGATAAATGGTAGTTCAAGCACGTGGGCCACAAAGCCAAAGTTTCTCTACCAACTCACCCGCCACCCCCTCCCCCAGGCTCTCTGCCAAGCTGCAAACCTAGCTCTGCACCACCACCTCCTTCCCTCTCATGCTCTGAGCAGACGAGCTACACAGCAGAGATTTTTCTGATGTAGATGAAACCAAGAAAACACATTCATCTTCGGGTTCAGACCCACCTGGCTGTGTGTGTTGTCTGACTGCACCCTCACCCCACTTGCTGCTTCCTAAAGAGAAACCGGCGCTGAACTGCAACGCTCCTGGCCCTGTGCGCTCACTCCTGGGCATCCCGACAGACTCAAAACAGGTCCAAAGCCATCCCAGTGTCTGAGATAAGATTCCCTGTAATTATACAGTGAAATTTCTTATTTTGGATGGGATGAGTTTCTTTGAGGGTCCCAGATTGTCTTCTCAGATGCTGCCTGAAAGCAAAGCTGTGAACCTGCCCTGCTGTCAGCCAGGGCCTGCCTGCAACACCCACCACCCCAATGACCCCTCTAGGAGACAAAGAGTTGGCCTCTTCCTTGTGCCTTGGACCCCTTGGCTGTCTGCTGAGACCTCTGGGTCCCTTCTTACAGTAGTATTATATTTTTGAGACAGGGTAGACTCTGTCACCCTGATTAGAGTACAGTGGCACAATCGTAGCTCATAACAACCTCAGACTTTTGAGCTCAAATGATCTTCCTGGCTCAGCCTCCCATGTAGCTGTGACTACAGGCCAATGCTGGCATGCCCAGCTAATTTTCTTATTTTTTTGTAGAGATGGGGTCTCATGACATTGCCCAGGCTGGTCTCAAACCCCTGACCTCAAGCCATCTTCCTGCCTCAGCCTCCCAAAGTGCTAGGTTCACAGGCACGAGCCCCCTACTGCACTTAGCCCTTATAGTGATCTTTTTAAATGCATAAAATAAATTCATAGAAAATTGCAAAGGAAAGGAAACTAATCATACTGAAATACAGCTGTCAAAATGTCCTTCAAAATTTACGATAAATAGATGTCTTCTTTATTAATCCATTAAATAACTTGTCTGTAGGTCTGATAACTACTGTAACTCTGCAGTAGTGATGAGTGTAATGATATTCCCAGATATCCACAACAGAAATGGGATGAAAACAGCTGTGACTTCTAATGGCGACTAAATCACAGACACTGCCAGCACCACCGCGGCTGGTACTGCAGCCATCAGTGAAGGAAATGACAGATTTCAATTAGAGGTTAGTGACCATTTTTTCTCTTTTTTTCCCCACAATCCAAGTTCATACTTGGCTTGAATTCTACCCAAGGACCCAAGCTGAGAACCCTGGGAAGTGAGAAGCATTCTTTTCATTTCCTTTGTTTTGTTCCTGATGATGAAATGCTCCCTGCACCTAGGGGTATACACCCACCCACCCCCCAAAAAAACTGAAAGCAGGGACTTGAACAGACACTCATACACAACGTTGGTAGCAGCATTATTCTAATAATGAAAAGGTGGAAGCAACCCAAATGCCAACGGACAAATGGAAAAACACACACAACGGAACTGAAGTCTTATTCAGACTTAAGGAGGAAGGATGTTCTGACACACGACATGGATGACTCCTGGTGACATTATTAAGTCAAACGAGCCCATCACAGGAGGACAAGTACTGAATCGGTCCACGCATCTGAGCTACCTAAGGTAGTGAGACTCAGGGACAGAAAGCAGAATGGTGCCTGCCAGGTTAGGGGTCTTACAGAAATAAAGACTTATTTAATGGGGACATAGCTTCAGTCTGAGAAGGGGAGAACATTCTGGACACGGATGGTGGTGATCGGCTGCACAACAATGTGAGTGTACCTGGTGAACTGTGCACTTACAAATGGCTAACATGCTAAACTTTATGTTATATATATTTGACCACCATTTTAAAAAGATAAAATAAATTAAAAGGCTCCCTGCAGAGCCTGGGGAGGCACCATAACTGTCAGCAACAGGAGCGCCTCCTTTGTGCCGAGAGCAGAGGCACCTGGTGGCTCTGTGTGGGGCCTGGACCACCAGACAGGCCTGGGCCTGAAAGCTGGGGCACCACTCACAGGCTGAGCCACCCTAGGCAAGTTGTTTCACCTCTCTGACCTCAATTTCCGTGTCCATAAAACAAGGGCTGTGGTCACTGCAGCCACATGCGCTGGGCAAGGATGACGTGCCTGGCTGGATTTAAGATAAGCATTTCACAGACGCTATCTCACCGAGACTTCCCGATAACCCATGGAGTTAGTAGGGCTGTGGCTAGCACCTTTCAGATGACTTGGTTAACTCACCCAACGTCACTTGCTGGGGCCACTGAGGGACTCAGACTTGTAATTCTCTCTGGACATATCAGTGCTTGTTCACTGTCTCTGGCACAGCAGGACAGACACCCCCTGTCTCACGCACAACACCATGCCCTGAGCCCAGCATGGAGGAGGTGCTCAATAAACACTTTCTGAGCAGCTGAAAGAATCAAGTTCTGTCTGACCCCAATACTGGCTTCCTTTATAAGTTAGGGACAGTGCATTTAAGGATAGAGTGTTTTAGGGCTCCCAGTGGATGCTGTGACAAGCCTGGCATGTCATAGGTCAGAGTGTTCCTCATGGAGCCTCTGAAAGAAGGAGAGGCTGAGTGAGCCAGAAAAGGGACAGCAAAACGGATCCACCCAAGGTGCACACGGACACGCCACACACTACAGAGACGGCAAAATGGATCCACCCAAGGTGCACACGGACACGGCCACACACTACAGGGACAGCAAAATGGATCCACCCAAGGTGCACACGGACACGGCCACACACTACACAGACGGCAAACCAGATCCACCCAAGGTGCACACGGACACGCCACACACTACAGAGACGGCAAAATGGATACACCCAAGGTGCACATGGACACGCCACACTACAGAGACAGCAAAACGGATCCACCCAAGGTGCACACGGCCACGGCCACACACTACGCAGACGGCAAAACGGATCCACCCAAGGTGCACACGGACACGGCCACACACTACAGAGACGGCAAAACAGATCCACCCAAGGTGCACACGGACACCGCCACACACTATAGAGACGGCAAAACGGATCCACCCAAGGTGCACACAGCCACGGCCACACACTACAGAGACGGCAAAATGGATCCACCCAATGTGCACACGGACATCACACACACACACACACACACACACACACACCCCTGACGGGAGCACTGCTTAACTCAGAAGCCAGGAGATGTGAGGTCCTGTCAGCATGCCAGCAGGTATGGCCTGGGGCTCAGAGGTGGCTGAGGGAAAGGGTTGGTGTTGCATCTGGACACCCTGGTGGAGGAAGCTGCTGGGATAAGTCCAGGGTTATCTGAAGGTGGTTCAGCTGACCTTCCTCCTGGAGGCGGGGCGGGGGGGGCTCCACGAGGAGCTGAGGGGACAGGCACAGCACTCTCCCAACCAAGGCACTGTCCTCCCATTTCTTTTCAAAGCAGCGTCCTAGGCCGCCACATCCTTTCAGGGGGATGGGGTTTGGCAGGGACCTAAGTGAAGCAAACATGGTTGGGCTGGGTGACTCAAGAACTTGGATCCGTCAGACTGGATTAGTCAGTTGCTTGGCCAGGGCCCTGGTAGCTTGAGGTGTCGTGAGGGAAGCCCTGCTTTTGGGGTCCAACCGAAAGGTGGGGGTTGGGAGGTCACCAAGCCTACCATGTGGCCATGTGACCATAAGCCCTGGGTCCTCTCTGTGAGAAGGGCTGAGTCTGATCCCCATTCACAGCTGCCACTTGGACAGAGCACAATGGCAAACAAAGAGCAACTCCCCAGTAGAGAAGAGAAATGAGCAGAGATGGCAAATGCACGGCACGCCGTGGGCCGCAGGAAAGGCAGCTTGTAAGTGCACTTCAAACACACACGGAGCATTGCCACATGGACTGACGGTACCATGCGCGCGCGCGCGTGTGTGTGACTCAAAATGTGGATGGCACATTTGGAGGTGAATGTCAAGGTAACTGCACCTTTTCCATGTTTTTCTCTTGCTTTAAAAAGCCACAGCAACGAGGCTAAGACGCTATTAACAGTGGGCAAGTCCAGGGGGTAGAAATGCGGTTTCTGATACGAGCCGCTGCTGCCTTGGCTTCCTGTTTGCTGTTTGTTAGCTAACCCGGAAGACATCTTGCCATCAGTGTGTGGTTAAACAATAGATCCCGCACACTGAGTATACGGAAGTGAGTATTTATTCTTTTCAATCTTCAAAATTCAAAAAGAAAAGGTCTATCACAGCCTGCAGTGCTCACTAACAAGAACCCAGGCCCAGGCACCCCACAGCCCCGCTGCAAGACAAGCCTCTGGTTACGTCTGGTGAAAAAGAAAACTCTGCTCAGCCCCGCACAGCTGCCAGCACCCCTGACCCCCAGACCGCTGTCCCTCAGGCAGACCCTCGAGCTCTCCATCCCTCCTCTGTCAATCCAGGTATGGCCACCTGGCCTGGGGCTCTGATGACAGGTCCAATCCCCAATGGCACTCCAGGAAGCCCAGCGAGGTCACCGACCGCCAATCACCACTCCCAATCAGCACCCGCGAGTGGTGCGGTCACACTGGGTGGACAGGATTCCAGCTAGAGGCAGATCTTCAACATTTCCTTTTGCTCAGGCAGCTTTATCAAGCTCAAATGTACACACGGAAACCAGCCCACAGCCCCCACGCTCACCCACACTCGGCACCCAAACTGCTGATTTACTCTCACAGTGTAACAGCACCTCTTGAATCCTCCCTGAACACCTTCCTCCCTTGTTCTTAGATAAAAAGGAAACATCCTGTACACTACGTTTCATTGCATCACACGCTCGCCTTTCTACAGAGAAATTCTCCCTGCAAGACTCTGAATAGGAAAAGGAAAAAAGACATACAGGGTGCTTTTTTCCATTCCCTGACTTCAGACACCCCCCAAATGAAGAAAAATATCACAGGTTTGAAAACCCAACTGACATTCCCAACTGTGACCATTCTGCAATGCGGATGTAAGGTATGGTAGGAGTTGGGTACAAGCCCTTTGGCTTACCTGTTAGTTCATCATCCCACATCTGCCTACAAATAAATACGACTTGGCATGAGAAAAAAAAATATTCACCCCAGGGAAAGGCTTTTTGGAGAAGCTTCCCACTGACTCAGCCTGCAGGGTTCAGGGTCTGAATGTCACCACTCGCTCCCACCCCCTGCCAGCTGAGATGCCCCTGGAGACCCTCAGCCCCTCCTCTTCTGAAGGCAGAGATGCTCCTGTACAGCCCAGTCTACCAGAGAGCAGCATTTCCTGAATGCAGCTGACCTCAGTGGTCACCATTCTGCAAAGCAGAGCGACAGTGGGGGCAGCTCGTGTCTGCTGTGTGGGGCGGGGGGGGGGGTGTTGGTGGCAAACACCGAGCCACCAGATAACTCAAACCTCTGCTGTCTTCCTGTGGCTGCCGACCATCACCATAGGAACCAGATCCTCCTGCTACCATGGCAACCGAGCAGTACCATCCGCTCAGCAAGCAATGACGCAGAGGCCACTTGGGAAGGCTTGCTGCAAGGCCGTGAGGCTGGAAGGGTCCCTCAGTCTACAGTCACCAGCACTGTGAAGTGACAGAGATGAGCCTTCCAAAGCTAGTCATGTTTTAGTTTAAAAGCCCTCCTCAAGAATTAATTCACCCCAAATTTTAGTCCTTACTACAGCACATGCCTGCCCTTGAGGTGCAAAAAGCTCCAGGGCAAAATGCATCAGCAAAGACCTGAGGGACTTCTTCTGACACGTGGCCGTGGCTGAATTAAAGAGGACAGGGTGTAAAACCAAGGGGGGGCGGGAGGGGGGTTTGCCCCACAACAAAGCTAAACGAGTCCCACAAATCAGGCCCCACTTATTAATAATAGCTAATGTTAACTCTTCAACAAACATTATTTTAAGTAAACATTCTCTACTCCACAGAGATTTTTTATTTGTGCTAGGCATCATGTAAATGCTTCACAGAGGACACCCTGCTTGTGCCTTCCAGAGCCTAAGAGGTAGAAACTACTACAGATGAGGAGACGGAGGCACAGAGAGATGAAGCAACTTGTCTTCAGGCACACAGCAGGTAAGAAGCAGACCTACGGTTCACACTCAGCCAGCAGGACTCCAGAGCCCAGCTCCCAGCCACTTGCTATGCTGCTGCTTAGCTCCCTCGGGAGCTGAAATGGAAGCACGAGACCCCACCCACTGAGCACAGCCTCCCAAGGCGCACCCCCACCCAGCACCCTCTGCGCTGCTCCCCTTATTCCCGGAAACAGTTTGAAATGATCCACCTAGCCACTGAGGAGCAGCTACATCACCGCCCTTGCTGGTCCCTGCAGTCCCAGCAGAGCCAGCACCACTACAACTTCAGTGAACTGCCCCTCAGAGCAGATGGGACATTTCCAGAGAGCCACAGCTGCGACGCTCCTTCCTGTCCCCACAGCCATGGGAAGTTGCCATTCTGTAGATTACAAGTGGCCAGATCCTGGTAATTCCATGTTTTAGCCTGTCTTAGCTTCACAACAATCCCCCTTTACAGATGAGGAAACTGAGGCTCAGAGAGGTTAAATGATAGGCCAAGGTCACAGAGACAGGAAGGAGAGGACCCAAGATTCAAACCCAGGTCTCTCTGGTTTCAAAGCCAAAGTCCTCCCCTCCGTCACAGAGGCACTGTTTCCTGGACTGCCAGGGGCCTGGGAAGCCCAATGAGGGGGTGGCTGAGTAGAAAACAGCCCAGAGAACCCAATCCCTCTGTCAGGTACGATTTGAGTCAGGGCAGCAGAGCTTTCTTGGGGCAGGCCAGGTGCTGTGGCTTACTGATGAGACTATATTCCCAGGGATTTTACTTTGTATTTTTTAATCAATACCACAGAGGACACAGGAAGCAGATATAGTTACTGTACTGGTTTCTGACTGCACAGGGCTGGGCAGAAATAAATGCAGCCGAGTGAGAGGGAGCCCAGCCCTGTGCCTGGTATCTCAGTGGTTCTCACTTCATGTTTCTCCCCTTTCCCACAACAGGTCTTCTGCCTCTCACAAGGCAGGAAGGGTATAGCCCAGCCCAGATCCCTGCAGGGACTTCAGCAAGCAGCCTTGCCCAGGCCTGTGCTATTGTTCTTTCCTCGACAGGCCAGGGTGTTGTCTGCGTTCCATCCACAGTGAGAAAGCCATCATTGTCATCTCTTTCCACTGCCCAGCTCCAGGTGTCGACAAGCCCAGCGGGCCAGGTAAACTGACCCTTAGCAGGTGGCAGATCACACTTCCAAAGTTATGACAGATGTCCTGTGCTTGGCTATCTTTTGACCAAAGAGAAAGCCAAACAGGAAATGTAGGGATGAGCTAAGCCACAGGCTCTGGCCATGGGCGTGTCAAAGCTGACTCCAGCCTTCCCAAGAATAGCAAGTCCTTCAACAGCTGCGAATCCCCCACATCCAGCACACACACAATTCGCCCTGGGGGCACAGGAGGTACAAAAGAGCCCCTGTCATTTACTTTGTCTGCAAAGGAATTCCACTGTCCCACTGATGTTTTTCCTGGAAAATCCTTGAATCTCACTGCTGCGGAGAGAGGTCAACATTGAAAAAGACATGTCTGAAGCCACAGCCAACTTTGGACCCCAGCTGTGCCTTCTGAGGCTCCAGAGAACATCTCACTCCAAAGTGGCATTTCCAACGGATGGGGTCACCCCTGACATACAGCCAGGAGGAGGGGGGCCACTGTGCATTTCTTCTGGGGAAGATGCTTCCTGCCTCCCTGGTATCTGAAGGGAAGAGTCCCAGGATACACTGGCCCGAATGTGGCTTTTTCTTCCCCTTAACAGCCTGTTCCTCATGTGCAATTACACAGCTAGCACATGAATGCAACATTGTCACTAAAACACAGTAACACAGGAACATGAAGAGAAGCAACCACACCTCCTTCACCGGCTACAAGCCCACTCTCTGCCCCAGAGATGATCCCTCTGGCCAGTTTAGGGTGTTTTCCTTGGAGCCATTTTTTTAGGCACTTATAAACACACACAAAAAAATACTTTTGTTTTATGCTGTTGTGTAATGACAAGACTCAGACAATAACATGTCTTGGGTACATTTCTGTGACAATGCATTTTAGACTTACCTCATTCTTTTTCATCACTCCTCCATATTCCACAGAATCAGTGTGCTAACAAAGTTGGGATCTATCTCCCATTTTCCACTGTGCTACCTTACACATCCTTGAGCATGTCTCTGCGCACATGTGGGAGAATTTTTGAGGACAGATGCCTAATGCTTTGTTAGCTATCACCAAACACCCAGATACAGCAGTAAATAGGCCAGCCCTGGCCCCATCCCCCTTGGAGCCCACAGTTCGGCTGCATACAAGGAAACAAGCCTTTGCCCAGAGTGAGTAGAATCCCCACGGTGACTCCCAAGCTGCCTGCACATCAGCAAGACGCACCCAGGCTGGGTGGGCAGGGCAGGCTTCCTTTAAAGGGGCTGGGGATGCTGCAGCCGGACCCTAAAGGTGGAACTGGCCAAGAGAAAGGGACAGAGCGTGACAGTGTCCATGAAGGGGTCCTAAGCCTGGAGCACGGCACGTGCCTGCAAAAAGCAAGAGGTGAATCCAAGCTCGGGTCGTTCAGGAAAGAAAGGAGCTCAGAATGATGTACTCCTTCTGGGGCGGGCAGGAGGCACTGGGGGGGCCAGAGAGGCTGAGGCAAAGGAGAAGCATGATTTATTTGTATTTCAGAAAGTGCCCAGAGAACCAAGAAAGAGAACACGGGCTATGATGGACACCCAGGCCCCAGGAAAGGAGGCCCTATGGGGAGGGCAAGGGAAGAAGTCAAGCGTCCCCAAGCACAGACAATCACAAAGGTTGAAAGAATTTCTGGCCTGGCTGAAGTCACATCACTGCACAAGAGACCACTCCCAAGCTGGGACTGTGTCATCTTCAGTTGCTGGATCAGCCAGGGTCTAACCAGAAGAAAGAAGCCACTTGAGCATTTGAACTAAGGGGCTTCTACTTAGGGAAATGGTTACACAGTGATGAAAAACCCAAGAAGCCAAAGAGGGGACAATGAGGACACCCATAGATCAGCGGCCACCCCCCACAGACCAGAGGCAGCCAGGGACTGAGGTCAGTGCAAAGCCCGCACTGCCTGAGACCACAGGGCCCGCCAGGCTGCAGCCATGGAGAAGGTGCAGCTGCAATCAGAGAGGCCTCCGGAGGCTAGGAGAGGGGGAGCAACACTGGCTTCCCCTTTCTCCTGGCTCCAGCCTCCCAGCAGCTTCTCCACTTGGCCAAACCGCCTCACCTCACACTTCACTTGCACCTCACGTCGGGAGCCTGCGGCACAGCCTACCAAGGTCAGCCCCAACCACACCCAGCGCATCAGAGGACAAGGAACGGACAAACGGGCAAACAGGTCCAGCTGATAAAGCTACCAACCTCTGGTACTCAGAATAACACCTGGTGCAGGAAACACATTTGCTATTAAAAAAAAAAAAAAAAAAAAAAGCAGGTGATGCTTTATTTCAGAACCTTCCAGGTTGTGATTTCCTGATGGCTACTGATGATGCTTCCAGCCTGATGAATATGCCTCTCATTATCCCTAACCCTGGCCCTGCACTTCACAGACGATCAATAGTGTGATCTCCAAAGCAGATGCCCAGGGCTCATGCCCCAAAGCCAAGATCCGAAGCGCCTGTCCTGACATCCTTGGAGGCACTGGTGCCACCCAACCAAGACCTTGGGTTTCTACACTTTGAAGTGTGAGGGACCCAAATGTTCAAGGATGAGAACCAGAAGGCCAAGATGTTCCTTTCAGCAATGAGTCATATTGAGGCCTTTAAGGGCAGGTGAAAGGATATGGCCTCACCTGCCCCATCAGGCCTTAGTACTTAAGCAGACCCTTGTACTGTGCACAGAATAAAGGACAGTTCCCGGTGGGCTTCTCTCTGCTGGAGCCACACTTCTGGTCTAACTGGGAGAAGGTGGCCTGGCACAGGGAAAAGGCTGAGGGCTACAGGATGGCACAGCCCTGCCAGGTACCGGCTGTGTGGCTGTGGGTGAACTCCAGGCCTCAGGGTCTAGCTCTGAAAGATGGAAAGGGTACAACATCCCTCTAGGGCTGCAGGGAGCTGCACTGAGCTGCTGGTGCCTAGCACATAAAGGCACCCAAACCATAACACTCTGGTGGGCTGTACGCTGCTTCTGTCCCTGGCGCTAAGGGTCCCGTTCTGGGTCTGTGGTGGCCCCATCTGACAGAGCATTAACCACAGCTGGAGTAATAAAGGCTGGTCCTGCATCATTCTAGGGACTTTACACCCATTACATCACTTAATCTTACAGCACCTTGGGAGGCAGGAAATACCATTATCCCCACTTTACAGATCAGGGGACTAAGTCTGGAAGCTGCCCACAGGCACACCATCAGGTTATACGTGGTGACGGCATCACTGGAACTCCCCATCACGGTGTGCCTGTGAGGTGCCAGAGCCATCCTGACAGATTGTCACAGCTGTCCCATTTAATCCTCACAATATCCTCATTGCAGAGGAAGAATTGGAGGCTGAGTGAGGTCAAGCCCCTATCCAAGGTCACTGACTGATGAGCAGCCACCTGGGTTGTCAATCTAGAACTTCCACTTCTGACTGCACCCCAGGCAGCCTTGTTACTAAGGTCAATGTGGGCTGCCCTTCTTGTCTCTTCATACCATTTCTGGAAGCTCCTCTCACCCCGATCCTCTGGAGGTGGCCACACGCTCCCCGCCCCCCCGACACACACACACACACACACACACACAAAGGGGAAGCTTTCTTGACCACTGGCCCCCTCCCTGTCCAGCTCATACCCCAACTGCACGGCGAGAACACCTGCCCTCTTTACCACAAAACCAGACACAAATCCATCCCTCAAATAGACCAGAAGTGTCACCAGATTCTATCTCTTATATAGTAAATACATAAAGTCAGTCTCCATAAACAAACACATTATTTTTGAGCTAAAGATTCCCTGGACATCAACAAAGCTGGCGGCGTTTTTTGTTTTGTTTTGTTTTTTGTTTTTCTTTTAAACTAGCAGCAGCAACCACAACAGAAACCCTGTGGTCTGTTTTGGAGCCAAAACACAAAGCTTTTCTCTAGCCCCATGACTATGCCAGGTAGTGGGGACAAGAATGCCCAGCCAGGGCTCGGGGAAGCAAAGCAGACACCATTTGGGCAAAGACAACAGTGCAAAGGCTGCGAGTCAGCAAAGTGCAGACAACCCCAGAGGTCCAAAGGGCTGGAATTTTAAACGTTCACACCAGGAAGGAATCGAGCTGAGTCGGGAGCCTGTGTCCCTTGCACAATGGCATGGCCTAGAGAGGGGGTCAGCTCCACCCTGGAAAGTGACCATTCTGACCCCTATGCCCACAGGTCTGCAGGGTGGCCAGGCCAGCACTAACAATGTGGCTCCCAGCTCCCCAAAATGACCCTGGAGAATTAATCCCAGCTCCACACCGGCTCAGTCCCAGGAAGGTGTCCCCGACACAGCAGAGAATCAAAGGCCAGCTCTATTTGCAAGTTGGCCTCCCTCGAGAATCCCAGGGTGGAGAAGAGCCCATTTGGGCCAGGTGGTGTGACAGATCAGCTTTCAATCCCTCAGTTCACTCGACAGCCGTTTCCGGAACACCTACTACACATGGGGCCCAAGCCAACCGAGCTGGCTGTCTCCTCACTCCCAGCCTCTTTTTGGGACCTTGGCAACCAGGCCAGAGAGAAAGGTGGCTCCTATGAATAGCCGTTGGCAGGAGGCCCTACACCCTGGGTCTGGTACAGCAATGGTCACGGACAGGACTCACTCTAAGAAAACTCCCGCTAAAGGAGGGGAATCTTCCAACTAGCTAAAAAGAGAAAGGGAATTAGAGAGATTCACAAAAGGCAAGGGATCAGAATCAAAACTAAAGTCTCCCTCTGGCTAAAGATGGGCCAATCAAAGCAGCCAAGACCAGTAACTGCAACGGACTAAAAATTAATTAGATACAAATTTAAATCCATGAACTCGTAAAAAATTTTTGTAAATATTTTTTTAAACCTTTGGAACTTTGTACCTTCAATGAATCTCCAACATTAAAAGAAATAAATAAATAAAAAATAAAACCTTTGGAAGATCCAACAAAATCAGCTTATTACTCTAAAACTCAATAGAAAAGGGAGAATTAAGCATTTTTGCTTAATTCCTTTCCTGTATACATTAAACATCAGAACCACAGAGCTGATGACGTGAAGTCCTTTTTACAATCATTCCCATCTGGTAAATGAGGAAAGAAAGGTAGGCTTAAAAATCTTCACTCTCTGAATCCCTAATGAAAAAATGGACCAGAGAAATGGTTACTGGTGACCAGTAAGACACAGGAAGGGTGGGTTCGGCCACTAGCACTGGGACCTACCTGTCAATCACACACAGAGAGACCCCAGACAAGAGGGACCTCGGAGTGAGGCAACCAGAAGTGCACAGTGACGGCCAGAAAAGATTCATGCTGAAAAGTTTAAAACCAAATCAGCCCAATCTCTACATCAGTGCTTTCCAATATAAATATAATACAAGCCACATAGGTTAAGTTTAAATTCCCAGCAGCAACATTTTCAAAACGTAAAATAGATGATATCAAAATTTATAGTACATTTTAACCCAACACATCCAACATATTATCACTTTTAATATGTAATCAATGCAAAAAATGATTGAAATATTTTATACACTTTTTTCATACTACGTCTTCAAAATCCGGTATGTAGTTTACACTTACAGCAACTCTCAATTTGGACCACCCACATTTCAAGTGCTCAGTGGCCACATGTGGCTGGTGGCTGTGGTACTGACAGCACAGAGCAAGAATTAACTAGAAATTCACAGGATGTGCAAAAAATTTACAGGAAATACAAGGCACAGAGGAACGTGTTAAATGACATCATACGGAAGCAATCAGCCCAACTCAGAATATAGAAAATGCTACAGGACAGATGACCTGATTTAAAAAGAGACTTCAAAACCCTTAACGGATGTATTAAGCAAACATGATATGCAGAACATGTTTGGAATCTTATTCAAACAAATCAACGGTAAAAATAATTTGTGGAGAAATGGAGAATTGACTGGACACTAGATATCACGGAATTACTGTTTCTTAGGCACAAGAATAGTATTATATATTTGTTTTTAAAGGTACCTTTTTGAAAGAGATCCATATTTCAGCAATTTCTAATAAAATGACAGAATGGCAAGAATTTGCACCAAAATACTTCAGTGCATGGGGGCAGCCAGACCTCAGGACTGGTCATAACTGGGAATGACTAAAGCTGGTGACGGCTCCGAGGGGGCTCTTTTTTACTTTCTATGTTCTCAGCGTGTTTTCAAATTTCCCAAAATAAAGGTTTGCATTTCTTTTAATTAAAGGAAACATAAAATTTTAGTCTAAGCCTGGCCTGACATGGTATCCAAGGACAATGGAATGCAGGTTTGAAGACACCTGATATTACACCGTTACAATTTATTAAATCTAACTTTGTCCTTAACTAACCATATTACTTTGTACATGTCTCTTTGGGTGCTAACCCTCAGTTTACTCATCTGCTAAATGGAGCTAATAATAATAGTGCTTCCTCACAAGACTGTAAGGATTAAATAAATAATCCAAGCTAAGTCTTAGCCAAGGCATACAATAACGTTAGGTGGCAATAATACCATCACCATTCATTATCGTTAGAAAGAATCCTCTTGGGCAATTCACATTACTAATTGTTCATCCAGAGAAGGCCCTGACACCTGGCCTGTGGAGCTCTTAGGAAGCAGGGAGGAGTGAGTCTCCGCTTGTCCCTAATCAGACCTTGTACAGGGCAAAGGGGACGGCAGCACTGTGGTGGGAAGCCAATGGTCTGCTGTCAATACCCAGACGGGGTGCTCCCCAAGGTGAAGTCAAAGCCAAAGCAAGCAGGACCCTTGTCAAGTGCCCATCAGAGATACAAGAAGAGCATTCTCATCTAAAACAGTAATGTACATTGATCAGATAATGAGGCTCAGTTTGCCAGCCAGATCCACCCCAAGTGCAGTTCCTGAAGGACAGGGCTCCTCCACGGAGATCCAGATGCCTGCCGCCCATCCAGTGAACCAACTGCAGTTCCCACTTCCACTCTCCAGCCCACCAGCAGGGCCGGCATCCCTCCCACCCCGTGAAAGACAAGGCAGCTATCTGCGGGGCCAGCACAGACCCAGCCCCGGCCCCAGGATGGGGACAGGCAGTGGGGAAAGGCAACATTCCTGAGCCTCCCTAAAATCAGGGTCTGATCCCCAACCTGCCCAGGATGACCAGAGAAGGTGGACAGACAGGCCAGGAGAGAAGACAGCCAGAGCATGACTCCCAGAGCATCCACCACGGTGGGTCACTGTGAACGCTATTCCTATTTTTAGAGCTGGAAAACCCAAGTTCAGAGAGGCGTCAGGAGTAGCACAAACAAGGAGGAGGGAGCTTCTGGTTCAAACCCAAGTGCCTACCGCCAAAGCCAGGCCGCCAAGCCATGCTCAGCAGCACCCAGGTGACAGGGACGAGGCCCTGAGAGGAGACAAGGCAGACAACTGCGTGAGCTGACAGCACGAGCACCAGCATCACTCCGGAGGGGCCCTGCCCAGGCCACTCTTCTCTGTGCCCACCTGCCCAGCTGAGAGCCCAGGACAGCCTGGACAGGGCCGGGCTGCCATGCAGGGAGCACATGGTGTAGGCGTGACCCGGGGACACTGAATAAACCTGGGGACCTGCTGGCACTTTTCTCCCTGAAAAGTAGATCTTGATTTGAAAAATGACAAATAAATGAATCCCTTCCCATGATGAAGGCTGCTGGTCATGAGACAAAGTGAATGGGAAGCTGAATTACATTTGAGAGTTCATTCCTGGGGTCTCCAAACTGAGCGATGAGCGGGCCCTGCTTTCCAAATCCCACATCCAGATGCCGCTTCCTCTGAATGAAAGCATCATGAGCTGAATTCTTCAAGCAAATGGCTAGCAAGGCAGAGGGAGGCCCACTCTGGGCATGACCTTGCTCTCCGAAGCATTCCCCACCTGCTTTCATAGCTGACAAAGCCTGTGTCAGAGAGGGCCCTGGGACACAATGAGGATCCCTGTCCTGTAGCCTGCTGGGTCCCTCTGGCAAGATCTAATCATTCCGGACACCATCCCAGGCCTGCATGGGCTATGCTGACAGCCTTCTCATAGACCACTCTCTCAGGGCAGTGGAGGGTAGGGAAGTCCCAGCGTGGTTTAGAAATACTTATCAATATTCCAAAGGCACATAACCTTTGACTTGGCTATTCCAGTTCTAGGAACTTATCCCAGAGACATTCTTATACTTGTCTCACAGATGCATGTACGTAGATAAATGCAGTAGCATTACTTGAAAGCACAAAAGGCTGGAAACTTACCCAACAATAAGAAAACAACTAAAAAAAGCCCTACAGTGTAATAGTCTGTAGCCACAAAAAGAGAACAAGGAAGCTGTGCTGATATGGGAAAATCACTTATTAACATTTAGTGAAAAATAATATAGGAACATGTGCATAGGCTTCTGACATTTGTTTAAACAAGCAAGCAGAAGGAAATAAACATTACATGCAAAAAAAAGTTACATTCACTTGCCTGTGTGTACCTAGAATGGCTCTGGAAAGGAGACCAGAAACCAGACACTGGCGCCACTGGGGAGGGATTTTTTACTGCACTTCCGTATATACATTCTGAGATCTGCATCCTAGGAAAGTACTATCTATGCAAAAATAAATGCATAAATTTATTCAAATATTATTCAAATAATATTAAACAGAGGTTGCAGCTCTCACTTTGGGTCTGGAATGGTGAGCAGGGGCCACTCCTGCTTTGTTTCTCGCTGTTCCTGTCACTTTTGGTTCCTCCCTTTAGCATTAAAGGCTTGGGAAAACCAAATGGGAAGTAAACCAAGAAGGGCAACAATCACCAGATCAGTCTGGGCCAAGGTCCTAGGCAGCAACGAGACTCATCCCCCCCACCCACCTGTACTGTTGAGAGCTACCGCTGCAGCCCCTCCCCAGAACCCCAAATACAAAGCAGGGCAAACACAAAGTGACCACAACCACCCCAACCAGGGAATTTTGTTCAGCTCTCCTGTCTACTCTTGGTAAGCCTTGTGAATTTTGCATTCCACTCTGTATCTGTGCCTGCTTTAATAGCAAAATAATATTTTAAATGACTCCCTAGTTAAAGGGCTTACCCTTTCCCCCCTCACCAAATCTTCTAAAGTAGATGCTCCAGAAAGGGGAGCCATTTTTAAATTACACACCAGTTAAATTACTTAACCTTTCCACCTCTCAAGTAAAATGCTCATTCCAAGAAGATGAGCCATCTTTTAAATTATGTGTTCGTTAAATTACTTAACCTTTTCCCTCTGAATGGGCAAGTCAAATAGACACACGTGCACCTGATTCAGCCTACAGTTTCTCCAACTCCATGAGCTATATGTACCCCAGTTTGAGAAGAGTATTTGCAGGCATCTTCAAGAGGACGGTGTTCAAGACACCCCTTTCTGGAGCATCCACTTTGGAAGATTTGGGAAATGGTCTCTCTTTGGAAGACATTTCAACTTCAGAGACCCGTTTCATTTTCATCACACCTAATAATGTTAGTAATTGGGAGACCTTCCCCTCAAACTACTGCTCTTAAGCCATTATGATTTTTACTCCCCCTTAAATTTCCATTTTCCAATGTTATTTCCATAATACAAGGCCAGTTTTTGTTTGTTTTTGTCTTTCTGTGCCTGGTTTATTTCACTTAGAAGGCCAGTTTTTTAAAAAGAACAATAAACAGCAATAAAAGGAAGAATCAGTCTTCCCTATGCAGTGGAATGGCCAGATGTAACTGAGCCTGGACCAACCTGTCAAGAAGAAAGGCCAAGGTGTCCCCAGGTTTGGGGAAGGGGTTGAGCATTCTCTGGGGGCCCTTCCTCAGGGCTATCTTCTCAGACCCCACACCAGTAAGTCCCAACGCAGCAGCTGTGAGTGCAAGCTCAGAATCACCCAAGCCTAGATCCAATCCCAGCTCTTCTGCTGGCTGTGTGACCTCAGCTGAGGCGGGACGTCGCTCAACCTGCCTCAGCTGAGGAAGGCTAAGAGTAGCCCACCTGCTGGAGCTGCAGGAGGATGGACAGGGATAACCTGAGTACACTCGGCACGGCGCCCAGCACGGGACAAGCACTCAGTGGACAGCAGTTCTTCTTATATTACCTAGGAGAGACCCAAAGTCCAAGCGAGAGAATGAGCTTGGCCCAAGTTTCAGAGTTTCCTGATACTACTCATAATCTCTCTCTTCACACAGCCTGACACAGCTAGAAAGCAGGAAAGCTCTCCTCCCACAGTGACCAGAAACCTGGGGCCCAGAGACCCCGCTGCCCTGGAAAACCAGCATGTGAGTGGCCAGACGCCGTGAGCAGCCCTCCAGGCTGTGAGGCGTGTCCTGGCCCCGAGGACGGGTAGGCAGGTAACCCGCTGCACCCACACAGGCCGACAGCTGCCTTTCTCTGGGCAAGGGGGACTCTACTTCTCTTCCCCCACACTCCCCACACAAAGTACAGGTGTGGCCAATGACTTGCTCTGGCTAACGGAATGTGACAAGTGATGTGCATGGCTCACAGGCCCAAGTACAAGCCCACCTGCCAGCCCTGCCCCAGGACGGTGGAGGCACAAGTAGACAGGGGCTCCACTGGCCTGGCTCCGCACGCTGAGGTGAGTGAGGCCTGCTGACACGGCCCAGACGCTCAGTACCAAGCAAAACAAAGCTCAGGTAAGCGAAGCTACCACTGGGCGGGGCTGCCTGTCACCACAGTGCACCTGAGCCTGACTGGCTGATACAAGGGGCCAGAAGGCATGGTCTCAAACTATCTGCAGTAAGTGACCACTTTTTTATTTTATTTCCAATTTTTGTAGACCAATACTGTTACAAAATAAGACAGAAATGTCTTCACAATGGCAAATTGTTTTTCTGAGTCTCTGCACCCTTGCTCTCGCCCTCCACACTCCTCTCTTCACACCCTGCTGACAAGCAGTCTACAGGGGCACAAGCCCAGGGACCACATCTGGAGGGGCACTAACCCTGGGGAAATAACTGAACCCTTCCAAGCCCCAACTCTCCATTTGTAAAACAAGGGTTTCAGGGGAGGATTTAAGTATAAAGCACACTGAGCACACTGCCAGGAGCCAAGAGGCCCTCAGTAAATGTCAGCTACTCGTCCACATCCTGTTCAGCTCCCAGGTGACAATGTCTGTCATGAGCAGGCCTGGTGACTAGCTCAGGGATCTGGACCACAGCCATCTTAGAGAACAAGCCAGTGAGCTGGGATTCAGAATTCACTTCCAGACATCCGCCCTGAGACAAGGTGACCAGACTGTGTCCTCGAAGTAGGGTAGAGCTGCCCAGGACTTTGCAGAGCTCCTGGTGGTCCACTGAGGCCAGAGGATAACATCTAAGCCTAGTGTCATGGAGGAAATCTTAACCAAGAAGCAACGACACCCCTGCTGTTACCCAGCAGGTATAGTGACCCACAGAGCAGGGTGATCAACCCTCCCAGTTTTCCGGGGACAAGAGACTTTCAGTTGGGCAGCAGGAATAATACTGGGCAAACCACACCAACTGGCCATCCCACTCCAGAGCCTGTGCTCCTTAGCTTCAGTGCATAGCACATGCTGAACAAGAGCAGGTCTTTAATGCAACATCACCCAGGAGGCCGGAGTGGGTCTCTGCCTGCTGAACAGACTGCCCAGGAAAGCCATAACCCACAATATCCTACAACTATGTCTAAGGACAGATACACATCAAAGATAAACCGATTACCCAGGGACAGCAATGGTTCCACACAGCCTGGGGCCCGGCTCTGCCCTGAGTCCTGCTTGGAATAGAAATTACAAGATACTAGTCACATAACCAAGAGCTTTTTTTGGTTTCTTTTAAAAAAAAAAAAAAAATGATTTTAAGTTCAAACAATAGGTAATCAGGATGTGCTTGTTAATGGCCGTATTATCACAACTTGCCCAACAAGGCGGTGGGAGCAGGACCCTGACGGTAATACCCGTGGGCGTGGCTTCACTTCCCAGAGCTGCTGGCTGTGTCTCTGGCACCACCACCCACCCCCATCAGCTTGATGCCCGAGCGCCTGGCATGGGAGATGCCGTGGAGCAGGCAGTGAATGAGTTAGTGAGCAGGACACCATCATCCTGCGGTCACGAACATACCCCAGGGGAGGCAGGCTGGGCGCTCTGAGGCCGTGTCCCCTCTCCCCACTGGCTCGACAGATCCAGGGCCATCATGGAGGCTGTCCCGAACACTCACTGCATCAGCTGACAGTGTAATCTATGGAGTGAAATAGGGCACAACTGATATTTTACCAGGACCACAAGTGTAAATGGGGACTGTTCCCAGGACAAGAGATCACCCCAAGGATGCAGCATCTCACCCAAGCCCATCTCGAGAGGCAGGTGGCTCGGCAGGTACAGCCCCAGACTTCGGGGCCTGAGTCCCCGGTCTGAAGCCCAGCTCTGCCACCTGCCAGCTGGGTGAGCTGCTTAACCTCTTGTGGCCTTAGTCTCCTCATCTATACAGTGGAGCTAGGCAGTAGCTGCTTCATAGGGCTGTCCTGTGGATCACACTACTTAATGTTTACAAAGCTTACAGTGGGGCCAGCATGCAGGATTTGCCACATGTATGTCTACTGAATAAAAAAGTCCTCCTGCCATCCCCAGGATGGGGCCCTATAATCCTGTTTCACAAATAAGGAAATGAAGGCAGGCACAGGGGGCTTAAAAGTAACTTGCCAGTCAGTGGCAGAGCGAGACTCGAACCTAGGACTGGAGGCCCCTGCCTCACCCACCCTGCACAACAGCCACCAGCTTCCGTGTTCTCTGCCCCCATCCAGGAACTGGGGACACAGGTTGGTAAGAAATACAAAGAGCCCTGGTCCGCGCGAGGCACAGGGCCCTGCCTGGGCTGCCCTGGGCCCAGGAGGGGATCGGGTCCCCTGAGGCTGTGTGGCACATGCAAAGCCAGAGGCACCAGCCCCAAAATAGGAAGGACATTTGCCACCTGTGCGTCACAGCCCAAAGTTCCCCTGTTCCTTTCTTGCCAAATTACTCGATCTCAGAAATTCTTTAGCAAGACAAGACTGAAATACAATCTCCAACCCCGTCAGACCCAGTGGAATTTCACCAACACAAATTGCTGAGTTCTCCAGGAAAACGGAGGAAGCCTGCCTGGAGTTTCAGATTCTCGATAGGTCTTAGAAAGCTCAGGCACTCGAGCGGCTCCTGCAGTGGCAGGAAGTGGTTTGCCTTTGCTTATTTTCCAAAGGATAACCACCAGATTTGCTCGTAAAAACTTTTTAACCAATTGGCAGAGGGAACCTGCACAATCCAGTGATCTCTCATCTCTTCGGGGCTCCTTCCCTTGTCAGTTCAATTTGTGGGGCCTTCGAGAAGCCAATGCCCAGGCCTGGATGGAGGAGAAGGAAGAGGATGGAGAGAAGGAAGACATTATTGATAAAGTATCAAAATTCACCAAAAGAAAAGTTAAACCACGGCCCAAAGCTTCATATTCACTGGTGCTCACATGGCATCGATGGTCAGTGCTACAAGAGGCTGCAGGCCAGAGCTGAGGAGGGGAGCGATGACGGGCAGGCTGCTGCGGGGGCACAGCCAGGCGAGGCACTGAGACAGGTGGAGCCCAGCCGGGCGAGGGCAGAGGAGTCCGGATGCTTCCAATGTGGCCAAAATAGAATAGTCTTGCCCAAGCTGACAGGCCCAGACTTGAACGCGAAAGCCACGGGCAACAACTGCAGGCCACTGGGCAGGCCCGGGAGCTGCTGGGTAGGCCCTGGAGCTGCTGTCTCACAAGCACTTTCAGACTCAAAGGCTCTGCTGGGATGGGGTAAGGGCTGGAAGCAGGAAAGGGCTGCCTAGGACTGAAGACTAAACAGCGACCACTGCTCCCTGGGACAAAGCCATGAGCGGACCCAGTGGACATTCCCAGATCCTCAGAGGCTGGCACAGGTGCTGGGCCAGCTGAGAAGACTGATGGGAGGAAGCCAAGTGGGGTGCCAGGACGGGCAAGCCCAAAGGTGCAGAGACAGCTCCAGCCAGGGCTGCCTCCCACAGAGGTCATGGCCGAGGTGGGCAAGTACAGACCTGGGCCATCACGCCCCTCCGCAGGGCACAAGAGAGATAACAGAGAACCACCTAGAAGGGAGCTGGAGATGGAGGCCAGGCTTGGGGTGCATGAGTGTGTACTGTGTGCGTGCAAGTGGCGCGTGCATGGGGAGACGAGTGCCCTTCTGTGCACAGCTGTGAGGTATGTGGCTGGAGTGCTCATGTGTGCTGGGCTTGCACACGCTTCCAGTGTGCTCGGCACATGCACGCACACACATCTTTACAGGGAACCAGCTTCACATCAGGACCAAGAGCCTGGGGCAAGTGACCCAACTTCTCTACACCTCGGCTTCCTCATCTGGAAAACGGGGCTAAGAGTAACAATCACCTCCTGGCGTTGATGGGGCGGGGTGGGGGGCAGACAAATTTGTATAGATGGGACTCCTGGTAAATGGGGTCCTATGAAATGATTCTGATGCACATGTTAAAAATAAATGCAGGCATGTGGGTGGGTGGGTGGTTACACAGTTTGGCTGCAGATCTGCACATATGGGAAGGTGTGCACAGCGCAGACCAAGGGCAGGACGAGGTGGGCTGGGTGTGTAGGGATGTATCAGAGTGAGGGGGTCTGTCCCTTTGCAAACGTCCATACTGCGGGAATCCACCATGCCTGGGCAAGGGGGTGCATGCCAGGGCCCAAGACATGTATGCAAGCATGTGCAGGGTGTTCACAAGTGTGTGTGCATGTGGGCACCTGGGAAGGGGCACAGAGCGCTGGGGCCATGAGTGAGTAGAAAGACCCACTCAAAATGAATCGTACTGTGATGCAGAGCCAATGCAATGGCCGGATGCAGAGTGACCCCTTCAGAGCTGCCAAGGAGGCTCAGGGAGACTGGGGGGAGGGGAGGAGAGCCCCATGCCAGGACAGCCAAGCAACAGGAGCAGCATCTCACTTCAGCCTGAGCCCGCTCCCTGGCACAGGACCAAGCTCAAGGAGTTGACGAGGAAGGAAAAAGAAAGAACAGCCAAGGGAGGGACAAAGATACCCAACATGACAAGGACCGTCTTTGGGACACATTCTATGCTGGGGCTCCACCTGCATTATTTCATGGATAATGCAGCCTCTTGACAGCCCTGAAAGAGAATCATCCCCATGTTTTCAGACAAGGAAACCAACTTCTGAGAGGTTAAAAAAGGTGCCCAGAGGCCCATGGCCAGCAAGGAGTGGGCGCCAACCCGGCTGTGTGACTCTGTGAGTGTCCTCACAGCTATTCTAACAATGAATGAATGAATAAACAAATGAATGCGTGAGCATACACCTGCTGAATGAATGAATGAGGAGACCACAAAGCACAGAAGAGGGGAGGCTCCAGGGCTGTGCTGCAGAGCCGGGCAGGGCAGAGTGCCCTCCCAGCCTGGCACTGCCTGGGGCACCAGCCATGGTGGCCTGAGGGGGACTAAGGACCCCATGCCGCTCAAGCAGGAGGGGCATTCATGGCCCTTAAGGCTGCAGCAGCAGAGGCGGCAAAAGGCTCTAGAGCAGTGGTTCTCAACCTTCCTAATGCCGCGACCCTTTAATACATTTCCTCATGTTGTGGTGACCCCCGACCATAAAATTATTTTCGTTGCTACTTCATAACTGTAATTTTGCTACTGCTATGAATTGTAATGTAAATATCTGCTATGCCGGATGGTCTTTAGCAACCCCAGTGAAACAGTCATTCGCCCCTCAAAGAGGCTGCGACCCACAGGTTGAGAACCGCTGCTCTAGACCACATGCCCGATGGTTTCATGCAAGGCCAGGTCGCTCAAGCCTTCAGCCTAAGTTCAGAAAGCTGGGCTTCCACACCCTACTCAAGTCCCGTGGGATTTTAGATTAATAAGACCTCAGCTGCCAAGGCCCAGACACCTTCAAAGGGCCAGCCTGCACCAGGCCAGGATGTCACCAGCAGGAGTTATTACAGTGGTTTCTCAAAGCAGGCTGTGTTGGAAGGCCCCATGGGCTCAAGCCAATGAAACAATGAAAGTCCTCTTCCTTCCAGAGACCCTTCCAGAAGCCATTAGCTGGGTCCTGGGGATCTCAAGGGGAAGGTCCCTTGAGACCCTAACTGGCTACACTTAGCAGTCCTGAGCTCCAGCTCAGCAGCTCTGTATGGCTTTCAAAGTGGCTCAGTAGCCCTGCAGAGTGGGCCTGACCATCCACTACAGTTACTGGTGGACAGGACCCACAGGAAGGTTTGAAAAACATGTTTCGAAGGATCCACAGTAGGTCCTTCAAAGTGGCATGTGTTCTTATCCCATCAGAGGCCTACATTTGCCAGAGCAGACAGGAGCCCCAAGCAAAGGGGCCAGGCAGAGCCAGGAGGGTGGGCAGATGTCACCTGGGTGACACCAGCTCCGCCGACCATCACTGCTCCGGGAAGCTAGGGGCCACACTTCCTTCTGCATTGAGACCTCGCCATGGCCCAGACCACTTCAGAGGCTCAGCACCCCCAAAATCTCTGCAATCCACTTCCATGGCCCCTACCACCTGCCAGACGCACTGGCTGGCTAGGAGGAGCAGACAGCCCTGGAGGTGGGTATCCACGCACTACCTCCCAAAAGGTGCTGGCTTCTCCCGCTCCACCTTGCCCTTTGCTCCTCTTCCCACACTCAGTTCAACAGAATGTTCTCAGACTCTGCTCATGTTAACTGCAAAGAAGCCCAAGAGATGGAACATCAGGTTTCAAACTGTTCCCCAGGGCTCCGAGACCCCAGGTGTGCTCCAGGGTCCTCACCACGACTGGTACATGGAACTTCTCACAAAGGCTCCCCTAATGCCCCCTCCCAGCTCCACTGCTCACCTCTCCCTGTCACAGTGACACCCCTTGCACAGCTCCAAGGAGCACTTACTTCCTCACTTCCTGTCCGTCTCCACCAGTGGAGGGCCCCACAAAGGCAGGCAGCTTGTTTGTTTTGTATCCACAGCACATAGTAGGTACCACAAATATTGATTTCATGTTATCTTAATTAAGTACAATAATTATTAACAACAGCCACAGCCCCAGTTACATGTGTCACATGTGTTGACTCACTCACCGCTCACATCAACCTTCCGAGGTGGGTGACATTATTATCCCCACTTTGCAGATGGAAAAGCTGAGGCACTGCTGGGTTTACTAACTACACTGGATTTACAACACCTTCAAGGTGTCACCCTCAGTTCCTGGTTCCACTGCTCCCCACACCCTGGACTAGGACCTGCTCACCTGGACCTGCCCCCACCCAGCTTCATCACCTCTGCCTCTGCTCCTACACATCTCAGGCCTGGGGGGACGCCAGGCAATAACCTCACAACACACATATCTTAGAGACAAGGAGGCCAAGGTCCAACAGTCTCCTGTCTAGGTGGGAAAATGAGGAGGAAGAAAAACAGCAGCCAATATAGCAAAGCTGTCAAGGGGAGCTAACACACTCCAGGAGGGCTGACCCCAGGCCAGGGCCTCCAGGACAGCACTCTTGTGTCCCAGGGTCTCAAAGCCATCAAGGAAGGCTAATACATTCCAGGAGGGCTGCTCAAGGGCCAGTGCCTCCAGGACAGGGTGACAGCGCTCATAGTGTCCCAAGCCCTTCAAATAGCACCAGCCCATCATTTGGGGTGGCAGCCATTCATTCCCACAAATATCAGGGGAGGAGCTCAGGATTTCTCAGGATTTGGGGACACACCTGCCTACCCTCTGAGAAGGACTGTGATTCCACCAGCCTGTGGCTGACAGCAGCAAGGAAGGCTCTGGGCACAGACCTCGAGCTGGACAGCCGCTCCAGCCATGGAGAGCACCATGGGCTTCCCTGTGGTCCTCCCCACATGGGACCACACCCCAAGCAGCCCATCCCATCCTTCCCCAGATGCCAGGGCGGAAATCTGCAACTTCCCTCCTTGCAGGAAATGGAGCGGCAGCCCGCCGGCTCAGCTTGTTGTTCTCCAGGCAGCACTGCCTGCTCGCCTTTGGGTGGGCCGCACTCCCGCTCGGCACTGCAGCCGACCTTCCCCCGGTCACCCACAGCAGTCCCTCCTCTGCTTACCGCAAGCCAGGAAGCCCAGTCCAACCGTCAGCATCTACTCCTCTGAGAGACCCTGTGTTACGGCAGTAACGACGACGACGACGACGACGGTAGCGGGCGCTGAGTGCCCACTTACCGTGTGCTAGGAGCTTCACAGTCATGAACACACAGGATTCAAAGCTATGCCACAGGGAGCACCATTAGGCCCATGTTACACAAGAGAAAGCTGATGCTCAGGCTTGCCCAAAGCCTAACAGTGCCTGAGTATAAGACTATAGCCACCAGAATTGAGTGCAAGCCCCAACTCCAACACCAGCTCCTGCCTCGGTGACTTCTTCTAGGAAGGGAGATAATGGTCCCCAAATCACAGGCTTCCTTGGTGGCCTAGATGAAAAAGCACCTGCCACACAGAAGCTCTCAATAAGTGGCAGTTATTATTTGCTCTTATTGATTAATACTCATGGTAAAAATAAACTCAGTTGTTTGGGGACAAGAGTAGCAGGGACCCAGGGGCACTTGGGCAGCCTTCAGGAGTCAAAGGAACATAGATTTGAAGTCAGCCTGATGTGAGTTTGAATCCAGCTCCTCACTTTCTGCCATGTGACCATGGGCAGCAGCTTCCATGTAAGGAAGGCAGCTCCTGGGGGGCCCTCGCTCACAGGAAAGTGAGACCCCAGGAAGGGAGCAGGCCAGGGCCCCTCTCTATCCCTCCCTCCTGATGTGAAGGTTGAAGGGCAGCTGCCAGGCCCCTCCCCGTGAAGTTCCTAAGAAGGCCCAACCCGGCGCCGCTGCCGGGAGGAGGCCCACCCTCTCCCCGAGCAGCCACGTGGCTTCTTTCCCACCCTTTGCGTCAATAAAGGTCTCTTCTGTGGAAACTTCAGCGCCTGCATCTGGTCCTTTCTCAGCTCCCACGTTCCTGACATGTGTCTGGAAATGCCCTGTGCCGCCTGGGCCCTGCCCTGGTCCCTCCAGTACTGAGCTGGTGACACCAGAGAAGTGATAACTGACATGGCCAAGACCAGGGCCTGTGTAGGCCAGAGACCCTGATGCCAGCCTGGCCTGCGCCTGCGTCCCCAAGTAAACATACCAGAACACTGGTCAGGTGGACAGAGCAGACTCTGACCGCTCACATCACAGGCTGAATCGTGTGTTCACACACACACACACACACACACACACATTACTTTTAATTAAGAGGTAAAAAACTATAACAAGTCTGCCCTACAGCATCCTGAAAAACCACAGTCCATGGACCGGGCTTGAAAAGTCAAACAGATGAAGGACAAGCCATGTGAACCGTGGGACAGGCCTGGGCTCTGGAGCCCCCACTCCACCTTCGATCAGCCTGTGCCTTTGCTGCCGTGTGACCCGAAAGGTGACTGCATCTCTCTGAGCTTCAATCTCCTCATCTCTCAGTTCTGCTGTTTTGAGGAACACAAAGGGGTTTGTGCACATCAGGTGCTCAAAACCTGTCTGCAACTTGCCAGTGTCATCACTTTTGTCACTCCACTAACCCCCCGAAGCTCAGTTTCCACGCATGGGAAGTAGGAACACACCACTCCAAGTTTACAGGAGGCCAGGCCCTGGGGCCAGGTCTCACAGCATGTTGACGGCTGTACTGCTGCCTTCGTCACTGTCACAGTAAAGGGGACAGCCCTCGGGCCACCATATGTGATCTGTGCTGCATGCCAGGCCCCACTCCCAGAGCTTGGTGCATCTCACTCCGTTTAATCCTCACGACAAGCAGAGAAAGCAGAAGACCCTGGCATTTGCGTTATGGACCAGAAGACAGGTCAAGGAGAGGGTGAGTGACCACTGGTGCCCAGCTGTGGGCCCAAGCATCCTGACCACTGCCACGGGTCCCCCAGACAGGCTTCTGATGGTGCCGGGGTCCCTGGAGGGGCTGTCTCTGGGGCTACAGAAGTGCCCATGCACCCTAAGTCCACGTGCCAGGACCGTGCTCACACCCAGGGTCTCCTCTCAAGGACACACACAGCTCGGAAGGGGCATCAGGGGTGGGGAGCCTCAGCATCCTACCTCCTCCCTGAGGCTCCCCACTTCCCATTCGAGGTTCCAGCAAATACCACATGCAGGCAGGCACCTCCCTGCTCACCCCATCCCTGCAGGCTGGGAGCCCCTTCCACAGGCACAGCCTCCCAGGAATGAAGGACTTACTCATCTCCCTGCTCGCTGGCCCCACCTCCTATCTCACGCCCTTGTCTGTGTGTCCGCTCCCCAGAACACTCTCCCCTCCTGCCCGTCCCCCCCACCCCTGCAGCACCTTCCCCTTCCCTCCTCTTCCACATCCTGCCTCCCGTCCTCCTTATCCTGGCTGCCTGCCGTTCCCGTGGTCTATTTTTGCCAGCCTTTGTCTTTGTTTCTCCCTCCCATTTTTCTTCATAGCTCTTACGTTCCTCCTCCCCACACCTCCCCCTTCTGAAGTGCCTTTGTCCGCAGACCCCTAGAGTGTTGGAGGGCCTGCAAACACTCACTCTGGCCGTTTGCAGGAGCCCCCTGCTCTGCTCCTGGCCCTCTGCGCAAGGCAGCCAGAGAAGGAAGGGGAGCCTGGGTAGGGGGAAGGCTGTGCCATCTCTGCTGCTGACAGCAGAGTCATGGCTGAGTGACAAGGGACAGAGGAAACAGCCATGAGTTGAAGACCCTCAGGCTCATGTCTCAAAGCCAAATGTTAACTAGTAACACTCAACTCAACACCATTTTCAACCCACAAAGTTAATTTAAGAAAAAAATGAAACCAGTGACACCCAAAGCTGACCAGGCTGTGTTAAACTGAGGACACTCACACACTACGGATGGCGTCACCACGGGCTTCTTGGGAAAGCAATATGGCCTCATCAATATCAAAAGCCATAGAAATGTTCGTACCCCTTTGACCAACTAATCTCCCTCCTGAAAATTTCTCCAAACAGTCATTCATTATCAAAAGGAAAGAAAAGAAAATGCCACAAGCATGCAGATATTCACTGTGACATACTCTATTGAAGAAGAAAAGTAGAAAATGCCCTTAATATCTAAGCAAAGGGAAAGGGTTTCATAAAATATGGTACAATGCAAAAGACCATCACGTAGCCACTCAAAACCTTCGACGGTTGTGACGACAGTGTAAAACACAATCCCTGCTTGACGACAGCAGAGGAAAGAAAGAAAGAGAACTGGCGTGTTCACTCTGATTATAATGACAAGAAAATACGTGTCCTGAGGGGCAGCGAGCAAGAGAAATGAGTAAGGGAATCAGTCTGAGCAACTGCTGCCAGCCAGATCCACTCGGCCGCGGAGTTCAGCCGGCACTTGCCAAACTGCCCAGATGTGTTTGGTTCTGGAGTCTAGGACAGCGAGAGGAGTGAGTGTCTGAAAGCGAAGAAAGTGTCTGAAAACACACCCAGACCTGTTCAGCGGTGTGTGCTGGGGAGGGTGGGATTTTCACACTTATGCTAAGCTGGTAGAATTGTGCATCCAGCGGTTTTAGTTTTCTTTTCAACTCTTTTTCAGCGTTCCTTTGACACTGTTTTTGCACTCAAATAAAGGAAAAACCAGAATTCTCATGTCCGGGGCTTTGGAGCTGACAGAGGGCTTTCTTGTACGTAATCTCACTTGATCCTCACAAAAGCTCTGGAAGGGAAAACAGCTGGGGGGACAGTCCACTTTCACTGACCCCACTTTCACCAAAAACAAAACTCGGAAACAGAAAGGTTGTGACCTCCTAAGAGTCACACAGCCACGCAGTATCAGAGACAGGACTAAAACCAGGCCCCCAGGAGGGCAAGTCCCAGCACCCCCCTTGCTGAGCCCTCTCACCTGGCCCACACCAGGCTCCTGGGGGCCAAGACCTCACACAGGAGCTCCAGGAGCTCCATGCCCTGGACATCTCGGGCTGCACCCATGACACATGACACATGACACTGCTCCTGGGCCATGTCAGCCCTCATAAGGATAAACACCTACAGCAGGGAGGCCACCAGTGAAACCTCAGCCACTGGTCCCTCATCTGAGCCCCTGCAGCTGAACAAGGGCAGAAGCTGCACAGCCCCGCAGGCCTGAGTTCCAAGCTGGATGCCTCCACTCCCTGGCTATGTGCTGACTCCCTCTGAGCCTCCATGTGACCAGTCGGTTAGTGGGCATCGCGCCAGGCTTGCTTTAGGCAAGTGTGTATCCTGCGCCCAGCTCAGTGCCTGGCCCAGAGCAGGTGCTCCCTATGCCTGCCATATTCTCCCTCAGGACTCTACACTTGCTCCCCCTGTCTGGAACGTTCTACCCTGGACACCCAGGTGGCCCCCTCTGTGACCTCCTTCAAGTCTCAGGTTGAATGCTCCCCTGGAGGTGGCCTGGCCACATGACAAAGACCCACACCCTCTACCCTTCTTGGGTCCCCTTCACGGCTCTTATTCACACCTGACATGCCAAGTACTTACCTACAGGTTTATCAGCTCAGCAACAGGCCCCCCTGCACTGGGCTCCCCTCGCAGTGACATCACGGACTTTGATCACTGCAATACTATATGCCTTACACACAGTAGGAGCTCAAAAAATGAACTAATTAATAACCAGTAGTGACAATTTTGCCGGAGTAGAACATGCCGAGCACCACCTTGTACAGCCCCCAAGGGACACCAGACTCCCTGGGACACCACAGGCCTCTGGCCCAGGCTGCAGGGATGTATGTCCACAGGTCCCACGCCCTCTGCTTCCCTGCTTCCCCAGGGACCAAGGTCACCAGGCCAAGGAAGGGCTGGTCCTAAGAAAATACCAAGAACTCCATTGGCCCAGGGACACACCACAGACTGTCCTTCGGCAGCCTGACTGCAGGTTTCAGGACATCGCTAGATTCTGACCCCCAGAATAGGTCAAAGCCAAGCTCCCAGCACTGGATGGCTGGGGCAGCTCCTCGGTCTCTCCTTCCTCCTGCCAGCACTGGCATTTGCCACCACCCCCCGCCCTGCAGCAGGTCCTTCGCTGGCACCTCACACACATCATAGCTTGGCACTCCCTCCGCTACCCTGAGCCAGGCTTGGCAGCACCATGTCACAGAGCAGGGAAAGGGGAGCTCCACAAAACCAGAAGTGTAGGCCAAGGCCATCCCAAGGCCAGGTTCTGGGAGAAAGGTGGCCTCATGGGTCTGTGTGGGGATAGCGTGTGCTGGGTTCCTGTACTCCACAGAATGAAACACTTCCAGAAGCTTCCAGACCTCTGGGTACACTGGCACTTTTGGAATGAGAGACTCATAAACAAGACCTCTCAGGGCAGCCCCTGTGGCCCAGTGGGTAGGATGCCGGTCCCATATACCAAGTGTGGTGGGTTTGAATCCAGCCCTGCCAAACTGCAACAAAAAATAGCCAGGCATTGTGGCGGGCACTTGTAGTCCCAGCTACTTGGGAGGCTGAGGCAAGAGAATCGCCTAAGCCCAGGAGTTGGAGGTTGCTGTGAGCTGTGATGCCATGGCATTCTACCAAGGGTGATAAAGTGAGATTCTATCACTAAAAATAAATAAATAAACAAACAAACAAGACCTCTCCTGCTCACCTCTCAGCTAAGCCCCTGCCCAAGTGATGCACCTCACAGCAGGGAAGAAGAAAGCACCAAGACCCTGCAGGCCTGCAGCCCACTCCTTTCCTCAGGCCCCGGAGCTGCTAAGGTTAAAGTTCTCTTCTGCAGGGAACACACACACCTACCCTCTCCCCCAGGACGGCTCCCGCTCCTCCCCTCTAGTCCAAGTAGATGTCACCTCCTCCAGGAAGCCTTCCCCGACCCCTCAGGTCAGCCGCTGGAGCCGAGTCAGCACCTGGACGGGCATACTGCATGTGTCCCCCTCCCTGCCCGCCTCTCTCCATATCACCAGCTGGGAGGTGAGCCCCCCAAGGCCTTGGGCCAGGCTGCACTCCCCCACACCTGAGCGTGAGGCCAGAAAACGGCCAGGATACAGTAGATGGCCACACTGAAAAATGAACAAAGGAGGAGAGAAGGAATAGAATGAATAAAGCAAAAAGAGAATGGGAGCAGACTGGATGAAAACAACGAATGAATAAAAGAATGAGGTATGAATGAAATTCACAAGGAGGCCAGGAAGGCCAGCTCTCTCTCCCAGTGCCTGCCCAGAGTCAGGAAGCAAAGTCAATGATAGTGACAGTGGCACACAGCAGACTTCACAGCTGCAACTTTGACACCGCACTAGGGACTATTCTCTCCCAGCCTCCAGAGGACACTGTGGCTTCAGGACAACAGCCTGTGTGTGGAGAGTGGGGGGTCTGCCCCACCCCCGAGGCTCTCCAGGGAGTCCCACAGAGAGGAGAGGAGAGAAACCAGCAGGCCATTGTGCACAGTCCCAGGAGACTGGTGTTGCCCCACCGTTCTGGAGAGAACCAAACAGAGGCCCATAATCAAAACTTGTTGCTAGGGTGAGCGAGTGACTCCAGTGATGACAGCTGACCCCATCCTCCCACTGCGCACCGGCCCTGTGCTGAGCTCTGTACACACACTGCCTCATGTCATCCTCCCTGCCCTGGACAGACAGTATCATCTCTAGTTTAGAGACTGGGAAACCAAGGCACAGAGTCTTTTGGTAAGTGACCCAAGGTCACACAGCTAGTAACTGAAGGAAGACGAGCTTAAAACCCATGCAGACTGGCTCTGGAATTTGAACTCTTAATCACTGTGGTCACGTCTCTCAGCTTCAGTGTGTGAAGGTCATGTAGCTAATAATAACAATAACAATAATAATACTATGCTTACCTTTAATATGCCACGGTCATATAGCTGACAAAGAAAAATAATACTGCTCTCAGCTTAGTACGCAAAGGTCATGTAGCCAACAACAATAATAATAAGCAGGGCGTCCCGGGGCACCTCCAGGGCTGTGCAGAGCAGGAGATGAGCGTGGTCACTCTCTGCAAGCAGAGGCATCAGGAGGTTGCCTGGTGACTGTGTGTTCATGGGGGTGGCTGGGACGCTGCGGGCACACAGCTCTGGAGCCCTGGGTCAGTGCCAGGCCCTGGGCTATACACTTCATGTGGACTTTCTCCTTTGCTCCTCACAGAGCCCCTGTGAAAGCAGCATTGAAGACCCCCCTCATTTGCACATAAAGCAAGCTGAAGCTCGGACAGGTTAAGCAACTTGCCCAATGTCACAGAGGCTAGGAAGTGATTTTGGAACTCAGCCTCTCCCTTACCCCAAAGCCCAGGCCCTTGCACTCTGGATCTGCTCCCTTTGGAGCAGGAAGGGAGGGGCTCCCTGGACAAGCTGCTCAGTTGCCAGTACCCGCCACGCCGGCTCCTCAGCACACCACAGGCACAGGACCCCATCACTTCAAAGTGATTCACCCTCGAAGGCTGTGTGGTTTGGTCTGGGGCCTCAGGGAGTAGAGGAGCCAGAGCCATGCTCACCCCTGACCACCCAGGCTTGAACCAGGTTCCCCAGGACCTCAGGAGTCCAGGTGCCAGCTTGCCATGACCGCCGGCTGAGAGCAGTCATCCTCAGCAGATGCCACCACTGCTCAGGAAGCCAGGGGTGGTGCCTAGGCATAGCAGAACAGAGAGGTTTAGGAGGGACGGAGGGGTGCCCCAGGCCACCCAGCTGCTCAGCAGAAGTCTTGCCTCTGTTCCCAGCAGAGCCTAGACTGGCTCTCAGGGCCCCCCACTCAGACCAGAGACCGGACCCAGCCCAGCAGGCATCCTCCTCTGCTTCCCTAGGGACTGGTGTCCAGAGGCCCCCACCTCAGTCCCTGTAGACTGAGCTTCCTCCAGAAGCTTCTGTCTTGTGTCCCACTCAACACCCAACTGGGTTATCTGCTGCCTCTCGCCTTCGAGTCCCAGGAGGCCGGGGAATACTGGAATGTGCGATGCCTGAGGTCAGAGCCCCGGCCTGCCTTGAGCTAGGTTGAGATGAGGGGAAAATAGCCAAGAACAACTCGCTCATTTACTTCATTTCCAGACTTGGCGGCCGCCGGGGCCAGGCTTCCAAACCAAGCTGGCTTTGGCCAGGACATCTGCAGCAGTGCCGGCCACAAGGCACATCTGGATTCGCTTAGGGAGTTAAGAGCCATAAAGTTCTCTTAAGAATTAGTTCCCTGGGGAGTCTTGGTCTCTCTGGGGACCCACCCACTCCAGCCTCGACACCTGGACTAAGGACACCCGGAAACTATCTGACTAGGACTGGGGACTCTGAGGGCCACGTGGAGAGCTGCCATGCACTCCACTGCACGATGGCCTGGGAGGGCACACGGGCCAGCCAGGCACCCCCTGGCCGTGTGGCCCTGGGCATCCCTCTCAACTGGACCCCAGTGAGGACACAAGTGCGATCTCTCCGTCACCTGAGCTGCGTCTCAGGGCCACTTATAAGCTGAACTAGAGAAGGAACCCAGGACAGACTAGGAGCCTCGGCCTCCTCATCTGTTAATGGCGCTGGCAACATCGACCTCCCTGACAGATACCGTCCTGCAGACAATGACAAAGATGGAAGGCCTGGGATAGCAAGTGTGCTTACCTGTGTCTTAATGTTTAAGTTCCTCAACTCCAGACCTCCCAGCCCAGGTCTCAAGAACTTGAATATACTGAGAATCCCCAGCTCTGCCGAAAAGCCACCATTTCTTCCCCTAAGCTCGTATACAGGAGTGTGATGTACCAGCTCACTCTGACCAGCAGGTGACAAATGTGCAAAGTGACACGAGAGATGGGGAGGGGCCTCACGTGGGGCTTTCACAAGCCCCTCTCCCCTGTCTGGTGCAGAGCCTGGGGTCACCTGTCCTGAGACACAGACTCGCTGCCCCTAAGTGGCTTCTTCAGGGAGTGGGAGAATCCTGACAAGAACCCAGCACTCCCACCTATGGTGTGGTGTCTGCAGCCCCGTCCAGCTCTGTCACCCTCCAGGAACCTCTCTTGCCTCAACTTCTTCATCTGCATTTGGGGATAATGAGAGCTCCTATTTCACTAGGCTGTTCCCTATTTGTGTAAAACAGCACCCACATAACTAATACCTGAAATTCTCAAAAAAAATACCTGGCATGTTGGAAGTGCAAATGTTAGCTCTTGTTAGTATTTCCACTGGCTGTCCAAACACAGAGCTAAACAAATAGGCCATCGGTTCCCTGTGAGTCCAGAGGGCGTCAGGAGGGCTGTGGCCAGAAACCACCTGCAGTCTTCCAGGTGGCCTGCTCCACCCAGGCTGCACAGCAGAAGCCCCGGGGGCTGTGTGCAAACTAGGCCACTCAGCAGTCTCCCAGCTACATTCCTCCTTCACAACTGGCTTGCATTTCCATGAACAAGAATCCCTCAATTATTATCAGCTTTCTACAATCAGAGTTGTAAAGTAGCTCAAAGACAATGAAGGTAAAAATAGCACAGAGGGGTGAGGCAGACGAGACACCCAGTAATCATTTTCCACCCCTTTCAAAGTCATCTGCAATATTTCTCGAAAGATATGAGCTCACAAAAAGATGTATGTAGAACAGGGAAAATTTACAAACAACTTAAATGTCCATCAAGAGGAAACCGGCTTAATAAATACTCAGATATACATGCCACAGAATACACAGCATCTGTTAAAATAGATGGTGTCAGAATATAAATGAGGCGCCTGGGCCCCGACACACAGCAAATGAAGCCCAACCTCTGGGAGTGCAGCAGGTATCAGGATTGACTCTACAGCCCTCCAGATGATGCTGATGAACTGCTGCTCTGAGCACAGTAAGCCTGGACAGAAATACAAGGAGTTGGCAGGGCTGACGAAGGCAGGAGGGCAGCAGAGGAGGGATGAGAGCGCATCTAAGCAGTGTCCACTCCCAGGAGGAGACCCGGGCAGAGGAATAAGGAAGCCAAAAGTAGCCTAATGGTGAAGGCAGCCAGGCCAGCTGGAATCAAAGGGGCAGAAAATCCTGCACTTGCTCCAGAAGGCCCCTGACATCTTCCAGCCTCTGAGTATTGATCTGCCCAATATTCCCATCACTTACCGGTCTGTAAAAGTGAGATCAATGGCCTTTAACTAGCAGAGTCTGTGCACAATCTACAGTGCGGAGCCAGACCTGAGCACCAGCAGCACCACCTTGAAGCTCACACCTGCCTCCAGGTGGAGGGGGACCACTTTTACTTGGGGGGATGCAACCAGATGATCATTCTCCATTATAGTCAGGTTGGAGTTCACCTGCAACACCCTTTGGGAACCTGAGAGACACAGGTGCCATGGCAGCCACACACCCACCCCAAACCTCAGCACTGCCAGGCACCTCATACGCAGGCGGTTTGCCTCCAGGGCCCCTCAGAACCCTTCCCTGGCTTTGCCCACCAGGGAAGGACGACCCACCAGGGCCCCTCAGAACCTTTCCCTGGCTTTGCCCACCAGGGAAGGATGACCCACCAGGGCCCCTCAGAACCCTTCCCTGGCTTTGCCCACCAGGGAAGGATGACCCACCAGGGCCCACCAGGCAAGGACGACCCACCAGGGCCCACCAGGGAAGGACAACTTCTCCCTGGTGGGCCTCCAAGTTGAACTTGGGCTTGTGGGTGCAAAAGGATGACTTCTAAGCACACATGAAACTACTTACCTCATGTGGCCAAAAAGCTTTCTGTTTTGTTCACCTCTGAGTCTCATGACTAACTGAAAATCCAGTACATGGCGGGTGTTCCACATACGTCCACTAACTAACCTTGAAAGTTTCAAATATGGGCTTGAACCAAACTGGAAGCCACCTTACACAAGAGTCTACTGGGAGTCAAAAGTTTATGAAAACCATGTAGGTGGAAAACATAGTATCTATGGGCCTTAATTTCTGTCCTTTCATTTGGATAAAGATCACCATTATTTGCCTGGAGAGAGATTGCACTGCAGGAAGATTACGAAATTCTAGAAGCAGAGTTTGTAAACCACTGTGCTGTATAAATAGCAAAAGTCACATGGTAACTGACAGGCAGTGAGGATGGCTGGAGGAGAGGATGGCTGAGGAAGGTGCCCAGGCTGGGCTGCGGGCAAAGCTGCTGCCCAACATGGCAGGCTGCAATGGGTCTGGACACCCCATCCCCAAAACAGACAGAAGGGAAGAGGAAAGGAGGAAGGAGAAAAGCCAGCAGGCATTTGGGCTCTTAGAGCTACCATTTCCTGAAGGTCTGCTCTAACCCCGTCCCCTTCTCTGTCAGGGTCAAAGCCAAAGTTCCCACAAGGCCCCATCTGGCCCCCACTGACTCGCAGACCTCACCTCCTACCGCCCTTCCCAAGACTCACTCTGCTCCAGCTACTTCTGCCTCCTTGCATTCCTAGGAAATACCAGGTAAATTCCTGCCCCAGGGCCTTTGCACACCAGCAGCTTCCTCCCTTCTGTCCTTCAAGCCTCTGCTCGAATGTCGCCTATCACCCAGATCTTCCATGGCTACCCTATTCAAAGTGCCACTGCAAACAGGCACCGCACCCTCCCATTCATACTGACACTCTTGTCCTGCTCAGCCTGTTACATTTTTCTCCATAGCATCCAGCAACAACAGAAAAGATTCCATATTTCCTTGTTCATTTTCTTCTTCCCCAATGGAACTGGAGTGCCAAGTGGGCCAGGACCTTGTCTGCTTTGCTCTGTGCCGATAATACTGCCTGGCACACAGTGGATGCTCCATCCACACCTGCTGAAGGGACAAGTGACCCTGGCTAGGTGCCAAAATTCAGACCCAGCCCCAGTGACTCCAAAACCTAGTCTGTCACCTCCCATGTGGTGGTGGTGGGAAGATAGAGCCTGCATTTCCTGCCCAAAGGGCACTGTGCTCCAGATCTTCCTGCCTGGGCTGTAGGAAGGAGGCTCCCCTATGGGGTAGAGGCAGGGCTTCCTCAACACGCACCATCCTCCTGGGATACACAGTCTCCCAAGTTCAGGCAGGAGCACAGAACCTCTATGGCAGTGGTTCTCAACCTTCCTAATGCCCCCTAATGCCACGACCCCTTAATATAGTTCCTCATGTTATGGTGACCCCCAACCATAAAATTGCTTTCGTTGCTACTTCATAACTGTAATTTTGCTACTGTTATGAATTGTAATGTAAATATCTGATATGCAGGATGTATTTTTGTTGTTACAAAGGGGTCATGACCCACAGGTTGAGAACCGCTGCTCGATGGGGAAGCCACTTAGCAGGTGACCAACTCCTTGTCTGTCATAAGGCCCTCCACCAGCCCAGCCCGCCTCTCCTGCTGGTGCTCACTCCTCTGCTCCTCGCTCAGCACCAGGCACCCGCTCTTCTCCACCCTCCAGACTGCTGCCCTACCAGCCCCACTCTCCTGCCAACCCAACAAAGGCCCTAATCATCCTAATCCCTCCAGCCGGTGAATACGTGACCTGGCAAGCCAAAAAGGGACTTTGTAGAGTTGCTTAAGCTAAGGGGGAGGTGGGGAGAGTCTCTTGGATACTCTGGGTGGGCCAAGTATAATCACGAGGTCCATATAACAGGGAGGCAGGGAGGTCAGAGTTGGAGAAGAAGGGCGCGTGAGGTGGGAGCTCAGGTCAGAGTGATGCAGCCACATTGAAGAAATGCAGGTAGCCTGTGGAGACGAGAAAAGACGGTGAAAGGGATTCTTCCCTAGAGCTTCCAGAAGGAAGGCAACACCTTGATCTTAACCTCATCAGACCCATTTTGGACTTCTGACCTCCAGAATTGTAATATGATAACTTTGTGCTCTTATAAGCCACTAAGTTTGTGGTTATCTGTAACAGGAGCAATGAGAAACTAATGCACCCCAAAGCCCCAGCTGAGGTACCCTTGGGGAGGCCACCCTGGCAGCAGGGCCCTGTCCCATGCAGACACTCCTGGACTTCCTCTTTCACAATTACCTAGCAGTGTTTCAGAGTCAGCTCTGAAGCTATCAGCCCACACTCAATCTCAGTCTCCACCCTACCCCAGCTGTGTGACCTTAGAAAAGTTTCCCACCCACTCTGAGCCACCTTTTCCTCATCTGTCACACAGGGCCACCCAAGGCCCTGCCCTGTACAACTGCTGCAGGGCTGGAATAACACACAGACAGAGGGCCTGGTGCACTCAAATAAGAGACACTACAAACCAGAATCCTCTGTAAGACCAGCAGGCCTGTGGCTAGCTGAGACAGTGCCCCTACGTGTCCCCAGTGCCCTAAACAGTGCCCAACTGTCAGGTCTCAACATCTAATGAATGAATGAATGCGTGGCAATCCCTGCACCATCTCAAACACAAACATGAGGGACAAACCAGCTGAGCTCTGGGGAAGACAGCTGAGCAAAAACCCTGACAGTGCGCAGCTTCCCCTGGCCTGACGCCAACGGTCCCCAAATATTCCAAACTGGGCAGGACAGGTCTGACTGCTGCCAACAGGCCTTCCCGCAAAAATGCTGTGTCCAGATCAACTCTGCCTCAGACAGGCATCACATTGGTCAACCTTCCCTCCCCTCTGCTACAGCTCAACCCCCTACCCCATGGCCAAGGGGAAACCCCTTCCATGGCAGCTGAGGGAGCCTACCCATCTTTCCCCAAAAATGTCGTAGGAAACTTACATCATTACAACAGTGCCCCCTGCATAGGGCTGTTGTCAAGATAAAATGAGAGTAGGTGAATCAAGTTATTTATTGCCTGGTATACAGTCAGCACTCCACAAATGCTCACTAGTTTTTAATTATTTCATCCCATAGCATACATTTAGCAATAGAGTCCCCCTTTCAAAATCACATATAAAAGATCTAACTGGAAAGGTGGGCATCAGAAAGGGTCAGGGATGTAGACTCAGACAAAGATTTGATGCTGTGTGAACTTCAGTAAGTTGCTTACTCTGTCTGAACCTGTTTCCCTGTCTAGAAAACAGAGATAACATCATAGGCAAATTCAAAGGTTGGAGGCCTATGTTGGTTGCCAGGAGCTGGGGGTATACTGTTAATGGGCAGTTATTACAAAGAGGTTTCTTTTGAGGGTGATAAAAATGTTTTGGGACTAGATAGAGGTGGTAGGCAGTTGTACAACAGTGTAAATGTACTAAATACCACTAAATTGTTCACTTTAAAATGGGTGAGTTTATGTTATGTGAATCTCATCTTGATTTTTAAAGAAAAAAAGGCAAAGAAATCATAATCCAGCACAAAAAAGACAAGTCCTATGTGACTCCTCCCCTCTGAGGTCCCCAAAGTAGTCAAATTTACAGAGTCAGAAAGAAGAGTGGCAGGTGCCAGGGGCTGGGGGAGGGGCACAGGGAGTTAGTGTTTAAGGAGGACAGAGTTTTGGTTTGGGAAGATGAGAAAGTTCCGGAGATGGACAGTGGTGATGGTTGCACAACCATGGGAATGTACTTAATGAACTAAACACTTAAAAATGGCGAAAATGCTTAATCCTACGTCATGCAAATTTTACCACAATGAAAAGAAATATCATTCGTCAGCAGTCCTACAACATCCCCAACCCCACATAAACAAAGGCGTCTGCGGCACACACCTGCCAGCACAGACAACATCTTCCCAGTTTTTCCAGGTGAGCAACTTGGAGCAACTGACGGCCCTCTTTACAAACAGGACAGAGGCTGCACGTTTATTTTCTCTGTGGGCAGGGCCTGATTAAGTAAAGAAATATGGCAGGTCCAGTCCCCTCCCCCCAGGAAAAACCCAGTCCGGTCAATAGCAGAACTAAGGGACCAGAGCACACTTTCACTTCCCACTCGCCCCCATCCCCAACTTCTTCTCAGTGTCCAGCAAGGCCCAAACTAGGAGGTAATAGGTGCTGCCCCTGCACCCTGCTCTGGTGAGGGCTTGTCTTCCCTAAACGCTAATAAACAGAGTCCAGGAGGCAATGTCTGGCTGGGAAGCAAGGGGAGACCAGGAGAGCACTGCTGTGGCCAAGGGGGCCTGAATCTCAGAGCCCTGGGTCCCCCACTGCCCTCCCTGAGCATTTCTGGTCACAGCACCTCCCTCCCAGTCCTCAACATCCTCACCTATGGAAAGGCGAATGGGTTTATCTGGGGTGCCAACTTCTACCCATCCATTAGGAGGCTTGGGGAGGCTTTCTCAGCCAGCAGGTGGCTCAGCAGGAAGGACAAGTGACATGTGCCCTCAGCAGGGTGGGGTTAGGGGGCAGCAGGACTGCACATGGTCCACACAGAGATCCCTTCTTCCTGGATTGGTGGCCTCCCTGACCAACACATGACCATGCGGCCTCTACTCACACACTACTCGTCTCAGGAGTTCACCACCTTGGCTGGGAGCCTGGGACCCCACACGGGAAGACAAAATCTCTGCCCTACACCCCATTCCCGGGGGCTGATGGTACCACACAAAATGAATGGCACTCTGTCCTACACATCCTTGCTCAGCATGTACCCCCGCCCCCGTTAAAAGTCTGGGTTCAAGCTCGCCGCCTGTGGCTCAAGCAGCTAAGGCGCCAGCCACATACACCTGTGCTGGAGGGTTCGAATCCAGCCCGGGCCTGCCAAACACCAATGATGACTGCAACCAAAAAATAGCTGGGCGTTGTGATGGGCACCTATAGTCCCAACTACTTGGGAGGCGGAGGCAGGAGAATCGCTTGAGCCCACGAGTTGGAGGTTGCTGTGAGCTGTGATGCCACAGCACTCTACCCAGGGCAACAGCTTGAGGCTCTGTCTCCAAAAAAAAAAGTCTGGGTTCACCTGTCCTACACGTGAGCAGGTTGAGAAGGCAGGCCTGATCTGGCGGCCTGGGCTCTGTCCATGCAATGTGTCTCCCTGACAGTGACACGGGGACCAGCCCTGGAATACTTTGGAGCGTGGGGAAGAGGGGCTGCTAGATGCCAGTATCCTATGCCAGGCCCCTCTCCTCCAGCATGAGCCCCTGGCCAGTGGTGGGACGCACTGCTCCCAGTTACGAATCTACACTTTCCAGACCCGCTTGCAGCCACCAAGGTGGAAGCAGAAGTTTCCTCCCACCCCACTCTGGCTTCCTGCCTCCTGGAACGCAGATGTCATGGCAAGGGCCCACTCCCCACTAATCGGAACGCACGTGCAATGGCAGAACTGGAGCCTGGCTTGGCCAAGAGGCAAGGTGCTGAGAACGGTGCAGCACCCAGGGAAGGGCCAGGCCCGGCCCGTGCCACCCCCCACCAACCACCCAATCCTGACAGAGCCTATACCCTGTATTTCCTTCCTAGGAGAGAAAAAGCAAACTTAGGTTGTGTTTAAGCTGCTAAACCTCAATAAGGGCTCTGTCAAGTCGGACTAAGACGGTGACAGAGCCCAGCTGCCCTCCTGCAGGCTCCACCATCCAAGCTGGTGGGGAGGCGACTTCAGGCCATTCATGCAGTGCCCTGATGGCTGTCCCTTAAAGACTTAGGGCCACGGTTCCCAGGCTGATGTGTTTCTTCCAAATCAGTGGATGGACTTGTTTTACCAGCAGATGACAACACAACTAGCCACCAGTTATCAAGCACCTACTATATGCCCCAGAGGGCTCCACACTCTGCATGAGTTACCTCAGCCCCCACAAGGTAAAAAATGGCCTTTACAGATGAAGACCAAGGAGGGCCACCAAGCGGGGGCTGAACCCAGGAGTCCGGATCTCCAGGCTGGGGTTCTTCCCATTCTTCCTCACTTCCCGCAGACTCCTAGGGAGCCGAGGGACTGAACTCGGCTGACCTTGGGGAGTAAGTAAGGAGAAGAGAGAGGAGGGGGGGGGGAGGGAGAAACGCTCAGGCCCTACAAAGACTGTGGCACTGTTCACAGCAGCAAAAATCTAGAGACAGCCCAAGAGGCCAGCAATAGAATAAATAAATATGCACGCATGGCTCCTTCACACAACAGAATACTCAAGGGCAGGGGCCCTGGGTGCACAGAGCCACAGGCAGCATCCTGGGTGGCTCTCACTTACACAGCATAAACATAATGGGCAAGCTGCATAACAATGTCTAAGTTATAAAACTATATGAAACTTTGAAACCTGGTAAACATTTTGGAGTATCCCATAATATTACATAGTAGTAAAAATATAAAAATCTGAGGCGGCACCTGTGGCTCAAAGGAGTAGGGTGCCGCCCCATATACTGGAGGTGGCGGATTCAAACCAAGCCCCGGCCAAAAACAAACAAACAAACAAACAAAAAAGTGTGTGTGTGTGTATATGCATAAGGAGGATAAAGCTCAAGTTCAGGGCAGAGAGAAAAGAAGGGCTAAAATCAGAGAGGGGCACACACCAGAACTGCAACTGGAATGATTCTTATACAGGGTTGGTTATACTGAAATATTGTTTTAGGTACCACTTTGGATGGCTGAAATAGCTCACCTCCAAAAGAAAGAGGCAATGTGCAATTTACTGCATGCCAATTACAACTCAACAAAGCAATGCTTAATGCAGCCAGAGAGAGGGACATGGACAGGGGAAGCAGGGAGGGAGAGAGGGGAGGAAAGGGGAAAGGTTAAAGCCTCCAAACACAGCATCTTCCAACCCTGCTCCTCTCAGGGAAGGCCGGGCCTGCTGCCCACAGCAGCACCATCCATGAAGCCACAAGACTCCTGTGAAGAAGACCACTTCACCTCCATGATTCTGAAGACTCCTTAGGTGAAGTGACAGCTCAAAGCTTCCAAAATGAGTTACCCTCAAGTCTGGCTACCACACGTTCAGCCCACCAGCAGATAAACAACAGCTGCCCACCCCCCTCCAAAACTGTGCCTAGAGGGGACAGCTCACCTGGCACCAAGGTAGGCCACACAGAGGGCTTGCTGGAAGGAGAGGCAGGACCAGAGGAGAGGGAACCCTCAGAGGAAAAGTGCCTCTGACCAGCCCCCTGAGAGGCCCCTAAAGCTGAGCAATGGTCCCCTACCCCCCCCTTCCACAGAAGTGTGGGTGAGCAGGGCAGGAGAACAGGAGTCTGCATCGGAAGGGTCCACACAGGAAGAGATACAAGGGCCCGGGATTCCCCAGCTGCTCAGACCTGACTCAGCTTCCCCCCTCCCCCTGCAGCACCTCCCGCCAGAGGTCTGGTTTGAAAGTGGGGAGAAGGCTGCACAGGTGCCAGACAGGAGCAGGAGAGGTGTGTGAGGAACTGCCCAGCTGAGTGGGAGGAGGCCAAGAAAGGAGGAGTGAGAACGGAAGGGAGGGAGGGGGGATGGAAGGGAAGAGACAGAGGCAGGAGGGGGCTGGGATAAATCAGGGCTAACTGACTCAGTCCAAGGAACAGTGGCCTGACTCCTCCCACCCACCTTCACCTCTCCAAGCTCAGAGGGTGCAAAGTCTGTGCCCACCAGGCCTGAGCAAGCAAGGAGCCCCATGCACAGTGGATGAAGTGGAGCACGTGTGCCTAGCGCAAGGGCCTCTGGGCACAGCTAGGAACAACCGTCCTGGGGCCTGCCTGTCTATGGAAGGGGGAGGCAGCAAAAAGCCTGAACCACAGAACTGCTGCAAAGACCAGGGCAGCAAAGAGACAGGAGTCGTTTAGAGCTATGCCAGGCCTGGGACAAGCGACACAAGTGTTTGCCTTTGTTGTTATTATTAGAAAATGGAAATCCAGACTTTTTTAGAAGAACACTCTCAATTTTAAATGCAGACAACTTACTTTAAAAACAAAACAAAAACAGCAACATAGTGTGGTATGAGCCAAGTGAAACCTACAGCAGACTGGGCCAGGCCCCTGGGTGCCCCGCCTGCAACCTCTGCTCAGAGGGTCCCCTGTCCCACTCCAAGGCAGGTCCAAGTCCTACAGGCAAGACTTGGCAAGGCAGGACTCAAGACTTGAAATCACCCCCTTCTAACGCAGCTTCCAAGCCCATGAATCTCTTAATGGGAAATGAATGTTTAAATCAACCCCCACCCAACTCCCACACCAAAAGGACAGGAACTACTAATTCTTACCCACCACATCCAAACCGCCAGTCTTATTTCATAGGAAGGGGAAAAAAGACCTATTAAAAGAAGAAGAAAGGAAAATAGAAAACCAACAAAGGCAAACTCCAAAATGCACTGCTGTTGACTTGGGCAACAGCCTTTGCTGGTCACAGAGGAAAACAGCTCAGTCCTGAAACCTGTCCAGATGTGAAAATTATAGAGCGGCGCTGCTGACACCCCTGCCCTTTCTGTGTCATTCCCTCACAAGGAACACAGTTACATGCCTCCCATGACAAACATGAAAGACAACACATCAGTGACAGCCGCAGCCTGTTCATGTCCCTGGTGCTCTCAGGAGCTGACCACCAGCGAGGCTGAGAGCTGAAGGCCCTGACCTTGGACAAGGATGTGTGGGAAGCGGGGCCCGTGGGCAGGTTGGTGGCATGGCTAAGGGTCAGGTCTCCACGCCCATTTTACAGAACAGGTCACTGAGGGTTCGCAGAGGAGGCAGACCTGTGTCCAGTGGGTGCAAGGCCAACACGCACTCTCAGGCAGCCAGTTCAATCGACCAACCCCACAAAATGGCTCGTGGGTGGCCAAGCCCAAAGCAGGCGCAAAGGGACAAGAGAAGTACTGGACACAGAGTCCACATTGCCATGGCAATCACAATGGGCCTGGCCCTCCAACCTCCATACCACATCAACTCCCAGGCCTTGACACCTCAGGACCTCTCACTTGCTGTACCCCAGGTCTCAACAGGACTGGCTCTCTCCAGGAGAGGCCCTCCAGGGACAGGCCTTCCTCCCACGACTGTGCTAAGTCCCTCCCACCCCTCTATCTTCCCAGGACCTGCCACCTCTGAAGGGGCCCTGGGAACATGCCAACTCGTTTGCACATATCCCCTTGAACGCTCAGCTTCCGGGGAGCCGGGTGACATCAGAGTGCCCTAGGGCAGCGCATGACATGGCACTCAGCAGTGTCAGGCCAGGGGCTGCACTCAACGGTCTACTCAAACGGGAAGATCCCAGGAGAAGCAGGCAGGCACAGGATACGGCAGAGGGCTGGCCGACGGCACCCAGGAAGAACACAGGAAGCAAGAACGGCCGACCCACATGAAGCACTTTGGGGTTCTGGGCCTTGTCCCGGGTTTGTTTCATAAATTATCTCACTGAATCCTGACCACAATCCCAACTTATAAATAATGCTACTCAATCTTACTTTATAGATGAGAAAACAAAAATGTACCCAAAATCACACACACACACACACACCCCTAGTGAACATGGGTGCAGTGGTGCAGGGCATGAAATGCCCAAGATGGCCTTTGGAGATGCACCTACGTGTCTGTACGTGTGTGTACATGGATGTACACGCATGTGTGTATACGCAGGTATATGTATATACGCATGTGTTTATGAACGTCTGTGCGTGTGTACATGCATACAGTGTACACATGTATGTGCATATGTGTGTATATGTGCCTATGTGTATATAAAGTATACCAATCATTATGTTTCCTTAGCCAAAAAGGGGTTTCTTTTTGTACTGATGTGAGGAATCTCATTACAGCAAAGAGGTGACACTTGAAAGTCAGGAATTATGTTTACTCACCAACTAGTGAGTCAGACTATAAGAAACCAATATGTAATCATTCTTTTACTTATAAAATCCCACGTTCCTACAGCTGCAGCCAGTATAACCCCAAGATTCCACCTCTGCTGGGGGGCTAAGAGCAGAGAGCAGCCAGCCTCCAGCCTCCAGGCCGCCTGGCAGCTCCTTCAGCCTTATTTTAACACTTTCTCCAGACAACATAAGGAGAAAAGGCTTTTTTGGGTCAAACTTCTGAAACATCTGTCTCCGCAACCTGGCCTCTGCATGCAAAGACAACTGATAGGACATGAAAAAGCGCCATGCAGATGTCTGGAGCCCCACCACCACCACGGCCTGCAAGCACAAAGCAAGCCCTGGCACCACCACCCTGATGGGGGCCCAGCACCCCTGAGGCTCAGGGGAGCCCACGTCTCAAACATAGAAATAGCACAGAGGCTCGGCGCCTGTAGCTCAAGCAGTTAAGGTGCCAGCCACATACACCAGAGCTGGTGAGTTCGAATCCAACCCGGGCCTGCCAAATAACAATGACAACTACAACCAAAAAATAGGCGGGGGTTGTGGTGGGTGCCTGTGGTCCCAGGTACTTGAGAGGCTAAGGCAAGAGAATGACTTCAGTCCAGGTGTTTGAGGTTGCTGTGAGCTGTGATGCCATGGCACTCTACCCAGGGCAACAGCTTGAGGCTCTGTCTCAAAAAGAAAAAAAAAAAAAAAAGAAAAGGCCACTTCATTTATCTAATGCTTCAGACATAATTTCTTCTAAAACCGAAACTGTCAAAAGTTGTATCTGATAAATCTGAAGCTATAGAGGAAGTGGTTTGTCCTTCCTTCTGCTCATGATTCTGCAACAGGTAACACAGGGCACTTGATAAAAGTGTCAGGCAGGACGAGGGTTCTGGTCTTCAGCTGTCTCTCTAGGAGGTCAAGGGTGCAGCCAGCAAACAGGAGCCGCCTAAAGAAAGCCCATCCCACCCCCCAAGACAGTCAAGAGCCTTTACTTAAATAGATCTGTCCTAGCAGCCCTTGTACCCACACAGCAGCTGGGAGTTGAATGTTATTATCCCATTTTCCAGGTAGGGTAATCCAAATGTAAACAACATGCTCAAATTTATTTTAATAATTGCCCAATGTCACACACAGCTAGAGAACTATGAACACACAGTTCAGGCAGAGCCTGAAGTTAAGAAGGTCTGACTCTGAAGCTTGATGACACCTGCCCTGGGAGCCCTCTGTGACACCTCCCTCCCCTGAGCTCAGTCAGGCCCCCTCCACTGTAATAGTGCTAACAGAAGCAAGTTATAAGACCCACTTGTTCTGTGCTAGATAGAATCCTTTTCAGAAGCCCAGAGAATCAGTGCCACTATCTACCCATTGTACTGATGAGAAACACAAGCTCAGAGAGGTAAAGTTACTTGCCCAAAGTCACACAGCAGCCAAATGGCAGAGCCCAGAGTGAAACTCCCAACTCACTCTTCTGATCACTGGCCTAGGGCTTCCTTCTACCATGGAAGACTAGTCCCAGTGCTTGAATTGCCAGACAGATCTCACATTATCTTGGATCTAGATGCTTCTAGCCCAGAATGACTACAAGGTCCAGCCCTCTAGGGTTTCTCCACCAAAACCAAACCTTGAACCACGCTCCACCCTCATCATCAGCTCAGCCTTTCCCAGCTTCTCAGGCCCATGGACAACCCAAATCAGGTCCTGAACCAGGTCCTTTCAAGGCTGAACAGGAAGTAACAAGATGTTTAGGGGCAATTCCAGGGATGTAGCATCCATGTTGAGGTCCGACCAGCATGCGAGACTCCCGCCCAGTTCATCCTCCCCAGCCCTACCTGCTCCCATCCCACTCAATTTGAGGCCTGTGGAGTTTTGACTGCGTCCCCATGCCCCCCACTGCCAGGTCTGCTGGGCTTTGCCACTGCATTTCTGATCAGCAACCCCCTCCTCAGGAAACCTAGTGCTTTCCTGAGTCACCCTGTGTGCTGGATTCCCAGGGCATCGGAGCCGACTGCCCACACTCTCCTCCTCCAGCCTGAGGCCCCTCAGCACGACACCTGGGACCCAGTTGGTGCCCGTAAGAGCATGCTCCAGATATGACACACAAATGCCGAGTTAGAAGACCCCCCGATGCACGCGGAGGACACAGCACACAGGCACCTGTGGGGGGCCTTAGGGTGCTCACCCTCACTTCCCTGTAAGGATGGGGCAGCCTGGCTGGATTCAACCCAGACCTCTCCGGACACTCTCCATCCCAGGATACAGACACCACCTGCAGGCTTAAGGGGGGGGGGGGGGCCTGGGCTGAACCTGGAGAAGTAGGAACCCTGGCCTCCTGCTGCCCACCCTCACCCCTGCCCAGGAGGGTCCACTCCTTGTCATCCTGGGCCCCAAAGAGCCACAGAGGGCACCCACATCTTGTTCTACTGACAGAAGCCCCACATGAGCAATGAAGGGGCAAAGGGGCAGAGGCTGGGAAAAGTGAAACATTGAACTCCTTTTCTTTCCAGACCTGTTGCAAGGCACCACTGTTGGGGACACTGCTGTTGAGGGCACCATTGTTGGGGGCACTGCTGTTGGGGACATCACTGTTGGAGTACACTGCTATTGGGGCACTACTTTGGGGGGGCACCATTGTTGGGGAGACAGCAGCACTGTGGAGGCTGCTCTGGACTTGCCCAGTTCCCACAGTGAATGTCAGGGATGGGCGCCAAGTGCAGGTCCAGTCCATCGTCCACACCCTCAGGCTGGGCCGTATGGCCGGGCAGGCGTCACGTGGCCTCACCAAGCCCTTTGCCTGGCAAATGGACACCACGCAACTAAAATTCTCTTGGAGCCCAAGAAGATCCTTGTCCCAGCCCTGTGAGGACAGGCACACTTCAAAGGGTTTCTGTGTGTGTTCCTGTGTATTCGGGTCATCTCAATCAACTACAGAAAAACTGGCCCAAAATGAGGCATGGGAAAAAGGAAAAATTGTGGCTCTGCCACATAACTCCTGGAACTGGCTGCAGAAACTCAACTTTGGCTTTCCAGACTTGGTGAAGGAACAACGGCCTCTTTCAAGTTAGACCCTTTTGTTCCCAGTTCCCGGGCAGGAGACTGAATCTGACACAGGGAGAGGCTGCTGAACAAATTCAGTTCAGCTGAAGCATCCCAGGGAAATGACACTGTGGTGAGTCCGCCCAATCCAACACCCTAACCAGCCCTCCCCAGTTCACCAGGGCAGATCAGCAACTGGATGGGGTCAGTCTGGTGACTAAAGCCATGTAGCCTTCACATCCATCATCCAGGATGGTCCGTTCATAATAACAAGTGCTTGAAGGAAACACGCCACCATCCTTAATTATACAGATGGGGAAACTGAGGCTAGCAGAGCTCAAGGCCATTACCAAGACCATCACCACTAAGTGGCAGAGCTGGGATTCAACCCCCCATTAACTGCATATCCCTGGCCTCTAAGAATCAATTAAGTAAATTTTTTTAAAAAGAAAAAGAAACAAAGAGAAAAGAAAAAAAAGACAAAGGATGTGTTTTTCTTCATCACAATTATTGTTATCTGAAATTACCACATTCTCTCCCCTCCCCCCCAATGAAGGTGCTCGAGCAGGGCTATGTTCTGTTCGCCCCACAGCCCCTAGTCAAGCACCTGACACCCAGGAGACCCTCTGGGAGTGGGGGACTCAGGCGGGGCTGCTGCCTCTGCCTCTCCCACAGGTGACAGCAAAGATGGGCTCTGGACTCAGTGACTCTGCCCAGTCACCCTCACCAACATGCCTGCTGCAGGATGGAGGTGAGACAGTCGAGCCAGCGAGGACCCCAGGCTGCTTGGCTAAGCCAGGCTCCAAGTCTGCTCATTTGTGAATTTCACCCATTCATTCATTTAATCATTTCTCATTCATTCAACAAACATTGGGTGACGACCATAAGCAGGCCCTGTGCTGAGCAGCCTTCTCAGAACTTACACGGCCCCGGCAAGGAACAGATAATGGGGAAAGGGGACGAGCAAAGCAGGACACAGCAGTCACAGACAGAGGCATGGGTCCCGCCCAAGGAGGGCACTTCCCAGAGGTGGTGAGAGTCCAGCTGGTATCCCATCCCCCACACTCCGGTGCCTCACGCAGAGAAGTTTTTATAATTCTAAATGAAGATCCATCCCACGCTGCCAAAGGCCGTACACACACAGCATCATCACGTATGGATGGGAAAAGCAGCACATGCAAATGAGCACCAGCAGAAATGTTAATTATCAGCTCTGGGTGTCAGCAGTCCAGGTGAATTGTATTCTCTTCCTCTGTTTATTTGTGTTACCTAATTATTCCACAATGAACCTGAGTTCTTTATGCAATGGGGGTGGTGAACATCTTTTAAAAAAATAAATGTCCACTGCTAGGTATATATCCAAAAGAACTGAAAACAAGTACACTAACAAATATTTCTACCAATGGTCACAGCAGCATCACCCACAACAGCCAAAGGTTTCATGAAAACAACGCAAGTGTGCACTGACAGAAGAGTGGATAAGTAAAATTTGATCTGCCCATGCAACAGAACATCACTCAGCCTTAGAAAGGAAAGAAATTCTGACACCTGCTACAACATGGGTGGAACTTGAAAACTGTGTGCTAAGTGACATAAACCAGACACAGAAGGACAAATACTGTACAATTCCATTTACCCAGCTGCAGTGGGAGGTGCGGGAGAATGGGGACTGTATGGGCACAGCATTTACACTGGGGATGTTGAAAAGGTTTGGAGAATAGATTGTGATGATAGTTACAACACTGGGGAGTATTTAATACCACCAAAATGTGCACTTACCAAAGGTTAACAGGGTAAGTATTATGTATATTTTACCACAATAAAAAATTTTTAACTCAGAACTTCAAACGCCAAAATAAATGAATGAATGAATGAGAGCCTCCCTCTTTCCTGATTTTCCTGGTAGGTACCCTAGAGTAGATAAAGTTAGAAGCCGTACTGGGGTAGGAATGGCAGTCTCTCCTGGCATCAGCTTCCCCAAATGTAAAATCAAAGCATCAGCCTGGACAACCTCGAAAGGCCCCTCCAGACCAGATGTGGACTCTGTGACCAGATCTGATCTTTCGTCTCATGGGTCTAAAACCTACTTCTAGGAAGATGCTGGCAGGTATACACCTCTAGGTCACAACACCGACCCCAGGTAAACAGGCGTGAACACTACCAGGTGAGCTCAAGGCTCAGCCTGGCCACCTCTCAGTCTGCCCAAGCAAAGCAGGGACACAGATGAGAAAGCCACCTTCTTTGCACCCCTCCTTCCTGTACATACTGGTCACAGCTTCCTGGGAAGGTCACAAAGGTGAGGTAACCTTCATCCCAGAGCTAGCTGCCTGGAAAAAGCCACCTTGGCCAGGTGACTCGGTACTTGGGTGGGCAGGTTGGAAAAATACAGGATGCCCCTAAGCTTGGCAAGGAGGCGGCTGGGCTGGAGAGAGAACTCTCCAAGGCCTTCTTCATCCAACCAAAACCTACTTCGTTTTTTCCTTAAGTGGAACCTCACAAGGGTGGGGACATAAAGGATACTCAAGAAGTCCCTTGCAGTCACAGGAGAAGAGACAGGCCAAGAAAAAGCACAGGGGCTCAGGTCAGCCTGGCCTGGGTTTGCACGGCAGCTACACAACCCACAGCCTATGACCTTGGAGCCAAAGGGCCCCTTGGAGGGTGTCCCCTGTGACGGTGGATGGCACCCACTCCAGAGGGGTGCTGAAGAGATGAGATGAAGTACGTAGTACCTGGCACACAGCAGGTGCTTGAGAAATGGTGGATTCCACTGTTTCACCCAGTCCAGCCCACGGCAATCAGTAGATAACTGGGCTGACAGCCGGCTTGAATCACCCCAAAATCCTCAGGGAAGAGAGGGCTCTGTGCACACGCACAGCACCCTTTTAAAGTGAATCTGAGACTAAAAACCACAACCACCATCCCGCCAAACTGCCAGATCAGTAGGAGTAATGAAGCAAACAAAAGGGAAAGTTCAACTCCTTTTTTTGGCTTTAGAACATGCAAATGCAAAATTCAGTGGCAAAGAAACAAGCCCAGCAAAATTCCATGTCTAAATTTGAAATGGCCCCATGGAACTCTCTCTAGTCACTTAAATAATGTTTCACTCCAGGGTGTGGCTACAGATCTGTGCCAGCTAATGCTGGAAGCATCAAAGGCAAGGCGGAAACTCGCTGGGGTCCTCAGCAAGTTAACAACCAGGGAAGAGCCTTGGCTTCTGCAAACAGTGCTCGGATGCTAAAGCTGCAGTCTTCATATCCAGGAGGAGGAAGCACATTAAAACTGCACAGATCGTCCACCTCACAGCGGGAACTCAGCTGCCTGGGCTGAATTTGCCAGGTGCCTCCATAATAAGGAGGCAGTAAAAACAGCAGCCTTTTGCAGCACAAGGCCCAACACTTCCCAAATTCAAGGCATTCAAATGCAAAATCTGCCTTGGCCTATTTGAGTATTCTCCAGGTCTCTGTTTTCATGCTTAGTGTTCTTTAATCCTTGACCATTAAGGGTCTGTGGTCACTCTGTGCCTCTGCTTCACCTGGCAAAGGCTTCGGGAGGTCGCACCGTCTGGGTGCTGGGGCAGGGCTGAGCAGGGAGCCAACATCTGCCGGATTCTGGATTCGGCAGAATGGCCCTTGGACTTGACCACAAGGCATCCTCGGTGATGCGCTCTGCCTTATCAAAGAGTGAAGAACTGTTCTAAATCTTAAAATAAACATTTTAGGGGCAAGAAGTGCCAACCTTGAAACTCCAGACTAGGATAAAAGGAAAAATATTCCACTATAACCAAGAAGACTAAACACAGGCTCAAGCAAGTACAGAAAATGCTGTGCAGACCAACCCCATTTCCCCAGCCAAAGGAGAATTCTGAATAAAAACCTTGATCTTTCCATGCAATGAAACATGTTTTATCATCTACATGGTTACTTCCGTGCAAAGTTCCAGTTCCTGCTGGTGAAGTGCCACAGGCTCCCAGACCAGTTTATAACTTGGGGGAAGGAGGGAGTCTCCATGAATCCCTAAGAATAACTGTGTTATAGATGCTAAAAAAAATGCAGAGATGCTAAATTTCATACAACTATCATGGTACCATTTTGCCAACAGAAGGATCCATAGCTTTCAGCAAATTTTCAAAAAGAGTATATCCCCCTCAGAATTCTAGACCCAGCACCCCTGAACATCTACTGGGTGGGGAAGAGTCTGTCGTTTCTATTCTTTGTGACTGACAAACTGGTTCACTGGCCATCCACCCCTGATGTGAGGATGGAAACAAGACCAAGAATGAAAGAAAAAATAAGTCATGTCCCAAAGCAAGTCAGCTGACACACGAATGGGCCATAATTTAAGTGGGTACGACATAACAAATTAAAAGACAACGATCACAACACAGTTGCACAGGTATCTAAGAAAGAAAGAGGGGAAAGCCTGGTCTCCATGAGGGCAGAGCTGCGTCTACATAGCTCACAGCCACATGCACACCTGCAACAGTGCCCAGCGCGTACCAGGTGCTCAATAAATATCTACCGAGTGTTAGATCAACATACCACATCATTTATCCTCACAATCTTGGGATGCAAGGGTTCTAATTTTCAGTTTCAACGACCAAGCCCAAAGAAGTCTTGTGATCTGCCCCAAATTACAGCCAGTAAGGGGCAGATCCACGCACTGCTATGCCAAACCTAGATCCTTTCCTCTACGCCACACTTCATTTAAACATCAGACTGTTAACCCAAAGTCATCTAAGAGCGAGCACCGTGGTATGGAGAAGGCTCCACCACCCCAGGGGCCCCCGAGGGACATTTAACTACTCCGGACCCCACGTTCCTAATCTCTGAAGAATGGCAAACAGGCTTCCCGTGGCATGCCCACGAGAACCACCTGGCAAAGGCTTCACGAGGCTCACTGGGAAGGCCGACGGTGGCAGGGCTGATGGCGATGTCCACCACGGGCGAGACAGCGAAGAGCAGCTCACGTCTGCATCTGCCGTCCCAGGACTGTATGAGCCGCAGCTTCTCTCCCAACCTTGGTGGGCTCTGATTCTAATTACGAAAATCAAAAATGGGGACAGGGCAAATGGAAAAGGAAAAACAGACTAACATTTTCCAACAAAGACTATTAGCTGAATTTGGCCAAGACAAACAGGCTGCCTAGCCAGTCCTGCCGTGTTCCGTGCACACAACAGCCCTGCCACACGAGAGGAAGGGAAAACAACAGGTCCACTGCCCGCACACACAACAAGATGCCCAATCCATGCCAGAAATTCCAAAAGAGCGGTTTGGTCTGGCTTGGCCATGGCTATAAAATACTTCATCAGCGAGCATGGTAACCTCGCAGGGAGCTCCATCTGGGTGTGAACCGTGGCTGGACCTCTTGCCCAAACTGAGCCTTGGCAAACCGCCTCAGCTCTCCAAGCCTCAGTTTCCTTCATTCTAGAATAACTTCATGAAACTGTCATAATAATTAAACACAATAGTGCAGCAAAGTTCTTAAGAGCAAGCCCATAATAAATGGGCAAATATAGCCAGGCATTGTGGCGGGCACCTGTAGTCCCAACTACGTGTGAGGCTGAGGCAAGAGAATCACTTAAGCCCAAGAGTTTGAGGCTGGTTTGAGCTGTGACACCACGGCACTCCACCCAGGGCAACATAGTGAGACCCTGTCTCAAAAAATAAATAAATAAATAAATAAATAATAAAAATAAATAGGCAAATAAAAGGCCACGGACTCATCACTGACATCACCATTTCTCTTCAAATCGGGGACAGCCTCAGAAAAGAGTCCAAGTGCAAGAGAGTTCTCTCTTTGGCCTGTGTTTAGTCTCATGCCCACTTGGTCACTATGAACTCCAAAGGGCTCTGAAAGGGCCTCAGAAGAGCCCCCAAGGCACCAAGCTCCTGGTGTGTCAGCCAGGGTCCTGGAAGGAAACAGATGGCAGACACAAAATGGTGCAATTTGAGGAAATTTTAACAAAAGGACAATGTACTAAGATGTAGGTGGAGTATAGGGAAAGCACAGAGATGGTTTTCCTACCTGGGGTGACCAACTGTCCCAGCTTACCTGGGCCCACAGGGCTTCCTGGAACATAGGGCTTTCAGTTCGAAGACCTAGGGCAGTCCCAGGCAAAGCTGAGCACCCTCCCCGCTCCAGGGGAAGGAGCAGTTAGAGAAACCTGGGTAGAAGCCTGCAACAGGAAGAGTGGCTGAGAGACACTACCCACCCAGGGCAAGCCAGAAAAAGGTCAGAGGAATACAGACCCCTCCTCACTCTCCTCCTTCCCGCCCTCTCCCTCCAGGCTCTCCACTGGCCAGACCCTCTAAAAGCCACAGAGCTCAAAACCTCTGACGATGGGCATCGAAGACTGGCCAGTGGGGTTTCCAGGGCAAATGAGGGGAAAGAACCAAACGTCGGTCACACAGGACCCCGTGCTGACCCAGGTGTCCAGAGGAGCCAGATACCACAGTGGGGCCACATCCGAGAGGAAGGAATGCAACATCCCTCCCTGACTGGAGAGAGCGCTGGGAAGAAGCTGAGGAATGGGACTCAGAGCTCCAGAAACTGTCTGGGCTGATGGGCCTGGCTTGCGGCCCTCCAAAGTGGGCTGAGTGGGACTGCGGGAAGAAACCCCTGGCCAACAGCAGGGAAAACCAGGTCACCTCCCAACAGTGTGAGGAAGGCTGAGACGACACAGCAAGCTGTCCCAAAAGAGAAGGGCAGCTTCCTGGGCTCTGTCTAAAGCAGGGGCCCTTGTCATTGCAGATCTGAATCCGGGATCAGGGGCGGGAAGCCTGTTCTGGGGCGAGGGTCTTTAAAATGCAGAAAGGTGCGTAGACAGGCCTCCCCTGGGTGCACTCACACCGAGGCCACCAGTCGGACACAGTGCGTGTGTCAAGGGCAATATCATTTAGAAAATAAAAGCGACTTTCAATTCTGTTTTTAAATCATATTTTCCGAGATCAAAATCTTATTTCCCAAGCACTGCCGCTGAAAGCTGAGGTGAAAACCACCAACAATATTTTAATCCTCTCGACAGAGGGTTTCCATCTTACTCAGGTCGGGAACTTGGTGGCAGGGGGTTAGGACGGGTCCTGAGGACCATTCCAGACTTGAGTGCCTGGGGTCACAGCAAGGGGGCGTGGGCACACCCTAGAGGAGCTTCCTCAACTCCAAGGTCACCAGACAGGAAACATGCTCCAAGAAAACTGTGAGACTTTTCTGTCCCTTCACAGCCTGTGGCCCTGAGGTCCCCTGTCACACTATAGTCACTGAAAGGACTGTATGGACATCAGGTATTCCTGGACAGCTGGCCCCAAACCCTTCTTTCAAATTCACAGTTCTGTGGGACAGAGGCATGGAGGTGGGCAAATCCAACACGCAGAAGTAAAAGCCACAGCAGTGACAGTGAGGACGGAGGTGGCAGCAAACATCTTGTGAGCATGTGCCACACGTCCCCACTCCACTGAGCACATCCTAGGTACCGGTCTTCTTACTCGCAGGGCAACCTGGGACAGTGGCTGCTCTTATTATTCCAGATAGGAAAGTGAGAGCCGATCACACCACAGGGTAAATGGCCTACCATGGAACACCTGGTTTCAAAAAAAAACAACATCCAGCACTCTTAACCACCTCACCTGAAGGGAAGGACTGCCCTGGGCAGGCAGGGTCTTTAATGCTTCCACTTCCCAAGACCTTGACAGGGAAGGAAACACTGTCTGGGTTTCCAAGTGGAGGCAGGGTGTTTCCTGCTCCCGATCTGCAGGGCAGACTGCTCAGAATGACTGGGCAGGGTGGGCCCCACACAGGAGCCCCAGCTGAGATCAGCTTACCTGGCCATGTCCCTACCATAGCTGTCAGCCCAGAAGGTGCCCTGCTGACTGCTAGGGCATCAGAAGAGCCCCCAGACTACTCATCCTCCCTGGCCTAAGATCCCCTCCCCCTTCACCAAGCCCTCCAGCAGGACTCACACAACTCCAGAACCTTCCTTTTTAAGGTATTTTCTAGTGTTGGGAGTTCATGTAGCTCTGAAAAGCAGATGGACTCACTGGGTGGCCTTGAGTGGGCCTTGGGTCCAGCAGATGCAAGGTTTTTCCAGAAACACCAGGTAGCCAGGGTCCCTCGCCCTCCCTCGCCTCCCCAGCCCCAAACCCCCAAACACCTGCTTCAATGGAGACAGAATGCAAAAAAGAGGCTTCCAGCTCATTTTCCTTACACCCAAACTTTCTAATGCTAATTTTTCTCTCTCTTTTTTATTGGCATGATGCAATTCCCCTTTTCAACAACCCAGATCTCTGAAGTCCTGAGTCATGAGGGTAAAGGCAGGGACAGTGGGGGAAGGGGGTCAGCAGGGAGGGATCAAAGGTGGGGGAGCACCCAGCCAGCTCACGACCACCCGGGATTTCCTTCTGGGGGTGTGGGGTGCTGCAGCTCACCAGCTCTTGGCCGCACATGGTGCCAGCAGGAGCCAGGGCCCCTGTGGCCCCCACACGGTACCTCATGGCCTTTAGGGGCCAGTTCTGGAGAGACAAGGTGACCGCAGGGCAGGGGGACCTCACTGGGCAGTTGTGATGATTAAACAAAGAACATGTGGTTCTCAGCCAGGACAACATGCCCCCCCCCCAGGACGTGTGGCAATGTCTGCTTGTTACATGTTGTGGGCTGTCGCCACTGTCGGAAGCAGTGTCCTGGCACCTGGCAGCCACGGCTGCCAGGATGAGACCTAGTCCTGCTCTCTGTATACGGTATGTCAAGCACGCTGATTTCCAGGTGGTAGGATTCCGGGACAATTTCTGTCCTTTATTTTTTATAAGATTGTTATCACTCCTGTGTGATCATTTCAGTTTGTTTCCCCAAGTGGGGAGGCGACTCAAGGAGCCAGCCCTGGCTCCAAAGGGGAAAGGTGGCCCTGGAAGACCAAGGTGGCTGGGACGGGTGTTCCAAGCAGAAAGAAGAGGTGTGTGCCAAAGCTCTGAGGCGTGGGAGCACAGGGACCAGAAGGCAGGCAGGGCAGGCAGCGCGCTGCAAGGTGAACTTTGGACTTCATGTCACTGTGGTCAAGTCACCACAGCAACAGCCCCTCCTGGTCAGGCCATCTCGGGTGAGGAAACTGAGGCTCCGAGAACTGAGCTGACTACGCAGAGCCTAACAAGGGGCAGATGAGAGGCAAACTGCACCACAGCCCTTCCCAAGACAGGTCTGCAGGACGACAGTCAAACTACATGCTGCTGGAGGGGCCCCATTCCACACAGGCTACCCTCACTCTTTGGTAAGGTCCTCTCTTCAGCACAGAGCCAGGTGGACCACTTGGATCTTTGTTTCACTCTGCTCTGAGCCCTAAAACCCTGCTGGCTGGCCACACAGTAATACTCTGGAGCCAGACAGCCAAGGTTCAAATCCTGGCCCCACCATTATGAGCTGTGTAAGTAGTGACCTCACGTCTCTGGGCCTCAGTTTGCTCATCTGTAAAATGGGGACAACAACAGTGCCACTCCACAGGACATCACAGGGGATCAAACAAGAGCCCATCTACGTGAAGGCTCAGAATGGTTCCCGGCACACAAGCGCTGTGTAAGTGCATTCCTGTGCTCCAACTGCACCAAGGAGCCATGGTGACATATGGAGGCTACTGACTCCGGAGCTCAGTCACCTTAAACTCCTGGGGTCTCAGTTTCTGTCCCCCCTTCTCATAGGGCTGACACAAGGACTGAAGACACCATCCATGTGAGGGAGTCAGGACGGTCGGACCCCCCATTCCATGCTGCACACACGCATGTCTGGCTCTGAGCTCTGGCTGGCCCTGCTGGTCCCCAAGTCTGGAGGTACCAGCCTGCTGGGAAAGTTCAAGTTCTTTCATTTTCCTACCCCTGAAACAAGCCTCAGTCACAGAGTTGAGAAACGGAGCCACAGACAGACATCAGTGGGTCACTGTTTCCATTTCCAAGTGGGTAGCCTGTCGCCACACACCCACTGTCTCCCAGCAGACACAAAGCAGAGAACCACTCCTGTGTCCTCCCAGCCTGGGCTGCTGCCCAATAGGACTACCTTCCCGAGACTCCAAGGAGGGGCTGGGCCTTCCCGCCGGATCTCCAGGAAGAAAAGATTCTAGAAGGGGAGCCCTGTGACCCAAAGCTTGGAGTGGAAGCCTCAAGCCAGGGACTCAGAGTACCAGAGACAGAAGGACCTCCGGGGCCTCACCAGGCTGAGCCCAGCAGCCGGGCAGTGTAACTGCCACTTTTCATAGGCCATGAAGGTAGGCCAGGACCCTGGGACCTGTGTCCACACTGGCTGGCTGCGTACACCACATGCTGGATGACGTGTTGGTGACACTACACCCAGTGACACTACACCCACGCTCTCCTTCACCCTGAGGGCGGGCCTAGAGGGCAGCGCTGCAACACACGTCACAGGGGGCAGAGGCACACAGGGCCACGAGGGAAGGGGTGCAGTAGAGATTGGAAAGCACATTGCTAACTCCTTTCAACAGTTAGGACCCCCTAGCTGGGCAGGTTGTTCATCCAAAAAACACCTGCTGAGAGGCACTGTCTCAATTTCCTCATCCGTAATACAGAGAGAACAGTATCTTACCAGGCCATCCAGGTCACTGGTGCAATCCGCCTAGCCCAGCGCCCGGCAAAAGGAAGCACAAACCTCACGTGAGTGCAGCATTCTGGTCACTATCGTCACCAACTGCCTGGCCCTGCTGATTCACACATCCCTGTACTCCTAAAGCTTCTGCTCAGCGGCATCCCAAGCTCCCAATGGCTGGCCAGTCCTCAGTCCCTCTGCATGGTAAACCACTGTCTGCCAGAACACTCTCTGGTGACCCAGCATCAATCACCATGCCCTGTAGACTCTGCTCTAGGAGGTGACCCGACCTCCATCTTCAGCTTGCACGCCCTTACAGTGTCCGCCTCCTAAAACCTGCCTCTGTCCAGCCCCTCCACCCCAGCTCCATCAGTCTCACCCCCACCTCTGTCCATCCAGGTGGCTCTCTCCTAGAAACAACTCCCTCCTGACACCACCCATTCCTGTAACCGCACCTCCTCCTCCCTCACAACAGAAGGACGAGACGTGGACCTCTCTAAGGATACGTGCTTTGCTCTACAGTGTGTCATAATACAGGCACATTCAACTGCAAACCCTCTGGGAAAAAAGAACGTGTCTGACTTTCCAAGTGTAGCAGCCAGGAGCACTCCCTATGTAAGCTCAGCACCTGGGAGCACTCAATATGTAAGCTCAGTACCCAGGAGCACTCACTATGCAGTGTAGCATCCAGGACTACTTGCTGGGCAAGCTCGGTGCCCAGGAGCACTCATTATGCAAGTGCAGTACCCAGGAGCACTCACTATGCAGTGTAGCACCCAGGACTACTTGCTGGGCAAGCTCGGTGCCCAGGAGCACTCATTATGCAAGTGCAGTACCCAGGAGCACTCACTATGCAGTGCAGTACCCAGGAGTACTTGCTGGGCGAGCTCAGTACCTGTGCACTCATTATGCAAGTGCAGTATCCAGGAGCACTATGTAATGCAATACCTGGGAGTACTTGCTGGGCAAGCTCAGTGCCCAGGAACACTCATTATGCAAGTGCAGGATCCAGGAGCACTCATTATGTAAGCTCAGTACCTGGGAGCACTCACTATGCAGTGCAGCACCCAGGAGCACTCACTATGTAATGCAATACCAGGGAATACTTGCTGGGCAAGCTCAGTGCCCAGGAGCACTCATTATGCAAGTGCAGGATCCAGGAGCACACATTATGCAAGTGCAGGATCCAGGGGCACACATTATGCAAGTGCAGGATCCAGGAGCACTCATTATGCAAGTGCAGGATCCAGGAGCACTCATTATGCAAGTGCAGGATCCAGGAGCACTCACACAAGTGCAGTACCCAGGAGTACTTGCTGGGCAAGCTCAGTGCCCGGGAGCACTCATTATGAAAATACAGTATCTGGGAGCACTCACACAAGTGCAGTACCCAGGAGTGCTCTTTTGCACACATAGTATCTGGTATTCAATTTACAAACTTAGCACGTGACACTTACACCCTCTACAAATACCTGACATTTACTTTCTAACAGCAGTTCCCTGAACTTACTTGACAAATTCACAAAGGAATGTCTGCCAAGGATCGGCAGACACTAAACTGATGAGCCTACTTATTCCTAACTAAGATGCTTCTTCAGGAGGCTGCAACAGTGTTAGACATATCCAGCAGGTACTGCGTGTGGAGGAGCATATACACCTGCATGGGGCCACAGCTGGCTTTGACTCCCAACTCCTCGTCCCAGTCTCCTTATCCTGGCCTCCATAACAGCATCTCCTACATGGAGTAACAGTAATCCACGGGACTGCTATCAAAGTCAAATGAGCAGGCACTGTGCCTGGAGGTCCTCGTAATCAAGAACACGTACATTTATCTTACTTCACTCCCTACCAGGGAAGACTGCAAGCTTTGCAGACCCCCCACCAACCTCAAGCCCAGACACTAGTAGAAGCCACATCATTTGAATTTCTTTTCCAAGGAAGCAGTTCTCCTTTTTGTACCTTGGGGATCTCAAGGCACACTGCTGTGTCCCAAGGATCTGGGGGCCCAGGGGTGGGAATAGTTATCACTTCCATGGTCTCCTCCTCCTTCTGGATAAACATCTAATTCACATTTCCTAGCACCCACCTATACTCGGGCATGGCCACGTGTCTGAGTTCCAGCCAACCAAGTGGCCAGAGCTTGGCTGTGGGGCTTCGTCTCTTTCCCCATCCCCTGGACCAGAGGAGTGGGAGGGCAGAACCATGACACAGACAAAGACACCCAGGCACCCACATGACCAAGCGAAGCAGAACCCTCTAGAGACCACACTGGACTGTGGTGTGAGCAAGAGCTGAGCTGTGAAGGCTGCAGGTGTAGAGCGGTTTGTCACAGCAGCCAGCACCCCCTGGCTAACACATCTACACCAAGGCTCCCCTTCCCCACTGAGGGTCACGCTAGTACACACACTGGTAAACAGGTTCACCTGGGCCAGGCAGAGAGCCGGAATGCAGGGCAGGGAAGCCAGGTTGGACCTGCCCAGACCATGCACTCTAATGTTCATGTACATGGGACCTCTAAGGCGCTGGGGACTGGCCCAGGCCACCTGAAGAAGCTAGCTGGAGTTCCAGTGTTATCTACTCTCTCCAGATGACCCCATCTGAGCAGGACCCAGCCAGATTTTAAAAGTTTTGCTGGGTTTTGTAACTTAAGAGTTTCTTAGAGCATTGCTACAAAGCTATTCTTCATTGGGAGGGAGCCAGGTTTCAAAAAAAAGAAAAGCACTAGGATGAAAGTTTTACAGGGCAAGGCGCTACCGGTGCGCCCAGCATCTAGGACATTGTAGGTGCTTGCACATTTTTTTGATAGATGCTAAACATCTCCTGAAGAGCAGGGGGAAGGAAGCTGACAATTACAGGGCATGTGCAGGGACCAGCCACTCTGTGGAGCCACTTCTAAGTGGGATCCAGACTCAGGGCCTGTGCACTTGTCCCAGACATCGATATCACCTCTTCCCTGACCACCTGGTGCACAGCAGCAGCTCCAAGTCCCCACCTCCCACCAGCCCTGGCTTCCCGCCGGTTTGTTTTCCCTATGACCCCCTCACAAATATCTTTCATTATTTTTCAGAGGCAGCATCTCACTCTGTCGCCCAGCCTTGCACTCCTGGCTCAAGTGATCCTGCCCTTCCCTAACCACCTTGCTCAGCTAATTTTTTTTTTTTTTTCCAGAGACAAGGTCTCCCCATATTGCCCTGGCTGGTCTTGAACTCCTGGCCTGCAGCAATCCTCCCACCTCAGACTCCCTAGTCACTGGGATTATAGGCAAGAGCTATGCCTATCAGTTTTTCTATTTACTTGCTCAGTTGTTAACTGTCTGTCTCCTCCTGTGACTTCACTGCACACCCCAAACCTCGGGACAAACATTTTGCACATGGTAGGGGCAGGGAAATGGCTGCTGAAGACAGAAGCCAATTACAGCACCAGAAATGTTTTCTCTACCATCCCCTTTGCCTCAAAGGTGCAGCAAACACCTCCCCCACATGCACACACCTCTCATCACCCTTTAGTTAGGGCTTTGCTGATGCAAGCAAAGCTTCCTTTCAAAATGCACACGGCCTCCCTCGGTGCCTGTTGAATACACCGGGTGGGTCATAACCACAGCCAGAAACCAGGAAGAGAAATTTTCACTTCCTCTCTTTCCCCACCACGGGGCCCAGTGGCCTGGCTTCCATCCTGGGGAAAAGCAGGAAGTCTGAGACAAAAATGACGCCCTTGGGTGGAGCTTCTCAGAGCATGTCCTGTGAGTACAGGGGAGCCTGTCTTTGTCAGAGCCCCCTCTCACCTTTCACTCAGCTCCTGGTGGCAGTGAGTGGCCAGACCCTGTGAGGGCATTCCTTGGGTGGTCACATTTAGCCATGACTCCGGGTAGCCAGGACTCCAGTAACACCTTCCTTCTCTCTTCCAAGAGGGGGTTAGCTCTCCCCTTCCAAAGAAGCGGAAGAACATCCAAATTATCAAAATAGAAGCAAAGGTAGAAAATGTCTTGTTTGAAATAGCAAAAAATTGTGCCTCACCTAAAGGCCCATCAATAGGGGAACGTCTGCTCACATTACTATGGTAAGCCTCTGCCGTGGAACACTACACAGCCGTGAAAAAGAGCAGGGCAGCTGCACAGTCACAGAACTAGAATAATCTCCAAAACATCCTGATCAATGCACAACAACGGTGCACAGCCGTGCGCACACATCAGAACCGCCAACAGGGACGTACACTAGCAGGTGCCGGCTGCCGCTGCGGGGCATAAAGTAAGAGAGAACTCTCATTTTTCTTGGCATGCCTTATACTATTGGAATGTATTTGATGCGTGCGTGTCTGTTCCAATTTTCCCCCAAAAAAGAAAAGTTGCTTATTTTAAAGAAACTAGACTGCGCCCCCTGAGGAATTTTTCTTAAACTGCTTGCAACAATTTCATTGCCTTCATATGTGACATCTACTAAATACCCCTAACTTTCCCAAACGCATTGTTCATCCCAGGAGAGTCCTCTCTGGAGACCACTCATCTTTAAATAGCAATAATCACTCCCATTTAGACAGAATTTCACAAAGCCCTTTCAGGGCAATTAGGAGAACAGGGATTGGAATACTGGTGGCTTGTCCCACCCCTACTGTGTGCTGGCTGTACTTGCAGGTGCTTACTGAACCATCTCCAGTCCTCATGGCCACTCTGTAACGGAGGTGCCCAACAGGTTTGAAAAATCAAGGCCCAGGTAGGGAAAGCAACATGCTGAAAGGCACACGCCAGGAACCCAGACCCAGCACCATGAAATAGCACAGCCCAGGTTTATTCTAGCCACCTCCCTTAATCTCATTTATTCCTTTAAGACAGTAATTTTTAACCGGGGTACCACGGCACACTAGTGTGCCATGAAAGGATCTTAGGTGTGCAGTGAAAATTTTTAAAGATCATTCATTAAATTATTTTTGAAAGAAGTTCAAAGCATAATAAGTATATTCTTTTTTCTCTCTCTCTCTTTTTAGATCAACATCATTTAAGTGTGATGTGGAAGTTTAATATAGGTTCAAGCATACCGTGAGATAAAAAAGGTTAAAAAACATTGCTTTAGGGTAACTCCACCATCTCCAATGTCCCTTCCCCAGAATACCAACCAGGTAACCTCAGGACAAGTCAGCCCTGGCTGCCCTGGAGGAGAGGCCAGCCTGCCACCCAGAGCTAGCCGTGAGGCACCCTAAGACAGCTCTGTCGTCAGGACACTGCTCCCCTGACCCCTGACTAGGACAGTGCTCCCAAAATGCCCCATCCCACTGCCAGTGAGACACCAAGAAGCTGGCAGGGTGGCACACAAGCCACCTGTGGGCTGAGGACCCAAGCCTGCAGCACCTGCTACCTCCCTTGCCAGCTAGGAGAACACAGCCACACACAGGGAGATCCAATATTGCCAGGACCAAGAAGGGCATCTCAGATGGTGTGGGGGAAAGGGCAGCATCCGAACTTACTCCCTCCTTAAAATGAGCTTACTTATTCCAGCCTCGGGAAGGCAGACCACAGACACTGTTCACAGAGCATTTTGACTGTTTCTCTTCTTCTGTCTCCACCCTTCCCTTCTACCATCTCCAACCAGCCAAGCTGTCTAGGAAATAAATTTCATATACTCCAAAATCTTTCTATGGCAACTGGCATGCATTTATATTTACAAATTCCCACCAAAAAAATCAAATAAATCAGAGGCAGGAAGGATGGGCCGCTGGAGAGGCGTGTATGTGACAGAAATGAAAAAACAATTAACACGCGTGCCCGTGCACAGACAAGCTCCCGTGGGACTCGTGACTACCCTGGAGGACACACATCTTAATTCTCCAGTAGAAACCAACATCCGGACATGTAACTCTCGGCTTTGCCTGTGAAACACGGTAGGTGCATAGTAAGTATCTGCTAAACAAAGTCGAAGTCAAGTTCAGAGGACGGTTGCCACACCCCCAAGAAAACACCAGACTAAAGCAACTGACAGAATTAAGGTGGCTTGTCTTTTCCAACCTGTGACAAGATGCCTGGTAACATCTCAAACAAAGAACAGAGTGGTAAAAATTTAAAAACAAACCACTCATGAATTATGGCTTGAGAGTAAATAACCTACTGTTGCACGTGCCCAATCTGTTTGGCAAATGAATAAAAAACTTTCATGACTGGATCCACAATTCTGAAACATCATGTGCCACATTTTTTAAAAAGTAAAGACGAAATCAAAGGTAATTAGTTTATTTGTACTTCTTTCGTATAGGGGAAACAAAGGCTACAGACAAAGCCCTCTGCCAGCAGGCAAACATTTTCTAGCAGGTGATCGAATTCAATCCAGAGACAAGAAAAGCAAAATGGATTCTGGTCTTGCTGAACCCAGCTGCCTATGCAGAACTCCTGGCTGCTGATACAACTGACACCAGGGTCAATGGCTGCAGAGAGCCAGGCAGGCCCTGGGACTGGGAAGTCTAGGCACAGAAGGTGAATGAGGCACCCATCTAGGTGACAGCCTGACCAGTTGGACCCCTCCTCTAAAAGGTGCAGTCCACCCAGGGAGGGGCCCACACCTCTCCAAATCCCCTCCCCTGTCAGCCAGTTGTCTAGGTGCTACCTCCTTTGTTTACCAGCATTCCAGATCCAAAGTCTCCCAAGCACGGGCCCATCAAACCCAGCTGCTGTCACAAGCCATGTCAGACATACTCTTGGCTCTGCAAGGATTTAATCAGTAACCTGCCCAGGAGACGAGGTGAAGGGCAAGCTCAGACCTGACCCCACAGAAGGCAGAGTTGACTCTTGAGCTCTGACAACCTGGAGAGGCATCGGACCCCTGGACCCTGGGCTGAGTCCACAGCCTGGGGCCCCTTTTTGGATCTTCCTGGCAGAAAACAGAGAGAGGTCCAGGCTGAGAGGTGTACCCAACTGAAGTCACAAACCAGGTGAGACTCAGACCCTCAATATGCCTGCGTCCCAGCCTGATGCAGCTGTTGTTGTGGAAGCCTGGTCTTAAATCTCTCAGAATTCAGTTAACTGGATCAGTGTAGACAGATTCCAGAGACAGTTTGGGTAAAACAAGATTATTTGCTTTGTTTATTGGTTTGAATCCAGATCAATCATTCTGTGTCTTGTTCCTGAAGCTTATACAATTAACCAGCTATTTACCAAATGGTTTGGAGTTGGTCTGTATAGACAGCTTAAAATATGCAGGGTGCACATTTCACGATCAGAGATGACCCTACAGGAAACATACTTGAGGCTGGGCCAAGGGCTACGACAAAGCCACTGGGTTCCTGCCACAGTGGCTCCAATTCACCTTTGTTTCATTTGGGCTAGTAGTTCTCAATACAGTGCCTGGGCTCCACTATAAAATGCAGACTGATTACATAATGCCTAGGCCTCAGGGAAACCCCACAGGGGCTACTCTGCTTCCCCAAAGCCTGGACCCCAACCAGGTATCTCACAATGGGACAAGGTCCCTGGTGGCAGTCCCAATACCACCTCTGCCCGCGAAGCCACTGCTCCAGCCAGCCCTGCCCCTAGAAGTCCCAGCTCCAGGCTCACGGGCCCAGAGAGGGGAGGGAGAGCCCAGCAACCCCCTGGAGCCCACCATGGAGCAAGCCCAAGACTTAAGGACACCCCCAGTGGGGCTTGGTGACGAAACACAGTAGAGAAGGACGTATGCCAGCCCATTGGACACACCACATTTCCTAACACCACAGCATGAACAACCCTCGGTCCCAGTACTAGAAATCACAGGTGCTCCCCAGAGAGACCCAAGCTACTGAAGAAGCCACCCACCTCAGCTGGGTAAGGGGCCTCTAGCTGTTTAATTCACCTTTCCTTCCCTTCGCAGAAGTATCTCTGGAGCAGGCGGAGATAAGGCAGTGGGGAGATTCAGTCTCCAGAGCTGGCTTCCCCCAAACTGAGGCAGCAAGGATCTCATTCTGGTGTCTGAGTGGGGGGTGGAGCAGGGGGTCAACTCGTCCTTCCCACAGTAGGTCACTGGCCCTCCCAACCATTTTCCTCCCCCTCAATTCCCCTTCATTTTGAGGGGTGGAAGAAAAAAAATTAAGCCCAATGGAATATCTCTCAGGCAGGTGAAAATTCTGAAGCCAGAGCTGGAGTCTCCAGATCCCAGGCAGGGAGGTGCAAAGGTCACCAGTTCCTCCCTGAATCTGAAACAGTCTGTGCTGGCCAATTTTCAAAGGCTCTCTCTCCCTCCATCAATTGAAAAGCTGAACGCTCAGGCCTGTGGCGCGGGATGTGTTTAAGAACATGCACCAGCCTGAAACCAGGACTGGGTGGCCTCCCAGCAACCAGCTATCCCTCCCTGAGAACCGAGTCTCTGCAGATATTGCACCAGCATACCCACAGGAAAGAGAAAATAGGTGCTCTAAGCATGTCGGACCCCAGATTCAGAATAAAAGTCCTCATGCACTTCAGTTCTCTGGGGTGGAGGCTGGGGGGCAGATCCAAAGAGTAGGATTCTTCAGCTAACTTTTCCCCCTCCCCATTCCTTGGTGCATGTGTCATGGCCTGTGACACACCGCCAAGGGAACACGGATGCTGGGGAAATGTCTACGCACGCTACACGTTTGTGACATGCCATGTAAGCGACACCTTGTTTCCTGGCTGGGTTTTCTTGGCACAGGTGTGGGCAGTCACTGAGTTCTGCCCCCCTCCCACTGTGCTTAGTAAACAGGATCGCAGTGGCCCTGGGAGGGAGTGTACCTTCTGGGGAGGACAGGCCACCTCTCCCAAGAGGATGGGACCCCCACAGCAAGGCTCAGGCCCAAGTCACGGCCGGTATTTGAAACTGTCTTGTTTCAAAACACAAAGCATCCTGTTCAGGCTCCTACCCACCACCCTCACTCCCCCCACCCAACCACAGCTGTCTTTCTCCACATAGGAAGAAGGCCACCATTTGCAGATTTGATTTCAGAAACAGATCAATGGTTTCTCCACTCCATCTCATCCAGCTGACCTAGTCCTAGCCATATCTTTTAAAACAATAACAATCACAAAATAAAACCTCCAGCAACAAAACACACGCATATACACACACTCGGCAGACAATGCAAGACCAGGACTCCATAACCAGCCTCCACGGAGAACTCAACCCCCCTGGGTCTGGAGACATTCCAGGACCACTGCCCCCTCCCCCTCCACGTCCACCTCCCAATGTGCGAAAGAGATTTTCAGAAAAGGAAGCACCCAGTTTTGCCTGCCAGCTCCAGGAAGGAAAGAATAAAGGACGGGTACAGCAAAGAAAGGAACTGGCTTCTGGAAATTCTTTGGGTTGGGGGGTGGGGGGGTTGAGGTTTTCTTTCTTTTTTTTTTAATTTTTGGGTCGTGTTTTGTTTTCCCCTGCAGCTCCGATCCAGACGGGCCACGGGTTTCCAGAGAGGGAACCCCCCCTCCCCACCAACCGTCAGGGCCCTGCCCGGGGTCCGTCCCACGGCCCCCGCCATCAGAAACACAAAAGCTGGGGCTGGAAGGTCCCCAAACACCCAGCCCAGGGTGGGCTACACATCTCCAGCATTCCGAGGGTCTCTCTGGAGCCTCGCGGGCTGGTCTGGGCTTCTGATCCCAAAATCCAGCCCCGCGAGCAGGCCAGGAGCGGGGCGCCCCGGCTGTCCCTGTCCCCCCGCACCCCCAGCCGCCACACAGGCCCCGGGCTCCAGGTGCAGCACCCAGAGGCAGACGGGGGGCGCACCCGGCCCCGAGGGGAGTGCGGGGGAGCAGCCGCGAGAGCGACTCACCGTGGCCGACGCCAGGCTGTTGTCGGCCAGCGTTAGGTGGTGCGGCTCCCAGCGCCTCAGGAATTTCGAGGTGAGGATCTTGCTGAGAAAGGTCCGCGGGTGCCGGATGACACAGACCTGAATGTCGCCCTCCTGCAGCAGTTTGTACCTCATCCCGTTGCAAAGCAGAAGGGCCCGGCGGCAGGGCACAGCGCCCATCTTCGTGCCCTCGGGCGCCGACACGTCGCCCCCCAGCAGCGGCTTGGTCTCCTCGATCTGCCGGGGGTCGCCGCCGCCGCCCGAGCTGCTGGTCAGATCCATGGCCGCGCCGGGACGCGGGGCGGGGAGCGGGGGCTGCGCTGGGCTTCTGGGGCGGCGGGGCCCCCGGATCCGGCGGCCCGCACCCCCCCACCCCCCGGGAAGGTGGGGGGGCGTGGGGCTGGGGGCGCCCGCAGGGGAGGGGGCGCTGCCCGGTGGGCGGCGCGTCCGGCGGGGTGGGCGGCCTGGACGCTTCCTGCGGGGCTGCCGGCTTCCTCCTAGCTCGTGGGGGGCATACTCTCCGCGGCGGGACCGGGCGGGCGGGGGCGGGCGCGGGGCGGGGCGGGGGCGGCGGCGGCGGGCGCGGCGTGTCTCGGGGGCCCCGCGCCGCCCGCCGCGCGTGTGGACGGTGCGTGTGGCTGCGCGTCGGCCGGGCGAGTGTGCCGCGGGCGGGGGCCGCGGGGGCCGGCTCGGCCGAGCGACGGCAGGAGGCGCTGGGCGCCCGCGCGATTGGTCCCCGCGGGGTCATGTGCCCGCCCCTCTGACGTCAATGGCGGCAACGGCGGCGGCCACCGCGGTTTCGGCCTCTCGCGGGCGGAGTCCGCGGGCCGGGCGGGGACGGGGGAAGGCGCGGCCCGACGGGAGGGGCGGCCCGGGGAGGGGGCTGGGCGGGCGAGCCCCGACAGGCCCGGGCCCGCCTCGCCCGGGTGGGGGAGGGGCGCGTGACGTCACGCCGGCCGCGCCCCCGCCGGTGCCGGGGCGGGTGCTGAGCCGGGCGGGCCTGCGGGACCACCGCCCCCGGTGCCTACCGCCGGACCCGGAGGGAAGACGACGGGACACGACGGCTGAGGTGAGGCCAGGTGGCAGCCGAGGGCCGGGGGCTGGGGCTGGGCTGTGGGCGGTGGAGGCTGGACCACTTGACCTCTGACACCCCCTCTTTGGCCCTGGCTGCCCACCTGTGTGTCCAGATGGGGCCATTAGACAGATGTTTCCTTGGCCTGGGGTGTCGTCAAACCTTCTTGAGAGAGGGGACAGGTTCTCGGACCCCTCCTTCCTGCTGTCCCTGGAGACTGAGCCTCTTCTGGGACCCAGATGACACAGCCACCCCCTCCTCTGCTTCTGACCTGGTCATTCATCTCTTCGTCCCCAGGCCGGGAACCAGCCCAGGAGAGAATCATCTCGGAAGGGCCTTTGTGGAAGGAACCACAGTGTCGCAGACTCCAGCCTGGAAGCAAAAAATTCCCTTTTTGCCATCACAGGCAGCTTCTCAGGCCACCTCGAAAAAGCCCAACTCCTCGGCCAAGCTTTTTTACCTCCATTCCATCCGGCAGCTAATGACGTTAAAACGGTAGATTTTTGCCTTTGTGTTAGGTGAAGGTGCCTCTGTCGTGAACACAGTAGCGTGTGTTGAATTGCATCAAGAATGCCGCAGAAAGTCCACAGTGTCCTTGCAGTGGGAGTTATTCACATCCCCCTCTCTCCCAAGAACAGATTTACACAGACACTCCCCCCTGGCAGGACCCTCTCCCCTGAGCCTGGCCAGGGCTAGGGGCAGGTGGTAGAAGGCAAGTCCCAGCCTGCACCCCTCACCAAGTTAGACTGACGTCCAGCCTCCCCAGGAGATGGGCAAAGCTGTTCTCTGTGCCCTGGGGGAGACACAGGCTAAAAACTCAGACATTCATTGACTCCCCACCATTTACTGACATTTCCTTCAAGTTCTGAGCTTCAACAGCCTTTAGAAAATTATCAAGGCAGACAGAGCAAGTCCAAGAGATGTGGGTGTGGAGGATGGTTGTGGCTAAGATACCCCCAGTCCACTGAGGGGCGTTGTTCAGACTGTTATCAAGCTCCTGCTGTATAAGCTCCAGTGGCAAGCCAGGCATGGACATTAATTGTAATTGTTGTAATAGCCATGGTGGTCTGAGACTTCTATGTGCTAAGAATTTTGTATGCACATACCATTTTCCTCTCACAGCAACCCTATGACTTGGGTGCTGTCCCCATCCACACTTGCAGGTCAGGGTGTGGAGAACTTAAAGGACTTCCTCAGGCTCTCCTTAACTAGCTAGCCCAGGTTTCTGTAACCCCAGAGCTCATGACTTAGGCACAAACCGTGGTGCTCAGAGCCTAGCACAATGTCAAAACATAATGACCACACTGTGCTTGGAAACAGAGGGGGAGATGCTTAACCCAGCTGGGTGAGTGACCCAACTATAAGAGGTCTTTAGGAATCAGTTAAAGAAGAGACACATGGTCTAGGAAGAGGGACTGGCCCATAGAGAGGCAAAGAGATGGGAGGATGCTCATCCTGTCCAGGAAACCTCTCATTTACCATAGTATGCAAGGTGCCGAGGGAGGAGTGGCAGAGGCCTAGAAGGAGAGCAAGAAGTGCTCTGAAATGCAGACCCAGTGACCAGAGCAGTTGGGGGCTACCACATGGACACCCAGGGGAGTGGCATATACATGGCATCTTGGAAAGACTGCAGCCAGACGTCAATGAGGGATGTAGACGAGTAGCCTGGAGGTAGGGAGGCCTGTGAGGAGGCAGCCCTGGCACTGATGAGCAAGGCAGTGCGGATGAGTGCAAAGTCACAAAGGTGGCCCAGTGGCAGGCAGAGCAGCTGCTGTCCACTTCAGAAAGATCCACAGACCCTCCTCTATCCATTCAGGGTGCAAAACTCCAGTAGAATGAGATTTAGCAGGATGCAAAGGATCCCTGTTTTCTTCCAGAACCATCCCAGACATCCTCAACGCGGCCTAGTGCAGTGATTGATTTGTAAACATTAGTAGGAGTATCATGACGACAATGACCAGCACTCAAATGGCATGTTCTGTGCTCGGGGTTCTATGTATTGGTTCTCATTTATTCCTCCCCACCAACTCAAGAGGTAGGAATCATTGTCAACCCCACCTGAAGGGTATGGAAGGATGGAGAAGGTGAGGGTCAGACCCTTAGGGGGATCCAGCCAAAATTTGAACTTGAGATTCTGGTTGACCTCAAATCGTATGTGTTTCCCACCCATCTGGGATTTGTGCAAACATTACAAATGTCTTTCTTTGTAATGTTACCTGAGCAGTCTTTCAAGAAGAAAATGTTGAATTCAATTCATGTCATTTTTTTTTTTATGGAGACAGAGTCTCAAACTCTGTCACACTGGGTAGAGTGCTCTGGTGTCATAGCTCACATCAAGCTCTTTAGCTTGAGTGATCCTCTTGTCTCAACCTTCTAAGTAGTTGGGACTACAGGCACCTACCATAATACCAGGCTAGCTTTTCTATCTTTTCTAGTAGAGATGGGGTCTTGTTTTGCTCAGGCCGTTTTGAACTCCAGAGGTCAGGCAATCCACCCACCTCGGCCTCGCAGAGTGCTAGGATTACATGCGTTGAGCCACCGCACCCAGCCAATGTCATCTTCAAATAATGTTTCTTGATGTTGGTTTGAAATCAGTAAGATGGAGTCCCCAAGGTAATGTAAGCGTCCGATTGACAGGGGCACTGGCTCAGTATCTGTGCATAGCCGGGGCTCAACAGATCCACAATGATTGATCATCAAATTCACATATTCCCTTTGCTTAGGAAGTGCCAGCACAAGATGGATAGAGTTAGCGAGTTGGGATGAGATGAGATGGGATGGCATTAGTACTCAGTCTGCGATAGTCAACTCCCCAGCCTCCTAGTCACTCACAGCAGAGTCCCTGACTTTCCCTTACCCCAGGTTCCTGAATCTGAATCCTGCTGTCCAATTCCAGAAGAAGCCCATCCCTGGCTCTCCCCAACCTCTGTGGAAGACACCAGCCCATTGGGTTTCTGTGGCTGAATGATGTGTCACAGTTATCCCTCGCTGTCACGGCACTCCAGACTCTGCAAAGCATGGTCCAGCCCCTTGAGGGTCCACCCTTCCAACATGGAACTTGAGAGGTTTACAGAGCAACAGGAAGTGCACAAGCAGTGCATTCAGCCTTCACGCCCCTCGGGCTCCCGCCGGCCTGTTCACTAAGCAAAGTCCAGCTCACCAGAGAACCTTTCGTTTTCTGATTCTTTGCTGGCGGTGCCTCCTTGTCTGAGGTCTGCCCTCATCTGAAAACTACCACTCTGGGTCAGTGTGGGGGTTCACTCCTGGGTTGCATTGGTGGAGGACTGTGCCAAGCTCTGTGCTAGGAGCTGGGACACCATGGTGGACAGATAGTCTGCTGCCTTCATGAGCTCCCAGTCTCAGCTCCTGGTCCTCTGAAGTTTCCCCTGGAGCTAATTCAGAAGAGAAAAGACACACCTCCCACCAGGCTGCCAGTGAAGGAATCTGAAGAGGTGGTACAGTCCCTGCTGGGAAGGAGAGTAACAAGTCTGAGGGCCAGCCCAGGAGGAATTGAGCCGAGCCCCCTTCCAGCAGCCACACCTGTTGTCCCCTCCGGGTGGTCTCCAGTGGAGACCTGACAGCCTTTGCAAACCTCCCTCCTTGCACAAACCCCAACATGCTGTCGCCTGCAAGTGGGCAAGGTTTGTTCTGGTTTTGCTCGTCGTAGCCAGTGGTGTGCTGGTAAGTGTTTAAGAGTCAGCTTGCTGAAAAGATGGAAGGCCCTGATTTACAGTGTTTGACAATTTTCCTGGTGTAAATACGACGACTATGGCTGATTACAAGCTACCAACGTGCGTCACTAAACACGGACTTAGGAAGAGCTGTCCCCCCCCCGTAAAGTTTCCACCACACAGATACAAGAGAGCAGGGCCAGATTCAGCCTGTGGACGGCAAAGCCTAAAATATTTACTATCTGGCCCTTTTACAGGAAAAGTTTGGCGAGATGCTAGCAACGTGGAGTAAAATAATTAGGAAGTGACAAGTTTTATTACCTTTTTTGAAAATATAATTTATTGAATTGTAGCTTCGTATAACTTAATCTTTTCTTAATGGCTGTTTGACAACCAACTTGCAAAATTTCTGAAAAATTAACCATCAGCTGTCACAAGCCATTGTAGGTCAGCCACAGCACACCACTGCTCATCTGCCTAGGATCTGGCCTAAAGCAAGTGTGCAGAGATGATCTATTGAATGGCTGGGGCTCACTACAATGCCAGCGTTCTAACCCCTGAGATACACTGCCCTGCTTCATTCATTCATTCTGTCTTTCCTTTGGTTCCTAGTTTATTAGCACCTCCTCGAATGCCAGGGGCTTTGTCATCCAGTAGATCCAATACACACTCCCTTCACGGAGCTCACAGTCAAGTAGAAAGTCAGCTGCAACTCCCCGCCTCAAAAAAAAAGTATACCAAGAAGAAACGAACTCCTTCCTCTCTCCTTTATCAGCTGTGTGTATCCTTGTTGATTCACTATAAAATGAGGTCATCACGGTACCTTCCTCTCAAGTGGTAGAAATTCAATGAAATGATCAATATCTCGTTCACAGCACAGGTCAGAGTGAGCACTTTGAACAGTATTAGCCACACCACTGCGATTTTAGAGCCCGTGTTGACACAGCCCCAACAATGGCCCCTCCACCCGGTCTGCTTCCCTGAATCTTTCCCATTTGTCCAACAACTGGGTGTGGACCTCAAACAAAAAATCTCCTCAGGATTGAAAAGAAGACTTGCAACCTGGCACTCTCAACATTTGGGATGGATGACTCTGTGGCAGGCAGCTGTCCCATGCACTACAGATGTTTCTCAGCATCCTTGGCCTCTACCTGTTGGATGCTAGTAGCATCCCCAAGTTGTGACAACCAAAATGCCTCCAAGACTTTGCCAAACATCACGTAGGAGGCAAAATCACCCCTAGCTTAAAGGAGGATGTTTTTCCCTCCCTCTCAGCCAGCTGTCAGAGCTGCTGGTGGGTGAGCCACATCCTCCTGAGCCATCCTGTAGGGCAGTCTGGGGAAAATCATACCATCCACTCTCGTGGAGCCGTGGCATGGTCCTCCTTAGATACCACTTACAGGGGCTGAGAGCAGACTCCCACAGCTGACTTTATCAGATTGGGAGTGAACACGGGGACCCATGAGATAGAGTTAGATGCCACCTATTTTTCTTTTTGCAGTTTTTTTTTTGTTTGTTTTGGCCGGGGCTGGGTTTGAACCTGCCACCTCCGGCATATGGGGCCGGTGCCCTACTCCTTTGAGCCACAGGCACCGCCTGCCACCTATTTTAAGTCATGTTTTGGGAGCCTATTTAACATTGTAAGGCCACCCATGTACGTAAAAGAATTCCAAGTACCAAAGCAGGCAACAAAATTGTCTGTTCCTAAGTGGTCCCAACTTCATAGCTACCAGTGGTGCTATTGTTTGAGGGAATTCTTCTAGAAGCCTCATCTGAAAAGTCTGTCTCAAAATTACATCAGGCCAGGAGAACATTTTCGAACCTCATTTTTAACAGGCATCAGATACCAACATAAGGGAACACATTCTGTACCGATGGCATTTAATGTACTGATCAAATAATAAAATGTGTTTATTCTCCCCATATAAGGAGAGGAGTCGTGTTTTTGTCCAGAAGTTGGCAAACATCCTTCTCAGGCTTCCCCTGGGCTGACGTGAGGCCAGCCGGTTTCCTAGTCTCCATTCGTGGGGAGGAGGACAAGAGGGCGTGATTGGTGTTTAGCAGCCTGTGATAACCCCGGCAGCCCTCCCACCTCCTCTGGCTTCAGGAGACAAAGGAGTCAGCAAGGTAACATGAAGTGCCTCCTCCCCGCCTCACTGTCATCAAATAATCAGCACACTGAAATGGGCATAAATGTATTTATGACCTATGTACAAAAGACTTAATAAAAAAAAAAATGTCTGAGGATCATAAGGAATATTACAGAGGATTGAGCATTTTTCTGACACTAATATTTCTTACAAGTAATTAATCAATTGATTGATTGGCTTACATGCCTACACCAAAACTTTAATAGTAGTTATCTCTGGAGAGGTGGGAATACAGGTAATTTTTTTCCTTTATAAATCAATGTTACTGAAATACAATTTACATGTAATAAAAGCACATTCATTTTAAAAGAACAGGTTGATAAGTTTGACAAATGTATACACCCATGTAACCAAGATATGGCCATAGAACATTCCCGCAGCCTTGAGAAAGTTTCTCTGTGTTCTTTGCCGTTGATCCAGCCACCCACTCGGCTCCAAGCAATCCCTGAACTGCCCTCTGTTACTACAGAGAGTTTTATTCTTTCTTGAATGTCACATAAATTACATGGTAGCTCAGGTCTATAATCCCAGCACTTTGGGAGGCTGAAGCAGGAGGATCATTTGAGACAGCCTAAGCAACAAAGGGAGAACCCCCTCTCCACACAAATTAAAAAACTAGCCAGGTGCAGCAGCAGGCACCTGTAGTCCTAGCTACTTGGGAGGTGGAGGCAGGAAGATCGCTTGAGCCCAAGAGTTTAAGCTATGAGCTATGGTCATGCCATGGCACTATAGCCTATGTGATAAAGTGAGACCTTGTCTCAAAAAATAAAGAGGCTAAAAAAATAAAATAGAATAAAAGAGTATGTATTCTTGGGGGGGGTTTATTTTTTTTATTAAATCATAGCTGTGTACATTAATGTGATCATGGGGCACCACACCCTGGTTTTATAGACCGTTTGACACATTTTCATCACACTGGTTAACATAGCCTTCCTGGCATTTTCTTAGTTATCGTGTTAAGACATTTACATTCTACATTTACTAAGTTTCACATGTACCCATGTAAGATGCACCGCAGGTGTAATCCCACCAATCACCCTCCCTCCGCCCACCTCCCCCCTCCCTCCCCTCCCTCCCTCCCTTCCCCCTATTCTTGGGTTATAACTGGGTTATAGCTTTTATGTGAAAGCCATAAATTAGTTTCATAGTAGGGCTGAGTACATTGGATACTTTTTCTTCCATTCTTGAGATACTTTACTAAGAAGAATAGGTTCCAGCTCCATCCATGTAAACATGAAAGAGGTAAAGTCTCCATCTTTCTTTAAGGCTGCATAATATTCCATGGTATACATGTACCACAATTTATTAATCCATTCGTGGATCGATGGGCACTTGGGCTTTTTCCATGACTTAGCAATTATGAATTGGGCTGCCATAAACATTCTGATACAAATATCTTTGTTATGATGTGATTTTTGGTCTTCTGGGTATATGCCAAGTGGACGGGAGTCCCCTCCCCCATGTATTCTTGTTTTTTGTTTGTTTTAGAGACAGGATCTCACTCCATTGCCCAGGCTAGAGTGCAAGGGCAGGATCATAGCTCACTGCAGCCTCAAATGCTTGTGTTCAAGCAATCCTCCTGCGTTAGCCTCCTGAGTAGCTGGGACTACAGGCATATACCACCATGCTCTGCTATTTTTTTTTTTTTTCATAGAGACAGGGTCTTGTGTCGCCTGGTCTTGAACTCCTGACTTCAATTAATCCTCCCACCTCAGCCTCCCAAAAGTCTGGGATTAGGGACATGAGCCAACATGCCCAGCCCATCCTCTTTTCTGTTCTATGTTAACAGTTTTTGAGATTCATCCCTGTTGCACTCCTATCATTGTCTGTTCTTCTTTGTTGCCAACTGATATATATCCATTACATGGGTATACCTCGTATGGTAAATTTTGTTTTCAATTTGTTTTAATTAAAAAAAAATGCCATTCTTTTTTTTTTCTTCATGTCACGGGCACTTTATGAAGAGCACAAAATGCCAGGCTGCTGTTGACTCATGTGGATGGATGCCTGGCACAGCCCCATGGAGAACGGGAGGCCAGGGATCATATTTTTAAAAATAAAAACCACTGTGTTTTTCAGATTAATTGCATCTCTCTCCCTCCCCAGCCTTTGCAGCGAAGCTATTCATATTGACCAATTTAGGTGTAACCTCCTTTCTTTCCCTTCCATCCGCTCTGAGTCAGTTGCCCAGAAGCCAAGAGAGGAAGGAATTTGGGGAGGAAGGGGTTACATGTGTACAGTATGAACCGATCTTCCAAAGCTCATGCACACCCCCATTTGCACCAGCTGATGCAGTCTTTAGACAGGCAAGAGTGATGCTTTCACCCCATTTTGCAGGTTCAGAAGCTGAGGCAAGCTCAAGGGTTTGTCAGAGACCCCTGTGGAATGCCACCCAGGGGCTCCTGGAAGAAAAAGATATTAAAAACACAAACCATGGGGGGAGGTGAGGGGAGGAAGGGTATTTGGGGGGGGGACCTCACCTAATGTGCATAATGCAATGGTACATTTGAAAACTATTAAGAAAAGAGTCTAATTGTCTTGCCACAACAAATAAGAAAGCGAGGTGATGGATGTGTTAATCTGTTCAATGTAAGCATTTCACATTGTATATCAAATCAGTACACTGAGCCCCATAAATGCAGCAATGCACACAGTTATAATTGAATAAAAACAGAACAAAACAAAAGCACAACCCTTAGATTTGAATCGCAGGCCTCCATCTTCCTTAGCTGGGTTCTGCTAACCAAACCTCTTAATTCCCCTGAACCTCAGTCTCTTCCATGTGAGACACGGATGGAATTAAGATGCAACTGAGCTGGCAAGATAATCATCACGGTGCTCAGGACAAGGTTTAGGACGAAGTCAGTGCTCACTAAATGGTAGAGAATAGCCCTTGTCCCAACTCCTTGTCCCCTTTCTTTAACAACAGCACAGATCCGAGACTCATCCCAGCCCACCTGGGCTGTAGCTTCGGGGGGCAGAGCCTCACAGACCTGAGGAAGGCAGGCCGAGGCATGCAGACACCTCAGCTGCAGCAGAAACCACTCAGGGTGGCTTCAACAAAGCACAGTCATGACAGGTAGGGAGCCAAGGTGCCTCCCAGAGCCTCAGGAGGGTAAACGTAGCCAACTCAGAGGGGGCCAGAAACCAAGCACCCAGGGACCTTCTCTCTGCTTCAGATTTCAACTTCTTTTTGTGTAAGGACTGTCCTTACTATGTTGCTTTGACATGACAATAGATGGCCATTCCAGAGACCATCTCTTTGGTCCAGTTCCTAAAGGATGGTCCACCCTTGGTTGGCCCACCTTGGGCCAGTGTTTGAGACAAGTTGCACAAATATGGCTGCTGGAGACTAACCCCAAAAGATGACAAGGACAATCAAGTGTGTCACTGTGAACTGGGTGGAACCCCCAAGAAGCGCCTTATTGCTGATAATAACTACTTCTCCCGCTGTGCTCCCCAGGCCTGTGCATCGCTTTGTGCGTTAATAACAACGCCTGAGACTCATCTGAGGCTTGCCACGTGCCAGCCACTTTGGTAAGTGAGCATTTTGTGTGAATGGACACATTCAATTCACACTTAACAAAACTTCCATGACGTCTATGATGTTGATTGTACAGATGGGAAAACTGAGAATTAACAACTTGCCCAAGATCATTTGAACTGGGCTTATCAGAGACAATATTCATTCTTTCAGCCAGCATACATCCTCTCCTTTTTTAGCCTCAATAATAGTTTTGTGTTTTTAGCCGTGTATTGTGGCCGGCGCCTGTAGTCCCAGCTATAGGGGAGGCTGAGGCAAGAGAATCGCCTAAGCCCAGGAGTTGGAGGTTGCTGTGAGCTGTGTGATGCCACAGCACTCTACGGAGGACGATAAAGTGAGACTCTGTCTCTACCAAAAAAAAAAAAAATAGTTTTGTGTGTTTTTTGCAGCTTTTGGCCAGGGCTGGGTTTGAACCCACCACCTCCGGCATATGGGGCTGGCGTCCTACTGCTTTGAGCCACAGGTGCCGCCCCTCAATAATAGTTTTTATAGGGCAGCACCTGTGGCTCAAGGAGTAGGGCCCTGGCCCCATAAACCGGAGGTGGTGGGTTCAAACCTAGCCCTGGTCAAAAACCAAAAATAATAATGATAGTAATAGGTTGTTTTGGGTTTTTTTTTTTTTGAGACAGAGCCTCAAGCTGTCGCCTGGGTAGAGTGCTGTGGCATCACAGCTCACAGCAACCTCCAACTCCTGGGCTCAAGCGATTCTCTTGCCTCAGCCTCCCAAGTAACTGGGACTACAGGCACCGGCCACAACACCGGCTATTTTGGGTGGGGAGGGGATTGGGGGTTGTAGTTGTCATTGTTGTTTGGCAGGCTCGGGCTGGATTGGAACCCGCCAGCTCTGATGTATGTGGCTGACGTCTTAGCCGCTTGAGCTACAGGCACTGAGCCAATAATAGTTTTTGTAATTTATCTGTTAGCTCACATCTTTCAAAATGAAGAAAAAGATGAAGAAGGGGAGGAATTTGAGTGGCTCATGCCTGTAATCCTAGCTCTCTGGGAGGCCAAGGCCAGTGGATCACTCCGGAGACCAGCTGGAGCAAGAGCGAGACCCCTCCCTTCTCTACTGAAAATAGACAAAACTAGACAGGCGTTGTGGTGGGTGCCTGTAGTCGCAGCTACTTGGGAGGCTGAGGCAAGAGGAAATCTTCAACCCAGGAGTGTGAGGTTGCTGTGAGCTACAGTGATGCCATGGTACTCTACCCAGGGTGACAGAGTGAGACACTGTCTCAAAGGAAAAAAAAAAAAAAAACAGAAGGGGAGGAATTCATTTGAGATGTGACATTTCACAAAAGCACTGAACAGCCAATGATGGAAAACACTGGAACTTTGCTGGCCATCCCACTGCTTTTATTCTGTCTGGGGGAGAAGGCGTGGCAGTGTCCTTAGAGACTTTGGGGTCGCTTGCAGCCCAAAGACACTCCCACTGGCTTGGGACACCTGCGGCCAGGTCCCATAGCCTCTGTACCTATTACCCTGAGTCTGTATACAGCAGGTGCTCAATAAGCTGCTAAGAAAATATGTACCGCACTGTACAGTTTCCAAAGCATTTCCTAAGACAGGTAGAGAAGGAGGCCCAGGAGGAGCAGGGACCAAACCGGGTTCTGCTCTCCTACCTCTCCTGCTGTGTGTCTGCCTCCCTGACGGGCCGCCTCTGCTCCTGGGTCTGGCACTGGGCCCACTTGGCCGCCTCAGCCCCATTGCCAAGGGCAGAGTGGTCACATCTTGGTTTCCCCACTCTGGCATTCAGGTGAAACATCTGGGGGTGCTGATCTGAGTCTCAGGTTCCCAGTCCCAGGCTCACAGAATGAAGGTAACCCATTCTGGGTCTTCCAGGAAGAAGGCCTCAAAGCCAGGCTTGTGTGTTAGTTTCCTGGGGCTTCCCTAGCAAAGCACCTCAGACTTGGGGCAGGGAGGCTGCTTGAACAGCTATGAGAAATTTATTCTCACAACCCTGGAGGCCAGAAGTCTGAATCAAGGAATTGAAGATATGTTCCTTCTGAGGGCTATGGGGAAGAATCTCCCCCGTGCCTCTCTGTGCTGGCCATCGTTGGCAGTCCTTGTCCTGTAGACAGACACATCACCCCAATCTTCGCCCTTGTGTCCCAGGCGTTGTGTGTATCTCCGTCCAAACTTCCTCTTTTTATAAGGACGCAGTCACATGGAGCCCACCCTACCCCCGTGTGACCTCATCTTAACTTACTGCAAGGACCCTGTTCCAAATAAAGGGTTTGTTTCTATTTTTATTCACATTCTGAGGGTCCCATTCTGGGGCTTAGGGCTCAATTCAAAGCCCACCAGAGAAACTGCTCACTCTGCCCCCAGCTAGTCATCCTTGCAGTGCACCTTGCCCCCTGGGCCTCCTTTCAGCCCAGAGGGTGTGGCTTATAGTGTTTTATCTGGGACAAGCATGGATGCATGTGTGCCCTCCTGTCCTCAGGCTCACACTGGAACACTCAGTGGGAGCAGTAGTGTTCTGAGGCTCCACGGCGGGCACCCTGGTGGGACGTGACTCAGCTCCCAGCTAAGCACTTAGGAAGGCTTTGTTCACACGGATGGCCCATTGTCTGCATTTCTCCACCACGCTCCAGTTTCATCCTGCAATTTTAGAGGCATTAAACCTGAACAGCTCACAATGGACTAATGAGTTTCATTCAGCATGGACGACAATGACCCACGAATCTAAGCTGACCGGTGTCCCCTCTGCCCAGGTGGTTTCACAATAGTGTTGGTTGACAGGTGGCTGGGTCCTGGGCCCGGGATTCAGGCAAGTAGTTTGTTTCTATTTTTATTCACTTTTCTATTTTGTTTGGCTAAAAATCTTAAACAGATTTCATGCAGAGGTTAACTAGCCAAAACTACCATGACAGTTTTGAATTTCAGAAGCCCCAGATTCTGGTGAAGATGGGAGAGCTGAACCTCTGGTGACTTCTTTGGCTGTGACAGATGTCACCAACCAATCATGGACTCGACTCCTAAGACCACAGGCCAGTATGCAATGGGACAAGGACCAGGATCCAGGCCTGAGTACACGACAGCCTCCACCCCCAGGGAGCAGTCAGTGACTTAGAACATTTGCCTTACAAGACTTAGAAAAACAAACAAAGCAAAAACTATAGGGGTCTTCTGGTTCTCCCCTCCTATTTTGCAGGTGGGGAAACTGAGGTTTGGAGAAGTGAAGAAAGAGCTTAACCCAAGATCACACAAGTGATGGTGGCAAACCCAGGCTCAAAGCTCCTAGCCCCCCAGCCCAGAGCTCCCCGCAATCCCCTATGTATTTTTTAATCTCTAGCCTCGATGGAGTTTGCCAAAGATCTGTGTATTTCTCACCTGCATGTTTATTGTCCAGGCTCATGGTGACAAATCCCTGGGGAGGCTCATTTTCCTCTTGTGCCATCTGCCCCAGCCCCTCGAAACCCAGCTGTGCTCCCTCTAGCTCCCTAATGATGTGTGAGTTCTGTGGTTTCCACCAGCTCCTGGGACTTCCGCTGCTTTCCACACCTTTCTCTGTGTTTCCTCTGGGCCTCCCTCTTGGAGTCATCATCCTCTGCCCCCAGAGAAGGCTCTGAGTCTTGATCTGACTTCTCCCCAGCCTTTTCCATGGAGCCCCTGCCTCCCACCCCCACCCCCCAACAATCCTGAGGGCTGATTGAATGGAGTGGGCCCAGCAAACAAAATGAACACACACACCCCACACGCACTCCATGTGGCTACAAACCAATGTGGCTGCAAGAAATCCAGGAACATATCAAAACTTTCTTTTCTTTTCTTTTACAAAAATGATGTATTTTTCACTTGGAAAAACAAGAAGATAAAGATAAATAATAGAATAGTAATGAAGTACCTGCTATATCCTATACACCATACACATAACTCATTTGATCCTCAAAGCAACAGAAGAGAAATTCTGGGGCGGCGCCTGTGGCTCAAGAAGTAGGGCGCCGGTCCCGTATGCCGGAGGTAGCGGGTTCAAACCTAGCCCCGGCCAAAAAAAAAAAAAAAAAAATACTAAGAAGAGAAATTCTGCAGGACAAATGACACAGGTTCTTCAACTCATAAATGGCAAGGAAAACGCTTGAGTGAGGGATAATATTTTAGATAAAATGGAACTTATGCATATCACCAACTGTAGAAAGACAGGAAGATGGATGGGTGTGACAAAGCTAGGGGCTCATACAAGTACTCACTGTAAAATTCTTTCACCTTTGCTGCATGTTTGAAAATTATCCTAACAAAGTGCTCCGAGTGAGGAGGATGCATCAGCTGAACACAATAGGTGGACCTTGTGGATCTTGATTCAAAGGACATATAAAAGGACATTTATAGATCAACCAACGACAAATGAACACTGATTTGGTATTACAGGCTATTAGGAAATTGTTTTGTTTTTTTTTTTTGTAGAGACAGAGTCTCACTTTATGGCCCTCGGTAGAGTGCCGTGGCCTCACACAGCTCACAGCAACCTCCAACTCCTGGGCTTAAGCGATTCTCTTGCCTCAGCCTCCCGAGTAGCTGGGACTACAGGCGCCCGCCACAACGCCCGGCTATTTTTAGGTTGCAGTTTGGCCGGGGCCGGGTTTGAACCCGCCACCCTCGGTATATGGGGCCGGAGTCTTAACCAACTGAGCCACAGGCGCCGCCAATTAGGAAATTGTTTAAAAAATTTTTAAGTATATTGTCTCATGGTGAGTTTAAAAAAAAATTTTTTTTTAGAGACAGAGTCTCACTTTATCACCCTCAGTAGAGTGCTGTGGCATCACAGCTCACAGCAACCTCCAGCTCTTGGGCTTAGGCAATTCTCTTGCCTCAGCCTCCCAAGTAGCTGGGACTACAGGCACCCACCACAATGCTCAGCTATTTTTGTCGTTTCGTTGAAGTTTGGCTGGGGCCAGGTTTGAACCTGCCACCCTCAGTATTTGGGGCTGGCTCCCTACTCATTGAGCCACAGGCACTGCCCAAGTTTTAAAATTTTTAACAGAGTCTAGCTTTGGGATTTGCTTTAAAATACTCAGTAGGGAAAGGGGTGGGGAGGTAGAGATGTAACAAGATTAGCAATTCATCGCTAATTGTTGAAGACGGATGATGGGTAATAGAGGCTCATGAAACTATTCCTTCTTCTTTTGTGAATGTTTAAAAATTCTGATGGTAAGCCGGGTGTTGTGGCAGGCGCCTGTAATCCCAACTTCTCGGGAGGCAGGAAAATTGCAGAAGCCCAAGAGCTAGAGGTTGCTGTGAGTCCTATGACATCATAGTACTCTACTGAAGGTGGTAAAGTCAGCCTCTGTCTCTACAAAAAAAACAAAAAATTCTGATGGTAAAAAAAATGCAGGGAAGGAAATCCCTATGAGGTAGATATTATTATTATTTTTTTTTTTTTTGAGGAAGACTCTCACTCTGTTGCCCAGGCTATAGTGCCTTGGCATCATTTTAGCTCACAACAACCTCCGACTCCTGGGTTCAAGCGATTCTCCTGCCTCAGCCTCAGCCTGAGTAATTGGGACTACATGCACCTACCACAACACCTGGCTAGTTTTTCTATTTTTGGTAGAGAAAGGGTCTTGAACTCTTGAGTTCAAGAAATCCTCTTGACTTGGCCTCCCTGAGTGTTAGGATGACAGGTGGGAGCTACCTGGCCTGGCCTGAGGTAGGTATTATTATTTTGCAACTGAGGAAACTGAGCAGAGGTTTAGAGATGTCAGGTCATTTGCCCAGGATCCCTCAGCTGGTACACTCTTGAATATGGATTTTTTTTTTTATATACAAAATTCCTATCTAAGGTCGGGCTCAGTGACTCATGCCTGTAATTCTAGCACTCTGGGAGGCCAACGCAGGTGGATTGCCTGCACTCAGGAGTTCAAGACCAGCCTGAGCACAAGCGAGACCCTGTGTCTAAAAATAGCCAAGTATTGTGGCAGGCACCTAGTCCCAGCGACTTGGGAGGTTGAGGCAAGAGAATCGCTTGAGCCCAAGAGTTTGAGGTTGCCGTGAGCTGTGACACCACGACACTCTACCCAGGGTGACAGAGTGAGAAACTGCCTCAAAAAAAAAAAAAATTCTTATCTGCAATTTCATCCCTCCCCTCTTAACACCTTGGCAAATATCCCTCTGGATCTTTTAAACATATGAAAGGACCTGGAATGACTAAAATATATACATACTGCCCAACTATCCCCATGAAACACAAGTTACATTAGTGTGCCCATAAACACACATTTCTGACGCAGAGCTATGAAACAGGAACTGACCGGTGTGGGGCGACGCTGAGCCAGGCACTCACCTGCATGAACTAGAGGGCCCTCATTAATCTCCCAGCATCCGTGGCAGGTGAATATCATAGTCCCCATTTTTACAGAGACGGAAACAAACTCAGAAAGGAGAAGGGACTCGCCCAAGGTGGCAGAGCTAACAGCTGCTATACAATCATGTGCATGTCTGATGATGTGACTCTATTAACCCCTGCTTCTCCTTCCTGGCTGTCACCTGCGGGAGGGCAGCCTTCTCATCTGCTTTCTTGGTCACCTGACTGTGGTGCCCTGAACAGGATAAATAAAAGTTCCTTGAATGAGCAAAAGAACAAAGAAAGAGGTACAGCTGCGATTTGAACACCCTTCCTCCAACCAGCTACTAGGCTAGGCATCGTTTTATTTTTATTGTGGTAAATACAAGTAACAAGATAACCATCTGTAGGTGTGTATTCGTTTTGTCAGGTCACAATCATCACCATTCATCTCCAGAACATTTTCATCTTGCAAAATTTAAACTCCACATCCATTACACAATAACTCCCCACGTATGCCCGCCCCACAGCTGTTGACAACCACCATTCTGTTTTCTGTCTCTGAGCATTTGACTGTTCTAGGTATCTCCCGTAAATGGAACCATCTAATATGTAGCTTTTGGTGACTGGCTTACTCCACTTAGCATAGCGTCTTCAAGATTCATGATGTATCAAATTTCCCTTCCTCTTCATGGCCAAGTAATATTCCATTGTGTGTGGATACCTCACTTTGTGTATCCATTCAACTCTCAGGGGACATTTAGGTTGTCTCTCTCTTTTGGCAGTCACGAGTACTGCTTCCGTAAGCCCAGATGTGCAGATACCGCTTACAGTCTCTATTTCCAAATCTGGTTGGGCCGTACCCAGAAGTGGGACTGCTGGCTCACAGGACACTTCTCTTTTCCCAGTCACTCCTTTGAATTCATTTCTAGTTTGTCTCACCTAACCATAACCCTGGGGTGTTGCCATGTTTTTGTCATTTTGATAGCCACACCTGGGTCCCAAGAGGTAGGGCGGGTTCTGCTGTCTTTGTGGGGGCTGCCCACCTCCTGGAGCCTCTGTCTTGTCTGTGCCTGGTCATGACTCCTATTTCAGGGTTGACTCCAGGGACTCGTCCCCAGCTAGCTGAGGGCTCTGGAAAACACCAGCATTTCCCTCCCTGCCCACTTCCTGCTTGACACTGTGCGATGGTTTGGGTTATCACATGTTGAACGTTCCCTTCACAGGGAACAGTGACTTCTGTCTCTTGCTCTCGGCTTGCTCCCTTCCCTGGGCACAGGGCGTCCCAAAGGTCACCATGCATACATGCATAAGAAAATGGGAAATTACAGCTAGATGTACTTTTATTTACAAAATATCCACTACAGTTTGCAAAATATTTACAAAAATATGTCTTCGTGTGTTAATATATACATATAAAAAATAAACATAAATTACAAAATAAACTATAGTATGCGTTTGTTAATTTCCTATGTGTGGTGACCTTGGGGACACCCTTTGAAGTCTCTCGCTAATGCTGCATGAATGCATGTTATTGAAATAATTAAGTAATTACCTCCTCTCCTGGGGTTTGTTTCCAACTTTTTAATATAAACAACAAAGAGACATGTATCGTGGGTTTCCCCCCCATTTTTCTTATACTTGCTAATGAATCATTTTCTTAAGCTAAATTTCCAGGGATGGGATAACTCATCCCTGGATCTGGGGGCAGAGAGAGGAAATGAAAGAAAAAGGTGGCATGGTTGTCATTCATTAAGTAAAGGAGCCAGAAGGAAGTGCTCGTTGTCAAGAGAACGTGACGGTGGGCAGTGTGGTGCCACCTTCTGTGACTAGGAACTCTTCTCGCCATTTTACAGCTTCTCCTCCCGCCCCCAAATCATATGTCTACCTGGGACATGTGAAAGTGACCTTATTTTGAGACCCAGAGAAGAAGGTGATGTGAAGATGAAGGTGGGAATGCCCAGGATGGCCACCTGCTCCCAGAAGCTAGGAAGGAAGCATGGACTGGATTCTCCCTCCGAGCGTCCAGAAGAAACCAACCTTACTGGCAACTTGGTTCAGATTTCTGGACTCCTGAACCGTGAGAGAATAAATTTCTGTTATTTCCAGGCACCAGGTTTGTGGTAATTTTTTGCAGCAGCCGGTAACAAACCAATGCAGTTTCTTGTTCCAGAAAAATGCAGGCTTTAGCTGGGCTCAACCTCGGGGCAGGCAAAAGGTATCACTGGGTTGAGTGTCAGACACTTTGGAGGGGAATACTCAGGTGTGCAGTGGGCGGGTGTCTCAACCCTCTGGGAAAAGCACAGCAAGAAATGGGGTGGGGGCAGCCACTGGCCATCCACTCAGAAAACTAAAATTAGACTCTTTTTATATGACACACATACACACACACACACACACACACACACACACAAATAAATTCCAGGTGGACTAAGGCCAAAAAGTGAGCAACAAAACTTAAAAATATTTAGTAGAAAATATAAGACAATATTTTCATAACCTTGGCGTAGGAAGGGATTTCTTAAACAAGATGAGCCTTGAAGCTTGAGGCATTTCACTATGTTAACATTTATTTTAATCCTCTGTACATCAAAGCGTACCATAAACAAGTAAAAAGACAAGCATAGGCCAGTGCAAAAGTCTTGTGATGCAGTTAAATATCCAGGATTCTTACAAACGGATATGAAAAATCAACTGTCAACTCCAACTATAAAAGGAGCAAAGAGAGAAAGAGGGAATTTCCTAAAGCAGAAGCAATCACCTATGAAAACATTTTCCGGCTCACTAATGAAATCAGGGGGAGGGTACAGATTCAACAGCAGTGATCCCACATCACATCCTCATCAAACTGGCAGAAAATGGAAAAGTCTGACGTAGCCAAAGACCCATGAGGATGTGGAGAAGTGGAGGCTGAGCCCCAACTGGCAGGTGCACGTTGGTACGTTCAGCTTGGAAAATATTTGCCAAGGTGAGGAGTGAATAATGGCCTCCCAAATATACTGAAGGCCTAACCCCCAGGACCTCAGAATGAGACTGTATTTGTTCTCCTGACAGAGTCTCACTCTGTCAGAGTATGTGGCGTCATAGCTCACGGCAACCTCCAAGTCCTGGGCTCAATGATCCTCTTGCCTCAGCCTCCCAAGTAGCTGGGACTACTGGTGTCTGCCATGATGCCTGGCTAGTTTTTCTATTTCTAGTAGAGATGGGGTTTCACTCTTGCTCAGGCTGGTCTTAAACTGGTGAGCTCAGGCAATCCACCTGCTTCAGCCTCGCAGAGTGCTGGGATTACAGGCATGAACCACGGTGCCCAGCCAAAGATTGTATTTGAATATAAAGCCTTGAAGTGGAGATTCTGCTGATCTCCATTTAGGGCGAGATCTCCCTGTGTCCTCTCCCAAGCCAATTAAATCACACTCTCTGGGTTGGGGCCTGGACTTCAGCATTTTTAATGCTCCCAGATGACTGTAAACATGGAGAAGCACAGCCCTGGAGCCAGTGAGCGACACCCAGGGAGCCCTGGAGCACATAGAGGCCGAAGTACCTTGGAGTGGACTAGGACATGACCTTTACAGTCCTGCTAACTTCCCAAATGAGTCCCCACACCCTATGCCCGCCTCTCAACCCCCTCCCTCTCCTGCCACCATGATTTGAGGGTCAGTCACCAGGGTCCCTGGAGCACTTGTTAAAACACAAGTTACCAGGTGCTACACCAGACTGTTTGACTCAGGCGGTCTGAGTGAAGGCTGCAGAATGTGTTTTTTAAACAAGTTCCCAAATGCTGCCAGCCCTGGGGCCACACTTTTAGGGTTGCTCCTCAGGACACATCTGCATCAGTGCCCAGAGAAACACTTTAGAATATTCAGTGAAGTTTTTGTGAATGTTAAAAAGTCAGAAAGTATCTCTTTGGCCATGGTTCCCCATTGAATTATGTGCTCTCCAAAGAGGGTGGAGTTCTGGCCTGGAGCGTCTGTGAAAGTCACCTTACTTGGAAAGAGGGTCTTTGTAGATCGAGATGAGGTCATTAGAGTGGGCCCCAATTCAATGTGATTGGTGTCCTCATAAAAAAAGGGGAAATTGGGGCACAAAGACAGAAATGCAGAGAGGGAGATGGATGGGAAGACTCAGGGAAAATGCTATTTATAAGCCAAAAATTCCGGAGGCCACCTACCGAAGGCTAGGAGGGGAAATGGAACAGATGCTCTCTCTGACTTCAGAAGGCAATAACTCTGGCAACACCTGATTCAGCCTTCTATCCTCACAGGGTTTATTACTCTGTTGTGGAAGCCCTAGGAAGCTAAGCAGCCATCCAGCACAGAATGGCTGGACACGGTGCACAGACTCCTCTGCGAGAGTCACAGTGGTATGACACCACTTACCTAAAGTTTGAGAACTTAAAAAATGCTATATTGGGGGGCGGCGCCTGTGGCTCAGTCAGTAAGGCACCGGCCCCATATACCGAGGGTGGCGGGTTCAAACCCGGCCCCGGCCAAAACTGCAACCAAAAAATAGCCGGGCGTTGTGGCGGGCGCCTGTAGTCCCAGCTACTCGGGAGGCTGAGGCAAGAGAATTGCTTGGGCCCAGGAGTTGGAGGTTGCTGTGAGCTGGGTGAGGCCACGGTACTCTACCGAGGGCCATTAAAGTGAGACTCTGTCTCTACCAAAAAAAAATGCTATATCGGGAGTTTTTGCAAATGTGAATGAGAAGTAAAAACATTCCTGGGAAGAGAAAGACGAAGTTAACCTAGATAAAAAAGAACCCTCCCACCCCACCCCCGCTGCAGTCAGTGTCTGCTGTATCAATAATATTATATTTCTTTAAAAGGATCTAATAGAATAAGGTAGAATTCATTCAATTAACAAATATTGACTGAGTGCCTACGGGTGGGGCAGAGTTGGGTCCCAAGCAAAACTGCACCCAGGAGCCCAAGAATGGTTGTACCTGTATCTCGTAGGGAACACGTCATCCCTGCCTTCCCACCAAAGGTTCTAAGCATTTCTCCACACAAGGCGAGTTTCCAACAGCAGCAATCTACCCTTATTTGCGATCACACACATACACACACACAAAGAGATTTCAAAAAGAACACAACATAGCAATTTTTCCTCCCTTCTTTTTTATCTCCATAAAGAAACAGAAAATTCAGATCTATCCCTCACGTCATGGTAATAGAAAAGAAGAAAAATACACCAGGAAAGAAGCTGACAGCAAGACGAGGCAAGCCCGCTTTCCACGGAACAAAGCATGCAAATGCCAGAGGTTGCAAACCCACAAAAGCCCATGAGGAAATGCAAAGAGTAAACAAAGACTTGGGAGAATGTTCCACCTCAAGAGTGGCCAGAATCCCTGCCCTACCCCACCTGCCCCCACAAACACACATGGGGAGGACCGGGTGGGGTTGGCTCCTGGGAACTGAGGAGAGCGCTGAGAGTTCCTTCCTGAGCCGGCCGACTCAGAAAGCCGTGAGAGAGGGCACCCGCACAAGTCAGAGGGGGCAAGTCACCTTCAGAGAGGCCGGGAGCCTGGAGTGTGGGCAGGAGATCAGGCCGGAGGGGTCAGACGTGCCGGGGGTCCCCAGGGATGGTCTTAAACACTGACGATCTGTGGGTGCCCCAACAACGGGGCAGTTGACTAACAGAAAAACTAAGATTAAAGCACCATATTACTGTATTTTTGATTTTTTGAAGGATAATACTCAAAGTGACAGAGTTCACACATGGGTGGGAGCGGAACCATCCATTTGTTCACTCCGTACCTATATGGTGAACTTGAGACCCACGCAGTGGAGGACACGGTAGGTCTGTGTGTGAAGGGTCTGGGGTACCAGGTGTTTGACTGCCCTCTATCTACCATTGGCTTTTAGCAGCAGTGGGACAAAAGGGGCCGATGGTGCAGGGAGCGGCCCCCAAACCCAGTCAGCTCCTGTTCCATCTATAGCAAATCTCTGGGGGAGGTAGCACTGACCCAGCTTTTAGTAGGCAGACCAGCTTGTTCCGGCTAGCCTGGTTTAGCACTGAAATCCCCACATCCTGGGGACCCTCCCCATCATGAAAATAAAGGGACAATCCGTCACCCTACCTCTTACAGATAAGGAAACAAGATCAGAGAGGCGAAGCGACCAGACCAAGGCCAAATCTCTGCCCAGGGTTCAAAGCCAGGTCCATCAGTATCACAGTGGCAGGATAAGGAAGAAAGATAAATCAAAGACCACAAAGTCACCTCCAGGAAGCCCCCACATGCATTATTTTTGATCAAAGGAGCTGATGCTCAGTTCTAGGTCAGGACTGATGAGTTAGGCAGGACCAGTCAGCACCTGTGTCAGTATCAACCCCTCTGTCTCCTTGGAAAAGCAATTTGGCAACTTGTAGCAAATGCCGTGAAATTGTTCACAGTCTTTGAATAAGACTATGCCTGGAAATCTATTCTAAGGAAATTATCCTTTTTTTCTTTCTTATTAAAAGGCTATTGGAAAGAAAATGTTCTCTGCAGCATTATCTGGAAGAGAAAATAAATCTAAGAGCCCAGGTACGGCAATGGCTTCCTGCATGATGAGCCTCTGCCTGGGGACATTGTTACCCAGTGAAAATGTAACTTTGATGTCTGGGTAGCAACATAGTATCTTATGGAACAGACTAAAAGGATGGTGCAGCGCCCTGTGCCTGCAACTTTGCAAAGTGCTTCTGATCGAGGATGAGACTGAAAAGGATTCCATGGAGTGGTGAGTATAGTAGGAATAAAGGAATATTTTTAGAAATTAAAAAGAATGTTTAATCTCCTTATATCTTCATCTAAAAAGCAAAGAAGGGAAGCTAGGAATTTTACGCTCATGCATGTGGACAAAGACATCTTGCAAAATGGTCTTTGCCACACTGCTGGAAATAGCAAATGATAGAAACAGCCTGAATGTCCATCAAAAGGGGAATGTTTAAATTTAAAAATGGTTCATTCAGGCCAGGCGTGGTGGCTCATGCCTGTAATCCTAGCAGTCTGAGAGACTGAGGCAGGTGGATTGATGGTTTAAACTCAGGAGTTTGAGACCAGCCTGAGCAAGAGCAAGACCCCATCTCTACAAAAAAATTAGAATATTAGCCAAGCATTGTGGCAAGTGCCTATAGTCCCAGCTACTCAGGAGGCTGAGGCAGGAGGATCACTTGAGCCCCAGAGTTTGTGGTTGCTGTGAGCTATGATGACACCATAGTATTCAACCCTAGGGTGACAAAGTGAGACTCTGTATAAACAAACAAACAAAACGATAAAAATGGTTCATTCATACAACAGCTGTTAAAAAGAATGAGGCAGCCACAAAGTACCTGGTAAGGGATAATCCTTAAGATGTGTTAAGTAGGCCCAGGCTGACACCTGTAATTCTAGCACTCTGGGATACTGAGGCCAGAAGATTGCTTGAGCTCAGGAGTTGGAGACCAGCCTGAGCAAGAACAAGACCCCAATCCGTACTAAGAATAGAAAAATTATTGGCCCAGTGCCTGTGGCTCAAGCAGCTAAGGCACCAGCCACATACACCTGAGCTGGTGGGTTCAAATCCAGCCCGGGCCCGCCAAACAACAATGACGGCTGCAACCAAAAAAATAGCCAGGCGTTGTGGTGGGCACCTGTGGTCCCAGCTACTTGGGAGGCTGAGGCAAGAGAATTGCTTAAGCCCAGGAGTTGGAGATTGCTGTGAGCTGTGATGCCACAGCACTCTACCCAGGGCAACAGCTTGAGGCTCTGTCTCAAAAAAAAAAAAAAAAAAGAATAGGGTGGCGCCTGTGGCTCAAGGAGTAGGGCACCAGTCCCATATGCCGGAGGTGGCAGGTTCAAACTCAGCCCCGGCCAAAAACCACAAAAAAAAAAAAAAAAAAGAATAGAAAGATTAGCTGGGCATTGTGGTGGATGCCTATAATTGCTGCTACTCAGGAGGCTGAGACAGAAGGATCACTTGAGCCCAGGAGTTTGAGGTTGCTGTGAGCTAGACTGGTGCAACAGAGTGAGACCCTGTCTGAAAAAAAGGAGAGAGAGGGAGAGGGAGAAAGGAAGGAAAGAAAGAAAGAAACCAACTTGATTCCATTCATCCGGAGTTCAAGATCAGGCAAAATGGATTTAAATGATAGAGATCAGAATGGGGGTAATCTTGGAGGTATTGGCTGGGAGAGGGTGGGGTAGGGCCAAGTTCTGTGGCTTGACCTCAGTGGTAGTTTCAGAGTGAACATGCTATACACTTAAGATTTGTTTGGTTGATGGTAACTTATAATTTAATTTTTTAATTGAAAAGTACATCTTGAAACATAATAATGGAGCAGGAGATCCCCTATCAAAGACTAAACACTTCGTTTTAAAATATATTTGAATCCGGGCGGCGCCTGTGGCTCAAGGGGTAGGGCGCCGGTCCCATATGCCGGAGGTGGCGGGTTCAAACCCAGCCCCGGCCAAAAAAAAAAAACCAAAAAAAAAGAAAAAAAAATATATTTGAATCCTAGCACTCTGAGAGGCCAAGGTGGGTAGATTGCCTAAGCTCACAGTTTGAGACCAGCCTGAGCCAGAGTGAGACCTCATTTGTAAAAATAGCTAGGTGTGGGCGGCGCCTGTGGCTCAAGGGGTAGGGCGCCGGTCCCATATGCCGGAGGTGGCGGGTTCAAACCCAGCCCCAGCCAAAAATCAAAAAAAAAAAAAAAAAAATTGCTAGGCGTTGTGGTGCATACCTCTAGCCTCAGCTACTTGGGATGCTGAGGCAAGAGAATCACTTGACCCTAAGAGTTGGAGGTTGCTGTAAGCTGTGATGCCATGGCACTCTACCTAGGGCATTAAAGTGAAACTCTCCCTCCACAAAAACAAAAACAATAAAATAAAATAAAATATTTTTGATGTGGAGTGACAAAAACATCTTTTGTGGCTGGATGTGGTGGCTCACACCCATAATCCTAGCACTTTGGGAGGCTGGGGTGGAAGGACCACTTAAGGCCAGGAGTTCGAGAGCAGCCAGGGCAACACAGTGAGCCCTGTCTCCACAAAAACTGTGACAAATTAGGCAGGGCGTGGAAAGGCATCCCTCATCCCTGTACTCCTATTTGTGAGGCTGAGGTGGGAGAATCATTTGAGCCTGGGTGAGAGGTGATCACACCACCGCATTCTAACTGGGGCTTCAGAGCAAAATCCTGTCTCAAACAAACAAAAAACCACCGACTTTTGTGCTTAGGAATTCCTAGGAATTCCTAGGAACTTTCCTAGGAATTATTAAAAAATTATTAAAAGTTCCTAGGAATTCCTAGGAACTTTCCAGCAGCAGATGGGATTTTGCAGGGATAATGTCTATCTGCTTGCCAGGGATGGGGATTGGGGGCCCTGTATAAAATCCATGGCTGCCCTGTATAAAATCCATGACACAGGGCACTGGCCCTGAACTTGATTAGCTCTCAGCCTCTGCCTCATTCCACTGGATTTGGAGGGAAGAACAGGGATGTGCCTGGTAGAGAGGGAGGGACGGAGATTTTTCTAGGCAAAGGGAACCACAGTGCAAAGGGACAGAAGCATGAGAGAAAGGCATGTCCAGGGAGCAGGGAGTTGCTGGCTGTGGCTGGGAGGGAGGGCTTATGGCAGCTAAAGAGTGTGAACATTGTTCTGGTCACCAGCGGACAGAACCCTGGCCGTCCACTCAGCTGTTTTCCTCCTCCAGAAAGTGACGCTACTGTGACCTACCTATGGCCTCCTCAGTGCTCAGAAGTTCAAAAGAGGTGTCGGAAATATTTTGTTAACTGCCACCCACCCCCGGAAGATTGTTTTTATATGGTTGTTACTGTGACCTTGTCAGGATGGATAAAGACGCCAGGTGTCATGTAGATCATTTGACCCCGACAACAGTTCAATTTTTTTTTTTTCAATAGATCATGTTATGTATTTTCTTTTTTTTTATTGTTGGGGATTCATTGAGGGTACAATAAGCCAGGTTACACTGATTGCAATTGTTAGGTAAAGTCCCTCTTGCAATCATGTCTTGCCCCCATAAAGTGTGACACACACCAAGGCCCCACCCACCTCACTCCTTCCCTCTTTCTGTTCCCCCCCCATAACCATAATTGTCATTAATTGTCCTCATATCAAAATTGAGTACATAGGATTCATGCTTCTCCATTCTTGTGATGCTTTACTAAGAATAATGTCTTCCACTTCCATCCAGGTTAATACGAAGGATGTAAAGTCTCCATTTTTTTTAATGGCTGAATAGTATTCCATGGTATACATATACCACAGCTTGTTAATCCATTCCTGGGTTGGTGGGCATTTAGGCTGTTTCCACATTTTGGTGATTGTAAATTGAGCTGCAATGAACAGTCTAGTACAAGTGTCCTTATGATAAAAGGATTTCTTTCCTTCTGGGTAGATGCCCAGTAATGGGATTGCAGGATCAAATGGGAGGTCTAGCTTGAGTGCTTTGAGGTTTCTCCATACTTCCTTCCAGAAAGGTTGTACTAGTTTGCAGTCCCACCAGCAGTGTAAAAGTGTTCCCTTCTCTCCACATCCACGCCAGCATCTGCAGTTTTGAGATTTTGTGATGTGGGCCATTCTCACTGGGGTTAGATGATATCTCAGGGTTGTTTTGATTTGCATTTCTCTAATATATAGAGATGATGAACATTTTTTCATGTGTTTGTTAGCCATTCGTCTGTCGTCTTTAGAGAAAGTTCTAATCATGTCTCTTGCCCATTGATATAAGGGATTGTTGGCTTTTTTCATGTGGATTAATTTGAGTTCTCTATAGATCCTAGTTATCAAGCTTTTGTCTGATTGAAAATATGCAAATATCCTTTCCCATTGTGTAGGTTGTCTCTTTGCTTTGGTTATTGTCTCCTTAGCTGTACAGAAGCTTTTCAGTTTAATGAAGTCCCATTTGTTTATTTTTGTTGTTGTTGCAATTGCCATGGCAGTCTTCTTCATGAAGTCTTTCCCCAGGCCAATATCTTCCAGTGTTTTTCCTATGCTTTCTTTGAGGATTTTTATTGTTTCATGCCTTAAGTTTAAGTCCTTTATCCATCTTGAATCAATTTTTGTGAGTGGGGAAAGGTGTGGGTCCAGTTTCAGTCTTTTACATGTAGACATCCAGTTCTCCCAACACCATTTATTGAATAGGGAGTCTTTCCCCCAAGGTATGTTCTTGTTTGGTTTATCAAAGATTAGGTGGTTGTAAAATGTTAGTTTCATTTCTTGGTTTTCAATTCGATTCCAAGTGTCTATGTCTCTGTTTTTGTGCCAGTACCATGCTGTCTTGAGCACTATGGCTTTGTAGTACAGACTAAAATCTGGTATGCTGATGCCCCCAGCTTTATTTTTGTTACAGAGAACTGCCTTAGCTATACGGGGTTTTTTCCGGTTCCATACAAAACGCAGAATCATTTTTTCCAAATCTTGAAAGTACGATGTTGGTATTTTGATAGGAATGGCATTGAATAGGTAGATTGCTTTGGGAAGTATAGACATTTTAACAATGTTGATTCTTCCCATCCATGAGCATGGTATGTTCTTCCATTTGTTAATATCCTCTGCTATTTCCTTTCTGAGGAGTTCATAGTTTTCTTTATAGAGGTCCTTCACCTCCTTTGTTAGGTATATTCCTAGGTATTTCATTTTCTTTGAAACTATGGCGAAGGGAGTTGTGTCCTTTATTAGCTTCTCATCTTGACTGTTATTGGTGTATACAAAGGCTACTGACTTGTGGACATTGATTTTATATCCTGAAACATTACTGTATTTTTTGATGACTTCTAGGAGTCTTGTGGTTGAGTCTTTGGGGTTCTCTAAGTATAAGATCATGTCGTCAGCAAAGAGGGAGAGTTTGACCTCCTCTGCTCCCATTTGGATTCCCTTTATTTCCTTGTCTTGCCTAATTGTATTGGCTAGAACTTCCAGCACTACATTGAATAGTAAAGGTGACAGAGGACAACCTTGTCTGGTTCCAGTTCTAAGAGGAAAAGCTTTCAGTTTTACTCCATTCAGTAAAATATTGGCTGTGGGTTTGTCATAGATAGCTTCAATCAGTTTTAGAAATGTGCCACCTATGCCTATACTCTTCAGTGCTCTAATTAGAAAAGGATGCTGGATTTTATCAAGTGCTTTTTCTGCATCTATTGAGAGGATCATGTGATCTTTATTTTTGCCACTGTTAATATGGAACGTTTATAGACTTGCGTATGTTAAACCAGCCTTGCATCCCTGGGATGAAGCCTACTTGATCATGATGAATGACTTTTTTGATGATAAGCTGTAATCTATTGGCTAGGATTTTGTTGAGAATTTTTGCGTCTATGTTCATGAGTGAGATTGGTCTGAAATTCTCCTTTTTGTTTGGGTTTTTTCCTGGTTTTGGTATCAGGGTGATGTTTGCTTCATAGAATGTGTTGGGGAAGATTCCTTCTTCCTCAATTTTTTGGAATAATTTCTGCAGTACAGGAATAAGCTCTTCCTTGAAGGTTTGATAGAATTCTGGAGTGAAGCCATCTGGACCAGGGCATTTTTTGGTTGGAAGCTTTTTTATTGTTTCTTTGATCTCAGTGCTTGAAATTGGTCTGTTCAGGAGCTCTATTTCTTCCTGGCTAAGTCTAGGGAGAGGGTGTGATTCCAAATATCAATCCATTTCTTTCACATTGTCAAATTTCTGGGCATAGAGTTTCTGGTAGTATTCAGAGATGATCTCTTGTATCTCTGTGGGATCAGTTGTTATTTCCCCTTTATCATTTCTGATTGAGGTTACCAGAGATTTTACTTTTCTATTCCTCGTTAGTCTGGCCAATGGTTTATCTATTTTATTTATTTTGTCAAAAACCACCTCCTTGTTTCATTAATTTTCTGAATGATTCTTTTGTTTTCTATTTCATTGATCTCTGATTTGATTTTGGATATTTCTTTTCTTCTACTGAGTTTAGGCTTAGATTGTTCTTCTTTTTCCAATTCCATAAGATCTCTTGTGAGATTGTTGATGTGCTCTCTTTCTGTTTTTCGAATGTAGGCATCTAAAGCGATGAATTTTCCTCTCAAAACTGCTTTTGCAATATCCCACAGGTTTTGGTAGCTTGTGTCTTCATTGTTGTTATGCTCAAGGAAGTTAATGATTTCCTGTTTTATTTCTTCCTGCACCCATCTGTTATTCAACAGAAGATTGTTTAGTTTCCATGCCTTTGGGTGGGGTCGAGCATTTTTGTTAGGGTTGAGTTCCACCTTTAGTGCCTTATGGTCTGAGAAGATACAAGGTAAAATTTCAATTCTTTTGATTCTGTTGATATTTGTTTTGTGTCCCAGGATATGATCAATTTTGGAGAATGTTCCATGGGGTGATGAGAAGAATGTATATTCTTTATCTTTGGGATGGAGTATTCTATATGCGTCTATCAAGCACAGTTGTTCTAGGGTCTCATTTAAGTCTCTTATATCCTTGTTTAATTTCTGTTTAGAGGATCTGTCCAGCTCTGTAAGAGGAGTGTTAAGGTCCCCTGTTATTATGGTATTATCAGATATCATATTGCTCAGACTGAGTAAGGTCTGTTTCAAGAATCTGGGAGCAGCAATTTAAATTGGGTGCATAGATATTTAGAATTGAAATGTCTTCTTGTTGTATTTTTCCCTTGACCAATATAAAGTGACCATCTTTGTCTTTTTTGACTTTAGTTGCTTTAAAACCACATGTACCTGAAAATAAGATTGCAACTCCTCTTTTCTTCTGAATTCCATTTGCCTGAAAAATTGTCTTCCAACCCTTGACTCAGAGCTTTAATTTGTCTTTTGAAGCCAGGTGTGTTTCTTGCAGACAGCAAATGGATGGCTTGTGTTTTTTAATCCAGTCAGCCAATCTATGTCTCTTCAGTGGGGAATTCAAGCCATTAACATTTATTGAGATAATTGATAAGTGTGGTAGTATTCTATTCGTCTTATTTTGTGAGAGTCCATTGCTTAGTTTTATCTTTTGCATCAGTGTGGAGGTTTGGTTCTGTCCTTTAATTTCTGAGTTCTTACTTTGCTGCTGATCCATTGTGGTGGTCAGTGTGCAGAACAGGTTGAAGTATTTCCTGTAGAGCTGGTCTTGTTGTGGCGAATTTCCTCAATGTTTGTATATCCGTAAATGATTTGATTTCTCCGTCAATTTTGAAGCTTAGCTTAGCAGGGTACAGAATTCTGGGCTGGAAATTGTTCTGTTTAAGTAGATTAAAGGTAGATGACCATTGTCTTCTTGCTTGAAATGTTTCATTAGAGAAGTCTGCGGTCACTCTGATGGATTTGCCCCTGTAGGTCAACTGGTGCTTACTCCTGGCAGCTTGCAGAATCTTTTCTTTTGTCTTGACTTTGGACAGGTTCATCACAATGTGTCTTGGAGAAGCTCAGTTAGAGTTGAGGCGACCTGGGGTCCGATAGCCCTCTGAAAGCAGTGTGTCAGAATCTTTGGTGATATTTGGGAAATTTTCTTTTATAATATTCTCTAGTATGGCTTCCATTCCTCTGGGGCATTCTTCTTCCCCTTCTGGAATTCCTATAACTCATATGTTGGAACGCTTCATAAAGTCCCATAATTCTGACAGTGAGCGTTCTGCTTTCTCTCTCTTCTTTTCTGCCTCTTTTACTATCTGAGTTATCTCAAAAACTTTGTCTTCTACCTCTGAAATTCTTTCTTCTGCATGGTCTAACCTGTTGCTGATACTTTCCATTGCATCTTTAAGTTCCCTGATTGACTGTTTCATTTCCTTCAGCTCTGCTATATCCTTTTTATATTCTTCATATCGTTCATCTCTGATTTGATTCTGTTTTTGGATTTCCTTTTGGTTATTTTCCACTTTATTAGCAGTTTCCTTCATTGTTTCCATCATTTCTTTCATTGTTTTCAACATGTGTATTCTAAATTCCCTTTCTGTCATTCCTAACATTTCTGTATAGGTGGAATCCTCTGCAGTAGCTACCTCAGGGTCCCTTGGCGGGGTTGTTCTGGACTGGTTCTTCATGTTGCCTTGAGTTTTCTGCTGATTCTTCCTCATGGGCGATTTCTTTTATCTGTTTCCTTGCCCTAATTTTCCTTTCACTTCCTCTTGCTCTTTAAGTTCTCGTGCCTGTGGACTAAGGGTTACAGGACCAGAAGGGTGAGAAGGTTGAAGAGCAAAAAAGGGATGAAAGAAAGGAGGACTGAGTGATAAGGAAAAGAAAAGAAAAATAGAGAAAGGAGATGGGGTGGGTAAAAGGAATATTGACAAAAAGAAGAGAGGCACAGAAAGAGGGAGACAGAGCAATATAGGTGTACAGTAGGGTACTTTGATACAACCTTAAAAAAAACCCCACCTTCTGGGGGTGCCCAGTTGGGTGGTTCCCTTGAGGTCAGCAGCTCTTTGCTAACCTGATCAGACACAGTACCCCACCTCCACCAAGTAGAGAGGAAAGACAAAAATGCTATAAATCAAACCAAAACAAGCAAACAGAAAACTTTACAGGATAAAATTGGCTGGAAAAAACAAATAATAGCGGTAGAAACACTAACAAAAATGAAGTTCTAATTATTGAAATAGGCAGCAATGGGAAATTATAATTAAACTAGAAAAATTGAGAAAGAAAAAGGATCTGTATGGAAAAGGTTGAACTTAAAAAACAAAACAACAATCCACAACATCAAAATAAACAAAAAAAACAACCAAACCAAAAAAAAAAAAAAAACACACAACCAAAAACCAAGGAGTATGTATATGTTATTGAATATTGTCTGGGCAACACATGGTCTTCTGGGGTATGAGATGTTAATCACAATTCTGATACGACTGGAGGCTGCTAGTTTCTCAAACCCCAGCAGGTAGACACCCTAAATCTCTCTTCAGCCCACTTAAAAGGCACTTTGAACTTGTTCACTTACTGAGCAGAAGCTTTCTCAGGGAAGTGCTTGTCGCTGGAATCACTGCTGAAGTGGCTATCCACTTACCCTGTGTGTCAAAACTGGTTTCCCTCTGCCCCCGAGGGTTAGGGCTGCAAGGCGGCTCAGACCCCGCCCTTAGGCTACTTGGTCGCTGGGTTACCAGCTCCCACCCAATTCCAGCTCTGCGACCCTGAGGGCGGAGCTTGCCGGGGCAGATGGTTCACAATGTCTGCCTGTGACCCAGAGCCAAACACTATTAGCTCCGTCTGACTCAGCGGCTCAGACTGGGGCCCTAGACAAAGGCCAAAGTTCTCCGCACTCCCGCTCAGGCTCTCCCCAAGGAAGTTCAGCTGAGTGCCAAGTCCAAAGACACCAAAACAATTCACAGGTAAGGCCTTTCTGGTTTGCAGTCTCGCTGCTACTGAACTTACAGTTGCAGGCGGGTTAAGACGGATTGAACACACGCGACCACTTGCGGGTTTTCCACTGTTTTAGTCCTCCTCTTGGGGTCCAGAAGTCTCTCGCTGACTCCCTGTATCCTCTCAGGGGTGATGATAGGCAGATCCCACCAGCCAGAGATGCCTGGAGTCCTATATCCCCAGACTCACGGTGCCCAGATGCAAGGAAGCTGTTACTCGGCTGCCATCTTGCTCCGCCTCCCCCAACAGTTCAATTTTTAATTCATTCACTCAACAACTATTTATTGAGTGCTTACTGTATGCCCAGCCCTGCTCTGCAGGCTGGCAGAGATAAGCAGAGAAGACGAAAACAAAATTAAAAGTATATTAGATATTGTGAAATTAAGGAGAAAAATTAAATGGAAATGGAGGGTAGGGAGTATATCTCACGCATCTCCCCACTGGGCACACAGTAGGTGCTCAAAAAATATCTGTTGGGTGAATTCTAAAATTTAAAAACGGAGAGAGAAAGAACTGTGAGATCATCTTCTTCCAAACTTTCAGTTTACAGGTGGGGAAACGGAAGCTCAGAGAGGCTAAATGGTTAGCAAAATGTGGCTGATGCCTATTAAGGAAGAAGACGGCTGTGTCTTCTGCAACCCAAGGCCAAGGGCTCCACTAACGCCCCATCTTGCTCCTCATCCATTGTGACCAACTCAGGGTGACTCTGAATCTGCTCGTGGCTGGAAATGAGCCTGTGCGGCCAGACCCTATCCTGGGTGAGCCGGATTCAAGGCCGGGGCAATGGTGGTGACCAGATGCACTGAGCCCCACCACTGCCTGCAGCCCCGTCGGCATGGATGAGTAGAGGGGGAGCCCCTGGCACAGCTGCTCTGATCTCTTGGGTGTGTTCATACTTGCTCAGCGCAAGCACGTGGGTGAGGTCCAGGCACACTGTCACCACAAATGGGCCACAGGCCAGGCTCCGAGCCTGTCACACACTGGATCAAAGGCTGGAGCACAGGCCCGACACTCTGGCCGCACAGCGCAGGGCCCTGTGACGGGGAGAGGCTCCTTTACTGGGGGAGGGGCCTGGAAGGGCAGTGAAGAGAGAGATGGGGAGGAGCGGTGAAGGCAGGGGGGACACTGGCTGTGCTCAGGGAGCAGGAACAGATCTGTGGGTGCCCAGGGCCATCTGCCAGAAAGGGCTGGCTGTGTGAAGAGGTGGGTGGTGGCCTGGAGGTTGAGTCTTCCCAGGAAGCCGCCGTAGGTATTGAGCAGGGGGGCCTATCTAGAGAATTTGAAATGCCAGCTTGGTGTCCTCATCCTCTGGATGACCTGATTCTCTGAGCCTCAGTTTCCTCATCTGAAAAAGGGGAATAAGATTAGTGCTTATTTTTGGGATGGTTGTGAGGATGGAGTGGGCCCCATTCGAGATTCATGTCTTTGACAAACATCTATCGAGTGTCTACTGAATACCAGGTACTGGGGCTGAAGTGGGATTTGATGGTGAAGGATGAAGGCTTCTGACTCCCAGGGGGAGTGGGTAGGGAGAGGCACAAGGTAACCAGGTTCTCAAGGTGTGGAGAGGGGCCAGAGGGCCAGGAAGGGCATTTCCTCAGTCTGAAGGGGTCAGGGTGGGCTCCTGGGGGCAGGACTATCCCTATCAGGGATGGAAATTTGCCCCTGTGATGTGAGTGGGAGCCACCTGCATTTGGTGGTGGCAGTAGGCAGGAGAGCCAGATGTCCCTCAATGTGGGGACGGTCCCCTCAGACAGGGAAAGGGCCCACGCCCCACAGGATGGTCTGCTATCTCTCTCAACACTCATGTAGGTGAAACTCGGCTTGGGATTATCTGTGTCTGGAATCTCTCCATTTTACATATAAATGCAATTTTTATTCCCACTCAGTTTTATTAGCCCCTGAGTTTTCCAGACGTGCAACCACTGTGTAAATTGAGGGAAAGTTGTTCTCTGTTTCATTTGGACTTTAACCAAGAGTTGGTCACCATTTTGGAGAATCACGTCACCCACAGCCTTCCTGCCTGTAATGTCTGAGTCACGGACCGGGCACACCTGTGGCTGTCGGCTTTGGGGTTCTTGAACAGTGGCAATTGTCAGCCTCAGGGAGCATCCAGAGTCCCCAACAGGATTTTATGGCAAATTTCCTTCCTCTTAATTCTCCTTTATGTTGCCTATTATAATTAGGGCATGAGATCCATGTTCCTAAAATCACATGTAGAGGTGAATTACATACCTATGAATTCAACTTCAAGATAGAAAGGCACATAACAAAATATTAGTTTCATGCAAAGAATGGCCTGTGGGTCTAAAATTTGCGAGGCCTGCATCAGGAGTCCAGGGAATGGTTTTGTGATGGGTGAGTCCGGAGCGATGGGTGAGCCTGGAACAGTCGTGGGCACATCAGCAAGAAGCTGGCATACCACAGGAATGAATCAGGACAGCGGGGCCAAAAATCGTGCCACCTCCTCCAGGTGGAAACCTAGCAAGCACCTTTGCCTGGCACAAACCCGCCTGGGTTCGCAAAAACACGTCAGGTGGTGAAGACTTTCAGTCTTGCAGGGAGCCCGTGAGCTCACGGTCAACCCTGAACTGGGCTGGAAAGGTTAAGGCTCTTTGAAGAGAACAAGACTTTGAACCTGAATCCACGTAAGCGGCAGTCACCCTCTAAGGAGTGTGAGGGACTAAGTTCACCGGCTGATGACAGCAGAAAAACGTCAATGAGAGACATTTCCTGTAAGTTAACAGGTTACTTGGGCAGAGTACACCGACCTGCTCGACAGCCCTGGTGACTCACCTGCTCCAGCCTTGTAATCCCAGCACTGTGGGAGGCTGAAGCAGGTGGATCTCCTGAGTTCAGGAGTTCAAGACCAGCCTGAGCAAGAGTGAGACCCTGTCTCTATAAAAAATAGAAAACTAATGGGGCCTTGCAGCAAGCACCTGTTGTCCCAGCTACTCTGGAGGCTGAGGCAAGAGGATCTCTTTAGCTCATGAGTTTGAGGCTGCTATGTACTGGGATAATGCCACAGCACTCTACCCAGGGCAACAGAGTGAGGCTCTGTCTCCAAAAAAAAAAAAAAAAAAAAAATTTAAAAAGAAAAAAAGTAGTTTCTTTGTTCAATAAATGTGCAAATATTTAAAAGTCAAATTTTGAGGTGTTCAGAATTCCTGCTGGTGACCCCTGTCACTATGAGAGGGGTAGGCTGGAGGGCCAGACATTGGCCAGGTCACCCAAGATTGAACCTAACCTCGATTTTATTGGGAAATGGTTGGTGAATGCTGAGCCCAGAGAAAGGTGATAAGATTTGCATTTTACAGCTTCAGTCTGGCCACAGGGCAGCCAATGGATGGGAGGGGCCGACACTAGCCCAGGAGGCCAGTTAGGAGCCTGCAGAAGTCATTGGGGTGTGGGGGGACAGTGGTGGCTCAGGTCATGCAGTGGTACTGGGGATTGTCAGAGGGCACAGCTGTGGCCTGGTTCATCCAGGGTGGGCTAGGGTCTTCTTCGGGGCTGAGAGAAGAAGAGACATTCACCTGAACTACAAATGGGTTGTGAGGAAGACGGTTGAGTGCAACCAACCCCGCTGCAGCCCCGCCAGGCAAGGTGAGCACAATTCTCCTAGCAAAGCCCCAGGGCAGGCCCTTTGTGATCATTGTCACCATTCCTACGGACCAGGGCCCATGTCCTTGACACGGTCACATGTCTGGGACTCCAGCCTCAAGGGCAGGACAGCCAAGTGAGCCCTGGCCAGCACACACCTGCCCCTCAGAGAGACATCCTAGAGCTCTTCTGGAAGCAGAGTTGACAGGTCTCATCATCGCCAGATTCATCCTCGGGCACAGCCTGCATCCGCAGAGACTGCCCAGGGGCTGCCCCCACCTCCCCCATGGCAAAGACCTGGGTCCTTTTGGTCAGCTGGGAGCCTCAAAGTCAAACCTGCTTTTGCTGTAATTGGAGGGGGTGGGTGCACCCAAGAGCCTCCTGTTCCTGTGGACAGTCACCGGCAGCCTTGAGAAGAGGTGCAGGAGGTCCTTCCTGTAGTACCTCTCCACAACTGCCAGCCCTGCCCAGTGTCCAAAGGTCCTTCTGCACCGGACCTGGCTGGGAAGGGTCACTTCTGCCTCCCAGGCCCTGCTGGACCAGAGCTGCGAGCCCTTGTGGGTTAGGGGCGCCCTCTGCTGGACACTTTCACAGCAGCTGTCAGCTGCCTAGACAGGCCTCAGGAATTGGACATTTGGGGGATTGTGGCCAGAATGTGGCCCAGGAGGGGGCCGAGAGCCAGTGACTGGGAGCAGAGGGCTGATCCCCTAGTGTGAGAACGAAGACACAGGTGGAAGAGCCTGTGCAAAGTTTCTACAGCCCCATAAACAGAGGTCTACCCAGTGGTACTCCTAGCTACCCCACCCCAGGCCACCCCCCAGGCTGTCTTGTAGGGCATCTTTTATTTAGGATTCACAGCTGTCCAGGAGAATCACAGGACTAAAATTATTTGCATGGCTGCAACAACTCCTAACAGCTGTCAACAGAGCTCTGTAAAATAGAGAAAACGATAATAGCACTTACCTTGGAGGGCTCATGTGAAGAGTAAAGGAACTAACATTTATGTATATAAAATTCTTAGAGCATGGCACAAGGTAACTGCTCAAAAAAATATGGGCTTTCATTATTCTCAGCCCGGCTGCAAATCACCCTGGGAGCTTTATTTTTTTATTTTTATTTTTTGGCCAGGGCTGAGGCTTGAACCTGCCACCCTCAGGTATATGGGGCGACACCCTACTCCTTGAGCCACAGATGCCACCCTCACCCTGGGAGCTTTAGACACATACTCATGTGTGGCCTCAGTGGGGAGGGATGGGGCAGGTCCTGATTTAATTGGTCATTAATTGGCTTCAGTGCAAGTCAGCACTCCCCAGGTGATCCTGATGTTCAAGCAAGGTGAGAAGCCCCAGGCTGTGAGAAGTCCCCATGGCAGGGCTGCATCCCAGGCCCGGGGTACAGTGGGCAGCACCTGACAGGTGTCAGGAAATGCTGGAGGACTGCTTGGATGCCCTTGGCATCTGTGTCACTCTTTACTCAACATCAAGCCTTTGCATCTCCTCTGCCTTTGGAGGCAGGTCACCCACTCAGACGCAGGTCATCAGCCCTGAAATAAAGACAGGCTTTGTCCCATCCTGAAAGTCCCTAATACACATGAAGTCACCCAGCCCTGCCTCTATCTGCCAAGGGCTCAGAAAGAATCCACCCTGTTTTTTTCTCAGTCCCACATGACTGGTCCCTGAATTCCCAGGATGTGCCAGAAAATGAAATTTGGGTCCAGCAAGGATGTAGGGGCAGATTGAGGCCAAGCTCCAGCCGGGGCTCATGTCTGGCTCACTCCTCCCTCCCAAGTCACTTAAATCCCTCTTCCCCAAAAGATGGTAATATGACTTCAAAGGACTCTCTGGGTCATTCCCTCACCTCAAAGTACCTCACAGGCTAGGATGGTGATAATAATGGCACAGGTGGGTCTGCATGAGTGGGAACCCCAGCAGCAGGCTCAGGCTGGCTGATGTGTGAGCCTCCTGGCTGCCCTTCCAGTACTAACCTCTGATCCCATTCAACTGTGGCTTGGAGGGGTGTTCCAGAATTCAAGCCCACATTTGCCTAAGTGTGAAGCCCTATCTTTTCTAGTCTGTTTGGGTGTTAGAATGAGATGAGCTGAAATGTTAGCCAGGGGTCCAAGGGACCTCCTTAAATTATCTGTTGTTTTGAGACAAAGTTTCACTGTGACACCCTGGATAGAGTGCCGTAGCATCATAACTCACAGCAACAAAAAATTCTTGGGCTCAAGTGATCTTACCTCAGCCTCTCAAGTAGCTGGAACTACAGGCATCCGCCAAAACGCCTGGCTATTTTTCCTATTTTCAGCAGAGACAGGGTCTTGCTCTTGCTCAGGCTGGTCTTAAACTCCTAGCCTCAAGAAATCCTCTTGCCTCAGTCTTCCAGAGTACTGGGATTACAGGTGTGAGCCACTGCACCTGGTCTCAAACTGTCTCTTGAAAATAGCATGCTGGAAGATGAGGAATGGGTCTAGGAAGGTCTGGGTTTCATGGAGGGACTGGTTCACTCCCATCTCTAACTTGGTGTCTTGTGACAAGGAGTTGGCACTGCAAGTGTTTGTTGATTTAAACATTCATTTATTCATTCTTTCAACAAATATTTATTGAGCGCCTACTGGGTATTTTATGAGTAATAGGACCTGGAGAGTGAACAAGACAGACAAGGTCCATGGGCAGAGAAGAGAGACAAAAAGTAAACAAAGATAATGACAGGTTATATCAGTTATCTACCGCTGCATTACAAATATCCCATGACATTTGTCTTAAAATGACCAATCATTTGTTTCCTCACAATTTTGCAACATGGGCTGGGCTCAGCTGGGTGGTTCTTTTGCTGGTCTTAGCTGAGGTCACTGCCAGGCCCAGCTGTTGTCAGGCACCTCCCGTCAGGATTGAGGAGTTTGGGGTGGCCCCACTCACATGTCTGGGGCTTTGGTGTGACTGTCAGCTAGGCCTCTGTGTCCATGCGGTCTCTTCTTGTTGAAATCGTCCGGCCTGAGGGCCTCCCTACACAGTGGTCAGGTTTCAAGAAACCCAAGGCCGATCTGCAAGGCCATTCTGGCATTGTGAGTCACAGGATCAGCCCAGAACCAAGCAAAAGGGAAAATTTATTCCCGTTTTTTGATAAGAACATCTGTAAAAGAATATGGCCCTATTTTTGAGTCTACTAAAGACCAGGAAACAAATGAACCAAGTGTCAAACTAGGGCAGAAATCAGAAATCGGGCCTGCAGACATGTATTTACTCGCCCAATACACAGTATTAAGACTAAATGTTTTTGAAAAAACTTAACTTCAAATGCAGAAACCAAAGCATTTCATGTAAACCTCCAGCTTTTCCAGCTTCTTTGATCAGAAGACATGGCCACCCAAAGCCCAATTTCTGCCCAGCAGTGGAGCATTTGCTGGGCAGGAGCTGTCCCTCCTCCATGGGGCACTGTGGTCACCTCTCCCTAAGGATTCCTAACACTGAGGCAGCGCACTCACTGCATGAGGCCTCTTCAGCAATCATCGTTCTGATGGGAGAGAACTGGGAGTGAAACCTCTCCCCGATCCGTGGGTCTAACAGAACTGCAACAGTGCAAATGGACTGGGTTGAGCCCAAGTTTGGTTATTGGTGTTTGATATTTCTCCATATACTTTTGCTTCTCTTTTGTAACCACTATGTCCTCCATGGTGTTTTCACGGTTGGAGGACAGGTGCAGAGATGTTGTTTGTGAAGAGGCAACATTGCTTCCGCTGTGCCCTAAAGCATGACAAGCTGGCAGGCAAGGGTGTTAGGGGGAAAGACACGTAAATGCTGATGTCCTGAGGTCACAGAGGGCCCCCAGGGCTGGAGGGCGAGCACGGGAAGAAGCTGGTGCTGTGTAAGAGACACTTTGCAGTGGCTCAGAGACCACATGGTGACAGTTCCATTTTCAAAGCAGTGGGGCAGCAGCAGAGGTTTGAAGCTGCGGAGCGACAGGGAAGCCTTTCCAAAGATGCTGGCGACGGGGAATCAGACTGCAAAATGTAGGGACCAGGACTTGGGGGTGGGTTTCTACAGCAGTTGAGAGGGATCCGTGGAGATTACTGGTGAGGACAGCTTCCGCCCTTGCTGCTTGGGTAAGGAGAGACCCCCGGCAACTCAGGTGGGCCCAGGTCTTCTGTGGTAGCCTCTGGAAAGTATAAAGTTTGAACAGCCCAGATCTGGAGAGACTAGGACCAGCAGGCTCTGCCCAGAGCCCTGGCATGTCTGAAGCAGACATATCATTTCCAAGATGTCCCGAGAAGGAAGGTTCTCGGCCCACCTGCATCCTATTGCTGGGTCCCCTCCAGGTTCATCAAATTCCAGTTTCCAGAGGGTGGGGCTGTGGACAGTCCTTGTGGCTGTAACAAACGACCACAAACGTAATGGCTTAAAACAATACAAATGCTTTATCTGCCAGGCCAGAATTCAACACTGGTCTCATTGGATGACAACCAAGGTGTGGGCCGGGCTGTGTTCCTTCCGGAGGCTTTCAGGGTGGGTTTGCTTCCCTGCCTTTCCCAACTTCTAAAAGTTGCCTTCATTCGGGCGGTGCCTGTGGCTCAGTCGGTAAGGCGCCGGCCCCATATACCGAGGGTGGCGGGTTCAGGCCCGGCCCCGGCCAAATTGCAACCAAAAAAAAAAAAATGGCCGGGCGTTGTGGTGGGCGCCTGTAGTCCCAGCTACTCGCGAGGCTGAGGCAAGAGAATCGCGTAAGCTCAGGAGTTGGAGGTTGCTGTGAGCTGTGAGGCCACGGCACTCTACCGGGGGCCATAAAGTGAGACTCTGTCTCAAAAAAAAAAAAAAAAAGTTGCCTTCATTCTTTGCCCTTCAGCCCTGAATATGCCGACCTTTGAGATTGCTGCCACACCTCCTGTCTCTGACCCTCCTGCTTCCCCTTAGGACCCTCGTGATCACACTGGGCCCACCTGGCCATTGAGAATACACCCCTCCATCTCAAAATCCTTAATCACATCTGCAAAGCCTCTTTTGCCACACCAGGGGACACATTCACTGGTTCTGGGATCAGGATGTGGCTGTATTTAGGGGGCAGGGGCATCATTCCCTCTACCACAGGGTTGGGCTGTCTCGAGGTTGTCTTGCAGCAGAGGTGAGAACCTCAGGCTCTTCTGCCCGCGTCTCTGGAGTCTGTTGGAGTGGAGGGAGCTTCTGTCAGTGCTGGTCTCACTGTATGGTGTCTAATGACACAGAGATGGCATGAAGGGTAAGGATGGTTGTAGAAAGAACACGGGTATCAGGCAGACCTGGCTCCAAATCCCAGCTCTATGATTTGGAGCGAGTTACTTAATAGCTTGTGACTTTCTCAGAATCTGTTGAGTGAGGGTGATGAAGACCATGTGAGAATATTGTGGGTGTAACCAGTAAGTGTAGAGGACCCTCCACGGGGCCTGGGAGGGTAGGTGCTCCATGGATGCTGGCCCTGGGCAGCTTAGAGGACAGGAGGGAAGCGAGCCAAAGCAAGCTGCGCCCCCTCCCTCCTCCACCCCGTGCTGGGCACACATGGGCAGTGATGGCAGCTGCTCCCTGGCCATGCTGAAAACTGTGTTTTTCCTTTCTTGGCCATGGCTGATAAGTATATCCTGCTGGACGAAAATACTGCCACCCTTACAGTAAGAGTCCCAGGCTGGGAAGTGTCCGGCACCCACCTCTTCTCCAGCCCGGGCAGCTAAGGGTGAGCCGGGGGTCCCTTCCCACCCAGCTGGCAGCTGTGACAGTGTGCAGAAGTGGGAAGTTTACAACTCCCAGCACTGATGGAGCTCAGAGGCAAAAGTACCACACCCAGCATGGAGGCTCAATGTGACCAACCGTGGCTCTCAGCACTGCCATGAGGTGACTTGTTCAGTTCTCACCACCACCCTGTGGCCATGGGTCCCTGCTACTGTCCCCTAGCTAGTGGATGACTTAGTGGTGGACACTGGATCAGAACCCAAGGTTGGCTCCGGGACCTGGGCTTTTAACTGGAAGGCAGCTTCCTATTGAATCTAATTTGGCCCAGCACTGACTTGTGCCAGTAACCTGGGCACTTTGCGAGGCCAAGGTGGGAAGATTGCTTGAGCCAGGAGTTCAAGACTACCCTGAGCAACAGAGCAAGACTCTGTCTCTAGAAAAAAAAAAAAAAATAGAGAAACTACAGAAAAACAGTTTTAGAGGCTGGAGTGACACCTTAAAAGGCTCCTTCCAAGTCCCTAATGCCAAGGTTAGGTCTGGGGTGGACACACGGGATCTCGGTGAACACTGGCTGAGGCACACACTGGGGGTGACTCCAGAGTGCCCCGAGGGCATCTCTAACTCACCCCTGCAGCCTCTCCCTTCCTCTACCCTGCTTTGGGTATAGAAGGAGATTCCCCATTTTCTCAATATTACTCCCTGTCTTCTCTGCCTCACTTTAAAAAATTCAGGTAGAATTGGCCCAACATAAACCATGCCAGAGGAACAATTCAGCAGCATGTAGCACGTTCACAGCGTTGTGCAACCACCTCTATCTAGTTCCAAGTTTTTTCACCACCCGGAAGGAAACGCTGTACCCATCAGCTGTCACTCCCTCTTCCCCTTCCCCTCAGCTTGGTAACCAGCCATCTACTTTTTGTTTCTGGAGTTTGCCTGTCCTCTGGGCATTTATATAAATGAAGTCCTACAGTATGTGGCCCTTTGTGACTGCCTTTTTTCTCTGTGCATAGTGTTAGAGGCTTATCCGTGTTGCAACAAGGGTCAGTACGTGACTCCTTAACATGGCTGAGTACTATGCCATCGTATGACCAGACACATTTCGTTTATCCGTCAGTCTACTGATGGCCATCTGGGGTATCTCCATCTTTTGGCTGATGTGGCTAATGCTGTTGTGAACACTCACGTACCAGTGTTTGGGGGTCTGTTTCCACTTTTCTTTTGAACTTTGGGTCCTGTGTGCCTTCTTCACAGGGGCAGCACCACTTTACATTTCCGTAGTAGTGCGTGACGGCTCCAGTTTCTCTCTGCTCTCACCAATACTTATTTTCAGTTTGATTAAAAACCCTTTTGGGGGGCCAGGTGTAGTGGCTCACGTTTTGGGAGGCCAAGGCAGGTGGATTGCTTGAGCTCAGGAGCTCAAGACCAGGTTGAACAAGAATGAGACCCCCATCTCTACTAAAAATAGAAAAATTAGCTGGGCAAGGGGGCAGGCACCTATAGTCCCAGCTACTCGGGAGGCTGAGGCAGGAGGCTTGAGCCCAGGAGTTTGAGGTTGCTGTGATGATGCCACTGCACTCTAACCTGGGCAACAGTGAGGCTGTCTCAAAAATAAAAAAACCCACATTTAAAAAAAATGATAGTGTCCTACAGAGTGATATGCTTACCCTTCATGTTTATCAGCAGAGTAAGGCACCACTCATCCCAACTCTACTGGTTCAGTTGAAGAAAAGGACTCTTTATTTATTTTTTTTTTGTAGAGACAGAGTCTCACTTTATGGCCCTCGGTAGAGTGCCGTGGCCTCACACAGCTCACAGCAACCTCTAACTCCTGGGCTTAAGCGATTCTCTTGCCTCAGCCTCCCGAGTAGCTGGGACTACAGGCACCCGCCACAACACCCGGCTATTTTTTGGTTGCAGTTTGGTCGGGGCCAGGTTTGAACCCGCCACCCTCAGTATATGGGGCCGGCGCCTTACCGACTGAGCCACAGGCGCGGCCCGAAGAAAAGGACTCTTGAAATCTCGTGTTGTCGGTAGAGAATTCTTGGGTCTAAATGGAAGGGGTGGGCCCCACGCGGAGCCAATGGAAGGAGCTGACCCAGACCTTAGAAGAATCCTGTCTTGCCCAAGGCTTTGGATGGTGGTGAAAGCCAGGAGCACGATCCACTCACACCCCAATCTCAGAGGGCAGAGGTCTTATGAACAAACTTTCTAATTCTCTAGAGAACTATAATTTTCTTTAAAAAGCTCACTCAGATTTGGTCTTAGTTAAAACAAACAAACAAACAAATCTTGGCTTTCAGTAGCTTCTATTCTGATCGAAAGGTGGTGTCCTAAGTCAGCCCCCAGGCAGCAGCTCTCCCTGGCTGACCCTCTGGCACACATCATCTGATGACCCACCCTTAGCCAGCAAGTAAACACCGGACCAGCTTCCAAAAAGCTCAGCCCCCCATTGGGAGAGACGGCTGTGCTACACCATTGTTATGGGTGTGGATGTCGGCACTGGCCTTGAATCCCAACTCTGCCATCTATGCTGGGCCCGTGAGTTTGGCAAAGTGACTTCTCAGCACCTCAGTTTTCTCTACCATAAAATGGAGAGAATAACGACGCCTTCTGCCCAGAGTTGTTACGATGACAAAGTGAGTTAACACACTTGTGGTGCTGGAGACGGTCCCATTCCCAGAGCTGTTCAATGAGGGGTAAGGAGCCACTCTCAGAGTGGTCAGCCAGGTCAGGGATGGTGCCCCCTGGACACCAGATTTGTCCATCTATCTTGGGTACCAGTTTCTGGCTAAGGTTGTGTTTAAACCACGTGCTCCACTGCAACCCTCCCACCTATAAAGATAAGAGAGCTTACAGACTTTAGGGCTTGGCTATGGAGGAGGAAAAAAGTAAAACCCAAGTGCCACAGTTATGCTGCACTGCGGGATCAAAGACGAATGTTCCATTTCTCCTTTTCCACTTAATTTCGGGAGTGAGTCTGCAGACTTCACCTGCACACACTTGCTCTTACTTAACCTGGACATTACAGCAGGTTCTCCAAGGTCTTTGCCTCTCTCTTCAGTAGAGATCTGCCTCACATATTTAAAAAAATATATTTTTTTAAGTAGCACCCACCAATCTTTGTACATTTACTGTCTCTGAACATGGCAGCCAGAGAAAATGATGGAGACTTCTATTCTCTACAGATGGAATCCTGCAGCACGTAACTAAGCCCTCAGCATCAGGTGCTCTACTCCTCTTACGTCTGTTTTCTCTCTCTCTTCTGAGAAAGCAAGTTCAAAACTGTTTTTTGGGAAGAAAGCAATAGAGACTGATGCTGACAGAAATAGGAGAGACCAAGGCAGTGACGTGCGTGGAGTATGGCTGTCAAGGGACATGTCTTACGTCACAGCTGAGGGTCTAGCAGCTGACACCCAGACCACTTACGTTATAAAAAAGACAATATTACATCCATAAATCCAATCGAGCTGTATTGATAACTGATTTAGAAGGAATCACTCTAAAAATTAGAAACCATCAGACTGCCTTCCCCATCAAGTTATTTTATTAGGTTAATTAAACAGTTTAGAGACAATTGATTCACTTTGTTTGGTACCCTTCTAGAAAATATTTCAAGTTTTAAACGAACTTCCAATACATAAAACAAAATTACTTTACCATACACAAATTTCAGATCAAAATACAACACTCTGTTTCTGTTTTCTTACAGTTATAAAATCCAGTCAATACAAACTACATAAAAAAGATAAAACACTTTCACTGATCCTTGGTACAAGAGAACAGCACAATGGCGACGTGTCCCCAAAGCACAGGTCTGGTGCTCATGAGAAAGGATCGGCCCTATGGTTAGTTACCCCACAATATAAGGAAGCATGTAAACAAAGTGCGTGTTACTTAATTTAAGAAAGTTAACATATCCTTTTTGCATCAGTATTACCTGTAAACCATAAAGCAACTTTGTAAGAAAGGTTACTAATTAAAAATTACTTCTGACTTTGTAAAATTTCATACCAGCAAAGGAATAGAAAATTACTCCACAGAACAAATACATTTGGACCATGGGATGTGAGACACTGCAGTGAAATCACAAGTTTTCTACTATCCTACTGAATTGAAGAGTACAATTTTACAAGTTGCAGCCTTCCAGGACTTCACATATTTTGAATTTCCTATATAACATCTTTCATTTAGTTTTATGTATTTTCATTGCAAATCCCTGCTTTTCAGTCATAGGACTTTGTTTAAAGATAAGTTGATCACACACAATACAGCCTCATCTCAAGACATGTATACGGAGACTTTCTCAAGTTGTAATGTTATCATCTAATAAAAGGTGCGGGATGTAAATTAAAAACCATTTTGCGTGTACCATGTCAGAAAATACAGATTATGTTAATTAAACCGATCTGTGTGTTCAACATGATGAATTTTGATATGGTTGTTTGTGGACTTTTCCTCATAGTATTAAAAGCATTGAGATGACAAGTCAAGAATGTGCTAAGAACTGGTTCTTCACAAGAGTGACAGCCACGTATTTAGGTGTCTGGTGCCAGCACAAGATCAACACTGGCCGATCTGCTGAACCAGGGCCCACTGTGAACAGAGAAGCCCTGAATTTGGGTGAGTACCATTTACCATCCTTGAATTTTCTCTCATAGTGGAAGACCTACGCCAGTGACAAGACACAGATGAGTTAAGAATAACCAAGCCGAAAAAACAGTGAAGGACTCTATTCCTTTCACAGTAGTGCAAAAGAAGATGAAATATTTGGGAGTATACCTAACAAAGGACATGAAAGATCTCTACAAAGAGAACTATGAAACTTTAAGAAATAGCTGAAGATGTTAACAAATGGAAAAACATACCATGCTCATGGCTGGGAAGAATCAACATTGTTAAAATGTCTATATTACCCAAAGCAATATATAATTTTAATGCAATTCCCATTAAAGCTCCATTGTCATATTTTAAAGATCTTGAAAAAAATACTTCCTTTTATATGGAATCAGAAAAAACCTCAAATAGCCAAAACATTACTCAGCAATAAAAACACAGCAGGAGGAATCACGCTACCAGACCTGAAACTGTACTATAAATCGATAGTGAGCAAAACAGCATGGTACTGGCACAAAAACAGAGAAGTAGATGTCTGGAACAGAATAGAGAACCAAGAGATGAATCCAGCTACCTACCGTTATTTGATCTTTGACAAGCCAATTAAAAACATTCAGTGGGGAAAAGATTCCCTATTTAACACATGGTGCTGGGTAAACTGGCTGGCAACCTGTAGAAGATTGAAACTGGACCCACACCTTTCACCATTAACTAAGATAGACTCTCACTGGATAAAAGATTTAAGCTTAAGACATGAAACTATAAAAATACTTGAAGAAAGTGCAGGGAAAACTCTTGAAGGAATTGGCCTGGGTGAATATTTTATGAGGAGGACTCCCCCAGGCAATCAAAGCAGTATCAAAAATACACTACTGGGACCTGATCAAACTAAAAAGCTTCTGCACAGCCAAGAACATAGTAAGTAAAGCAAGCAGACAGCCCTCAGAATGGGAGAAAAAATTTGCATGTTATACCTCCGATAAAGGTCTAATAACCAGAATCCACAGAGAACTCAAACGTATTAGCAAGGAAAGAACACGTGACCCCATCTCAGGGCGGGCAAGGGACTTGAAGAGAAACTTCTCTAAAGAAGACAGACGCACGATCTACAAACACATGAAAAAAAGCTCATCATCCTTAATCATCAGAGAAATGCAAATCAAAACTACTTTGAGGTATCACCTAACCCCAGTAAGAGTAGCCCACATAACAAAATCCCAAAACCAGAGATGTTGGCGTGGATGTGGAGGAAAGGGCACACTTCTACGCTGCTGGTGGGAATGCACACTAATACGTTCCTTCTGGAAGGACGTTTGGAGAATACTTAGAGACCTAAAAATAGACCTGCCATTCGATCCTATAATTCCTTTACTAGGTTTATACCCAGAAGACCAAAAGTCACAATATAACAAAGACATCTGTACCAGAATGTTTATTGTGGTCCAATTCATAATTGCTAAGTCATGAAAGAAGCCCAAGTGCCCATCGACCCATGAATGGACTAGCAAATTGTGGTACATGTATACCATGGAATATTATGCAGCCTTAAAGAAAGATGGAGACTTTACCTCTTTCACGTTTACATAGATGGAGCTGGAACATATTCTTCTTAGCAAAGTATCTCAGGAATGGAAGCTAAATTAAAGCTTTCACATGAAGGCTATAACCCAACTATAGCACAAGACTATGGGGAAAGGGCCAAGGAAGGGGAAGGGAGGGGGAGGTTATGGTGGAGGAAGGGTAATGGGTGGGGTCACACCTATGGTGCATCTTAGAATAGGTACGGGGAAACTTACTAAATGCAGAATACAAATGCCTACATACAATAACTAAGAAAATGCCATGAAGGCTACGTTGAACAGTTTGATGAGAATATTTCAGATTGTATATGAAATCAGCACATTGTACCCATTGATTGCACTAATGTACACAGCTATGATTTAACAATAAAAAAAATAATTTATTAAAAAAAAAAGAAACAGATGAATTTACAAGTTGTGATGTGTTATGGGTGGACCTCATTCACAAGTAGGTACAAACATCTTTGTTACCAGCGGCCCACAGAGACGGAATGCAGGGCCTGCTACGGAGCAGGAGGGGAATGCATGAGGGTGGGTGAGTGGTGAGGTGCTTTTGTTAAATGGGTGGTGCTTTTGTTAAATCTACTGATTGCTCAACTGCTGATGCCTGCACAGAACTGGCAGCAACAGTGGTTCAACATTTCTGCTGAAGACACATTTTTTTTTTAATGGTTGTCACAATTCAGAAATGGTACGACACTAAACAAAAAGAGTATCACTGTGTCACTGGTGACCAGAATGGATGTAGGAGTGAGGAACCAAACAAAAGCTGTGCTACAAATGAGTTCAAAATGAAAAGAACCCTATGGGCAGAAAAAGCCATTAATTTATTTAATTAAGCATGTTTTGCTAAAGAGCCGGTGCTTTTTCAACTAACGGCCACTTGATATGTCTCCCAGCAAAACATTATTCCTCCAAGGAAATCAGATTGTCTGTCTTCATGTAGAATTTAAATTTTGAGGTACCTTATAGGGGAAGGAAGTTGCAACCTACCTAAAAAAAATTTTTTTTAAGACAGAGTCTCAAGCTGTTGCCCTGGATAGTGCCATGGCATCTTAGCTCACAGCAACCTCCAACTCTTGGGCTTAAGTGATTCTCTTGCCTCCCAAAGTAGCTGGGACTACAGGTGCCTGCCACAACGCCTGGCTATTTTTTTTTTTTGGTTGCAGTTGTCATTTTGCTTAGTAGACCCGGGCTGCGTTTGAACCCGCCACCCTAGGTGTATGTGGCCAGCGTCCCTGCCGACTGAGCTACGGGCACCACTTTCTAAATTAAAGGTCTATGTCTTGATTGTTTTTAAGCTGACAGCACCCTTTGGCCCTGTGTGCCAGGATCCTATAGGATTTTTTGCTTTTACAAACATAAGAGTCAAATTCAATGATCATATGCTAGATTGCTATTAATAAGTTTATTTTCTCAAGTTTTGTTTGAAGCAAAAATTCCTCTTGAAGAATAAAATGAGGTGGTCTCTTAATGTAAATAAGCAGTTCTGATTTCCTATCACAATCTGGAGCGCCGTGTCAGCACTAAATAGGAGAGGAAACAAGGCCTCCATCTGCTCTAACAAGTGCTAGGGAGAATGGTCCAGAAGAGAACCCAGGAAGAGACCTCCTGTGGTGACTCTGCAGATGGCTGTGGGGCTCCAGCACAGTGCGGAGCTGGGTGTGAGGTAGTGCTGTGGCCCCGGGGCAGGCCTGCAAGGTACCTGTTCTGGTGACAGTTGCCCAAGGGGCCTCCCAAGCACTGACCCGGGAGCTGCTGGGCCTAGGTGACAGGTCTGGCTCTCTAGTAAGGCCTGGTTGGGGCTCCCAGAAGAATGACAGATACTCGGTAGTTTGGGGAACTAGAAGGGCTATCCTCCTACCTTTATTTATTATTATTTTTTGGGGACACATAATTTAAGCAGTTAAAAAAATAGGTGGGGAAAAGTAAGGGCTCGATGAGAAGAGACGGTAGGTGGGAAGGAAAGTATATAAATAAGAGAATGCCTAAAACACGGCCAGAACACACTTCCTCCTGATGGACGTCTCAGAGCTGGCAGAGAAAGACATGCCTACCTCGCCAAGGACCCGCTTCCTCAGAGATCCCATCTAGCGGCACCAGACAAAAGCCAACACTAGGTCAAAGGTCATCAGTAGGTGAAGCTGACTTCAGAAACAGGGAGAAGACACAGGGCTGTCGCTGGAGGCTGAGTGGCTGCTCATCTGATCTGTTACCATGGTGATCGCTCATTTTCCCCTACTTCCGGGCAGGCATTAGAAGGTGAGGCTGGGGGTGGTCGGCAAGAGGCATACAGAGCAGGAGGCTGGCTCCAGAGCAGAGAATAAAACGCAGGGGACTTTCACCTGCGATGAGGACCTGACAAAACCCTGAGAAGAGTCAGATCTTGGAAACTCAACTCAGAGGAAGATGGCAGGACCATCGGCAAGGCTGCCAATCCCTCGGTGTGGGCAGGGCTGGAGGAGGCCAGCCCCCAGCTCCCCTACACGGGACCCTCTGAGGGGTCAGGCCTAGGACAGGCCCAGCGAGGCCCTGCTGGGAAGAACTCGATTTGTGCTCATCAGCTTTCTTACGTCTGCACAGACACTAAGGAATTTAAAACACTCATCGACAGCAGGAAGCCCTCTTCTAGTTGACTGTATGGTTTTAGGACAATGTTTGGAAACAGGAATATTTCTGAAAGTCCTACTAGAATCAAAACGCCCAGGTGCAGGTGGTGGAGGGGCTGTAGCGCTGGCCACAGCTGAGAGACTCACCTGGTGACGGGCAGAGAGGACAGAGGGAAGAACAGGCTATAGAAGGAATAGACTCTTCATCTCGAAAACGAGCTAAAAACTCAAGTACAAACATCATTGTTATTCCTTTTGCATTAAATGTTTTTCACAGAACCTGATTTGAAAGGAGCCACACCTGTGAGAAGCTCAGAGGAGTACTCAGTGCTCAAAAGGTACCCACTATGTCACAAGGCAGGTCTCTTCCAAAGTTGTAGAAATGACTTTTAAAAATCGTGTTGCTATAATTTCTGTTCACTGGCCTGAGCCAGGCTCCGGGTAGCACACACATCCACTGGGTTCGGGATAGTCTGTCCGACCATCGCCCCCACCGCACTGTCAGCCTTTGACAGCCTCCTGGCCCACTCAGGCCTCTCCAACTGAGTACCTGGCAGCTCAAGGCAGAGGTGCAGCAGCCAGTCCCCAGCAGCACACAGGCCAGGGGAGAAGAGAGCCTTTCTCTGGACACCAGCCTCATGTGCAGACAGGGCCCAGGCCCCACAGCCAGCTCACACTCGGGTTTCCAATACACCCCCACCTCACCTTTTCCTTTTGTATCTTTTTTTTTTTTTTTAGAGACAGAGTTTCACTTTGCTGCCCTTGGTAGAGTGCTGTGCCATCACAGCTCACAGCAACCTCCAACTCCTGGGCTTAAGCGATTCTCCTGCCTCAGCCTCCCGAGTAGCTGGGACTACAGGTGCCCACCACAATGCCTGGCTATTTTTTGTTGCAGTTTGGCTGGGGCCAGGTTTGAACCCACCACCCTCGATATATGGGGCCGGTGCCCTACTCACTGAGCCACAGGCGCCGCCCCCTTTTGTGTCTTTTTTGAACCTAAACATAAGACTTTCCATTCTGCCATTAGACTGTGAAAAGCATTACAGACCCTATCATCTGACACAACCCTGGCAGGCACGTTTCTCTGCTTGCTGTGTTTTTATACAAGTTATTCAAAAGGGTTCAACAGGAGGCTGTTGGGAGAACCTCACTCCCAAGTGACGCAGATCCATTCCTGCCAGCACCACTGGGCTGGATCACGCACCCTGTTTCTAAGTCCTCTGTTACAGCCTGGCACTGCTTCCTTTTCTAACTCACAGAGACATCAAGAATGACTTTACCAAATGACTTAACGCAATCCAGACAAACTGGGCACATCACATACTGCTACCTCCAAATGGAAAGAAGTCATGTTATAGAAGGATTGAGTAGTTCACTTTTTAATCTTCTTCATTTGAAAGTAAAAAGGTTCTTTAAACACACACGCACACGCACACGCACGGACACACATACAACTACTTCTAACACAAATTTGTTTGTTTGCTTTTAAGTTTCAGTAACATCCAAGTTAAGAAAGCATAGTGTAGGTCTCCTGATCTCAAATAGAGACGTAGAAAATACCTAGTTTCTAGTTTATTTAACCAATATAGACTACTATTATCTTTGCTATTTTAGCAAAACAAAAGAAAAATTCAACTTTGGTAAAGTGTTTACAGTATTAGAGAACTTCACTGCGAAGTTCTGAATAGAGTTACTTATAACAACTCCTTATAACAACTGTTATAAGTTGTTACTTATAACAACTCCACATATTCCAAACACATACTTTGGGATGTTTCGGCTACCTAGAATTATCTTGAATACAGAAAACAAATACTTTCACCGACATAGTACCTGCATACTGTGTGGCTGCAGACTGAAGGCCAGGGAGGGATACTCAGCAGGCAGCCCCAGCCCCAGCCCCACCACGTGTAAGGTACTATCCCATCAGGTCCTCATAGCCCCTCGGTTCTTCTGGGAAGGGCCTGAGCCTCAGGGTTTAGAGGTCTGAAAATTCACAGAGCAGGAAGTGGCAGAATCTTCAACCAGATTCTCCTGACAGCAAAGCCTGTGTTCTCAACCACTGGGTTCACTTAGGAAAAATATAAAAAATATTTACAGATGATAGCCTCAAAACTAATAGAACAAGAATATTTGGGGTTTAAGTTAAAGGGGTAACCTTCAGTTCTCATGGAAACCACTTCCAGGAACTGCCTAGTCTCCTGCTACGACCTCTACAAGGTGCTAATATGTTGTCCCTGGAAGAGAGGCTTTGCCAATCCACTGTCAGGACCAACTGCTTTATTCCAAAAAGCACTAGCATAAAATTAAACCTCAGTCATAGATAAAGGCAGGGTGGCTGGGTCACCTGCGATGACCCATGATTTCAGCTCCACACCTGGAAGCACTTCCCATGCTCACTTCTAAGGACTCAGGTCACCAGAACTAACGAGAAGAGGAAACTGGGAACAAGGAGAGATTTTCACCAAAACAAAAGATTCTGGGGAAACAATAGCACCTTATAGAAAATGAAAAAATAGTAGCCTGAAGCATCTAAATTCCAAACGCGGAGTCACATTACAGATGGACACATTTTCCTGTCTAATCTAACAAGGATAGAAACCAAGCCCTCTATTTTACACAGCAGTGGTGTTTAATTATACTACTTTTCTGCCTTAAGAAAACATAGCCTTTTAAAGACGCTTTAAAGTTCAAGTTCAGTTTCAAGTAATCACTTTGCAGCAGCTCTAGGAGAATTATTGTTCCTCCTGATTAAAAGTGCCTATTTTTAAAGAAGTAGTAAACCGGAAAACAGGCCTTAGAGAATTGTATTCCTCAAGGCCGCTTGCCGCCTGCTTCCAGGCTTTCTGTTAAAGAATAGAATGTGTTGAATTCTTCTAGCTGGCAGGGGGTCAAGCACAACACTCCAGAGTGAGGTAGCTGAGAACAGTTTTTCCTATAAACACAAAGAACACGGGAATAAATGCATGTACTTCTCATGCAATTAAACAGGAAACATGATAACACAAGTTACTATAGTTGTATTTAATCCAACTTCTTGGGTAAAACTGGAAGAAATTTAACCTAAGCCTCCAAGGTATACCTTATTTGTAACTGATAAGTAAAAACAATAAAAATAAGGCACGTAAGCCTACTATTTGTATTGAAATGCTAAAACTAAGGTACTAATAAATGTAATTCACCCATCAGAAGTTAAGATGAACCAATTCATACTTGGGAATTGAATTATGTGAAATGGCCACTTATTTCCATGGCTCCTATTAACTGGCTAAACTTCACTTCATCTGGGGCAGCGGCTGTTGATGTCGATGTCTTACAGTTTGCTCTGTTGAGCCAGAAGCACATCAACATCAAAATTTATGACTGGGCCAGACTGCAGTTGAATGGCAAGTGAAAAAGATTACTTTTTAATCTCAAAATAAAAAAGAGAGGGCAACAGACATTCCTGACTATTAGATATTTGATTTCTTCAGAAAGGGAAGGAGTTTAAAATTCCAATCACTGATAGAACTGAAAAAGAACAAAGTTTCCTCAACTGTATGAATTAGACTGAAAACTTTGGAAGTATCCATCATATGTCATATAAAGGAAACTATCACAATACATTGTTGAGATATGTTTAAGATTGAAACACTGGAAGTACTTCTGAAAAATACAAAACCTTAGAAAACTGTACCAGCTGACAGAATATACTTTCCCAGAGTGACCATTTTGCTGGATTTTAAATGAATGGCTCTGTGCACAGGTGGGCTGGCCCCCCGTGCATACAGACGCGTCTATATTCTTCATATACGTTCAACACTATCGAGACTTAACTGTCAGCAGGTGGGACATATTCAACCCAAGTTCACGGTTTTCTCAAATATGGGCAAGTGGGCATTTCTCATCCTTACACCATGAATTTAATTTCTAAATCAGCTAATTCTAAATAATTGCAGGCATTATTAAAAAGCCAGCAAAATACCTTCTTCAATATCTAAGACACAGATTCTTCTCCCTTACTGATTACATGGGAAGTATAAATGGAGCTTGAGCTCTTTGAAAGTAAAAAGAGCTTCCCTTTCAAACAAAACTCTTACTTCAAGTTATGGTCTAGAAGGCTGACTGGTGAATTGAAAACCTGAAGTTCTGGCTGCTGCTTTCAGCTCCGACTCACATCTCAAGTGAGGAATGAAGTCGGAAAGCGCCTCACCTGTCCCATGAAGGTGAGGATCAAAGCATTATGTCCTAGAAAAGATTTCTGAGCCCCATATAAAAAGCAATAAATAAACCCACATTAAACATGACAAACATTAACATTATTACGTGTGCTGAGTACAGGGTCTCGAAGATCCTACTGGACACATGGAGACCACGGGCTTGTGCGTCTTAGAGATCAGGCACTTGGCATTTTTATTCTGTGCGAGTGTCCCACGCCCCACGGGGGGCCAGCCCACCTGTGCACAGAGCCACTCATTTAAAATCCAACAAAATGGTCACTCTGAGAAAGTACTTTTCAATCCAGTGAAGAACATTCATTTGATCACAAGGACCAAATATTGCCAAACTTCTCCTGAGTACCCTCTGTGTGTGAGCAGTGAGACTGGCAGGTGACAAAGACAGGCCACCTGCCTATTCCACCACTGATACCTGCCTCATCGTCAGGCTCTGGGAACCACAGGCACAATTCCCAGTAGGTGGTCTGGAAACCTGTGTTGGCCATCTGGGGCAGCTTGGCTACATTGGCCCATCTCGTCTCACTGGCTTCTCAGGCCTCCACGGTGTTCCTTCTGTGTGTTTTTCGGAGGAGGGGGTGGTCCAGCATCTTTAAGTCGATACAGTGAAAGTGCCACCTCAGTCTTCCCCCAAATAATCAAGTGTCTTCATCTGACCACAGGAGGCCTCTTTACAGAAAGTCAACATTGTGGAAGGTAAAGCTGCTGTGTTTCCAGCACACCCTGGTGGACGTTTTAGACTCCCAGGTTTGGTACACTGAACATACCAAAGGGCGCCCTAATGCACCAAGGACACTAAGCTGCTTCTCTGGAAACCTACCTCACTTCCCAGGGGGAGCTCAGGTGGGAGGCAGGGACCATTCTGTCTGTACCACGTCAGCACAAAGAATGTGTTTCCTGTGCACGGCCTAGGGAAACCCCCTACTTATAAATTATAAAAAGGATACTTCCAACCCATCAATGAAGGAAGTATCATCATTAAAGTGGTAGTGCAATATAACAGAACACTTCCTTACAAACAATCCACCACCTGACAAACCCTCCAAATATGCTTTTTCACTAGTTACAGTTTGGAAAAAAGCCTACTGTTAGCTATCGACTCCTCACAGCAACGAAATACTCAATGAATTCAGGAATTTCTTAGGCCAGATCATTACAGCATACCAGCTATGAGTTGGTAAACACTGCTTTTAACACTGCTAATGAGGAGAAATGCAAACACCAAGTAAAACTCATTATAAATTACAAATATTTCAATATTTACACTCAATATGAGTTTAACACAGTAGTATAAACAGAAGGTCAACAGGCTCAAGAATTTATCTGAAGCACCAGGAGACAGTAATACGTGTAGTGTAAAACTACAACCCCGACACACGTGAGCACACGCACCAGTCACACCACACACGTGCACACACGTATGCACACACACACACATACACATACACTCCTCTCTCATGCTTTTCCTTCTCACAGATATAAGCACTATCAAAAACAAAAACTCTACTTCATTTTAATTTCAATACTTAGATCTTTGAAAAATCTATATTTGGATGTATTAAACAAAGAAACAAACAAACAAACTTGTTTTTGACTGTAGCCTAAAAGGAATCCTGTAAATATTCACTTACTCTAACCTGAGACAATTTTCCTTCCAAAAATAAATTGCACTTCCCCCACAGATACATTTGTATTTAAAAATTTTAAGACCTATCCTGAGCCATCAACTCAACATCCACCTGCTATAAGTGCCTTACAAAGAAGTTACAAAAAATTCCCAAGAAATGATGTTTCAGAGCATAAGCGGAATGAATGGTAAAACACAAACCTGCATGAAAGGAGTTAAAATTTATTTCACAATACTGAAGTAACTGTAATTTACAAAAAAGTTATAATTTTGGAACATAAGAAAATTAATTACATCCCTATGCTTCAACACAATATTTCATATTTATATAAAGTAAAATAACAGTTTGGCACTTAGCAGCTTTTGTTGATTATTGCATCCTATATTATGTGGCAAATTTATTTTATAAAACATTATCTAATTTTTTTAGCTACAGTGTCAATGAAATTAATTAAAAAATTTTTTTTATAAAATGAATTTACTGAGTCATGCAGGTACTGATAATATTTTAATAGGAACCCATTCATTCCCAAATAACTGTCTCCTTGGAGAGGTCTGACAAAAACTGGAAAAAAATTTAAATGTCATAAATTTAAAAAAGAGAATTGCTGACTATCATGGCTTTCACAGGAGGTCAGTTTCTACTGTCCCCAGTGGTAGCTGCTGAACGCAGAGGCTCTATCCTGTACAGCTGCAGTCCTTACCCCCCAGGCCAAGGGCTCGTACCTACCAGTCTGTGGCCTCTTAGGAACCGGGCTGCACAGCGTGGGGAGCAAGCCCGTGATGCTGCGTCTGTATTTACAGCCGCTCGTCCAGGTGCTCCCCATCACTCCCATCACCGCCTGAGCGCTGCCTCCTGTCAGATCCCAGCCCTTCCCCAACCCACGAAAATTGTCTTCTATGAAACCCGTCCCAAATGCCAAAAAGATTGGGGACCACTGCTGTACAGGACGCTTCCTTAGACACAATTTTCAGTAATTTGTTTCCTCTAAAAATAGTATCTAGTTGTAAAAAGTAAAATCTCTCTTTGCAGAGGCCACATAGCTTGCTTTGACTAAAAGATACCCAAAGTATCACTGGGAAAATGTACACACCATGGCTGACTGGTATACAACAAACTCTAAGCCTAGCTTTGATGAACATATCAAATTTGATTGAATTACATGTCCCATGTGGCAGGCACATTTGGCCTATTGCCTCTAGTATATAATTTTAAAAACTTTAAGCTTTCTCTTACCAAACATCTCTTGGCCAGTATGGAGAGTTAATGTGGCACACACAATATTCTTTAGAACTCCGCCCACCCCCTACCCCCGGCACAGCCTCTTTTACCAATGTCTGTAGCACTGCACTGGCTTCCAGAGGTACAGGGAAAACTGCAGATAGGACGTCATCCTTTCCCATGTCCACGGGTGGGAGAACATAAGCGATGTTTCCTATGCATGTAAGTTTCTAGAAGGAGTTCCTGTTCTCAAGGAAGGATACATTTATACATTTATTAATCATAAAAACAAAATTCTGCCTCTTGTAGCCATATTCACAGAGGAAAAAAAGCTGTAGAAAACAATTAAAAATGCAGTACTCCATACTAACTGAATTAGAAATTTGATATTGCATAAAATTCAAATTAGGAAGTAATCAAGCATTTTGAAATCCCCGACTTCACACGATTGTCGTATAATTTGAGTGGAAAACAAAATATTTTACAAGATAAATTCCACTACTAAAAGACTTTTTTCTCCCGTTGAGAAGTAGGGCAGAGTGGGTTGAGGTGGGAGTGAGAGGAAAGGAGGGGAAAAAGGAAAAGACCCATTTGCTCTTCTATGAACAGAATAAAATTAAGTTGAGGTAGTTTATTCTACCAGCCAAACTTTACTCGTAACATAATTTGCCTAAAACTTACTAGTGAACAGCACTGGGAAAATTCTATTACGAACACTAGATCCTTAACACTGACTCTCATTCTAAGACAAGTTTTTAAATCCTAAACAGTAGTAAACAAGACTTAGTGTGCTTTCAGACAGATTAAGAAGTTTTTGATCCCTATACATTTTTGTCTGGACAGTTTTTTTTTTAAGTGATAGCAGACCTACATTATTTGTCTGACTCAGGTCTTTCTTTTATATAATCTCCTACTCACTAATATCCTCTTACTTATAAAACGATTCTGATCAACTGAAAAGGAAGAATGGCACTGCATGAGACTCTTCACAACTCCAAAGTGCTACCCTGGAAATGATGGCATGACATGTCACAATTTAAAGTAACAAAGAAGTTGGCAACTCCCTTCAATTCACATGAGGGCTGCAACCTGACACATCAGTTTACTGAAACTTTACATTACCAAGATAGAATATTAGAAAAGAGAAATGTTATCTTCATTTCATCATGTAATAGTTTTAAAAACAGTCTTAGGACACAGTATTAGTAATAAATGGAGACTAACTGGCATATAGTCCAATCTAAGATTTTAGGCACAAATCTTACTTTGTCAGACAGGGTTAGGCATGATATACCCTTCCGAGTGCAGTAGAAAAGCAATCTTGGCATGTTTGGATATGTTGACTTGCATATATGGAATTTTTTCTTTGTTTACCAAAGCCACATATTTGAACACAGCAGTCAGTCAGACACGAGTTCCCTTTAGGGAAAATGCACCTTAATGTTTTAACTTCAATATTTTACATGATACCAATTCCCGCTCCCTTTTCCTATTGATAGCCTCCATTGTGCACAGACAGACACATCTAACTGGAGGAACTGATTCCTCCCAGGTAGTTTGTCAATAGTTATGTGTTCCCACAAAGAGGAGCTGAAGCTCAAGCTCGTAAGCATCACAAAACCACCAAAGAGTGACCCTCCCACAGCCCAGCACACAGAGTAAGTTCCAGCTGCCAGCTCTGCTCTTCCTTACGGGAAGCTAGGTTAGGTGCTCCTGCATCAAGACCTCGCTCCCTGCCCTGCTTCCTCTTCAAGGTGAATGAACACGAATTCGGAATAAGCCTTGCTGAAGCTGCAGGCGGAAAAGCTTGCAATTTGCAATACGTAAGGCTGCACATCCCGTGCGGCGAAGGTCAGATGGAAGGAGCGGTTTAGTGTGGTGCCAGGTTCCTGTGCTTCTTTTAAACTCACGCACATAGTCGTAATTGGTACCTAAACCACAAAAATAAGCAAAGGTGAAACAACGTGCTTCCAAATCACCTGCAAAACAGCTCCGACAAAATCACTGTAACTCTTACCTGTATCAAGATCTCCAATAACATAAATACTGGCTCCTATCGGTACAGCTCCATAGACAAAAGAAGAACTGGCGGGGATGCATAAAGTCTGGTCATTAAGATAAATCCACCTGGAAACAAAGCCAACGAACACGACTGAGAAAATCAAAAGGAGGACGACAGCATCTGGGAGGACTGAGGTAACAGAGGCTGGGGAGTCACCCACAGCTCTGGGCACTGCGCCAACCTCGCCCCCACACTTGTCGCCAGGGAACCACTGATGTGCTCCCTTGTCACTGTGGATATTAGTTTTGCCCGTGCTAGAATGAAGGAGATGTTGAATCATAAGGAGGATGCACTTTCCAATCTGCCTCTTTCACTCAGCGCTGACAAGGTTTCTGTGATTCATCCATGATGGTGCTCGCATCAGTCACTTGTTTTTTTATTGCTAAGCAGGATTCTATTCCACACGTACACGTCTGTTATTTATCCACCTGTTGGTGTCCATTTGGGTAGCTTCCCGTTCTGGGCTGTAGTGAATAAAGCTGTTGTGAACAACAGCTTTCTTCTGGGCAAGTCTTTTCTATGGACTTATGTTATGGAATTGCTGGGTTATATGGTGAGGGTATATTCTCCTTGTTAAGAAAATGCTCCATTGCTTTCCAAAGGGTTGTGCCATTTTGCATTTTAATTGCTTGCTGTTTTTGTCAGCTCTTAGTATTGTCAACCCTTTTAATTTTAGCCATTTTAATGGTGTGTGCTTCCCTGAAATCTAATCATGTTGAGCATCTTCGCATGTGTTCATTAGTCATTTTATATATTTTCTTTTGTGAAATGTCTGTTCCAAGTTGTGCTCATTTAAAAAATTGAGTCTACTGTCATATTACTGTATTGTGAAATTCTTCATATTTTGTGGATACAAGTCCTTTGTTAGATACACATACATGTGTTATGATTTTTTTTCTCCCCAGGACGTAGGCTGCCTATTCATTTTCTTAAGAACAGCTTTTGAAGAAAAGTTCCGAACTTTGATGAATTTCAATATATCCTGTATTTTTAGCGTCATGATTTCTGTGTCTTTCTAGGAAATCTCTGCCTACCCCAACGTCGTAAAGATTTTTCTCTTATGTTCTCTTCTGGAAATTTTATGCTCTTAGCTTTTACACTTAGGTCCAGGATACGTTTCAAATTAATTTTTGTGTATGCTGTGAGTCACAGTTTGCTTTCTCCAGACAGACAGCTAGTTGTTCCAGCACTGTTTGCTGAAGGCTTTTCTTTCCCAACTAAATTGCCTTGGCCCCTCTGTTGAAAATCAATTTCATAATCACTAAAAGGATCCAGGGCTCCATGAAGAAGTGGTTGATTCCAGAGCTGAGGCAGAGAAAAACAAGATGAGCCTGGACCATCTCTTGCTGCCAGACAAGAAGTGCTTAAAGAAGGAGGGGTGTGTCAAAAGGCCACAGGAGCCAATATGAACAGCCCTGTTTATGAATAGCCAAGACCAACGAGCTAGGAAATAATGACAGTATTGGATTTGTAACTCAGAGGATAAAATAACCACAAATATATCTGTAAAAATAATTTTTTATTTTTTTTTATTAATATTAAATCATAGCTGTGTACATTAATGTGATCATGGGGCACCATACACTCGTTTTATAAACAGTTTAACACATTTTCATGACAATGGTTAACATAACCTTCCTGGCATTTTCTTGCTCTGAACTAAGACTCCATTGCAATCTAGCCTGGGGCAATAGAGTGAGATTGTCTCAAAAGAAATTATTTTTAAATTACACCTGCGGTGCATCTTAAAAATAATTTCTTTTGAGATAGTCTCACTCTATTGCCCCAGGCTAGATTGCAATGGAGTCTTAGTTCAGAGCAACCTCAAACCGCTAGGCTCAAGTGATCCTCTTGCTTAGCCTTCCGAGTAGCTGGGACTACAGGCATCCACAAGGCCTGGCTAGTCTTGCTATTTTTGGTAGAGACAAGTTCTCACTCTTGCTCAGGCTGGTCTCCAACTCCTGAGCTCAAGCAATCTACCCACCTCAGCCTCCCAGAGTGTTTGGATTATAGATGTGAGCCACTGTGACCACCCTATATAATTTTTAAAAATTTAACAGTTTAACAAGTTTTCTTTACAGAAGAACTCCAATTAGCAAATGTAGAAGGAATGAGGGAAATAGAAAATCACCGTAAGGCAAACACCGCAGCAACTACTGCAGGCTAGACCTACTGATGGATGCTAACATTAGTGGGTAAAAGTTAAAAAAAAAAACCAGGCCAGGCATGCTGGCTCATGCCTTTACGTAATCCTAGTACTCTGGGAGGCCAAGGCAGGTGGATATCCTGAGCTCACGGGTTTGAGACTAGCATGAGCAAAACAAGACCCTGTCTGTGCTAAAAATAGAAAAACCGAGGCAAGAGGATTGCTTCAGCCCGAGAATTGGAGGTTGGTGTGAGCTATGATGCCTCGGCACTCTACCCAGGGTGACAGCTTGAGACTGTCTCAAAAAAAACAAAAAAACCCAAGTTGGCTGGCACCTGTGGCTCAAGCGGCTAAGGTGCCAGCCATATACACCTGAGCTGGCAGGTTCGAATCCAGCCTGAGCCCGCCGAACAACAATGACGGCTGCAACCAAAAAATTAGCCAGGCATTGTGGCGGGCACCTGTTGTCCCAGCTACTTGGGAGGCGGAGGCAGCAGAATCACTTGAGCCCAGGAGTTGGAGGTTGCTGTGAGCTGTGATGCCACAGCACTCTACCCAGGGCAACAGCTTGAGGCTCTGTCTCAAAAACAAAACAAATAAACAAAAAAAAAAACCCCAAACCCAAGTTTTGCACATTTTTAAAATTATCTCCTCCAATATATTTATTAATTACAATAAAAAAAAGAATAACTGTCCAGTGGAGAAACTTGATAGATGCCACCTTAACCAAGCAACCAAGGTTAACATCACCAGCAATGAAGCCCAGGGACTCTTGCTTCCTGAGATGACATGAGGAAGGGGTAACAGGACCACTGGGGCACTGCCCAGATGCACGACCTCAGTCTCTTCACAAGAGATCACTAGATAAACCCTAATTTAGAAACATTCTACCAACAACAAAAAAAAATCAATTATTTTTGTTTTTTTTTGAGACACAGTCTCACTGCATCCCCGTCAGTAGAGTGCTGTACCATCACAGCTCACAGCAACCTCAAACTCTTGGGCTCAAGCGATTCTCTTGCCTCAGCCTCCCAAGTAGCAGGGACTACAGGTGCCTGCCACAATGCCTGGCTATTTTTGGTTGCAGTTGTCATTGTTGTTTAGCGGGCCCAGGCTGGGTTCGAACCCGCCACTCTTGATGCACGTAGCTGGCACTGTAATCACTATGCTACAGGCGCCAAGCCAAAAGATCAATAACCTTCAAGAGTATCAACATCACGAAAGATAAGAAAAGACTGAACAATGTACACAGCTATGATTTAATAAAAAAAAAAAAAAAAAGAAAAGACTGAACAATCATCACAGATTAAAGGAGACTAAGGAAACACTGACGACAAAGCAGGGGCCTGGCTGGATCTGTGAATAGAAAGAAGTGGAGAAGCTGCAGAAACTCCAAAAAGTCTGCAGTTTACTTAATAATATTGGACAACATAAATATTCTGGTTTTGATGTTTATACTATGGTTATGTGAGTTGTTAATACTAGGAGAAGCTGAGCAAATGGCTCTGCAAAAAGAAACTCTATCTTTGCAACTTTTCTACAAGTCTAAAATAAAAGTTTCTTTCCTTTATTCCTTTCTTCTTTCATTCTTTTTTTTTTTTTTTTTTTAAGTAGTAAATCTAAGTCAGGCTTGGTGGCTCATGCCTGTAATCTCAGCTCTTTGGGAGGCTGAGGCAGGAGGATTGCTGGAGACCAGGAGTTTGAGACCAGCTGGGCAATATAGTGAGACCCTATCCGTAAAAGAGAAATATTTAGCTGGGCGTGAGAATGCATACCTGTACTCCTACCTGCTCAGGAGGCTGAGCCAGGAAAATCACTTGAGCCTGAGAGTTGGGGGCTGAGTGGTGATTGCTCCAGGGTACTCTAGTCTGGGTGACAGAGCAAGACCTTGTCTCACCAAAATAAAAAAATAAAAAAAGTAAATCTAGATCCTGCTTTGCAACGTTCACTGGGGGTAATGAGAAAAAAACAATTTCCTGTTAATAGCTAACAGGGAAGGCCAGGTCATAACAGATTTCAGTAGGACTTTGGGAACATATCTAAACAGCCTTATGAGCTACCCATGCCCAGGCCCACAGACATATAAGCATCGCTCCATTACCCTTAGCTCTATGCTATGAAGCAGCTAAAAGGCCAACAGCTTAGGTCTTGGGCATCTCAACGTCAAATACATACGTAAAAAAAGAATGCCATTTTTATTTCAATGAATACTCTTCCCAGATAACGGTAGTAGGTAGCGTGAGATTTTGCATTCTAAGACACATGATAGCAACATGATGGCTGGGACAACTGAGAAACAGAGCCAAGCCACCACTGAACTCTCCGTCCCTGCAGTGAACTGCTATTAGGCAGTATACTGAGACTAGGAATACAGATTTTCACTCCTGCCTCCAAGAAAAAGGAAAATGGAAAGGTCTAAAAGCTGATAGGGAAAGTGAAAAAGGAGGCCCTGAACCAGCCTCTGAATGAAAAAGGTTGAAAAATATAAAACTACAATACTAGTTTATTCACATGTCATGTCTTTAGGGCTACACATAATAACTGAACCTCAGCACTTAAATTCTCCCCAGGTTCTGAATCAAAGCCAGGGTCAAGTCCAGTGGGAAAGCAAAGTTCTCACAAACTCATGAACGGGAGGACTATGTGTACACTCACAGGGTAACTGGTACTTCTGAATTAAAATGAATGACTAGATCACTGAAAAAACACATCAGAACACACCAATGATCTGGAATGACTTTGTAGAGTTGAGAATTTAACGTGATTTATGTCTAGAATAATTACATGAAGCAAGCCAACTGGACTCTGTAGATGATCTACCAAATTTGGTCCCAAGCAGTCCAAGGATTCAGAGTACCTGGGTTTCAGAAAAGTAAACTTAGATGATCTAGTTTATATATTTCTCAGGCTTCAAATTAAATAGAAATATCTGAAATTTTAGTTGACTCATGTACTTAGCTATTACTGCTTACATTTATAACACAGGTATAAAGGCATGTGGCTTTGAATATCCTCCATCACCTCATTAACCTTGGACAACTAAGCTAACCTAGTTTCTGCTTCCTCACCTTGAAAGTGGGGATACCAAATACCACCACCAACCTCAAATGGTTGCTGGGAGGATAAAATGAAATGCCAATGTAGAGTATTTTGCTATTTCTAGCACATAGTAGATATCATTAAATGATAGTAACTTTTGCAACGAATAAGTTAGTATTACGCCTTTAGTTAACAATGTTTTCAAACGTGGGTGCGTTGTGTATGAGGACTTGGAGGCTACAATGATGAGTCCTCTGATAACTCAGAATGAAGACTGCCCTGAGAATGAAACTTTAAAATACAAAATGGATCACAGAGGGGAAGGTAGGAAGGGAAAGAGTTACAGAGAGGAGGAGGGTGATTAACGGATGGGGTATGGGGCTGGGGCTGGGGCTGCAGTGAGGAAATAAACCCAGGGTGGTAGAAGTGCTTAACCAGTTGCTGCTGCAAGTGTCAGTTAAAGCAAGGGACAGAATGCAGCTCCCTGAAAGCCCTGGTCACTGAATAAAGGCAGGCAGCATTTGGAAAGGAACCGAAAGCTGAGCAAGCAACCCACACGGAGGAGTTTCCTGTTTCTGGGAAGCTGTCTCTGACAGCAGCAAGGAGAAGGCAGCTCTGGAGAGTTAAGCCCCTCCCGAAACCTGGCCGTCTCTCGGGGTACAGGAACAGGAATTAGGGCAGAGTTTGGGGCAGCCAGGACTGCCAAAGTGTGAGTGGACAACTCCAGAAGGAAGACATAGAAAAACACCCCCAAACGTGTGTGCATTCACTCATCCCAAGCCTTTGAGCCTGGAACCATGGATGTTTACAAATGAGTCTCGAAGAACTGACTTGAGATTTGAGCTGCCACAGGCTGCAGGTGTAACTTAAGCCTAACCAAGTTAATTGGTTACTAAGACTCTCAGAGCAACACTACAAAGCAATATGAGAGAATTCAGGGCCTCAACAACATGAATATTAAAATCGTCCAGGATGCAATCCAGAATTACTCAATAGAGAAGAGCCAGAAAAATGAGAACCCCGTGCTCAAGAGAGTAAACAATCAGTAGACGCCAACTCCGAGATGACTCAGAAGTAACAGGCAGGGACTTGAACGCAGCTACCGTAACGGTGCTCAGTAAGGGGAAGGCAGAAGGTTCATGACGGAAAGACAGGAAACGTCATCACAAGAATTAAAAAAACTCCAAAAAAATTTAGAACTGAGAACATAATACTTGAATAAAAAGTCACTGGATGGTCATATCACCAAATAGTGATAACAAAGAAAAGGAGCAGCAGACTTGAAGAGAGATCAATGGAAATTATTCAACCTGAAGAAGTTTATTTCAAACCAAATGAAAATAAGACACCAAAACATCTAAGATAGACTAATTGGTGTTCTGTTGGAAATTTAAAGCTAAACTATGCACATTAGAAAAATAAAAAGGCCTACCATTAGTGATCAAAACCTCTACCTGAAGTAGCTAGAAAAAGGTGAAAGCAGCCCAAATAATAAAAACAACAGAAATAACATACTAACGCAGAGGCCAATGAAGCAGAAAGCACACAGAGAAGGAGCCACCTCGATGGCTGGTCTCCATCTGCCCCGGGTGCAGGACCTCTCAGGGGCACCCTCCTCCTCCTCCCACACCACCCACCAGGTGAAGAGACCAGGCTGTGCCTTTCAGGGTCTCGCTGGCCCCTGGCGTGCTGTCCTCCAGTGCATCTTGGCACTTCTGCTTCCAATGGGACGGATCCAGTTTTGCGGGATGGGGAGGACTCTTCCTGATTTGTTCCTTTCCCTGTGCCCGAAAGGCAGTGCTTTGCTTCCTATGTTAGCTATTTCTACATTCTTCAGAGTCCTCTATCATTTTAGTAGCTGACTACCTCTTGTTAATAGTCATATTATATTTATTAATACATTTTTCGTGCTCAAATTACTGGTGTGGCTTCTGTCTCTTGACTGGACCATGACTGAAACAGATGTACTCGGGAGTGGGGTTCATCTCTCATTCTGTAGTTCACATGCCACAGCAGTGTGGTCAACAGGGCAGCCAATATGATGGTTTGTAGAATATCAAGGCAATTAAATCTCAGTGGACTGATACACGGCAGACCGCAAGGCTGCCTTGCCCAAGGCAAGGGCTTGTGTACTGCAGGCCCTGCCAGGGAAAAGCAACTGGTGATTCTTGTAAATTGGTACCAAGTAAAAACAGTAGCTATGTCAGCGGCTGCATACTCAGGCCAGGGATGGTATTACATAAAGATACAACATTTACGTGAAGATACTACATTTGGGGTAGAATCTGTAACCTCCTGATTAAGTTTATGAAAGTATGTAATTATTTCTCCTGATCCATTTGACTTTTCTATCTTTTCTGAGTGAATCAAGTGGGGAAATGATGGGTGCCGATACTCCTGTATTTTCTAGTCTTTGATGGTGGCATAATTTCTGCTAATTCCCCCAGGATTCAGTATGGCTTCTGGGTTTCTTTTTTTGTATGGAAGTGTAGTTCCAGGGACTCCCACTTAGCCCTTTCTACCATAACAGCCCCCCGTACATGGCTCAGACAGGGGCATGGGGTTCTGCCAGATATCAAATGTATCTATTGCAATGACAGATCCAGGGATCAAAATATGAAACTGACAGATCTCTATTCCAAAGAACAGTTACCAGTTATTGTGCCGTAAAAAAGACAAGCAGGGAGCACCTGGGCTGAGCAAATGCACAGGATGGCTATAGGAAGTGGAGCACTAGACGTGTCAAAGAAAGAAACTGAAAGGCCTGATGGTTTTTCTCAGCCTCAGATCATGGAGGACCCTGAGCAGGAGGGTGAAATACTCTTGTCTTTATTAGTAAGCAATGGGCAACAGTGAAGCATTTTGAGCAGGGGAATAAGATGACCCAAAATGACCCAAGTTTTTGTCAGATTCATCTTTCAAAAGCACAAGTAGGTAACCACACTAGCCAAGACTGGTCATAAGGCAAATTGTCACCGCACAGATGCAGTGTCTGCACCAGAGCAGCAGAGAGGAGCTGAAGGCGGGGCGACAGCAAAAAACACTGCTGAGTGGGAAAAGATGTGAGACGAGGTTGGCCACCACCGAGTGTGACGCACCAGAGAGAACCCATGACCACCCTGCCTGAGCCCAGGTAACTGGCAGGATGCTGGTGTTATCCAACAGGGACACAAAGAACAGAACTACAGAGAAACAGTCATTTTGGGTATATCAAGTTGTTACTGGGACTCGGTAATAATTTAGGGCAATTTCTTTGCCTTCTCACAGTTTTACTTTATTCAGAAACACAGAAAAAGAATAAGATATGCATTTTTCCAGGAAAGTTTTAAACTAAAAATAGGAAACAAAGACAGGAAAGACAAGAGATTACTTAAAAACAATCTAAACGGTCTCCAATCTAATAATGGTTCCCACAGAATGCAAATGTAACACACTAGGAAATGTCTGAGCTTTAGAGAAACAAACTCCTCCTACTTGTTACCTTGTTCCACAGGTATTCGTGGAAAAACCTATGAACTTATATATACATATATATATATATTTATATATATATATTTTTTTTTTTGCAGACAGAGTCTCAGTCACCCTGGGGTTGAGGGCTGTGGCGTCACAACTCACAGCAACCTCAAATTCTGGGCTCAAGTGATTCTCTTGCCTCAGCCTCCCAAATAGCTGGGACTACAGGAGCCTGCCACAACACTGGCTATTTTTAGAGATGGGGTCTTGCTCTGGCTGGTTTTGAACTCCTGAGCTTAAGAAATCTGCCCGCCTTGGCCTCCCAGAGTGCTGGGATTACAGGTGTGAGCCACTGCACCCCGCCCAAACCTACACAGTGCAGTGGCTGGAAAGGTGAACTCTGGAGCCGGAATCCCACCGCCACCACTCACTGCATGTGTCCCTGGGCACATGACCTGCCCTCTCTGTGCTGTGGTTTCCTCACAAAAAGAGAATGATAATAGTACCTATACCTATACCTCAGCGGGCTGGTTCACGGAGATTAAATGAGGTGATGTGTTTTATTGTCTATACATGCAAGAATCCTATATATTATGTCGATAAGAGAAACTAACAGCATTCTTCATCCTATTTACACACTAACATTAGAGAGCTTAGAAATAAGGCAATGGAAGATGCATGAATTTTATTTGAAAATGGTTTTAAATATCAAGTAAGGAACAACACTCTTAAGTTTAATAATCATGAAATTAAAGTCAGAGTTATATTTAAAGGCCATCAAGTCCAAATATGAAACAACCTGATAGAAACATGAAGCTTCTAACAATTTGTGGCATGTCAAGGACAGACTGAGAAACTTTACAGCCAGATTTATAAGTTGTACACAATCAAAACTGGGACAGCAACTGCTAAAATATAAGCGAACTTGACTCCTCTAGTGAGATACTAGCTCATGGTGTGTAAGCTACGTCTAAGCCGGGAAAGAGAACAATATCAACTTTTTTTTAATTCAAATTAATACGAAGGTACAATTTTTAGGTTACATTGCTCTCCTTTCCAGGGTAAAGTTCCATTTTATATCAATGTTTTATCAGAGACCAAACGCACTGGCTACTGGTTGCTAATGAAGCTGTGACAGTCTACCAAGAGATTCATTTCAGCAGTAAATGAAATTAAAACTCCATACCATGGGCAGTTAGCCCTCATAGTCATATACTAAGGAAGGAAAAATGTAGAAGAAAGTCTTTGAAATTCTGCCTCCCTCCCCTACCATAGCAACTATGTTCCAAACTGCTCCTGTACTTTGTCCAACAAGATGCTATGCAAATTCCCCAAACATAAAATACACTGAAGTTGGGTAACATTTCTAAGTATTTTCTAACATGTTGGTAACTGCTGATTGTTTGCCCCAATCAAGAATAGTATGAAATGGCTGGGCTCAGTGGCAAGGCAAGAGGATCCCTTGAGCTCAGAAGTTTGAGACCAGCCTGAGCAATAGCTGAGTGTTGCGGGGGGGCACCTGTAGTCCCAGCTACTTGCGAGGCTGAGGCAGAAGGATCACTTGAGACCAGGAGTTTAAGGTTTCTGTGAGCTAGGCTGATAACTCAGCACTGTAACCTGGGCAACAGAGTGAGATGCTATCTTAAAAAAAGAAAAAAAGTAAACAGGAGGAAATGAAATATTATATTATGGCACCCCCTTCTGGTAACACAGCTGAAATACCCTAACAAGTATCCCCTTAGGATTTGAACATATTATTGCAATAAAAATACTGTTTAGTACTTACAACATTAAAGTGCATGAGGGGAGGAAAGAAAGGGGTGAAGAACGATGTCACCTACTCTATAAGACCTATACAGCAGCTCCACAGACATTCTACGACTCTCAGGCACCAAGCTCAGCCGCTTAATCATCATTTTACTGAGTGTCTAATGCAGGCTGGTAGGTTGCAGAGTCGACTGGGCTGGGCATTGCCCTGAAGCTGCTAACCATGAACAGTCAGCCTCAAAGAGAGGCACGAAAGGGGAGCTACAGGACCACAGATGGACAAATCTGAATTAGGCTAGGCGATGTGACAAGGCTTTCTCTAGGCAGTGATCAGTAAGCAGAGATTCTGAGGAGGCCAAGTTAACTAGCCCAGCACTGGGAAGAGAGATGTTAGGAAAAGGAGGGGCATCCAAACACAGCCGAGGTAATCACCTATGTTTAGGGGAAAGTGGCTCAGGGCAAAGCATCTGGGTCAGACAGTAGCAGAAAAGGTAAACTTAAGGCCAATCATGCAAGTACCTATGTGCTAAGTTAGGTAGTTCAAATATACCCTTAAAAGCTATAGAATACAGCAAATGTATCCCTATAGCTTTGTCAAGATTTGATCTATATTTTAGAGACATTTTTCTATGGTTTTCCTTTAGGTTACACCGAATAAATACCTACTATGCATTAGACATATCTTTCTTTCTTTCTTTTTTTTTGAGACAGAGTCTCACTTTGTTGCCCTGGATAGAGTGCCGTGGCGTCATAGCTCGCTGTGACCTCAAACTCCTGGGCTCAAGCCCAAACTCTTGCCTTAGCCTTCCGAGTAGCTGGGACTACAGGTGCCTGACACAACACCTGGCTATTTTTAGGGGGTAGTGTCTCACTCTTGCTCAGGCTGGTCTCAAACCCGTGAGCTCACACAATCCACCCACTTTGGCATCCCAGAGTGCCAGGATTATAGGCGTGAGCCACCGTGCCCAGTGACATATCTTCTAAATAGACGATGAAGTAACTTGAAAACAAAACTAAACACAAATTTGAAAGCACACAGCAAAGTTGCAGAAGTGACGTAAAACTGTTCCCACTCACCTTTTAAATTCATCATGGTAGAACTCTGACTTGCAGGTTACCATCTCGTTACCCTGCATGTCCTCACGACTTCTGACTCCCCCAAACACGTATAGTTCCATGGCAACTCCACACGCCACTGCTCCAAATCTGGAAGGCCACACACAGGTCAGTTGTACTGAATTTACAACTCGAGAACTGATTCCTAATTCCTCTTATGCTTGTTTTAACTGTGTAACATACAGAGTTTCATAAATATCTGGGCCTTTCTAAGAAATATCAAGTCTGGGGTGGTGCCTGTGGCTCAAGGAGTAGGGCGCTGGTCCCATATGCCGGAGGTGGCGGGTTCAAACCCAGCCCCGGCCAAAAAAAAAAAAAAAAAAATATCAAGTCAAATAAAAGGTTACTGTGAAAGAAAAGAGAAGCAAAAGTCAAGGTGAAGGGCTTCAGACCCAGGGAACAGTAAGGGGACCGCAAAGTCCATATCCACGGTTACGTACCTCCTCTCTTTCAGTGGGCAGATAGCAGTCCACTGCTGGGTCCTTGGGTCATAACACTCCACTGACTCAAAGAGCTTTCCGTATGATCCCCCACCCATGGCGTAGATTTTCTTCTTCATAGCTGCATAGCAGCCAATCTGAAGGAGGAAGCAATGGGGAAAGGCGATGCTTATTACAAGGGGAACAAGTGCTAACCTGTCCAGAGTACACTTTTAAGACTTGCTTTCTAACAAACAGTGGTGCGTTCAGTATTACAATGCAGGACTTTAACAAAATAAGAAAAGCAGGTAATTCGAATATACACATCGCTCATCCTCAGGAATGGAGCCCTTACTCCATTCAATATCATTTCACTCAGCTAGATAAGAATCCTAATGTTTAAAAGAGCTTTTCAGCCATCCTACTCTTTTACCTTTAAGATTCCAAGATTTAGAATCCATGGAAATAAGGTGTCTCTCAATTCCTGTCCAGAATAATGTAGCTAAAAGGGCACCCACTGGGGAAGACATTTGTAGGCAAAGATGTAAAGTGCCCATAGCACTGGACAAAGCGCTGGCTTGATGGAGAACCCTCTGCCTACAACAGGGAGTATAAATACAGACGATGACGACGCTCTGAACATCTGAGGTGAGCCATTAGCTTTCACCCCACTCAGGCAGTAAGCAACGGTAGTCTTTACCTGCAGACTCACGTTTCTCCCCCAATCCATCATGATGCGTACAACGATTGGCTGGGAAGCCCTACCTGCTCCCCGGGTTGGCGCGTTCACAAAGCCTCTCTCAAGCCCAGACCAGGGCACAGGACAGTGGCCCACACAGCCCACCATGAGGGCAAACCCTCTCACACACTCACGTTCCTATCTTGAGGAGTATGTGTGTGGCTCATAACAGTACAAACAAGCTACCAATAAAGACGGAATTCTCTAATGTTAATTCTTTTAACACTATCAGTTGAATTAAAGCCATATTTAGGAAATGAAGAAAACACTAACTTTAAAATCCAATTTGTACACAAACCAGTTATCACAAAATACAGTTTTTACCTTTCTAACCATGGTCAAATCAGGTTGCTTTGTCCAGGTTTTAGAATAAATATCGTAACACTCCATGGAGATCAGCTCCTTCTCACCATCCTCTCCTCCCAAAATGTACAACATTCCATCTATCTCCACAATCCCGAAGTTGTGTCTTGCCTGAAAAGACATCAAAGATCTTTGAACACAAAAGGTCAATTACCATTTTGAAAGCTAGTACCACATTCAAATCCAGTTCTTCTAATAAAGCTTCTTAAATATTTCTTATTTCCCTAGCAGCCCATCCTTCTAGAACCCATAGCTAGTAATTTCTTGGAACAAAGTTACAAAATATGTGATGAATTCACCAGCAGAATCTTTACCTTTTAACCCACAATAGCTCACTATGAGAAAAAGAATTATTACCTTCTGGTTTAGTAAAATTATTTTTATACGGCAATGGGTATGAAACCACAGCAGTATGAAGCAGCTGTGGTGGGAGAGGCTGCAGGAGGGCTGAGGCGGGCTGACGCTCTCTGGAATTACAGAAGCCCTACACTCAATCACTGGCAGACGTTTGCCTGGTGATCCCTATGCATCCAGCACTATCTGGCACCAAAAATACAACAATGACCAGAGCAGACAGAATCTCCGCCATCAAAGAGCTCGTGATAAAAAACTCTAACTGCCTAGTCTGTGAGGCAGTGAGACGTGGCCTGAGGAGAGGGGGATGGGGCAGCTGAAGGACAGGAGGCAGCCCTGCTGTGAAGGTGCTGCAGGAACAGTCCCTCGAGGGAGGTGAGGGAACAAGCCACTCAGGCACCTGGGGGAAGAAGCTCTGAGGGGGAGAGCAAACACATAGGTTCCCAGAGCATTCCCAGAAGGTGTAAGAAGGGGCAAGAGGGACAGGAAAGGGGCAGGAAGGGCAGGCTAGAGTGCAGCAGGCCAGGGCTTGGCAGGGCTGTGGCGTCTGGTCCTGCTCTTCAGCGCAAAACAAACTAAAGTGCAACTGATAAACAAAACCAGGGTCTCACCTCGTTCATGGGTGGCAAGGCAGTCCACGTGTTTGCGTCTGGATCATACTTTTCTCCCGAGCTCAGTGTCTGCTTATTTTCATCTTGGCCTCCAAATACAAACAAAAATCCTTCTGCAAAAATCAAAGGAGACACACAAGAAACCTGAACTGTAAGTCTTCAATACCTATAAATGCCGTAAAGTGTAGAGATGGCACCTGGAAAAACCTCTGACTGCAACAGTCTCCCTCTGGATTCAGGACTATCATGAGATTATGTTTGATCCCTAATGGTAAAGCCAAATTTGTGAGTCACTCTGACGACTTTGCTTCACTCATTAGTGTCTGTGCGTAGATCCCCACTACCCTGCAGTGTGAAAGGGAGACAGGAAGACTGACACCACCCACTCTTGTCGCCTGGCAGCGCCGGGTCGCCCAGTTCATCTATTCCCCAGCCTCTGTGATTCTCATACAACTTCTGAACCACAGCCCACATCTGCTCATTCACGATCTCGAAATACTCAGATCTGGGGCACCTGCAAGCACTTTATATTCAAAACTGGATCCAAGAGTAGTTGTTGAACTTCCTAATTCAGAGAATTGCTATCATTAGGTTATTCTTTTGTAAAGAAACACCTAAATTGCTAGATAAAACATTTAAAAAATAATCTCAGAAGCCATGACATCAACAAGACAAAGCAAAACTGAAGGGAAAAGTGGGACTTAAAAGAGGGTGCCAAGCACAGGAACCTCAAATGCTCCCAGGGCATCTGCCAATCTGGAAAAATTTAAACCTTTTGTCCTGGGAATAATAAAGGCAGAAATCTAAGCTCCAGGCCTAAAGGTGTGGCTTCTGGCAGGATATCCTGTCCAAAGTTGTACACCATCAAGATGAAGGCCAACTAGAATTACTATTCAGATTTAAACTTCCTTCTATAGGAAATCTCAAGACTTAAATTTGCTTTTTTTTTTAAAAAAAAAAATCCTTCCCTACTCCATAAAATAACTAAAACAAAAAAATTATGGAAGACTTAGGTAAATTTGATTTACCAAATTAGTAGTGTTTTCAGGCAAATGGCAGAAACAAATAAAAAACTTCTGTAAAAGAAAGTATCTTCATCTAAGCCTTAAATTTTAATATTCTAAGACTTTAAGGCATCAAGTTATTTCTACAAATAATTCATTTTTTGAGACAAAGTCTCAATCTGTTGCCCCAGGCTACAACTGCTGTGGCCCAATCGTAACTTGCTGCAGGCTCAAGTGATCCTCCTGCCTCACCCTCCCCAATGGCTGGGACTATAGGCACCGGCCACTGTGCCTGGCTAATTTTTCTACTACATTCTTAAAAAGGGCTATGTAGTCTTCTCATAACCGTACTCTTGCAAATCAGACCTACGCTAAAATATCATCATGTAGAGATAATAAAATTTTATCTCCAAAAGGTTTTGAGTCATTCTGTATAACCTTGAAATTATATATTACTTGATACTGTGTCTAAGTAAAATTTACCACAGAATGGGTACCTGCGGAGAGAACCCCATGGTTGATTCTCGGCATGCTCAATGGGGCCAGTTCGATCCAAAGCTGCCTGTTGGGGTCATAGAGAGGGCACATGCACCGCATTGCTGCTGTTGGCTTCCGGGAACTAAGGGAATAAATAATTGATCAGCAGTTAATGTGCTTTTATATAGTTCTGCTTATACATAACTGTTACTATTATAGTGTGAGCACTAGAGAATGTTTGAAACATTAAAAAACCTAATTGTTATCTTGTTTTAGATTCTGAAAATGAGGAATTCTCGATTACATGGCACTCCCTCTCACCCACGCTTACACTCTTTCTTCGCCACCAACAGTCACGATGCATTCCGAGTAGCCCCGGGGTTTGAAGTTGGCCAGCATTGCCTCTCCTTGCTGAGGCTGGCTTAGTGGTATATTGCTACACTCTTTGACAATTTCTCGTACCAATGGTTCATTCAGCATCTGTTCCCGTAAATAACTGGAGTCCAACCCTGAGACCCACAGAGCTGACATAACATCCTTCATGTGGACCTGCAGGAGAGGGAAGAAGGACGGGAAGAAAAATGGAAAATGCAACATATAGTTTCCAGAATATATTATACGTGTTCCATCTCATGGAAAGCAGACTATTAACAAATTACTAACAGGCAAGTCGGATGCGCTCGTACTGCTGGGACACGCCTCACTGGCCCCTTGCCCTTTCTACTTCCTACAGTCTCAATAAGTAAGTTTAATTTTTAAAAACCACTGGTCTACATGTGTATTGATGTATCACTGCCAAGTTTCAAGCAGTTCTCTTTACACCTTGAAGGTTCCCATTCTGATAGGAAAAGTGAGGGAAAAAGTCTGTAATTTGCTTTATTTCACACATTTGGATGTGTTGTGAGCTAATCACGTTTACAGAATTACATGCAGTAATAGCTCAATACAATATGGTAAACCATAACGTATCAACATTAATACTAAGAAAAATATACAAAGGCCAAAGTTAAATCCTGTATACTACATAATCATTTCAGCAGTAATTACTCTGAAAATATCTAACATTGCCTAATATGAATTATTTAAATTTGCTGCTTTATCATTAAATTTGAACAAATTGACTAGAATATTCTAAATATGTAATATGAAACTCCTTCATTCACTAATTGTTATATTCAGGAAGTTACTCCTGGTTTGGAATCGTGATTTTAGGGTATATTCTTCTATGCCGCAAGTTTTAAAAGCCAATAGTCTTTACAGCCAAAGGACAAATAGTGCCTTGTCTCCGCAGTGGCCAGTCGCCCTAAGCACCCCCTCACTTTAAGGACAGAGGAGCTAAGGCAGAGGCCAGCTGGGAGTTTCCTCCAGCAGTCTCAGTGAACAGAAGCAAACTAGCAATTTTTCCGTCTCCTTTCCTAATCCAAGTACCATGAAAAGCAGAACACTACCCATCCTAAGACTAAGGCTCCATATCTGGTTTCTAAATGTACATACTTAGAGGCTTACAGAATTCAAAAAACTATAAGATAATCATTAGCACTTAACAGTTACCAAGAATAATTAGTGCACCTACACATTTTGAAATCCACTCCCTAAATCCTAATATACTTATCTTAAAAAATAGTAATTGGGCTCAGTGCCTGTAGCTCAGTGGGTAGGGCACCAGCCACACACACCAGAGGCAGCGGGTTTGAACTCGGCCCGGGCCAGCTAAGCAACAATGACAACTACAGCAAAAAACAGCCCGGTGTTGTGGCGGGCGCCTACAGTCCCAGCTACTTGGGAGGCTGAGGCAAGAGAATCGCCTAAGCCTAGGAGTTGGAGGTTGCTGTGAGCTGTGACGCCACAGCACTCTACTGAAGGCCACATACTGAGTGTCTGTCTAAATAAAAAACAAACCAAAAAAACAAAAACAAAAACCAGTAATTGGGGCTACTGTCTTATTTATAAAGATCGGACTTAAAAATGAAGTCACACGGTTCTGCTCCCTGCCCTACTGCCGTCGCAGTTTGGATCTGAAGGCTGACATTCTCTAGGACCTTCTTTCCCAGAACCTTCCCTCCTGGAGCTCCACACAGGCCAGAGCCCACCTGCTCTCCTCTGCATTCTGTCAATCATGCTGAAGCTCCCCACCCCCTGCCAGGGCTCTACATGCACCTGAGTCCCCAGGGTGGGGTTTGGCCCGAAGATGACGTAGCAGCCCAGGCTGCCAAAGGCAAGAGTGGGGGTACAGGGCTTCTACAATCTCCAGCATAAGCCTGAAATGCATTTTCCCATTAAAAACAACGTACAAAGGCTATTATGTTCCTACTCCATCTTGTTTTTGTCTAATAAACAAACAAAAAAGGCCATTATGTTCCTCGTAAGTGCTACTATTTTTATTGACATGCTATATGGCAAGGGTCTCTGTAGACAGGTCTGAAAAACTAACTACTTTCATGATACATGAGAACTTTTTCTACAGGTATCTTTTAGATCACAACTGTGTAAGTCTTTCATGTTAACAGAAAGAAATAAAACAACTACAATTTGAATTAAAAATGAATAAATTCAAAAGGCAACATTAGACCAAGGTACCTTTCTTATTTCTGTATCATGTGCTATCCATCGAATTACTGCTTCAAATACGTATTTTTCATTGCCAACGTTTAACTTCTCCAAAGAAATCACTTCTTTAAGCTTTTGAGGACTCAGTTCTAGGAATTCTTCAGTGCTGCTGACATCTCGGAAATGCGTCTCCAAGTACTCTGTGGCGAGGTAGTGGACGTGGTGCAGGCAGTAATGCAGTGCGAAGTCTCGGATGCCGATGCAGTTCTCAGCAGCAATGCAGCCCTCCAGAAACTCACAGCACAGGGTTTTAAGGTCCGTCAGCAGAAGCAGGTCTGCTGCCTGTACCACATCTTGGATTGTATCTTCATTTAGCCTGATCTGGAAGAGAATCGTAACTATTTTATATCTGAATGTATACGTTTAACACCCAAACCTCTAATTAGGCTGAGCCACATGAAGTTTCCTTTTCTTGTTACATCCCAGTTGATCAAATATTGGCAATTTTATATTGTTCAACCTAGCACTTGTTTTGTAAGAGTTTGAGGTTGGGTATGGTGGCTCATGCCTGTAATCCCAGCACTCTGGGAGGCTGAAGTAAGTGGATTGCTTGAACTCAGTAGTTAGAGACCAGCTTGAGCAAGAGTGAGACCCCTGCTTCTACCAAAAAGAGAAAAACTAGCTGGGCATTGTGGTGGGCACCTGTAGTCTCAGCTTCTCAGGAGGGTGAGGCAAGAGGATCGCTTGAACCCAGGAGTTTGAGACTGCTGTGAGCTATGACACCATGACACTCTACTCAGGGTGACAATGAAACTCTGTCTCCAAAAAAAAAAAAAAAAAAAAAAAAATGAGTTTGAGAGTATCAGGAAACCTTCCCGCGCAAGCAAACCTGTACTTGTTTAACCTTCCCCAGCTCTGCCCTTGGTATACATTAGCTCCCATACCCCCACTTCTAAGAGGGCTGTCCATGTTGCTCGCTTCTATAACTTAGCTAGAACCCTTAATGACTGAAAACTTTAGGCAATGACTTTACATTCTATGGTAAACTGTAGGTGACTTCTTCAAATTCCAGCACCAGAACCACTGACAATCCTGCCTCCCAATCCATGAGGGTCACTCTTCTGCCGAATGTCATGACATACTGAACGCGGGCTCCTTGAAGGAGTGGAGCTTCTACTGCCCCTAAAGCCTCATTCTGGATCATAAACACTGTACATGGTGCAAGTTGGTCAACAGACACAATTTGGTCTTAAAACTACCTTTTGGAATAAATCTCTAACAAGGTTTTTTTTCCCTTATTATGATTGTTTACTTTCCTTGATAGTCTTGAATTTTCTGATGGCTGCTTCCTCCATCACCCACTCTGTGTTTTCAGGCCACACGGAAGAAGTGAGCCTATAAAATAATGCTATGATTTCAAGTGGCACTTCTAGTTTAACTCTGTCCTCCAAAGCACAGGTACTTCCCCTACATTCAGAATGTGAAGGACAGAGACTTCACGAAAAGTACAGCAAAAAATACCCTCACATTTTACACTTCAACTACCGAAGATACAAAAAAATTTGTAACTGCTAATCATCTTAGAAACTGAGAAACAAAAGTGTGGAAAGTAGTGTGTTGAGTAAGCTAAAAGTAAAGGAAAATTTTCCATTTACATGACATTACATTTAGCCACAAGACAGCAGGCAGCTGTAGGCTATACAAATACAGGCATGTGAATAAACACTAAATTGCATCTCAATAAAACTAAACTGCCAACTCAGGAGTCTATTATAACTTACATTGCAACTATGGTTTTAAATTTAAATTGGGAACAAATAACAGAAGTCAATCTGTAAATAAGGTTTCAAGTTTCAAATCCAAGCTCTTTTTGGCTTACAACTTGTTATGTTAATAACTGCCACTGATTTGATTTTACAAGTTAGGTAAGACATTGGTCTTAAACTTGATTTTGTGCTGTTACAGAGTATCTCCAGTATTTCAAAGGCTGCCCTCAAATTAATTTGAATTCATTTATTTATCATACATATGAGGCCGGGTGCAGTGGCTCAAGCTTGTAATCCCAGCACTTGGGAGGCCTGAGCTCAAAAGTTTGAGACCAGCCCAAGCCAGAGCAAGACCCCCGTCTCTTAAAAATAGTCCCAGCTACATGGGAGGCTGAGGGAAGAGAATCGCTTAAGCCTAAGAGTTTGAGGTTGCTGTGAGCTGTGACGCCACAGCACTCTACCAAGAGCAACAAAGTGAGATGCTATCTCAAAAAACAAAAACAATAATACATATGCTCACCTACCACTTAGTGTGTAGGGAAAAGAGAAATGGATATGTCATGAGATCAACCCAAAAACTCCAACGAGGATGAAAAAGCATTGAGTTTGACTCTGGACTAAAAGAATCTATTTAGACAAAGAGCCTTATGCTCAGAATACTTAAGAAATACATAGGAGAAAGAGCTCCTGTAGAAAGAGACAGTAAAACAAGAGTGAAGAGGAGGAGGCAAAGGAAAGCAGAAGAGACCTCAGGAGGAACAGAGACACACGCCTTCTCACACAACCAAACGTCAGACACACCAGCCTCTTCTTTCTGTTGAAAAAACCAGCCCCGATTCACTCCTAAGACTTCTCTTAAGACCCCTCATGCCTTACTGGAAATCATGTAGTGCAGGATTGTGGGAAGGTCAGAGGAGAGCAAAGGAAAACAAAAATCTCATCACGTATCGCTCTTTTCCATGGGTATCCTTATGTCTCCAGAAGTTCAAGCAGGCACAGAGAGGAAAGGAGATAAGCAAGAAAGATTGGGGTGGGCTGGGCTGTTGGTACTACGGAGGCAGCAGATCAAGGCATCATGAATGTTTAATGATAAGGGTGCCCGACATTTGTGGGAATCCTCTCTCATGGGAATGATCTATAAGGAAGTCTTTCTTGATGTCCAAGGAATGCTTTGGAGACAGAGCAAGCTCATCAACAGTGTGGGTACAAACAAGATGACAGCAGCCTACATTCTTCGTATCTCATACTGACGTTGGAGCTCAGAATGGAATAAATGAAAAATCTGGGGCTAAGTTCTCACTTCACCTGCTTCTCTTTTAGGAGCAGAGCCCGAGGAGGACACGCAGGGGGTGCCATTGTCAGCAGGAGACACTAGTCAAAGCACACAGTGACAGAAAATGAAGTGACAGTGTTACTTTGTCATATAATGAATGAAAGGAGACCCTCACCCTGAGCTTGAGCAGTCTCTACTTAGGTCTTCCTTCCTTTGTTTCTCATCATACCTGCCCACTGAAGATGTAATCCAGGATCTCTCTCATAATCATTACCGATATCCCTTCAAGTTCAATCTTATAAGTTGATCCATCATCTTTTGGAGGATTATAGTTTAACTTTGTCCTAAGAAAGGGAAAAAAATGTGAAATTTCTATGAAAGAACAGAAATAGCTATAAATATTTATGTACTAAATGCTCTATAAAGTATGACACTTCACAGTATATGGATCCCCACCTAGAAAATTTAGTTTGTTAGCCTTAGTTCTATATATTTTTGTAACTTCCAACTATAAAACAGTGGTACTAAGATTCAAAATGCTACTTAAAAACAAAACAAAACAGACAACCAAAAAACAAAGATTCACCTGTACATGAATCTCTATTTGACTGTGGAAATCTCAGTCCTTTTAAGCTTATTTTTTAAATGTATTTAATTATCTATTTTCGACAATATAACAATGACTCCACAGATCTACCGCTCAAGTCAAAAGCTATATAGCCTTCACAATACCCTCCTTCTAACCAGTCCTCCCACCAATCAATCCTTCACTCCCATCATCTGAAGTGACAATAATCCTAAATTCTTTACACAACTGTCCCTTGCTTTCTCTTTCATGATTGAATCCATGAAATATATACATTTTAAACTTGAAGTTGTTTTTCACTTTACAGAAGTGTGCGTATCACAGAGGTTCTTTGTTCTTTATGCTGTATAATGCCCCACTTTCCTATTGATGGGGCTCTGGGGTTGTTTCTAGGTCTTTGATATTGTCAATAGTGTTGCTATGACTAGTATTGTATATGTCTCCTTTTATACTCTATAAAAGAATTTTCCTTGGGTATTCCCTGGGAGTGAAGTTATGCTAAATTATTCTCCAAAGTAGGCTGTGATATTAAATTATTCTCTGAAGCAGGTGGAGTAGTTTACAGCCTCATCTGCTACGTATGTATAAGAGCATCTGTGGATCCATAAACTCTACCACATTGGAATCTGTCACCCTTCTTAAGTTTTGCCAATCAAATAAGTAAAGTATGGCACCTCACTCTTGTTGTCATCTGCATTGTCCTTATCAGCCAGGCGCTGAACATTTCCTCACCTGTTTGTGGCCACGAAACACCTGTTCATGGCTCTTCTTCATATTTTATTAACTGCCCTTCTTATGTTGAGGTGTAGAAGTTCTTTATATATTCTTGATATTAATTCTTTGGCAAACTTAACACTTTTTTAAAGGTCATGAATAATTTAAAGAACAATTTTTTTCACAATGTTTCTGTGTCTTGTTTAAAAACTTGTACTTTACCCAAGGTCTAAAAGATATTCCCAATATGCTGTTACTAAGAAAATGTAAGATTTTTAAAAAATATATTTAAGTGAAAATGTAAAAGAAACTTTAAAACATGCTGTTGATAGAAATTATAAATCTGTTAAATCTCAGAAATGGCACCATGTTAACTGCTACCTACTAACCACGCTTTCTAAGAAAAGTACACTTCCAAATGGTAGTATTTAAGTAGTAATATCTACAGGGTGAACTTAGAAACAAAAAGTTAAACTCACCCTTCGTATTTGGACTTCTATAATAAAGCAGCAGACTTTTGGCAGATTGAATACAAACAGAAGAGGGAATAATTTTAACAAAATTTTATATGCTAAGAAACTGACAAGACTGACTTGGGAGTATCTGAGGAGGCTTCATCCTGACTTAGCAGTGAGCAAAGCCAAGAAACCACCTAAACTGTACTGAAGACTCCCTAGCGGCTCAAGAACTGGAATACCAGAGTAGCTGGGCGAGGAGGGCTAACAGATGAGCTAACAATAGAACTGCTGGCTAAGTCTAAAGAAACAGTTGAACTTCCATGCTCTCCCTCTATGTATACAAATAATTTCCGTGCACAGTTCAGTAAGACTCTCCCCAGCTCCAGCGGAAGAGAAGTGACTTATATTCTGGGAAGTATGAAACTGAGGGTCTCTGGAGAGGGCTGCCAGGCACATTGGAGGGTAGAGGTATCATGTCAAAAACTGACAGTTAAGAGAATGTGTATGTAATGAATGTTGGGCCAGAAGTCATTTCTTCCCCAACTCTGCTGCTAAAAGGCTGAAAGCCAGATCCATATATATTCTCCAAGCAAGAAATGAAGATTCTTCTGGCATATTTATTTAGCCCAAAAATACAGACTTGAAGAGGCACAGCCATCAATCTACTCCAAGAAAATGATCCAGTTTGGTCATGCAACAGTGAGAACCATGATCAACAAGCCTAGTTTATGTGCTCTGAACTTCTAGTACATTTTGAAGCAGCACTTCTGAAACTTTTTCATGTCACATCACATGTAGAAAGTGTGAAGAGAGAGCGAAAAGACAAAGTTAGAAAATAAGAAAATATGAAAACTGGAAGATCAGCCTATGAGGCCGTAGATCTACAAAAAAATGTCCCCCCTCACCAAAAAAGAGAAGACTACCAAGGAAATACTCATACTGGATGAAAACAGACCCACTCCAAGGCATATTACCAGAATACTTCAGGATACTAAAGGAAAAATTCTTGCAAACTTTCAGGAAGAAACAGGTGACATAGAAAGGAACAAGAACCCCAATGGTTTCATTCTTATACACGGAAGTTAGACAACCAAAGGGAAATGACTTCAAAATTCGAAAGGAAATTATTTCCAACCTAGATTTTTATAATCAGCTAAACTATCAATCAAGTGGCAGGAGAGAATAAAGATATTTTCAGCTATACAGGATCACAAAACAGTTTACTTCCCGTGGAACCTTTGTCATCATGCTGTTGGAAAATGTCCACCAACCAACCACAGGAGTAAGTTGAGAAAATGAGGATTCTGGGTACGAAAAAGACACAACCCAGCACAGGAAAGAAGTGGAGGCAATGCAGGATAATGGTGAGGGGGTCCCAGGATAACATCTACGCACCAGTAGAAGGAAGTGGTCTTCCTAGTGATGTTTCAGTCAGGATGTCAGGACTATGTGTATTTCTTTGTCACTGTGCTGGTTGTCAAGGTATTGCCTCCCGGCTCCAAACTCACCCTTTTTGCTTGCTCTGCAAGAAAGGATCTGATCCTTTTCCGTAATTTTGTCAGTTGAGGACGGTGGAGAGACACCACAGTAGGAGGAGTTCTGCTTCCTGGTGGGTGCAGCAGGGCAGGCTCCTCCCACACGGCCTCCTTCCCAGCGTCAGGTCCAGAGGGGCACAGCTGCCAGCTGGGCCCTGCGGTTTTCCCCAGAGCCTCCTTCAGGCACCTTCCATGAAAGCTTTCCGAGGTACCTTAGAGGACAGCGTTCTAGCAAGTTCCATCAATGTGGCTCTTCTGCCAGTCAGTGGAGCCACGGGTGTGCCCTGTTACAAGGTCAGCTCTGGGGCAGCAGCTTCCCACACAGCCGCTCCTCCTAGTGCTGAGGGTTTTCTTTACTCCTCAGCAGCCGAGCCCTCATTACGCCAATCTCCTAGTGGAGTTATTAACTCTTAATACCAAACATTCCTGTTCAAATTACTGGCTGGTTTTCTCTTCTGACTAGATCCAGACTGATAACAGCTGCTAATCTGCTAAACCAACTAAGGGTGGTTTTCAGATAGAGGAGCTTCGAGGTGGAGTCCCTTGACGCCACGGCGCTCTACTGAGGGCGACACACTGAGACTCTGTCTCAAAAGGGAAAAACCGAATTACGAGTTCCTGATATTTTAAAGTAACCCATACTCAAACAAGTGACAGCTGTACCTGTGTGAGTGCTGCAGACACTGGTAGCATGAGGGGAACCAAGGAAACAGGAAAAGGTGACAAGGACACTTTTTATTCTTTTTTTTGTGTTTTTGACCCATGTCATTGGATTTTTTTTTTTAAGATGTCTTTACTGTCACATGTTTCATAATGAACAAGGGTCCCTATAAAGAACAGTTTTTCAGCAGGTGGTAGAGTAAAATGCAATCCTTTCCAAAGCCCATGAAAAAACAAATTAGTATACCCAGAAAGTCTCTACACATCTGAAGGTTAAATAACAAAACTATAACTACAGTTTGAATTCAGATTCTTACATCCACCCCCAAATTTTCCCATCACCCTATCCCACCTCCCTCCAACACTATCCCTGAACACCCTATTCCTACCCATCTCTGCAAGACCAGTTCCAAAGCCAGTGGTTCCACAAGTTTTTCCAGATCCCTTCATCCTCCTGCTGCTTGCGCCTCCTCCCTTGCCTCTTTGCACTTCAAAAATAACTTCTCCTGCTATAAATCCCCCCAGCACTGTATCAATAACTTTACTGTGATATACATCGTATCATGAGATCACCCAGTTCTGTCCTTTGTTATGTTATTTCCGTACCACTTCCTTTAAATGTGAGCTCCTTGAGACCAGAGTCCTCGTTATCATTCTAACAGTACAGTCTAGCTTAGCATTTTACAAGGAGAGGATGTTCAGTAATTATTTGTAGCTGACAATGGTCCTTAAATATCTGAAGCGCTGTCACATGGAGACCTTTTCTGGTGACACTAGGTACAATAAGCCCAAACGGTCAGGAAGAAGAACCTTCTAACAAATTTATCTGTCCAGTGCTAAAAGGATTAGGGCCTAGCGCTTCTCAAATGTTAATGTTCACAAAAATCATCTGGGGATTTAGGTAAAACAAGACTTTTCTGATTCAGAAGGTCAGTGGTGGGGCCTGAGTGTCTCATTTGCAGCAAGCTCTCAGGTGGCACGGGTTCTGTTGGTCTCCAGACTGTTTTCTGAATAGCAAGGGGTTGGTACCTCTCAGATTACTCCTGGTATATTTTGATATTTCCAATCCATAGGAGGAAAAAGAAAAATATATTTCCAACCTGTCCCAGATGAACATTTTATAAAATAGCATAAAAATTACTAGAAAAATGAAATTAAAAAGCCGTAAAAAATATAGGCCCCAAAGACTTTTATCATTAGATTCAACAGATAAATATTACTCTGTCCTATTGTGGTCAGAGTTTTTAAACTCTTACTCTCCGTGTCTGCACTTACATTATCAGTCTGCAGACTGGATCTCAGTAGCAGCACCAGGCTGAATGATCGTCTGTCTGCCAAGAATATACGGAAAGCTATAGTCCCGTCCACTCCTAGGTGGTCAGCATTCAAATCTATTGTGAAACAGTCTCGCTTCACAGCCTCTTGCCACTCACAGCTGCTTCGCTCCTGCATTCCCTGGGCAGTCACCATTCCTTTCCAATTTAGTAGCCCCTAAAATTGTCTTATTCTTCCTCTTACTATCTTCACTTTCCCCCAACTCCCCAATTTAAATCTCTATACCTTAACTTTTCTAATACCTGTCAAAATATTTTCTCCTTAGCTTTTCCTTTTTTATCTGGTATTTTCTCCTCTTGCATATTGTTTCTAGCTTTGCCACATATAAGGGAGAATTCAATGAACTGTACTGAATGAGCTAAATCAATGGTTCTTTTCTACGTTCTCCATCTCCACCCCTGGAAGCTACAGTGTCACATGTAAATTTATTACAAGTCATAATATCCTTTTTATTATGTGATATCTATTTACAAACTCCTAAAAAATGTGGCAGTCTTAAAATATTACTGAGAATTTCATTACACTCTTTAGAAAAAAAACTAGAAACAATTCAGAGTTATTATAAAAATGGGCCTCAGGTGTTCAGATATATTCATGCCCACCACATTCTCCTTTGGTTTTCTGTTTCTAGGGCAAGACATTTCCCCTCTCTGCCCCTGCTTTCTCATTTCTCAATAGAAGAGATTAAATAAGGTGATTTGAGATCTCTTCCACCCCTGAACACTTCTTGACTGAACTGTGAAACCAGCCCCCCTGTTGGGTCCGAGAGACGGAAATAAGGCCAACCATTTGATTATGGAGGATTCATACTAGGTCCCTTGCAGATTATGCAGTCTAAGTTTACTTTCCCTTTAATACCTATTCTTTGGCCAAGCTTTATTTTTTGGGAGTGGGTAGAGAATCTCACTTTTGTTGCCTAGGCTGAGTGCCCTGGTTGCTAGCTCAAATTCTCAAGTTCTTGGGTTCAAGCAATCCTCTTGCCTCAGCTTCATAAATAGCTGGGACTATAGACACTTGCCACCACACCCAGATAATTTTTCTATTTTTGGTAGGGATGGGGTCTTGCTCTTGATCCACCTGGTCTTGAATGCCTGAGCTCAAGCAATCCACCACCTCAGCCTCCTAGAGTGCTGAGGTTACAGGAGAGAGACACTGTGCCCAGCCTGGGCAAGCATTTTAAAAATTTTCTTCTATTAATGTTGAACAGAAAGTGAAACAAAAATGAATTTTACTTTTTTAGTGACAATATAGAAACAAAAGTTTTGTAAGAAAGAAGTTGTTGGCTTGGTGCCCATAGCACAGTGGTTATGGCACCAGTTACATACACCAAGGGTGGCGGGTTCGAACCCGGCCCGGGCCAGCTAAACAATGACAAATGCATCAAAAAATGCCTTGTGGTGGGTGTTGTGGCGGACACCTGTAGTCCTAGCTATTCCGGAGGCTGAGGCAAGAAAATTGCTTAAGCCCAAGAGTTTGAGGTTGCTGTGAGCTGTGACGCCACAGCACTCTACAGAGGACGACATAGTGAGACTCTGTTTCAAAAAAAAAAGTTGTTGGTTACTATCTAATAAGGAAGTGTTGGTATTATTCAAAGTTTTACATCCATAGAAAGGGCATCTACAATTTTTAAATAAACTAAACAAGAGCCAAAGTAATCCACTCGCTAAACATAGTCCTCTTTTGATTTCCAAATTACTGCAAAGGTTCAATGTGTCTAAATGCCACAACAAACCACCCAGATAACCAGGCCCGGTCTCTTCTTCCAAGAATCATTTTAGACATTACGGATTTGACGTATCCATGATAGAAAGTCTAAGTGACTTTTCTTCTTTGATGCAAAAGCTAATCTCCAATAAAAGCAAGGAAATCTACTCAAATAGAATGCAAGAGAAAGTGATGTTCAAGATTTATAGACATTTTGGGTGATTCATAGGCATTAGTCACACGGTTTCAAATGATTCACATCACCCTGAATTGTGCGGCCACTAGCAGCAGACTCCCTGAGCTATATGAAGAGGCACTCATGCTAGCCACTCTGTTTGCCCACTTTTTAATCTTCACAGCTCCTAAAAGTACATCAAAGATGGATTTTTAGGGCAGTGAAACCACTCTGTGTGAATGCCATCATGGTGGATACAAGCCATCATACACTTGTGCAAACACATCAAATGTGTTAACGCCAAGAGTGAACCATAATGTAAACTATGGCCCTTGAGCGACAGTGTATGCTAATTTAAATGGGAAAATACGCACCTTTTTTCTCCCCAAAGTCTCGTCCTCTACTTTTAGTATCCATCAGCGAATCCTGCCTACAGATAGTCGTGTTCAGTGGTGATGTTCCCTTCTCTGTTCTATTCCTCTACGTATATTAGTTGAAATTCTCTTGACAGAAACACCCGTCTCCTCTCATTAGTTTACTCATCTATCCATCCATTCATTCACACACACACAGATGTTTCTTTTATTCTGTGGATTATAATCCAATGTGATCATCACTTTTTTTCTTGTTCAAACTGTGTAGCTTTGGCCACTCAGAATCATTTCAGCTTGGCTCTTTTTTTTTTTTTTTTTTGAGATAGAATCTTGCTTTGTCACCCTTGGTAGAGTGATATGGCGTCACAGCTGACAGCAACCTCCAACTCTTGGGCTCAAGCCATTCTCTTGCCTCAGCCTCCCTTTAAGTATCTGGACTACAGGCGCCCAACAAAGCCCAGCTATTTTTAGAGAGGGGTCTTTGTTCTTACTCAGGCTGGTCTTGAACCTGTGAGCTCAGGGCAATCCACCTGCCTCAGCCTCCCAGAGTGCTAGGATTACAGGCATGAGCCACTGCGCCTGGCCCAGGTTGGCTCTTATGTCCTTTCAAAAGCCTTTATCCTCCTTTGAGTCCCTCTGTACTTTCTGGTATAAGATGCTCCAGGCTCATATTGTATTTTTCCTGCCCTGGCACTGAATCAACTAAGTCTCTGAAGACATTAGAGTTTTAAACATTATCCAATTACATTCTAGAAACATCACTCTGGCGGCAGCATGTGGAAGACTAATGGGGACCGAGCACTGAGGCAGACAGCCCAGTTCTGCCATAATTCAGAACTGATATAAGCTGGCACTTGAGCAGGGCAGTGGCAATGATGGAGAGAAGACAGACTCCAGAGGTCTGAGAGGTGGAAATGGGAGAGCTGGGCATCAATTAGATGTTGACCAGTGAGGGAAGATCTCTGCTGACTCCCAGGTGTCTCATGGGGAGTCTGGTAGTACATTAACCAGTACAGGCAATAAACGAAACCTCCAGGGCTGTGGGATTAACAGGCTTGGGGCTCAGAGGAGAGGCTGAGGCAGAGGCAGCGGCAGATCTGGAACAGAGATGACCACGGCAGAGTGTGCAAGGTCAGGACAAAATCTTGCGCCTCATCAAGGACTAGGACAGACAGAAGGAGAGCCAGAAAAGTAGACCAGATGGGAAATGGGAGGAAAGGTGAACAGAAGCCTGGAAAGACCAGGCTCCAAGAAAATGATCAGCAGCAATAAACGTAGCAGACAGGTCAAGTAAGATAAAGACTTTAAAGTTTTCACTTGATTTGCCAATTACATTTCACACTTTCTTAAAGAACAGTTTTAATGGAGTGGTAAACCTAACTGCAGAGTGAGCTCAAAGCAGGAGATGAGTGTGCATGAGATGAACAGACTTTTTTGAAGAATCTTGGTTGCAAAACCAAGGAAAGAAATCACTCACCCCTTAGAAGAGGATGCAGAGCCTGTTGTTTTTTTTTTTAAATACAGTTTATTTCCAAGTTTGAGGGCTGGGACCCAGGTACGCAGATGACAGAAGTTGCCCTGAATAGCTGCTCTGTTTGCTTGCTTCTAGAAGACCCGTTCATTCAACACGTGTACATCTCCTATGTGCCAGGCACTAGAAAAGAAAGACTTTTATGCTAGGGAAAAAGGAGTCAGGAGAGAAGGCAGGGGGAAACAGAAGAGAAGGAAGAGGATGCAACAGAACAGCACCCAGAAGGAACAGGAGATACGGGTGGGAGAACAAGAGGTAAGAGAGCTAGGAAAAATAAGCCTTGATTGCCAACCTCTGCTCTGTGCAAGACTGGCGTGTAAACAATCATTACATTGCATCTAGTTAACATTACAAGTGATCTTCAGAGTTAAAAGTTTAGGTGACCAAATTTAAAAACATTTAATACCATAGATCAGAGACAAATCATAACTTGCTACCTGTTTTAGAAATGATTTTTATATTTTTAAAAGGTTAGAAAAAAAAAAGAAAAGAAGAAAAACATGTGACAGAGACCACAGAAGGCCTGGAAAGCCTAAAATATTTCTGACCTTTCACAGAAAAGGTTTGCCAATCCCCTTTTGGATATTTTTAGAATAGTAAATATGCAATATTTTAAAAATCCAGTCTAATAGATATGAAAATAACAACTTTGAGAAATCATTTCCAAAAGGAACAAAGTAATGGTGATAGATCTAAGAAAAAAAAAATTAGATTGGCATTGTCAGGGTCTTTATATGATAAGAGCCTTCCTGAGCAGTAACCTGGTCTCACATAATAATAATAAATATAGTTCTATCTTATGACTTGGGATTTTGTCTCCAAAGTGCGTTTACCTGCACCTACAAGAAATACAAAGAACTTACTTTCTGATTTGTTTACAGTGTCACAATTCAGAAGAAAAAAAAAACTACAAATGAAAATGTCAAACAGGAGAATGATGAAGCAAATTGTATGAAGAGCAATATGACGTAGTAACAAATAACTCTTAAAAATAACTGTGGGTATTACATTGAGATGTAAGAAAAGAGATGTGAAATGACCCCAAGGAAAAGATGAACCATAAATAATACGTAGTGGGTGGCGCCTGTAGCTCAAAGGAGTAGGGTGCAGGCCCCATATACCAGAGGTGGCGGTTCAAACCCGGCCCCAGCCAAAAACTGCAAAAACAAAAAGTAGACATGGGTTATGACTATAACTGCACATTAAACATACTGCTCAGAACCAGAAATTAATTTAGGGTGGTCTAAGTTATTAAGCTCTCATATTTTTGTGTGTGAAACAGCTTTGTTTCCCCTTTTAAGTCAAAGTCTTGCCATGTTTTCCAGGCTGGTCTGAAACTCCTGAACCCAACTCTCCTACTTGAGGCTTCCAAGTAGGTGGGATAGCAGGCACAGGCCACCACGCCCAGGTTTTTTAAATAGGTTTTTAAAATTTAAATCTAGTTCTAATTCTGAAAGTAAAGCAGTCAATAAAATTCATCTCTTAAAAGACTAGGTTTGAAAATGCACGTTTAAACTTTAAGATGCATTTCAAAGACAGAATCATGATGCAGCCACTTTTATGAAGCAAAAGAATTCTTCTTGAGTGAACCAAGCCTGATTCCTTGTTCTAGTCACACCCCAGCCTTTTGGAAATGTACATAAAAGACAGATATTCATGCCACAACCTGCCAAACTGTTCCAGATTTTCTACTTAGGCATTATTTTTCAGATGCTATTTAAAATAGGCTCCCTTTATATATAGCTATAAGACCCCATGCTAGTAATCATCTCATGAGTAAGCCCCTTTGGTTTAGGGGAGCACTCTTCCATGACTTCCCTCTCTAATTAAGAACTCGATTATCCAGGGTTTTTTGTTGCAGTATACAAATGGCACAAAATATTACAGGAGCTCCTTACTTCAGAAGCAGGTCGTACTTGTTTTCTCTTTTCCCATATAAAGAGTTAAAAGAAAGATTTTATGCCTTTTCTTTTCTTTTTTTTTTATTTTATGCCTTTTTCTTTTTCTTTTTTTGTAGAGACAGAGTCTCACTGTACCGCCCTCGGGTAGAGTGCCGTGGCGTCACAGGGCTCACAGCAACCTCTAACTCCTGGGCTTACGCAATTCTCTTGCCTCAGCCTCTGGAGCAGCTGGGACTACAGGCGCCCGCCACAACGCCCGGCTATTTTTTTGTTGCCATTTGGCCGGGGCTGGGTTTGAACCCGCCACCCTCGGCATATGGGGCCGGCGCCCTACTCACTGAGCCACAGGTGCCGCCCTATTTTATGCCTTTTTAAAGAAAGTAGGCCTGAAAACATTTAAAGGGAAAGTTGGAATTTACACAAATTTATTCCTGTCTTTGTAGTCATCTTTCGTAGTAGTTCAAACCAAAGCATTAAATGAATGTTAAGAAACCGTCTCTTTTTTTCTTTTTTAAAAGGAGAAAGCAGGAGTAGGAAAAACAAAAACTAAAGCCTCAAACACACCTCTCTTTTCAGTTCCCTTTAATAAATAAAAGCAGACTTCAGGATGACCTTTCCTTTATCATCTTTAAACTCAATCTGAAAACTATCTTTTTACTTCTGGTAGCTCCTTAATTTATAATCCACTACTATAAACTTCTCTAAACAACTTGAAACTGAAAATGCCTTCCAAGATGTTGTCAAGGGAATGAATGCTTCTCAATTAATTCTTTAGTCATGTTGGAACAAAAGCCTTCTCATTGGAGCTACTATTTCTGAATGAAGAATTTGGTCTCTTCTTCTCCCAGGTTTCTTGGCACCAGAGATTGAATTTGTTGGAGCTGACAGAGCCATCTAAAACAGGCAGAATTAAGACTCCTGCAGGTTGAACTCTGTTGCATGATGGTGTATTCCGTCCTTCTCCCCTAAGCCCCAATACATGCTCAGCTATACAGTAAAATGTTATAGCAAAAAGCTTACCCTTATTTGGAAGCAGTAAATACAGCATCCTGAACTCTGATCTTTTATTTCCTCGTCAGTGCAGTCCCAGGCCACATAACAAAAGTTTTGGTCAACAGCAGACCCCGTATAGAAGGGTGGTACCAGAAGATTACACTGCATTTTTACTTCTCTATGTTTAGAAACAGAAATTCCACCATGTCACAACTGCCTATGGTATTCATGCTGTATAGTTTGTGGCCCAGGTGTGTAGCAGGCTACATCATCCAGGTTTGTGTAAGTGCAGTCTCATGTTTGCACAGCGAAATTGCCTAACGATGCATCTCTCAGAAGGCATCAGAGTTCAACAATGCACGACTATTACAATTGGTCAACTCAATCCTCTTACTAATCAAAGTTTCACTTCCAGATTCAGTGCCCCTGGCCCTGAAGATTAAAGAGGATGGGTTCTAAAAGCGCCCAGTCCGTCTGTCTGTTGCTTCTCCCCACTAAGCCACACGATGCTGAAGGTGCACACCATACACAAACAGAGCCTGCTGGAGGCAGTGATTATTTGGCAGAGTTGGAAAAATGTTACAGAGGAAGGGTCTTGAAGGATGATTACGAATTCACCTACCAGACAAGAGTAGGAGGTCGACAAAGCAGAGGCAAGAGACATGCAAGAAGAGGAAGAGTCGCAGGCCCGTGAAGCGCTCGCCGAGCTGCCCAGTGCCACAGTGTGAGGGAGGTGCTCACACAGCAGTGTCCCTCCCATGTCGCTTTTTCTCTTTTCTTTCTTTCTTTTTTTTGATACAGAGTCTCACTCTACTGCCCTGGATAGAGCAGAGTGGCATCAGGATAGCTCACTGCAACCTCAAATGCCTGAGCTCCTCCCTCAGCCTCCCAAGTGGCTGTGACTACAGTCACATGCCCTCATGCCCAGATAATTCTCGTAATTCTTTAGATGGGGTCTTGCTATGTTGCTCAGGCTGGCCTCAAGTGATCGTGTCATGGCCTCTCAAAATGCTAGAATCACAGGCATGAGCCATCACACCCAGCCTGTTACTTCAAATTCCAACAAATCTAAGACAGACTGTTACCCACTTCAGGTTCCTTATGCAGCCAGGCTCAAAATCTATTACCTCTTGGGTGTTCTGTCCTCAGTTCCCACATTCAGTTAGCATCCAGTTGCTTTCTCCTCTAATCTACTGCGGGGGCCTGGGACATTGTCACGCATGCTAATCTCGAGCAGTCTAGCCGCTCCATCTCCTTCCTTTTCAGTCCCGTGGACACTGAGCAACTATTATAAACACCTCCCGGAAGTAAAGTTCCACCATACTACTAGTTAATCATTACCAACTATGACTGAGTAAAAATCTCAACTAATTAAACTTGCACTCTAGAATACTCCTTACTTTCCAGTCCCTGCATACTTCCCACCATTCCTATACAGAGCTTCTAGTCCAACCAGGTCAGTCTATTCACAGCCTGGGTGACACTCCTGCATTTACACCTTGGGTCCCCCTGAATGACCCTCCTTCCCCCTTTTACCCACGTTTTCTCTTCATCCTCCCCAAGGTCATGTTTCCACCATACCTGACAACCCAAGTAGCTCTTCCCTCACACTCCCACGATGGGAAGTATCTATACAATTAAGACAGGTTTGTTCTGTAATTTTTCACAACTAAGCTGTACAATTTGAGAATAGATTATGTTCTTTACAAAATCTTTCTAAACTGTCCCTCCTTTAACATCCAGAGTAAGTGATAAAGACACTTATCTACTGTTGACAATGAGGAAGTCTTACTTTTCTTTAGACATGGCCTCACTGTCACCCAGGCTGGAGTACAGTGTCACCATCACAGTTTGCTCACTACAGCCTCCGGAGCAGCGGGGATTTCAGGCACAAACCACCATGCCCAGCACAGTGAGGAAGTTGATGACAACGAACTTAGGAGCCATTCTAGGTCTCTCCTTTTCCTCGTCAACCCATCCTAGTACCAAATGTCCCATGCCAGCTGCTTCGCTCCACCTTTGCTGCCAAACCCTGAGCCAGGGTATTTCCTGTCCAAAAAATGCCAGTACCTTCCTAAATGGCCGCTGCTCCCATTCTTCACTTTGGTTGACAGTACAGATCCAATACTCAACAGAGTAACCTAACAAAACAAACAAGATTATACTGTATAGTCACCTTAACCCCATTAATTGCTTAAGATAAAACCTAATCTCTCTAACGCAGACTAAACTATGATGCAAAAGTGCTTTGCTGTCCTTTTCCTACACCCAACCCCTCCCCAGCAAATACACACTGAGCTCCTGGGAAATGTTACAGTGGAAGTTTGTATTTGGAAGCAATGTGAGGACCAGCAAGGCTCACCCACCTCTGATTGGGCTGGAGGGAATCGCACCCTTCCCTCACTATCTTCAGACCTGCTGCTGTCCACTTTCCAGAGAGGCTGACCTTTGCCCGTGTCTCCTCTTGCTCCCCGGTGCCAAGGCTGCCCCCCCCTTCAGACTCAGGTCCAGTGGCACCACTCAGGGAGATGCCCCTCCCCAGCAGCAGCAGGAGCGGGTGTCCTGTGTATTTCCTTTGGCAAGCTGGAATCGCTCTGCAATCAGACTGCCCGCCTCCCCCGCTAGCCTCTGTGGACGGAACACCCCACCTGCCTAGCCCACAGCAGCACCACGCATGAAGGCTCAAGGAAAGGCCAGTGAATGACTGTTGAGTATATTAGAGAACTTTAGCCAAGAATTGATATTCTCTATTTAAAGTTGTTTCTGTTGATGTGATTAACTGTGGTAACTAATATAGCAGCAAGTGGTCAAATAAGCCAATTAAATTAACTGTTAGATGACTTTCAGTTAAGTGTCTACTACAACAAATACAGCAAATCTCATTTCTGAGATTCTGATACTATCTACAACACAAAGATATACAGTCCTGAAAAAGTAGGTAAACATCAAAATAATTCTAAAATCTTTAGCTGTATTTTTATTTCCTTCTCTTGCCCCACAGAAGTAGAAAAATAACTGACTTAGGTTTCCACATATTCAGTCTTGGTTCTAATACTGTTTATGGGAGACCACTGCACACAGATTACAGGGCAGGCAGCAGGCAGGCAAGGTGAAGAAGCTAGGTAACCGGTACTGCACGAATGAAACAAACTTCAGAGAGGAAATCATCTCCAAGCTGGCCTTTCATTGCTGGTGTGACATAAAGACAAATCACTTGTACAGTGTATTGTTGTGTGTCATGAAAAATGGATTCTTTTTGACAATCATCAAGTGTTTGGCATAACGGTTGGATAAAGAAGGGCTGAAACACAGTCCCAAACCGAATATTCATCAGAAAGAGGTGAAGTGTCTGTTTGTTGGTCCAGCACTGGTATTAGCCACTGTAGCTTCATGAAACCTGGTCAGTTGATTACAGCGGATGCCTACTGCAGTCAACTGAACAAAATGATGAGGATGCTTGTCAGTAAACAGCCAAGACTGGTCAATAGAGACAGGCCAATCCTCTTGCAAGACAATGCTGTCATACAAACAATGGTGCTCAAATTACAGAAGCTAGACTGGGAAACTCTCTGTCATCCACACATTCATCAGACCACACATCTACTACCTATCACTTCTTCCAGGCTTTGGACCACTTCTTGCAAGGAAAAACATTCAATTCTCAATGAGCTGTGATGCTCATTCTCAATGAGCCTTTTGTGATTTCATCACCGCCACCGACTCTGCAGGCTTCTTTGCTGCTAGCATACACAAGTTACCATTAAGATGGCAAAATCAGGCTGAGTGCAATGGCTCAGGATTGTAATCCTAGCACTCAGGGAGGCCACGCGGGAAGATGACTTGAGCTCAGGAATTCAAGATAAGCCTGAGCAAGTGAATCAGTCTCTACTAAAAAAAAAAAAAAAAATTAGCCGGGCATTGTGGCAGGCACCTGTAGTCTCAACTACTCAGGAGGCTGAGGCAGGAGGATCACTTGAGCCCAGGAGTTTGAGGTTGCTGTGAGCTAGGCTGACGGCATGGTACTCTAGCCTGAGCAACAGAGTGAGACTGTCTCAAAACAAACAAACAAACAAACAAAAAGAAAATAGAGGGCAAAACAGTGTCAATAGTTTAGGCACATACTTTGATTAACTGCACTGCAGCTTTTTTGAGATACACACTTTTGATTTGAAATTGGACATTTCAGATTTAATGACCTAATAGATGGCGGCTGCAGCCTGGGGAGAAGCTGGTAAACACAATCGGCAGTGCCCTTTCCTTTTTTTTTTTTTTTTTTTGAATTTTTTTTATTTTTTTGCAGTTTTGGCTGGAGCCGGGTTTGAACCCGCCACCTCCGGTATATGGGGCTGGCACCCTACTCCTTGAGCCACAGGCACCACCCAGCAGTACCCTTTTTCCCAAAGGTTCTCAGTGCTCTCAACAGCCGACTGTCCAAGATTCTGGCTTCATTTCTAGTGAATGTTCTCTGTGAGTTAGAAGAGACTCATTCGGGGCAGCCTTGTGGTTCAAAGGAGTAAGGCGCCAGACCCATATGCTGGAGGTGCTGGGTTCAAACCCAGCCCCAGCCAAGAACTGCAAAGAAAAAAAAGAAGAGACTCATTCTAGCTCACATCCTAAACATGAGGTTTCAACAGAAAGTCCCCACATCAGAGATGGATCAATATAAACAATTTAAGTGACAAAAACGCAAATGTTCTGACCTCAATAATACCAACTGCAATTACTCAGGGGCAAGGCAATCAGTTACTGACGTTACTGATGAATGTTAACATAACCATAGATATATTTTGTGTTTCAAAATATATCTACTCATGTCACCATGTTAACACAAAATCACAACCATCAAATGGTCTCTAAAATTTTCTGGAAAAGACACAGAAATAACATGCAGTTAAGTAAAAACAGATACAGCAGAACTTCCACAGCTGACCCCCTCCCCACACTGACCACCTCCTTAAGCTGATCTCATTTTCACAGACCAGACATGCATCACATGTATACATCACTATACTAGGCCTGGTTCCTTAAGCTGACCACCTCTGTATGTTGACTAGTTTGCTATAGTCCCTTCGGCACTCAACTTGTACAGGTTTTACTATATTTAAGTTTCTACGCATGTTAGTACATTAACTCCAAAAAGCAAACCAAAAGGCATTTTATTATCCTGTATACCCAAAATTCAACTGTCAATTTTTTTTTTTTTAAAGAGATAAGTTCTCGGGTGGCGCCTGTGGCTCAGTGGGCAGGGCGCCGGCCCCATATACCGAGGGTGGTGGGTTCAAGCCCAGCCCCGGCCAAACTGCAACAAAAAAAATAGCCGGGTGTTGTGCCAGCTGCTTGGGAGGCTGAGGCAAGAGAATCGCCTAAACCCAGGAGTTGGAGGTTGCTGTGAGCTGTGTGACGCCACAGCACTCTACTGAGGGTGATAAAGTGAGACTCTGTCTCTACAAAAAAAAAAAAAAAGAGATAAGTTCTCACCCTGTCACCCAGGCTGGAGTGCAGAGGTGTGATCGTGGCTCAAACAATCCTTCCGCCTTGGCCTCCCAAATACTGCAATTATAAACATGAGCCCCAGTGCCCTGCCAACAGTCAATTTTTTTTTTTTAGCGACAGAGTCTCACTTTGTTGCCCTCGGTAGAGTGCTGTGGGGTCACAGCTCACAGCAACCTCTAGTTCTTGGGCTTAAGCGATTCTCTTGCCTCAGCCTCCTGAGTAGCTGGGACTACAGGCGCCCGCCATAACGCCTGGCCATTATTTTGTTGCAGTTTGGCCGAGGCCGGGTTCAAACCTGCCACCCTCAGTATATGGGGCCAGTACCCTACTCACTGAGCCACAGGTACCACCCACCAACAGTCAATTTTTAAAAACCAGTCCTCCCATCTTCCATTTATGATATGTACTGCCTCTCAAAGCTTTATTGTTTGAAGACTAACAAAGTAATAAAATATTTTGCCAAGATCTTCTTTTCCCTAAGTATTCCATTTCTCTATTACCTTTGAACACAGAAAAAAACAAATTTCTTCATTACAAGAGCAAATGGCAAAGTACTATATATTTTGAATTCATATTATTCCTATAATTCTGTGACAAGTTAGGGCATCTACCATATAGTCTTCTGGAGAAAGAGAAGCAGCAAACATTAGACCATCATTCTATGGCTAAGTTCTTTGGCAATAAATACTTAGGAAGATGACTTAACTCTGCTCTTCTGAGCACCAGGGTCAACACCTCTGGAAGAGCATCAGGGCATTAAGTGGACATATGACATTTACCCTCTAAGGAGCTAGAGCTGCCACCTTTACCTGAGTCTCTGATTTCCCTTTATTTTTTTCCAGACTCATTGGGGCTTAGGAAGCACAGAACACATGGGAAGCATTCAAATTCCAGGTTGCAACCACAGCCTGCCACTGGTCTCACCCACACCCCCGCATCTCCGCCCTTAACCTAGAATTCTAACTTACAAACTATTTATTTATATGATAGTGTTAGTACACAAAATGATAGTCTTGTATCCTTCAGAAGGATGATACAGCTCCCTAAAGAACTTACTATATGGCACTCATAAGCCAAATGACTCCTCATCTATCCTAATTGGGTTTTCTTTATGAATTATAAATAGGTTTTAAGTCTCACTTTGCTATCACGAGAACTGATTAATATTTTGAACAATGGGTATGGTGGTTTTGTAAACTAGATGCTTAGTCTATATTATCCAAATCTAAATCCTAAGGAACCAGTCTCTATGTGGAAAAGCACTTCACTTGAATCTCTTAATTATATATAAAAAATTAATTTAAGAACATCAAAAGGGACTTACAGAAGAAAATACAAACTGTAAGAAGAGACAGAAGTTAAAAGGGTATAACTTACCATCTAGACAAACAGTATTAACTAGAGCTAGATTTTACTTCTACCACATCACTATTACTTAAAATAACAATCCTTAGGGAAGTTCCACAATAAACCTAAACACTTCACAATGCCCTTTATGTTAGAGTCACCAGTTTAACAATAATTTTATTGATTTGTTTCATCATTTGAAACCTTTCAAAAACCTCTCCAGAATTAGAACATTCACTGCAGCATCCTACGGTCCTGCCTCCTCCCTGGAGCACTTATGCCCTAAGGCTGCACGACTTGACTCTACACAACCCAGAAATGTCAGACTTCTTTCAGCTTATCATGAGGGTTTAGATGCTGAAGTTGAATTTTCTAGCTTTTCCTTTTTATACTTAAAGTCTTTATAATGTGAGATGATTGCTAAGGCTATCAGGAGGAAAACCAAATGCTAGACCAAAGATAAAGCATCAAAAAGATTAAACAAATAAGTTAGGTTAAAAGAATTTCCCACAGCAAGTAGAAAGTATGCCAAACGAATTGCTTTAAATTCTACTGTGACAAAGTTGGATTGGGCACACAGGAAGCAATATACTATAACATTCCTTCTAAAACATATAATTTTAGACCATTTATGAGTTACCAAAACAAGACTAACAAAAAACTTGAAACAGTATCAGTTTTATATAAAACTTCAGAGATTATCAAACTTTTTAAAAAAGAGATTATCAAATTTTTGAACATCCAATTGATATATTACTGATATCACAAATGTAAATACTTATAGTTCAAAAGGTAGAGATAAGAAACATCAACTTCTAGAATATACGAATCCATTTTGTTTCAGTATAATTCCCTGAAGTATTGTTCAAACAAAACAGATAATTATAAAAGCCCCACGTTATTGGCATAAAAGATTACCAACCAGTTTGTTCATTTCTAAGTAGTAATAAAGACTGGTCAAATTACGCTGAAACAACTTTGAAAGTGAAAATTTGAAAAAATCCCAAGACATTCTACTACTTCAAGAACCAAATAAACTTGAAAGCAATTAATCTATCAGTGAAGAAACACATATCCAGAGACTCATGTTTATTCGTAAAAAATAAAAAAAATCTGGGCAGCGCCTGTGGCTCAGTCGGTAAGGCGCAGGCCCCATATACTGAGGGTAGTGGGTTCAAACCCAGCCCCGGCTGAACTGCAACCAAAAAATAGCCGGGCGTTGTGGCAGGCGCCTGTAGTCCCAGGAGTCTGAGGCAAGAGAATCACTTAAGCCCAGGAGTTGGAGGTTGCTGTGAGCTGTGTGATGCTATGGCACTCTACCGAGGGCCATAAAGTGAGACTCTGTCTCTACAAAAAAAAAAAAAATAAAATAAAATAAAATAAATCTGCCCAATGACACAAGACGGCTGAAAATGAAAATCAAAATGTGAAAGTGTGTGAAAATGCTTGATGAATATTTTAATTAAAACATACTGTATGTCAAGCAAGGGTAGAGTTTATACAAAGGACAGTTAAATACAAGTAATGCTATAACTTGGTACAATGAAAGAGTATGAGAGGTGCTGTTCATTTTGGGTCTAATCCTCGTCCAACCAGTAAGTACTAATAACCTCATGCCAAGTCCCCATTTTCCTATTTAGAAAGTGACAGAATAGGACCAGAGGAGCTCTTTTTTAATTCCACAGATACTGCCTTTATAGACTTGTACGCATACTTATGAGGTGTTAAAACACTTTCACGGATCTCCTCACAGGTGATTTTTATCCTTCATTGGTCAGACTAGTGAGCTAAAGCCAAGACTATGTAAGTCATCTACCAATAACTCACAATTAATACGAGTAAGATGTGGAAGCAGAGAGTAGGTCTTCACACTCTCAGTCCAGTGTTCTTCTCAACTAGGTATAACTGAACGCTCACCCGGAAACGTTATGAAGCCAATCCTCTAATGTCCAATTTGCTGTGGTAGAAAGGAAAGCAGTCATTCTTCAACACATTTATTAACCCACTACAATGTGTTCATCTGGGTGTGAGGGCTACAGGTATGACAAAAGACAAATGACAGCCGCAAGGAGCTTACATCACGGCTGGGAAAGAACAGCATAGTATATGAGTAAACTATAGGCTATATTATAGTGGTGAGTGCTACGAGAATAATGAACAGGGATGCAGAGCATGTGTTCAGTGATTTGCAATTTACTTCTTTTAAGCTGAAGAGATGTCATTTAAAGAAATATAACAGTAACGTGTCTAATGTAGTTTTCCTGAGCATTTCCCCAAACAGGGAAGACTTTGGCCTGCTGCTTCCAATTTGATATTGATTACTCAAATCTCTGAACTGCCAGCTGTGAGCTGTCACACTAGCTTCCTAAATTCCATACTAACAAAGATCCTCACCGCCTGTGTGGGGAGGTACCCTTAAATGCACTAAGAGGGCTAATAGATTTTTACAAAAGAGAGCCAGGAGAAGGCAGAACTTAGAACAGCACTGGATCCGCTACTGAGTTAGCACAGATGTCTCCCAATGCAAAGGTTATGGTGTAATCTGTGCCCTGAGTTCTGCCGGGACAAAAGACTACGCACACAGTGCGCATGATTCTGCTTTTTTTGACCTGTCAATTCTAGTGACATTTTCTACCATTAGTCTATATTTAACCAGCTTACTGGGCAGTTTCTCCAGCTTTTAGCATTTTTTTTCCCTTTGTTATAAGAGCAAGCTACTTCGCAAGAAAATAGCTAAAACAGCCTCTTGCAAGACCCAATACACTGGCGTATGCACCTTTTAATGAACCTGGTTAGTTGAACTGGCAAATCAGGTTAAGCTTTGTTCTACTTAAGTTTTAAAATGTCCTGAGTTGCAAGACTCTCATGGTCCTCGGGTTGTAACCGAATCCTGAGAATTACGTGTCTTTTAAATTTTGCTGTTACAGTTTAACGTGTCTATAACGCACAACTCTTGTTTTAAGTAGAGTGCCCATGAGCGAGGGGAAATTTCGCGTAAGACAAGGAGAAACACTCGGCCTTGAGAGTCGGATTCTACCCATCCCAAGGAGAAAATCTAATACACAGCACTCTCTCCGCCCACACTCCGCGGGGCAGGGTTTGTTTGGCTTCACCGCTGGGAGGGGCGCTCTCCGCCCCGTCCGCGGCGCCCGGCCCAGCCCACTGCGCGAGCATTTGGAACAGCCGGCAAACTTCAGCTGGGATCCGCGGGCTCGGCCTGGGCGAGGGGGTGGCCCTTCCCGGGCGCAGGGCCCGGCTCGCCCCAGGACCGCGTCTGAAGGGCCTCCGGGGCTCCGAGGCCCGGGCAATCGCCGCAGCGGGGGGAACCTGGAGGGGAGAGGGCAGAGGGCTCGCGGCAGGGTCGGGAAACAACTCCGAGGGGCTGTGGTAATCCAGTGAGGCCCGACCCGGAGGCCACAGGGGCTACCCTGGGGGGCGGCGGCAATGGAGGCCCGGTGGGGGTGTCTCCCGGCAGGGGCTCCGCGCTGAGCGGTGACGTGGGAGACCCCGGCGGCTGGGGGTCGGGGACCAGGGGCTCTGGGGACACGCCTGGCCCCCCCCGCCGCGGTCCTCTCCTCACCTAATGTACGGGCTGGCCGCCGCCAGGATGTTTTTCTGCACCGGGATCTCCTCCCCGTCGAGGACCAGGTGAGCATCGCAGAAGCGGGATTCCTCGCGGAAAGAGCTGAGCGCTCGCAGCAGGCGCGTGGCGTGCTGAGGGTCTGACACGGCGCTGCCCTCGGCCATGGCGGCACCCACTCCTCAGCCGGCGGGTCAAGCTCCCCACGCCTCCGGGCCGGACTCCTCGAGCTGAGAGCGTCCCGCGCGCCCAGTCCGCACACTCCGCGCGCGCGCGCCGGACCAGCCGGGCTCAGCTATCTGAACAGACTCTGGAGCCTCGGAACGCGCCTGCGCCATCCGCGGCGCGCTGGGTCGGCACCTTTAAGGAGTCACGGTGCTGCGTCATTTCCCCGCGTCGCCCCCGCGCCCTCAATCTCCGCCCTCTCACCTTTCGTCACTGGAGGCGGCCAATCAGAAGCCTCCTTCCGTTCGGTTGGCAGGTCCCAGCTAGATAGCAGCAGCCGCGGTTCTTGGCCGAGGTGTGAATGGTCAGGGGTGGTGATCGCTGCTGTGGAGCAGTGTACGGGCAGGTTAGGACTCCGTGGTTAAGCCCGTGTACTCCGGAGCTGCGGATTTGAATCCTAAGCTCTTTCACTTACTAGTCGTATGACCGTGGGTAAGGCGTGCCCATCCTCAGTTTCTCCCTCTGCAAAATGAAAACTTTATGTTGTTGTGGACTGGGATGAGTTAACACACCTGTAAGCAAGAGAACACCCGAGTGAACAGATCCTGCAAATATATTTGGTTGCGGGCTAGGGAGAGAGGTAGCAGATGAAGGTGGAGAAATAGGTGGGAGGCCTTAAATTTTGCAGGTCCTCCTTTGGCTGTGGCGAGGAGGTTAGTCTCGATCCCATAGGTGCTAGGAACCATAGAAGGGCTTTAAGCGGGGTATTTTATAAAGACCACTAATCTACTTCGTGGAGAATGAGAATGGGGGTGCAAAAGTTAAGATAGATGCCTAGATATTCCAGTACTTGAGAGAAGAGAATGGTGTCCTGGATGAAAATGTGATGATAGAGGTGAACAATACTGGACTGCTTGGAAAGAATCGACGGCATTATGAGGGAGAGGTGGTCAAGGATAAATGTTCTGGATTGAGTAACTAACTGCATGGATTTTGGTACCTTTCTGGGAGAGACAGGAAATGCCAAAGGGGTGGGTGGCGGAGAGGCCAGATGTTTACATTCAACCAGGCTCCCAACCCAGCGACCTTCAAAGCTGTGACAGGCAGCAACTCTGGGTCAGTCCAGCTGGCAGGGCAAACCCCATATGTTCTGAAGTTTCTCTGGAGGTTGCTGAGGATATATAGGAGTATGGAATGTAACTGTCATTTTGTGCAAACATTAGGTGCTCAATAAACCTCCAAACAGTTAGCTGTTTTATGAGGACCAAGGGCCAGAAGAATGTGGTCAGCATAACAGACAAAGAAGAATGGAGTTTTCACGGAATCAGCCCAGTCTTTTCTTTCAGCCAAAGCAAAGGCTCCAATGAAGTTCTGGGTGTTTCCCCAAAGCCAAAGCTTTGGAGTCACCATTAGAATTAGTATGAAACTGCCGCCAGGGCAGTGCCTGTAGCTTAGTGGGTAGTGCACCGGCCACATATACTGAGGCTGGCAGGTTTGAACCCAGCCTGGGCCAGCTAAAACAACAATGACAACTGCAACAACAACAACACAAAAATGGCCGGTCATTGTGGCCGGCACCTGTAGTCCCAGCTACTTTGGAGGCTGAGGCAAGAGAATTACTTAAGCCCAAGAGTTTGAGGTTGCTGTGATGCCACGGCACTCTACTGACAGCAACATGAGACTCTGTCTCAAAAATATAAATAAAATAAAATAAACCATCAAGGCAGAAGAATAAGAGGGGCAGCAGTGCATTAATGGATAATCCACACATTTTTGGTTCCTTCAAATGCAGCTCAGTATTCATTGATGCAGTGATAAAAATTGTTTAGGATTTGCTTTGAAACAAAACAAAGGGTTGGGGAAGCAGGTAGGTATATAAATGAATCAAAAGTGGCCATGAATTATTAATTATTGAAGCCAGGCAATGTGTACATGGAGATTTGTTGGACTAGTATCTCTGTTTTTGTGTTTGTTGAAAAATACAATAACAAAAGGGAAAAAACAAGATAAGCAGCTCATCTCTGTGATAGTGGCTTAGTATCCCTGGGAACAGTGGACAATCTCTAAGCAATTGCTGTAGTTTGAACATTGCTTTGGCAAGAAACTTTTTTTTTTTTTTCGCCTGAGACAGTCTCATTCTGTCACCCTGTGTAGAGTGATGTGACATCATAGCTCACAGCAACTTCAACCTCTTGGACTTGAACAATTCTCTTGCCTCAGTTTCCCAAGTAGCTGGGACTATAGGCACCCACCACGAAGCCCAGCTAGTTTTTCTATTTTTAGTAGATAAGGGGCCTTGCTCTTGCTCAGGCTGGTCTCCAACTCCTGAGTTCAAGCTATCCACTAGCCTCAGCCTTCCAGAGTGCTAGGATTAAAGGTGTGAGCCACCATGCCTGGCCAGGAATCTTATTGTAATAGGTTTATTTATTCATGTCATCTGCTGCCTTGTATGATTATTGTATGTTGGCAGTGCTTGGAACATAGTAGTGCCCACTTAATGTTGAATGTATGGAGGGATAAAAATAAACTGTGAATACCAGGCACTTAACAAATGTTTTCTGAATTGTAGCCTCTGTTCTTAATTATGTTTGTCTTTTTTCTCAGCTGGGCTGTCATTGGGGTAAAAAATGATACAGAGTAGCTCCTCCATAGTTGACCACCTCCGTAAGTTAACCTAATTTTCACAGACTGCACGTGTGCCACCTCTACTCAATGGAAGTTCCTATGTTGACCGCCTCTGTATGTTGACCAGTTTGTTACAGTCCCTTGGGTGTATTTGGCAGGGAGAGTTCTCTACACAATGTAGATATTTGGTAACTACTTATTGATTAATTACTTAGTGTGTGGGTCTATTCTTCAAATGTCAGAGGTTCCAAAATAAAACAACGAGCTCCAGTAACAGAATCACAGTCAGATAACTAATTATCACAGAATGGGAGTGTTGCCTTAGTTGAAGCAACTGTACATGAGTGGGGATTAGTCAGGCATCCTCTTCCTGGTAGAGGTGAAATTTATCTGTTGTTTTGACAGAAGGAAGGAATGGGATGACTTTGGCAGAGTCTCATAGACAGACTGATACCAATAAGGAGAAAGATAATTGCTAGCTTGAGAGGGTCACCTGTGCAACAGGCAGCTAACAGACAGAAGACTTTACATATTCTTTTAATACCACCCCACCACTCCATCTGCCTGGAGAACTCATATCCATCCTTCAAAACCCAGCTCAAACATGACCTTCGGGAAATCTTTGACCAGCTTCCCAGGACAGAGTGCGTCAGCCGTCTCTATGCTCCCTCTGTGTTCATGCTTTCCGTGCTGCACTTAGTACACTGCACTGAAGTTTACTGGTTGATGCAGCTGTTCCCTGCTAGATTGTGAACTCCTCCGACGTAAAAGCTGTGTTGTATCCACCCATTTCCTGGGACTTATGTGGTGCCTGGTGCTTAGTAGATGCCCCCTAAATGTTCTACGTAATTAGAGGTAGCAAATCAGGTAAATGAACAAAGACAACAGTGTGGGGAGTAGGAGGTAAGACAACAAGCCTATATGGTGTTGGGGAGCTGAAGAACACAACCTTCAGCTCTAGCTGATTGCTCTGTGGGATAAGGGCCCAGTGGTGCCAGATCTAACAATTGTTCAAGAGATTCTGAAAATTCAGATTTACAGGTTGAATGTTTCCGCTTTCAACATTAGCAACTAATGCTTTGGGGGGAATGATGTAGTGTGGGTCTGCAGACAGGTTCTGACTAATTCATCTTCATTGGCAATCAGAAAACCATCTTAGTTCACTGAAAAGGAAGTTGACAGCCACAAGGATGCCAGGTTCCCAATAAGATGTGTTGACTGGAATTCAGGTGCCCTAGGAAGGTTTATCCTGGTGCCATAAGGGAGGAGGAGGGCTCAAGTGCGGGAGGAAGGATTTGGGAGGCAGAAGCTACCCTCCTGATACTGCGGGGAGCCACTCCTGCTTGAGCAGAGCACTGTAGACTGTTCTGCAGGCTTTCTTGATATTGCTCAAACTGAGCCACCCTTGGTATTATTTGTGACCATAAGAATGGTGTGTTTGATGTTACTGTTTCCTCCATTTCACAGGCATCAGAGATCAACTGTCATTGTGAAATGTGTGATCTAAGAGATATCATCCTGACAGTTTCAGTCTCTGGTAACTACTATACTGAGCTCTTCTGACTTAGAGGCAAAACAACCTCTGGGGAAAGGATCTTTCCCCTCGCCCCCGCGACCCCCCTTGTCTGAAGACCAAAAATGATGTTTGTAAGATAATAACAATAATCATTCATTCAACAAATGTTTTTTAAGTACAATGATGGTGATAGCAGGCATAGTTATCTCAGTGGTATTATAGAGGCTTTTTACTCTTTTGTACTTTTATTTATATTTTCTGCATTGACCATGTATCATTTCTACAATCATAAAAAAAAAAGCAATTTCCATTTGCCAAAAGGAAAAAAAAGAAAAGCTTTCTTTTGCTTTGCAAAATGAACCCTTAAGAGAAGAATCCCCTTGAGGGTTTGAGCTTTTATTTTTTAATAACTGTTAAGAGTCCCGTAAAAGAAGTAATACAAAGAAAAAAATTATTATTTTGAAAACCCTTTAGAAAACATCCAATCCAACAGATTTGTTTTATTGACAAGAAATACAAATGAGCAAAGGATCCTGTCAAGGTCATCCATGTGACCTAGTCAGGGCAGAACAGACTGAGGCCCAAATCTTCAGCCTTCCAGTCCTGAAAGCTTTTCCATTACACCAAATTGACTCATCAGAAACATAATTTGCTTGAGACAGTCTCTTCTGATTCATTTTAAGGTAGACTTCAGATATTTTATTGGATAAATCTGACATTTGTCCAAATCTATATACAGCTCTTTTCTTTCTGAAAAATCTAAGCTCTTCCAAATGGCTGAGTCAGAGGACATCTCAGTATTTATAACATTTGAGATACTGCATATTTACACAGTACTCAGGGAAGTGTCTCAGAAACCAGTGAACTAATTAAATTGTAATGAAGCTCCATGAAGGGAGTGACTGTTTCTGTCCAAATCCATGCTGTGCCCCATCCAAGCACCCAGCACAGTGCCTGACATACAGCAGGTGCGCAGTAAGTAGCTGAATGAATAAATGGAAATAGACAGGACAGTGATTTTTTTAATCAATTAGGGATTACTTCACAGTTGTTTTTCATAATTCCCTGCTGTACTCCAAACTGGTGTATCAGCATGCTTTGTATTATCAGTTGAATATTCAACAGATATCCAGAATTTAACAGATCGGAAAATAAACTCCTGGTTTTTGTTGTTTTTTTTTTAATTTTTAATTTCAGCTTGCTTGTCCATTCTTCTTCGTTTGAAGTTTTTTTTGTTGTTGTTTGTTTGTTTTTTACTGTTCTTCCTTTGGCGATTCTCTTTTCCCTTTGCCTCCCCAGTAGCTGGGATTACAGGAGCCTGCTACAACGTCTGGCTGTTTTTGATGTTAGTCAATCTGTCTCACTTCTGCTCATACTGTACTCGAACCTCCTAGCTCAGGCAATCCACCCGCCTCGGCCTCCCACAGCGCTGGGACTACAGGCATGAGCCACCACACCCAGCCTAAACTCCTGGTTTTATCTCTTATACCTAATCATTCTCCAGGTAAATGGCCGCACCATTCATTTACCCAAAGGCAGAAACTTAGGGTCATTTTTGACCGCCATGTCTTGTGTTCTTAATTTGATTCCCCAGCAAATCCTGCAGCTCTTCCTGCAGACTGTCTTCTGAATCCAGCACTTCTTACCACCTCCCCGGAACCTCCCTGATCCAGCCACCACTCAGCTCTCCTGCCCCAGCCTGACTGCTCACCCTGTGCTTCCTCTCCCCACTTCTTGAATTCTTTCTCCTCACAGGGTGGTAATCAGATCAAGTCACTTCCTGGCTCAATGCCCCTCCAGTGACTGTCCATCAAACTTAGAGAAAAAAAATCTAATGCACCCACTGTGGGTAACAAAGCCATGTGTGATGTGTCCCTCCCCTCCTTGGTGGTCTCGTTTCCTACCATTTTCTCCTCCTCTTATGTGCACCAACAAACCAGCCTTCTTGCTTTTCCTTGAACAGGCCAAGCATATCCCCACCTCAGGGGCTTTCTACTGGCTAACTTCTCAGCCTAGAAGTCTAATTCCTCATATTCATTCTGCTTATTAGGAGCTCACATGTCAATTCCTCCACTTCACTTACCCTCCTGGATAATGCCTCCCCTTAGCCAGCTTATTTTTTCCCACTGCATGTAACTCCACCTGACATTATGTATGTTTATCTGTGTCTTGTGTGTCTCCCTCAATTATGATTGGGTTTCACGAGGCTTCACTACTTATCACTATATCCCTAGCCTTTAAAACAAAGCCCGGCCTATCGTATGTGCTCAGCAAACATTTACGGATTGAATGAATGTTTTCCTGGACTTTTTCATCTCTTGCTGTGGAACGTGACACTGTCAACTTGGAAGAAGATGAATGATCAAAGTGATTCAAAGGACCTGAAATGAAAATTGCAAACCTTAGACGTTCTCAGTAGAATAGTTCTGGGTGGGCATAGGTTGCCCCAATAACTTCTTTAAAATGAGGTCCAGTGCAAAAACCTTTCTTTCCCCCTCCTAAGGTGCACCGCTTTGTACTTTCTACCCTTTAAATTTAGTATGGGTGTTGTTCGTTGTTTATATATCTCAAAGCATGCAAAAGGTGCTCAAATGTTGTCCTCCCCTTAGGATTTGAGCCAATCTTCTGCTGGAGGTATAACGAGTTGGCTTGTTCTGAAGACTTTATATCATGTCAGTAATTTGCCTGTGCTTTACGTCTGTTTAAAGGTCTCCGAAGTCTTAAATTCATTTAATTCAGTAAGTTTCCTAGCTGCCTCGTCCTGCCTCTTCCTCCCAGGCTTGGAGACTTTGAGTCAGTTACTTCTTCAGTTTCTCTCTCTGTAAAACGGGACAATGCCAGCAGCCTTCGCTGCGTGGATGAAATGAGAGGACACGGACGAAGTAAGTGCGCCCAAGGGCGCCTGGCACATAGTAGGTGCTCAGTAAATGCCAAGTGCTGTTGTATTGGTGACTGTTGTCATCACCACCATCATCGTCTTTGTTTCCAAGGGTGTCCTTGTCCACTTTGAGAATTAGTAGCTCCTCATTGACTTTCAATGATCTCATTGATTTTGACAAGTCAAAATCTCGTCAAGTCAAAATCTAGTTTCTTCATCTCTCCAATCAGGGGCCCACCAGCTACCCTCCTCCAATGCTGAGTTGGCAGCCTCACTGCTCATTTCTCCCTAACATTAATTCTGGCTTTTAGGTGGATTTTATCTATTTTTAATGTCATCTGACGTTTTTGTTTTCTTTTTTTTTTTTTTGACGTTTTTGTTTTCTACTCCAGCTCTTTAAACAACCCATTCTGCTCCTTTTACTTCATGTTTCATGCCTTTTATTTATTTTCTTAACATTTAAATCCATTCTTATATTTTTCTGCCATATGTCTCGTCTTTCAACCAGCAAGTTTTGAAACGAATAACTACTTTATTTTTTAAAAATCTTTAAAAATCTTTCAAAAGTCTCTCTATTGAGGTGTAACAGACAGTAAAGTGCACTCACTTAAGGGTATGGCTGAAGGAATTTTTTTGTATGGATACACATGTGAAATCAGCCCCCAGGTCAAAAGAGAGAACATTTCCAGTGACCCAGAAGGCTCCCTCAGGCTCACCCGCAGTCTCTACCACTAGAGGAAACCACTGTTCTGATGTCTACCACGACTGATTCATTTTTCCTGGTCTTGAATGCTTCTTTCACTCAATCTAATGTCTTTGAGGCCGGGCATGGTGGCTCACGCCTGTAATCCTAGCACTCTGGGAAGCCAAAGCAGTTGGATTGCTTTGAGGTTGGGTGTTTGAGACCAGCCTGAACAAGAATGAGCCCCCCATCTCTACTAAAAATAGAAAAATTAGTTGGGCATTGTGGTGGGAGCCTGTTGTCCCAGTTTCCCTGGGAGGTCGAGGAAGGAGGATCTCCCGAGCCTCTGAGTTTGAGGTTGCTGTGAGCTAGGCTGATACTCTAGCCTGGGCAACAGAGTGAGACTCTCTGTCTCAAAAACAATATGTATATATAAAATGTCTTCGAGATTCTTGCATTTTGTTGTAGCAATAGTTGGTTCTTTTCTTGCTGTGACTATTCCATTGTGTGAATATGCTACAATTTATCCATTTTCCTATCGACAGATAATGCATTATTTCTGCTTTGGGACTATTTTAATAATGGTGTTAGGAACATTCTTAAACATGTAATAAAGCTGTTAGGAACATTTAAAAATATATGGTTGGATAGATGCACTTTTTTCGCATGGGGACAACTCTGTGGCCCAGAGTTCAGTTGGTGGGTCATCGGGCAGGTAGGCAGGTATCTTCTACTTTAGTAGAGATTGTCAAACAGTTCTCCAAAGTGGTTGTGCAAAATTATACTCCCACCAGTAATGTATGGGAGCTCCAGTTGCTTCACATGCTCCAATAATTGGTAGTATCAGTCCTTTAATTATACCTGTTCTGACGGGTGTGTAGTGATACCTTGTTTTCATCTGTATTTCCTTATTAAACAATAATATCGAGCATCCGTTCATACACTTTTTTACCACTGCTGATTTGGGGGGTTATGTGAGCATCGTAGTTCTGCCTCATTTTTAAACACTGGGATTTTAAAATGTATTTTAAGGAGTTCTTTATTATGTAAGTTTATATACAAAGACAAATTTCTTCTCCTAGTCCAATGGTGGCTTACCTCAAATGGTGTCTTTGATGAACATTCTTAATCTTCATGAGCCTCAATTTGTCAGTTTTACGGCTTATACCTTTCATGTTCTGTTTAAGAAATCTTTTTCCTCCTAGCACTCTGGGAGGCCGAGGCAGGTAGATGATTGCTTAAACTCACGGGTTCGAGACGAGCCTGAGCAAGAGCGAGACCTGGTCTGTAAAAATAGCCAGGCGTTGTGGCAGGCTCCTGTAGTCCCAGCCACTCCAGAGGCTGAAGCAAGAGAATCACTTGAGCCCAAGAGTTGGAGGCTGCTGTGAGCTACGACACCATGGCACCCTACCAAGGGTGACAAATCGAGACTCTGTCTCAAAAAAAGAAAAAAGGAAATCCTTTCCATCATGAAGCTATTCTCCTATGCTTTCTTCTAGGAGTTTTTTTGTTTGTCCTTTCACATCTAGGTCTATAATCTACTTCAGATACATGCATTTTCTTAAATCCAGCCCAAAATTTAACTTTACAGAGGTTCATCAACCTAAATGTGCGTTCATTCATGCCTTTCACCACTTGTTCATTTAACTAAGGTTTTAAGCACCTACCATATACCAGGCCCTTGTGGGAACCAAAAGCAATCAGAACCAACATTGGAGTTAAGGAACCTGTTGGCTAATAGGGGAGAGAGTGAGACTAGAAAGTAATAATTGAGTTGGAAAATACGATGTGGCCTGATTATTCAAATATACTGTGCGGAGTAATGTCTTTGAACATAGGCCGGTAGTTCCATGCCCCACATGCAGGGACCCCGCCGTTGGTGCCCCTTTCCTCCACATCCTTGTGCTGGGCATTGGAGGCATCCCACCATCAGGCCTTCCCCCGTTCACCCCTCCCTCCTTTCAAGTTCCTTACCCTGCTCCATCCCAAACCCTACATCCCCCCCCCCCCGAGTTTCTGAACTGAGGAGCTGTTTCATCCTGCTCACTCTTCCTCTCTGCTCTCCCCTACTGTCTGAACACCTTCTCCCCCGACTTTAGTGCCTGAAAAACTCCTGCTCACCTCGCCTGCATGACCTCTGTGAAGCCTCTTCACGCTCCTTCCACCATATTGTTTGAGAGGTGAAATCTCCCTCTGAAGGCAAAAGTCAAGGTTCAAATCTGGCTTCTATCAGTTTTGTGACCCCGAGCAAGGGACTCAAACTGCCCAACCCTCAGGCCCCTCATTGGGAATAACTGTAGTTCCTGGTGTATACAGTCGTATGCAGAATGGATGAAATTATCCAGGTATAATTGTATAGTGCAGTGGCTGGCACATAAGTGTTCAGTAAACCTTAGCTTTAAAAAACATCCATACCCGTCACATTAAGGACATTTATCCGTTAATGTATTTGTCCTTTTACCAACCTAGGAGTTTCCTGAAATCAGATCATTTTCTTAATTTTTCTCTGATTACCCCTGTGTGGAGTTCATACTCAGCACAATTCTCTGCCCAAGGAGATTTATGTCTGTTACCCCAACAAATCCGTACACCCACCTGCAAGGTAAGAATTAGGATCTCTGTGTTGTAGTTCAATAGACTGAGGCTCAGAGAGGTGAAAGCCTGTCCCGTGCTAATAATGTCCTCCACTAATTCACGGAGCTTTGAATCCTTGCCTTACTGTGCAGTGTGTGAACCATTCACCGCACGTCACTGCCTCTCTGCATCCCGGCCCCATACAAGGAGCTTGGGGAATATTTGATGAATAGAATCGAAACTGATAAACCCCAAACCCACTCAAGGGTTTCCAAAAGGATCATGCGTTTATTTGGGCTGCTAAAGGTCTGAACGTGACCCTCAGGGTCCAATTGATCCAAGATTAATAACTTCTGCCAAAGGCAGATAGCATCTAGCATAGTGATGATGTTTTCAACTTTCCCTCTTGGGAAATGGTGGTTTCAACATCAGTAATTTGTACTTTGCGACTTCAAGGTGTGCTCTTTAATTGATACAATGCTGCCTTTCCAGAGGAACAGGTTGTTATAATACTTTTCACAAAATTTGTCCTATTTAATGAAACGCTGTTGTCAATTACCCGCCAGTTTCTTTTATTGATTTAATACAGTCCTAAGCCTTTAAAATGGGGTAAGAGTTTTGGGAAGATGCTTTCCTAGCAGATTCTAGAAGCTTAGGCCTGTTCGGCTCAATGTAAAGTCTTGAGAGCAAGGACCACTTTGTAACTGCCTGTCTCCCACAGCGCCTGACTTGATTAAGCAGGGATTTGATTCCTCTTTGCCAAATTCAGTATCTACGTGTTTGTTTCACGCTGGGCTCTGGGCCAGGCCTTGGCAGGGAGGAAGGAGAAATCAGATTCAGATCTTGCCCTCTGGGAGCTTCTAATCCAATGGGATATAAAATTCAAACATAAACAACAAACACATGATGTAGAAAGATGGGGTGTGAGGCCGAGGGAATGGCAGAGAGGGACCTGGGGCACACCCCTTCCCCAAAGCATCACTGCATGTAAAAATTGGTGGGAAGTTATTTGATATTAAAACAAGCATGATTCTAACACATAGGATGCTATAACTGTGCATTTTAAGGCAAATTATAGATTTCAAGGTACTATAGTTGGTAGACGGCTCCCCTTCTTACTCCTAGGTGGCTCCCCCTTTCTCCACCGTAAGGAGTGTTTTGGTGAGTGACAGTGACAGATGTTGCTGTTTGCATCAGACAGATTTAGATTCTTGGTTCAAGCCCTGCTCCGTCACTTTCTATCTGGGTGACTTTGGCCTGAGTTCCCTGAACCTCAGTTTATTCATGATTTTTGTGAAGATAATAGTGTTTTATATAAAGCTTTTGTCACATACATGGTAGGTTTTATACTTATTGTGAGGATATAAATATTTATGAGATGGATGGAGTAGGGAACAAGATAGTCTGTTGCCACATAACAAAAAGGGCATATATTCCCTTTGTCATCAACAGTTTGCAATTCTGTAGCATGTCGTAGACTCAAAGCACTATCATGTTTACACAAAAATCAAAGATATTAGAGCCATCCCTATTTTACCTATCAGAAAAGTTGAGGAAATGCACAGATTCTTGGAAAAATTGAGATTGGCCAACAGAGTTTTGGCTTTTTTTTTTTAATTTTTTTTATTTTTAATTTCAGTGTGCTTGTTCATTCTTCTTTGTTTGAAGTACTCCTTTTTTGTTGATTTTCTTCTTTCTCCTGTGGTGCTGGCTGTTTTTGATGTTGTTAGTAGAGACGGGGTCTTACTCTGGCTGACTGCTGCTCATATGGGTTTTTGAACCTCTGAGCTCAGGCAATCCACCCGCCTCGGCCTCCCACAGCGCTGGGACTACAGGCGTGAGTCACCACGCCCGGCCAAGTTTTGGTTTTTTGTTTGTTTTTTGAGAGTCTTACTCTGTCACCTTGGGTAGAGCACTGTGGCATCATAGCTCACAGCAACCTCAGACTCCTGGGCTCAAGCAATCCCCTTGCCTCAGCCTCCTGAATCTGGGACTACAGGCATCTGCCACAACACCCAGCTAGTTTTTGTATTTTTAGTAGAGACGGGGTCTTGTTCTTGCTCAGGCTGGTCTCAGACTCCTGAGCTCAAAGAATCCACTTGCCTCGGCCTCCCAGAGTGCTAGGATTATAGGCATGAGCCACTGTGCCTGGGCTGGTTACCTAGGATTGATCAGCATCACCGCAGGCAATGCCTTCATTGCCATGAAAGCTGAGATCAGCTATAGCAGATGAAGAACCAGACTCGTCACTGAGAGAGACTCAGTGAGGCTGCTCAGTTCATATGTTCATCCAACACATGTGTATCAAACACCCGCCATGCACCAGGCACTGTTCCAGACCCCTAGAATATATCTGAGACTAAACAGAGAAAAATCCTTGCTCCATGGAACTTCCATCCCAGTGAGGAACACAGATTAAACACCAATGAACATAATAAGAAGATCATGTGGTATGTTAGAAGACAAAAAGCTGTGGGGGAGAAGAGGATCAGGGGAGTGTGTGATGGGCGAGATAGTTGTAATGTTAAATTGAGGTCAGGACATCCCCATTGAAGATCAATAATAGCCCCCAAAGATATCCAGGTCCCAATCTCTGGAACCTGTGAATGTTGACCTATATAGCAAAAGGGACTTTGCAGATGTGCTTGTGTTAAAGATCTCTCTCTCTCTCTTTTTTTTTTTTTTTTGTAGAGACAGAGTTTCACTTTATTGCCCTCGGTAGAGTGCCATGGCGTCACACAGCTCACAGCAACCTCCAACTCCTGGGCTTAGGCGATTCTCTTGCCTCAGCCTCCCGAGTAGCTGGGACTACAGGCACCCGACACAATGCCCAGCTATTTTGTTGTTGTTGTTGTAGTTTGGCCGGGGCTGGGTTTGAACCCGCCACCCTTCGTATATGGGGCCGGCGCCCTGCTCACTGAGCCACAGGCGTTTTTTTAAGACAGAGTTTCACTCTGTCACCCTCACTTGAGTGCTGTGCTATCATAGCTCACAGCAACCTCAAACTCTTGGGCTCAAGTGATCCTCCTGCGTCAGCCTCCCAAGGCTGGGACTACCGGCACCTGCCACAAAGCTTGGCTAGTTTTTCTATTTTTAGTAGAGGCAGGGTCTTGCTCTTCCTCAGGCTGATCTCCAACTCCTGAGCTCAAGCAATCCACCCACTTTGGCCTCCCAGAGTGCTAGGATTACAGGCGTGAGCTACTGCACCAGGCTTGACTTAAGGATCTTGAGGTGGGGAAGAGTATTCTGGGCCCAGTGGAATCATGGGTTCTTCTAAAGCGGAAGCAGAGGGACACTTGGCCACAGAAGGGAGAAGGCAATGTGACCACTGAAACAGTGCAGAAAGGTGACAGGATGTGGGCCCAGGAGCTGAGGGATGAGCATCTGGAAAATTCAAGGGAACAGATTCACTCTGGACGCCTCCAGAGGGAAGTAGACCTGCTGACACCCTGGTTTTTGTCCTTGTACAACTCATTCTGAGCTTCTGACCCCCAGAACAGAACAATACAGCTCTGTATTGTTTTAAGGCATTGCTGAGTTTGTGGTAAGTGTTGCAGAAGCTCAGGCAAAAGGCGTGAGCACAGCATTTGGCCCAGCGTGAGTTGTCAATACACGTTAGCTGTTATTACTGTTGTAATTATTATAATGAGAAAGCTCCGTCCCTGCCCTTGCCCCGAGAGGATGCACAAATGATTTGGCCATCGCTGGCTCTCCCACACTAATTCCAACGGCAACGCGAAGAACCCTGAGCGAGGCGAGGGCCTCATGCCCAAACCAAATGGCAAAACCAGAACGTCAAGGTGACCTTCAGGCAACCCAGGCCTTTCGTTAGTCCCCAAACCATCCAGCAGCTGTCCCACCTTCTACAGTGGGGAAGGTCAATAGGGACATCAGTCACCTTCACTCCTGGAACCACCAGCTGTGCTTACATAAAGAAAACACTGGTAAATCCCACCACAGTGTATGACTCTGCCTTGAGTGCAGGACTCAGCGATGAGGACAGAGGGAATTGTTTGAATCTCCATTGCAGAAAGTGCCAGGGAGCCGCCACTGACCAGGCATCTAGCTTGGTTTCCTGGTCTTGAACTGAGGTCTTGCTGGGGGCAGCTGAGAGTGACCCTACCACTTCTCTGTGAACAAAGGAAACATCTTTCAGGGGATGATGGGAGGAAAGAGGCTACATTGTTTCTTTCTACTTGGAAGATCTGTCAATCCCAATGGTGACTTTCATGCTGGGACAATTGGCTGTCCATTTGCAAAGGAATAAAGTAGGACCCTTGCCTCACACTGTCTCCGAAAACTAACTCCAAATGTCCCAGAAACCTAAAAATAGTGCCCAAACTGTAAAATTCTTTGAAGGAGTAATTCTTCAAACCATGGGTTAAGCAATGGTTTCTTAGATATGACACCAACAACACAAGTAATGAAAGAAAAATTAGATGAATTGTACTTTCTCAAAATTAAAAACAACTGGCCGGGCATGGTGGCTCATGCCTGTAATCCTAGGAGGCCGAGGTAGGTGAATTTGAGGTAGGGGTTCAAGACCAGCCTGAGCAAGAGCGAGACCTGGTCTCTACTAAAAATAGAAAAACTGGTCTCGGCGACTGTAGCTCAGTGAGTAGGGCACCGGCCACCTACACTGAGGCTGGCAAGTTCGAACCTGTTACCAGGAGTTGAGGGCATTGCACTTGCTTGAGATCTGGTGAGGGGCTCTTCAAAATAGGTTTCTGAATACACATCTCATTCTACAAATATTAAGAATTCTCTTTGGTTTGGTGCCCGTAGCTCAGTGCTTAGGGCGCTGGCCACATACACCTGGGCTAGCCGGTTCGAACCCAGCCTGGGCCAGCTAAACAACAATGATAACTGCAACAAAAAAATAGCTGGGAGTTGTGGCAGGTGCCTGTAGTCCCAGCTACTTGGGAGGCTAAGGCAAGAGAATTGTTTAAGCCCAAGAGTTTGAAGTTGCTGTGAGCTATGACATCACAGCACTCTACCAAGGGTGACATAGTGAGACTCTGTCTCAAAAAAAAAAAAAAAAGAGAGAAAGAAGAAAGAAAAAGAAAAAACTGAGGCAAGAGGATCGCTTGAGCCCGAGTTGGTGGTCAGAGGTTGCTGTGAGCTATGACGCCACAGCACTCTATCCAGGGCGACAGCTTGAGACTCTGTCTCAAAAAAGGAAAAACAAAACAAAACAAAACAAAGTGAAAAGGCTACGAGAGGGAATATTTGAAAATCAAATATTCAATAAGGGATTTATATCCATGATATATAAAGAGCTCTTACAACTCAACAATAAAATGATAAATGCCCTAGTGAAAAGATGGCAAAGAAGTTGAGTGGACATTTCTCCAAAGAAGCTATACAAATGGCCAGGAAGCACATGGGAGAGTGTCCAACTTGAGATGCTGCTTCGTACCCACTTAGGTCGGCTAAATAAAAGACAGACGATAACAAGGGTCAGGGAGGCCGTGCACTTCATGAAATGCTGCAGCCGCTTTGAAAAACAGTTTGACAGTTCCTCAAAATGCTAAAAATAGAATTACCATCTGACCCACAGACTCCCTCCTGGCTATAAACCCCAGAGAATGAAAACACGCATTCATAGAAAAACTTGAACGTGAACACTCACAGCAGCATTATTCATGATCGCCCAAGCAACCCATGTTTACCACATTGATAAAATGGAGAAGTAAAATGTGGAATAGTCATACAAGGAATAAGATTCAACTATAAAAAGTAATAAAGTAGCGATTCACACAACAACGGAGATGAACCTTCAAAACCTTATGCTAAGTGAAAAAAGCCAGTCACCAAACCCCCCCACAAATCTATCATTCTATTTATATGCAAAGTCTGGAACAAGCAAATCCACCTCCACCCAAACTGAAGGTAGAATTGTGGTTGCCTAAGATTGGGGGTGGGGTATGGAATGGGAATGATGCTCATAGGTTCTTTTGGGGGGTGATAAAAATGTCCTAAAATTAGGAATTAGTGATAGTTACACAACTCTCAATATACTTAAAACCACTGGCTTGTGCCTTTACATGGGTGAATTCTTTTAGCATGTGAATTCAATCTCAAGAAAATGATTCTTTAAAAAAAGAAACGGACTTTCCAGTCTTTGACTACCCTTACAGCCGTCCCTGGAGCATTCTCTTTAATTCATGCCAATTTCATTTCTTACCTGAGTGAAGTGGGGATCTGCCTGAATCCTTGTCTTTTGTTCTAGCCCATCTACCCACAGTTCAAGTTTTCCAAATTCCCCATGTTCTCCCCTTGACTCCAGGCCTACACGCATGCCCCTTTCTTTACCTGGATCACCTGTTTCTCCCAGTCACCTGTTCCCAGCATCCCCAACAACAGCCATCTCTGGCTCCTGGGGCAGAACAGGGCACTCTCTGGGGTGCACCCCTTTCCCGCCCATCCCACTGTGTTGAGTTGGTTTGTTCCCTGCGCGAAACCCTCCCTGAAGACAGATGAGACGCTGGTTTTGTCCAGCACTCTATGTGAACATATATCAGATTATCACTGAATGAATGAATGAATGAATGTGTGAATGTGTATCTGAGCAAGAACGTGCATTTGTGTGGAGTGGAAGGACATGAGGAGTAGGAAAGAATAGGGAAAAGGAAGGAGGGATTTAGACTGAGGTTATGTTACTATGTGCCCATTTTCCCTATTTCCTGAGGAAAGTATTTTCTCAACAGTGCTGCCATTTTGACCATTTGAGCCTCGAGTATCTGAGAATGTCCTTTCAGTTTCGATGTTAGGAATCAAGCCCAAAACTTTGGCTTTTTAAGAAAATAGCCCCACACCTTGTTTTTCTACTCTATGGCTCAGAAATCCCAAGTAGAGTATCTAACCAAAGAAAATAGTAACTGCCTGAATTGTGAACTATAGAGTGGGAGGGTGAACTCTAGAATTCTATGCAAAAAGTTACTTCTCAGGGCATTATTTATAATAGCCAAAAATTGGAAATAACCTAGCTGTCCGACAGTAGGGTGGCACACCTAATACCACGGCCCAAAGAGGGAATAATATGCACCCATGGAAGGAATTAAATGACCTGGGAAAATGCTTACATCATAGTTCAGTGAAAAAAAGTAGGTCATAAACCAGTGGGTCGGCCATAAACTGATCACTAATATGTAAATTGCACACACACACACACACACACACACAGAAAAAGGCATCCGAATGATTTCAGGGGTTTCTTTTGGTAGTAGGATTACAGTATCTTTCCCATTTCTCTCTTTAACTCATCCAGGCGTTCCACAATGAACATACATGAATTTTATCATCACAGGAAAAAAAGTCCCTTAAGTCCCTCACTTTCCGCTGCTTATTTTTAGGGAACTCATTCTATACCTGCTTTGTTCAGGGAACCCACATCCGCCTCTAAACCCTTGTCCCCAGCTGCACCCTCAGCCTATAATGAGCAGTGCCCTGGCAGGTGCTCCCTGTGGCCATGCACGCGGGTCCCAAAGTCCCACCCCTCCGGGAAGCCTTGCTCATTCTCACCCTGCCCAGGCGCAGTACCCCCACATCTCTCTTTGCTGGTTGTGCCCAAGAAAATACCCTGGCCCTTTGCTGGGGCTCAACCTCACAGCATGTTCTGGACTTGGCCCAGGAGCCAGTGCAGATGGCCCTGAATATTTCTGTGTGTGGTCCCTGAGTCTAAACTCCCAGAAGCAAGTGTTGAGGCCACGTGTCTCATCATTGTTGAATGCTGAGAAGGGTAGTGATGACTTTTCAGGCTACGTGTCCAGATTTGCCATGAGAAAGACTTCTGGCCACGTAAAAAACCACCCAAAAGGTCTTAAAACAGCTTAAGAAGGGATCAAAGGTGTTTATACTTAGTCCAGACCAGCAGCCTCCTTAAAGGAGTCAGCCTGACTTGAGAGGAAATGTGTGAACAAGTGTTGTTGATGCGCACATTTGAGTGTTTGCGAGGTGATTTGCCCAAGCCTATCTCCAGCTTATTCCTGCATTGGAATCAAATTAGAGAAACCTTTGGTGGAAAAAGTGAGCGAGTCAGCAGACCTGAGTACCTGCTGTGTACCTGACCCTTGTGGCATAGAGCACTTGGGAAATGTTGTGGTTTTATCAAAGCAATAAACAAATCCAGGGTGACTTTTCCTGCAGAACTTCCTGGTCACATTTTACACCCACATGAGACATAACAAGGGAGGTTTGAAGGGTAAGGTGGACTGTCGTGGGGGTCCTTTGAGAAAGGGGGGTGCATTATAGCTCTTGTGGCGATCCGAGCTCCCACCCTGGCCTGCATTTGAAACACATTGAAACTGAGGATTCAGATGAGCTGAATATCCTGGCATTGATCTTTGGCATTTTTGAAACTGAGACAGAAAGATTTGGTGTGCCAGCCTTCCTCATCAGTCTGGCATTCCACCTGTCATCTTAAACAAAGTAAACAAACCACGGTCACATTTTTCTTCCCCGCAGAACTGCACCCTTTTTGTCATGATTAGGTCTGGGTACTGTTTAGCAATTGGAATGAAGTAGATGGAGGTGGGGAAGCTTTTATTTAATTCCGCCCTCTTCTCAAATATTTAAAGGAGAATAATGAGTGGGTGAGTGGCTGTCACATCTGCCAAGTCTCCCTCACTCCTGCCACCCAGACACAGGCTGCGATCCTATTTTTCTTAGGTCACCGCAGTTGACATTTCTCCTCAGTTCATCTTGTGGCCAAGGCTGGAGGTACTGAGATCCTCAAAGGGGATTCTGAGGAAGACCAGTGGTCTGCGTTCTGCTCGGCCATGGTTTGTGTTTTTCTTGAATGCGGCATGCATGCGTGTAAGCTGAAGGTGAAGGGGAAAATGCTGAGGGTGAAGAAAGGGCTTCGAAGGCCCAACAAGGGAAGGAAGAGAGAGGAGAGAGTTAGGAGAGAAAGAGAAGGAACTTCCTGGGGACTTTTGTGTGTCCTCATCGGGTTCCATGTGAAATCTCTTTCTCCACCTCCCAGGAGATCTTTGGTAAAACAACCATTTCTTGTTGGTGGCCTGAAGAGCTGAATCTGTTTGAGAGGGTAATTCACTGACTCATCCATTCGACAAATATTTATTAGTGTCTACATGACATCAGATGGTGGTACCAGGGCTGAGAAAAGGCAGTGCATAAAACACACCCAACGCCCAACGAGTACACGCGAGGGATTCTGCCATGTAAGAAAAGCCAGGCCCCAAAGATTAAAACTGTGTGATTCCGTTTCTGTAAAATTTCTGAAATGATAAAACTTTCCAAATGGTGGCAGCCAGGGATTAAGGATGGGAGAAGGGGTGGGAGGGAGGCGGGTTTGGTGATAAACAGGTGGCCGGAGGGACCCTTGTGCTGATGTGCTATTCAGTATCTTGACCGTGGTGGTGGTGGATACAGGCACCTCCATTTCTGAGAAAATTATCTAGAACTAAATACACACACACACACACACGAGTACAAATAAAACTGGGGAAATCTGAATAATATCTGGATCATGTCAGCGTTAATATTCTGGTTGTGATGATGGACTGTAGAGTTTTGCAAACTGTTACTGCTGGGGGGAGCTGGATGAAGTCTGCCTGGGACATTTCTACATGTTTTCTTAAAGCCCCGCATGCACAGACAATTATCTCAAAAAAAATTTCAATAAAGAAAAAAATAAGGCTGGACACGGTGGCTCACACTTGTAATTCTAGCAATCTGGGCGGCTGAGGCAGGTGGATTGCTTGAGCTCAGGAGTTTGAGACCAGCCTGGGTAAAAGCAGGACCCCGTCTCTACCAAAAATAGAAAAACTGAGGCCAGAGGATTGCTTGAGCCCAAGAATTTGAAGTTGCTGTGAATTATGACGATGCCATGGCACTCCAGGGCCACGGAGTGAGACTCTGTCTCAAAAAAAAAAAAGAAAAGAAAAGAAAAAAATAACAAACTCTCTGGCCCCATGGAACCTGCCTCTTAACGGAAGTCAAATATGGCTCCATGGTGGTTATAGGGGAAAAGCCAAGCCGTCTTGGGCAAGTCTGCCCCCTCACTGGGGTATTCCATGCTCTGCCAACAGAGGTTCCTTCCCATCCTTTAGACACGTCATTGAATCCCTATAGGTGAATGATTGAAACCCAGACTCAGGAAAGGAGGCAAGTTCAGAACAAGTGTGTGGATCCTGCTGCTCTGATCCCATCATGTGGGAGCCTGGGAATTATCCAGCCTGCTTCTGGATCTTTAAACTGTGCTCTGGCACCTGCTGGATCATAAAGGTCAGACTTGGATGCCATGGCATCCCCACTTGGTGTGCTGCCAACTTTTTCTGTCTCCTCCACCACCTGGCTCAGGGGCCATCAACCTCTTTCCACTTCCCTTTGAATGCTGGTCTGTCCTGGCAGCACGCACTGCTTGGAGATTCTCTTTTTCCCGACGGATGTGAGCTCACTTGCTTGAGTTCTCAGCAGCAGGTTAGAACGCCTCAGGCCAGCCCCAGCCGCAAGACTCAGCCTTGGATTCTACCCCCTCGGCCATGGCTAGTCAGGTCAATGCCCAGCACCTTAACCCCCTCCTGCAAAGAAGAAGTCCTCCCCCCCAGGTCTGTCTGTCCCATGGACTGTACAGTGAGGCATCCTGCTGGCTACAAACCACCAAGCTCTACAACTCTATTTTATGGCCGTAGAAGAAGAACTTCAGAGGAAGCCATATAAAAATTTAAAAAGATCCGGATAGACTTCAAAGTTTTTATTTTATATTATGTCATCCCTTGCAATGGACTGACCACAGACAACGTGCCTTCCTGGCCGCACAACTCACTGATACAGCACGGCTGAGAAAGCTGGGACTCTCCGACACACAGCTGAGTCCATTAAAAAGAAGAGAGGGAGGGAAGGAAAGAAAGAGATGGAGGAAGGAGCAATAACAAATATTTGTCTGTCTCTCCTCTAATATGTTAGTGGCTGCTCATTCTAAAAGTGATGATAATAAATGTGATTTAAGGCAATTTCTACGTCATGATCAAGGTTTTTAAAATAAAGGAAAGGAGTTTTCTTAGAAGTACTTGAGCTAATCAATAAATAGTTGACTTCCAAACAAGGATTTTGTAGCTTCCTCTTCCTCTCCTTGTCAAAGCACAAATGGACACGGAGGCCCTCCCCTGCACTCAAAGAGCTATCTCCAGCCTGGCATGCTGCGGGGTCCTGCCCGCTGAGCTCTTCCTCAACACCACAGTGTCAAGTGTGTGGGGCCTCGTTGTCACAGTGGGAAGCTCTGTCCCTCCGTTCCTCAGAAGGCGGCTGCTTGCTTGAGCCCTGGGCTGCGTCTGGGATGAATAACCCATGGAGGTCCAGGTGCATTTCCACCTCGACAGAGGCGCGAGCCAATTCGGTAAAATTCTTGGCATCCAGAATAAGCAGAAAAGGTAGCTTTGGGGGATCAGTGGAGACAATGGTTGATAAGATGACTCCTGTGAGGGAACAAAAAAGAGACACTTTGGAAAAGGCAGCCCTGAATCGCCTCCAGGTGGAGGGACACACTTCTCAGCCATCATCTCTCTGTTTCCTTTGAACTTACAAGTCCAACTGAAACAGGAGGAAGGTGAATTTGGATACTTGGTGTGAGCGCAAGGGAAAGGCTCAGGACTAGGAATCAGAAGACCTGGCTCTAGCCCTGGCTGGGCCAATCCCTTCACCTCTCTGACCCTTGGTCTCTTCATCTGGAGAGGGGGGATAATCCTCCTACCCTTATAGGGCCGCTAAGAGGCTCTCCCACATGGTGGACCATGAAAGCGCTGCCTAAGTTACTACAGGATCAAAGAATGAGTATTTTCTTGCTACTTAAAAACTCTGATTACAGAGTCAGCATCAGGCTGCACTTAGACTAACATACGTCACTCAGCCAAGTGCAGTCCTGTCGCTCTGAAATGGCATTTGAATGAGCCCAATTCTCCTCAGCTTTCCCATCTGTAAAATGGACACACTCTTAGTGCTCACTCTAATAATTCTCATAAACTTCCAGCAAATACAATTCCTCCCGAGGCTTCTGGATTACAGAGTGGATGAGCACATTTGTGCCAGTCTGGCCTGGATTCAAATCCTACCTCTGTACAGTCTGGGTATGTGGGCCTGGGCACGTTATCTCACTCTCTGAGCCTCCCGTTGGTAAGATGAAGACCATAGTCCCTGCCCACTGAGAGCAGGCACAGGAAACACGTGCCCACCAGGAGGTGATGCCAGACGCCCCCAACCTCAGAGACGACAGTGACTCAGGGTCCCTGGCCCGGCGTGCCATGCTGGGTAGAGAGACCAGGCCCAGGTAAGAAACCACCCCCTTCCCACCCGAGGGAAGAAGCTGCTAGGCTCAGTGTGGGCAGCGCTCCCTCCCTGCAGGTGTGGGCCGACCCATCTCCAGCTTGGCCAGGTGATATCCCCACCCACGGTTCTAGTTACATTCCTTAGACTCCCCAGGGCTGTGGGCAGCTCATTTCTGAGAATCAAAGAGGGAAAGGACCATTCTGTCATATGGAAACATAAAAAGAGGAATGGGCCATAAATACACACTTCCAGGTGATCCATGAAGAATGTCCATGCTTTTAGGATAGGTGGTTAAAAGCTTCGATCCATCCATTGCAATGAATTTAGTCCAGGCACAGTGGCTCATGCCTGTAATCCCAGCACTCTGGGAGGCTGAGGCAGGTAGATTGCCTGAGCTCACAGGTTCGAGACTAGCTTGAGCAAGAGCGAGACCCCCATCTCTAAAAATAGCTGGGCGTTGTGGCGGGTGCCTGTAGTCCCAGCTACGTGGGAGGTGGAGGCAAGAGAATTGCTTGAGCCCAGGAGTTTGAGGTTGCTGTGAGCTATGATGTCATAGCACTCTATTGAGGGTGACAAAGTGAGACTCCATCTCAAAATAAATAAATAAATAAATAAAACCAAGATTCTATATTCTGAGAAAGTTTAGTGTCACTTAGTGGAAACGACCCTGGCATTTTGCAGTAAATGACTGTGCCCAAAGAGAGGTCTGGCCTTTGCCCTTAGGTCCCAGGAGGTTACCTCTAAGTCCTTGGAATGCCCTGCCTGATACAAGTGTCCTGGGCCACACCAGATACTCCATCCTTATAATTTATGGTGGGGCCTTGGACCACATGATCCAAGCTTGACCTCCAGATGGGCTGAAGACTAAATAAAGGTCAGCCACACAGGTGCCAACCAAGCCTATGGGACTGAGCCCCAATAAAAACTCTGGACATCAAGGCTCAGGGGAGCATCCTGGTCAGCAATTCTCAGTGCACTTTGTCACACATCACGGTCGGGAGAGGTTAGCTGTGTCTGTGACCCCATTGGGAGAGGACAGCTGAACGTTCTGTCCTGGTCTCTCCTGAACCCTGTTCCATGTGCCTCTTCCCTCCCCTGATTTTAATCTGTACCCTTTCACCACCATCACTGTGTGTCTAAGAGCTTTCAGGGAGTTCTGTGAGTCCTTCTGAGGAATTATTGGGCCTGAAGGTGGTCTTTGGAATCTTCAAACTTTGAAGTTGGTGTCAGAAGTAGGGGTGCTCTTGGGGACACCCTAATCTTGCAGCCTTGACTCGGATCTAGACTTCAAAGCATAACCCCACCAGCTTTCTGCCCTGGGGCGATCAGCTGTGCCCTAACAATGTCTCTGTCTGGGGGTGACCTCCCTCTCAGTCGTACCGTCATCCTCGTCCGTGGCACCAGGCGTGGGCACAAACAGTGGTTCTGCTGGCCAGCAGTTCTCCTCTCCCCATTTTAAGGATGACTTTGTAAGAGTGTCGTATTTTATGATCTGTACATCCAAAGGGGAGAAACACAGGAGTGACTTGTCTGACAGTGTGTGAAATGGACAGCAGCAAGGCCCACAGAGAAGGGAGGCAAGCCCACCACTATCTCCAGACCACAGCACCTGCCTCTGGTCAGCACGACCTACTTTACACATAGATCCTCTGGCTACCATGTTGCTGACACTTGAGGATGAATTCTTTTTTTTTTTTTCTTTTTTGAGTATTTTTTCAAATTAATACGAGGGTACAATTTTCAGGTCACATTGTTCTCACTTCCAGGGTAAAGTTCCATTTGTAGAAGAGCCCCTTACCCACGGGGGCGTGTTATCTACCCTCACAATGTGCATTTTAGGTGAGATCCCACCTCATGCCCCTCTCCTTCTGCCAAACATTCTCCCCCGGCCACTTCCCTCTATCCCCAAACTAGACTATATTAGTGTTTGGTTGTTCTTATGAACATGTAATTGTTTATATTTTGATTTAATATTAATATAGAGTACATTGGATATTTATTTTTCCATTCTTACGGTATTTTACTTAGGAGAATGTATTTCAACTCCATCCAGGTAAACAGGATGAATTCTTTTAAAAATCAAAATCTCAGGCTGGGCATGGTGGCTCATGCCTGTAATCCCAGAAGTCTGGGAGGCTGAGGCAGGTGGACTGCTTGAGCTCAGGAGTTCAAGGCTAGCCTGAACAAGAGCGAGACCCTGTCTCCACTAAAAATAGGAAAACTAGCCAAGAGCTGTGATGGGCGCCTGTAGTCCCAACTACTCAGAAGGCTGGGGCAAGAGGATCTCTTGAGCCCAAGAGTTTGAGGTTGCTGTGAGCTATGATGACACCGTGGCACTCTACTCAGGATGACAGAGTGAGACTCTGTCTCTAAAAAAAAAAATAAAATCTTGAATTTGTCTCATATTTGGCACTACATTATAATTTTATTTGTCAAGTAAACGAATACATTCAATGCAAATATTTAAAAGATAATACAATTTCTCTGTTCCTTTAAAAGTGCAAGTCCTTGGATCACTCTAAATCTCTTACAGGCCTGTTTCCCTTTAGGCTGTGTGGTCACTAGGGTGTGGCTTGGGATGCTGGTTGGTGTGGGGCAGAAAGTGTTAATTTTTGGCTTTGTACATTTCTGCACTGTTTGCATTTTTCTAAAAAAAAAGATATTCTGGCGGCGCCTGTGGCTCAAAGGGGTAAGGTGTTGGCCCCATGTGCCAGAGGTGGTGGGTTCAAACCCAGCCCCGGCCAAAAACTGCAAAAAAAAAAAAAAAGATATTCTCCCCCCCCCCCCAGCATTAAAGGCAAGGGAAATGCCTTTTTATTATAATACAAAAATGAAGATGTTAAGGAAAAGTGATATCTGTGCAGTACTAACCACAGTTCCCAGGACATGGTAAATGTTTAAGAAATACTAGTTAAAAAAATAAAATAGGTCAAACACAGTGGCTCAAGCCTGTAATCCTAGCACTTTGGGAGGTTGAGGCAGGAGGTTCACTTGAGGCCGGAGTTTGAGACCAGCCTGGGCAACACAGCAAGATCCTTCTCTACAAAAAATAAACACAACTTCCCCTCCCAACCCCAAAATAAATCCTCAAAGTTTCAGCTATACCCTCTCTGTTTAAGAGGGTGAGTTCCCTGAAGACAGGGCTTGGGACCCCTCTGCTTACTTCTCTATCCTAAGTGCCTGCCACATTGTAGCACACAATTGGTGCTCACTAAGTATGCGCTGAATGGAGAAACCATGAGCTCTTACCCGAGCTTCAGCCCCCTAGGTGTGACTCCCACTCCTGGATGGTCCAATGCTACTTCAAAGGCATCTCATCCCAAACTGACCTCCCTCCTGACTTCTCCTTTTCTGATCAAGGTCTCAAAACCTGAGAATTCAGCCATGCAGCTAGCCCGTGATCACACTGGGATCAGTACCTTGGTTGGGATTGGACTCCACTGCACCTCAGCGGCAAAGATGTATCGGTATTGCTTTCCATTGTGAGCATAATTGATTCGAGGTAGCTCTAAGCCTGGGGAGAAATGAGACAGTCAACATAGGCCCTATTACTGGGGCTGGGAGCATTCGCCCTTCATGCTGGGTAGGGCATCCTTTCCATAGAAACAGTTCCCAAGCTGAGATCCCTGAACTTGATTGAGACCCTGAGGACGGACCCTCAGCTCTATTAGAAGGCTCAGGTACAAGCTACCACAGACCTGGGCTTCTAAGTGTATAAACATCTCTAATTATCCAAGATAGAAATCAAAGAGAATTGCCTGATTATGATCAGAGGCTACTGCAATTTTTTAAAGCTCTTTAAATAAAAGTGCTGATGTGTGTGTGCATGCATTTTATGACCACATGTATGTGAGGAGACACTTTGGACTCCATGGAAAGACCTGTCAACAGAGAACAATAAAATAAATCCGGTGAATTCCACAATAACGTCATGTAAAACATTGTTTACAAAGGATTTTAATAACAGAGGCAAGTATCCATACCATACCTAAGGTTAAGTATAGAAGGCTGGGTGTAGAATTGCTATATCTTTGCTATGTTACAAATGAACAGAAAAAATTTAGAAGCATTCCTGGGATTATAACTGCCTGGCAGTTTATATTTGAGACAGAGTCTCAAGCTGTCATCCTGAGTAGAGGGCTGCGGCATCATAGCTCACAGCAACCTCAAACTCTTGGGCTCCAGCCATCCTCTTGCCTCAGCCTCTCGAGTAGCTGGGACTATAGGCGCCCACCACAACACACAGTTAGTTTTTCTATTTTTAGTAGAGACAAGGTCTCACTCTTGCTCAAGACCGCTCTTGGTGTTGAACTCCTGACCTCAAGCAATCTACCTGCCTTGGCCTCCCAACATGCTATGGTTTATATTTTCTATTGTAGATTCTAAGTTTCTCATTTTGTGACATTTTCATTATGCCTTTTACTTTCATTATAGAAAAAGGGTTAATTTTTTTACTATGCCAATGTAAAAAGTCTATATATGCCTGCTGTGTCAAATTGAATTTCTAAATCTGAATATGAAGTAAATGTCCCCTTCTTATGAAATATTCCAGGTGGTTGGAGCCAACTGCTGGGGATGACGTGGTGTGCAAGTAAATAGGAAGCAGAGATGGCTCTACTTGCCACACGAAGCCCCCCAGGAAAGGAGTGCTTAACCCGAGTCGAACATGGTTATCAGTCTCCATGGGGAGCTGAGGGGAGTGGACTATTGAGATGGGAAGGAGATGCCTGTCCCACAAATGAGTAATTGTGAAATTTCCAAGGGACAGGATAATTAGAGATGAATGTGAGACAGAGGAACCCCTCACACGCTTAAATAAGAAGATGCCACCCACAGTCGACCTCATGGAAGGCCCTAGACTTCCCAAGATGCTCCTGAGCCCCTCTCAAACCTGATCTGGGAAGTCCCCGACCCGCACCCTGTGAACAGCTAACCACAGGCACTGAGTTATGTAGAGTAAGGATCGTGCTTATGAGTTCTGTGAGCTATTAAAAGACACACACTGAAGAAAATTCAGGAAAAAATCCTCAGGCTATGTTCATTAAGTGAAACAGGCTGTTTCAGAACATTCTAGATCTGTGGTCCTCCACCCTTGGGACATGGACCAGTACCAGCTGGTGGTCTATTAGGCCACACAGCAGGAGGTGACAGCAGGCAAGTGAGAGAAGCTTCCTCTGTATTTACAGCCACTCCCCATCACCACCTGAGCTCCTCCTCCCCCGGGAAGGCAGAGACATTAGATTCTCTTGGGAGGGCAAACCTGCTGTAAACTGCACATGCCAGGGACCCCAGTCTCTATTAAAAACAGAAAAACCTTCACATGAAAGCTATAACCCAGTTACAACCTAAGAATAGGGAGAAGGGGGAAAGGGAGGGGAGGGAGGGGGGAGGTAGGTGGTGCGAGGGGGATTAATGGGATTACACCTGTGGTGCATCTTACAAGGGTATATGTGAATCCTAGTAAATGTGGAATGTAAAGGTCTCAGCAAAATAACTAGGAAAATGCTGTGAAAGCTATGTTAACTAGTGTGATGAAAATGTGTCAAACGATCTATGAACCAAGTATATGGTGCCCCATGATCATATTAACGTACACAGCTATGATTTAATAAAAATAAAAAAAAGGAAAAAAAATTAAATAAAAATAAAAACAGAAAAACCAGCCAGGCAGTGTCCTGGCAGATGCCTGTAGTCCCAGCTACTCGGGAGGCTGAAGCAAGAGGATTGCTTGAGCCCAAGAGTTTGAGGTTGCTGTGAGCTATGATGCCTCAGCACTCTACTGACAAAGTGAGACTCTGTCTCAAAAAAAAAAAAAAGAAAAAGAACTGGTCTCTTCTAACAAATTCTACGAATGAGGTGTCCCACAGAACCAATTACAGGACCCATAAGATCCCATTTACAGAAGTGTATTCTCAGGGCAAATCTGAGGTCATCCTAGAAGACTGCCCAGGACTATGCATCCTTTTAGAAACCTGAACTCGGTGGAAGAATTCCATGGAACAATACTCTCCAGCTGAGTATCCTCGGGCAAGCCCGTTCACTCTGCACTTGTAAGTGTCGAATACAGACCCCTCAGTGCCAGACTTTGTGTCTGTATAGCAGAGGTGCTGTGAGCACAGAAACACAATCCCCACCTGGCAGGCAAATACTCTAGGGGGCAGGTCCCCACCCCCGGCTGGGGATGGTAGCAATGACTGGAGATACTTTCAGTTGTTCTGACTCCAGGTAGAGGTGCTCGTGGTATTTAGTGTATAGAGGCCAGGAATGCTGCTAAATATTGAAAAATGCCCCAGACAGACCCCACCATAAAGAATGACCCAGCCCAGATGGCAATGGTGCCCACACCCCTGCTCCAGGGGGGAGACTCCCACCCTACTGAGTTTATGTTGTGTAGCTCGACATCTCTCAGGCCCAGGTTTCTCCTCTGTAAAAAGGGGCCAATAACTTCTCTGCAGGGCGAAAGTTTGGAGGCAGAAATCCAAACGCATCGTGCCGCCTGCCCAGTAGGCCAGTGTTTAGTAAGTCACAGCATTTGTGTTAGTCACCTCCTCCAGAGACTTCCTTTGAGGTGCTTGACGTGAAAGAGAAATGTCCAAAATGCTTTTCTTTTTTTTGGCCAGGGCTGGGTTTGAACCCACCATCTCCAGCATATGGGACCGGCACCCTATGCCTTGAGCCACAGGCACCGTCCAAAATGCTTTTCACTGGAGCATCCTAAAAGCTTTCCCTGTTTTCCCCTGCCCATGTACGGCAGGAGTCTCCACGGCAATCCACCCCCACCCCAAAGGTAGGGAGGGAGCAGGCGTTTTACCTTCATAAAGAAGTTCTGGCTGGCAGTAGACCTGGTCATCTCTGTCCTTCACAGCGGTCGCTGTTGTACATGCCACTTTGATTAAATTGGAGCCCACTTCTGCGTTCTGAAAAGAATCAATTTTTAAAACATAAAAAAATAAAAAAAAACTTATAATCCAGAGCACACATTCGCTTTGCTGTATATATTCAACGAATCCCTGAGCATGAGTCATCGTGTTTCAGCCTGACATGAACCACAGCAAGTAACTATTTTGCTGTTGTTATTCTTTTTTTTTTTTTTTTGAGACCGAGTCTCACTCTGTGGCCCCAGGTTGAGTGTTGTGGCATTCTAGCTCACAGCATCCACAAACTCCTGGGCTCAAGCGATCCTCCTGCCTTAGCCTCCCAAGGAGCTGGGACTACAGGCACCACACCACAACACCTGGCTCATTTTTCTATTTTTAGTAGAAATGGGGTCTTGCTCTTGTTCAGGCTGGTCTCGAACTCCTGAGCTCAAGCTCAACCTGCCCTGGCCTCGTAGAGTGCTGGGATTACAGATGTGAGCCGCAGCCCATCCCCCCAATGTTGTTATACTTATTCTCAGCTAAAAAAAAAAAAATGAGGATTAGCAATTTGAAGGGACTCCCCCAAGCTCACACAGGCTGGTAGGTGGTATAAGAAAGACTCCTAATCCCGGGCTCTTTCCTCTCATCCTGGCCTGCCTCATCTCTCACTGGAAAATTAATGCGCTTCTATGAGCACATTCTCGCTTTTAAAATGTATATGATTCACCTCTAAAAGGTTGCATCAGTCATTAAAAGGATGCTTCTGAGGAGACTGCAATACTGTGGGAAATACTCAGGTACAACTGGGGAGAAAAGCTTCTGAACGGACTGCGCATGGTTCTGAGCTCAACCACGAAAACAGTTACGTGGAAAAGAGGCTGCAGGAGATATCCCAAACATCCGCTCTACAGCAGGTGGTGGGATCATGGGGGACTTGGATTCTTTCCCCACGCTTCTCTCCATTTTCTGTATTTTCTCCCATGAAAATTCATCACTGCTAAAATGAAAACAGATCCAAAACAAAAATTATTATTTGGGAAAAAAACAACCTTCAAGACCAATACTCCTTGGTTTTAAGTTACCTCCAGACTTTGTTGTGTTCATCACCTTACCATCATCCTGATAACCCGGGGAAGGGGTTTAACAGGATTCACACCGCACATCTAAGACTCCCTGTTGTCGGTGGCGTCTGACAAAGAGAACCTCTGAACCCTGAAAACCCCCACCTGCACAGAACCACAGGTCAGTGGGAAGCTCTCCCCACTGCCTTGCGAGGCATGTGACAACCACAGGCCCAGCCTTGATTCTTAGGGAGTTGGTCGGCAGAGACTTCTTATAACTCCAGCCTGAAACTGGTCAGACTGGTTGGGGGATAAACTGTGAATTTTTCCACACACACAACAGTAACAAACATGACTTGGCTGCTTTCGGCAGCCAACACGCTCAGCTTTGGGAAGGAATCATTTTTCAGCCAGAATTCGACAAAATCCTGCAAGCTTGTTTTGAAATCCCTACACTGGAGGGGACTCCGATGAGACACAGTAACCCCCCAAAGGCCCCTTTCTGTGTGAAATCTACAGCTTTGTAAGGGCCCTGCTGCGTCTGCCTCCTTGTCTGTAAGATTGGGGTGGTGATTCATAACTTTTGGAGAGGTGCTGAGCATAAGTGAGGTTGCTTCCACCCTCATCTGAGGATTATGTTAAGAATAAATTAAATAATAATTGTGAAAACACCTGGTCCAGAGCCAGACTCATCATAGTTGATAACTTGGAGCTAGGCAGATGAGCACTCAAATTCCAGCTCAAATCCCAGGGATTATTTTGCAATGATGAGTGAGTTACTTTCCCTCTCATCTGCAGATCACGCATAACTCAGAACAGAGGGTTGCAGGTTAGCTAACGATTTAGCAGTCCCTAAAATTTTCAGGACCCAGGACAAGAGTACAAGTGGAGGCCCTATGTCTATACATAGTAAGTTAACTTGAGTGAAACACCATCTCTCTCCCTACCTACACACTAGGCTGTCTGATATGGCAATTACTAACCATTGATGGTCATTTAAATTCAATTTTTAAATGAGATTAAGTAAAATTAAAAATTCAGTTCCAGAGCCAGGTGCACGGTGGCTCACTCCTGTAATCCCAGCACTCTAGGAGGCTGAATGGGTGGACTGCCTAAGCTCAAGAATTCGAGACCAGCCTGAGCAAGAGTGAGACCCTGTGTCTAAAAAATAGCTGGGCATTGTAGTGGGCAACTACTTGCAGCTACTTGAGAGGCTGAGGCAAGAGGATCACTTGAGCCCAAGAGTTTGAGGTTGCTGTGAGCTATGATGTCATGGCATTCTACTGGGTGTGAGAAAGTGAGACTCTGTCTCAAAAAAAAAAAAAAAAAAATGCAGCTCCTCAACGCCACTAGCCTCACTTCAAGTGTATAGTAGCCCTAATAGTTGGTAGCTACTGCACTGGACAGGGAGAATGTCAGCAATGCACTGTGCTAGTCTGAGGATGAGTGTAAATTTTAGAATTCCAGCATTTCTTAGAGTTCTGAGCTAGAATAAGGCAGCCTCTGGGCCCTGGGCCCTTCCCTTTCCATGCCAGGCTTTGTCCCTAATTGCACGGATGCCCCAGCCAGCACAGCCAAGCCAATCGCCAGCCCTGACCACCTTCAGGGCCTGGGGTAGGAATACCAGGGGCACAGGCTACCTGCAGGAGGACAGAGGCAGGCCTTGGAAGCAGGGTTGGACCCTCTGGGCAGGGACTTCAGGGATCTTAGGTGTCCAAAGCATGTTTGAGGTGGGAGTGGGGGCACCCTGCTGGGGGGAAGACCCCATGGCCCTGTGACCTCACCTTGTCGAGAGGGAGCCCCACTGGAGAAATTGAGACCAGGTCGGGGCCCTCCAGAGTACCAAGCTCAGACAGAGCAGGGGCCCTGTTGCCAGGGTCTAGGAGCAGATCCAAGGTCTCCACACAGTGAGCTCTCCATAAACAGGGCCTTCTCTCATTATCACCTCTTCATTTTTGCATTTGGAGACAAAAACCAAGACTGCGAATCCAGTCATTGAAGCTGCAGGTCTGGAGGGAAGTGCATCCTCCACAATTGCCCTTAGGTGTGGATGGCAAAGGCACAGCACCTTGCCTCCGAGGCCGGTGCCCTTCAGGACCGCGGTGGGGCAGACTGTCCCTACATGTCCATACCCCACCCTCCTCTCCTCCACCCTGCTGAGCCCTGCCATAGGCACCCCCATTGCCAAACAGGCCCAGGGCGCCAAGTGGCCCTGCCCGCCACGCCTTCCTCTGACCCCAGCTGGCCCAAATGCAGGAGAATCAGGCAGCTGGGATGTCCTGGACATTTAAATACAATGTGCTGGGGCTCCTTCTGTGTGGAAAGCACTTTTCACTTGGGATGTATTCCAAATGCTAAAGACCTGGTGCTCTTTCAGAGACCTCTCTTTACATTTTTCATTTATTCATCATTCATTTCAAATATTTAAGAGCTTAATGAGCAGCCTCAAGTGCAGGGGATAAACTACTTCCGAGGCAGAGTCCCTGCTCTCTCAGAGTTTATACCTCAACAGTCAGAGGGACCAAATAGGGAAATATATTTGAGACAAACTCAGAGAAAGAGCTGCAAGGTGCGATTAGAGCCGTGATTTTAAAGCTCATTCATTAAATTATTTTTGAAAGAAGTTCAAAGCACAGTAAGAATATTCTTTTTTTGCCCTTTTTTTGATCAACATTATTTAAGTGTGCTACAGAAGTTTAACTATAGGTTCAAATGTCCTGTGAGATAAAAAACATAGAACAACACTGCTTTAGTGTGTGAGAACTACTGGAGGAGGGTAATGGGGCTGAGCCCTTAAGGATAAACTGAAAGGTTCTTGCCCAGGGCTGCATGTTAGACTCCCTTGCTGGGCTCTGAGGAACACCCCGGCCTGGGGCCCCAGCCATGGAGCTGTTCTGGGCATAAGTCCAGGCCTGAGTATAGGCACTCAGTTCTCCGGGTGACCCCAACTTGCAAGGAGAGGGGACAGAGTTATAGGTGGGGGGGACTCCAGTGTTGTTAAGAGATCCCAGACCCGGAGGGCATTTGAGAAAAGGTGGCACCCCCTGAAGTCACATCTCTAATAAGCCTCTGGGTAAGATGGACCCAGCGCCGTGGTTCTAAGCAGGGAAGGCCGCATCTACCTGCCTGCCATCCCAATTTTAATACACAGGCAGAGCCACTTGAAAGCAAAGTAAGGAGACTTTTTAAGGGGCAGTAAATAGCAATTAAAAAAAGCCGGAGCTACCCACCCCACAGCTTGCTCTTCTTTGCTAAGGAGCTGGTTAAGGCAGCAGACAGCTCACACAGTGACCTTTTAAAATGTCCATGCTAACCTTCTTAGCTTGGTTCCAAGGAAGCAAAGCATTTCTCGAGTACAATAAGAAGGTTATAAAATCTTTCAGGTGTGGGAAGTGGGAAGGAGTGTGTGTCATCTCTGGGCTGAGGTTGGCCCTGATGATCTGCCACCTGAGTGCTTTGTAATACCCACATTGCTTCCTGGAACAAGGGCCACAGGGCTGCACTGCTTTGCTTCCTGAGCAAGGGGTACAGAAGCCTGTGGCCCATGTCGTGATTTTAGGAGACATGGCCGCTCATTTAGTAGCCCGATTGCATGGGGAAAAAGTTAAGTCCTTGCTCTCTTCTTGCCGGGCTCAGTGGCTGATGCCTGTGATCCTAGCACTTTGGGAGGTGAGGCAGGTGGATCACCTGAGCTCAGGAGTTTGAGACTAGCCTGAGCAAAAGCGAGGTCCCATCTCTAAAAAAATAGCCAGGTGTTGTCGTGGGCACCTATAGTCCCAGCTACTCAGGAGGCTGAGGCAAGAGGATAACTTGAGCCCAAGAGTTCGATGTTGCTGTGAGCTGTGGTATCACAGCATGCTAGGGTGACAAAGTGAGACTATGTCTCAAAAAAAAAAAAAAAAAGGAAAAAAAAGAAAAAGAAAGAAAGAAAAGAAAACCAAACCAAAAAAAACTTAGTCTCTTCCAATCTTTCTGACTGGGTCAAGGAGAGAGTCTCCACTTGGGTGTCACAATGTCTTGAAACCTAATGCTTTTCAAACTTTCTCCTCCACCCCCAGCAAAAAGACTGAGTCTTGGCAAGCAGCCAGCCTCTGGCTTGAGCTCAAGACCTCTGCTTTCTGTCCACTGTTTCAATCTCATGCTCGTCTTCTTTGTGTGGCAAGCAATGCCAGCTCTCCATTGGGTGGAGATATGTTTCCTTTCAAGCGAGTTAAGAAAAGAGTGAGTTGATTGAAACAAAAAAGGATTTGTATATGTTAAATAGAGGTGATAGGAAATATTGGCCAGGTGAGGTGGCTCACTCCTGTAATCCCAGCACTCTGGGAGGCTGAGGTCGGTGGATTGCCTGAGCTCACAGGTTCAAGACCAGCCTGAGCCAGAGTAAGACCTCATCTCTAAAAGAAAATAGCTGAGCAATGTGGCGGGCGCCTGTAGTTCCAGCTACCTGGGAGGCTGAGGCAAGAGAATGGCTTAAGCCCAAGAGTTTGAGGTTGCCGTGAGCTGTGATGCTACAGCACTCTACTGAGGGTGACAAAGTGAGACTCTGTCTCAAAAAAAACCCTCCAAACCATGGCATAGACACACAAGTGACTGTGGTGGGGGAAGGGTTGGAGAGATGGGGGAGCCCCTGAGTCAGCAGCCAGACCGAGTTGGGTGCACACACCAGCTCCCTGCTCACTGTCTGCACCCCTGCACTGAGCCCAGAAGTGCCCTGGGTATTGCAGGACCAAACCCTACCACTGCAGAGCCTGGAGAGCAATCATGCCCCTTCTGAGCCTCCTTCTAACAGTTAGGGACAGCAGCGTCACTGCCCCTTAGCAGTCACACACACGGGCTCAGAGGCAGACTGGAGAAGTTTCCAGTTTTAGCTCTGCCACTTTGGTTTTGCACACATTTCTTAACCTCTCTGAGCCTCAGTTTTTCCATCTGTAAAATGAGGCTAATATGAGAAGCCTTCTCTCAGGTTGTTCTGATCCTTCAGTGAGGTAAGAAAAATAAAACACTTAGCAAAGTACCTGGCACATAGCACATATTTAGCTAATGCGAGCCCTCAAAACGTAATTGTATTGAATTTGGTTCCATTTAAATTAATTAAGACATGAAGTCAGTAAGTTCTCAAGCCAGAAGCCTCCATAGCCTCCTTCAGTGAAGCCCAGAGCTGTGGCCACAGCACCCCGATCAAGGATGACGTTTGCCTGCCTGGTGGTCATTTCCAGTCAAAGAACAGAGCTGTTCAGCATCCGGGGCTATGTAAACAAATGGTGATAAATCCCTGCCCTGGACATGGTGTTTCAAACATCCAATGATGTTTCAAAGAATTACTTAATGTCATGGAGAGATGTTCAGATGTACCAATAGGTGAGAAAACAGTGTGAAAAATATTTAGCCATAAAAAGGAAAGGAGTGTGATACAGGCTGCAACACAGATGTCTCTCAGGAAGGCTGTGCGGCCTGAAAGAAGCCAGAGCCCTTTGCATGACTGCATTTGTATACAATGTCCAGAAGACGCGGGAGACAGAAAGCAGATGAGCAGGTGCCTGGGGCAGGGAGAGGAGGGACCAGGCAGTAGCCGCCGTGAGTATGTGATTTTTCTTTTTGTGAGGGTATGAAAATGTTCTGAAATTGATTGTGGGCCTGGATGTGCACCCGTGTGAATACACCAAAGAGGCCACTGAATTGAGCACTTTAAATGGCGAATTGTAGGTAAGTCAAATACATTTCAATAGAGCTATTAAAAATTATGCACATTCATCCCAGTGAACACAGCCCCCATCACCAAGTCTCAAATCTGCAGATGCTGGTGTGAATATGGAGAGAAGGGAACACTTTTACACTGCTGGTGGGACTGCAAAGTAACATAACCTTTTTGGAAGCAAGAATGGAGAATCCTCAAAGAACTCAAATTAGACCAACCATTGATCCTATAATCACACTACTAGGCATCTGCCCAGAAGAAAATAAATCATTTTATCACAAGGACATTTGCACTAGACTGTTTATCACAGCTCAATTTACAATCACCAAACTGTGGAAACAACCTAAATGCCCACCAACCCAGGAATGGATTAATAAGCTGTGGTATTTGTATACGATGGAATACTATTCAGGCATTAAAAAACATGGAGAATTTACATCTTTTGTAATAACCTGGATGGACGTGGAACACATTCTTCTTAGGAAAGCATCACAAGAATGGAGAAGCAAGAATCCAATGTACTCAAGTCTAATATGAAGGCAGTAGATGAGCTAATACCAGGGATAGGTAGGGGAATGGGGGAGGGGGAAGAGAGGAGCCAGGGTGATGGGGGTCGTGGTGTATGGCACACCTCTTGGGGGTGGGACGCGATTATAAGAGGGACTTTGCCTAACAAATGCAATCAGTGTAACCTAATTCTTTGTACCTTCAATGAATCCCTAACAATAAAAAAATTATGCACATATGATTGAAATTAAGATACAGAGAGCGAATAAAGGAGCCTGTGAGGCCAGTCATGTCCACAGTGATCATCTCGGGTGGTGGGCTTATGGGAGTTTTTTTTGTCCCTTTTCACTTATCTGTATTTTCTAAAGTTTCTACTATGAATATGTACAGCTTTTGGAAAAATAATAAAACCCATTTTCTCTTGTTCTTTAAGAACAATTCATTTTGGATTTCAACGTCAACCAAATAAAGGTCAAAATAACTTCCTACCTGGGCTCACATCTCTCTAGAAATAAAGCAAACCTTCTCTTAAGCTGTTACCTCATCCATGTGGAGGGGCACGGCGAACCGCCTGAGGGTGGGAACTGAGGTGAGCGTGGAGTTCTCCTGGAAGTCCTGGTTCAGATTGGCCAGGTAGAAGAGCTGGTAGAGGCTGCTGTCTTCGTAGGCGACGACGTCAAACAGAACACAGCCATCCTGTTCGAAGGCATTGACGTGATGAAAGACCACCATGGCGTCCGTGTAGAATGTGGTCCGCACAGGCCTTCTGGTCCTTTGGTCAATGATGTGAATGTAAGTCTGAGGAAGACGCAGGCCCAGAGGTCAGCTCTCCCTCCTCCAGCCAGTCACTGAGGCATCTGGGGACTGCGGAAAACCCAGCCTCACCAGGCACTAGCCCCATTCTGACTTCTATATCCACTTAACAGTGCCATATGGGCAAAGGTACCCAGGAAAAAAAAGCTGTTTATTGCTGGATTTCTAGAATTATATCTTTATGATGGAGAGAAGGGAAGCTTTGCTGCCTGGGTCTTTGCAGTCACCAGGACAATGTGTGGGGACACTTTCCAGAGGGCACTGTCCCCTTGTGACTGTGACTCTAAATGGGTGGTGACATGAATTTTAATCATATGTGCATAATTTTTTTATTGTTAGAGATTCATTGAGGGTACAAAGAGTTAGGTTACGTTGCTCCCTGGCAATGACCAAGTTGGGTGAACCTTTGGGGTGCCACTTCATCCAAGACCAGAGCTGCTAAAGCCCTAACCCTACCCCTGTCTTTCTGGGTCCCCTCCCCTGGCCTCCACTGCACAGCCCACTTCCTGCTTTGTCTCCTTTGCCAAGAGGCTCTTGTCACAGCAGCCCCACGTATCCTGCAGGGCTGCAGGTGGGGTGAGCCTGGTGCTTGTTGACAAACCCACGAGGGAGTGTCAGCTCATTAGGCCTCTGGACCACGCACCTCTCTGGGTGTCACAGTCAGCATCACTCTGGGTGGTGATTAGCCATATCTGCATCCCCAGTTGCCTAATCCAAAGTGGGGGAGTGTTTTCTTCCGGCAGCTCTGGCCTAACCACCCTCCTCCTGAAAGGGAGGGAAGCCTACTCCAGGCTGCTCTCTCACCAGCTCCTCCCCTTCCCCAGGCTCAAGCCCGGATGTTCACAGTCACAAACCATCCCTGAATCCCCCTTCATGGTCATGAAACTTAAGAAGGGTTACAGAGGAAGAAGGTTTCCACAGGGTGGTTGTTGGGCGTTAGGATGGAGAGGTGATGATGGGGGTGATCATTATTTGAAGCCTTTTCTTCCCCATGACCCCAATCTCTGGGCCAGCAATATGGACTTTCCAGAAAGTTCTCTTCCAAATGCTGTCTAAAGCCTTTCCCAGGGCTGTCTGCCCTGCCACTGTGGGCTCTCACCGTTCTCACCACGGGACAATCTCCTGGGCCGCAGTCTGGAGGCTTAGAGGGCTCTGAAGCTCCTGCTGGAGGGAAGCCCCCTAGCCATGTTCAGCTGCTGGGCCAACTCAGTCTCACCCGTGGAGCTGCTGGGCCCCAGCTCATTGATTCCACGAATATTTATCACTAGTCTACTACTCAGCAGATGCCTCTCGGGAAACCAGCAGATCAAAATACTACCCAGTCCCTGCTTTCATGGAGCTTATATACTAGTGTGGGTGAAGCTAACAACCAAAATCAAATATATTATGTCAAGGGTGACGGCTCTCCTGAGAAAGCAGGGTCAGGGACAGAGAAAACTGGGGGCTCTGCTAGTGACAGTTCCTCAAGGAAGGCTTTAGAGATCAGAGGCCAGGGAGCCCGGAGTGGGTCAGCCATCTGGGGGAACATTGCTCCAGGTGGTGGGGACAGAGATCCAAAGGTCCAGGGGCAGAAACATGTTGGGCCAGTTTGAGCTCCAGGAGGCACAGAGCCAGTGGCTGAGAGCAGGACAGGTGGGGGGGGTGGGAGGATGATGAAGGAAGCCTCTGGATCAGCGGTTCTCAACCTGTGGGTCACGACCCACAGGAACTGTATTAAAGGGCTGTGGCATTAGGGAGGTTGAGAACCACTGCTCAATATCTTATAGATAGGAAACCATGATAGATCTTATAGACAGGAAACCGTGAGAAGGCTCTGAGCAGAGGGGGCATCTCCCATAACCCCTTGCCCCTTTGTTCTCTTAACCACCTTACTCTCTGCACTGAGAAGAGAAAGGGCAGGCCTTAAAGAGAGTGGTCGGTCGCACAGCAGGACAAACGTGTGCGTGGACATGTGGAAAGAGGAATAGAAGGTGTCAGATGAACAGCGGTGCCTCCTTCCAGATAGGGGAGTGCACTGGGAGACCAAGGGATATCACTTGTGGCCGATACACTTGTGTATTATTTGAATAGGTAACACGAGAATTGCTTGCTATTTTTCGAAACTAAAGTAACAGCAAGTATGCATATGTGCACACACATACACACATATGTACATACATACTTTTTGTGCTCAGGTGCACCCGAAGGAGATATTTCTGTGGAAACTTCTGGAAGAACACTCTCCCATTGCCATGTCTGAGTAACCTCTGGCACCACCCAACATTAAGGTGGTGGCGGACATTCGGAAGGGGCCTTGTCAACAGAGTGGAGGCAGTGAGGAGCCCAGCTGTCCCTCAGGACTGGGGACTTGGTCTCTTTGCTGCAGGGTATGTGGGAACTGTCTCTGTGGCCCAAGGTGACACCCTGTTCCTGGGACATTCTGCATCCACTGACTTACGAACATGGGGGTATAAAGGCCTAGTCCCCTGGCCCTAGCTTGGGATCACTCTGAAGGACCAGTCCAGCTTCAGAACTCTCTAGAAGGCTGGCAGGTGCTTGCCAGAGACTACATAGTAGCTCCCTACCTGCTCCATGCTGCTGCTGACCCCTCTCTGAGCCTGTCTCTGGGGGTCAGCTGGCCCCTGCTGGGTTGGTGTCCCTGCTAGGCCTCACCTTCTCCTCTCTGTGGAAAGTCAGGCAGGAGGCCCAGCTCACTCCCCGCATGTATGCGGTCGCCATCTTGAGAATATCCAACTTGAAGGGCTGCTCAAGAAAAATGATGTAGTTCTCCGTGACCCCGAAGCTGTGGTAGTAGCTTGGGGAGAGGAAGGAGCGGGAGGGGATGGAGCAGAACACCTCCGTGTGCTTCCAAGGGCTCTTCCCCTTATTCTGGTCCTCTATAGAGAAAAGCAAACATCAGGATTCAGGATTTGAGCAGGAAGTAGGAGGGCCCCAGACACTGCTGTCACCCACAAACTGACTTGCTTGCTGAGAATCCCCTCTGAGTAAGAGCCAGCAAGTCAGCAGATAACAAGGCTGTGCAGGTGGCTGCAGGGGACTAGGCTGAGACCTTCTCACTAGGCCCAGCACCCCCTTCCCCACTCCCAGCCCTGATCTGCAACCTGAGAATCCCTGAAGCACAGAAGGAGGCCAGGGGTCCTCCACCACAGCCTGGGTTCACCTGCTCCACACTCCCACCTTCACTTGCTTTTGTAAATAAAGTTTTATTCGTAACAAGGCATGTGCCCTCCTTTATGCATCGTGGACGGCTGCCTTTGAGGTACACTGGCAGAGTTGAGCCCTTATGACAGAGAGCATAGGGTCCTCAGAGACTTAAATATTTACTATCTGGCCCTTCTACAGAGAAAGTTTGCTGGCCCCTGCCCTACAGACCTGCTTCTCAAACTTTACTGTGCATATGAATCATCTGAGGATCATGATAAAATGTGGAGTTAGACTCTGTTCTGGGGTAGGGCCTGAGATTCTGCATTCCTGTCAAGCTCCGGGTGATGGGTGAGTTTCCTGGGCTTGCGCACCTGGGTATTTTTCCTGGGTATTTTTTCAGGGACCCACCATTTGATATGGATTTCACAGGGTTACCGTGAATTTCCCTTGGCAGTGCCCATTCTAAAACGCCTGGGAACAGACGTGCTTTTACATATATTGCAGCAATCACGCTAGGCTGTGGGATGCCCATTTTACAGATGGCAAACTGCGGCTTGGTGGAATGGGCTATCATCATGATCAGAGTCCCAGGGTTAAGCCAAGAAACACAGCCCCTTTAACTTTGGCTTCCTCCTCTGTTGTTAGGGATCATAACACTCAGAGATTGAAGACAGACAGGAGGATGAAATAGCTCAAGGGTCCAGGTACTTTGTGTTGTGCTCAAACACGCAAGTGCTCAGTACATGTTCAGTTTTCAATTCCTCAGCAAGAATGAGTCACTTTCTGGCCAAAAGGCCTCTCCACCCAGGCCTGGGGCTGGCTTATAATGAGTTATCTGTAAAGGTCCCCACCTCTCTTATGGCCACCTGGGCACACTGTAAACAGCTGGCTGGTGGGAGGGAAGCTGTGGGGTTGTGGGCTAATTCTTTTCTTCACAAAACAAATGAAGCACAATGCAAACGGAAATGAAAAGCACCTTGGCCTGGGAGGCATGAGATGGCCACGCACCCCAGTGCAACCACCAGCATAGAGCAGGTGCTCAGAGAATTGCAGCTTGTAGGCAGTTGATGGCTCCTATAGACTGGGTGACCATGGAATGTCACCTGATCCTCAAAACCTCAAAGTCCTCCTCTGTAATACAAGGTGGAAAACTCAAATGCCTAGATGATCCCCAAGTCTGACATTCTAGGATTCTGAGCTCAGCTGATTGGCTTTTCTGGAATAACTAATGGGAGTTCTGTGTTAGAAGTAAACTCATTGTACCTACTGATCTTGGTGGCTCACATCTTTGACAGAGCCTGGTAATTTGTTCAGGGGGCTATATAAGACTAGGTGGGGGGAAGATACCAGCAGGGATCACAGATGGAAACTAGTTTTCCTAAACAGGAAGTTCTGGTCAAGCACCCTTATAGTTCTACACTATCTCCTGGGACCTGCGCAGCAGCCCTGGGAGACCTCGTCTCCTGGGTGTGGTTCCCAGGAGGGTCCCGGACAAACATAGGCTAGGAGCCTCACCCTCCTCTTTCAGGAACATACAATCACAGTCATCCTGGGCTTTGCTCCAGGATCCCAGCCCCAAATGGAGATGGTCCAGAAGGCCCAGAGAATAGGGTAGGGATCTGGAGTGGATCCCAGCAGGGCTGAGCTCCCTGCACAACCCTGGAACTCTGGGCTTCAGGGGCTGGGGATGAAAATATTTGGCACAACCTTGCCATGCAAAGGTTGATCAGGAGACTAAAAAATCAGATGGAAAGATGAATCAATGGATGGATGGATGGATGGATGGATGAAGGATAGAAGTGTAGATGGGTAAATAAATGGATGAATAGATGGATTGGTGGGTGGATGGATGAATGGGTACGAGAGGATAGATGGGTGGGTGTATGGATGGACAGATGTATGAAAGCTTAAAGAAAAGGAGGTGAGGATTCTTCCAAAAGGAATGCCAACAACTCCTCTTTTCTAAAGAAGAAGACTGAGTTCACAATCATCTAAATATTATGGGGGAAAGTATTACATTGAGTCTTACATCAGCAACAAAAATCAGAACTCTTCAGAAGGAGACACCCTTGGCTATGTGTGTTTCCCCAAAATGACCTACCTGGTACCTTGGCAGGAATCTTAAATATAACATATTTGGTCTTCCCCTTGTCCACAATGGATGTGCCCATGTTGAGAATATTTCCAGCCTCATCATAATGAGGATGTGATGTTGCCAGATTTATAGCCACATATTTACGATAATCAACCTGCAAAATATGATGGCCACCTGGGATTTCAAAGAGGAAAGGGTGAAATCACATGTAAACCCAACTGATTCTAGGTTCGGAGAGATGATGGATATTTTTCATATATCTCCTGATCTAAAAATAAGATGAATTGGCCTTTAAAGAGGATGTTCACTCTTGTGACCTGATATGACCTGTACTGTGGCAAACAGGTTGCAGGGGAGGTGGAGAGCTGGTGTGTTTCTGTGGCTGTTGTCACCATCCCACTGCCTGGACCTTGAGAGTGTCCTTGACATGGAGATGGGACGCCTCACCACAGAAAGCTCTGAGCAATGACCTGGGAAGAAAGGTAGCCTTCACCTTGGCTGCTGCCCTGGGTTCTTCTGGTTAAGTCATTTAAATCCTCCCCTTTTGCATTCCACAGAGGCACAAATCTCTGGGCCTCTTTCATAGGCTTACTCTGGGAATGGAGAGGTACAAAAACATTTGGTCAAAGCAAAACTTGACTAACAAGCTGAGTAATGATCCCCACTCTGAACAGGTCACAAATGCAGAACAATGGAGTGGCCAGAGACCAATGGTGCACCCTTCCTCCCTGGAATAGCACAACCAAGAGTGGGCCGGGAGTCAGGCAATGCCTCTTTCCCTCCCAGCATCGCCTCTCTGCAGCCTTGTGGGAAGCATATATTGGTTGGACCAATGCCAACCTAGCTGAAAAGGAGATGGGCATAATCTCATGGCTAAGAAAAGCCTCATCCCTCTAACAGATTGTTAAAATGTATTGTAAAGAAGCCAGGGCTCTGCACAGCCAGCTGGGGGAAACTGAAAATGGGTCTATTGATTTTCACCAAAGTGTTGACTTGATTCTTCCCAGGAAAGGCATCTGCGGGGTCATTTATTTTTGTGCTCTTGCTGACTGCCTCATGCCTCCCTCTTCAGGTCAAGGCAAGGTAGGGCTGCTGGGAGGTGTGGGCAGTCCAATATAGGCGTTCATTCAAGTTCTCACTGTGCTCCCCTGGCCAAGAAATACGGACATGGTTACAGGTTAAATTGAGTCTTCCAAAGAGATAAGTTGAAGTCCTAATCGCTGGCACCTGTGTGACCTCACTTAGAAACAGGGTCTTTATAGATGCAATTAAAGTAATATGAAGTCACACTGCACTGGGGTGGGTCCTAACGCATTGACTTGTGTCTTTATAAAGGGAGGGAAATTTGGACACAGACCATAGGGGTGATGCCATGTGATGACAGGGGAGGAGACTAGAGGGATGCATCTATAAGCCAAAGTACACTAATGACAACTGGCAACCACCAGGAGCCAGAAGAGGCAAGGTAAGGTCTTCCCTTAGAGCCTTCAGAGAGAGCCTGGCCCTGCCCACAAGGTGTCTCAGACTTCTGGCCTCCCCCAAACTGTGACAGAGTCAAGGTCACTTTTTGTAAGCTCCCTAGTTTGGGTATGTTGCTATACGAGACCTGAAAAACCAAGATAGTCACCAAGATGAACACAACACAGTCCCTACCCTCTACGGCTAAGTTGTGCTGGAGAAGCCCAAGATTGAATGGCCTTAGAGAAGGGGCCCCTCTGAGCTCCTGGCAGTCCCCGCAGCCTCACCCAGGGGGGACCCGACTCTCCCTTTCTTGAGTCAGGAACTGATGGTGGTTGCATATTCGCCAATACCTTCTCCAGTGTTTCCAGGGTCTGTGGGTTGATTCTCCTGATGTAATTGGTCTCTGTGGTTGCATAGAAGTCTTCCCCACACTTCATGATGTTGATCAGGCAGTTGTCAGTGAAGTTGGGGATGGTGTGGGACAAGTAGGAGAAAGCTCTGGGGAGGCAAGCAGACCATCAGAGCTGGTGGCTGTGCCCACCCAGCAGGGAAGCCCTGCCCTGCTCTCGCTGGCTTCCGTTTTTCTACCAGTTGAAAATACTTCAGCTAAGAAAGAATCAGTACTGAGTCCTGTTGGGTCAGTTGAGGAATTCTGAGAACTCAGATATCAGGTTCCCCAGGGCAACCCCCTGTTGAGTCAGCTGAGAAGTGAGTCAGCTGGGACACCCCGGCTGCACGGCTGATTCTTTCTGGGTTCTCAAAAACACGAAGGTCTCCAACAACAGAGCCAGCTAGGGCACGTGTATATGTGTGTGGGTGTATTCCACAGTATTTTTGGAAGCTCTACAGAAATCCCACCCGAGTCTGGCAAAGCAGCTAATAAACGCCCTCTTTGGCAGAAAAGTGAGCCCACACTGCTTATCTTAAATGTGTCTAGGAAATTCTTTTCGAAGAAAAAGAAAACGAACTAATTACGACTTAAGAACATATAGTTCATTAGATCAGAAGGTAGGCTCAAAGCAGGAAGAAAGAAAAACCAGGGAAGTTTATTGGCGATAATATTGGCGGACGCTCAATCTGTGTCTGGGGTAGTGCGCCCCCTACTGACTGATAGTGGAGGAGCTCCAGATTAGCTTTAAAATGCATCCCCTGTCCTCCCCTCGACCGCTCCCCTCCTCACTCCCCTCCTCACTCCCCTCCCCTTCCTCCTCTGCTCCTCCCAATTTGCAAAAGAGAGCTCAGGCTCGGCGCCTGTAGCTCAAGCGGCTAAGGTGCCAGCCACATACACCAGAGCTGGTGGGTTCGAATCCAGTCCGGGCCTGCCAAACAACAATGACAACTACAACCAAAAAATATCCGGGTGTTGTGGCCGGTGCCTGTAATCCCAGCTACTTGGGAGGCGGAGGCAGGAGAATCACTTCAGCCCAGGAGTTGGAGGTTGCTGTGAGCTATGACTCTACCCAGGGCCACAGCTTGAGATTCTGTCTCAAAAAAAAATAAAATAAATAAATAAAATAAAATAAAAAGAGAGAGAGAGAGAGAGAGAGCTCAGAGCTGGCTCCGTCTCTGCCCTCAGGGAATGGAAGGATGACATCAGTTCTGGAAAAACAGAAGTAATCTTCCTCCTCTGGGCCAGCCTACCCGAACCCTTTCCTAACCCCTGTACATCTAACGAGTATCAGAAAGGAGATTGTGCTGGCAGACCTGATTCCTGAACCAAGAATTTAAGTGGCAGACACGTAACACTCTCACAGGCATCATAACCCCAACAATTTTAAATATATTCAGATGAGTTTCTTTGTACATGTACAAGCAAAGATAAGCCTAGATTTCCTCCTGCTTTTTCACACAAAATATGGCATATTATATGCTTTTTCTACATCTTGATTTTTTTCTTCCCTTCGTATATCTTGGAAATCTTTCCCTTACAGCACATAGAGACACCCTCATTCCTTTTTACTTCTGCATGGTATTTCCTCTTAGAGTTTTACTGTTATTTATTCCACCACTCCTCTCTTGGTAATCATTTGTGTTTTCAGTTTCTGGTTATAAGTGATGTTACAAATGATGCCACTATGAATAACCTTGTACTTGTGTGAGACAGGAGCAGCTGTTACAGGTATCTGGACAGAAGGGAACGTGCATTTGTAACTGTGATAGATAGTTCCAAATTGCTTTTCCGCCCGCTCTGGGGGAGAGTATCTAATAATCTATCAAATGCTCTTTGCCTCTTTTGTCATCAGTGATCAAGAACTGTGTAGCACCTGTGTTCAAAGGGCAGTCGTGGAGTTTTTATCCACCCTAAAGAGAATGGTCAGAGGGAAAAATGCTGTTGTCTTGACTATTGAGGCTGTCAAAAAACATAAAATTTGGTTAAATTCCAAGTGGGTGCTTACTTGGAAAATATGTTTTTGCAGGGGTCTGGATAGGCCATGGTTCCAAACTCCGACACCACAATCCTATTTGCCTCGATGTTGGTGCTGTACGTGTCGCTTCTCAGGTACCTGCTCCTGTAACAGACCTCACCTGGAAGAGAAGCAGCCGGACAGCATCAGGGGCTTAGAAATCAATCTCACCCATTCTAAGGGTTTTACTGGGGGGAAAGGGGAGTTAGTTCATCAGGACAGGCTCCTTTACTACTCGTGTCTGCTACAACTAGCTTTCAGAACGTGATCTCACCCACTTACGTCTGCACTTGAGACTCACAATATGGCAAGGGAAGTATGGCCATTCCTGGCTCCATATGAAGGAATCTGGGCTCAGAAATATCCATTTACCACCTTGCCTACTGTCACCCGGCCGAGAGGTGCTGACCCCGGCCACAAGCCCCCGTCCACTACATTTATATCCCTCCAGGGACATGCAGAGCTGGCGGATTGGAACAAAGGGCTGCATGTGTAGCTGGGTTTCTCCAGGGCCTCCATCAGTCCCAGGAGCTCTGTCTTCAAAAGCCTACGGGGACCATAAGCCCCCTGGGTTGACACCTGACATCTGCTACAACCACGAGGTGACCTGATGACAGACTGTGCACAGAAAGGCTCAGTCCTATGTCAGTGTCTCATTCATCGAGACTCTGGGGAGAATTAACTCATTGCATCCAAGCAGGGCCTTCCGACCCGTCCACTGAGACCAACCCCAAAAGATATCAGGTGGTTCTAGACCTGTGTTAGTTTCCTGTTGCTGCTGTCACAACTTACCACAAACTTGGTGTGGTGGCTTTAAACAGCACATACTTGTTTTCTTGCAGTTTTGGAAAATGTAACCTGAAATGAATCTTACTGAGCTAAAATCAAGGTGTGGGCTTGATTCTGAAGGGATCCATTTTTTGGGTCTTTTCAAATCAAATGGAATGAGTCAATCCATTCTTTGTAGCTTTTTTTTTTTTTTGCAGTTTTTGGCCGGGGCTGGGTTTGAACTCACCACCTCTGGCATATGGGGGCGGTGCCCTACTTCTTTGAGCTACAGGCACCGCCCTCATTCTTTGTAGCTTTTAGGTGCTGCCTACATTCCTTGGCTAGTGACTACAATGGACCTCTACTTCCACTGTCACATCTCCTCTGGGGCTGGCTCCTGCCCCCTCCCTCTGTGATTAGACCAAGCTTTGCCCAGATAATTTAGGATAATCTTCCCATCACATGGTACTTAATTTAATCACATCTGCAAAGTCCCTCTTGCTACATAAAATAAAATAGTCATGCATTCCTCCCGGTGCACTGAGGGAAGGTCCTTCCCAGCCTAGAATATATCAGAACAGGCTTCAGGGGGGAGATGGAGCTTGAAATAGCCCTTGAAGGATGAATAGAATTTGACTGGAATAGCTTAGGGAAGAGGAGGAGGAGAGAGGCAGAGCTTTGCAGTTCTCCCTCCCCAGAAGCTGATCAGGTTAGGTTGGAGCTCTATCTAGGTAGGAGCTTGGGAGAGCAGGAATGAGATGAGTTGGGGGAATGGGTTGGGATGATGGCTGGGTCTGCAGGCCTTTGAACTTTATTTGGCGGGGACTCTGAAACCTCAGGGAGGGTCTGGCCAGTGTGTTATCTTATTTTGCTATTATTTAGCAAATGGCATTGTGTTGAATCTTTCCCCTGTACAGATCACATTCCTTTTACGTGATCTAATGTGTGCTTCCAGTGTGGGCACAATGACAACACTCAGAACGCAGGCCCTGGGACATACTGACATTGCCCGGTACTAAGCAAGAGTTAGGCCGGGCACAGTGGCTCACATCTGTATTCCTAGCACTCTGCGGGGGCTGAGGTGAGTGGATTGCCTGAGTTCAGGGGTCCAAGATCAGCCTGAATAACAGCAAGTTGGGTCTCTAAAAAAAATAGCCTGGCATTGTGGGCCTGTGGTCCCAACTACTAGGGAGCTGAGGCATGGGGAAGGCTTTAGCCCGAGAGTGTAAGGTTGCTGTGAGGGCAACAAAGTGAGACTCTTCTAAAAAGCAAAACAAAATGCCCAGGATATACTGAATGATATGGCTTAGAGGAGACAACCTATTCCTAAGAAATTCTCACCTCGTGTCCCTTTATATTTTAAGAAAAGGAAAGTAATACTAAGAGCTAACGTTTACTGAACATGGGTGTGCTAACCCTGTGTAGGGCACTTGTGTATGACCCAGTTTAACGCGCCCAACACCGGCAGTGAGCAGAATATTCCAACTAGAAATGTGTTTGCTAGAAAAACAAATCAATATAATGTCATTTGTTAATTAACAGCAAAAATAAAACAAAATCTAAACAATGCTTAAATGTTTCTAACCAAAATTTCTTACCAAATGAAGTACAAAGGGCTTGGGTATTCATTGCCTTGCGGACTCATTTCTCAGCTAATAAAATCTGAGACACAGAGAGGTTAAGCACCTTGACTTAAGCCACACAGCAAGTGAATGGGAACCCGGATTCAAAGGTCAGCAATCAGTGCTTAATCAACATTCTAATATAGCAAGAGCAATTGGTCTGATGATTCTGTCTGAGCCTTAAAAACACACCTATAGAAACTTGGAGCTTGGTGACAGTTTGCTGATGTTTCAAGAAACGAGCAGCCCTCTCCATGCCCAACTCTAGTATCAGCCCAGTTGCTACCTCTTCCCCTCCAGGGTAACTACTGTCCGGACTTCTAACAGCCTGGATAGGTTTTGCCCTTGGGCTTGTGTCTTCATGCCCATCTCCAAAGGATTTGAGTGTACACTTCAGTGGCAATGACTCCCACCTGTGCACGTAAGTGGAAACAATGACAGCGATTGTAAGGCTAATCATAACAAAATTGGAGGAAATCATGCAAGCCCGCCAGCGCCTTCTCCAGTCTTCAGGAGGTTCTGTGCCCGAGGTGGCAGCTAATGATCTGTCCTCTTTTCAAACACCTTTTCACAGGGTGAGTGCTGTGCGAATGAGTGTCAGGGAGATATTCCTGTAGCAGAAGATTTACTCTTGGGCATCAGAAAGAAACCAGCGCAACCAGGCCCTGAGTTCATGCTCTCTTTTGAGACAGGGTCTCATTCTGTACCCTGGGTACAGTGCTGTGGTGTCATAGTTCAAAGCAACCTCAAACTCTTGGGCTCCAGCAATCCTCCTGCCTCAGCCTTCCAAGTAGTTGGGACTACAAGCACCCACCAAAATGCCCAGCCAGTTTTTCTATTTTTAGTAGAGACAGGGTCTCACTCTTGCTCGGGCTGGTCTCAAACTCCTGAGCTCAAACAATCCACCCTTCTTGGCCTCCCAGAGTGCTGGGATTATACGCCTAAGCCACTGCACCTGGCCCCAAGTTCATGTTTTCAACAAGTATTTATCAGACAGCTCTGTGGGCCAGGGAGGGGGTCTAATAGTGATCAGAACAGCCAGGACCCATGTGGTAAGGAGAGTCACATCTCCAAGTGGATGGGAATCCCACTCCATGGGTACCAGTCACTCACTTGACCTTGGCTAAAGGTGAGCCTCTGTCCCCTCCACTGTGACATGAGGCTCATGATACATTCCTTACAGCACATGACATTTGAGCCTTGTAAAACCCTGGAGCACACAGTAGGTGCTCAAGGAAAGCCACAGTGTTGAGACGCAGAAGGCAGAGTGGTAAAGGCTTTGGCTCTAGGGTCACCCAGCTAGGTGACCTTGGGAAGGTCTCCTGATCTCACTGAACCTCAGTTTCCTTGACTAGCAGTTGGGGAATATATAATCCTCCCCACCTCTGGTGGGCAATTTTAAATGTGATGAGATGATAGAAGGTATTAGCCCCACGACTCACAGCGTGCCCTTGATAAATGAAGGCTGCTGAAACTCTGGACTGTCCAGTAAAATCCTGGTGGCTAGAAGACTCACCTGGGGGTCAGTGAGGTGACACACACACTGGTCCTCAGCCACCTGCTGCACAAAAGTGGAGACCCAGGCTAGGGCCACCCTCATGTCTCCCTGAGCCAGCCTGTCCTTCACTGGTCTCTCTGTCTATGGAGTCACCTGCAGGCATTGGCTAAGTTTCTTTGAGCCCCACCCGTGCTTGGCCTGAAATGCTGAATTCTGTTCACTCCAAATACAAACACCCAGCCCAGGCTGGGGTGTAGATAGGCCACTCATTTCCTGTAAGTGTTAAGCCCCAGAGCACAGAGCGCCCAGGGACCACAGGAAAAAGGTGTATCTGGAATTGCTCAAGGCTGACACTGGACTTTGAGGCTGAGATTAAAGAAGGGGCCACCGTGCATCCCCCACCACGCTGCTGTCGGGAGAACCCAATTAGCTGCCTTCCTTTGAGGAGACTTAAGTAAATAGACGTGCTCCTGCCTGGGGTCTTCTAGAACTGGGTCATGTGTGATTAGGGGGCAGGAAGGGAGAGATATATACAGAGGACTCAAAAAAATGCATACAAATTTTTTTTTTTTTTTTTGTAGAGACAGAGTCTCACTCTATGGCCCTCAGTAGAGTGCCATGGCCTCACACAGCTCACAGCAACCTCCAACTCCTGGGCCCAAGCGATTCTCTTGCCTCAGCCTCCCAAGTAGCTGGGACTACAGGCGCCCGCCACAACGCCCGAGTATCTTTTGGTTGCAGTTTGGCCGGGGCTGGGTTTGAACCCGCCACCCTCGGTATATGGGGCCGGCGCCCTACCGACTGAGCCACAGGCGCCGCCCAAAATGCATACAAATTTTAAGAAGGGAAAACACGTATTAAAATTGTGATACTCAATATATACCAATAACGTGTGTTACCTGTATCTCTTGTAATTGCAGACGTCCAGTGTGATTTGAGTATTACAATTGTAATACAGTTTTTTCCTTTCTTCAAATGTGCCTGCATTTTTTGGCATCATCACTATGTAAATATGTATGTAAACTTTCCAGTGGTCAAATCTAGGTGGAGCGACTTTGCCTCTTATTAAAAACATTATAGGGGCGGCGCCTGTGGCTCAGTCGGTAAGGCGCCGGCCCCATATACCGAGGATGGCAGGTTCAAACCCGGCCCCGGCCAAACTGCAACAAAAAAATAGCCGGGCGTTGTGGCGGGCGCCTGTAGTCCCAGCTACTTGGGAGGCTGAGGTAAGAGAATCGCTTAAGCCCAGGAGTTGGAGGTTGCTGTGAGCCGTGTGAGGCCACGGCACTCTACCGAGGGCCATAAAGTAAGACTCTGTCTCTACAAAAAAAAAAAAAAATTATAGAATACCATTACTGAAGAAGATTTGGAATCACTCAGCTGCATGCCTGCTTTATAAAAACTATGCTTTTTGAAGTAATTTTAGACTTATAGAAGGGGGGGTCTTGATACCCTTCACCCAGCTTCCCCCTCTCCAATCTGATTTTTTATTAAAATCCTTTTTTTTTTTGAGACAGAGTCTCAAACTGTCATCCTGGGTAGAGTGCTGTAGCATCAAAGCTCACAGCAGCCTCAAACTCTTGGGCTCAAGCAATTCTCCTGCCTCAGCCTCCCGAGCAGCTGGGACTATAGGTGCCCTCCACAACGCCCAGCTATCTTTTGGTTGCAGTTCAGCCGGGGCTGGGTTTGAACCCGCCACCCTCAGTACATGGGGCCGGCACCCTACTCACTGAGCCACAGGCAGCCGTCATTGTTGTTTGGCGGGCCCGGGCTGGATTCAAACATGCCAGCTCAGGTGTATGTGGCTGGTGCCTTAGCCGCTCGAGCCACAGGCGCTAAGACAAAATCCTTTTTTTAAACATTAGCTTACATGGGCCTCTGCTGACAGCTGTAAGCCATTTTTCTGCCTTTTCTCTTTCTTGCTCCAAAGCCTTTTCTCATTGGTTTGGCATGGAGCAGAGATCGTCAACATGGGAATCACTTGGGTACTTTTTAAAAAATTACAGAAGGCTGTGCCCCAGCCTGTGGCACTTCTGATTAACTTGGTCTTGGTGGGCCTGAGTGGCCAGGCTGGAGGCCCACCATGGAGGGGCTGTCAACCCTCAGTGGGCATGGGGTCACCTGGGAAACGTGTGTCGGGAACACACAAAGAGTTTCCAAGTGCCCCTCTGGGCCGGGCCTCTCACTGGATGATGAAGACATGCCATGTGTACAGGGTCCCTGCTCTCTGGGACCGCCCTCCCTGTGCTGGAGATCAGCAAACTGACCATTACCAAGCAGGTGTCAGGTCCTGGCAAGAGTATTCAGTACAGCTAATGACCCCAACAGCTGTCCAGGGGAGGATGGTCACGTTTATGTGACTGATGAGGAAACTGAGCCTAAGGGACTTAAAGTGCCCACCATTCACCCATGTTGGAATGCAGGAGGTAAAGAAAAATTCTGTGAAGCCTAAATTCAAGAAAAATACTTGGAAGCCTTCAGCAGCTGAAGCTGTAAGTAGTCCTGGAATTCTTTTAAGAATTCAGTCCTTGCTTTTGTGACATAAACCACCTCAATGGCCAAAAGCATAGAATTTACTTTCCAGGCTGGGCACAGGGGCTCATGCCTGTAATCCCAACACTTTGGGAGGCCGAGGTGGGAGGATCCCTTGAGCTCAGGAGTTCGAGACCAGCCTGAGCAAGAGTAACCCCGTCTCTACTAAAAATAGAAAAACTAGCTGGGCATTGTGGTGGGTACCAGTAGTCTGGTACTAGTGGCTGAGGCAGGAGGATGCTTGAGCCCAGGAATTCGAGGTTGCTGAGAGCTAGGCTGATACCACAGCACTCTAGCCTGGGTAACAGAGCGAGACTCTGTCTCACGCAAACAAACCAAAAAAGCCAAATAAAAATAAAAGTAAAGAAAGAATTTACATCTCACCTTTTGACTCAGACATGTGAACCCAGAGTTTCAACCTGTTCGTGGTACGTCACCCTTTCTGTCCTTTCCAGCCATTTACTTTCTGCTCACGGAGACCCATGTGATTTACTGTGTGGGCAACAAGGCTCTCCTTGCCTGGGGTCCTGTACAACTGCTTGGTTCCTGACCACTCCATACTCCTCCTGTTTTGATCTTACACAGGTCTGATTCCAAAGCCTATACTCTTCCCCACTGCTCTTGCCTGCCTTATTAAAGATGCATATAAGTTTGGAAGATGAACTCTCTGAAAAAGAACCTTGGCCACCCTTCCAGGGAAGTTTGTGCTTGTGGTGGGATGAATAATGCAACGTCCCTCCCTGGAGATATCCATATTCTAATCCTGACAACCTGCTGTGTTACCTCACATAGCAAAGGGGACTGTGTAGATGTGATTAAGTCAAGAATTGTTTTTAAAAATTATTTTTTTATTTATTTTTGAGAGAGTCTCACTTTGTCGCCCTTGGCAGAGTGCAGTGTCATAGCTGCCAGCAACTTCAAACTCTTGGGCTCATGCGATCCTCCTACCTCAGACTCCTGAGTAGCTGGGACTACAGGTGCCTGCCACAACAGGCTGCCACAACCTGGCTATTTTTAGAGATGGGGTCTTGCTCTTGCTCAGGCTGGACTCAAACTCCTGAGCTCAAGCAATCTACCTGTCCGGGCCTCCCAGCGTGCTGGGAATACAGGCATGAGCCACCAGGCCTGGCCTAAGTTAAGGATTTTAAACAGAAGAGGTTATCCTGGATTATCTGAGAGGAACCAATGTAATCACTAAGGTCCTTATAAGAGGGAGGGGGAAGGGTCAGAGCCAGAGAAGGAGATATAAGGATGGAGAGAGAGAGAGTGACAGGGAGAGACGGCAAGATGCTACATTGCTGCTTTGAAGATGGAGGTGGAGCCACAAGCCAAGGAATGTAGGCACCTTCCAGGAAATAGCAGAGGCAAGGAAGCAAATTCCCCCCAGAGCCTGGAGAAGAAATGCAGCCCTGTCAGCATCTTAACTGTAGTTGAATGAGATACCATTTAGACTTCTGACCTCCGGAACCATAAATGGGCAAATTCGCACTGTTTTAAGTTGCTAAGTCTGTGGTCACTTGTTACAGCAGTGCCCTCAGACACTTCTAGTTCTCTCACCATCTCTGATGGTGAAGCTGTGGAGCAGGGCCAGGCCGTCAAACCAATGGTTGTATCTGGTTTCCCCAACCGTGTGCATCCCAGGCCCATTGCGAAGCAGCATTCCCTGCAGCCATGCTGGAATTGTGCCTGTTGAAAGAGAGTGTGTTTACTTTCCGGTTTCTATGTCCAAACCAAAAAGCTGGAAGAAACAGTCATGGAGAGGAATTGAGGCCACTGAGACCCCAAGCACACACTGTATCTGCTTGTTTTGCGATTTTTTCCCAGAAAGTGGATAATATACTGGCAGTTTGCTAGCACTGAGGATTCCCAAAATGATGACATTGCTCCCTGATCTCAAGATGGTCAGTGACCATTGAGGAAACAGATGATGAACAGATACCCAAAATACACTGTGGGCTGGGTGAGGTGGCTGTAATCTAGCATTCTGTGAGGCCAACAGTGGAGGATAACTTGAGATCAGGAATTGAGACCAATTGAGCAAGAGTGAGGCCTCTTGTCTACTAAAAATTGAAAAATTAGCTGGGTTTCATAGCAGATACCTGTAGTCCCAGCTACTCAGGAGGCTGAGGCAGGAGGATCACTTGAACCCAGGAGTTTGAGGTTGCTATGAGCTAGGCAGACACCATGGCACTCTGGTCAAAGAAAATCGAAATACATTGTGAAAAAGGCAGTGCCACAGACTCAGCAAGGGGTGCCATGTGAAACAGAACCTCATCCCAGGAGGAGCTGAGAGGAAGTGACTGGGCTGAGTCTTGAGGGAGAGGAGTTATTTGCCTCACAGCAAAAGGAAAGAACATTTGGAGCTGTGCTCTTCAATATGGTAGCCATTTATGAAAGCTATAATTCAATTATAGCCCAAGAAGAAGGGGAGAAGGAGGGGAGGGGAGGGGGGAGGACAGGCGGAGGGAGGGTGATTGGTGGGACCACACATAAGGTGCATCTTACAAGGGTACATGTGAAATTTACTAAGTGTAGAATATAAATGTCTTAACACAATAACCAAGAAAATTCCGTGAAGGCTATATTAACCAGTTTGATGAAAATATTTCAAATTGGACATAAAACCAGCTCATTGTGCCCCATGATTGCATTAATGTACACAGCTATGATTTAATATAAATAAATAAATAAAAATATGGTAGCCACATGACAATTGAATACTTGAAATGGGGTTGGTCTGAAATGAGGTGCGCTGTGAAGATAATAAAATACACACTGGATTTCAAAGACTTAGTATAAAAAAAGTAAACTATCTCATTAGCAATTTTTTTTATTGGTTTCAATATATCTTGGATGTATTCAATAAAGTGAGCATGGTACTTCCCATATAGAGTTGCTGCAATGACTAAAAGATTTAATCCACCTAGAATACAGCTCCGAGAGTAGAAATGATCAATGAATGTTCCTATTCTACTTAGGGCTTTAATAATATGCAGATTAGGCTGGGTGTGGTGGCTCATACCTGTCATCTTGGCACTTTGGAAGGCCAAGGAGGGTGGATTGCTTGAGCTCAGGAGTTCAAGACCAGCCTGAGAAAGAGCAAGACCTCATTTCTAAAAATAGCAGTCATTGTGGTGGGTGCCTATAGGCCCAGCTACTTGGGAGCCTGAGCAAGAGGATGGCTTAAGCCCAAGAGTTTGAGGGTGCTGTGAGCTATGATGCCACAGCACTCTACTGAGAGCGACAAAGTAAGACTCTGTCCAAAAAAACAAAAAAAGTGGGAAAAAATTAAAAACAAAACAAAACAAAACTAATAGTAAGTAAACATTTGCCTTTAAAAAAAACATAAATAGCAAATCTATCAATCTATCTTTCCAAAAACTTAAAGGAAATAGACCCAAATATTAATAGTGCTTAAGAGATAAAAATGTGACTAATTTTTATTTCGTTCCATGTTCTCATTTGCACTTTCAACATTTATATATAACGTAATATACGCACACCTACATATAAATACAGGGGCCATGTGTCCTTTGTAACCAGGAGAAAAAGACACAAAAGCTATTCTTTTCTTTCAAAAGACTCTCAAGGAAATTCCTCAGTTGAAAAGCTCCAATCCCACTTTTCTCCCAAAGAGCATAGTTGTCCCCCTTAAGAAAAACATCCAGTCCATCTATCAGAAAGTGAAGGGGCCTGTGTGCGGGAGCTGACCTGTTAGCCATTCTCTGAACTGAACGGAACGACTCAACCCTGGGGACCTGAGGGTTCAGAACCAGAGACTGCCCTCCAGGGTCTAAACGAGGTGATACCAGGAAAGTGGCAACCCCCAAAAAGGAGGAGAGCAGACGAAGAAATCGATCCTCAAGGGATGGCTCCTAAGAAGGTCCCTTCCCAGGCTGATTGGCTCCGTGGGGGATGCTCACAGACCAAAACCCCACCTACGGGCGCAGAGGGACTCTGTGCTGCCCTCCAAGTGTGCAGGTAGATGATGGGAGCCTATGTATGCTTCTCCTAGCATTCTGAAATTAATTTAGGAACCATGCATTTGCACGGATACGGCGTGCATTCTGCAGACAAATCCCCCTGTGCAGGCGCCCACGGGGGCATTCCTGACACCTTCCCCGAACCTTCCAAATAGTGAGGTGCCTCTCCCCCCTTGGAACCTGAGTTATAATGTGTAAGAGCGCAGCTATGTGTCTGGATCGTGGGTCATTTCCTTCCTATATGCTGTTTTCCAGACTTAGCAAAAATATCTTTATAAGAAGTATTCTATAATCAGAAAAAAAAAAGCCCATCTAAATATACAGGAAAAGCCAAGTATTTATACGAACACTCACCTGTCACTTTGGCCCTTACAGGCTCTACTTGTTCTTTCTTGTTCTTGCCAAATAGTATATCCATTGCTCAGGGCACTGGGAGAACGATGCGGCAGTGGACACGCTCCTCCAGGGCCCCTTCCCTCCTTCACATCTCCGTCCCTCTGAACGCCACTTGCTTCTCCTTTTGCCTTTTATCCTTTCGGCCGGCACTGATTCCTAGTGTTTGTTCTCACGCACCGGGGAAGCTGTGCTATGAGCCGTTTGGTCAAAGGTCAACTTCCAAGCCATTTGTCTTAACTGATCGGTAATCCTCTTATCATACCTCTAACTTTCCTTCTCCGGTTTCACTTTTGGCTTAACCGAGAAAAACTTGTTTCTGGCTGGGTTCTAAACGGGCAGAAAGAACTCTGTAGATTCTGTTTAGTTATGTAATCTCAAGTAATCCAGCCCAAGAGCTGCAGGTGTTTGTTTACAATCAGAACAAGAAGAGAGGCTGTAGGGACCGTTGAAGACGCCGCGAATTAAGGGAGCCCTGAGTGCACTGATCATGAGGACACAGCTGTGTGTCAGAGAGCCCTTCAGCAGAGATGGGCAGGTCTTATGTTTTTAATTTTTTTTGTAATAAAGGCTTGCCACCCTCCCGCTTAAAACTATACGTAAATAGCAATTTACTGTACTGTTTTCTTTTTCTTTTCTTTCTTTTTTTTTTTTGAGATATTTATTTTGTCACCCTCCATTTTGTCTGCCTTGACGTCATAACCCACAGCAATCTCAAACTCTTGGCCTCAACTAATCCTCTTGCCTCCGCCTCCCTGGTAGCTGGGACTACAGGTGCCTGCCACAACGCCCAGGTACTTTATTAGAGATACGGTCTTGCTCTTGCTTAGGCTGGTCTCAAACTCCTGAGCTCAAGCAATCCACCTGCCTCGGCCTCCCAGAGTGCTAGGATTACAGGCATGAGCTGCTGTGCCTGGCCAAGAAAAAGGTTTTTTGATGATCATGGAAATAATTAAGTATAACAATTGATATCTGCTTATGATAGATAGTAAGTTGCTATTATAGCTATTTTCTAAAAGTATTTTGTGATAACTGCTCTAACAAGCTATTGCATGCCAGGTGGTTTAAATGACAGGAATCCAAGATGAAGGTGTCAGACAGCTTTGGAAGATCAAAGTGGCAGATCTGGCTTCTTCTGAGTCCTCCCCCCTTTGGCTTGCTGCGTTCTCACCTGGTCTTTGTGTGCACACAGCCCTGGTGTTTCTTTTTGTGTCCAACTTTCCTCTTAAAGGGCACTAGTTACATTGATCAGAGTCTGCCCTGATGGCTTCAAACACAGTCACATTCTGTGGCTTAGAGCAGTGTTCTCCAACCTTTTTTAAATCTCACAGCACACTTGAACCTATCGTTAACCTTCTGCAGCACATTAAATTATGTTGATTAAAAAAAGAGAGTAAAAAAATATACTTACTGTGTTTTGAACTTCTTTCAAAAATAATTTAATTAATGATCTTTAAAATTTTTCATGGCACACTTAAGATCCTCTCACGGCACACCAGTGCGCCATGGCTCCCTGGTTGAAAATCACTGGGTTAGGGCTTTGATGTGATGAATGAATTCTGGGGGACGCAATTCAGCCCATAATAACATCATTAAGGCACAAGGAATTAAGGGAAGTCATTTGGGCTGCAGGTAACAGAACATCTGCTAAAATCCCAAAGATACGCATTTATCTCAGACATCCAGCCATCTGGAGGCCAGGTGCTGGGTCACTCAGAAGCTCATCTGGGTCATTTCCTGGCCGGAACTTCTGCACTGCCAGCCCCCCAGAGTTGGCTTCCCATCCTTGGCTTGTTCAGTCCTGGCTACCAATGATTTTTTTATTTTATGTGGAAGGAAATCTTTCCCAGCATTCTCTGAGTAGATTAATCTCTTACGTCTCATTGGCTATTCTGTGTCACATGTCCACCTCTTGACAAATCAATCCCTGGCAAAGAGAAACAGGAGAGCCTTAATTTCCTTCTCCCCTGGGATGGTGCAGTGCCACTGGAATCTTGTCTGGAGTCCATTAGCAAGGAAGGAGGGAATGGCTTGGGATAGGCAATCAACAGTTACAGGAAACCCACAGGCAGTGCAACATTCATTCAATCCGTATTTACTCAGCACTTACTATGTACAGGACACAGCAGCGAACAAAACAATTCTGTGACTTTTTCTGTGTAGTAGACAGTACATCTACTACACCCCAAGTTCTGGGGGTATAGAGATGATTAATGAGAGCTGGACTCTGCCCTTTTTTTTTTTAATTTTAGAGAGAGGGTCTCACATTATGCCACTCACGCTGTCATGTGTGTGGGTGCTGTCGTGGAATCATAGCCCACTGCAGCCTTGAACTCCTGGCCCTAAGCAATCCTCCTGCCTCAACCTCCCCACTAGATGAAACTACAGACATGCATCACCATGTGCACTGTTTTTTAAGTTTTTTTTTATTTTATTAAATCATAGCTGTGTACATTAATGTGATCATGGGGCACCATACTTTTTTTTAAGTTTGTTGTAGAGATGGGGGTCTTGCCATGTTGCCTAGGCTAGAATTAAACTCCTGACCTCAAATAATCCTTCTGCCTTGACCTTCCAAAATGCTAGGATTACAGGTGTGAGCCACCCCCCTCGGCTGTAGTTCCTATATTCTTGGGCTCTCGTGATGATCTTTTTGTTTGGAAGCTGAGGCTGGATATACATTTCCTAAGTGGACTAGGGGTCTGGCAGTGGTTAGAATGACTGCCTTTGTGTTGAAAACCCATCCTGTCTCTTGGTAAATGGAGATAATATGAAACAGAAGCTTCTCTTGCCCCAACAAGCTCTGGCATTGCTCTGGACCCGTGGAGGACTGACTGCCACGTTCTATGCCTTCACTAACATGGAGAGAGGGGGACCAGGGATTTGATCAATGCTATTCATTGGATGTTGACATGTGCCAAGACCTGTGACAGGTGTTCTAGGAGCAGTCTTTCATTTAATCCCTCCACATCCCTGCAAGGAAGTCATTAGCAATCTTCTTTTTATAGCCTCAGAGATGTGGAATAATTTACTTAAACTGAATAGCTAATCGGGGCACTATCTTCCCTATTCCACAGTAATACTTCCCACATTTCAGAGGTTTTCTTTGGGAAAAGAGAATTAGATAAGAGAGCAAAAATGAGTGTTCCACATACAACTTCTATAACATATTAGCATCTTTAAAATAGGGCTTAAAACTGGCCAGTACATAAAAGAATGGGGCAACAGTAACATAGAAGCAAATAGCATAGCTTATTGAAGAGTTTCGGTTATTTATTGCTGTGCAACAAACTGCTCCAAAACTTAGTGGCTTAAAACAACTGTTTTTATTATATCTCACAATTCTCTGGGCTGATTGAGATTTTATCAATGCTATTCATTGGATGCTAAAGAGGGCTCAGCTGCATGGTTCTTCTGCTTTCATTGCTGTTTTTTTTTTTTTTTTCAATATACATATAATTGCAAGTTATCTGAGTAGATGCCAGGGGAGCTGGGCCTAGGCTTTTCACCCTTCTTCTATAGATGCAAGACCTGTCCTTGACCCTTTCAAGGTAAATTTTAACTCCATGTAAAAACTCTTCCTTCCCTGAGACCACTTGTCCCTCAAGATGAGTGGATAGAGCCTACAAAAAAAGGTCATGAGGTTAAGAAGTAAAAAGCTGAATTCAAAAAGAAAAAGTTTTGTCTATAAAAAGTCAACAACCTTAGTATGCAATTCTATATCTCCTATTACAATGTTATTACCTAAAATGAGTTAATATTTCCCTTTTGGAGATAGCATTATGATATCTAAATTACTTTGCAGTTTTCCAATTAAGTTAACTTCTGAATTGTGCCTCTAATTGGTCAGAATGATAAGCTAGGCATATAATGTTGAAATCTTTAGATAACAGGGTTCATGGTGATAGGCAAAGTCCTTGCCCAAAGTAGCAGCTGCCTCCACTAAGGGAGAGAAACATTGGTGGTCAGATAGCCTCCATGGGGCTCCTGGAAGGAAAACTTCACCACTAAACAAGAGATCAGACATTATTCCCTTAACACTTCAGAGGGCTGATAAATTCCAGAAAGTCCTACTGAGAAGTAGAGACTAGTATCATATTGAGTATTAGAGATTAAAAAATGGAGAATCATAGCTCCTGACCTCATGAGCTCAAAGTCTAATAAGGAAGATAATAAGTGCTATAATTTATATAACATTCTTATGATGTAGAATTAACAAGACTGAAATACAGAGACCATTTCTAGTAAAATAAAACCCAAGTGTCTCTGGATGCTTGGTCTGGAAATCTTCAATTTTCCACCTTACACTTAGAGCCTGATTGAGATGCTTGGCAAAAATTCAATAGAAAAACTGTAAGGTTGCCAGGTGAGGTAGCTCACACCTGTAATCCCAGCACTCGAGAGGCCGAGGCCGGTGGATGGTCTGAGTTTGAGACCAGCCTGAGCCAAAGCAAGCCCCATCTCTAAAAAAAATAGTAGTCCTACCTGTAGTCCCAGCTATTTGGGAGGCTGAGGCAAGAGGATCACTTGAACCCAAGAGTTTGAGGGTGCTGTGAACTAAGATGTCATAGTACTCTACCAACTCTGGCCCGGGCCTGCTAAACAACAATGACAACTGCAACAGCAACAACATCAATAAAAATAACCAGGAGTTGTGGCGGGCGCCTATAGTAGGAGCCTGAGGCAAGAGAATCACTTATGCCCAAGAGTTAGAAGTTGCTGTGAGCTGTGTCCTTTCAGGTGACTGGTGTCCTTACAGGAAGAAGGAAATTTGCACTCTACTGAGGGCAACATAGTGAGACTCTGTCTCAAAACAAAAACAAAACAAAAACCCATCAGGTTATAGACTGGACTATAGTCTCTGCATTACCACCTTTTAAATCATCTTCTAAATCATTCTTTTCTCCTCTAAATCATCTTCTAAATCATTCCTTTCTCCTCCAGCCCCCAGCCACTGATACTATTTTTCACCACCAAGAGCAGCCTCCTCACAGGCATCACTTCCTCCAGCCCCTGCCAACCCACCTCTTCTTTGGCCACCGTGTGACCTGGCTGAAATTTGAACCTTGCCATGTCATCCTCCAGTTTAAAATCCAGAGTTTACTACAGTGCCAGGCTCACAATAGATGACCAGTAAATAATTGTTGAATGTATAAGTAAACGAGTGAGTGAAGGAACAGCACATGGCCTCATAGAGCTACACAGTCATTGTGTTACTGTCCTAGGGCTGCCATAACAAAGTACCACAGGACCATGATCCCTCTGAAATTTCAACAGGAGGCTTCTTCCTTACCTCTTGCAGCTCCTCACCTCCTACCATTCCTGACATGCAGCCGTGTCCCTTGACCTACAGAGGCATCACCCCAATCTCTGCCTCCATGTTTGCATGATATTTTCCCCTTTGTGACCAAATTTCCTTCTTCCTGTAAGGACACCAGTCATTAAATTAGGGCCCATCCTAATGATCCATCTTAACTTGGTTACATCTGCAAAGACCCTCTTTTCAAATAAAGTCACATTCAAAGGCACCAGGATTAGGATTTAAGCATATCTTTTGGAGGGATGCATTTTAACCCATAATAGTCATTAAGCAAAAGTATTTAAAAATGGGAATGGAAAAGGCTAGAAATGAATTTCTTTTTACAGGCAAGTTGTTGCAGTTTCTCTGGCACTCTCTTTGACTCTCTCTCTCTTAAAGCTTCCTGATACCTTTAAAGTATTGCTAAAATGGAAATAGATCAAACTACCATTAGGGCTCAGATGATGCGGCAATTAGCTCCTGTAGGATGTGAGAAGATTTCAGAGAAGAGGTTAACAGTTGAGCAATTTTTGAAAAAACGGCACAAGTGTATAAGCAAACATAGGGTGCCCGTAAGGTTCATGTGCAATTTAAAATAGTGTGCAATTTTAAATTACACATGGACTTTGTGGACATCCCATATATAAGAGAAGGTATTCTTGGTAGAGGAAACAACATGTACAAAAGTGTGATGGTGTGACCAGGTACGGCAGGCCACTCAGGGGAGGATAACCGGGGTGACTGTGGTTTAGGCTGGTCCTGGGTTACTGATAAGAAATAAAGCTTTGGGGGTGGGGAGGAGACAAGATGGCTGACTGAAGCCAGCTTTCCACAGAGGCTCCTGTCCAGAAGGACAGTTAAAGGACAGAAATTTAGCAAGTAACCTGGCGAATTAGAGCTGCGCCAAGAGAGAAGGTTGAAGAATGCACATCAACCCTGCTGAGGCCAGCTGCGACCCCAAGGATACAAATAAAAGGTACAAAATCCATCACCAAGCAGATGGGAGTCCTGTCCCCCATGAGAATGGCTCAGAGTACCCCACAAACAAATGAGCAGAGTTCAAAAGTCCTTCCATTATACTCCAAGGGAGAGACCCTCTAAAAACTGGACCTACTTTCCCTACTAGGGTGCCATGGTGCTCTCCTGCCAGGCATAAAACTCTGTAAAATTATATATATTCTCTTCCTGCAATTCTGAGCTCCCAGCATTCCCAAGTTCCCAGCATGCCCCTCCACTCTCACTCTGAGGTCTGGAGGCCTGTTCCCCAGGAGTCCGGATTTTTGGGTGACTTCTCGAGGGGCGTGGACAGGCCCTGGACTGCAGCTGGTCAGTGCTGATTCTGTGGCACAGGAGTGAGGAGACGACGGTCAACTGAGAGGGAGCCACGCCAGAGCAGTGGTGCCCTGAGGCGCAAAGCAGCAGCTGTTTTTTGGCAATAATAGGGCTCACCCCTGGATATTTTGGAGTCACACCCCCGTCTCTCTGGGCAACCAGAGGAGGCTGGGCATCTTCTCAGGTGGCAACCACCGTGGAACAGATCTGGGACAGAAACGCAGGCCCCATGAGTAAAGGGTTTGCCTGAGGTGGTACCAGCCTGGGTGGAGCTCGGGGACTAGAAAATGCACACGCAGTGCTGCAGACTCCCAGGCTGGGGCTGACCGAGAGGACCGCTTTACTGAGCCTAAGATGCATGCGGCCCTCAGGGGATCAGCAGCCTAGACAAAGGAGGGCAGGAGGCTAACCGCGCTGCGAATACAAACCTGTGCAGCAGCAAAGACAGGGCCTGAGGCGCAGGTTCTGTGAACTCAAAACAGCTTCTCTTCTGCAGGGGAATTTAGCCAGGACAGAAACAAATTCTGCAAAGTTGTTCTGTTCGGTCAGTAACATCAATCAGGGGCGGGACTGGAACTGAGTGAACACCCCCCAGCTTCCATCAAGCCCCCAAAGTTGTCAGGCCTCACCTCGCCCTACAGGATAGTGGCAGAGAGCAGCAGCCTGGCTGAGGAGACATAGATTTCCTTGTGATTCAGGCAGGTGCAAACCTAATTGGAGGCAACTCAGTCACAGCCCTGAGGGGTTAACAGTGACTGGGTGTGACAGAGGTGCAAGGTAGGGTGTGACAGAGGTGCAGCAACCTTCTCAGACTAATCTATTTGCTGGGTGGGTCCTCCTGACCTCACAGAGCACCAGAACAAGTCATATTTGAGTTGTCAGCAGACCCCTGCGATCTAGTTGCCAGAGACCTTGTAAACTCTTCCACCTGAGACAGGTGCTGACTGAGACAATTGATTTGGACCTTTTGAACTGAGCCAATCACCCGAGGACTATCCAGTGGTGCCTTGGGTGTATGGTTGTAGGAAGGTTTGATTTTCCTTTTCCAATTGTTGCCTGTGGGGGGTGGGGTGACTTAACTGCTGGTATTTCCCCACAGCTGAGACTTCAACCCAGAGTAACTGTTTCACCAGGGTCAGACAGAGACCAGCTGAAAACAAGACAGAGCCGCTTAGCCCCACCACACCAAACAGGTCCCCAGTTTCTCAGGCCATAGCACTGTACGAGTCCTTGGCAAAGCTCCAGGGGAAAAGTCAAATGGTGTAAAATAATCATGGGGCAGAATCAGTGGAAAAACTCTGGTAACATGAATAACCAGAGTAGATCAACCCCCCCCCCAAGGAAAGTTATGGCTGATATAACTGAAGATCCCATTCATAAACAGATAGGTGAGATGTCATAAATCGAATTCAGAATTTGGATTGCAAACAAGATTAATAGAATGGAGGAAAATTTGGAATTAGAAATTTGAGAAGCAATTCGAAAGTTGGAATTAGAAATTTGAGGAGAAATTCAAAAGTTGTCTCAAGAATTCAACGAATTTAAAGACAAAACCATCAAAGATTCTGACACATTGAAGCAAGAATTTGCAGTCCTTAAAGATCTGAAAAATACAGTAGAATCCCTCAGTAACAAAGTGGAGTAAGCAGAAGAAAGGATTTCTGACATTGAAGACAAAGCTTTTGAATGCTCCCAAACTCTCAAAGAGGAAGAGAAATGGAGAGCAAAAAACGGATCATTGTCTTAGAGTGCTCTGGGATAATTCGAAGAAGGCTAATATCCTTCTCATTGGAATCCCTGAAAGCGATGAAGTAGCTTTGCAAGGCACAGAGGTCTTCTCCATGAAATTATGAAAGATAATTTTCCAAACATTCCAAGAGATTCTGAAATTCAGATAGCAGACAGTTTCAGCACGACTCAACCCGAATAAGACATCCGCCAGGGACATCACAATTAACTTCACTAAAGTTAATATAAAGGAGAAAATTCTGAAAGTACCAGACATAAGAAAACCATTACCTACGAAGGGAAGAATATTAGAATGACTGCAGATCTCTCTGCTGAAACTTTTCAAGCCAGAAAATGGTGGTCATTGACTTTTAATCTCCTAAAACAAAATAACTTTCAACCCCAGATCCTGTATCCAGCTAAACTGAGTTTCATTTATAATGGAGAAATTAAATACTTTAATGACATTCACATGATGAAGAAATTTGCCATAACCAAACCAGCTCTTCAGGATATTCTCAGACCTATCCTCCATAATGACCAGCTCAATCCTCTACCACAAAAGTAAACTCACTCAGAAACTTTTGATCAAACTCCAACTTCCACAGTGGCAAAAGGATTAAAAATGTCCCCTGGACTTTCAAAAAACTCAATACCCAAAATTTTACCAGACTTATCTATATTCTCCATTAATGTGAACGGCTTAAACTGTCCTCTAAAGAGGCACAGGTTGGCTGACTGGATACAAAAACTCAGGCCAGATATTTCATATTTCAGGCAAATGGTAATCAGAAAAAAGCAGGTATTGAAATTCTATTTGCAGATACAATAGGCTTTAAACCAACATAAGTAAGGAAGGATAAGAATGGTCACTTCATATTTGTTAAGGGTAATACTCAATATGATGAGATCTCAATTATTAATATTTATGCACCCAACCAGAATGCACCTCAATTTATAAGAGAAACTCTAACAGGCATGACAAACTTGATTTCCTCTAGCTCCATAATAGTTGGAGATTTTAACACTCCTTTGGCAGCATTGGATAGATCCTCCAAGAAGAAGCTGAGCAAAGAAATTTTAGATTTAAACCTAACCATCCAACATTTGGATTTAGCAGACATCTACAGAACGTTTCATCCTAACAAAACTGAATACATATGCTTCTCATCAGCCCACGGAACATACTCCAAAATTGATCACATCTTAGGTCACAAGTCTAACCTCAGTAAATTTAAAAGAATAAAAATTATTCCTTGCATCCTCTCAGACCACCATGGAATAAAAGTTGAACTCAGTAACAACAGGAATCTTCATACTCATACAAAAACATGGAAGTTAAATAACCTTATGTTGAATGATAGCTGGGTCATAGAGGAGATTAAGAAGGAAATTGCCATTTTTTGGAACAAAACGACAATGAAGACACGAATTACCAGAACCTCTGGGATAACGCAAAGGCAGTCCTAAGAGGGAAATTTATAGCACTGCAAGCCTTCCTCAAGAGAACAGAAAGAGAGGAAGTTAACAACTTAATGGGACATCTCAAGCAACTGGAAAAGGAAGAACATTCCAACCCCAAACCCAGTAGAAGAAAAGAAATAACCAAAATTAGAGCAGAATGAAATGAAATTAAAACAAAAGGATTATACAACAGATTAGTAAATCAAAAAGTTGGTTTTTTGAAAAGGTCAATAAAATAGATAAACCTCTGGCTAACCTAATCAGCAAAAAAAGAGTAAAATCTCTAATTTCATCAATCAGAAATGACAAAGACGAAATAACAACAGACTCCTCAGAAATTCAAAAAATCCTTAATTAATATTACAAGAAACTTTATTCTCAGAAATATGAAAATCTGAAGGAAATTGACCAATACTTGGAAGCACATCACCTTCCAAGACTTAGCCAGAATCACGTGGAAATGTTGAACAGGCGTATATCAAGTTCAGAAATAGCATCAACCATACAAAATCTCCCTAAAAAGAAAATCCCGGGACCAGATGGCTTCACGTCAGAATTCTACTAAACCTTTAAAGAAGAACTAGTACCCATATTACTCAACCTGTTCCAAAATATAGAAAAAGAAGGAAGACTACCCAACACGTTCTATGAAGCAAACATCACCCTGATCCCCAAACCAGGAAAAGACCCAACAAGAAAAGAAAATTATAGACCAATAACACTAATGAATATAGATGCAAAAATATTCGACAAGATCCTAACAAACAGAATCCAGCAACATATTAAACAAATTATACATCACGAACAAGTTGGTTTTATCCCAGGGTCTCAAGGCTGGTTCAATGTACATAAATCTATAAATATAATTCGGTACATAAACACATTAAAAAACAAAGACCATATGGTTCTCTCAATTGATGCAGAAAAAGCTTTTGATAATATCCAGCATCCCTTCATGATCAGAACACTTAAGAAAATTGGTATAGAAGGGACATTTCTTAAACTGATAGAGGCCATCTACAGCAAACCCACAGCCAATACCGTATTGAATGGAGTTAAATTGAAATCATTTCCACTCAGATTCAGGAACCAGACAAGGTTGCCCATTGGCTCCACTCTCTTTAACATTGTAATGGAAGTTTTATCACTGCAATTAGGGAAGAAAAGGTGATTAAGGGTATCCATATAGGGTGAGAAGAGATCAAACTTTTGCTCTTCGCAGATGATATGATTGTATATCTGGAAAACACCAGGGATTCTACTGCAAAACTTTTAGAAGTGATCAAGGAATACAGCAACATCTCAGGTTATAAAATTAACATTCATGAATTGGTAGCCTTTATATATACCAACAATAGTCAAGCTGAAAAAGCAGTTAAGGACTCTATTCCATTCACAGTAGTGCCAAAGAAGATGAAATATTTGGGAGTTTATCTAACAATGGATATGAAAGATCTCTATAAAGAGAACTATGAAACTCTAAGAAAAGAAATAGCTGAAAATGTTAACAAATGGAAAAGCATACCATGCTCATGTCTGGGAAGAATCAACATTGTTAAAATGTCCGTATTACCCAAAGCAATATATAATTTTAATGCGATCCCTATTAAAGCTCCACTGTCATACTTTAAAAATCTTGAAAAAATAATACTTCATTTATATGGAATCAGAAAAAACCTCGAATAGCCAAGACATTACTCAGAAATAAAAACAAAGCAGGAGGAATCATGCTACCAGACCTCAGACTATACTATAAATCGATAGTGATCAAAACAGCATGGTAGTGGCACAAAAACAGAGAAGCAGATGTCTGGAACAGAATAGAGAACCAAGAGATGAATCCAGCTACTTACCATTATTTGATCTTTGACAAGCCAATTAAAAACATTCAGTGGGGAAAAGATTCCCTATTTAGCAAATGGTGCTGGGTGAACTGGCTGACAACCTGTAGAAGACTGAAAGTGGACCCACACCTTTCATCATTAACTAAGATAGACTCTCACTGGATTAAAGATTTAAACTTAAGACATGAAACTATAAAAATACCAGAAGAGAGTGCAGGGAAACTCTTCAAGAAATCGGTCTGGGCGAGTATTTAATGAGGAGGACCCCCTGGGCAATTGAAGCAGCTTCAAAAATACACTACTGGGACCTGATCAAACTAAAAAGCTTCTGCCAAGCCAAGAACACAATAAGTAAAGCAAGCAGACAGCCCTCAGAATGGGAGAAGATATTTGCAGGTTATGTCTCTGACAAAGGTTTAATAACCAGAATCCACAGAGAACTCAAACGTATAAGCAAGAAAATACATATGAAAAAATGCTCATCATCCTTAATCATCAGAGAAATGCAAATCAAAACCACTTTGAGATACCGTCTAACTCCAGTAAGATTAGCCCATATCACAAAATCCCAAGACCAGAGATGTTAGCGTGGATGTGGAGAAAGGGAACATTTCTACACTGCTGGTGGGAATGCAAATTAATACATTCCTTTTGGAAAGATGTTTGGAGAACACTTAGAGATCTAAAAATAGACCTGCCATTCAATCCTATAATTCCTCTACTAGCATATACCCAGAAGACCAAAAATCACATTATAACAAAGATATTTGTACCAGAATGTTTATTGTGCCCAATTCATAATTGCTAAGTCATGGAAAAAGCCCAAGTGCCCATAGATTCACGAATGGATTAACAAATTGTGGTATATGTACACCATGGAATATTACGCAGCCTGAAAGAAAGATGGAGACTTTACCTCTTTCATGTTTACATGGATGGAGCTGGAACATATGCTTCATAGTAAAGTATCTCAAGAATTGAAGAAAAAGTATCCAATGTACTCAGCCCTACTATGAAACTAATTTATGGCTTTCATATGAAAGCTATAACCCAGTTATAGCCTAAGAATAGGGGGAAGAGGGAGAGGGAGGGGAGGATGGGGAGGAGGATGGGCAGAGGGAGGGTGATTGGTGGGATTACACCTGCGGTGCATCTTTCAAGGGTCCATGTGAAACTTAGTAAATGTAGAATATAAATGTCTTAACACAATAACTAAGAAAATGCCAGGAAGGCTATGTTAACCAGCGTGATGAAAATATGTCAAATGGTCTATAAAAACCATTGTATGGTGCCCCATGATCGCATTAATGTACACAGCTATGATTTAATAATAGGAAAAAAAAAGAAATAAAGCTTTGGCATTCTGGGTGTCTCCCTAAGACAATCATTCTATCACTCCTCCCCTCACCCCCAATCTCCACCTCTATTCCATTCTGCCTGTCTAGTCCTACAATATCCAGTTTACCAGCCACTCTGGTATAAAAGTAAAGAACTAAACATATGTGAGCAAACATGTAGGGTTCATCTACAGAGAAGTTTTAAAAAATCAAGAGAAGGACAGTTGTGGTGGCTCAGGTCTGTAATCCTAGCACTCTGGGAGGCTGAGGTGAGTGGACTGAGCACAAGCAGGACCCCCTCTCTACTAAAAAAAAATAGAAAAACTATCCAGGTGTCATGTTGGGGGCCTGCAGTCCCAGCTACTTGGGAGGCTGAGGCAAGAGGATTGCTCGAGTCCACGAGTTTGAGGTTGCTGTGAGCTGTGATGCCACGGCACTCTACTCAGGGCAAGAGAGTGAGGCTCTGTCTCATAAAAAATAAATAAATCAAGAGAATACTGCTAAACATTTCAAAGACTGAGGTTGTTACCAGCTCAGAGATGGTCCCCAGGCAGAGAATTGGAACCATCAGGAAAGTATATAGGACCCTGCTCAGCTGTGTGAGCACATTTTCCAGGATTTGATCTGCCAGTCTGAGTCTTCAAGTGGGATCAGTAACATGAGTGACAGAAAGATCATTAATTTGACTTAAACAGGGCACTGAGTCCATAGCAAGAACCATAAAGATAGTAATCCTCTGTGGTTCAGCTATCCCAGTCCTGGGAACATACCTGTCTGTGTTTGGGCTTCCCCAGAAGCAGATCCCAAGAGAAGGATTCAAATGCAAGAAGTTTATACGGGAGGTTGTGAGGGTTAATTTTACGTGTTAGCTTGAGTGACACTTGACTGTGAGATGCTCAGAGAGCCGGTACGTAGTAGAACATTATTTCTGGGTGTGTTTGTGAGGGTGTTTCCAAAAAAGATTAGTATTTTGATCTGCAAATGGAGAAAAGAAGGTCCAGCCTCACCAATGTAAGCAGACATCATCCAATTCATGGGGGACCTGAACACAGGGGGAAGGATGGGGGAATTCACTCTCTTCGGAAGCTGGGGCTTCCATCTGTTCCTGCCCTGGGCCATCAGAGCGCCTGGTTCTTGGGCCTTTGGACTTGGCTTATGGACTTGGCTATTCTGATTCTCCAGCTTTCAGTTAACAGCCTATGGTGTTTCTGAGCTTCCACACATAAGATGGATTGCTTGAGGCTAGGAGTTCAAGGCCAGCCTGGGCAACATAGTGAGACCCCATCTCCACAAAAAGTAAGAAAGATTAGTGGAGTATGGTGGCATCTGCCTGTAGTCCAGCTACTCGGGAGGCTGGGGCAGGAAAATGAGCTATGATCACGCCATTGCACTCCAGCTTGGGTAACAGCAAGACTCTGTCTCAAACAAACAAACCCATAATACTATATTATAAAGTCATCATGAGCAACTGAAACTCAGTCTGGCTGGGGAACTGGGAGATGGTGTGAACGTGCCTCAGAGTTTTATTTTATTTTATTTATTTATTTATTTTTTGTAGAGACAAAGTCTCACTTTATCACCCTAGGTAGAGTGCTGTTGCATCACACAGCTCACAGCAACCTCCAACTCCTGGGCTTAGGCGATGCTCTTGCCTCAGCCTCCCGAGTAGCTGAGACTACAGGCACCTGTCACAATGCCCAACTATTTTTTGTTGCAGTTTGGCCAGGGCCAGGTTTGAACCTGCCACCCTCCGTATATAGGGCCGGCGCCCTACCCACTGAGCCACAGGTGCCGCCCCCTCGGAGTTTTCTTAAGGAGTCGAGACATTGATCCACAATCTCTGGTCAACCCAGGTGGAGAGTTTCTCCCAATAGGTGCTAATTTCCAGATCCTTCCATCCCATCCCACATATGCAGAGGGAGGCAGAGCCACTAGTACTTGTGGTTAGAAGCCCTGCATGGTAGGCGTGAGGGTGAGGGTGGTCACTGATAGTGTCAGCTACAATCCTCAAGAGATAATTCAGCCCAGGCTATAGGGCTGCAAAAAAAATGTTCTTAGCAGTGTTGACTGGAACAGCAAAACCTGAAAGATGAAAAACAGATGACTAAATGTCTGTTCAGCGAAAGGAGGCTCAGCTCCCAGCACACTGGTATCAAAGCCCATTAGCAAAGATGCAGAAACAAGCCAAGTGCCCATCAACACATGGGTGAATAAATAAACTGTGGTATGTACACCATGGAATACTACTCAGCCATAAAAAACTTTGCCTTTTTTGTGTTTACCTGGATGAGTCTGGAGAACATTCTCCTAAGTAAAGTATTTCAAGAATGAAAAATCAAGCATCTATGTACTCTATACTGCATTGAAACCAGTAGATGAACAACTATGGACCAATACCAGAGAAAAACACAATTAAATTCAAAAAGAGGGAAGGGAGACGGTGTTTGAAAAGTTCCCACCTACCAAGTACAATGTAGGGGTATATAGCTTACCTCCTGGGCTCAACTACAACCTAGACTTCACCTTACAAACACAAACAATATAACCCGATTGTATGTACTCTTATATTAATCTAAAATAAAAACGTAAAAACTCAGTCATTTAAATTAATGGTATTTTGAATCAGACGATGATTTCACTAAATGTTTTCAAGTAAGATGTGAACCTCTGAGCACTGATGATTTGGGCCCAGGATTTGGATTTCCAGAACTTTTCTTTCACCCACACAAGTTAAAGGATGTTGCCAGGGATCAGTAAGGAGAAATGGCGGAATGAAGCTGGGTAAGTGGACAGTACATGCCTGCTGAAAGTTCTGTATATTATACTCACTGAAGCATGTGGGTTTAGTCACCCTCAATAGAATGTTTCATCCTCTTAAAAGAAAAGAAATCCATTAGCAACCCAGGAAAGGCTTCCTGCCTAATGCCAAGTGAGAAACCAAGGAGGAAATAGGAGCAAGTTATACACCCTCCCGCTGCACCCGGATGAAGTCCTGTCTTCAAGGGAGCAAGAATCGGAAGGAATCACAAAGAGATGAAAATACATTAGGGCTAAGGGACCTTGAGAATTCTTTTGCTAGGTCAGTTTTTCAATCTAAAGGAGAACACAGGTTTAAAACAGCCTAGAAAGATCCCAATTCCCGCAGAGAAATATACTCCCCATCCCTGCCAGCATTTCCTGGCTCCTCTTCCAGATAGATTCCTTGCACTTGAATTCTTGCCTCGGTCAGTTTTGGGGGGTGGGCAAACTAAAATGGATATATCGCCCAGACTTGATTGTCTGGGCTTCAGGGTGTAAATAGGGCTACAGGGTGTAAATATCTTCATGCATCTCTTTTTGGACTCAATGCCCTGTTTAAACCACTTGCTCTCTTTCTGGACACACGCTCGTGTGGGTCCATGCTCGCGTGGGTCCGGCTGTATCCTGCTTACTTTCAGCGGAGCTTCACGTACACAGAGGTTAAGGGACACTGGGAGCTGATGTCACCGAGAGGAATTCTCTGCCCAGGAGTCTGCAACTTATCACAATATAAAGAATGTGAACAGTGGAATTTAGCCTGCAGATTTGCATTTATTATCAAATGTCTCACAGCATGTTCCATTAGGAATAGAAACCAAGCCTTTGCCCAGGAGATACATTATCACTGCCAGTGGCCTTCCGCATAATTTTCTAATGGAAGTCATTAGCAGAGATAACAGGCCTGCTCTGGCCAGCCTGGGTTCCAACCTGTGAGTCAGCGATGATGACACTGTGTTTTGCCCTGGGCTCTAGGCCTTCCCAATTCTCTTTCCGGCAGGACCACTCCAGAATGCTTGGAAGAGGAGGCAAGACCAAAGAGTCATTCCCAGGAGCCCAGGAAATGGAGCCAGGCTTGCTGAGTTCTGCTATGAGCCAGCCATGGGACGGACAGAGATTCAGCGACATCATCCTTCCACCAAGAAACTCCTCGAGCAAAAAACTCAAATGTTCATCAACTGATGATGGAGAAACAAAATGTGGTCTGTCCATACAATGGGGTATTATTCACCCATAAAAAGGAGTGAAGTGCTGATGCTCGTATGCTGCAACGTGGATGAACCTTGACACTGAGGGAAAGAAGCTGGACACAGAAGGAATGTCTCCGTCCCTTTAAGTGAAAAATCCAGAATGGGTGAATCCACAAAGACAGAAAATAGAATAGCGATTGTGAGGGGATGGGGGAGCCAAAAAAAAAAAAAAAAAGTGACTTACATGTCAGAGCAAATTAACAATTTGAAACCAGGCATCAGACAACCGTGTTCTCAGAAGTCTCTGGCCACCCTGCCATGGCCAACTATTTACTTGACATCTTTGCTGAAAATTCCAGGGTCTTACTGTATTGTATAGCTCAGGAGTTCAAGACCAGCCAGAGCAAGAACAAGACCCTGTCTCTACTAAAAATAGAAAAACTAGCCAGGCATGGTGGCGGGTGCCTGTAGTCCCAGCTAGTCAAGAGGCTGAGGCAAGAGGATTGCTTGAGTTCAAGAGTTTGAGGTTGCTGTGAGCTATGACACCATGCAGGGTGACAGAGTAAGACTGTTTCAAAAAACAAAAACAAAAAAATAACCCATGCCCTCAGTGTCTCCCCAAACCTAACCCAGATGGCCTATGCCAGGTACAGCATTTTCCTAAAGAAAAAGTCCTTTTCTCAAGAAAAACTTTGGTGCTAGCAGTTAAAATGATTTCCCCTCAACCCCCATTAGTCATTTGGTCAAATTGAATTAATTTTTAAAGCTACCATGAGAACATGCATTATCCAGGCAAGCAAATGAAAACCTAAGGTGGGGATATGTTAATTTTGCAAAAACTTCAGTTTGTATTTATTCAATCAACTTTTATTAAGTACTCCCCCCAGTGGGGTGAAGCTCTGATCCAGGCTCAGGCTACAGCGTGGATGAACCCTAAGGACACGACGTTGAGTGGAGGCATCAGACACAGAAGGCCCCAGACTGACTGACTCCATTTATGTGAAATGTTCAGAACAGGCAAACCCACAGAGATGGTTGTCAGGAGATGAGGGAGGGAGAAACAGGGAACAACCACTTCCTGGGTACAGAGTTTCCTTTTGGGGTGATGAAGATATTCCAAAATCAGTCATGGTGATGGTTGTACAACCTCGTGACTATACTAAAAACCATTGAATGGAACCCCTTAAATTAGGGAGTTGTATGTCTGTGAGTTGTAGCTCAATAATGTTATTATTTAGAAAAAAGAAAAAGGAAACACACAGATGACAGAGGCGTGTTATGCCAGGTGAGCTCTACAAAGTCACAAAGGAAGGGACATTTGAGCTGAGTCTTAAATGCTAAGGATGTGGTCAGGGAAGAGCTGGGGAGAAAGACGTTCCTGGCAGAGCGTGCAGCACAGGCAGCGTCCAGATGTGGGAAGGGAGGTCATGGCTCCGAGAGAGAGCAGGAGCTGTGACTGTGAACTGGAGGGGAGGGATGGGCCCCACATCCCCCTCAAGATTAATAAAAAGACATACTTTATTAGTTTTGCCGGCTGGGCGCAGAGCCTGCAATCCCTGCACTTTGGGAAGCCAACGTAGGAGGATCACACGAGGCCAAGAGTCTGAGACCAGCCTGAGCAGCATCGTGAGACCCCTCTCTACAAACATTTTTTAAAAATAAACAAAAAGGATTTATTAGTTTTGAACACATAATACACTCACTTGGTACAAAAGAGAAAAAGTTGCAAAAGTGGGGTAGCTGACAAAACTAAAGTCTCTCTCCGTTGTCTGAGTCTCTGCCTAATTGTCCTCCCAGGAGGTCACTGATTGTCAGTTCTTTTACATTCTGTATGAGATAGATTGTACACTTACAAATAAATATGTATGTTTTATACAAATGAAACTGGGCCATGCACAGTGTCTCATACTTTGCTTTTAAATATATTTTTTGTTTTTTTTTTTAGACAGTCTCTTTTTGTCACCCTTGGTAGAGCGCCTTGGCGTCACAATCACAGCAACCTCAAACTCTTGGGCTTAACCGATTCTCTTGTCTCAGCCTCCCTAGTAGCTGGGACTACAGGCGCCCACCACAACGCCCAGCTATTTTTTTTTTTTTTTTTTTTAGAGACAAGATCTCGCTTTGGCTCAGGCTAGTCTTGAACTTGTGACCTCAAGCAATCAACACATCTTGGCCTCCCAGAGTGCTGGGATTACAGCCGTGAGCCACCGCACCCAGCCTAAAAAAAAAAATATATATATATATATATATATATATTTTTTTTTTTTTTGGTTTTTGGCCAGGGCTGGGTTTGAACCCGCCACCTCCGGCATATGGGACCGGCGCCCTACTCCTTGAGCCACAGGCGCCGCCCAAATATATATTTTTTTAAGGCAAGCATGGAACAAAGTTTGTTGAGGCAAAGAAGAGTAGGTTTACATAGTAAGAGCAAGATAGAGGCTTATGGAGCAAGATACATTCGCCATAGAGAGCAAACGGGTTGCCATTGTCAGGGAAAGTAGGCAAAGAGGCTAAGAAGCCTTTGGTTTTTAAATATTAACAAAAATTTTAGAGATCCTTCCTTTTGTATAGGAAGAATTTACTCATTTTTTAAAACGGGTATGTGGAATGTACCGCATTTTGTTAAACAATTTCCTATCAATGGACATTTAGGTTGTTTCCAATTTTCCTTTCTTACAAAATTCTGTCATAAACAACCTTATACACATGACATTTTGTACATGTGTAAAAATTTACACATCTGTCAGTAAAATTCCTAGAGGTGGGATTGCTGCGTTTTGGAGTGTGTGCTTTCTAAATAAATGTTGATAGGGCTGGTCACACTGCCTGCAGTAGAAATTGTGCCCATTACACTCACAACAGCCAGGGGTGAGAAAGCCTGTTTCTTCACATGTGTGTGTGGGAGGAGGTTTGGAAATATTTTCAGGGGTCAGAGCATACAGAGCCTTGTACACAGAACTAAGAAGTTTGAAATTGGTTATAGATCCTGGAAACCCCCCAGAGGGTTTAGGTAGTGGGTAAGGATAGGCAGGTCTGAGCTTTGAATAAGTGCTATTTTTATGATGACATCAAATAAATTGTTTTAGGGGATTTTTATTCTCTAGCAGGCATGAGTGATAATGTAATCAGAGAAGAGACCAAAGCTCCCTTAGCATCTGAACCATGCTCCAGCGAGAGAATGATTATCGGGCGAGCACAGCTGCCACTCTGCACAATGGGGTTGGATGTGGCTTCTTTACCGTCTCATAACGCTTATCTTTCCTGCCACTTTTCTTTTAACACATACTTCCCTCATCTGATGGCTTCTCAGAAACATTTGGCTGTCAGAGTGATGACATAAAAATCAATAGCAAGGACTTTCTATCAGATGTTCACAGTTGTTCAGACAAGCAGACAGGTGACACAGGGACTTTATCTGTCTCTACAAGACCATTTGGTCACAGGCTTTGAACAAAGAGCTGGGTGACATAAAGTGGCCATCAGTGTCAACCAGGTCTTTTGTTTCCTAAAACAAAAGGTAGTTGCTATTATATGCTGCAAAGGGAGAAGGGAAGATGGATGGCTGGTGGCTGGGAAGACACGGTTATATGAGGGTCCCGGGAGCTCCAGCCACGGGTCCCTGCCCCAATTCCAGCATGAGTGTACTGGGCTTGGTATTCCTGGGGCTTGCTCTGACGCTTAAGGCCACCACTGCTAAGCCAGAGGGAGGCAGCTTGTGCTCTAAGAGCCAAGTGGCCTTCAGAGACGCTTGCTATGAATTTGTGCCACTCAGACGCACCTTCCATGGTGCCCAGAGCTGGTGTGAAAGGCATGGGGGCCATCTGGTCTTCATCCATGATGAAGGCACCCAGCAGTTTCTGCAGAAACACATCTCCCAGGACAGGGAGTGGTGGATTGGACTCACGGGGAACTCAGCACCGAATGGAACCTCAGAAGGTAGGTGCTGTAACAGCTACAGGAAGCTGGAGACTATAATTCTTGACATCACTTCTTAAGTCACCTAGAGCAACACACAACAAAAGAATATGTCCTATTTCTCATGGTAAGGCTTTCCCTTTCTTTGGTTGTTCTGTGGATCAAAGAAAATAATTTATGTGCGGTACCTTGCACAGAGTCTGGCTCAACGTAGCCGATGTTCTAGAAATGTTCATGGCTTTGGATGTGTCCAGTGATAATACCACTAACTGTGACTTTTTCAGTTCTTGTTAGGATAGTCTGGACACTACCCTGAAAGCTCTGTGGCCATTATTACCAAGAACCTGTGAGAGAATTATCATTGCTGTCTCTATTTTATTTTTATTATTCTTATTATAATTTTTTTTTACAGTTTGTGGCCGGGGCTGGGTTTGAACCTGCCACCTCCGGTATATGGGGCCAGTGCCCTACTCCGTTGAGCCACAGGCACCGCCCTGCTGTCTCTGTTTTATGGATGAGAAAACTGAGCCTCAGAAAACAATGTCTGTCCCACTTGCTATGAGATTAAAGACGGCCACTTGCTCAGCACAACTCCATTTGCATTAGAAAGTCTGATTTTTTTTTTTTTTTTTTTGAGATAGAGTCTCAAGCTGTCACCCTGGAAAGAGTGCTGTGGCATCAGAGCTCACAGCAACCTTCAACTCGGTATCAAGTGATCCTCTTGCCTCAGTTTTTCTATTTTTAGCAGACGGGATCACGCTTTTGCTCAGGCTGGTCTCAAACTCATGAGCTCAAGCAATCCACCCTCTTCGGCCTCCCAGATTGCTAGGATTACAGGTATGAGCCACCACGCCTGGCCTGAGAGTCTGATTTTAATGGTCCTCCTGAAAACCCCTGCTTCTTTACTCTCTGAGGACTCCGTCCCCCACCCCAGCCAGGTAGGATTCTCCACCTCTAAGACAGCATTTTTGGCGGCTTAAATTATTTAGGTGTCTGTCTCCCCCTCAGACTGTGAGCATCCAAGGAAAGGCATCATATTCTGGCCCTTTTTGTCTTCTGGGTGCCCCACACCCAATAGAGAATGGACAGAGGAACTTTGCCTTTAACCATCACATGGACCCTATCGGGTAGATGTGGCTAGTTCTGTGTTGTGTGCAAGGGAATTTAAGTCCAGGGAGAAGCGGCTGACCTGCTCCAAATGAGTGGCTTGTGAAGGGCAGCGGGGCCTCAGGCCAGTCAGAGTAACTGGTCAGCCCGGCTTGGCCTGGGCGCCACACTGGTACTCGGAGGTTCTCTTTGCCCCTACTGGGTTTGAGTACCTTGGTCCAAGCTGAGCATCTACAGAAATACAGCAGAGTGGATGGAAATCTCTTCACCAATGAGCTTATTTGTGGGGGAAGCTTATCTAAGGAAATTCGCAGCCAAGGAGATGCGAATTCTTGAGACACTTCCGCAGGCAACGTCTATTTGAAAGGTTTCTTGACTTGAAGATGCACCGATTGCCAGTTTCTGTTCACCTGCGACTAATAGGGTTGTGTCTATTACAATCTCCTGAGGGACGTCGCGTGGCTGTCACAGAAAGCGAAGCAGATCTGTGCAGATGGATAGGTGACAGCCTTCAGGGCGTAGTGTTACTTAAGAAGCAAGGGCTACTTAAGTAACACCGTGTGCCACACCGTGGCATCAGTGTGACGAGATTTCAAGTGCTCGTAACTGCTGACATGGGGTAACATTCAGCCTGCAGCCATTTACAAGAAATTTACGGATTGTGGGAGAAGCACGTGGGTTGAGAGAAGGAGGATGCTTTCATTTTATATATTGTATATATTATATATTTTTATAGCATTTGAATTAAAAAATAATTGCACACATTTCTTTTCTTCTAAAAATTAATAATTACATTTTTGAGTCTTCCTAGTAAATTTTTATTTCCAGTGTTTTCTAGCTCCCTGGTGTCCTTGAGGTATTTCTGTTTTACACGCACACAGACACACACTTCAAGAATTAATTTAGTGTTTGCAAGGGTCTGAAGATCCCTGAAATGATAGGACTGGCTTATATTTGTACTCAGCAGTGCTTATATATGTGTTTATACATATTTATGTATATTTTCTGGGGTGTGCACAGGGTCTCACTCTGTCACCCACGATAGAGAGCAGTGTCCTTGTAGCTCACTGCAGCCTCAAAATGCCCGGGCTCAAGTAATCCTCCTGCCTCAGCCTCTGGAGTAGCTGGGCCACAGGCATGTGCCTCCATGCTTGGCTACTTCTTATATTTTTTTGTAAGGACTGGGTCTTACCACATTGTCCAGGCTGGTCTTGAACTCCTAGTCTCAAGCAATAGTCCTGCCTCTAAAGTGCTGGGATTACAGGCATGAACCAGCACATCCAGGCTGCTGGGATGTATTTGACAAAGGATCCTGCGTATGGGGAAGTGAGGGACACGTTCAATGCCACACTTTGGGGCCATTCTCTAGATGATGGTTAGACAGAGCAGGAAATGTCATTTATTTAATCAAAACACCTTTTGTGAGCTCCCCATTTGGTGCCCTAGTTCTTACAGTGGAGTGTTTGAAGACAGCAGTGGGGAAGGCCCCTTCACTGGGGTGGGAAAGCGAGGCCTCCAGCCTGTCGGCATTGATTGAGCACCACGGCACACCAGAGTTACTCTGGGGCAAGCCCTGCATTTTTATAGAAGAGGGTAGGAAGAAAGTTGCCAAGACTTGGTGGTTGTGTTGCCCTCCCAGGTCCGGGGATGTGGCTGGACACCTCAGGCGTGAGCTACAGCAACTGGCTTAAAGGACAGGCTGCCCCTGCCACCTGCGGCTACATCACTAGGGGCCCCTCAGCGGCCTGGGCCACCTCCAGGGACTGCGTGGAGGCCTTCGCCTTCATCTGCGAATTCGGTGAGCTGCCTGCCCGCCCTGTGGCCCGCCCTCCACCTCCCTCTGTCACTTTTCTCTTGGTTTTTCTTTCCCTCCTCTGTTGCCCCAGCTCTTTCTGTTCTCTGTCTCCATCTCTCTCCCTGTGTCTCTTTGTGGGTCTCTGCCTTCCTCTGCCTCTCCAGTGCCTGGTGGGGGCTTTCTGCCTCCCCTGTTTTTGTGCCTGCTTATCTGTGGGTCTTCTGACATCACCTCTATTTGTCTGTGATTTATCTGCCGCTCTGTCTCTCTGGTTCTCTCTCTTCCGTTTCTCTCTCTCATACCTCTCTTTAACTCTGTCTCTCTCATCTCTCTCTCTGTCACTCTCTCTGTCCCTCTCTCTGTCCCTCTGTCCCTCTCCTTGTATTTCTGTGTCTCCCATCCTCTCTCCCACTCACACCCCTGCTCGCTCCCTGTCCACTTCCCTGTTCACCTGCTGGTCTCTGTCCTGTGCCTCCCTCTTGCACACACAGCACCCAGGGGAATCCTCGGGGCCCCCAGTGCTCCTGTTCAGCGCTTCCCAGGCAGGGAGGCTGTCCTTGCTCCAGCTTCCTCAGCCTCAGGTCTCTGCCCCACCCAGCCTCATCCCTCCCTCGCCTCTTAAATTTCCCTGCTCTTATCCCCTTGGTCGACTCCCCTGGCAGGGCCTGGTCTAGTTGGGGGAGTCCCGAGGGGGCAGCCTATGCCCCCACCCCATGTGCAGGCAGTGGGGCTGAGCTGAGAACCTCCAGAAGAAGGCAGCCCTGCCAACCCCTTGATTTTATCCTGCAAGACCCGTTTTGGGCTTCTGACCTCCAGAACCTTAAAGTGACAAGTGTGTGCTGTTCTAGTCATTACACATGTGGCAATTTGTTACCGCAGCCAAAGGAAAGTAACACAGATCTTGCTCCAACACCTGCCCCGTGTCATTCCAACCAGGCAGGAGGGTGAAGTTGGACTCTGGCGTTCACACTCTGCACAGGCAGCCACGTCACTCATTCTGTCACTGCAAACGTGTCCTGAGATGGACCATGTGGCAGCAGGCTGGCTACGTGGGGTCTCAGCACAGCGACCTGGCGATCCTGATGTGTCTTCCCTGGAGAGGATGGCAGTGCTGCCTGTAGGATTGGTGTCAAGACCCAGTGGGGTCACTCACTGGTAGATGCCTACTTAGTGTCTATTGTGCGCTAGGCATTGTTTTCAGAGAATGCTCAAGGCGGAGGCTTGGAATAGGCAGAATAAGAGTTGCCGCTTACACAGCTCTCATGCTACAGGTGCAAACCCATCTCATCTTCCTAACGGTCCCGTGAGGTTCATATTGCTGTCCCCATCACACAGGAGGCACAGAGAGGCTAACTAAGTTGCCAAAGGTCACACAGCAGTGTGAGGCTGGGCGGGGCTGACCCCGGGCAGCCTGGCTCCAGAGCAATGCTCTCTGTGACTGTATTATATTTCTCACTCCTGCTTAGCTAGCTCCTACCAGGTCCCAGCATCTCACAGCCTTGACCCCCAAGACCCTCTGTCTCCCATAATGGGCAGGTGCCCATCTGCAACTGTGAACCCCCCCACCCCATGGTGTCACTTTTCCTTTGCCACAGGGATTGGCCAGAGCCTGGCCTGTGAGGGCCTCAATGCCACCATGCACTGCGGCTCAGGGGAGGTCATCCAGGTCCAGGACGCCTTCTACGGGCGCCAGACCCCCCACTATTGCACTCAAGACGTCCAGCATTCCTCGGGCCTCAAGGACGAATGCAGCTGGGTCGATGTCAAGGACGAGGTGGCAGGTAGGGCCCAGTGGTTCCGAAACTCTCCCTGCGAGCAGAGGGCTGCTTTCTGTGCCAGGCAAAGGATTCCACAAAGTTCCAACAATCTCCACCTCTGGTCCTGGGCCTCTGACATGTGGGAAAACTGACCAGTCTCCCCATGGCATCAAGTGTGGGAGCAGAGCAGGTCTGGGGCCTATGGATCAGGTGGGCATTTTGCCCCCCATCCTTCGTGGGTGTGAGAAACATTACCTTTTAAAACTTAATTATTTAATTATTTTAATTTATTGGTTGTGGATCTGCGGGATTTCACAATATTCTTTAAAAAATATTGTGGATATTTATTGGTTGTGGATCTGCGGGATTTCACAATATTCTTTAAAAAATATTGTGGATATTTATTGGTTGTGGATCTGCGGGATTTCACAAATCTGTGAAAAGGACCAATCTTTGTCAAATCTTACCACTACGCCACATCTGCTTGAGGTTCCCTTGTTAAAAATAAAATCGGTCCATTCTGAGGCCCCTGTGTAGCTGTCCTCGGTCCTATTCCTGCCCCAGGTTTCTGTGTGTATGAGTCTCTGTTTTCACCTTTTATGTACGCATCCCGAAATATTACAGAGTCAGAGTATTGTTTTATACGTATTTTTTTTTTTTTTTTTGAGACACAGAGTCTCCAGCTATTCTGCTGGTAGGGTGCCATGGCATCATAGCTCACAGCAACCTCCAACTCTTGTGCTCAAGCAACTCTCTTGCCTCAGTTTTTCTATTTTAGTAGAGTCAGGGTCTAGCTTTTGCTCAGGCTGGTCTTGAACTCATGAGCTCACGCAATCCACCGTCCTGGGCTTCCCAGAGTGCTAGGATTACAGGCATGAGCCTCCATACCTGGATCGTTTTACAGGTTTTTAATGTTTCCATAACGGGACGGTGTATGTTTCATTCTTTAAGTTGCGTGTTAGTCTTTTGCTTTTCCTTGGGCTTTGCCCAGGTATGTTTTGAGACAAGATGGGGTGCGTTCAGGGTGGTATGGCCGTAGACCCAGGTACGTTTTGAGACAAGATGGGGTGCGTTCAGGGTGGTATGGCCATAGACCCAGGTACGTTTTGAGATGTGTTATCCATCTGGATACCTGTTGTTCTAGTCGAGCGCCTCATCTGTTGTGTACCTGTGTTGTCACGTGCTGAGAGGTGCACGGCCATTTCTTCATCTTTGCTGCTGGGGATTGTGCTGAGACCATGTTTCTGCTGGTATCTTGGTTCCCATGGGCGTCTTCTCTAGGGCTTTGTTTTTGTAAATCAGATTAAGTCTGCCTCTGAGCTGCACTTGCCCAGGGCCCAGAATTCAATTTCAAGGATTATGGGGGGCTTCCTGCACCCCCTCCATAGAGACTCTCATCATTCAGGACACTGGGAAGTCCTCTCTCTGGGCCATGGTGACCACAGCCCGGCCTGCACAGTCCTGGGAAGGTGGGTAGTCTGCTGCTTCTTGGCTAAGCAAGGACACCACCTCTTGTGCCCAGGAGTTGCCCACATGCGTCTCCTGCCACATACCCCTCGGAGCCTCTAGTTCTGCCCCCAGGGGTGCCCCGTACTTCCAGAACCTCCCGCCTTAGGGAAGCTCGCCTTAACTCTCCTCCCTTGACACTGGGGTCTGCTCCTCTCCCCTCCACGTGGCGACCCCCTTGTCCTTGCTCCCATGGAGCAGGTAAGGGGAAAGGAAATGCTAGAATCGGCCAGTTGCTTTGCATTCACCCTGCTCCACACTCCTGAGGCTGCGGCCCCTTGCGGGGAGAAAGGGCCCACGCTGAGCGGATGCACCTCTCTGATCTAGGCACTGCTGGCCAGGAGGGTTTAGCTGCAAGTTTCTGAAATGTGGTGCCCACAGCCCCGGAAACACATTGGAGGGCAGCCCTCCACCCTGTTGGGGAGAGTCAGAGGGGAAGACGTGGGAGGGGCCCCAGGGCGACCATCTCTAAAGTGACCTGTCACTCATTCATTGGGTTGGTCAGTACGCATTTATTGAGCACCAACATAGTGTCATACACTGTCCCGGGCAATGTGGGGACAAGAATGAATCAAATGTACTGTTTTTCAAAGAGCCCATGGTCCCTTAAGGAGATGGACGTAGACAGGCAGTCCGCTGATGGCGTGATAAGCGCTCTGATCAAGCACAGTCAAGGTGCTGTTTGTTACTCACGTAAAGCTTACTTTATAATAATCTCGTACTATGGATACTCACAGTAGAAATAACTCAGTTTGGAACCTGTCCAACTAGGTCCCGTCAGAAAAACAGATATCACGCTAGGTCTTTCAACACAGAGAATTTAAGGCAGGGAATTGTTCCCCAAGTCATAGAAGTACTCAAAAGCCAAACATGAGATAAGGGTGCAACTCTGAGGTGAGCAGTCCTGGAAAGCTGTTACCACCTCTAAAGGGCGGGAGGGACAACTGGCAGGATGGTCTTCCCCGAACCAGAAGTCAGGGCTGTCCAGCAGGTGGCCATGGCAGAGACTGACCTGTAGAGTCAGGGGAACTGCTGTGAGAGGCAGGATGGGAAGTACCTGGCGCGCTTTACCGCTCCCTGTCTGACATCTGCGGGATTGTGTCTCCTAACGTTTTTCACCGTAATGCCTGAAAATATGGGTGCAATGAGATACCACTTCTGGGAACATGTTAACTTACACAGCAGATGTAATTAATCTCCACGGGCAGGAGAGAGAGGTATTGGGTGACCTTGAAGTTTCTGGTATGGGCTCCATGCTCCTCCCTTCTGTGGTCACCTGGTGCCCTGATAAACACAGAATTCCTAAATTTACCCCTTCTCTGCTGGTTCTTGGGGTTCAGATTTCTATTTTAGACCATCTGACTAGGTGCTACTGAACCGGTGGTTCTCAAAGTGGGGTCCCTGAACCAGCAACATTGGCATCTGTGCCCCTCCCCCAAAACTTATTAAAAATGCAAATTCTCCAGCTGCCTTCACACCTACTACTCCACACCTGGGGTCTCTGGTGCATGCTGAAGTTTGAGAACCTGTGTGCTAGGCCCCAAGCTACTCGGGGGTAGGAAGCTCTCTCCCCCAGCACCTTGCCCAACACCTGCTCTTCCACAGCTACCAGCAGACAGTGGTCAGCGACGGCAGGTAAGTGAATGAATGAGTGAGGAGGGGCCGTTTCTCTCTGTGAAGTGCTGCTGGAGTATCCACCTTTGTCTTTCGCCCTGTTCCTGCTTCCAGGCCAGTGCCAGGGGCTGCAGGCGTGCCAGGTGGCAGCAGATGGGACCTACTTTGGAGACCTGTGCCCGACTCAGGGCAGCTACCTGTGGGTGCAGTACCAGTGTCAGGAAGGTGAGTCCCCAGCTGGCTTGGGCGTAAGAATTTCCCTCTATTTCCGTGGCACATACGGCTTCCTTTGGGAGCAGAGGCAGCAGCCACCCACATGGGCTGGGAGACTTCCTAACCCCACACAGTTTCCCGGCAGTCCCACCTCCCACCTGACTCAATCTTCAGTGCTTGAAGCACCTGAAAAGATGTCCCACACCTGTGGGTGCTCAGCCACCACCCTTTGCACAGGAAGCCATTTAGAACACACACGCACTTTTACAAAATAGGAATCTTGAAAGCTGTAAAAGTGACCCATATTCGCACTATTTATAAAAGTTTTATACTACAAATTAAGGAGGAAAATAATCCCTCCCTTCAGTTCTATAATCCTATTCCCCATAAGGAAACACTGTTAATTATAATTTATTCTCTTTTCTTTTTTTTTGAAATGGTATCTCACTCCATGGCCCTGAGTAGAGTGCTGAGGCATCATAGCTCACAGCAACCTCAAACTCTTGGGCTCAAGTGATCCTCCTGCCTCAGCCTCTCAATTAACTGGGACTACAGGCACCCGCCACAGCTAATTTTTCTATTTTTAGTAAAGATGGGGCTGTTCTCTTGCTCAGGCTGGTCTTGAACCCCTGACCTTAATCCGCCTGCCTCAGCCTCCCAGAGTGCTAGGATTATAGGCGTGAGCCACCTCACCCAGCTCAATTATAGTTTAGAATAAATTCTTTTTTTTTTTTTTTAGTTTAGAATAAATTCTTCCCTGCTTTTTAAAATATTTGTGTAGACATCACTGTATATGAATGGATAGATGTATGTTTTTATAAAACCACTTACATGTTACAATCATGTTGACATGTGGGTCTACCACTCAATTTTCTTTCATTTAATATATTTTAGACATCTTTCTGAGCCACTGCTGTATTCTATTTACTGACTATGTTGTATTCTACCCTAAGATTATTATTCATTCAACCAATTCTGCTATTGATAGGTCCCTTGTTACATATCCCTCTGCATGTTCATTCTTTTTTTTTTTTTCTGCATGTTCATTCTTGTGCACGCATTTTGACATGTGCCTGGGATTATTTTTTGGAGGAGAGGTCCCCGTAGTGAGAATGCTGGTCACACATTGAAAATGTTAATGTGTATTGCCCACCTGCCCTCCCAACTGGCTGCATTGATCCACCTGCCTGTGAACGGACCCATGAGCTCACTGAGTTCCCCTGAGGCTGTAAAATTGAATTAATCGCTGAAAGCAGCAGCTTTGACTGAGAATAAGAGCAATGGGAACAGGAGCTCTGAAGGGAAGACATGAGTCAGGAAAGGTTGGGGTCCCCAGGGGCTATCCAGCAGAGCAGGCTCATGGGTATAGAAGGGGGAGGGGACCCACAGAGGGCAGGGTGCAGGGAGGGGATGGTGGTGGCAAAGACAAGCTTTGCCAGCAGCATTAGCTTGCTGGGCACGCCTGGGGAGACGGGAGCAAGTGCAGTGTCTCAGTTCTGTTTTCTGGGAAGAGCAGGTCATGTGCTTTGCAGAAATTTCCATTTGCAGGACTTGCTCATAAACAAAGGGTGCCCTGTGGTGATCTGCCAGACACAGGGGTACTGTCACCAAACAAGTACATTAGGGCAAAGGGATGTGTTGGGTCTAGAGGTCACCCAGACCAGATTTTATGGCCAAACCCAAATTTCAAATGTCCTGCCTCCTTGTGAAGCAGTCTGTCCCAATTACAGTTTTTGATTTGTGAGTGAGGAACTTTATTCAGCTCTCTGGCAACTGTGCCCAAAGGGCCTCATGGCATCCTGAGACCCTCAAATTAAATTGCAAAATCAGGACCATGATAGCTCTCTGACCAGCTCAAGAAAGTCCTTTTCATTTGCATTCAGCTTCTTGCATCTTCTATCTCAAAGTTTCTGCTGCACAAGTTAGCCCAGGCTGCCTGAAGCCCAGCAAATTCTGACTCCCTCGTGCCATCTTCTCTGCCAACTTTTGAAGTTCAAAATTTCATAAAATTTAATGTGCACTCAGTGGCTTACAATAATTCATCTGCCACCTTCTTTTTCCTCTTTCTTTTTTTTTTGCCCAGACTAGAGTGCAGTGGCATCATCACAGTTCACTGCAACCTCCCAGTCCTGGGCTCAATCTATCCTCCCGCCTCGGCCTCCTGAGTAGTTGGGACAACAGGCCTGGCTAATTTTTCTATTTTTAGTAGAGATGGGATCTCACTCTGTTGCCCAGGCTGTATTCAAGTGCCTGGCCTCAAGTGATCCTCTTGTCACCATATGTACCCACCACCTTCCTAAAGGAGTTTTGCCCTGTATCTTTTTAATCATGACAAAATACATTTGGACAGGCTCGGCACCTGTAGCTCAAGCGGCTAAGGCGCCGACCACATACACTAGAGCTGGTGGGTTGGAATCCAGCCTGGGCCTGCCAAACAGCAATGACAACTATAACCAAAAAATAGCCGGGCATTGTGGTGGGTGCCTGTAGTCCCAGCTACTTGGGAGGCTGAGGCAAGAGAATTGCATAAGCCCAGGATGTGACCTGTGATGCCACGGCATTCTTCCCAGGGCAACAGCTTGAGGCTCTGTCTCCAAAAAACCCCCAAACAAACAAACAAAAAAAACATTTGGACGATCCACAGAATCCTGCTTAAATTACAATGCAGTCATTAAAAACAACAAGGCAACTCTAACTGGAGTCATACAGAGCCATCCCCAAGATACACTAAGTGGAAAGAATGCTGGGTACCACACGGTAAGTTTAACATGCACCATTATCTAAATAACAAAGTATGTACGTGCTTGGTAGGTGCAGATAATCTCTGGAAGATGACCTAGGACCCAGGTAGTGCTGGCTGCCTGGGCAGCAGGACTGGAGGCTGAGGGCTAACCCTTTTATACATTTCAAATTCTGTCTCGGCTGTGTGTCACCTGTGAATGAAAAACAAAATTCAGAAGAACTTTCAAAAGTAAAAATAAAATTTAAAGACTTTAAAAGCCCCATATAAAAATGAGGGCGGTGGACAGGTGTATATAAGAGAATAGTTTTGAAACGGAAGTATGTCATTTTCCTTCAAAACACAGTATTTTATGTTTTAACCCGCAGGCCTGCAACTGGTGGTGTCCAATGAAAGTTTCGTCTTTGACAATGTCACCATCTCCCTGACGTGGCTCCTCTCTCCCTACACAGGAAACCTGTCCTGCATAATTAGTACAGGGGATGGCCACACTTTTGATCCCTACTACCCTCCCAGGTAAGGGGAACCTCTGAACTTGGGTCAGATTGCATCAGTCATCTTTTGCTGCATAACAAAACTGCCCAAAACTTCGTAGTTTTAAACAATAGTTGTTATTTGTCATCTTCTTTGGAGAACTGGGGGTCTTCTTTTTTCTTGGCCCATTAAGCTGGGGTTGGCTGGTCTAGCAAGGCCTGACTCACCGTTCAGTGGTCAGCTGGATGTCAGCTGAGGGCACATGCTGTTCATCACCCACGAGGCTAGTGGAGGCTCATTTCCACGGTGGCGAAGGCCTCCTAGCAGTGAGAGAGAGCGAGGGCTGATGTGCAAACATTTTTCAAATCTCTACCTGTGTTGAATTTTATCCCATCGATCAAAATGAGTTCTGTGGCTACGTCCAGCTTCAAAAGGTAAAGAAAGATCCACCTACCGTTGGCAGGAGTATGGAGCCATAATGCAAAGGGGGCATGTAGACAGAGATGGCAGGAATGATTGCTACTATTTTTGCAAAGACTGCCACATAAGTTTTGTCTTTATGGAGGCTACATGGAAAGAATGAGAAAGAGCGTGGTCCTTCTGGCTTCACTTTGCAGAATCTCACCTCAGTTGGTTTGCTCCCAGGCAGGTGGGAACAGGGCAAAGAAGAAGCTCATCTTGGTGTAAGGGACATTTTTGTTGGTGAGAATAATAAACATAATAATAGTAATAATAGTCCAGCCAAGCAGTGTGCACACATAATCCCATTTTATCCTCACAGCAATCCTATGAGCTAATAGCTGTGTGGTCCATGTGGCAGCCACTGGCCACATGAGCTACTCAGCACCTAAAATACGGCTGGACTCCACCGATATGTGTGGTAAGTGTAAAATACACATGGAATTCTGAAGACTTAGTTTGCTCTCCCAAAATAAGAATGTAAAATACCACATCAATGATTTTTTTTATATTGATTACATGTTTGAGTGGTGGTATTTTGGATGCATTGGATTAAAGAAAATAAGTTATTGAAATTAATGTCACCTGTTTCTTCTTATTTTTCTCAATGTGGCTGTTAGAAAATTAAAGGCCACACTTGTGGCTTCCCTTACTTCCACAGGACAGAGCTGTACTAGATGGTTATCAACCACCTTGTTTTCACAGACAAAGGTGTTGAGGCGGAGAGGTGTGGTGATGTTGCCCATGTTACAGCTAGGGTATGGCAGAGGGTCGGGCAAACCACGACTGTCTGGTCTTGAAGCCTGGATGGAGATAGCACAGCATGGTGTATGGCACTGGGGTCTGGTGACACTGGACCTGGCATCTTCCAGGGCACAGAGTTGCCTCCCCAACCTGAGAGAAGCTAAACCAAATTCATGACATTCCAGAGTCCTACTTGGGCCTGGGGTGAGCCCCATTCTGTTCTGCTGAATGCTCCAGCAGGAGGGGTGCCCCAGACTTTTTCAGAATTTTGGCCCTCCTTGGGTTTTAGATAAATTAGATTAATGATACACCCATTTTGCTGATGAAATGGTAGTAAACAGGAAGAAATCTGCAAAACAATGATATGGGTATTTGTGTTCCTTCAACAGTTTTCCCCCTGAAAGCATCATCCCCATAGGGACCTCTGTTTAATGGTTCCCTGGGGAAGTCAGGAGGCCCAGGATCCCCTGGCCATGTGCTCCTCTCCCAAGCCCAGAACACCTCCAGGTGTACAGGGCAGAAGCTGGAGGTGCCCAGTATTCCTGGAAGCCCTGAGTGGGGTGGAGCAAATGAGACCAACTCTGTCCACATCCCCAATTGGACCCAGTGTATTCACGTCTCAAACTCACCAGTCCTCCGAGGTCATGGGTACCACACATGGGCAGCGTCCATGACACCAATTACAGGTGGGCCCACTGCTGGGGGAGCTTGAGGCTGGGGTTCTAATCCCAGCAGCTGCTAATGTGATGTGAGCCTTGAGACCATCCTGGTCTTGCCGGGGTTTCTGTCTCTTTCCCCGTCGCATTTATGCTGATGGCTACTTTGAGTGTTTTATAAAGTGAGAAATTATATTGCTACCATTTTATAAAGCAAATAGCGGATGGCAAGTTACACAAACTCTCAGCCCCTAAATCTTATACAGCTTGCATTTGGCATAAGTCAAAATTGACTGCATGTAGCCCAGCTAAGACCTTTTGCTCATGAGGACTTTGCAGCGATAAGCAGCGGTTTAGAACTGAAGCAAATGGGACAGAATGCTAATATGTGTCCATTCTGGATGGTGAGTCCAGGGGAGTTTGTTGTGTTATTCTCTGGAATTTTTGGTGCAATTACAATCTGAGAGACGATGAACGCTATTTTACAGTTGTGGTCTCTCCCGCATTAACTCTAAGCAAGAGCCACTGGCAGTTTTCTTCTTTAAAAGAAATAGATGGTGCCACCCCCTCCACCGTCACCTCACACAAATGATCCAATTTCCTTTACTTTAAAGATTTGATGGACCATGAAACTACTGGCACTCCTTCTTCTATAATTTTTATTAATATGGGGAAATAGATTTCTAGCACGTTCTTATCAACACTAACAGTCTCTACACCCGATTTATAGTACGGAAAATAGCATGAATTTTAAGTGTACAGAAGCCACATTCCTTGTGTAAATATCAGTGTGCTTTTCTTTTCTGTTTATACAGACTCGTACTTTTGCTTAACTCCTTATTAGTCTAGAAGGTAGAGATTTTAAAATCACGTTTATTGTAGATGAATAATATGATAGGGAGAATCCAACCTCAAATCAAATCATCATAATAAAAGTCAAGGATTTCAAAAAAAGAAGAAAAAAGTCAAGGATTTCCCCTTTATTTATTACTATTGTTTTTAGAAGCAGAATCTTGCTCTGTCACCCGAGTTGGAGTGCAGCGGCTGATCATGGCTCACTGTAGCCTTGAACTCCTGGGCTCGAGAGATCCTCCTGCCTCAGGCTCCTGGGGAGTTTGGGTTATAGGCGTGCACCACTACACCTGTCTGATTTTCCCTTACAGGGGTTCTCAACCTTCCTAATGCCACAGCCCTTTAATACAGTTCCTGTGGGTTGTGACCCACAGGTTGAGAGCTGCTGCTAGAAGCTCCTTTTCACCTTGCATTCTCTGTTTCTTATATTTGTTTGCATGGTGGGCTATTTTGATTTTTTTTCTTGCTGGTCATGGAAAACGTTCTGCAGTTTTATACGAGCCTCATGTAACAATTGATGTACATAAGGTGAAATTTGTTCAAGTCCAGCGTGGGTTAGCTCTGCACCACCTACTGGTAGATATGGGGATTGCCTTGTTTTTCAGGTATTCAGAGCAGCCTCCTCTCCCCACTGAGTCTGGGGAGGGGATTTGTTTGGGAACCAATAATTCACAAGACAGTACAAGCCTCAGAGTGACCTAAAGCTAAAGTCCTTGCTGGGGGAACCAGAATTATAAGGCAGGAGCAGTGGATCCAGGGAAAAGGAAACAGTGTGAGCAGGACAGCATCTGGTGGAGCACTTGGGTACACCTGCAACTCAGGGATATGTGGACAATGGGTATTTTGTAAACAAAGGGACCTTTAGCTACAATTTCCTATTCTTGCTATGTATAGTGACTTTGGGGTGACTTTTGGGACACCCTGTAATTTACAGATAAAGCAGAAAAGCCCAGGGTGGGTGCTGTGTAAGCCACAGAGTGGGTAAACGGCAGGGAAGGGAACTGCAGGCCCATATTCGCCTCCCTGATCAATCTGTGCCATTTCTGCCCCTCCACAGCTGCTTCTGGACGCCTCAGTGTAACCTGCCCTGACACCAAGAGTGGGCTTGGTTGCATCATTTGCTTTGTCTTTTCCTTTTTGCAGAGCAGGGAAGCTGTGAGGTGCATGTGTGAATGTCTGTGTTCGTGTGTCCCCAGCGCTGGTAATGTTTTTGATTGTGCCCGGCAGTTTGTCCAGCAACGTGACCCATCAGTTCACGTCCCCCGGGGAATTCACTGTGTTTGCCGAGTGCACAACCAGTGAATGGCATGTGGCGGCTCAGAAGCAGGTGACAGTGAGAGGGAAGATGGAGAGACCCAGGGTGACAGGGTGCTCCGGCCTGTCCAACTCGGGAGACAGCCCCCTCTGCCGGGCTGTCTTTGGGGAGCCTCTGTGGATTCAGGTGGAGCTTGATGGAGGTAAGTCTGCACACCTGGGCAGGTCAAGGCAAACTGTGGCATCACTGATTTCCTCCAATTCATCCACCTCCTAGGCTTCAATGAGTAATAATGGCAAACACTTACCTAGTCCATCTTTTAGCTACTATTTATTCATTTATTGAGCACCTAAGTGTGTGCTAGGCACTATTTTAAGTGCTTTCTGTGTGTTAGACCACTCAATATTATCAAATATTATCTCCATTTTGCAGATGGAGAAATGGAGGCAAGAAAAGTTACCAAGGCTAGAAAGCTATTGAGAGCCCTCAGCCTCCCAAAGGCCCTTCGTTGCGCACCATTGCCTGTCACAAGAACTGAATTTCCAAGTCACAAATTGTTGGGCAAATCTGAACAGGACTGAGGGTAGCTCCCAGCTGGGCCTGTGCCACTCTCAGCACAGCTAATATCAACTAGCTTGGCACAGCCAAGTTGCACACAGTCAAGGCTGATGCTCCCATGCACCCACATATACGGTCGTGCCCCCAGTTATGGCCAAGCTCCATTCTGATTGGTCACTGTGTCTCTTCTGATTGGCCACAGTCCACTCAAATTGGTCATCATGTCTACTGTGATTGGTCAAGCTGTCCATTCTGATTGGTCGTGGCATCCATTCTGATTGGTCATAGTGCCATTCAGATTCATCAGAGCATCCAATGAAGCGTTGGCTGTTAAATATTTAATTATCACCTCTCTGTCAATAGAGACCTTCCTGGCTAGGACCCATCCTCACCCAGGGCTGCATCCTTCCTGAAGCACAGGCCTAGTTTGAGATCAGGATGGGGCTTGTTGGTGTGAACGGTGTGGCACAGCCCTAAAGAAGTGAGCACAGGGCTCAGGGTGACCTCACACACCACCTGGAGCCTCAGTCACAGCAGCGACTTGACCCAAGCTGTAGCGGGGCTTTCACTTGTGCTTAGGGGATGACCGACTTTCTGTTCTCATATGCTTGCTGGCTCAAGACAGCTGATGTGCACCCGAGGAAACGCAATCCTTTGTTTATTTACTCAAATAGAATTTACTTTAAATAGAATTGAGTGCCTGCTCTTTGCCAGGTGCTGGGGAGGTGGCAGTAAATGTGAAGGTCATGCTTCCTGACCTCATGGGTCTACCATTGTCATCATCGCCATCAACAACATCATCGTCATCACCATCATCATCACCCAAGCAAGAATCCTTGTCCTTAAGTGCACTAGTTTGGCTTCTACTGGAAAGAATCTGAATTTGTTGGTGTAAATCATATTTTAAGAGTCAAACACAATATGTGGCATCCAGTTAGGATAACCATCTCCAAATGACAAGGGAGCCCCGTTCTCCACTCAAACAGGCTGAGCTCTCCTGTCCACAGAGTTCCAAGCAGGCACCAGAGGAAATGGCTTCACCTGCTCCTGCTGAAAATCCGGGGCTACCTGTTAGGCACCTACATTAGCCCACACCCTTAAGAGATGCTCCCTTCTTTGGGCGGTGCCTGTGGCTCAGTGAGTAGGGCGCAGGCCCCATATACCCAGGATGGTGGGTTTGAACGTGGCCCCGGCCAAACTGCAAAAAAAAAAAAAAAAAGATGCTCCCTTCCCAGCCTTCCTTCCCCCCAGCCTTCCTCGCCCCAGGACATCCCTGGCAACATAATGTTCTTATTTACTTACATGAACTTTTAAGTTCTCAGATAATACAGGTAGTATAAAGAAATTAGAATGTGCAAATGAGCAGAGAGGACCCAGAAAGAAAAAAATTACTCATTAGCCCAATGCTCAGGGATACTGGGTTATCCCTAAATATTGATTCACCTTTAATATTTAGAGAGGGGGCACATCCTTACATATTTCTTTGTATCCATTTTATTTTTTGTTTTTGAGACAGAGTCCCACTCAGTCGCCCTAGGTAGAGTGCTGTGGCATCATAGCTCACGGTAACCTCAAATTCATGGGCTCAAGAGATGCTCTTGCCTCAGCCTCCGGAGTAGCTGGGACTACAGGCATCTGCCACAACTCCTGACTAGTTTTCTATTTTTTAGAAAACTAAAAAACTAAAACTAAAAAGTTTTTATTTCTCATTCTTGTGCAGACTGGTCTCAAATTCCTGAGCTGAGACGATCTACCTGCCTTGGCCTCCCAGAGTCCTAGGATTATAGGCATGAGCCACTGCACCTGGCCTATTTCTTTGTCTCTATAGCCACATCTGTGTCTATATCCAAGATAGCTTCAGAGACTGAGTCTGAACTACCATGGTACTATTGAAAGACTTGGGGCAGAACCCCCCACTCTGCCCGGAGCTCTGACCACCCCAATCAACCGCAAGAGACGTCGCTTGATGCAAAAACGCAAGAGGATTTTTATTCCAGCATGCTGGGACTTGACTCACAACTCTTTTAGGAGCCGAGAAGTCAAGCCCCGCACAGCAGTTTTTTACAAGCTTATAAAGGCAAAAACTACAAAGTAGGCGGGAATAGCAGACATGCCAGGGGCTCTAACAATAAAGTAAGAGGGAATAGACACAGCTGGGGCTGTAACCAGATAAGAACTCTGGTTCATTATTCAACTGTCTTAAGACAAGACTAACAGTCAAATATTTGCTTAATAGTAAACATTTGCTGCAGCTCCTGGGGCTATCTCCTGGAACAGTTACAAAAGGTCACATTCCTATGGTAGGGAGTGAGAGGTGGTCACATTCCTATGGTAGGGAGTGAGAAGTGGTCACATTCTCATGGTAATATTTTCTTTCACTATCATCTGCGTGGTAGTAACTAACATTCTTAAATTTTTCTTACCCCACATAGGAACAAGGGTGACCTATTCTGTGCTTTTGGGTAATATAACCCTGGCTGAGTCCACCACCCAGAGGGGCGCATTGTCATCCAATCTGACCCTGGACAGAGAAATTCAGGAACGGATGGGCCCTGGGAGGCACCACCTGCAGATCCAAGCCATCAGCAACACCACCACCTCCTCACCCTCTCAGAACATCACGGTCCACTTCCTGGAGCTGCTGTCAGGGTTGCAGGCCTCCTGGGCGTCAGACCATCTGGAGCTCGGACAGGACCTGTTGATCAATGTCTCAGTGGCTCGGGGCAGCCCGGAGGAGCTGACCTTCCAGTTGGCAGGACTCAGTGCAACCTTCTCCCATGAGGAACCGAGCTTCGGGGAGCCATTTGGGATCTACTGTGTGGCTGTCCCGGTGGAAGGTACTTGTGCTTGGTGGCTCCCCTTCCAAACTTCCCTCCTCTTCCCTCCTGACTTGGTACCCAGGGTCCTGCCAGTGGGTACTGGGCACACACGGCTCCCAATATCCTGCCTGGATCAAAAACTAAGGAGGAGACAGATGTTATCTGCCTGTGGGGAGCTGATGCTTCAGGGGTTCTCAAGTTTGACGCTTCTGACCTTCGGGGGCTGAATCGTTCTTTACAGTTGGGGGCTGTTACTTTGGGAGTTTTAGCAGCATCCACTAGATGCCAGTAACACCACGGTTCAAACCCCAACAACCAAAAATGTCTCCAGCCATTGTCAAATGTCCCTGAGGGGCAGAGTCACCCTATTGAGAATGACTGGAAAAAAGCAGTTATATTTGGACTTCTGCAGAGGACAGAGTCCATGGGGGTGGTGGTGGTGGTGGTGTTGGGTTAAAAACTAAAGGGTGGGAGAGATGGGGATGGAGAGAGAAAGTGTCATCATGCCGCCTGGCTGGGGGACAGACTGGCTGGCACCAGCCAGGGCTGGAGGCCACAGAGCACATTTGCATTTAATCTGAAAGGAACAGAGAGTCTTTGAGAGCCGGCTGTGAGATGAGATCTGCAGGCAGGAATGTGTTGAGAATCTTGGGGTCTCTAGCCACCTGCCTGCAGCTCGCCCCCATCTCATAGGTGTATTAGGAAGTGAATGATACGCCTTCAGCAAGGGGCTTGACAGAAGAGTCAGCAAAAGGTTCTAGAAGCAAACCACTGGAACTTCACTGGGTATCTGGGGTCCAGCTTGAAACAGGAAGAACCCAGCATTTGCTGAAACTGGAAAATACACATAGTACACAGGCTGTAATCCAAATGCAAGTTTAATTCTGTCTCCTATGAAAGTAACTCCTATAACAGGGGAAGTTTATGTCTCAGTCATCCGTAAAATCTTTGGCTGCCTTGTGACATCTTTGCTCCCTCTGAGGTGATCAGCAGACGTCTCCTCCCCCTAAAACCAACAGATATGGACTCTTCCAGGAGTTGCAGGGTTGAGAGGAAGGACAGGGGACAGGATAGGAACATTTGGCCTTGGCGGTGCTGGCCTAGCAGAAGTTTGAAGCTGCCTCTTTCAAGCAGGAGCAGCTCTGAGACCCCAGCTTCCTGCGCTGGGTGTGTGTGCGGGGGTGATGCTGTCCCTCTAGCTGGCCACATCCAGTGGCAGCTTCTCCCTGGCCACCTCCCTCTCTCTGCTGCACGCTCCTCATTCTCCAAGCTCTCTTCACATTCCTTCTCACCAAGACCCACATTTGGCCCATAGAAAATCCTTACCTTTTTTTTGGCTTAAACAACTAACATGTACTTCATAAAGTTCTGTAGAAGTCTAAGACTAAGGAACTGACAGATCCGATTCTTAGCCTGTTTTTTGGCCTGCGCCCAGCCAAATGCAGTTACCCCCTCCCAAACTGTCCCTTCCAGGGCATGAGGAAGGAGGTTGCCCAGGGGTTCTCATACCTCAAAGAGTACATGTCAAGTTTTCCAGGGGAGGGTCCCCTCTGAAGACCCTCTCCCTACACTTGAAAGGAGGAAAAGGTACCTCCCCACCCCTCCCCACAAGGGGAGAAGGGATGGGACACACCGGTGTGAGCAGGTGTTCTCGGATGGATCTTATACACCCTTCTCGTCCCTCTCTGCTCTCTCAGCCCTTCGTCCAGTCCTGTCGTGTCTTTCCCTCTGGGAGATCCCTTGTCTAATCTGACTAATGGCATTTGTGTATCCTTTGGGGTTTGCTCTAGCCCTGGCGCCCTCCCATGAGCCATTTATTTCTCTCGTGAGGGTGAAGCAACACCGCCCCATGCCCACAATGCCCACATGCTATTCCTACCATGGTTTAACACTTAACTGTCCTACATGTCTACTAGCTGATAAAGCCCTGGAGGACAGGGACCGTGACTCTTCATGTCTGTGTCCCAGAGCCTTGCACCATGTGCCTGGTATACAGCAGGAATTCATTCAATGCTCCGAGGGTGAAAGATAACATGCTGTCATAGGTGGATTGGAGAGAAACAGGCTGAGAGATAAGCTAAACAGTTACGGACAACACCTGTAACTCTCGTAAGCTGAACAGTTATGGACGACACTCGGAATTATCTGTGTTTTGCATTGCAGGCACCTTTCTGGTCACTGTGCTGGTGAAGAACGCCTTCTCAAACTTGAGTTTGGAGATTGGAAACATCACTGTCACAGGCAAGGTGTTTCTACAAGGGGCCATAAAACCTGTTACCCAGGAGTTGAGGGCATTGCACTTACTTGAGATCTTGTGAGGGGCTGTTCAAAATAGGTCTCTGAATATACATCTCATTCTACAAATATTAAGAATTCTCTCTGGCTTGGTGCCCATAGCTCAGTGGTTAGGGCGCCGGCCACATACGCTGGGGCTGGCAGGTTCGAACCTGGCCCGGGCCTGCTAAACAATGACAACTCCAACAAAAAAAAATAGCCAGGAGTTGTGGTGGGTGCCTATATATAGCCCCAGCTACTTGGGAGGCTGAGGCAAGAGAATCGCTTAAGCCCAGGATTTTGCTTGAGCTATGACGCCATGGCACTCTACTGAGTGTAACAGAGTGAGACTCTGTCTCAAAAAACAATGAAAAAAAAAAAGAATAACTAACCTGTCTGGTTAACACAGTCCATAAAGGGCCAATAGGAGGGTACAAACACACACCATCGTGATCCACACCGCTACCGCCAGCTCACTAGAGTTGACCATAACCATCTCTCCTCACTGCATAGTCGGTAAGGTCAGGCTGGTAGCTTGAGATTCACTCTGGTGGGAATTTTTGCAGCCTGGGCGTGAACACTATATACATCAGGGCCTCACTCCCAACCCCTCCACTGGCAGTTAGGTACCCATTAGCAGGATGACCTGCCTCTGTCTGACTTTTAACTCCTGTGTTCTTTCTTTATTGGCAGCTGCCTCTTTCTTTACTACTAACTCCTATCTTTAGCTCAAAGGTAGACTAGATGGTTTTCTTTTGACCCATTCCCCTATGACCTGAATGTTTGCTGTGTTCTCTTTCCAAAGATAAGGGGATGCCCTGGGGACCGTCTAACTCTACCTCTTGGCAACGTTGTACAAGGTTTTCAGCCAAAGCTTGATACCCATTCTCACTGTGTTCACAGCCCCTGGCAGTCTCCAAGAACCTTCTGAAATGAAAGCTGAAGAAAAGAATGTGAGTATTTGAAAGAAAAAAGAAAAACCTTTAATCTTACATGACAAAGATATCCAAGCACTCTGTCTTAGTTTTTGAGTTTTGTTGTTCGGTCCAAGTGGTCCAAGTACCAGGAATTCCCAAGACTCTTTGTACCTTTGAAAAGAGGTACAAAAGGATTGAAACCAAGCCCAGAATGTTCTCTAACCATAACAGAATTAAGTTATGAATCAATCATAAGCTATCTAGGCTATGTAGATATCTCTTAGGTATCTTGAAAATTAAATAGTCAAGAAGAAGACACAAGGGAAATTAGAAAATATTTTTAACTAAATGACAATGATAATATAACCTATGCAAACATGTGGAATGCAGCTAAGCCATAATCAGAGGGAAATTTATAGCTTTCTAATGTAGCTTCATATTAGTCAACAGGCCCGTGTTCTTTAGTTTTCATAACAAGACTGAGTCTTTACCTCCTTATGTTGAGATTGTTCATGCATGCATTTATCCAATAACGAAGACTTATTCTGAATCTACAATGTTCGAGGCATGACATTCAGTGCTAGAGATACCCTGCCTACATCAGGCTTACTGGGTGAGACTAACAAAGAAATTAGCATGTAATTAAGAATTGTGTTAAGTGTTTAACAAGAACCTATTGGGTGCAGTGATAGCCACTCATAGGGGTGGTCTGGCAAATGTGATCAGACAAGGCCTCTAAAGAGGTGACAGTGAAGTGGGCACGTGAAGATAAGACAGTCGATGGAAAGAAGGATGAGAGCTTTCAGGGTAGGTGGGATAAGAAGGTGGGGAGGCTGGAAATGGCCTGAAGCCAGTGTGGCTGGAGCCTGGTGGGGCAGGTTGGGGGAAGAGACAACAGAAAAATAAACAGAGGCCAACCCACGTGGGCCTTAGGTGCTGCGCCGAGGAGTTTGGATTTCATTCTTAGGCCACTGGGGATTGAGTTCCACTTATTCCAGGCCAACCATTCTAGGCTTGAGCAAGCGTTGGGATTGTTTAACAGGTGCCACCAGAATTTACTCTAGAACACTGCATGCATCCTGCCAAACCTTCTTGCTATAAGCTATGTGCTCTTCATTGCTACCCAGCTAACCCTTCTTCCCCCTCCTCCTCTGGGAGCCTGTCCTCAGGGGCATCCCCCCCCCCCACTCCTGCTAGCTGGTTTATAAAGGCAACAGCCCTGCACCTTTCCTCAGGGCCAGACACAGTGATAAGCAGACTAAATCACAGCAACCTCAGGGGCAGATGCTGTCAAACCCTGGGAGAAACAAAAGCTCAGAGAATTAGAAATTGGCTGGAGGTCACAGGCAAATGATCCAGTCTAAGACTTGAACAGCCCCAGGGCCTGCATCATTGCTCAAGCTCCCCCCTCTGAAGCACTTCTCCATCTGGTTTAGTTGTCCCTTGACCTGCCTATCCTCACTGTTCCCCACAGACAAGGGCAGACTTGAGTCTCTTTATTCCTGTATGTCCAGCATCAAGCCCAGAATGGCCTCTGCTAACACAGTTGAAAGCATGGTGGACCCTGAGCCCACACTTGGAGTAAGGTGGCTTACCCAGCCATTCAGAACAACATGAGGGGAAGCCAGGCAGATGGGCTGGGCTCTCTCTTCACTCTGGGGTGGAGGGCACCCTGTGGTGAGGCTGAGTTAACCACTACGGTGTTCCCCTTGCTGGCTGCTTTTTCTGCAGAATGATAAAGGCGACGTGGAGGTGTACATGAAGCCTGGTCCATACACAGATCCTTTCACAGCGGTGACTTTGGGCTGGCCAGACAATGACAAGGATTTGCTCTTCCAATGGTCGTGTGGTAGGTGGTGCTGGAGTTCTTGGATTGTCCTGTCTCACTCAGAAGTGAAGAATATTCCCAGGTTCTAAACATGAGGACAAAAAAGTGATGAATAGCAGTCAGATTTTGCTCTTCTTTTTCTTAGTCTTCATGCTAGCATTACTTGTGCCTGACATCTTGTGCAACTTGTATGTGCCAGAGATCGCAGATTGCGTGGAAATGGGAGGAAGGGGAGAGCAGTGGTGGACCAAGAGGCTGGTTCTGGATGCTGGCAACAAGGGGTCATAAAGAATTTAAACACAGTAATAAAACCAGAATCCCAAACAATGCAAGTGAAAAAATATTCTAGAGGCTGGCAACAAGGGGTCATAGAGAATATAAACACAATAATAAAACTGGAGTTTCAAACAATGCAAGCGATAAAAATACTCTCCTCCCTTCACCGGTACGCCCTTGGCATATCATGGGGAGCATGTCTAGGGGGAGGAAGTGAGTTTGGCATTTTCCAACAAACGAAGATGGTACCATGGGAGCTCTTTTTTTTTTTTTTTTGTCACCATCAGTAGAGTGCTGTGGCGTCATAGCTCACAGCAACCTCCAGCACTTGGGCTTAGGCGATTCTCCTGCCTCTGCCTCCTGAGTAGCTGGGACTACAGGCATCCGCCACAACGTCCAGCTATTTTTTTGTTGTTTTTGCAGTTTGGCTGGGGCTGGGTTTGAACCTGCCACCCTCGGTATATGGGACCAGTGCCCTACTCAATGAGCCGTCCGTGGGAGCTCATTTTTAGAAATAGTGTCCTCCCTTTCTTAGCAGGTATATCCCAGCTTCACACATTCTCTTTTGGAAATAAAATGAATGTCGTTCACACTGTGGATATTGCTTTTGTTTTACCCTCCTTTCTACAAATTAGACTTGTGTATTTGAATGTTGTGGTATGTTCTCCATCTTGAGTTCTGTAATAACTGTGTAATAGACCCTCGGGTCATTACCATCATTGATTTACCAGTGGCCTCTAGGTTTAGGTTGTTTCAAATTATTTGCACTTATACAGAACACCATAATGAACATCCTTATCGTCCTGTCTTTATTTGCATCCGGGGTTACTTTCATAAATAAGTTTCTAGAAATGGAATAACTGGGTCGAAAGTCATGCAAAATGTTAAGGCTGTTGATGTCAATTGCCACAGCTAATATTCTTCTGAATATTAGTTCTCGTTAAGTGAATGCAGAGGGTACAATGAACGCAGAGGTGATGCACCTGATGAACTTGACCCCTGGGCATATCTGGGCATGACTACCATATGGGAGGTTGTGAGGAGGGAGGTATTGATGGAGAAACATCAGTCAACAGAGAGGGCTGGGTGCAGTGGCTCACACCTGCAATCCTAGCACTCTGGGAGGCTGAGGTGGGTGGATCGCTTCAGTTTAGAGTTCAAGACCAGCCTGAGCAAGAGCAAGACCCCCATCTCTACTAAAACAGAAAAACTAGCTGTGCGTAGTGGCACATGCCTATACTTCTAGCTACTTAGGAGGCTGAGGCAAGAGAATCCGTTAAGCCTGAGTCTGAGATCGCTGTGAACTATGACATCATGGCACTCTAGCCTGGGCAGCAGAGTGAGACTGTCTAAAAAAAAAGAAAAGAAAAGAAAGAAACTTAGGGAACAGCTAAAGTAAAGAAAGAGATGACACAGCAGTCTCCCAGATGGAGGTGCAGCCCACGGAGACATAGGGCTGTGCACAGCCTCGTCCACATGGAGTGACAGGGGTAAGGAGCTGCTGGGACAGTGTCGTGGAGCTGTTGATCCTCCTGCCACAGGCCTTCCTGATCACCAGTGTGAGTCACCAGTGCAAAGCAAGCCAAGTATCCCCTGCGAGTTTGCTCAGTCTGAGTGAAGCAAGGGTCATTTTCCCAGAAAAAATCTTCTGCAGCACCATTCCTGGAACCTGCATTACAAGTGACATTAAAAAAAAATCGAAATCTCTGTTTGGAGCTGATGCTGTTATTCATGACCACTTTGTTCTAAAAGCCCCAAACCAGAAGGTAGCAGCATGTGCCAAGTTCATGGTCATGGGTCACTGAGTCCAGCATCTGGCCATCTCTTGCAGGGCGCTGCTGGACTCAGTGGAGCGACTGTGTTGAGAGGCGGCTGCTCCACACAGACCAGAAGGAACTGGTGGTTCCACCATCCTGTCTGCCACTGCCCAACTCTGCTGTCACCCTGCGCCTGGCTGTCCTGAGAGGCCAGAGGCTGGAGAACCAGGTGGAGCGATGCCTCTACGTGTCTGTTGCTCTGGAACTCAGACCTCGAATCAGGTGGGGACTGTGGTCTAGGGATTCCTCCAGGGCTGTCATTCATTCATTCAGCCCCCAGTTTCTGAGAGCCAACTCCTGCTGGCCCTGTTAGGGACAGAGGTGAGCAGACACATCCCCATCTATTCTCCTGGGGGCTGCCATCTGGGGATCAGCCCCTACTGTGACAGCTTCCCCAACTGTGGGATCAGAGAAGGTGTTGCTCAGGAACAAAATGAAGGAGGAGGAGGAATTAGGTGGGCAAGGAGGTGCGGTTGGAGAGGGAACAGCGTGGGCAAAGGGAAGGAGCAGAGAGTCAATAGGAAGTGAAAGAGGCCAGTGTCCTGATTATGGAGAGACAGGGGCAGGAAGAGGCTGGTGGGACAGGCAGGGCCTTGCAGGTCATGTCAAGATTTTGGTCTTTTCCCTGAGAGTTCTGCAGGGAAAGCCACCTGAGGGATTCAAGCAGGTGGGACACATGCTTGCATGTTGCTTTAAAATACTCTGGTGGCAGAGGAAAGAATGGGCCAGAGGAGGGAAAGGGAGGAGGGAAATGCTGCAGGCCCCTGCAGGAGTCAAGGTGGGAGGTCAAGTTGGCTCAGCCTTTCAGCATTAAAGGTGACATTTTTTTAAATCAAAATATTTATTTGGGGCTCGGCGCCTGTGGCTCAAGTGGCTAAGGTACCAGCCACATACACCTGAGCTGGCGGGTTCGAATCCAGCCAGGGCCCACCAAACAACAATGATGGCTGCAACCAGAAAAAAAATAGCTGGGCATTGTGGTGGGCGCCTGTAGTCCCAGCTACTTGGGAGGCAGAGGCAGGAGACTCGCTTGAGCCCAGGAGTTGGAGGTTGCTGCGAGCTATGATGCCACAGCACTCTACCAAGGGTGACAAGTGAGACTGTCTCAAAAAAAAAAAAAAATATATATATATATATATATATATATATTTGGAGCTACCAATGTTATTGTTCACGATGCCTTTCTTCTAAAAGCCCCAAACCAGAAGTTGGGTTCCTGTGTTAGGTAAGAGAGCAGGCAGCTCCCTCAGACCAGGGTCTCTTTACAGGTGTGGGCAGGGCTAAGGAATGAATGGGGGACAATGCAGGGTGACAAGAGGGGAGCCCTTATCATTCCTAAGACCAGAGGTGAGACAGTGTTAGTGGAGCCCCTGGGAACAGGTGCTGCAGAAGAGGGTCCTCCCAACAGCCTCTGCTGTCAGAGAACGATCAGGGAGAGTGGTGAACAAATCCTGAGGCTCTGCTCACAGCCTCCCGTCATCAGCGCTTCCCATCCCTGGACCTGACCAGAAGCAGAGGGTGCAGGGACTCAGGAGGGGCAGACTGCAGTCTTCCGGGGCAGAGTTGGTGGTGACTGGAACAGAGGGGCAGGTAGAGAGCACCCTACACATGAGAACCTGAACAGACATGTAGAGAGAAGTAGGAAGATTCAAGAGCCATCCTGGGGGATGGACGGGACATACAGCAGATGCCAAAGCCATCTCTTATTGGCTCGACGGAATGAGTAGGACATTCAAGGAGGCCCAGGGCTCAGATCCAGACAGGGTGGTCTGTATTCCATCCACCCACATGGGACAAATCACGGAAGCTCTTTGAACCTGGTTTCCCTGCCTGAGCTATGGGACTTCTGACACATCACTCCCAGGGCTGTTGTGAGCAGTGGAAAACTAATAGCCGTGGAAGTCATTTGTGCATGGAGTGTGTGCTGTAAAGCTGCAGTGTTAGCTTATTGTTATTTGGACTAGGAAGAATCAAGAAATTGTCTTGTCTCATCCCCTCACATTGCAGGGGAGGGGGGCTCAGGAGATTAAGTCATTGTGCTGGTGACTTTTGTAAGTGGCAGGGACAGGATTCAAACCCATTGTCCTGTCTCAGCCTCAGCACTCTGCATATTCTCACCACGTGGAGAGGATGAAACAGAAATTCTGTCAAGCTGCCAACCCCTCCATCTCCATAGCAAGGCTATGTCCCAGCACTGATTGGGCAGGGTGACTTTTATTTCATTTTTCATTTGAGCAAATGCCATTTCCCACCCTCTGAAAAGACTTGAAAAGGACTGGGCAGAAGACCATCCCAGAGGTCTGTTTTAGCCCATTTTATATTGCTTTAAAGGAATAATTTGTGAAGAAAAATGGCTGGGTGCCATGGCTCACACCTATAATTCCAGCACTTTGGAAGGCTGAGGCAGGAGGATCACTTGAGGCCAAGAGTTACAGACCATAGTGGTCTGTCAACATAGTGAGACCTTGTCTCCACAAAATAAAAAATCATTAGCTAGGCATGGTGGCAGGCACCTATAGTCCCAGCTGCTCAGGAGGCTGAGGCAGGAGGATCCTTGAGCCCAGGAGTTGGAGCGAGTTGCAGTGAGCTATGATCAGACCACTGAGCTCCAGCCTGGGCAACAAAGCAAGACCCCACTTCATGGTTCTGGTGGCTGGAAAGTTCAAGCTTGGGCCCCTGTGTCTGGTGAGGGCCTTGAGCTGCTGCTTCCTCTCCTGGTGGAAGGCAAAGGGGTGCAGAGATCACATGGTGATCAAGGAGGAAAGAGAGAGAAGAGGGAGGTGTCAGGGTCCTATTAACAACCAGCTGTCAAGGGAAAGGGCTCTAATAGAGCAAGAATTCACCCACACCGCACACGCACACGCACACGCACACACGTGGAGAGGATTAATCTATTATTCATTAAGGAGCCACCTATGCCCCAACCACCTCCTATTAGGCCCCACCTTCAAAAAGGAGGATCAAATTTCAGCATGAGGCTGGAAGGGGACAAACACCCCAACCACCACAATGCCCCAAGAAGCTTCCTGGCTCTGTCCTCTGTGTGCCTTTCAGCTGTGACAAGAACTGTGGGCCAGTGGACGCTGGAGAGGACGTTCTGCTCAGGGTTGCCCTGGGAGACAGCTCCCCGGAGGTCACCTTTAGCTGGTATTTAGACAGCACTCCAACAGAGAAGGTAAGGATGGGACAACCTCTCAAAAACATGAAAAATCTATCTCCCCCTCTGATCAGCCAGACCCTTGTCACATACCTAGTGGTGAGACGGGGCAGGTCGGCCCCATTCAGAGCCCATTGCGGGGGATGTACTGCAGAGGAGGGTCAGGGACCTGTCAACAGGAGGATGGCTATAAGGGAGTGAACTTAGGAGAAATCCCGCAGCAGATGCCACTGACGTCTCAGCCAGCTCCCCTCTCCAGGCTGGCACCCCTGTCCCAGCTGCTGTGAAGCAGCCGTCGGCTAACAAATGATGGCCGTGGGGTCAGACAGCCGCCCCCAGGCCTGTGCCCTCAAGGAAGGCAGCTTCTGTGGTATAGCCTATGCTCAGAGCTGCCGGGGGAGGAAGGCGCGGCAGGCTGATTCCTCCTGAAACACTTCTCTGGCTTCCATCCTCCTCTGCCCTGCTTCTCCCCAGGAGTGTTCTCTGAGACTCCCCTTCAATAGATGACCTCCACACAGACCCCCCGCCCCCCCACCTCAGGCTCTGCTCCCAGGGAAACGGCCCCAAACACCCCAACAAGGGTGGAGCCTGGGTACGCCAGGTCAACCTCCCGAGATACAGCAGGAGCCTGCCCTCCACTCATCAGAGGTGAATCTGAAAGGCCCCCAGCAGTCAGAAGCTGTCATCGTGCTTAGATCCGGTGGCCCTGTGACAGCTCAGGGGCCCTGGATGCTGCTGTCTTGCAGGCTGAGCCCCTCCCGGATGCCTGCACACTCAGAGGATTCTGGCCCAGCTCTCTCACTCCCCTTCAGAGCAACGCCTCCTCCTTGTTGCTGAGCAGCTCCCTCCTGCAGAGCTGGGGCAAGGTCATCAGAGTCAGAGCCACAGGTGGGAAGCCTCCCTTTCACCTCCTGCCAGGGAACCAGGATAAACAGAAACATGGGGCCTGCTGGTTTCACAAGGCCAAGGGCTGTTGTGCAGGCTGGGTGTGAATCCCGCCATGCCACTTTCTACCTGGGAGATGTTGGGTAAAAAAATTGAACCTCTCACTGCCTCGATTTCCTCCCATGAGAACTAGTGATAGTCAAAACACCTGCCTTGGGATGGCTACCTCGCAGGATGAGTGCAATAACACCAGTGGTACAACCACGTCATTTTGGGGTGGTGCAACCTGCGTGTTCTGCCAGGGTAATTCAGAGCTTCTCATTTAAAACAAGCCCAGGGTGGGAAATGTAGATTCTCAAAAAGAGGGAGAATAGGGGGAAGGAATATTCTTTTTAGGAAGAATTCCTTTGGTTCTATGTTTCCCGAAGTGGCCCACAGACCACCTGCACCAGAATAAACTGGGGTTCTAGTTTGGGATCAGGTCCACCCTAAACCTTCTGAATCGAGTCTAGGCTGAGGAATTCATTTTAATGGGTAAAGTTTTCTTCAGAATACTTCCAGGCATACTCTCTTTTTGAAAGCCTAGGTGACTATTCCAGGCCTGTGAGGTGTTGCTACAGCTCAGCTGCCGGGGTCTAGGAAGATCATGGGCTTCAGGGTGGGATCAGCCTGTTTCAAGATCCTGGTTTTGTTCCTTCCTGACTCAGTGATCTTGAACATGCTATTGTTTCCCGACTTGCTGCCTTTTTACAAGATCTCCAAAAAGAAGTTGTTGTTATTAGCCCCATTTGATAGATGAGAAACTGAATCTCAAAAACACCAAGCCTGGCCAGGCCTGGGGGCTCACACCTAAAATCTCAGCACTTTGGGAGGTTGAGGCAGGAAGATCATTTGAGAACGGGAGTTTGAGGCCAGCCTGGGCAACACAGCAAGACCTCATCTCTAAAAAAAAAAAAAAAAATTACAAAACGTAGCCAGGCATGGTGGCACAAGACTGTAGTCCCAGTTACTCGAGAGGCTGAGGCAGGAGGATCACTGGAGCTCAGGAGTTTGAGGTTGCTGTGAGCTATGATGATGCCACCGCACTTCAGCCTGAGTGACAGAGCAAGACCCCAGACTTAAAAAGAAAAAAAAAATCTCATAAAGATAATGCAACTGTCATGCACCCATTAAAAATAAAATATTTTGGGCAGTGACTGTGGCTCAGTGGGTAGGGCGCCGGCCCCATATACCTAGGGTGGTGAGTTCAAACCCAGCCCGGCCAAACTGCAACAACAAAAAAAAAAGCTGAGCATTGTGGCGGGCGCCTATAGTCCCAGCTACTCGGGAGGCTGAGACAAGAGAATCACCTAAGCCCAAGAGCTGGAGGTTGCTGTGAGTTATGTGATGCCATGGCACTCTACCGAGGGCAATAAAGCGAGACTCTGTCTCCACAAAAATAATAAATAAATAAAATAAAATATATTTTTAAAACTAAAAATCAAAGTCTAAGGTCACTTGGTTAATAAATCGCAGGACTGAAATTCAAGCTCTGTTCTCTCTGTCTTCCCATATTTCTGCCCAATGTCTCAAAGTGAGACCCTCAGGTCCCTTGCATCAGAGAGGCGTTAGACATGTAAATTTCTGGGCATCTCCAGCAAGGTCTCAGGCTCCAGTTCAGGAGAGGGGCCCAGGAATCTGCATGTTTAACAATCTCCTTGGGTGATCCTGAAGCCTGATTGCATTTGCAGAGCCCACATGCGCCCCTAAGCACCATCTGTCTTCTCCTCTAGCACTGACCAGAGATGCCTTCGGGGAGGATACCTATGTGGTCAGCACCCTGCCTACCCCCGAGGTGCCTGCCTGCGCCATTGCCCCACGGGAGGGAACGGTTCTGACAAGCTTCTCCATCGTCTGCAATGCCTCCGCCGCCCCCGGCCTCCTGCAATACTGCTTCTGCCTGGAATCAGGTACTGCCAAAGGACACTGCTCCCCCCTTAGCTCCTGGGCTCATCCTCTCCCAGAACAGGGACCCCTCTCGCTCCTATGCCCACAAAAGGTTGGCAGGAGGGTGATGCCCCTAATCCTTGGCCCCCACCCCCAAGGCACCGACCCACCCAGCACCCCACAGAGACATGAGAAGCAGGTCTTATCAGTGGCTCTTCCACAATTGGAAGCCAAAATGTTCTCTGTCCTAGCATGGGAGACGTTGAAAGGGAGAAGTGAGTGAGGATACCCACCAGAAAGACCATTTGGGGCCACCACCAGCACAGCATCCCCAGCACACACACTCGGAGTAGCTGTGACCCCTTGGCACTCCAGAACTATTCAGGAGAACAGAAATGGGTTGGGATCCTGCTTCGAGGGTGGCGCGAGGAATGGCAACATGGCAGGACCTGCTGAGCTGGAAGGAGAACGTTTTTGCAAAGGTTTATGCAGGCGCCGAACATGGCAGACCTCCCCACATTGCTAAGACCCTGCATGGCCTCCCTCCCATCATGCTAACAACCCATCCCCCTGGCGTTGGCCGGACAGGCAGGGAGAGCAGCCCCAGTTGTGTTTGTTCACCCAGTTTGGTGAACAAACTGGGCGATTGGTGCCTGGAGGGTTCATCTGATTCCTTGTCTCCTCCCAGTGGGGTCTGGCATTGTGTGGCCCTCATATGGGCTCCGAAATGTCCTAATCAGATTGTAACTTTCCTGTAAACTTGGGCATTGGGAGTGTTGCTAGGATGCTCCCAATGTCCAGCATCAAATGTCCCGATGATGTAAGTGCTGTGCCGTGTTTAGGGAGGGATGGGCCTAAGCGCTTCAGCTATGAGGAAGTGCACTTTTCATGGGGCCCTGCCAAATAGAAGCGGAAATGCAGGGCCATTAAGAAGACTGGGACTGGGGCTGAGCCTGGGAGGAAAAAACTACAAGCAGGGTCAGTAGATTTCATTTTGGACCCAAATCTCACCAAGGGAAGAGATCAGGACAGCTGTCCTACTTCTGTCCTGCCTGGTGTGGGTTACCAAGAAGGCAGGAGAGTGTGGCCAAGGAAACGTGAGTTTCGATGGCAAGTCAATGGTGTCATGACTGCCCGCTGTACAATGACTAGCGAGCCCACTGATGAGTCGTTGCTATCTAATCATACAAAGGGCATTCATTTATTCATTCATTCATTTTTACAACAAATATGTATTGAATGCCAGGCTCTGTTCTTAGTGCCTGAGATAAACAGCAGGGAGCAAAACAGTGACAGCCCCTTCCTGGTGACATGGCCGAGACAATGGGTAAACAAAGACATACGCGGTGTAGGAGTGACCGTTTCAGAGACAGCAATTAGGGAAGGGCTTTGTGAAGGAAATGACACTGGAGGGAGCTTGCCTGCCTTCTGAGCTCCCTCATCCCTCCTCTTCCCCTTTCTTCTTATCATTTGGTTTAGTGCCTTCAAGTTTTTAAATAGTCAATGGGTTTTTTTTCCTGCAGTTTCTTCCAGATCTTAGTAAATTTATTGCATAGTTACAGTGACCTGCACTTACTTAGAGAGGACAGTGAACCAGTGTGCATGGTGGTCTACTCCCTGAAAGCGTGGAACTCCAAGTACCTGCCCTGATGTCAAGAGCTGTGGCTTTTGTGTCCTGGTGACCAGACTCTGCCTGAGTTGCTATGTTCCTGGGGCTTGGACATGCCCCCGCCCCCCAACAGCTGGTCAATTTTTATTTTGTTAGGTTCCTGCCTACACTGTGGCCCCGAACCTGTCCTCCCATCCATTTATCTGCCACTTGGAAAAGAAAACAGTGACTTTGTGCTGACGGTGGTCATTTCTGTCACCAATCACGCCGGGGACAGACAGCAGACCTATGCAACAGTTAAGGTAGGCGGTGGTGTGGCCACTGTTTGTTTACTGAGAAAACTTCCTGACCAGTGTGAACCTCACCTGAAGGGTGGCCAGATGGAGGGCAGCCAAAGGCATAGCTGGATGAGCCACTGATTCATTGATTTCTTCAACAAACGTGCACAGAGCTTCTACTTTGTGCCAAGTCCTAGGAACACAGCTGTGGACACAACAAGACTAACTAGTTTTTACCTGGGCACATTGTATGACTTAGTGGCCAGGACATGGGTAGGATTGGGAGCTGGGGCAGGGATAGCCAGAAGGACACTGGCATGAGTCAGGCCAGTGCATTCAGAGAGCTCAGAGGAAGGAGGTGCCAAGAGAGCCAGCAGGGATGCAAAAATGAAGCTTGGATAAAATCCCAAGAAGATTTCAAGGGTCAGAAGCCAGGTGGAGGTGGAAGGGATTGAGAAGCAGATGAGCAAGCAGTGATCGGGGCAGCAAGGACTTGCCAGAGGCTCGAGTTGAGCAAGGCTTGGCTCTGGTGCCTGTACAAGTGGATAGCTGCCCTCCAGCCTCACGAAGTCCCCAAGAGCCTCCACACCAGGCTGGAGGCATCCAGGCCCGCTTGGCTTCCCTACATGAAAACCTGTGACCTCAGACCTCAGGTCCCTGAACGAGGACCGCTGAGCACATTCCCGGCTTCCCAACAGGTGAGACTTGGAGACGTGCAACTTGAGGATGGAGTATTCCAGGCTGCCGTGTCAGAGAAAATCAGCACCACTCTGCAAGGCAAGCATGGCCCAGAGAGGCTCCTCCAGCTGGCCAAGTCTGTGTCCTCTGCACTGAACCAGGAGCGCCAGAGCCAGGGCTCTGGCCAGCAGCTAAGAATGGACACCAGACGGAAGGTGCTCCCAGGGGTTCCTTTCACACACTTCCACCGGGGCCCAGGGTCTGTGTGCAGCCACTTGGGTTTAGGGATCAGAGGCCTGTGGCATCTCCCACGTGGTTGACATCACCTCCCTCTCTGGTCCTTGCCAGTGACGCAGAGTGATATAAATGACCTTGACAGCCTGATTTCCTGACTTGCCTTCATGGAATCACAGGCTTCTGGGACCAGAGGGAAAGTGGAGAGCATTGCCCCACATTTAGTGCTAAATACCCTTCGTACAAAGACAACAGAACCAAGGCCCAGAGGGGAACAGTGACTTGGGGTCAGTTACATGGGTAATGCTTTATAGTTGGCGTTCAGATGTTGTCCCAGCTTTGTCACTTACTGCCATCTGCATTGTCACCAGCCAGGGACTGAACCTCTCTCAGCCTCAGATTCCCTCTCTGAAAAAGAGAGAAAAGAATACTGTTTCCTGGGAGGCACCTGTGGCTCAAAGGGGTAGGGCGCCAGCCCCATATGCTGGAGGTGGTGGGTTCAAACCCAGCCCTGGGCAGAAACTACCAAAAAAAAAAAAGAATACTGTTTTCCTCACAAAATGGTGGGGAGAGTTAAATATGAATTATAATCCCAGCAGCTAAGGGTCAAACTACAAAAATTGCCCACATTTAGCCAGTTTTAAATCACAACGTGGCCATTTCATATGTTACCATCTGAGAGTCTGAACAATGATCGCAGAATCTGTGATTATGTCCATGCTCGGCGCATACACACACATACCCCTGCCAGGCCCAGAGGACAGAAGAAAAACTTCTGGGCCCCTGGAGGGTTTGTAGGGGAGTCCTCTAACATGGTGTGGGATGCAGGCAAGTACTTAATATAAGAAGCAGCGGCTGTCAGAGTTATTGGCCTACAGAAAGCAGTTAACACACATCGAGCACCTTCTATGAACTGCCAGACTCTGAATTAGGGCTCCATGGATGTGTAATCCCCACAACCACCCTAGGAGGTCAACTATGAGGTCCCTTCTTTGTTATAGATGAGGAAACAGAGGCCTCGTGAACCAGAGTGGCTCGCCTGGGGCCCAGTCTAGTAGGTGAAGATGGAGATTTAAACCCAGGTTGGCTCTTCCCCCCTTCACACTCCAGCCTTCTGTCTCAAATTAGCAAACCCCCTACCATACACACACGCACTCACATGCAGGTGCTTACATGCACACACGTGCACACATGCCTGGCTCTCGTTCTTGGCTGTATTCTTTCTGTGTGGCACCCGTGGCAAACTTCCCTATGGACATCTTGGGGGTCCCCAAGCCTAGAGACCACACAAGCAAACCCAAGGTCTCCCCATGAGCTGTCAGGGGCCTGGCAGGTGACAGAGGTCTAACTGTGCAACCGAGGAGATCGTAACAAGAGCTCTGTTGAGACAAGCATGGGCAGGGCTTAGGGAGGAGAGAGCACGCAGGACCCCAGGGGCTCCCTGATGACCAGAATCAAGAGGCAGCAGCTGCCCGGAGTCAGAGCTCCCTAGCAGGTGGTTTTCAGAGAATGAGGCAGCCAGCCCGCTGTGACCTGGGTTGGGGGCATCTGGAGAGTAAACCCCACCCCTCTCCTGCTGGCCCTTCTGCTGGGTCAGGAGAGGGTGCCATTTCCACATAGCCCCAGGGAACACCCCAGCCCTATGAACTGCCAGGATACAAAAGATGGAGGAGAATCTGCAGGAGCAAACAGGAGATTATATGTGATCTGAGTTTCCCTTCTGGAAAATTCTGGGACGAGGCTCCTAACATGCAGGCCCGTTCTTGCCACAGCCTGCATGGCAACCTGTCTGCGCCCAGAACTGCTGGCAACTCACCCAGACCCTGCAGCTGCCTTGAAAGCCCGTGTGTCAGAGTGAGGTGCAGCTCAGTGGGGTCGTGACAGGGGTTGCCACGATCCACATCTAGCTACTGAAATCTAGGTTAAAGTTGCTTAAAATTAAATAAAGTTACAATTAAAGATCTACTGGGCAGGGATGAAATGAGATTCTTAGGGATTTTCTGACATGGCCTCACTAGTGCGTTGTGGCCAGTTCAAGTCTCCTCGTCCCCTCCCCTGTGAAGGCACGCAGGGTCCCCAAAACTCCAGCAAGGCCTCCTACCCATACTGGGACATTTGGATCACAAGTGCCACCCTGAGACCCCACTTACTTTTAAATAATGCCGAATTGTGCAGCTGTGGTCTGAGGATTTGGAGAAAGCCTGAGACATCATGTGTGGGTTTCCCACAGCTGCTGTAACAGGTGATTACAAGTTTAGTGGCTGAAAACAACACAGATTTATTCTCCTTCAGTTCTGGAGGTCAGAAGATTGAAATGGGTCTCACAGGCCAGAGTCAAGGTATGGGCAGGGCTGCGAACCTTCTGGAGGCTCCAAGGGAGAACTGTTCCTTGCCTTTTGCAGCTTCTAAAAACTATAAGCACGGGCTCCCAGCATCTTCAAAGCCCTCTCTTCCCCTTTCCTCCCCTGCTCTCCTCTCCCTCCTCTTCCTCCTCTTCTCTCTCTTTCTGTCCTCCCACCTCTGCCTCCATCCTCATATCTGTTTCTCCGACCTGGATCCTCCTGCCTCCCTCGTAGAAAGCCCTTGTGATTACATGGGCTCCACCTTTTAATCCAGGACACTCTCCCTGTCTCAGGATCCCTAACTATATCAAATCTCCTAAGTGATTTTGATGAGGTATCTTTTGCCACATGAGGTAACACGTTCCCAGGTTGCGGGGATTAGAATGTGGGCATCTTTGGAAGGCTGTTATCCTCCTACCACACCTCCCCTGAGGCAAACCGAGCCCTGAAGGACTTCCAAAAACCCCAGATGACCCCGGTCACTCCTGTGACCCCATATCTTTCTAAAACAACCTCATGGAGCCACTGGGATTACATTTCCTCTCCCTGCCTGTCTCGCCCTGTGCCAAGGTCAGAGAGCGCGTGCTGGGGTCACTGTCTATGGTCACTGCCAGCCTGGAGAACATGCAGCAGGTGCAGGGGCTGGCGGAGGCGCTGAGAGAGGTGACCCGCCACAGTGAGGAGCTCACCCCCTTGGCCCAGGTGAGTGGCTCCCCTACCCCCTTGAGCCCACCAAGAACAAGACACCCTCTTCCATGGTTGTGGGGGGCAGCCCAGCTGGGCATAGATCCAAGGGGCCCCTCAGTTATGGGGCTCTCCCGAGGCCACCAAGCACTCCGCCGCTGTCCGTCCGCGGTCCTGCATGGGTAATGCATGGGATGGTGTCTTCCGCTGGGAGTGAGGGCCTGTCTGTCCATGCGCGCTCTTGTCACCGGCTGCCCGACAACTTGAGGCGGGTAACGGAATCTCATGAATCTTTGGGTGCCAAGTGCGCGTCCCGACATTTCTGCTGGGCACCCATATCCCCCAACTTAGCACACACAGCCCCTGCCTTTCCTTGCCTGGAGGACTTCTCTGACCCCAGGGCCCACCCTACCTACCCACAGAGCAGGGAATTCATGCAGCACTCAGCAACTAATGGGTGTGGGGTACCTGTACCCTCCTGATGGGTAATTATGAGCAGGACTGAGCCCCAGGAGACGGGGGCGGGCCCACCCCTGTACTGGCTTCCACCCTTCCCTTTCTTTTCCCCACCAATGTTTCCCTGATCACCCCTAAATAAATGACTTGCCCTCAAATCCTTGCCTTGGGATCATCTTGTTGGACAGCTTAAATTAAAACCCTATGTTTGCAGGGTTATGTCAGCCAAGGGTTTAAAAGGAACTATAAAAACAGCGAGAGGGGAGAGCCACCCTCCCCCTCAGCTCCTCCACCCAAAGCTGGTCTCTGTCTCAGGGCCGTGGTGCTGCTGCTGTCACACTTCCCCCTCACTCTCCCATTCGCTCATCCCGCTATTACGTGAGTACACCCTGCGTGTACACACACCTGTCTGCACTCACCCCCGTCCTCCTATTCACTTATTCACACGTTGATTCGTTCATTCATCCCACAAGCGGTTCCTGAATTCCAGTATGTGCTAGGTTCTGATTGTGCAACTTGTTGACAATTCAGCAAATTACACAGATACGACCAGGCAGCTGAGACAGCAGACATTAGATAAATAATTTCACAAATACATATGTAGTTACACAATTGGAAAAAGTGCTATGTCCGTCCATCCACCCTCCTATCCACCCTTCATCTATCCAGTCTCCTTCCTACTCATCCTTCATCCCTAACCACCTATCCATCCTTCATCCATCCTTCATCCACCCACCTATTGACCCACCTATTCACCCTCCTATCCATCCTCCCATTTATCCCTCCTTCATCCACCTACCCATCTGTCCATTTTTCTGTCCTTCACACATCCTTGCATCCTTCCATCCATCCATCCTCCATCCATTCACCCATCGTCCGATGCTCCCTCACCGAGGCCCACTGTGTGCTGTGTACAGGGTGCTCTGGGGAGGACTCAGGGTCTGACGAAGATACTGTGCTGAAGAAACTCAGAGCACTCCAAGGAGGGAGGATCCGGCCTGGGGTCAGAGACACAGGCAGCTATGTGCCCGCTCCAGCCCAGCTCCCCCCGGGCTTGTGCCCCTCCAGGCTCTCCTCCACTGCAGTCCTTGTCCCTCGAATGCCACCGGGGGGGGCTGTCCCAAGCAGGGGCTCACGCTGCTTTTCCTTCTTTGGGTGGACCCAGCGGGAGGCCAGCCGGGCTGTGCAGCATGTTGGTGAGGCCCTGTTGACAGTGAGTGCCAAGGCCCATCCTGAGGACCAGAGGCGCCAAGCAGCCACCAGGGACCTGTTTCAGGCTGTGGGCAGCATGCTGGAAGCTTCCCTGAGCAACAGACCAGAGGAGCTTGCAGAGGCCAAAGGCATCCAGGTGGGTGTCCCGGCCACACATGGACCTCACACGCACTGCTCACACTAGCACTTCGGGGTGGAGCTTCCTCCCCTCATGAAGAAACTGAGGCCACAGGGTTGAAATGTTGCCCAGGGAGCTGGGAGAAAAATTTCAGAGGCACAGCTTCTGGGAGGCGGTATGTGTGGTGGGCAGAGCGAGGCTCTGGAACAAGGCAGCCTGAGTTCAAATCCTGCCCCTGTCACTCAGAAGGCTGTGACTTGGGCAAGTTACAGAGCTTCCCTAAGCCTTCTTTCCTCTTCTGTAAATCAAGGCCCTCAGCCTCATCCAGGTAAGCTGGCAGCTGGAGAGGTTGGGGGGACCCCCAACCCCAAGTCTGAGTGAACTCTTGGTTCATTTCTGCAAGATCTCAGAAGAGAGGCTGCTGCCCAGAGTGGGAACAGGGCAGCCCCAGCGCTCTGGGGCGACACAGCCTCCTGGATGGAGCCGCAGAGCCTACTCTTGCTATGCCCCCTTCTTTATTGTGTGGGGCCATTGCACCAGCCAGGAAGAGCTGAAAGACAGTCGACACACGAGGATGTTTGCACGCATCGGGCACGCTCAGACTCTAATGCTCATGTACCCACACCCCAACACACACACACACTCATGTGCAAACTCACACTGGGAGGCACTTGGACACTCACACTCACACAGAGCCTCAAACCGCAATCACACACTCTCACGGCTGGCAGGGCTGTCTTCCTCCCTCCCCCCGCCTCTGCCGGTCCCTGCTGAGAGTCTCAGTTAGCTGGTGCCAGTAAGCAAAGGTGATGTAGCAGATGGGTCCACAGCGGCATTCTCCTGCCTCCTTTCCCAGACTGCCACCGTGCCCCGGCTGCTCAGAGCTGTGGAGTGTGTGCAGACTGCCCTCCTGCTGGGGAAGCTGCCCAGAGGCCCACCAGCCATGCTTACCACCCCCTCCGTTGCTGTGTACACAAACAGGTGAGAGCTGCCCCATGGGGCCCCGAGGAAGGTCTCCCCCAACATCGATCCTTCCACACCTACACCCCCCCAAGACCCGACAGGAGCTGGAGAAGTGCCGGCTCCTGTCACTGGGCAGGACTCTCCACCTGGGAAGATCCCTGCTGCCGTGTCGTGCATTTGTGCAGCACAGGAAGGGAAGTGTTGAGTGCCCAGCCCAGGGTTGGAGCCACCTGAAGGAGTCCTGACAGGTGGGTCACTCCCCAGCTGTGCGGGCCACAGGGCTGACTGAAGTAGGACCAGCCCGCCATTACCCATGTCCCAAGGATGTCTGGCCAGCCCGTGGAGACTCAAGATACACTGGCCTTGAGAGTCTCTCCATGGGGGCGTTTCTCGTCTCTGACTGCTGGCCCATCCCTGGGATGCCCTGACCCTCCACTCCTCCACCTGGGAGTAAAGGCTGGGCCATGCCACAGGCACCACTGGGACCTCTGCACTAAGCACGGTGCCAGGGTGACCCTCTTGGGTTCTGGGGACAGTTTTGCAAAGCAGCATCCTTTTCAGAGGTAGGGTCTGAAACCAAGTCCCAATCTGATTCTATAGAATAAGGTCAAAGAACAGAAAAGATGTGGCTAGGAGCCCATGGGCATCAGAGGCCGGTTGGGGTGAGTAGGGAGACAGCCCTGCAGGAAGGCCTGTGTCCAGGCTCTTTTTTCATGCAGTAAAGTTACTGGTGCCTTGTCATGTGCCAGCATGGTGCTGGGCATCGGGGGTACAGCGCTAGACACAGCCGGCAAACCCTGTCCTGGTGGAGTGTCCAGGCCAGCACAGGACATGTCAGCCACCTTTTATTCTGATTCTGCTGATAGAAACATGCAGAACCATTTCAAGCAGTATTTTTCAACTTTTTCATCTCCCAGCACACTTGACCCTAGAGTTAAACTTCCATGGCACACTTAAACTATGTTGATCAAAAAAAGAATATACTTATTATGCTTTGAACTTGTTTCAGAAATAATTTCATTAATGATCTTTAAAATTTTTCATGACAAACCTAAACTGCCCTCATGGCACACCAGTGTGCCACGGTACACCAGTTGAAAATTACTGCACTAAAGGGATGAAGATATGGCTGCCCACTCTGGGGGAAAGCCAGGCTTCCTGCAGTGCAGGAGGCGTGGGGATCCCCCTCGGATGCTGACTTTCTCCTCTCTCCCCGGCACCTCGGTTCTCTCCCGTGGCCAGAATACAGCCGCGGAGCTGGCGAGGCTCCTCTGTGCACGTCTCAGATGCTAACTCTGCAACCTTCATCCTGCCCACCGGCTCATCCCTACGCTATCTGGAGGACATCCAGGAGCTTGTGGACATAAGGGTAACAACAGTAATGATGCGGGGACAGCCCTTTACAGTCTGCAAAGCACTTCCTCCCCATGGAGGAAGTGCTCATTTATACCAATAAGGTATAAGCTACTGCTCATTTATACCAGTAGCAGCCCGGTTGATGCAAAGTATTATCGTGCCCATTTTACCAATAAGGTTCAATGATTTCCCCAAAGACGCATGTGGCCCAGCTGGGCTTCTGACCCAGAGATCCTGGCCCCAGATTCATCCTTTTTCTACTGTGTTGCTAAATTTCTCCAGCAGTCAGTTCATTAGACATCGAGCTCATCCAGCTTAGTGCCACAGCTGGGAAATGGCAAACCAGGGCTCTTTTCCATCCCCAAATTGGCACATCTGACCATTTGCTCCTTGAGGCTTAACAAAAGCAGAACAATATCTTTCTCTTAGGTATTTATTGGCTCTTTGGAAAGAAAGACTGGGATGGCCTTATATTCCAGTAACTCCTCAGCCAAAGCAAGTCTACTTGGGTTTGCTATGGCCAGCTCTCTGGGGCCACAGCCATACGGGAGAAACTCTCCAGGGAGACCAGCAGCAGCTGGAGGCAGCCTCCTCCTCCTGCCCCCACCCCCACCCCACAGGGCAACCCATCTGTCCACTCTTAGGATCTTATCATTCACATAGGGGCCTGTTCATGTTCCAGCCCCTCAGGGCTCTTACACAATAATCCTCATTCTTGGTTTCAGATGATGAGTTTCCCAAAGAGCCCCTTCCAGGCCCAAAGTCACTTTGACGTCAGTGGAACTGTTGGTGGCCTCCGTCTGACCAGCCCTAGTGGACAGCTTATACCTGTGAAGAATCTGTCAGAGAATATTGAGGTAGAAGTTAGGGGTGTCATCAGAATTCAGATGGCATTTCTGTCTTCTCTTTCAACTTTGTTGGGATCAAAAGTTGGTTAGTTATAAGAAAAATAAAGTGGCCGGGCGTGGTGGCTCACACCTATAATCCCAGCACTCTGGGAGGCCAAGACGGGTGGATTGCTTGAGCTCAGGAGTTTAAGACCAGCCTGAGGAGGGGTGAGACCCCTGTCTCTAAAAATAGCTGGATGTTATGGCAGGTGCTTATAGTCCTAGCTACTTGGGAGGCTGAGGCAAGAGGATTGCTTGAGCCCAAGAGTTTCAGATTGCTGTGAGCTATGACACTGTAGTACTCTACAGAGGGCAACAAAAGTGAGACTCTGTCTCAAAAAGAAAGAAAGAAAGAAAATGGAAAGAAAAGAAAAAGAAAGTGATTAAAGAAGAGAATCATTCAGGGCGGCACCTGTGGCTCAGTCGGTAAGGTGCTGGCCCCATACACCGAGGGGGCGGGTTCAAACCCGGCCCTGGCCGAACTGCAACAAAAAAATAGCCGGGTGATGTGGCGGGCACCTGTAGTCCCAGCTACTCGGGAGGCTGAGGCAAGAGAATCGCTTGAGCCCAAGAGTTTGAGGTTGCTGTGAGCTGTGACACCACGACACTCTACCAATGGTGATATAGTGAGACTCTGTCTCAAAAAGAAAAAAGATTTTAATGATTTTTTTCTAGTCTTCTGTAGTTTCTCATGAATAATCCCAGTTTTTACCCATGTCCCTGTTCTCATCCCTAGAGCCTGTGACTATGTTTCCCGAAGTGTAAAATGGACTTTGCAGATGTGTTTGAGTTCAGGATCTTGAGATGGAGAGATTATCTGCCAGATTGTCTGGCAGGCCCGGTGGAATCACAGGGTCCTTATACAAGGCAGGCAGACAGGGAGTTTGCTACAGAAGAGGAAAAGGTAATCTGATGGCAGAGCAAGAGGCTGGAGTGGTGGGAGGCAGGGGCTGTGAGCTGAGGGATGCAGGCAGCCTACAGAAGCTAGAAAAGGCAAGGAAGCAAGTTCTCCCCTGGAGGAGCTCTGCCAACTTCAGCCCTGGACTTCAGAACCTTAAAATGACAAATGCATCTGTTCTAAGCCGCCCAGCTTGTGGTCATTTGTAATAGAAGCCACAGGGAACTAACGCCATGTTCCTCCTGGTACAACCTCGACTTGATTGTTTCTGATGGCAGATTCTGCTGCCCCGGCCTCCAGAAAGACACAGGGAGCTGACCGTGTTGAACCTGACCAGTCCTGAGGCTTTGCGGGTGAATGTGACTTCGGGGGAGGCGACTTTGGGGATTCAGCTGCACTGGAGACCCAGCATCCGACTGACACTGAGCCTGGGCTTTGGCTACCACCCCAACGAGACCAGCTATGATGCCCAAACACACCTGCTGCCAGCAGCAGCTCCAGGTAGGCCTCCCCAAACACATGAGGTCAGAAGCCACGGCAGGGTGGTGGGGAACCTACCTGGCATATTCAGTGGTTTATTTTCTTTGGTGGCATTATTATCATTTGCCAATATTAGGTAAGTACTTACTCTGTCCCGAAGAAGCAGACAAGCACTTACAGAACTGACCTCATTATAGTCCTCATGATAACCCTGGAAAGTGGACTTTCCAGATCAGAACAGAGAGGTTAAGTAACTGGTCTGAGGTCGCACAGCCAATGAGGAGCAAAATCAGCATTTGAGCCCTTGTCTGTGTGACATAGCTCCACAGACTGGTGGGGAGTGTCCCTTCCGTGCTCCCGGTCTCAGGGGGAGACGGTATTCCTAGGACATTGGCTAGGGGTGCCACTTGCATCTTCTTCCCTGCCAAGTTACCTTGATTCCTCTCTCCTACGATGTTAGCCCTTGTCTCAATGTGGCTTCGAGCTGACCCAGCGCCCTCTTTCCTCCAGATGAGATGTCCACGTGGATCCTGAGCCCACGGGACCTGCACTTTGGAGAAGGTGTCTACTACTTGACTGTGGTCCCTGAGGCTGACATGGAGCCTGTCTCTGGCAGGGACCTAACAGTTGGCATCACCACCTTCCTGTCCCATTGTGTGTTCTGGAATGAGGTTCAGGAGATGTGGGACAACTCCGGCTGCCAGGTAAGCAGGGAGAAGGGAAGAAGAAGGTAAGACTAGGGTAGGCTTAGTCTCAGCGCGTGTGGGACCCCTTTTAGTGCCCCTGGTATGGGGTCTTGTGTCCCTCCTAGGGGAATTCACGTATGCTGTTCCCTGTGCCCGGAATACCTCCTTCCCCCACTCTAGCCTAAGCGTTGCCTCCTCAGGAAAACTGTTTTTAAGTCCTCGACTAGGTCAGATTTCCCCTCACCCCACAGTGCCAGACAGAGCCTTTAAAGGATGTCTGCCTCCTCGGGCCACTGGGAACCCCGTGAGACAGGAACAATGTGCCTTGTTCACCCCTGGGAACAAAGGATCATTGAACCAGTGGACAGTGACTCAGGAAGGCCTGCTGAGGCTGGGTCACTGAGGTAGGCCAGGGTGAGACTTCCCAGGAAATGTACTTGAGCCACATCTGTGGCTCCACGCCAGGTGCTGCGTCCCACTCTCTGCCTGCATTAGCTCATCAGGACTCCGCAGTGATCTCCGAGAGGGCTGCTATTCCCATCCTACAGGTGGTAAAACAAAGCCTCAGGAAACTCAACTAACTTGCCACAAATCCCACACCTGGAAAGTGAAGGAGCTGGGACCCAAGTCCTGATCCGTCTCCAGAACATGACCTTAGCAATACATGGCTTTGCCTCTCCAGGACTCAGCCAGGCTTGTTGAGCCCACAGAGACACACGGCATTATTAATTTAAATTAAATCTCCATCTTAGTCAGCCATGCTCCACCAGAGCCCAGACCCATGACAGTATCCTGCAGGCAGACACGGCTTCAAGACTGTCAGAGCTGTGTCTGGGGTACAACTTGCCTTCCCCTCCCACCAAATGCCCTTCTTACCTGCTCTGGCCTGGACATCTCCTGTCTGCCCTTTCGTCTCCTGCCCCCATTGCCATCTTCCTGAGGGCCTCCCAGACACCTCCCTCACTTGGATTTCCTCAGCCCCTCACACTCTGTCCAAGAACATCATCCTGATGTCAGACAGGAATTGACCACACGCATGTCCATCTGCTAGCCCAGACGGCTCTCCCTTCATGTAATCAGCAAGCACCCATGATGCACCTAGTAAAGGGATGTAATAGTAAGAAAAATCAGGCTGGGCACGATGGCTCATCACCTGAGCTCAGGAGTTCAAGACCAGCCTGAGCAAGAGCGAGACCCCTGTCTTTACTAAAATTAGAAAAACTAGCCCAGCATTGTGGCAGACACCTGTAGTCCCAGCTTCTCAGGAGCGTGAGGCAAAAGGATCGCTTGAGCCCAAGAGTTTGAGGTTGCTCTGAGCTACAATACCATGCCACTCTACTCAGGGCGGCAGAGTGAACTCTGTCTCAAAATGGAAAAAAAAATACTGCCGGGTGATCTTGGACTAGTCACTCCACCTCTCTGAGCTTTCCCACCCCAAATCTGGGATAAAAGACAGCTACCATGCATGACTGGGGTGAAACTTAGATGAGATTAGGATTATAAAGGATTTAGCGTGGTGTCTGGCACAAAGGGAGAGCCTCATAGATTAAAACGTTTTCTCTGTTAAACACTCTGAGTATGGGGAAGACAACGCGGCAAGTGAAATGGAAACCCAGCAAAAATGCACTTGGGCTCAGGATGGTGTTGGTTTGAGGACAGTATGAAGACAGGTGTAGCTTTTGGGTACAGCAATGAGTTCCTGGGTGCTTGCTATATTATTACAAATATGCACCTACTAATGCATTCATATATAAACAAGGGATGTGCAGAGGGTGGATGTGCAAATGTGTCATGCAACAAAAATTATGACTAATCCACTGTGGTATATTTGCTCATAATAGATACAGGTGCCCATATATGGATTTAGATAGGATTTAGATTTAGATATAGAAATGTAGACATCATATAGAGTTCTTTAAGGGGCCATAAGTCGGTAAATGGGTCACCAGTTTTGCATGGGCAACTGCCGCAGAATCCTTCAACCAGCCAAAGAAAGTTCCAAATGTCTTGACTGAGGCCCTTATCAGGGGCAAGGGTCTGAGAAGCTGAGCTCTTATGTAGGAATTTCCTCAAAGGTACTAAAAGTGCAGTTACCGACACCCAGGAATCTGCAGGTTGATTTCCAATGTTCCAAGGGCCCCTCCTGCTGGAAAAGGTGCGGGAAACCACTGACCTCAAGGTCTCGGTCTTCTGCGAAGATGCTGGGCACAGAGCAAGACCGGTTCCTGGGCTCCAGCACTGAGGTCACCCCTTCTGGCACCTGCTGGAGTGTCTTCTCTGAAACCCGCCCCACGCCCTCTGGGAGTGCCAGGTGTTCCCATAAGCTCCACAGCTGTGTGCCAAATGCTGGCCAGGACTGGGAAAGAGTGACAAAAGCAACAGACCAAACACGGAACTAAGTCCCACCTGAAATTCGTAATAAACTGTTGGCACCAGGCCCATGGTGGTTGGGAGGCGGTGAGCCTCTGCTGGGTGGGTCGTCAAGGTGAAGCGACAAAAGTTGCCTGTTGGGGAATGTCTGGGCACCGGCAGGTTCCTCCTCCCAGGTGCTGAGCTCCCAGATGCCAGTTCCGCACCCTCCCTCCTCCCTGCCTCCTGGTGTAACTGGGAATGCTAAGGCAGTGATGCCTGCTGGGGCTGAATTACATCTTTATCCACCAAGAGGCCCAGTGGGGTAACTGTGAGCTGGCTGAGGGGTCTAGGGGCAGCATTGCAGGGTGTGAAGCCAGAATACATTAAAATTTTCATGCAGTATTAATAAAAGTTTTCCTTCTTGAGATGGAGTCTCACTTTGTTGCCATGGGTAAAGTGCTGTAGCGTCATAGCTCACAGCAACCTCAAACTCTTAAGCTCAAGTGATTCTCTTGCCTCAGCCTGATGTGCCTGGAACTACAGGCACCTGCCACAACGCGTTGGCTAGTTTTTCTATTTTTAGTAGAGACAGGGTCTCACTCTTGCTCAAGCTGGTCTTAAACTGGTGAGCTTGGCAATCCACTTCACAGGTGTAAGCCACTGCGTCTCTCGCCATAAATTTTTTTAAAAAGAGCCCAGTGGGTCCCTGCCCTGGCCCTCTCCTGCATCCTCCCTGCCCAGCCACCACCCGTGATCACATGCTCCAGCTCCACCCACACCTTTTGGTGCTGAGATGTCAGCTCAGAGTTCAAACATTTGTCCTTCCCTTTTCTTCCTGTCGTTCCCCCAGGCCATCATTTTGCTCATCAGTGTCAGCTGATCAACCATCCTAGTTTGCCCACGACGAGGGAATTCCCAGGACTTAGGACTTTCCATTTGAAGAGCAGTAAAGTCCTAGAAAAACTGAGATGAGTTGGTCACTAGGATGTGCCCCCAGCGCCCAGCCTGTCACTGGACACCAGGTGGCATGGGCAGGGCAACACACCAAATCTGTGATCCTGGTTGCTTTAGGGAGTAAGGGACAAAGGGGACCCCAACTTTACTTTCAATTTTTATCTGAAAAAATGAAATAGATTGGTAAAGTGCATACAGCTGCCCTTTGAGAATGATGGATATAAGGATATTTGTTATAAATAATAGTCTCTGCTTTTGGAAATGAATTTTTAATTTAAAAAAAACCCTGGCTTGGCACCCTTAGCACAGTGGTTATAGTGCCAGCCACATGCACTGAGCCTGGTGGGTTCAAACCCAGCCTGGGTCGGCTAAACAACAATGACAAGTACAACAACAACAACAAAATAGCGGGATGTTGTGGCAGGCACCTGTAGCCCCAGCTACTTGGGAGGCTGAGGCAAGAGAATTGCTTAAGCCCAAGAGTTTGAGGTTCCTGTGAGCTATAATGCTATAGCACTCTACAGAGGGTAACATAGTGAGACTCTGTCAATAAATAAATAAATAAATAAATTTTTTTTTTGGCCAGAGCTGGGTTTGAACCTGCCACCTCCAGCATATGGGGCTGGTGCCTTATCCCTTTGAGCCACAGGCGCCGTCCCATAAATAAATATTTTTTTAAAAGTCCAAGGGATAATCCTGAAGCTAATTTCTCTGAAGTGCTCCCAGCCATACCCCGTTCTGTGTCCATCCCTTGAAGCCAACATCATTCCCCTCCCTGGGGCTGGAGGGAGCCAGGGAGGAGCTCCCAGCCTTCCCATCCAGTCTTTCTGGGGCTTGCAGGTGGGACCTCGTACTAGCCTCTCCCAGACACACTGCCTCTGCAACCACCTCACCTTCTTCGGAAGCACCTTCCTGGTGATGCCCAATGCTGTTGATGTCCGCCAGACCACTGAGCTCTTTGCCACCTTCGAGGACAACCCTGTGGTGGTGGCCACCGTGGGCTGCCTCTGCCTGGTCTACCTGCTGGCAGTGATCTGGGCCAGGCGGAAGGATGCTCAGGATCAGGCCAAGGTGAGGTTGTGTGTTCCTAGGGGATGGGAGGGAGGAGCAGGTGGCGTCCCCATACAAGGGTTCCAAGGGAGGGAGCCCAGGGAGGAGGTGAGAGGTTAGGATTCTCTCAGACTAGCTGGCCCCTCAGCCTCTTTACCTACAAAATGTCCTTTCTCATCAAATTATCAGGGGAATTATGCTACTGACAATTTATGGAGGGCTCACTACCTCCTGGGCTTCACCCATCGGATGCTCACGGCAGAACTATGAGAAAGGTGCCTGTGCTTGGGGGCCCGAGACCACCCTCAGCTTCAGTGATTTACTAGAAGGACTTGCAGAACTCCAAAGAGCCATTGAAATCACGGTTATGGTTTATTATAGCAAAGGATGCAGATTAAAATCAGCAAAGGAAAAGAGAGAAACCAGATGGAAGCTTATAGATGTCTCTGCCCAGAGGGGTCGTGCGGACAGCAGTGATGTGTGCCATCACATTCAAAGCATAATCATCCCTCAGTATCCACGTGGGGGTTGGTTCTGGGACCTCCTGCAAATACTAGAGTCCACCAAAGCTCAAGTCCCTAATATAAAATAGTGTAAGATTTGCACATAACCTACACACATACTTCGTATACTCTAAATAAGGCATCCTCAAACTTTTTAAACAGGGGGCCAATTCACTGTCCCTCAGACCGTTGGAGGCCTGGACTATAGTTAAAAAAAAAAAACAAAAAAAACCACTATGACCAAATTCCTATGCACACTGCACTTATCTTGAAGTAAAAAAACAAAACGGAAACAAATACAATCACATCACTTCATGTGGCCCGTGGGCTGCAGTTTGAGGACCCCTGCTCTAAATCGTCTCTAGATTACTTACAATACCCAATACAACGGAAACGCCATGTACACAGTTATTACGCTGTATTGTTCAGGGAATAATGACAAGGGACAAAAGTTTGTACATCAGCATAGACACAATTTTCCCCAATTATTTTCAATCTGAGATTGGTTGACTCCACGGATGCAAAGCCCATGGATATGGAGGGTTGACTGTGTGCCAGGAAAGCTCCCTGGAGCTTTGGGTTTTATTGGGGGGTAGTCACGTAGCACCCAGACCTTAGCTGCTCAGCCAACACCCTCCCCTAGACACAGTGTGAACCAAGGCCCCCACTGTAAATCACACCATGAGCACGAGCTCTCTGGCGTGGCCCAAGGCCTGAGGTATACCAAGACTTTCTCAGGCTTAGAGGTGACTGCCCAGCATCTGGCCAGTGGCCAGTCCTTTCTCTGGAATGTGCAAGGTTTCTCAGCAACCCAAGCTTGCTGAGCTGACCCTTTACTCCACAGCAGAGCTCTTGTCTTAAAGCGGAGGCAGCGAGGATCAAGAGGGCAATTAACTGGCCTAAAGCCACCTGGCAGGAGCCAGAATGTAACTTCTGAGCATAAGATAGGTCTGAGGATAGAAACAAGATCAAGTAAGACCTGGTGCAACTAATTGTTCACAACTGCAAAGTGTTATTATTTTTTCAATGTATGCACCATATCTGGCACATAGTAGGCCTTCAATACAGGTTTAGGAGTGTCTGGTGAAACACATAAACAGATGCAAAGTCACACTGTACAGGGCTCTGAGAAATATATGTGAACAGAGTTTGTTTGGTTCACCAGATCAAGCACTGAACGTTCTCTGCTTGATATCAACTTCATCCATTTCACCATGTGGGGACATATCTAATACGGGATGCACTTTGTGCTTTTTTATCTTCCGGATATTTTTGGCCTGACGTCCTGCTGTTGTAAAGAGCAGTTCCAGCCTCATGGAATGACCCTGTAGCACATGTGGCTTCACTCTGGCCCTTTAGCGTCCGAGTGCTCACCTCGCTCTCATCTGAGGTGCAATGGGGGAGCCCACGAGTAGGGCCCTTGTAATGCTATCCTCTGCACAGGTGAAGGTCACAGTGCTGGAAGACAACGATCCCTTTGCCCAGTACCACTACCTGGTGACAGTCTACACTGGACACCGCCGAGGAGCAGCCACGACCTCAAAGGTACCTGACCATCGGTCAGCATGTCCCACCAGCCAAGTGCTTGCTGTGTCACTGTGGAGCTGCGTTAGCACAACGGGTTTCGTGTTGTTGGATTTTTTTTCTTTTGGTTTTTGATTTTTAGAAGAAAGAACCTTTTTGTCTTTCCTTAAAATATGTTAAGCCCCTGGCGGGCGCCTGTAGCCCCAGCTACTCAGGAGGCTGAGGCAAGGGAATCGCTTAAGCCCAGGAGTTGGAGGTTGCTGTGAGCTGTGTGAGGCCACGGCACTCTACCAAGGGCCATAAAGTGAGACTCTGTCTCTACAAAAAAAAAAAAAAATATGTTAAGCCCCAATATTTAAAAAGATGGAGGACAAGTGATGAAAAGAAGTTTAGGGTCTAGCCTGTGTCTGCTGGTCAACAGTGGCTTAGACATTGAGCTTGTTACCCATAACTCAGAAAGGTCCAGGGTGGACCCTGGGGATATGAATTTTCAAGGAAGTAGGCATTCATTCATTTTTCAGTGCCAAGCACTCTGGGGGCACTGAGAAAATAATTATTGTGTGTGGGCGGGGGAGGGACCAGCACCTGCCCTATTGCCTTTGCAAATAAATATATGCAGAGTTTGGAAATCTCTCCAGGAAGCATTTGATGGGTTTAAATAATATTGAAGATGTGGGCTCAGCGCCTATAACTCAAGTGGCTAAGACTCCAGCCACATACACCTGAGCTGGTGGGTTCAAATCCAGCCCGGGCCTGCCAAACAACAATGACAACTACAACCAAAAAATAGCCAGGCGTTGTGGCAGGTGCATGTAGTCCCAGCTACTTGGGAGGCGGAGGCAAGAGAATCACTTAAGCCCAGGAGTTGGAGGTTGCTGTGAGCTGTGATGCCACAGCACTCTACCCAGCTTGAGGTTCTGTCTCAAAAAAAAAAAAAAGAAAAAAGAATAATATTGAAGATGTGAATGCAGATAATGCCAGCCCAAATCTGCATATAACTGAAAAAATAACTTAAGCAGGTCCAATGCAGGATCAGAGGGAGGGCCAAGGGGTAGTGCTTCATAGGGTTGTGTTAGTTTCTGGCCAATTCCAATGGGGCAAGGCCAGTGGAGCACAATTATCAAGCAGCATTGACTCTGGATTCCAGGTGACTCTCACCCTGTATGGCCTGAATGGAGAGAGTGAGCCCCACTACCTGTCTGACCCTGACACCCCGGTTTTTGAGCGAGGAGGAGTGGATGCCTTCCTACTGTCCACCCTGTTCCCCCTGGGGGAACTGCAGAGCCTCAGACTGTGGCATGACAACTCAGGGGACCGGCCATCCTGGTGAGTCTGGGTCCAGAAACCATGAGGGCCTACAGAGCATGGGGCCCAGGGTTGGGCACTGCACAGCTGCTGCCTTCCTGATCCTCACGAGCCTCTGTAAGACACGGGAATGGATCTCTATTTCACAGATGAGGAAACCGAGGGTCACGGAGGCCCACTGTATTTCATGGTGCACACAAAATAGATCAGTACCTTGGAGAAATGGTGGACATTGTAGCCCGGGAGTCTGGTGCCAGCCCCACTCTTGGCCCTTTTGTGCCTGACTTGCCCAAGGTCACACAGATGGCAAGTTCAGAGCAAGATCCCCCCTATCCTACCTGAAGCCAAAACTAGTGACCCAGATGAATGGTGTTTGGTCTGATCACCCATCAGCAGCTGGCAGTTTTAGAAAAACACAGCGTTTATGCTGCTGTCTTTGATCCACCCAGGGGATTAGAGTTAACACATCAGCTGTAGGTTGCTCCCAGGAGGTAGACTCTGAGATGGAGGTGAGCATGCAGGTGTTTATTGAGGGATGCCTGGAACCAGCACCTGGGAAGGGAGGGGAGGCAGCAGGGGCAGAGGGAAAATTCAACAGCAGCCCGTCCGACCCCTTGCAGTGCTTTGGAACTGTCCCTAGTTGGATATAATTGCTCAGGCCCTGATCACAGCAGGCACTACATCGTCACCTCAGGAGAGCATGTGACCTTGACAGAGGTGGCTCTTGCATCCCTGATGGGATTGTCCTCCTTGAAACAAGAAGCACGGCAAGGGCATCTTAGCATAGTCCCCACCACGTCATGAAGGGTGGCTGCTGTTGCCATTACCATGCTCGTTGGCCGTACTGGTACTGGAGCTGCCATCCCGGCACAGGCAGAATGATTTCAATTCTTCCCCAGGCCTCAAAGACCCAAATCAGGTCATGTGATACCCTTGGCATGCTGAGCCCCAGGTAGACAGTGGACTTGTTCTCTGAGTAGGAGCCCAAGTGAGGACCGTGTTTTGTGCACTCCAGCAGATGTCTTGGCTTTGCTGGCTCATGCCTGGACACTGGCCCTGGGCTTGGCACCACGTGGTAGGGTTAATGCTTTCCAAAGGCATGTTTTACAGCATATTTGTGAAAGCGTCACAGCCTCTCAGAGCTGGTTATCTGCACTAGCTGAACTTCCCACTTGAGGCCAAGTTTGATACAAGCACCAAGAACAATGATGAAAAATACAGTCTTTTGGGCGGCGTCTGTGGGCACTGGCCTCATATACCCAGGGTGGCGGGTTAAACCCAGCCCTGGCCAAACTGCAACACAACAAAAAATAATAAAGTAAAAGTAAATAAAAACTAAAGTCTTTTTCCAGGAGCTCTTATTCTTGGGTTAGATAAAGGTGTTATTTTCATGGTGTCCAAGGAAGTCTCACCCTCCCCCAATGCCCCCAACACACACCTTATCTTCAACACTGGGGGTCCCTTCTCCAGGTATGTGAGCCGGGTGCGGGTCTATGACCTGGCAATGGACCGGAAGTGGTATTTCCTCTGCAACTCGTGGCTGTCCATCGATGTTGGAGACTGTGTCCTTGACAAAGTATTTCCAGTTGCCACGGAGCAGGACAGGAAACAGTTCAGGTACGTTTTTCTTTAAATCAAATTCTCATTGCTTTGTTCTTTCATCTCAAGGGCAGTTGCATCACAACCCATTTTCAACCAGTAAAAGTAGGTGGGTTGGGCAGGTTTGAGTGTACAACAGAAGGGACTGATCAGGTTTTTGAGACCCTGGAGGGTCATGGGTCCTCCAAAACAGAATTGTCTCCCTGGTGGTGAGACCAGATGGCAGTTACCCTTATTTCCTTATGAATATCACCAAATAAAATTTATTATAATTGGGTGGTGCCTGTGGCTCAAAGGAGTAAGGTGCTGGCCCCATATGCCGGAGGTGGTGGGTTCAAACCAGCCCCGGGCCAAAAAGGAAAAAATTTATTATTATTTGTGAACAGACTGATTTGAATGGTGATTCACTATCTGGCCCTTGGGGGTCCTTTTCCATGGAGTTTTACCCAGAGGGAACTTTCAGCATATGCTCCCCTTTGGTTGTCACTTCCCTGCCCCCTCTCCTGCTGTGTTCCCACTCACCACCTTGGTCTCCAAACACACATTAGCAGATACAAAGGTGCACACACGTGCTCAACGCCATAGATCAGGGGTCCTCAAACTTTTTAAACAGGGGGCCAGTTCACTGTCCCTCAGATCGTTGGAGGGCCGGACTATAGTTTAAAAAAACAAAACAAAACTATGAACAAATTCCAATGCTCACTGCACATATCTTATTTTGAAGTAAAAAAATAAAATGGGAACAAATGCAATATTTAAAATGCAGAACAAGTAAAGTTAAATCAACAAACTTACCAGTATTTCAATGGGAACTATGAGCCTTCTTTTGGCTAATGAGATGGTCAACGTCCGATTCCACATTTGTCACTGCTAGTCATAACAAGTGATGCAAGTGTGCATCAGTTAGTCTAGATCTGGTTGGAGATTTCAGATGTTTCATTCTGGAAAAAGTCTATTCACAGACATAAGTGCTGCCAAAGATGGTTGCCATTTTGAGTGCATGGTTCCTTAGATTAGGATATGTCTCACAGGGGAGAGATGCATAGAAATTAGGAAGGCTGCTTGACTTAAATGCATCTTTCAGAGAGTCACAATTCTACAGTTCAGCCAGTTCCATTTGGTAAATCGTATCCACATGTTCAATGTCAATAGAAAATGGGTTACTGAAAAGCTCTACATCCTGTTCATGGAGATGAAGCTCTTTAAATCTAAATTGGAACTCCTTTTGCAACTTTTCCAGTGAATCCACACATTTTATTTGGGAATGCAACCAATGGATTTTCCACTAACAGATTTTGAGTTGTGGGGAGATGGCAGAAATTTTCCTCTTTCACTTGTTTGATGAGGAGGCCTAATTTTACTTCAAATGCTTTCACATGTGATTGCATATCATTGAAACTGTTGAGTAGCTCTGTTACATCTGTCAGAAAGGCAAGGTGCCATTTCCATTCTGCATCATTGAGCTCTGGTACTTCTTTGTTTTTTGAAAGCAGAAAAGCTGTAATCTGTGGAAGTAAAACATAGAAATGTTTCGAAACTCTCCCTCAACTCAGCCAATGGACTTCTTTGTGGTATAGAACATCTTCACAGGCAACATTTAGCTCAGACAGAAATTGCTGAAATTGTCTGTGGTTTAGTGCATTACCTCTAATGAAGTTAACACAAGATACCACAGTTTTCATAGCAGAGTCCCACTTCAGTGATTTACTACACAGCGCTTGTTGGTGGATGAGGCAGTGTATGGCTATTGGATGAGAATGGTTATGTTTGTCCATCTCTTGGTTAATGCGAGCAATTACTCCTTTCTTAGACCCCACCATGCTAGGAGCACCATCAGTTGTCACACTGGCTAGTTTTGCCCAGTCCAGCTCCAAACTATTCACAGTTTGGCAAACCTTTTCATAGATATCCTGTCCTGTAGTTGTTCCTTTGATGCTTTGCAATGCAGCAAGCTCTTCTGTGACTTCAAAATAGTCATTCGTCCCACGAATAAAAATTAGAAGTTTGTGCAGAATCATGAACATCATTACTTTTGTCGAGTGCCAAGGAAAAATAGTAAAGTTTTTTTGCGGAGTTTTGCAAATGCTGATGCAAATTGTCTCCCATTTCTTCAATCCTTTGTGTAATTGAGGGTCCTGAAAGACTCACTGTATTAAATAAATTGGCTTTCTCTGGACACATCTCTTTGGCAACAGAAAGAAGGCATTCTTTAATAAATTCTCCCTCCACGAATGGTCTGCCAGTGCACACTATTAGCTTGGCAACTTGAAAACTCACAAAAGTATTTTGCTGAGTTGTCAATGTATATTTCAGTTTTAATATTTTATCTTTTCTCACTTCTCCAACCAACCAATCATATTTATCTTTATGTTGAATTTGATAGTGTCAAGGCAAATTGTATTCTTTGAACACAGACACTATATTCTGGCATATCAAACACACAGTTCTTGTACTGCATGAAAAAGTAATCATAAGTCCACTGTTCTTTGAATATCCTACACTCTGAGTCAACTTTTCTCTTTCTTGATATCATTGTTTCCTAGGGATTCCAAATTGCTATTAGTAGAATACCAATCTATATATACAGTGCTCCAAAAATAATATACCAGCAATAACTTTGCCCACACAGAGACATATAGACTGCACTGCCCATCAATGCAGTCTGATCAGTGTCCATCAATGCAGTCTGATCAGTGTCCATCAATGCAGCCTTGCCAGTCCACATCATTTCAGCCTCACCAGTGCCCATATGGTGGAACTCCGCTTTTACCTCAGGCTCACACTGGTGCGGTGTGGGAACCAGCACAATTACAGAGCCAGTTCCTCCACCACCTTTCCAGTTCACACTACCCTGTGAGAACTGCACTGCAATCTGTGAACTCGCACAGGAATCTGATCACATGGGTCTTCTCACCCATGCAATCAGATTCCACTGCAGGAAAAAAGAAGGCATGTATACCTTTTTTCTTCCAAATCTAATGTGAGTTCAGCCATACAAGCATATGGCTGAACTTGCACTGCACAGAGATCGCAACGGTGTGAACCGGGGCTTACACAGCACACAACATACAACATCATACACAACTGAATAGCAATCAGAATATAAATGCACTTACTGGCAATTAAATTGAGTTTCCTACTACTCGGCCGTCTGCAGAGTTGGATCAAGTTCCCATGGGGCCCTAGGCAGATTACCAGTTTGGGGCCCCCATGCAACAACACTGAGCACTGACCATTTGCATTAAAACTGACTGCTGACCATTTGCAATAACACTGATTGCTGACAATTTGCATTAATACTGAGCGCTAACAATTTGCATTAACACTGAGCACTTACAATTATCATTACCACTGAGCACGAACTATTTGCATTACCTCTGAGCTCTGACTATTCGCATTACCTCTGAGCACTGCCAATTTGCATTAGCACTGAGCGCTGACTATTTGCATTATCACTGTGATGCAACCCCCCTAGAAACTACCCCCAACCAACTAACCAACTTAAAAAAAAAGGCTCTCCTAACTTCAAAAAAAGGGCTCTTCTAACTTCAAAAAAAGGCGCCCCCTATCTGCAAAAAAAAAAGACATCCTAACTTCAAAAAAAAAAAAAAAATCCTAACTTGTTCTTACCTCGGTCCTTAGGCAGCAGCAGGCTCTGCACAGGCAACCTGATGACTCCCCTGATTACACCAGAGACTGAGTCAGAGAGTGTGGGGCACATTCCATACATGTGCACTGCAGGCCGGGACTAGTGGGCTGCTAAGCAGGACAGCAAAAACACCCAGCGGGGAGAGACAGAGAAAAGGAGCGGAGTCAGAAAGTTGGCGCACGTTCCACACATGCACACTGTGGCTCGGAACAAGTTGGCTGCTAAGCATGACAGGCAGAGTGGCAAAAACACCCAGAGGGCTGGATAAATGTAATGTCCTCGGCGGGCCTCATGTGGCCCGCGGGCCGTAGTTTGAGGACCCCTGCCATAGATTGTGTTTATTTTATATCTTTTTAAATGGCCCATTGCTCCCAGTGTGTTGCCTTTTCCTTTAATCACATATCGTGAGCATCGTTTTGGGAGAACATGTTTGGGTTGAACTGTTAGCAAGAAGCAACAGGCTCCATTCCCAGCACACGTAGAAGCCAATGCTATGGCTCTGGCTTTTGAGGAAAGGAAAGCTTTGTTGTGAGTTGACTGGTGAGAAGACTGGAGGCAGCACTCAAATCTCTCTCCCCAAGCTGGGGGCTGGGGCACGTTTTATAGGAAGAGGATAATGAGGAGTAATCTGATTGGCTCTTGCCATGAGGCGATGCCAGGAGGCACGATCTGATTGGCTTATGCCAGGAGATGATGCCCAGGCTTGCTTCTTAATTTGGTCCCTATTCCCCCCTACCCCACCTAAGCACTTTTGTTCCACCTGTGGTTGATTCTTTAGTTCCAGCTGGCTCCCAAGTCACAATTTAGGCACACTTGGTTCAGCTAGGCACTCTCAGGTTACGTCGCCTGCAACCTCAAGGTTCATAGCGACTGAAAAACAACTCATCATTTTATTACACCCAAATGGCCCCTCTCTCCCTGCCTGCCCACAGCCACCTGTTTTTCATGAAGACCTCCACCGGCTTCCAGGATGGACACATCTGGTATTCCATCTTCAGCGGCTCAGCCCAGAGCAACTTCACTCGTGTGCAGAGGCTGTCCTGCTGCTTCTCGCTACTCCTCTGCACCATGCTCACCAGCATCATGTTCTGGGGCATCCCCCAGGACCCAGCTGAGCAAAAGATGGACCTGGGTAGTGTCTTGTATTGTGGAGGGCAGGACCGGTGGCTGGTGGACATGAGCCTTCACTGCCCCAGCAATGCCAGGGCAACTCCAGAGTCCCCAAAACTACACTCAAGTTCCATGATTTATGCGAAGGACTCACAGAACTCAGAAAAGCCAGTTATGATTTGTGGCAGCAAAAGGATGGAGGCTAAAATCAGTAGAGAAGAGAGAGAGCTGCAGGGAACAGGCCTAGGAGAGACCAGGCGGGAGCTTTCACTTGTCCTCTCCCTGTGGAGTTGTGAATAGTGCCAACTTCTCCTGACCATGTATGACAAGACACACCAAGTTGCCAACCTTAGCCTCCAGCACTCTGGGGGTCCAGCTGACAGCTGGTGGCCCAGGTCCTACCATAAATCACACCCTTGTCACAGACTATCTGGCCTGACCCAGGGCCCCAGAAAAACAGATTCACCCTTACCAGATAGGACCCCTGAGGGCTTAGAGGTGACCTTCCAGATGCTGGCAAGGTTAACCCTTCCCTGCACGGCCACCGCTGGATGGGGTGGAAGGGACTGGGCTCTGGGGTGGCCTCTCCCTTTGATCACTCACTCCCTTCCTCAGGTAAGATTGAGTTCACGTGGCAAGAAGTGATGATCGGCCTGGAGAGCTCCCTCCTCATGTTCCCCATCAACCTCCTGATTGTTCAGATCTTCCGAAATACCCGTCCTCGGGCTGGGAAGGAGCTCGACACCAAGAAAGGGAGCCAGGGGTCCCCCAACCTGACTCCCTCACCGCAGCTCGTGGAGAATGGCCTTCTGACTCCTGAGGCAGTGACCAAGGCATGTCTCCCACCTCACCTAGGATCGGGAGGGTGCTGTAGCCTCAGTAGAAATCAGGGTGTAGGAGTTTGGGGCCTGGCAGCCACATGTGGTCCAACAGCTGCAGTTGCCAGATTCATCAGCTGAATATACATATACAAACGCACACACTTGCACATACACACAGAGACACACAGATTTGTGTTCACACATATACACGTGCATACATATGCACACCATTTTTGAATACCTACTATGTACAAAATATTCCAACCCGTAGAAGAGAATGCTTCCTCTGCGTTCATGCACCTGGTGAGTTTTTACTGAGTGAGTTTTACCCTACTATGTGTCATAATTTGAGGAATACAGCCCAGAATGAGTCCAATCCCTGGAAGATTGATGGGGGAGGTGACAGAAGAAGCTTGGGGAGGGTGATGTCATGGCTCAGTGGGCAGTGAGGGTTCTTGTGCAGATTGCTGGCCAGGCACATACTTGGGCCCCTGTGCTATGCTCCTCTCCTGGGGCTCACGTCCACTTATCCCTGTGCTGCCTCCCAGGACATGTGGAGACTCGTCAGCTCCCTGTTTAAAGCCCTGAAGGTGCCAACCCCTGCCTCAGGCTGGGACCCAGTGAACGTGAGGGACATCAGTTACCTCCTGGCCTTGGTGGAAGACATCATTTGTCCACAGAACACGGCAGGGCAGGTGTCCTGGGACGAAGCCACAGAGAGAGTGGACCTTTTAACATGCACACGTGGACCATCACAAGTGAAAGGTGAGTGCTGGACATTTCTTTGCCAAGAGAAGTGGCATTTAGGGGCCAAGCAGAGACTGAGCAAAGGGCCAGGTCTGCATCTCTAGGAGGCCAAGAAACCATCATGAGTCTCCTTAACCAGCCACTGCTGTCACCGGTGGCCATCACTTCCTTCTCTGCACCACAGCACCCTGTTGTCCTCACAATGCCAGCTGCCTTCCCACTAAGGGCCTTTACACATGCTGGTCCTTCAGAACGTTCTTCCTCCTCTCTTCAGCAGGCCAATTCTTATTCACATTTTAGTCTTGGGTTAAGTGTCCCTTCCTCAGGGGAGCAACCAAACCTCCCAGCCTCCGGTGGGGTTTCTGGTCACACACCCTTTAGCCCCTGAGCCTCTCCCTGCGTTCTACTGCTTGTGGCTGAGGAATGGGTCACAGGAAGAGTTGTTTAAAGGTAGTTCCCTTCCTGGAACGTGGAACCACCCCTCTGTCTTCTCTGTCTACTCAGAAGATCCTCATCTGGGGACTGGCTCTGCTGCTGACCAGTATAGTGACCCTGGACAGGTCACAAAGTGTTGGGGCACAAGACGATGGACCAAGCAGTCAAACATGTTAAGGAACATTGAGACGCAGATTGGAACGCTATTCCTTTCTCTCAGTCTCTCAGGGCTGGGGGTAGATAAAAAAAAGAAAAGTTATTTCTTTTTCTGTTTTTTCGTTTGTTTTATTTTGTTTTGTTTTGACACAGAATCTCAAGCTGTCACTCTGGGTAGAATGCTATGGCATAATCATAACTCACAGCAACCTCCAATTCTTTGCCTCAGTTTTTCTATTTTTAGTAGAGACAGGGTCTTGCTCTTGCTCAGGGTGGTCTTGAACTCGTGAGCTCAAGCAATCCACCCGCCTCGGCCTCCCAGAGTGCCAGGATTACAGGCTTGAGCCACCACGCCTGGCCTCTCTATTCTTTGAGAAGTCAAGGGGGATGTCTCAGTTTAGTGCTTGGCAGAGATTAGTCTCAAATTTCCAGCCTTATGCAACAATATCCAATAATCAGTAACGTTGTTTCACTTTTATCAAGTTGTCTACAGGGCACATTGTTCAGATTTGAACAAGTATCCTGACTCCCCTCTTAGAATCACTTAGAGGAAGAGTGTCATCTGGGGCAGTGCCATCCAGGGGAACTTTCTGCAGTGATGGAAATGGTGCTGCCTCGGGGCTAGTGGAGTAGGTTTAAATTTGAATCTGGTCACTGGCTAGCCAGTGATTTTCAACAGGTGTACCATAGCACACTGATATGCTGCAAAAATGTTTACAGATCATTAATTAAATTATTTTTAAAAGAAGTTTAAAGCACAGTAGAATATTCTTTTTTTTTCCTTTTTTACTTTTTTTTTTTATCAACATAATTTAAGCATGCTGCAGGAGTTTAACTACAGGTTCAAATGTGCCATGAGATAAAAAAGACTGAAAAACACAGGTAAGCCTTGCTTAGAGCACAGCAGTGTGGTCTACAGAATGGGCGATTTGAATTCATAACTCCTGGCCCCACCTTGATAGATCGAATTAAATTTCCAGGGGTGAGGCCAGGTCTCTACATTTCTTACAGTCACTTTGGTAATTTCTATGTACAGTGACTTTTGAGAGTAGCTGCCTCAAGATTAAGTCCCAGGCCTTGCTGCAGCACTCAGCCTTCACGGCCCCACCTATGTGACCCTGAGGTCTTGTCTCTCACTACACTTCACCTGACTCACACGCTCCAGACCCTCTGGAGGTTTTGCCCCAAAGAGTGAGGCTCCAGCTGCCCGTGAAGGTCATCCCTGCAGGACTCTGCTTGCACTTGGCCTGAGTCTGGGGACTTTGACATTCACAGCTGCACACACTGGCAGTGGGCTGTAGACCTTAAGAATAGCAGCTCTGGAGTTGGCCAATCCTTGGGATCTCCCAGGGATAATAGCGCTGTGCAACTTCAAACAAGTCGCTTGACCTCTCTTGAGACTTTGTTTCCTCCCCTAAAGGATATGGGTATCGATCCACCTAGCTCCTAGGCTCCCTGTGAGGACTGAATAAGATCCTAAGATACGTAACTTGGTTAGACTCCAGCCTGACACAGAGCCGGTATTCAGTGGGGCTGTGATTGTCAGTGATGGCATCTTCTGGAAACAGGAGCAGGAGCCTTGCAAAACAAAGGGTGTTGATGCTGGAATCCTCAGCATCAGGGGCTTCAGTGAGGGAGGCCCAGGTCTGGAGGGTGAAGGAGGGGGCTTCCGGTCAGAAGGAGGGAGCACTAACCTTGCTGTAGGCATTTACCTAATATCCCGAGTTGGTCTGAGTCAAGGTCAGAGACGCACCGGGCGGCAGCCCCCTTCATAGGCATGTTGTTTTCTCGTTTGCCCCTCACTGGTGACAAGGGGACGGGGACCCCACGTTGCCATGTGGGGTTTCATACAGTTTCACACACCCTTTGGTCCAGAGCTAGGCCATGCTGCCCCAGGAGAATATTTCCCCGGACACCACCCTTCCAGCTCAGGGACCTGGGACTGAGGCCTGGTTCTGCCCATGTAAGCCCAGTTTCTCATAAAAGGCACAGGGCATGGTGGAAATGTTCAAATTTGGTTGCCTTTTTTTCTTACAATGATATGTGTTATCTCTGTCATTTAAAGCAAAAAAATATGGGCAGGGGTTGTTTGTGGTTTTTTAATTTTTTCTTTTATCCTAACCATCAGCTAAATAAAAATGAGATGTTTTCAAAGAAATTTTTAGGAATCTGAAATTTTTAGGAATCTGAAATTTGAACAAACCAACAGTGGAAAAACATGCATGAGATAGGGCGGTGCCTGTGACTCAAAGGAGTAGGGCGCCGGCCCCATATGCCAGAGGTGGCGGTTCAAACCCAGCCCCAGCCAAAAACTGCAAAAAAAAAAAATTCATGAGATAATCAGGAGAAACTTGACCATTGACTGGTTATCTGATGCTATGAGATGAGTTTTTAATTTTATTTTTTAATTGACAAATAATAATTATACATATTCATGGGTTACAGAGTGATATTTCCTTAAGTATAATATATAGAGGTCAGATGAGGGTAATTAACGTATCCATCATTTCAGACATGGATCATTTCTTTGTGTTGGGAACATTCAATTTTTCCCTTCTAGCTATTATCGTTAGCTATGCATATGCCATGGTATAGAGCCCTAGAACTCAGTCCTCCCAGCACTGTGATTTTGTGTCCTTTAAAAAATCTCTCCCTTGGGCGGCGCCTGTGGCTCAGTGAGTAGGGGACCAGCTCCATAAACTGAGGGTGGCAGGTTCGAACCCAGCCCCGACCAAACTGCAACAACAACAACAAAAAAGCAGCCGGGTGTTGTGGCAGGCACCTGTAGTCCCAGCTACTAGGGAGGCTGAGGCAAGAGTATCACCTAAGCCCAAGAGCTGGAGGTTGCTGTGAGCTATGACCCCATGGCAGGGTGACAAAGTGAGGCTCCCTTAGCCTCCCTCCCAATACTTAGGGAGGCTAAGGGAGGAAGATCACTAGAGGCCAGGAGTTCAAGACCAGCCTGGGCAATGTACCAAGACCCCCAACACCCCCATTTTTAAAAATAAAAAAGTGAGCCACCTGCTAGTCAGGAGGCTGAGGTGGGAGGATCACCTGAGCCCAGGAGTTTGAGGTTGCAGTGAGCTATGATTATGCCACCGCACTCTAGCCTGGGTTGTCGGGTTTGTAGTATAGTTTACACCAAGCTTCTCTGCAGGGCTTGCTGACCACAGTCCACATTCCTCAAACCCCTTGAGGCTTAGCAATAGTCTGGTGGTCTACACAGGGTGTGTGGCACCCAGCAGGCTCAGGGCTAGGATTCTGGGGGTCCTATTGACCAGAGTCCAGGATCCTGCACCCCTCTTCAGGTGCCACAGATAACCCGATTGCTATCTGGTGGCCGAGAACGGAATGCCTAGCAAACCAAAGATTACCATCTCCTGAGTCCTGCCCAGGCATAGATAGCAATCACTAAAGCAAGTGAGGCAAGTTCACCTCCAACTTGTAAAGTACTCCGAGCTGTAATCACAGGATGTGCCTGCATGCTTTCCCTTTCTTTGTACCTTCTTTGTTAATGATTACTTGGAGCACCTTGCTTTGAATAACTCAAATGAAGTTTATGCATTATGTTTACGTCAACATGATTGATGATTTTTTATTTTATTTTTTTGAGACAGAGTCTCAAAGAGTAGAGTGCCGTGGTGTCACAGCTCATAGCAACCTCAAACCCTTGGGCTTAAGCAAGTCTCTTGCCTCAGCCTCCCACGTAGCTGGGACTACAGGTGCCCGCCACAATGCCCGGCTATTTTTTTTTGTGTGTGTGTGTGGCAGTTATCATTGTTATTTAGCTGGCCCAGGCTAGGCTGGAACCCACCAGCCTTGGTGTATGTGGCCAGCGCCCTACTTACTGAGCTACAGGCGCCAAGCCTGATTTTTTTATTTTTATTGAATAAATAGACCTAGGGGAGAATGACCCAGTGCTGGACTTGCTGGCTGCACTTGAGATGCCGCTGGCTTAGTGTGCGCCTCTCACAGGCTCCCATCGGTTATTCCATCTGAAATCCCTGCGTTTAAGTTTTTCTCATGTCAACTGCCCTCAGGGTAGATCCCAGCAAAGGATGTGGGGATCCTGGCCCCCACACCAAGTGACAGAGAGGGAGACCCTGTCTCAAGAAACAAACAAAAAAGAAGATTGATAATGACATCATGGTTATCTTTGTAAAAAGAGTCCTTATCTTCTGTGCAAATATGCCAAATTATTTAGCGAATGACATGAGTTTTGGAATTTGCTTTCTAATAACCTACCTGGAGAGAGGGTCTAGAATATGGGTGAAACAGTTGGCCACAAGTTGGTCATTTGGAGGCTCTGTGGCTTCACCTCATTTTCTCTACATTTGCTTAAAATGTTTCATAATTTAAGAAAAAGGTAAACACACAGATTAAAGCTTATACTATCTTTGGCACTAAGCAAAACAGTGTTTAAATCTTAATCTTACCATATTAATGTATTTGCAGATGAGATCATGTTATGACTAGAATATGCTTTATTTGTTTATTTATTTTTTATTGTTGGGGATTCATTGAGCGTACAATAAGCCAGGTTACACTGATTGCAATTGTTAGGTAAAGTCCCTCTTGCAATCATGTCTTGCTAGAATATGCTTTAAAATACTCCAAAGATGAGACAAGGCCAGCGTGGCGGCTCACGCCTGTAATCCTAGCACACTAAGAGGCTGAGGCAGGTGGATTGCCTCAGCTCATGGGTTCGAGACCAGCCTGAGCAAGAGCAAGACCCCATCTCTAATAATAGCCAGGCATTGTCATGGGTGCCTGTCAATTCCCAGCTACTCGGAAGGCTGAGGCAAGAGGATTGCTGGAGTCCAAGAGTTTGAGGTTGCTGATGAACTATGACACCATTGCACTCTACTGAGAGGGACAAAGTGAGACTCTCTTAAAAAAAAAAAACAACAATGAGACAAGGTTGGACATTTGTTGTAACTGACGCAGCAGGGTGCTGAGCCTGGGTTTCTCCTCCCTGACTCTCCACATGTGGGGAAATTTTGAACATGTCCCTGATAAGATTCTAAAAGAGAAGCATTTGAATCCTAACTGGCCATGTGACCTGAGAAGCTCCCCACCAGCTCTCTGAACCTCAGACTTCTCACTGCTCAGCCTGGAGCCAGGGTTTGTGACTGTTACTATTGTTGTTTTTATTGCCGCTGGTTTGATCTATGACTCAGCACAAGCTGATGACTCTCCTGCTTATCTCCCAGGGAAAATGCAGTGCTCTGAGCCTGAGGTGGCCCCAAGTGGCCCTTGGAAAGACAGTGTGTACAAGCAGTGTCTCTACCTTCAGCTGGAGCACATGGAGCAGGCACTGCGGCTGGTGGGACCCCACAGCTTCCCCCAGCAGCACGGCCATGCCCGGGCCCTCCAGAAGCTGCAGACGCTGAAGGGCTGCCTCGGGGGACAGCCAGGAGCCCCAGTGCACACCAGGTAATCCTCTGCCCTAGGTGGGCACTTGTCCTCCCCAGCCTAGGGCCCACTGAAAGGATGTCCATCCCAGACCCCCTCCCCCAGGCAGAAATGATTCAGAATTCCTGTGAATATTCTGGGAGACCAGGTTTAAACAGGGGTATTTTCTGAAAGGCACTTACAGCCCTTTGATGAGTACTTCACAGTTCATGACCATTGTCATGTGGGCTGTTTCCTAACTGCACACTGGGAGCAGGCCTTCAACTTCTCTGAGGCTCAATTTCCTTATGTGCAAAACGGGGATAATAATTCTTATCTCCTGATTCAAACTTAAAACAAAATATAGCCAGGCGCACTGGCTCACGCCTGCAATCCCAGCACTCTGGGAAACCAAGGCAGGTGGATTGCCTGAGCTCACAGGTTCAAGACCAGCCTGAGTAGGAGTGAGACTTCATCTCTGAAAATAGCCAGGCATTGTGGCGGGTGCCTGTAGTCCCAGCTACTTGGGAGGCTGAGGCAAGAGAATCGCCTAAGTCCAGGAGTTGGAGGTTGCTGTGAGCTGTGATGCCACAGCACTCTACTCAGGGCGATAAAGTGAGACTCAGTCTCTAAAATAAATAAATAAATATTTCAGCCCCTCCGCCCAGTATAACAGGAGGTAATGGTTGTTGCAACTGTCTGTTGGACGCCTGGGAGCTTGTTGTGCTCGCTAATTTTTATATGATGAGAAATTTTCATAGTAAAAACTTGGTACAAATGATATCATGCCGGCCTTCTAGGCTTGCTGTGAGGAGTAACAGGGCAAATCTAAAGAGGGACGGAGGGAGGGGGGTGGGGCCTTGGTGTGTGTCACACTTTATGGGGGCAAGACATGATTGCAAGAGGGACTTTACCTAACAATTGCAATCAGTGTAACCTGGCTTATTGTACCCTCAATGAATCCCCAACAATAAAAAAAAAGGGAAAAATAAATTAATTAATTAATTTAATTAAAAAAAAAAAAGAAAAGAAAGCAGGGTCAGACCCTTAGGAAGTGCTGAGCAAATGTGACTGCGGCAGGTGCGTCCAGGTTATGAAGGAGAAACCGGAGGATCTGAGAGGTCCAAGAGATTGGCCAAGGTCATGCAATTGGTGGGGATGGAGTGGGGTCTGACCTTAAGCCCGCTGGGGCCACCCTGAGTAAGTCTACTTCTTTGCAGGGCTCCGCGGGTGAGCAGGCCCCCTGGAGGCCTGCCCTGGTGGTGCATCTTTGTGGCCTGGCTCCTGGTGGCAGCCACCAGCGGTGTGGCTGCTTTCTTCACCATGCTCTATGGCCTGCACTATGGGCGGGCCAGCTCCCTCCGATGGCTTCTCTCCATGGCCGTTTCCTTTGTGGAGAGCGTGTTCATTACCCAGCCCCTGAAGGTCAGAGCCCATCCCTACAAAGCTGCCCTCCTCCCCTCCACCCATCCTTCCCCTTCCACTAACAGTGTCATCTTTGGACTTTGGCCATGTATTCATTCATGTATTCAATTCATTCAACAAACATACAGAGGCTCGGCATCTGTAGCTCAAGAGGCTAAGGCACTGGCCATATACACCAGAGCTGGCGGGTTCAAATCCAGCCCGGGCCTGCCAAACAACAATGACAACTACAACCAAAAAATAACCAGGCATTGTGGCAGGTGCCTGTAGTCCCAGCTACTTGGGAGTCTGAGGCAAGAGAATTGCTTAAGCCCAGGAGTTGGAGGTTGCTGTGAGTTGCGACACCATGGCACTCTACCCAGGGCAACAGCTCGAGGCTCCATCTCTAAATAAATAAATAAATAAATATTTATATATAAAAACAAAAAAATACATACAGCAGTGCCACCTCTGTGCAGCCCCTGTGGCAGGAAGTATAATAAAGAAAATGAGGATGATAACCCAAGTTAATGGACACTCACTATAGCCCAGGTTTAATGTTTTATTTTTACTGGGATACCAGCATTTTGTAGTCACAGTCACCCTTTGGCTCCTCCTCTGTTTTATGGGTGAGAAAAGTTGAGGTTATGAAGTTAATGTTGGGCGCAGTGGCTCACACTTATAATCCTAGCACTCTGGGAGACCAAGGCAGGTGGATTGCTTGAAGTCACCAATTGGAGATCAGCCTGAGCAAGAGACCTCATCTCTAAAAACTGGTGGAGCATTGTGGCAGGTGCCTGTAGTCCCATCTACTTGGGAGGCTGAGACAAGAGGATCACTTGAGCCCAAGAGTTGAAGGTTGCTATGAGCTGTGAAGTCATGGCACTCTACCCAGAGTGACAAAGTGAGAGAGTCTGTCTCAAAAAGAAAAGAAGTTAAAGTTGGCTGGGCATGGTGGCTCATGGCTATGATTTGGTGCCCTGAGACAGGAAGACTGCGTGAAGCAAGGAAGTTCCAGAACAGCCTGGATAACATAGTGAGACACCCTCCCCCGCCCCAATCTATACAAAAAATAAAAAAGTCAACTGGGCATGATGGTCCACTGATGGTGTACCTGTAGTCCCAGCTGGGAGGTTGAGGCAGGAGGATCACTTGAGCCCAGGAGTTTGAGGCATAGCTCATGCAGTGAGCTATGATTATACCACTGCACTCCAGCCTGGGTGACAGAGTGACACCCTATATCTAAATAAATAAATAAATAAATAAACCTTTATGCTTATGAGATGTCACCCAACCCCTTTGTTTCCCCATTCTACCCTGTACAGCCTTTATCCTAAGACCCCAAAAACTCCCAGCATCTCTCTCAACAGCAGGCTTGGAGAGTATTAAGAACTGGGTGTATGCGGAGCCTTTTCCTTCCTCACCAATCCGCAGGGTCCTTCCCTGCTTTTTAAAAATTATTAACACATAAGCAGAAAGAAAGGGAGGGGTAAGGAGGGGTAGGGAGGGGACCCACGGGAGGAGTGATATGCCCTGCTGAGAGACAGTAGACCTCAACCAGGCCAGCAGCAGCTAGGGAAGCTCTGGGACTTGGAGGACTCAACAGTGTGCAAGGACCTTGGTGCTTGCTCTTTATAAGCACTGCCTTTGGACCAAGTGATGAGAGTTACCAATGGGGACCCCGGGTCTTTTCTAGGTGTTGGGATTTGCTGCTTTCTTTGCACTGGTCTGGAAAAGAGTGGACGAGGAGGAAGATATGACAGCCGCCCTAGCAGGATGTCTGTTTCACCCAGGTACTGTGCTTTACCTGGGGGGCAGAGGCAGGGGCCAGGCCAGCTGGAGACCCTCCAGAGTCCAGCACTGGGGTGGGCAGAGAGGCCCAGGCCTTCTCAGACCTTTATCCCCCATCAGCCCTTCACCTCAAACTAGTGAGAAAAAGTGACTCCGTCTTCTGAGTAGCCTCATTCCTTCCCTACCCAGCCTTTCTCTCTGACACCCAAGCACAACCCTTCAGCCAGAAGTACCTTCGGGCTGAGCTGCCTGCATGGACCGTCCTTCCCTGTAGAATTCTGAACAAGCAGCTTTCTTTTCCAGCCCTCAGGGCCCTGAGCTTTAGAATAAAAACCAAAAAAAGAATCAGTTTGCAGATGGGGTGCAAAAAGTGGTTCTAAATTAGACTTCTAGGACAAAGGCCTACAATCTACAGCCAGTAGGCCAAATCTCACCCACTGCCTATTTTTATAAATAAAGTTTTATTGGAACACAGTCAGGCTATTCTAGGAGGGCCTGGCCAGGCCCCTTCTTCCCCACCTGACTGAAAAAAAAAAAAAAAAAAAAAAAAGACACATGGCCAAGCCATTGAACTTGGAAACTCCATGCTAAGTGAGAGAAGCAAGAGGCAAGACCCCACATGCTGTCTGGTTCCCTTTACAGCAAATGTCCCAAAAAGGAAAGTGTGTAGGGACAGATGCGTGGGGCTGAGAGAGGGTCGACTCTCTCAGGAGACAGACTCTACCAGGGCACCGGGATGAAAATGTCCTAAAACTAGGACTAGGACATTTGTCCTAGGACTAGGTCGTGGTGGTATAAACGTACTGAAATCATTACATTGTAGACTTCTGATGGATGAGTTTAATGATAAGGATAACTTAATAAAGTGGATTGAATAGGAAGATACTTGGAGACAGGCAAGACTCTGAGGCATCAGTCACCCTCAACTTCAAATCTGTCAAAGTTTTGGAAGTGTCAGGGGGGCGTCCTGGGATCAGTAAGATTTTGGGGAGGAGAGGGCATGTGTCATTTTGGTTTGTGAGAATCTACCTAGTGAAGAAGGCTCAGGGTTATGGGCCTGAGATGGGCCTGGGATGGCCCAGCAGATGCGCGGAGCGGATAGCTGGGAATGACCCTCCAGGAAGAGGGATGTGGAGTGTTGTGCACCTGGGGGAGAGGGGCCTTCTGGTCCCAAGGGTGGAGCCCCGCTCCCCGACCCCTGTCCAGGAGACTACCCAGGTGTCCTGCCTTCCACAGATCCCTATGCCGTGTTCCGAGCACGAAGGAACAGCAGCAGGGACGTCTACCAGCCGCCTCTTGCCGCGGCCATTGAGAAGATGAGAGCCGCCCACCTGAAGGAGCAGAAAGCCTTTGCCCTCATCAGGGAAATCCTGGGTAGGCGCCTACTCGCCTGCCGGCTCGCGGCACACACATCTTCCATAGGCCCCCACACCACTTTTGGGCCTCGGTTTCCTTAGCTGTCGACACACCCCAGCTTCTTCCTCATACTTAAAATCCTTCAGCAGCCCCTCTTGGCCGTTAGGACAAAGTTCAAACTCCCCACTGTGGCTCCAGCCACCTTGAGTGCCCTCTCTGGGCCCCGAGTGGCAGTCACACTGGCCTCTGTGGTGGCGGAGACCCCAGCCCACTCCGCGCCCCAAGCCTATGCCTAGGATTGTTCCGTGTCACTTGCCTGGACTGTGCTCATCCCTCTCCCCACCTCTGCTTCAGGCTAATTTCTCTGCTTTTTCAAATCTCAGTCCGAACACGGTGTCTTCAGAGGGCCTCCCCCGGCCCTCTGGCCAGAAGATTGCACACCTGAGTGTGCATCCAAGTCTGGGTTTCCCAGAAGCAGATCCGGGGCAGGTAGCTGATCTGGGCGGTGATTCCAGGACGCACTGGGAAGGGAAAGTGAGGCAGGGAGGGGAGGAAGCCAGTATAAGGTGACAGGTGGGTTCCAAGTGGCGCCAGGGACCTTGGGAGCGCATGTAGTGCACACCCCTGACTTGTCCTACTCCTTGGCATCCATCCAAGGACTCTTGGGGAGGGATCCTCAGAATGTGGATTCCCAGGCCTGGGCCCAGAGGCTTTGGCTGGGTAAGAACCTGTCCCCCACCCCCACGTGATTGTGATGTCTGCCTTCCAAGTGAACCTCTGCACCTGATAGGCCCTTGCATCCCACTAAGCTGTCCTCAACAGGACAGGTGAGCACCACAGGCAGGAAACATGCCTGTCTTTACTGCTGTATTCTCAGCAATGCAGCATGGTGAATGCCCCATTTCTTAAAGTTGTTATTTAAAAAACTTATACAGCATAAACTCTGTGCAGGCACCTGTTTTAAGTACTTACAAAGGGGATGTTAACTGGCCCCTCATCACAACCCCGTGTCATAGAATCATGGTCACCATTTTACAGAGGAGGAGAGTGAGGCCCAGAGGGTTACAAGAACATGGATAGGAAGTGACAGAACCAGGATTTACACCCAGGCAGGAGGCCCATGGAGTGTGACTTTATGCCTCTTTGCTATCCCCATAAGGATTGGGTCCATTGTCATCAGATGGGCAATGTATTTGTCTGAGAGACCTCAACTGCCCTGAGCCAGGCGCTGTTCCATTTCCTGCCCTGGGAGTCGGGGGTCCTGCCTGACTAGGGGCTGTGCCTGCCTCCCCAGTGTACCTAGGCTTCCTGTGGGCGCTGCTGCTGGTGGCCTATGGGCAGAGGGACCCCAGCGCCTACCACTTCAACAGGCACCTCGAACGCAGCTTCACCAGGGGCTTCTCAGCCGTGCTGAGCTTCCAAGAGTTCTTTGAGTGGGCCAACACCACCCTCATAGGCAACCTGTACGGTCACCTCCCAGGTACAGTGCCCTGGCCCTGCCTGTGTGCCAGCGCCCTTGTGCATGCTGCTGTCTCCTGCCTAGGGACAGGTGTGGGGCAGCATCAGGGCCACATCACGAGGTTGATGTCAACCTCAGCCTCATAAGAAAACCAACCACTGCAGGACTGCATGCTCTGAAGGATGCTCTGAAGGAGAGACCCTCCCACTCCTCTTCCCTCCTCCCCTCTCCCTGTCGGATGCAGGGTGGAGAACATTCTAAATGAGAGATAACCGAGCATGGATCAGTCAGGCAAAAACAGTGTGCCAGGCAGAACGAGGAATGTGAGATAGCCCAGCATGACACCATGACGTGGTCTTGGGACTACAGTGGGAGGAATGTGGCTGCCATGTAGGATTTAAACTAAGGAGCAGTGAGAAGCAAAGCAGGGGAGATGGACAGGGGCCCAATGAAGACCTCCGAAGTGCCTGTGCTATCCTCAAGAAAACGAGGTGCCATTGACCGTTTCTACGTGAGCGAGTTGCTCATGTGGTGTAAGAAGGATCATTCTGGAAGCCCTTGGAAGCTGCAGCAGAGTGGGGGCAAGTTAGGACCCTGGGGAGGCCTGATGGAGCTAATGTAAGGATGAGGGACAGTGCTGGGGGAGAGAAGGGGTTGGGTGTATAAAACACAGAAGAGGTAGAGCTGATGGGACGTGCTTGATTCAGCCACCTGTTTTTCATCTTTAGGCTTTGTCACTGATGGAAACTCCAAGCTGGTTGGCAGTGCCCAGATTCGCCAAGTGAGGGTCCAGGAAAGCTCTTGCCCTGTTGTCCAGCAATTACAGGCTTCTCTTGATGGGTGCCGTGCACCGTACTCCCTGGATGTTGAAGACCTGGCAGACTATGGGGAAGGCTGGAACGCCTCCACCCACAATTACAGCAATGGCTTTCCCCAGGCTTGGCAGTACCAGAGCCAGAGCCAGCGTCGTGGGTATCCCATCTGGGGGAAACTCACTGTGTACCGGGGAGGAGGCTACGTGGTCCCATTGGGGATTGATCGCCAAAGGGCGTTAAGGTAAGCCTGATTTAATTCCTCTGAAGCTGAGTAATGCCTTTTGCTAGAGTCCACGTCTGGTTGGATGATCTGGCCTTCAAAACAGGGCTAAGCCAAGTTCATTCAAGTCCTTGTGGGAGGGGCTAGCGCTTTCAGGATTTAGAATCATTCAGGTCCTATTTTCAGGTGGAAGGAAAGTCCCTGTCCAGCATTGTTAGCCTGATTGCCTCTGCTGGAGCCAATTGAGAGATGGCGACTCAGTACAGCACAGTGCAGTCCACCTTTAGGCAAGAAGAAAGTGGTTAACGCTCTGGCAAGAATTATACAAGGTCTGAGGTTTTTACCCTGCTTATAAACTGGCCTGTTGCTGTTTCATGGATGCTGGCAGAGCACGCGAGACTCCTGGTCAGAGACAAAGGATTTTGTTACAGCAAAGTAGCAACAGAACATCACATTAGTCCCCCCAAAAGGCCGTGCCTACCTGTGCCTACTACACTGAACTTGGGGCATTCACTGCTTTTCTAGCAGCAAAAACAAACCTGCTCTTTGTTCAAAGGAAGCCGGCACTTCATCCCTGGAGGCTGATTATTGCAAAAACACAGCCCTGAGAAATGGCCTCGGGGTCAAGCCAGGGCTGTGCATTCCCAAAATACCCAGTAAGAACATGCAGGGACACAGGTTCAGAAGCAGAGAGCCCTGTGTTTGTAACCCTGGGTCTGCTCTAGTGGTGCAGCCCAGAACATTAGTGGACCTGTGTGACCATCAATCTGTTCCACTGTATGATAGCACTTGGGTTGTTTCTGACAGCCAAGCCTGTCCTGCCTACCAACGCAGGGGCTAAGGACAGGCCAGGAATGGTCTATTTCAGAATAAGAGGTATTTTTGTTGCTACAGAGAATGACAAGCAATCCCAGCATTCTGGGAGGCCACGCTCAGGTGTTCCAGACCAGCCTGAGCAAGAGCAAGACCCTGTCTCTAAAAATAGTCGGGCATTGTGGCGGGTGCCTGTAGTCCCAGCTGCTTAGGAGGCTGAAGCAAGAAGATCTCTTAAGCCCAAGAGTTGGAGGTTGCTGTGAGCTATGATGTCACAGCACTCTACCCAGGGTGATAAGAGTGGGACTGTCTCAAAAAAAAAAAGAAAGAAAGAAAGAAAACGAAAAAGAATGACAAGATATCCTCTTTTTCTGCTTCTATGTACCAAGCAGGCCACAGACCCACTGTGGGCAGGCAGGTCATTACTGGAATAATAATTCCCCTGCCTCAACACACACACACACACACACACACACACACACACACACACACAATTCCTTTTCTCCCCTCGCAATGGTCTGGAAACACTGGTGTTAACAGCTTCGTAGATGAGGAAACCGAGGCCTGAAGACGTTATTAGGTTCATGGTGGGGGTGGAAGGTGGGGCACAGGCAAAAAAAGAATTAAAAGAAAACAAAAATCATCAAACATTATTAGCTTGCCTAAGAGGCGTCCAGGATTTGAACTTGGGTCCCCCCACCACCTCTGGGGCATGTGCAGTTCCCATTGTACCAGGCGGTCAGAGCTCTAGGCACGAGTGTCACGGGAGCTGCCCGCCCAGAAGGGACCTCCAGAGCTACTGTGGCTGTCGCGTGCCTAAGCCCCCAGTGTCTTGTGTCCTTCCTCTACTACCAGGGAACCTCACACTTTAAAAAGCGTCCTAATCCCCTGGAGGGCTCATCCAAGCACCTATCCTGGGCTCCACCTCAGAGTTTCAGATTCAGAGGTCAGGGGTGGGCCTGAGAATCTGCATTTCACAGATAATGGTGCCGGTCTGCTCTGGGGATCGAGAGAGAGTGTCTGACCACAGACCTCAAACTGTGACTATTCCCAGTGGCAGTGGCCTGGTGGCCCTGGGAGCAGAGTGAAAGCAGGGAGAGAAGTTTAGGCTGCAAGCCCCAGCCTCATCAAGGGACCGAGGGGACAGGGAAGCCTTTGCAGGATGGAGATGCCCCTAATGTCCCTCTTTCCCACAGAATGCTCCAGTATCTCTTTGACAACACCTGGCTGGACACGCTGACCAGAGCTGTGTTTGTGGAGTTCACCGTCTACAATGCCAATGTCAATCTGTTCTGCGTTGTCACACTGACGCTGGAGACAAGTGCACTGGGTGGGCAGCCTCGCCTGGGAACCCTCTGTAGCTTTCTAGAACAGACACCTCTTCCTCTGGGCCAGGGCTCCTGAGCCAGCTGGGCCCAGCCACCCCAAGGCCAGAGGTCCAGGGCAAATCTTTGGGAAACTTGGGGATGGGTCTTTGTTCTGCCCGCAGCTACTACCTACTCCTTCCTGGGCCCCCAGAGGTAACACATTAAGGCTTCTCCAACCTAATTCCCCACTCTCAGCCTTGTGTCCTTCCCCAAAGGAGCCCCGCTGGGGTCTGAAAGCAGCTTCATCTCTCCCTGAGCTTCTCACTTAACAGGGGGTTGGGTAACAGATAACATCACCGTAAATATTGACTGTTACATCAATCTACAATGCAAAGTACATTTTACATCCTAATTCAACACACAGCCAGCCCCAAAACAAAAGGCTCACAAATAACATTTGCCTTACCTGTGTGCACTGAGTGCTTACATCCTGTGTTCTGCTCTCTTTCTTTCTCCCCAGGCCTTCCACCCCTTTTTAAAATGCTAATCTCAATCTACTAAAAATATCAACCTAAAGCCTGCTCAACTAGTGATCGGTTTCCCTGAAACTCCACCTCATCTTCATTAAAAACCAGCTGCTCGGGAGGCTGAGGCAAGAGAATCGCGTAAGCCCAAGAGTTAGAGGTTGCTGTGAGCCATGTGACGCCACGGCACTCTACCGAGGGCGGTACAGTGAGACTCTGTCTCTACAAAAAAAAAACAAAAAACCAAAACTGTTTTTTTTTGAGACAGAGTCTCACTCTGTTGCCCTGGGTAGAGTGCTGTGGCGTCATAGCTCACAGCAACCTCAAACTGTTGAGCTTAAGTGATCCTCCTGCCTCAGCCTCCTGAGTAGCTGAGACTGCAGGCACCCACCACGATGATGGCTACTCTATTTTTAGTAGAGACGGGGTCTTGCTCAGGCTGGTTTCGAACTCCAGATCTCAAGTGAAGCTCCCACCTCAACCTCCCAAAATGCTAGGATTACAGGTGTGAGCCCCTAAGCCAGGCAGTGAAGTGTCTTTAGATGAAATGGCTTTAAATGAGCCAAGTTGGAGTGAATTGTCATGAAGTGGGTGCTTTGCTGGAGGTGACTATGTGCCCATACGGTGACCCCCAATGCAGAGGGTAAGGGTGGACCTTCTGGTGTGTCCACCGTCTTTGGCCTCTAGGCATCTACCCTGTATGTTTTGGGTCTCAAGCCCTGTATTTTTGGGTCTCAAGCGCTTTCCTCTCCTCTGCCCCAGCTGACCCTCAGAAGGGCCTGAGCTTGAGTGGGCGGGTGGCCGCTGGCGAGCAGAGTGCACTTTGCTTCCCAGGCGCCTTCTTCACACACGCGGCCTTGCAGACCCTCCGCCTGTACCCCTTCACTGACAGCTGGCACCCCTTCGTGGTGGCGGCCGAGCTCCTGTACTTCGTCTTCCTCCTCTACTACATGGTGGTGCAGGTAAGGGGTGTGCTGTGGCCCCGCGGGCAGGGCTGGAGGGGAGGTATGCCTGGGACCCCCAGCCCTGTCCCCTCCCTAGGGTGGGGCCTGAGGGGGGAGGAGAAGGCTTTGCCTTAGGTGTTTGCACTGGTGACCTTTGGTCCTGTTCTCCTGTGGGGAAATCCAGGCTGCTGTCTGCAGCCTCAGACATGGGGAGGACCCGAGGCTGGCACTTCTCAGTAGCTGAGGACTCAGAAGGTGGACCTTTGGCATGGGGGGATCATGGGTCCTTTTCAGCTGCGCTGAGACTTTCCAAAAAGCTGGGGTAGAGGGATGAGAGGGGCGGCTGTCCTCACAGCTTAGTTCCTCTAGACTTAGGTTTTGGGGGTTCTTAGCATTTTTTGTTCTCATCTACAGCCCCTGGGAATTAGGTAAAATCCCCTTTGCCACCTTGATGGCCATGTTGCACCACTCAGGTGCAGATGTTGGTGACACAGAAGGCTGGTAGATGCTGGCAACGCAGCTGAAGCTGATCACATGCCTCCTCCCCTCTTCCCACCAAAAACACAGACCAGATACCTTAAAGGGGTATCTTGGCCCTCCACCCCCTGTTCTAACAACCTCTCTGTAAAGCAAGGACAACAGTTCTGAGAGGCAACCTTCATGGTATGTGATTCCTCCTTACTGGCAACAAGAGAAAGGTCCCATTGGCTCCAATTCACACAGAGTAGGAAACTAAAGTCCAAAGACATCAAGAAATTGATCCAAGGTCAGAATTTGAACCCATAGAGCCTGACCCCTGACCTTCACACTGCAGGCCTGGGCCACACCATCAGCCTCATAAAGCAGAACCACCCGCTTGGGCAGTGAGCACCACCAATGCAAGGCCCACTCCAACAGCCACGTACTTCTCTGAGAACAACGTCCCGCCCACCTCCACACTCTGCCTGCAACTTCTTTGGAAAGTCACTCTCCAAAACCCACAAATCTGTGTCACAATACTGCTGGAGCAGTTTTTAAATCTCCCCATCTCTCTGTCTCTTTATTATGGAGGCAAACAGTCTATTACCAGCCAAATGCAAGTCCCTCCTCCTTAAGAGGGGGAGGAGGAAGGGAATGGAACAAGCCAGGGAAGATTCTCTCGAGTGGAAGAGAGAAGGGAGGCAGGAGGCTGAGAATATCCATAGTGGAAGAGATAAGTGAGACAGGAGGCTGAGAACATCCACAGGGTAATTGTTTTTTGACTTGTGACACCTGTTGGGGAAGTAGAATTAAAAAAAATTTTCTTTCTCCTGGGAATAAAACATGCTAAGAACCTCCACAATCTAAGTCTAGAGAACCCCAGAAAAACTCTCCACAAGGGTAGGAAAGAAATAAAACAGGCTTTTTTTTTTTTTGAGACAGTCTCACTCTGTCACCCTCGGTAGAGTGCCATGGTGTCATAGCTCACAGCAACCTCAAACTCTTAGGCTCAGGTGATCCTCTTGCCTCAGCCTCCCTAGTAGCCGGGACTACGGGCATCTGCCAGAGTGCCTGGCTATTTTTAGAGACGGGGTCTTGCTCTTGCTCAGGCTGATCTTGCTCTCAAGCAATCTGGCCCACCTCAGCCTCCCAGAGTGCTGGGATTACAGAGGTGAGCCACCATGCCCGGCCCTTAAAACTGCCTTTTTTAAAAAAGTTATTTATTTTTGATTGTTGTAAGTATATATAACATAAAACTTACCATTTTAGCCATTTTTAAGTATACAGTTTGGTGGCATTAAGTACGTTCACATCATTCTCACCACTGTCCATCTCCAGAGGGGTGCAACCTTTTCATGTTGCAAAACTACCACTGCATCCCAACTCCCCATTCCTCCTCAAGCAAACAACTTTCATCATTGTATAAGCATCAACGCAGAGTGCGATGTGCACCATGCGTAATCCACTACAGAGATGGCATGGACAGGAAGAAATCAGGCCCTTTACCTATTCTTAGCATAAGTGATAAGGAGGCCTCAGATAAGAGGACTAGACGGCACCATTTGTCACCTGAGTCCATCCTAGATTCACGAGGTAATTGGGTGACCACCTGAGTTTGTTAATCATCTTTACCTAAAGGAAAAATAAACTTGTACCATTATGACAGGAGGTAGTTTTGCAACTTAAAGCCAGCTGCCTGCCAAGTCAGGCTCCCACCCTCCTGGGGAGACCGGGAGATGGGGCGCTCTGGTCCTTGATAATTACATTGCAGAGATGGCTCCCAGGTCCTCCAGAAGGACAATCCTACACTGTAAACTGGCAAGAGTTCTTGTTCAGCTTTTAAGAAGATTTACCTACAACTCAAAGGGACAGAGAAAGAATTCACAATGATGCATTTTCTACAATAAATGCTCCATGAGAAATGAGGGGTTGGGGACAGAATCTCTCCCCTTCCCCCTCTTTTTTTTTTTCCTCCCTTGCCCTGGGGAGAATTAAATGTTTTTTTTTTGTTGTTTGTTTGATTTTGTTTTTTTGTTTTTTTTTTTTGAGACAGAGTTTCACTGTGCTGCCCCAGGCTGGAGTGCTGTGGCATCATAGCTCACAGCAACCTCAAACTCTTGGGCTCAAGGAATCCTCCTGCCTCAGCCTCCCAAGTTGCTGGGACTATAAGTGCCTGACACAATACCTGGCTAGCTTTTCTATTTTTGGTAAAGATGGGGTCTCACTCTTGCTCAGGCTGATCTCCAACTCCCGAGCTCAAGCAATCCACCCCTCTGGGCCTCCCAGAGTGCTGGCGCTGCTCACCAGAGAATTAGATAATTGTATTTATTCTTGCAGGTCTTGCAGCTGGGGTTAGTGATGGGTACAGAAAGGGCTGTGCACAAGATTGGGAAGGGCTCCTGGGCACTCTACCTATGCATGTGGGACCAGGGCTTGCGGGGTCTCCCCAGGGTCTGTAACCCCTTGTCAAAGGGCCCTCCTGGGCAGTAAGGGCACAGCCACAGGGGAGGGACACTTGTGGCTCCATCTTCGGGCTCCTCTTCCAGGGCAAGCTCATGAGAAGGCAGAAGTGGGGCTATTTCCGCAGCAAGTGGAACCTGCTGGAGCTCACCATCATCTTGGCCAGCTGGAGTGCCCTGGCAGTGTTTGTGAAGAGGTCCATCCTTGCTGAGCGTGACATCCAACACTGCCGGACCCACGGGAAGGAGTAAGTGGCTCCCTCATGAGCCCCCAGTTCCTCCTCTGGGAACTCTTCTCCAAGGCCCAGGGGCCAGAGGTAGGCTTTGGAATGCAGGGATCCTCAGTGGATCAAGGAGCAGAAATAACAGTAGCTGCCACCTAGATTCAGGTTTGGAGCCTGAAGCATGTACACCTGGAGAGAATTCTTTTAGACAAAATACAACATTTTACTTTTGCAAATCTTACCAAAGTGAAGGACCACGTGGCATCCTGACTAGGTTCCTTGCAGCCCTTTGGGAAGAGGCTTTGCAAATGTTAGTGCCCAATAAACTCACCTCTGCACCCTCTTACTGAGTGTCCACTATGTGCCAGGTGGGTTGTATTCTCTTGGTGAATCCAGTGAAATCATTTGTAATGAGGCTCAGAGAGTTTAAGCTGTTTGCACAGGGTCACACGGCAAATACATGGCAGGACTCAGATTTTAAACCCTGCACTCCTTACCTCCACTCTAACACTATCTCATTAATTCAACAAACCAGCATGGAGCTCTTCTTTATGCCATACCCCTGTTGCCAGAAAATGCAATAGAAATGTTTCAGCATCAGTAGAGTTCAGAAATCGTCAGAAGCATTCCTTTTTCATTCAACCTGATTGTAAACAAGCAAAACAATTATTTCAAAAACTTAAAGGTCCTTTAGCAAAGGACAACCTTGAGGAGGAGAGGAACAAATCTAGTCCTCTGCCTATTTTTGTAAATAAAGTTTTATTAGGACATGGACTATGCACGACTATTCATTACACTATTCAGCTACTGTCTGTGTCTGTTTTCTGGCTACTCAGGCAGAGTTGAATCATTGAGATAGAAATTATCTGGCCCACAAAGCCTTTGGCCCTTATAGAAACTGTGTCGATTACTGCTTAGAGGACGATGGCTGAGTTCTAGGAAGGAACAATGGTGAGTTTGTTTTAGGTCCCACAGGACTAAGGTTGCAGTACAGTTTGGGGACAATCAATATACCCTACACTAGCCATGCCTTACGATTCCTCACGGCGACCTATACCATGTTCTGTCTTGATAGCATCCACACAGGTGGGTTGTTTATTTAGATGGATTATAAAACAGTTCTACAGCAAGGGTTCTCCTTTTACACCGAATGTCAGAAAACACACAAGAAACCTGCCCCTTTTGATAGAAACCCAAGTATAGTTTGAAAACTAACTTGAAACCCTCAGCTGAATTGATTGAGCAATTCACCAAAGTTCTGTGTTTATTTCAGAAACGTGTATGTTCCATTTTCGTGTTGGAATAGGGAAGCCATTTTTACAGTACACTCCTAGATTTTAAAAATATTTCTTAAGACCAGATTATTAGATTCATACTTTCTTCACTCCAGTTGTCCTCGGTCCTGGCTCCTGGTAGAACCACCTGGAAAGATGAACAAAACCCCACTGCCCTCGCCACATCCCAGGCCTATTAAATGAGAATGTCTGGAGCTGGTGGGCAGGCACCAGCATTTTTCATATTCCCCTGGGTCATTCTATCACGTAGCCAAGGCTGAGAACCACAATTTAATTAGAGCTAGTTGCCTTCGTAAGGAGGGCTTAGGTGCTGTTATTGTTTCCACATACATGAGCAATGCAATGGCATGAGAGGGCTTAGGTATTTCAAAAGAGACAGGAAAAAGAAGCTGTAGGAGCCAGAGGGGGAAGGAACCATGCATAGTATTGACTCCAGTCTGCTCTGAGGGGGAAGATTCTGAAAGGCAGGTTAGGGTAGAAGGCTGGTTCTCCCTGGAGTCTGGCCAGGACCCAAGGTGGGGAATCCAGTCCTTGCTTCTGCTCCCTCCCCGTGGCCCTGGAGAGCTCCCCTCAGTGGGCTTCTAAGCCTGGAGGAGTTATAGGGAAAGCTCTGAGGCCTAGGGCTTCAGGGAAGGCCATCTCTCCTGGAGCCCATTCAGAAAGGCATAATTCACAAGGTTTTCAATGAACAAGAAACACAATTTCTCTCAGTAAAATTTTGAAAAACGGATTAGAAAAGTCTCTAATTCAGCATCCAGAGAAACCACATGGACACCGGGCCTGGCCCTGTGTCCATCTTAATGGCCCACCAATGTCAAGACTGAATGCAGAGTACAGGGGGCCAGACAGGATGACGGGCCAGGCTGGGAGAGTGGGCAGACCCTGGACCTGGTGGGCAGGCACCAGCATTTCTAATTTTCCCCTGGATGCTGACTCTGATTCTTCTACTCACAATTTGTGCAATTATTTATGTCACTAGCTGTATGACTTTGTGCCAACTCTGTCTTTATCTGTGAAATAGAGATAGTAAGACTCACCCCTTCCCATGGTGTTGAAGTTTAAAGCGATGGGAGTCAAAGAAAAAGCTATGAGAGTCTCATTCAGCACATCCCTGGATGGTATTTCCATTCTTCCTTCATATTAAGGGAAGCAATGGATTTACACACTGGCAAGTGTACTGGAGGAGGTAGCATCTGTTGACTCCAAGGCAGGGACAGGGAGGCTCTCTGGGCCCTGGGAGGAATTCTCCTTTGCCATTTTTTTTTGGACACAGAGTCTCACTTTCTTGCCCCTGGTAGAGTGCTATGGAGTCATAGCTCACAGCAAACTCTTGGGTTCAAGCGATTCTCTTGCTTCAGCCTCCCAAGTAGCTGGGACTACAGGCGCCTGCCACAACACCTGGCTATTTTTTTTAGAGATGAGGGGTCTTGCTCTGGCTCAGGATGGTCTCCAATCCATGAGCTCAGGCAATTCACCCGCTTCGGCCTCCCAAGTGCTAGGCGTGAGCCGCCACACCTGAACTCCTTTGCCATTATTCATTTTCTGTAGCCATTAATCAAGACTGCTAGTTAATGGCTCCATGAACTAGCCACTGAATCCCCATGACCACATCATCTTTATCACCATCATGGTCATCCTCACTGTCATTATTACCATCACTATCAACACCATCAACAAAAACAAAGTCACTCTCATCACCCCCCTCATCTTCATCCCCTCCATCATCTACATCACCCTCATCTTCACCCCACCATCATCTTCATCCCACCATCATCATCCCACCATCATCTTCATCACCCCACCATCATCTTCATCACCCATCATCTTCATTCCCACCATCATCTTCACCCCACTGTCATCTTCATCACCCATCATCATCTTCATCACCCCACCATCATCTTCATCCCACCATCATCTTCATCACCCCATCATCTTCATCACCACCATCATCTTCATCACCCCACCATCATCTTCATCCCCACCATCATCTTCATCACCCCCATCACTTCACCCCACCATCATCTTCATCACCTCCATCATCTTCATCACCCCATCATCATCTTTATCACCCCACCTTCATCCCCATCATCATCTTCATCACCCCCCGCATCTTCAACCTCACCATCATCTTCATCACCATCATCTTCATCACCCCCCTCATCTTCGTCCCCACCATCTTCATCACCATCACCTTAACCCCACTGTCATCTTCATCACCCCCATCATCTTCATCACCCCACCATCATCTTCATCACCCTCATCATCTTCATCACCCCCCTCATCTTCGTCACCCCCATCATCTTCATCACCCCACCATCATCTTCATCACCCCCACCTTCATCCCACCATCATCTTCATCACCCATCATCTTCATCCCCACTGTCATCTTCATCACCCCCTCATCACCTTCACCCCCACCGTCATCTTCATCACCCCATCATCTTCACCCCCACCGTCATCTTCATCACCCCCATCATCTTCACCCCCTCCGTCATCTTCATCACCCCCATCATCTTCACCCCCCATCATCTTCATCACCCCACCATCATCTTCATCACCCCCATCTTCATCACCCCATCATCTTCATCACCCCCATCATCTTCATCACCCCCATCATCTTCATCACCCCACCATCATCTTCATCACCCCACCTTCATCCCACCATCATCTTCATCCCCATCATCATCCTCATCACCCCACCATCCTCTTCATCACCCATCATCTTCATCCCCACCATCATCTTCACCCCCATCATCTTTATCACCCCATCATCTTCATCCCCCCATCATCTCCATCACCACCATCACCATCACTATCACCGCCATTACTGTCATCATCACCTGGCTGGGTAAATTGGGACAGCTCTGTGTCCTAGACTTATTTCTGGACTGGATGGCCTCTGAGATAATAGTAAGTCTAGTCCTCCATCCTGAGATGGTGATACATCTAATCTTGCATCCCAGTAAGCTCTGGATGAACTTCTCAGGGTCTCTGAGACCATCCTTCCCATTTTGGTCCCACAGGGGAGTCAGTTTCAGTGAGACAGCAGCTGCTGATGCTGCCCTCGGCTATATTGTGGCTTTCCTGGTACTACTGTCCACAGTGAAACTCTGGAATCTGCTCAGGTTGAATCCCAAAATGAACATGATCACATCAGCCCTACGCCGTGCCTGGGGTGACATTTCAGGTTTTGTCATTGTCATCCTTACCATGCTCCTGGCTTACTCCATCGCAGTGAGTGTCTCTTTTGGGAAAATCTTGGGACTGGTCTCCATGGAAGCCAAGGCTACTTGGTGGTGGGGAGTGGACAGTTAGGATTAGGCAGACCCTGGAAACCTGAGGGAGATAGTGGGTCTTCCAAATCTGGGTGTCTTATCTGGGAACTCATACACCAGCCATCTTGAACAGCAAGGCTGGAACCTCAGGTGGGTAGGAGTGCAGAGGAAAAAGTTCTAGAACCGAAAGGGCCTGACTCCTGCCACGAAGAATTCCTCTCTGCATCTAGACCCTGCCTGGATGTGCCAGTCCTCCCAACTTTTCAACTGGTCGGAATGCACAAGCTCACAGTGTTGGGGGATGAATTGGGTCGCCTTGTCCTTGAGCTGGGGCGGGATGGCGCAGTGAGGGTGGATACGTCCACAGGCCACATCAAGGCTTGTTGCCCAACACATAACCCACGACACTTAGAAGGGCCAGTGCTGTTTCATTCAGCCCTTAACACTGACAGCATTTTGACATCATATCTCTCTTGTGGCTGAAAAAAAATCCAAAATATTAAACTTTAAATTCTTTTTATTGCCCTCTCCCATCTTGGCACCCCTCCCATCCTGCTCTCCATCTAAATATGCCCCCAACTCTACTGCCCAAGCCCACACTTCCTGCCATAACCCGGGCCTCAAACCCAGTCTGGACCCCCTCCCCACCCTGCCCTGTCCAGGGCTCCTGTCCCACGGCTCCTGCTATTCTGTGAGGCCCACTCCAGCCTCGCCCCCAGCCCGTCCCCATCTCTGTCTCTGCAGCCCTGGCTTCTTCCAACCCCAGCCCACTCTGTCTTCTTCACCCACCCTCAGGAACACCCACCTGGCGTGTGGGGATGGAGTGATGTAGAGGTGTGTGCAGAAGTTGGGGTCTGTGGTTTGGTTACAATACCCCCTCCAAAGGCCCTGCGCTGTATGGATTCATTCAGTCCTATCCGCAGTGCATGGGCTACAGGGACATTGCAGTGTCCTCTGGGACAAGAAGTCACCAACTCGGAGCTGGGAGGTGTCAGGCCTCCTTCTGACACCACAGTCCCGGGAAAGTCTCAGGGGAGGAGTCTTGTGGGGAACCCCAATGTCCCTCCAGCCCAACTGCACTGAGCAAAGAGGCCCCTGAGAGTCCAGTTTCATTACAAGTCACTGTGAAGTCATCAGGGGAACATGGCAGTGGCTTAGCAGGTGGCTGTCTGAGCACTATCTCATGCTGGCAGCTGCAGACATGGGCATCACCAACAGACCGGGCACACAGCAAAGGTCCTGGAGAAGTACTGGGTAGGCACTTCCAGAGCACTGCACACACATGCACACACACAAATACATGTGCACACAAATGCACAGACACTCGTGCACATACGTGGGTTCCGATGCCCACAGGTGTGCATGCACACGTGCACATCAACACACGAGTGTGGCCTTGCACACACTTCCCATAGGGACTGGCTGCATGCCACACCCACTCACAGGTAGGGATGGTTTGTCAGGCCAAGCCAAAGAGGTGGCTGACACCACTGACCCAGCAGGCTTTGGGGGGCGGAGGGGCTTCACGGCTTCTTCCTGATTCATGAGGACTCTTTCCACAACAGTCGAACTTGATATTTGGTTGGAAACTCCGTTCTTACAAAACCCTCTTTGATGCGGCAGAAACAATGATCAGCCTTCAGCTGGGAGTCTTCAACTATGAGGAGGTAACGGGGTGGGGGCGGGGACCGTGGCCTGGGTCCCTTCCTCTAGGCAGCAGTCCCATGCTAGAGCCCACAGCTGGCCCTGGGACCCCTGCTCACAGATGCCTGTACTCTCACAGATGTCTGGACCCACTCCCCACCCGTGGACACAGGGATCTGCCAACCTCAGGCTCTGCCAACTGGGGACCCAGTTGGGGGAGGTGGCTGTAAGGACACAGGACATCGGGATGGCCCTGGCTTTCCTCTTTTTTTTTAATTTGTCCTGGCTTTCCTCTTTTTTTTTTAATTTGTCCTGGCTTTCCTCTTGACAGATCTTGGCCTACAGCCCAGTGCTTGGTTCCTTCCTCATTGGGTCCTGCATCATTTTTATGACGTTTGTGGTGCTGAATCTGTTTATCTCTGTCATCCTGGTGGCCTTCAGTGAGGAGCAAAAATGCCCTCAGGTGAGTCCCTCTGGCTGTTCTTCCTTAGCCAATGACCTTGAATGACGAAGACGCTGGCAGAGTGGCATCAGACTTTGGGGGGGAGTTGACCATTGCAGCTAAAGCCCTCATTTCACAGAAGGGGAAACTGAGGCATTGAAATTGCTTCCCCCAACATCATAAACAAGTAAGACGCAGTGCTGGGACCAGCACCTGATTCCCAGTTCGAGACTGTTCACTACCCCAGTGATTCTCAGCCCTGTTTGCACATTAGAATCACCCAGAGCCTTTTGAAAACCAGCACTGCCCTACCTAAGACCAACACAAAAAGAATCGCGGAGGGAATGGTCCAGGTGTTGGTAGTTCTAAAATCTCCTCAGGTGATTTTAACATATAGTCAAGGTTAAGAGGCCTGGTGCTACGCTCTGAAACCTCAGCCCTGGTCGGTGTGGCTCAGACAGGTGGCCATGGAAGACCGTGTCGCCTCGTTCCCTGCAGGAAGCCTTCACACATGTTATTTAAGTCCCAAACAAGGCTGGGCGGATGGTGGCTCGCACCTGTAATCCTAGCACTCTGGGAGGCGGACATGATGGTACAAGTGGAACATTCCATACATAAGTACTTCACACAGACTTTGTTTCATGCAAAATTTTTTTTGTCTTTTTGAGACAGAGTTTCACCCTTTCACCCTGGGTAGAGTGCAGTGGCATCATAGTTCACATCAACCTCAAACTTTTGGGCTCAAGAGATCCTTCTGACTTAGCCTTCCAAGTAGCAGAGACTACAAGTGCCCACCATACTGTCCAGCTAGTTTTTCTATTTTTAGTAAAGATGGGGTCTCACTCTGGCTCAGGCTGGTCTCAAACTCCTGAACTCAAGGTATTCACCCTCCTTGGCCTCCCAGAGTGCTAGGATTATAGGCATGAGCCACCACACATGGCTCATTCACAAAATTATTACAAAAATATTTCAAAATAGGATTGCTATGATTGCATCACTGTACTTTCAGCCCAGACAACACAAGAAACCTTGTCTCTAACAATAACAAAAACAGGTAGGGCACAGTGACTCCACCTGTAATCCTAGCACTCTAGGAGGCAGAGGCTGGTGGATTGCTTGAGCTCAGGAGTTCAAAACCAGCCTGAGCAAGAGTGAGATCCCTGTCTCTAAAAAAAAAAAAAAAAACAACAAAGAACAAATAGCCAGGCATTATAGCTGGCACCTATAGTCCCAGCTACTTGGGAGGCTGAGGCAAGAGGATCACTTGAGGCTCTGAGTTTAAGGTTGCTGTGAGCTATGATGCCATGGCACTCTACTCAGGCTGACAAAGTGAGACTTTGTCTTGTAAATAAATAAATAGATAGATAAAAAATGAAAAACTAGCTGGGTGTTGTGATGGGCACCTGTAGTCCCAGCTACTCAGGAGGCTGAGGCAAGGGAATCACTTGAGCCCGAGAGTTTGAGGTTACTGTGAGCTATGATGTCATAGCACTCTACTGAGGGCATCAAAGTAAGACTCTGTCCCTCCTTCACCCACGAAAAAGAAGATATAATTCACATGCTATAAAATTAGCCACTTTATTTGTTTGTTTGTTTGTTTTTTGGAGACAGAGTCTCACTTTACCACTCTTGGTAGAGTGCCGTGGCACCCAGCTCTTAGCAACCTCAAACTCTTTGGCTCAGCCTAACATTCTCTTGCCTCAGCCTCCCCAGTAGCTGGGACTACAGGTGCCTGACACAATGCCCGGCTAGTTTTAGAGATGGGGTCTCACTCTTGTTCAGGTTGGTCTTAAACTCCTGAGCTCAAACAATTGCCCACCTCAGCCTCCCAGAGTGCTAGGATTATAGGTGTGAGCCACTGTACCTGGCCTAAAATTAGCCACTTTAAAGTGTACGATTCAGCATTTTTTAGTATATTCACAGAGTTGTGCAACCATCACCACTGTCTAATTCCAGAATGTTTTCATTACCACCAAATGAAATGTCATAAGTCATACCCATTAACAGTCACTCCCCATACTTCATGTATGGACACTTCGTATAAATGAGATCATATGATACGTGGCCTTTTGTATTTAGTTTCACTTAATGTCATGCTTTTGAGACCCATCCATGCCATAGCATGTGTCAGTATGTCATTTTTTATGGCTGAATAATATTCCACGATGTGGCTATGACACAAGTGTGCTTGTCAGGTGATGGGCAGGTGGGCTGTTTCCATATGGGGGCTGTGTCCATATGTGGCCTGTTATAAATAATGCTGCTGTGAACATTTGTGCACAGGACTCTGCAGGGACATGTTTCTCCTTCTCTTGGGCACATCCCTAGAAGTGAAATGTCTGGGTCATATGGTAATTCTATGTTTGGGGAACTGCCTATTGTTTTTCAAAGCAGCCTCATCTCTAGCTGCAAGGCCTGGGGGCTTTTATATATAAATTCTTTTCTTTTCTTTCTTTTTTTTTTTTTTGAGACAGTCTCACTTTCTTACTCACCCTCAGGAGAGTGCTGTGGTATCATAGCACACAGCAACCTCATACTCTTGGGTTTAAGCGGTCCTCTTCCCTCAGCCTCCCAAGTAGCTGGGACTACAGGCACCCACCATACACCTGGCTATTTTTAAAGATGAGGTCTTGCTCTGGCTCAGGCTAGTCCCAAACCTGTGAGATCAGGCAATCCACCTGCCTGGGCCTCCCAGATTACAGACATGAGCCACTGCGCCCCACCCTGTACATAAATTCTTAACAGCCTCCACTGGGGTGGTAGTGCCCATTTTCTAATCAGTTTACTTAAAGTGACATTTTGGTACCAACAGTCTTTTTGGGCAGTCTGCCATTCTTGTTTCCTGGAAATTGTTTATTGTTTGCTTCCAATCAATCTATATCTATCTATCTATGGTTGAGAGGGTGGGAAAGCTGGAGAGGAACAACTACCCTGTTTTCCCGAAAATAAGACCTACTTACAGGAAAGATAAGACATCCCCTTAAAATAAGACCTAGCGCATCTTTGGGAGCACACCTTAAAATAAGACACTGTCTTATTTTCGGGAAAAAAGGGTATTTAGTTTAAAATTTGAATATCCCGGGAGTTAGGCCTAGAGGAAACAGAAAGAAAGCAAGAAAGAGCAAGAGAAAGGCCACTGGGAATACTCTGACATAGAGGGAAATGGTGGCAGTCAGCTCCAAAGGGGGTCCCCATGCTGTCAGTGAAGCTTACATCCGGGTTCAGAAGCCCAGCCACGGCTCTGGGAATTTAAGAAACCCTGAAAACTCAAGACATACTTGGCAGAGAGGAGGAGGGAGCCCACTGAGGATAAAGGAGGAAGCACACAGCCTTGACACTCCCGGAGGAGACCATCCCAACCCAAAATGGCTGTGAACTGTGCAGTGACCTTCAGGCTGAGACTGAATTGAACAAACAAATCATCCTTTCCCCTTAGAAGGAAAACCCCCCAGAGAGGGTGGTTCTACATACATCACTTGATTCTTTCTCTGTTATAGCTGTCAGAGGAAGGGGAGATCGCAGACTTACTGCTGATGAAAATACTCAGTCTCCTGGGCATTAAAAGTAGAAGACAGGACCCTCAAAGCAGCAGTGAGCAGCCCGACTCGCTGTCTGAGGCTCAGCCCCCTCAACCAGCAGGAGCGATGCCCGGAGTCTAAGCTGTCTGTCCACACCCCACCCTCCATGGAGGAGAAGGGCAGAACCTCCAGCCTGCACACCCCAGTGACTCTGTAGTCTTTCCAGTTCATTGTATCTTATGCCTGCAGAAGAGTTACCAAGCCCAGCAAGTTAAAAAATTATAATAATATGTAGAATTGCCGCTACCATGAGAACCTGTTTGTTCAAATGTATTTCCTCCTAGAAATAAAAATAAAACAAATAAAGCAAATGTATGGAGTTTGGCAAAAAAAACTCTCTGCAGACTAATTGTTTTATCCTTTTGATTGGTCGGGGGCTGCCTTTATTTTTTATTTTTATATTTTTGAGAAAGAGCCTCACTCTGTCACCTTGGGTAGAGTGTCCTGGCGTCATAGCTCACAGCAACCTCAAACTCTTGGGGTCAAGTGATCCTCTTGCCTCAGCCTCCTGAATAGCTGGGACTACAGACACTTACCACAATGTCCAGTCAGTTTTCTTTTATTTTTAGTAGAGACAGGGTCTCACTCTTGCTCAGGCTGGTCTCAAACTCCTGAGCTCAAGCAATCCACCCATCTCGGCCTCCCAGAGAGCTAAGATTATAGGCATGAGCTACTGTGCCTGGCCAGGGACTGCCTTTAAAGGATTCTAACTCAGGGCTTCTCAAACTATGTCTGAGAGATGCTAATGGGTGGTATATCAAGAATTGGGTGCCTTAAAACAACAGAAGTGTGTTTTCTCCCAGTTCTGGTGCCTGGAGTCTGAAATTATGGTATTGGTAGGGCCATGCTCCCTGGAAGGGCTCTAGGGAAGTCCTTCTTGCCTCTTCCAGCAAGCCTAGGCGTTCCTGGCTTGTGGATGCATCCCCCATTGGGACCCTTCTCTCCATCTCTTCTTATGAGGAGATAAGGGATTAGGGCCCACCCCACCCTGCTATGGCCTCATCTTGACTGATGACATCTACAAGAACTCTATTTCCCAATATGGTCACATTCTGGAGTACTGGGGCTTAGGACTTTGACATATCTCTTTAGGAGACACAATTCAATCCATAACAGGTGTCATCCCCCTAAAAAAGGTTTCTGGATCAAAAAATAAATGTGGGGAATATTGGGTTATAAAAGGTTTCACAGGTTCTTCAGCAAGAAAATGTCAGAGATGTTAATATGTTCAGTGTGTACCACGGCGTCTCCCTGAGCAGGAGAGATGAAGTGTGTAATGATTCCCAAACTTCTCTGAACAAGGCATCGGGTACTAAAGCATCTCTCTCAGGGCTAGGGTTCCTTAGAGGACACTTTGGGAATTGTTGATCTCCACCAGTGGTTTCTTTCAACCCCCAGCTTTCCAGGTGATTCCAGGTACAGTCAGACTTGATAACCATGCTTTAAATTCTAAGAACCACAAGTCTAGATAATAAAGGGATTCCAAGCTTCAGTACGGATGAGTGTACTGGGACAAACAAAGCATTTTTCCCAGCTTACCCTACTTTGTCCCTCCTCCTTACACACCCATTGTAGCAGATACTATTGGTTCACTGCCCTGAATCTATTCTATGGTTTCCTCTTTCCTGTGAGAATCCTAACTTTGTTCAGGAAGCCATCTCCCCTCCCCCCCACATGACTCATAGGAGGGTCACCCATAGCCAGCACAACATAGTAATCCATTTCCCTCCACAATAAGTGGCCATGTGACCCAGTTCAGGCCAGTGAAAAATTAGTGGAGGTCTTCAGGGCACCTTGAGAAAGATCTCCTTGTTAATGAAAAGAGACACAGAGAGCCAGGTGGCTTCATGCCTATTATCCCACACTTGAGAGGCTGAGGCAGGAGGCCAGCTGGGCAACAAACACAAAAAACAGAAGTATTAGCCAGGTGTGGTGGTGCATGCCTGTAGTTCTAGCTACTCAGGAGGCTGAGGCAGGTGGGTAGGGAGGTCGATTTGCTTGAAACCAGGAGTTAGAGGCTGTAGTGAGCAATGAGCACATCACTGCACTCCAGCCTGGGTGACAGACTAAGTGTGATGCCCCCCCCCCAACACCATCAAAAAAGAACACATAGAGATGGGCTGTCCTGTTGCTGGAAACTGCTTGTAACTTTGACATCTACCTTGAGACTGCAAAGGAACCATCTGAAGATGGCAGAGCCAAAAGATAAAAGGCACTTGGCTGTTTGACTGTTTAATGAGGTTTTTAAACAGCTGACATTGGTGGCTCACGCCTATAATCCCAGCACTCTGGGAGGCTGAGGCGGGTGGATTGCCTGAGCTCAGGAGTTCGAGACCAGCCTGCAGCCCTGGTCCAGTTTCCACCAAGCCACTGCTGACCTTTGGATTAGTCCTTTCCGTTCTATAAGCTTCTTGATTCTGTCTGTCCCTTTCTGTAAAGAAATAAAGTGGGCTCCTGGGCTGTTTCCAGTATTTCAAAAAGTCAGAAGAACTGCATGTGTCAGCGTGACTTCGGCAATGCACCAACCCTCTGCGGCTGGGATGATTCTGGTTGGACTTGGCTGTGAATCCGGCTCTGGGTGACCTTGACTCTCTGCAAGGACTGGGGGTGCCTTGCCCTCCCCATCACCCCACGGCTCAGTGACACGAGAATGTGCTGGCCAGGCAAAGCTATCCCTGCCTGGAGCCATTCTCCCAGAGCTAGTGATGACCAGCTCTCGGCGTAGCCTGCGGACCAGAAGGACCCCCAGGGCTGCTGACCAGCACTTTCACCCGGCGAGAACCTGCGCCTGGGGCAAGGCCCCGCCCCCGGAGGCCCCGCCCCCTTCTCCCGGCGGCCGGTCGCGCTAGTTCCCGCCCCCCAGTGCTGCCTCATCCGGGCCTCAGGCACTTCCACATGTCCACGCCCCCCTCACGCGTCGCCCTATCCGATCTCGCGCTAGGCCCAGGGGTCCTGGCCGCCGAGGGCTGTCCAATCAGATTTTCCCCGCTCCCTCACCGCTGGGCCCCGCCCCTCGCACTCGCCCCGCCCTTCCGATACGGGAGGCCGAGGCGTGCCGCCGCGACCCTCAGTGCCCCTGCAAACATGGCGCTGCAAGTGGCGCGGACCCTGCGGGCTGTGGCCTGCAGCCTGCGCTCGGCCTCCGGGCCCGCCTCGCCCTGCCGGCCGTGGTCCTGGCGGCTGGGAGCTGGCGCCGTCCGGACACTGCGCACAGGACCCGTTCTGCTCGCAGGTAAGCGCAGCGGGCACGTGGGCGATCTCTGCCGGGGCTGAGCTGGACGTGAAGAGGGTCAGGCTCCGACTCCTGAGCCAACCGGTGCAGAGCGAGCGGGATCCCTAGTTCCGTGGCCGCTAGTCTCTCCTGAGTAGGTGTGAGGAGATACGAGCCGCCTTTGTACTGTGAGCTTAAGTGAGCGGGAGGGGAGGCCCATAGGACCCCGGGGCGGTGGTGTCCGGGCTGGTCCCCGCGGGTAAGCCGGCCTCTGGCGCTGGAGAAGGCCGGCATCGCTAAGTTTCTCAGTGACCTCAAGTTATTTTGTATTTAGGTGAGTCCTGAGACCCTAAATGTGCAGGTCATTAGTTTACTAAATGGACCGCCCCTAAAAACACTGAAGTAAAATTGAAGCAGAAGCACTTATTAAAATTAACTAGAATACTGGGTCTAGATTTTTGCTAGTTAAAACAGGCATAACGTTGAAGACTCAACCAGTTTCATCAAAACAGATTCAAGTCTTCTGGACTCTCCTACAGAAAGTTCTTAAAGCCTATATTGAGTCATTCATGTGTGTTGAAGCCGAAGTGATCCCTTACTTAAATGGACTTGAAATAACTGGTAGACTTGCCCATAAATGTCTTGTCCATTTATGTTACTTTGGCACAATTAGTGCTGCAGAAAAACCAATTTTCTTTATATGCAAATGCATGAGACAGAAACTGCTTCTTCTAAGAACTCAGGCTTCATAACATGCATACATCTGTGATGGCTGTTGTCTCATTAAATTCGTTGTTTAAGAAACCTGTTCAAATTTTTAGTTTATTCCAAAGTTTGATGCATAAAGATTTACTTTTCTCTTGCTAGTAGTCCTTCATCTCTATTTGTGATACATATCAGGACATTACCAATTTGAATACAGGTGTAAAGAGTGTCCCAGATAAGAATTTATTTCTAAGTCTAAGGTTTTTGTTTTACTTTTATTGGGTGTTGCACTGTCTTTGGCTGTTTGCATTCTCTGGTTATCTAGTTAAATATTGACCAAAGTATCAATGCCCATGATCTGGTTAAGCAATTGGGTTTTTAATAGCTGACAAACCCCAGTTCCAATTCTGGTTCTGTCTTTTATGAACTATGTGATCTCTTAACTTCTCTGAATCTCAGTTTCCTTTATCAGAGAAGTGGCGAATAATACATACCTCACAGAGTTGTTGGGAGGATGAAATGAAATAATGTAGGTAACTGATGTTTGGGACATAATGAGCACTTGATAAATGTTACTTATTTAATGTGAGTGTGTAGGCTTGGCTCTGCGCCTGTAGCTCAAGTGGCTAAGGCGCCAGCCACAGACGCCAGAGCTGGCGGGTTCGAATCCACCCGGGCCTGCCAAACAACAATGACAACTACAAAAAAATAACCGGGCATTGTGGTGGGCACCTGTGGTCCCAGCTACTTGGGAGGCTGAAGCAAGAGAATCACTTAAGCCCAGGAGTTGGAGGTTGCTGTGAGCTGTGATGCTACAGCACTCTACCCAGGGTGATTGCTTGAGGCTCTGTCTCAAAAATAAATAAATAAATAAATATGAGTATGTGCCAAGAAAAAAGTTGACTGATGTTAATATGTTTGACCAGTGACCTTGAAAATGTTCATGAATTAGGGAGGGGGGTGGGGCCTTGGTGTGTGTCACAGTTTATGGCGGCAAGACATGATTGCAAGAGGGACTTTGCCTAACAATTGCAATCAATGTAACCTGGCTTATTATACCCTCAATGAATCCCCAACAATAAAAAAAAAAAAAAAAGAAAATTTTCACGAATTACAAGTACTAATTTTCTAAGGCCCCAAACCGTGTTTTCCAAGGCCCAGTTAAGAAATAATTACCTAATCTCCTGTTTTCCCTGTTCAGCCAAGGTTAAAGGAAAATTATACTATTCATTGTCTTGAGCCTAAATAGAATGCCCCGTAAAAACAAATATTTGGGGTCTTGAAAGTCAAGTAGACCTAGGTGTCCTGAGGTTAGTAATGTTGCTGCCTTCTCTAAACTTGTGGGGCAGTGTCAGAGCAACCTTACTCCTAAAATTATCTTTACGATTAGGCAACGCCAAAGTCAGGACAGTAGTCTTAGGGAGTACATAATTGTAATTGTCTAGCCCTTACTTTCAAAAGGCATATTAGATTTAAACTGCTCATAATTGGTAATGTGATTGGTGAGTTATAGAGTTGCAAGAGAATGTGAGGGAGAATTGAGTGTTGCAACCAAATAACTGTATACCATCTATTTTGCTCAGAATTCCCTTTTTTTTTTTTTTTTTTTGAGACAGAGCCTCACTTTGTCCCCGTTGGTAGAGTGCCATGGCGTCATAGCTTACAGCAACCTCAAACTCCCTGGGCTCAAGCAATCCTCTTGCCTCCGTCTCTCTGGTAGCTGGAACTACAGGCGCCTACCACATCACCCCGCTAATTTTAGAGACAGGGTCTCAGTTTTGCCCAGGCTGGTCTCCAACTCTTGAGCTTAAGCAATCCACCTGCCCTGTCCTCCCAGAGTGCTGGCATTATAGGTGTGAGCCACCGCCCAGCCACAGAATCCCCTTTTCTTAAACTTGAGAACATTATTTCACTCCAGCTTTTAAAAGCTTACAATGTGCCAAGCACTGTTTTAGAACTGGAAATAGAAATGTAAACAAGATAAACCCTGCTCTTTTTGGCTCTGTACTCACAATCTGCTTTCTGGGGAAAACTGACAAATGGATGGTATGATAGCACACTAAGCACTGTGAGTGTTTGGGGTAGTGTGGAGGGGAGGGAGTGCTGCAGGGTCCTGTGACAGCAAGTAGGAGGGCCCAAGAACCCAAACTTGGTTATATAAGCCTTTGCACAGGAAAAGCCTTCTTAATTGAGACCTGTAGTAGTTAGAAAAGGTGGTAGGTAGAACGTTTCAGTCAGAACATGGTGTACAAATCTTAACCACCTTTTTCTTACCTAAACACCAGATTTACCTGAAACATTCAGTTATTTAAGGGGGAATGAAGCAAAGTAAGTTTCTTTGGGACGGATTTTGCAGCTTCTTGTACTGTAGAGTATAGAATTTAGAAAGTTCCAGAATAATTAGGGGGCAAAGAAATAGTTGATACAGTGACATACATCAGAGCTGTCATCAAAGCAACTTTTAATGCTGTTTAAGCAGAGCCATCTTTTGGGTGAGGGCTAAGAGTGAACCAGCAAGGCTTACTGTAAAACAGTATTTGAATTAGTGAATCATTTTCCTGTTACTTGCTGCTGCATTATTTTTGGGATAATAGTTGGTTTCAGAATGGGAAATATATTTAAGAATACAGCAGCTTTTTTTGAAAAAAATCACTCATTAAAGCAAGAACAACAGTAGAACCTGTGTAAGTTGACCACTAAGGGGACTGTAACAAATTGGTCAACATGTGGAGGGGGTCAGTGTAAAGGTCAATGTGAGGAACTAGGCCTGCTTTACTGTGGGTAAAGTACATGTGATGCATATCCAGTCCAGGAAAATTAGATGAATTTAAGGAGAGCGTCAAGGTAGGGAGGGAGTCTACTGTACTTTTAAGTCCTAAATAGCTTTTTTCACATCTCTTGAACATTGGGCAGTCTTTCTTCCAGGAATTCCTGAATAGTTTGACTGTATCTTTAAAGGGAGTCAAGGGTTGGACCCATCCAGTGAATGTTGAACAGAACTTGACTTTCACCAATGATGGATTAGCTCTTGAGATCTGATCTTAGTTTTCTTGTTAAATGATGGAGTCACTTTATTCAAGGATGGGCTTAAATTTGATTAAAGTAGAATTTTAAGAACTTAGGCGAATTATAACCTCCCAGGAGGTCAGCTTCATTCTTACAAATGTGTTCCAAATTTTTTGTGATTTGGGCTAAGTAATTTCAGGCAGTTAATCTGCAGGATGGTGGCGATGGAAGTCAGAATCTGCTAAGGACTGTGTAGCAGCTCACCTGGAGCATTGGGCCCATACCTGGCCATCAGTGAATTAACGACAGCAACAAAAAAGCAAATTTCCAAAAGATGCCCAAGGTGTTCAGATCAAGCCAACTCTGCCTGAACAATACCACTGTTTAGAAACCGTGCCATCTTTTCACACAATCTTTGTGCTTTCCTGTGTATACTGTTGAAAGGCAGTGTCGACAGGTCAGGCACAAATGCAGAGAAAGTCTTACCTTTTGACATCAATGCTGATGAAAAGTGCTTTTTAAGAAGTGATGCCACTGCTTTTCTGAAATACCTGTCTTCTGTTTTAGTGCGTAAATTCACGGAGAAACATGAGTGGGTGACAGCAGAGAATGGTGTTGGAACAGTGGGAATCAGCAATTTTGCACAGGTATTGGATTGTCTTGAAATAATTTGTGAGAGTTCTCAAGCAGTCTGGTTTGTCCTACCCTTTATTTAATCTGCACTCTGGGCCCCTCAAAGACCCTCAGAAGAAAATAAATCAGAAGTGAAACAAGTAAACCTAATTTAGTTAGGGCATTTTGTGGTTGTGTAAGAGATGTTGAAAGGTTAATACTTAAAGCAGGAAATACACCTTATTCAAGAAACAGTCGTTTTATACTGGGCAGTTAAGGAAAGAAAAGAAGAGCAAGATACAGTGTTGCCAGCATTTTGTGGGTAGTGTGATATGTAGGTGACAGGGAGACGTGAAGAAGGAAAGGGAAGCTGTTAGCCTATCTTTTCTCTTATTAATTCCCTGTCTCCACTGATGCCATATTGAGATGTTGTTTGTAAGAAAATGAGAAGCCAAATGGTAGGATGGGTTAGTGATTTTCACCTGGATGTCTGTATTGGGTGAGAGGGGAGGGGAAAGGGATGTTAACTGATGGGAATACAGTCATGTGTCACTTAATGCCAGGGACGTGTTCTAAGAAGTGCATCAGTTCTGGGTGATTTCATCCTTGTGCAAACATCAGAGTGTGCTTACACAAACCTGGATAGTGTGGCCTGCTGCTCCAAGGCTATAGACTGTTCAGCATGTCTCCTGTCCTCAATACTGTAGACCAGTGGTTCTCAACCTTCCTAATGGCTGCAATGTATTTTCATTGTTAAAAAGGGGCTGAGAACCGCTGCTGTAGACAGTTATAACACAGTGGTTGCTGAATATCTGTGTATCTAAACACATCTAAACATAGACAAGGAATGGTAAAAATGTAGTATGGGCTGAGCATCTATACCCCAAAACTCTGAAATGCTTTAAAATCTAAAGTTTTTTGAACACAGACATGATGCTCAAAGGAAAAGCTGATTGGAGCTTTTCAGATTTTAGTTTTTTTGGATTAGGGATGCTCAGCTAGCTCAGTATAGTGCAAATATTCCGAAATCTGAAATATTTCTGGTCCCAGGCATTTTGGATAAGGGATATTCAACCTGTAATATAATCTTGTGAGACCACTGTCGTATAGGAAACTGTTGTTGAACAAAACATTATGCAGTGTGTGGCTGTGTACACAATTCCTCAGAAACGCTGGCTTCTTGGGTGTGGACAATCTCTGACAGTTGTCTCTTCCTTGGCATACCTGTGTACCTATGATGAGGTGCAGAGCAAGGTATTTTGTGGAATATCGTCTAAGGTGTTGTGCTTACCTCCTGTAGTTTATCTTTGAAGGGAATCTCCCACCTGGAGATGACATACACACATTATACCGCAGATGTCACCTGAGGGATACAAAGGGCTCTAAATACTCATCTGATAAACTGCTTCTTTCTGGAGTCCAGATCTTCGGGGACCGCCATGTGCAGAATGAGTGGGTTCAGCCTGTGCCAGAGGGATAAGGGTCTGTGTAGAAACCGCAGGGTAGAAAGGCACCAAGTGTGTTTGTGTGTAGAAGAGCTGGTTACTTTGCTTGGGGCACTTGGTTTGTGACAGGGATCACCATGGGTTATAGGCCAAATGTGGCTGGCAGCCTGTTTCTTGCAGCTTCTGAGTTAAGAATAGTTTTTTCATTTTTAAAGGGTTGTAAGGAAAACAGGTGACAGTGGCTCATTAAGTATAAAATATATAGTATTAATATTATCTTAATTATAGGGGATTCAGTGTTTAGCTTGTTCCCATTTACTGGGGAGTCTAATTTCACATCCTACAGGCTTTTGGTTTTGTTTTGTTTTATTTAGGAAGCTTTGGGAGATGTTGTTTACTGTAGTCTACCTGAAGTTGGGACAAAATTAAACAAACAAGGTGAGTGTTTTTCTCATCTTAGAACGTCATGATTCATGCCATGAATTTTCTTTACCTTATCTTTACTTTCAATAACTTACCTGGGTTGTAATCCTAGCACTTTGGGACACCAAGGTGGATGGATTGTCTGAGCTCAGGAGTTCAAGACCAGCTTGAGCAAAGCGAGACCACCATCTCTACTAAAAATAGAAAAAACTAGCCAGGTGTTGTGGTGGGTGCCTATAGTCCCGGCTACTCAGGAGGCTGAGATAAGATAATGACTTAAGCCCAGTTGTTTGTGGTTGCTGTGCGGTATGATGCCATGGTACTCTACCGAGAGAGACTGAGTGAGACTCTATTTAAAAAAAAAAACTTACCTGCACCCAGGATCAACTAGAGTGCTTTTGATGTATATAACAGAATAGTCTTTTTTTGTTGTTGCAGTTTTTGGGCCGGGGCCGGGTTTGAACCTGCCACCTCCGGTATATGGGGCCAGTACCCTACCCCTTGAGCCACAGGCACCACCCTATGACAGAATATTAAAATAAAAGTATTAGTAGTTTAATAATGGGGAGTTGTTATCTCATAAAGGCAGTCCAGAGATAGGTGAATATAGGTTTAACAAGGATAATTCTTTTTGTACTTTTTCTGCCTCAGTGAGGGCATGAGATGGTGAGAAAATCTGTAATCATGACATTCTCAAATGACAATATCCAAAAGTGGCAGGGGGTAGGGGGCAGGCTCTCTTGTCTCTCTGTTGAGAAGGAACATGTCACCCTCCGATCTCTTGGCCAATGTTTTCTTACATTCCGGTAGCAGGTTTGGGCTCTACTGCCCTCCCAGCTGTATGGGATGGTGGATGGAGAACAGGGAGCATTTTCAGACTTTGTAATGGAAGGTGGAAAGTAGAGAAAAATGGCTCTTAACACCTCCCTGCACACTGTGTAAGACACTGAGGTCTATTAAGTTTAAAAAGTAAAACCTGCTGGGTTTTTGGAGGAGTAGATGGTATCCAGAAACAACACAGGTTCAGGAATCAGAACCTGGTCTTAAATCCCAGCCTATCTTTTGTGTGACTTCGGGGTAATTTCTTAGTTTACGTATTATCTGTAAATCAGGATACTTGCCTCACAGGGTTGTAAGGATTAAATAAACATAATGTGCATCATGAGACAAGTGCTTGAAGGCTGGGCACAGTCGCTGACATCTGTAATCCTAGCTATTTTTAGAGACGGGGTCTCGCTCTTGCTCGGATTGGTCTGAAACTCATGAGTTTAGGCAATCCATCCGCCTCGGCCTCCCAAGTGCTGGGATTACAGGCATGAGCCGCCTGGCCTGGCCTGTTATTTACTGTGTGTCCACTATGCCACTTTCAAGCAGATTATAAATTTCTGAAGATCTCTTACAGTAAGTGAGCATGACCGTTTTTGTCCTTAATATCCTTAAATTAATGAATGTCCTTTTAAAATTTTCTGGTAAAAGTTTTTGTATTAGATGTGCTAAGTCTACATACCAATTAAATGCATAGATCTTACATGTACAATTCAGTGAGCTTTGAAATATGTATATATCTGGGTAAACCTTCACAATCAAAACTCTTCAATCGGCAATCTCTTCTCTAATTTCTACATCATAGGTTAATATTGCCTGTTCTTTAATTTAAATAGAATTACCGAGTTCAACAAGGATTTTGAAGGAACACAAAACATTCAATCCATAACTGGGATAGTATTTTATACATCTCATTAGGTTAAATAGCTTGATATTGTTCAAACCGTATCTTTACTGATTTTTTTTAAAACTCTCCTACTGTGATTAGATTTGTCCGATTTTCCTTTTAGTCTGTTTTTGCATCATATATTTCATAGCTCTTTTATTAGGTTGATAGACTTTTAAGATTCTTAGTTTTGGTGATGAATTGAGCCTTTTTTGTTATAAAATGTCCCTTTTTGTCTCTGGCAATTGTCCTTGTCTTGATGTCAACTTTGATGTGGATGTTGCCATGCCAGTTTTCTTTTCTTTTTTTTTAATTATTAAATCATAGCTGTGTACATTAATGCGATCATGGGGCACCATACACTGTTTTATAGACCATTTGACATATTTTCATCACACCGGTTAACATAGCCTTCCTGGCATTTTCTTAGTTATTGTGTTAAGACATTTATGTTCTTTTTTTTTTGTAGAGACAGAGTCTCACTTTATGGCCCTCGGTAGAGTGCCGTGGCATCATACAGCTCACAGCAACCACCAACTCCTGGGCTTAAGCGATTCTCTTGCCTCAGCCTTCCGAGTAGCTGGGACTACAAGCGCCCGCCACAACACCCGGCTATTTTTTGGTTGCAGTTCGGCCGGGGCCGGGTTTGAACCCGCCACCCTCGGTATATGGGGCCGGCACCTTACCGACTGACCCACAGGCGCCGCCCAAGACATTTATATTCTACATTTACTAAGTTTCATGTGTACCCTTGTAAGATGCACCAATCACCCTCCCTCCGCCTATCCTCCCCCCTCCCTCCCCTCCCTCTCCCTCTCCCCCTATTCTTAGGTTATAACTGGGTTATAGCTTTCATATGAAAGCCATAAATTAGTTTCATAGTAGGGCTGAGTACATTGGATACTTGTGATGCCAGTTTTCGTATTTCCTTTTTTTTGGTGGTGGTGGTGTTGGGTCTCACTGTGTTCCAGGCAGTGCAGTGGCATTATCATGGGTCACTGCAACCTCAAACTCTTGGGCTTAACGCCTCAGCCTCCCAAGTAGCTGAGATTGCATGAGACTACAGATGTGTAACACCCTACCTGGCTGATTTTTTTTCTATTTTTGGTAGAGATAAGGTGTTGATTTTGCTTAGGCTGGTTTTAAACTCCTGAGCGCAAGCAATCTTCCTGCCTTGGCTTCTTGGAGTTCCAGGATTACAGGTATGAGCCATCATCCTTGGCCTGGAGTTCTTTTTGGTCATTATTTCTTCAAAATGTTTTTTTCCTACTTCATTCTCTCTTTTCCTTCTGTAGTCCAATTATACATTTGCCTGATCACTTGATACTGTCTCGCAGGCCCCTGAGGCTTTTACATTTTCAGTCTTTTGTTTGCTAAGCTGTTCAGATTTGTTAATTTTGATCTTCACGTTTGTTGGTCGTTTCTTCTGCTGTCTCCCATCTGTTAATGCTGCCCACTGAATTTTTTAGTTTAGATATTATAGTTTCCAGTTCTGAAATGTCCATTTTTGAAATTCCCATTTCTTTCCAAGAATTTCTCCCATATGTTCATTCATTATGATGATTTTTTTCTTTAGGTCTTTGAACACGTCTATAATAGCTACTTTAAGTTTCTTTACTATTCTAACATATGGGTCACTTTAGGATCTGTTTGTGCCTTTATCTCTTCACCAGGGGTTTCTTATTTTTAGGATTTCAACCCTCAATTTCCAGCCACTCCAGTAGCCCCACACTCTATTCTCTGACTTTGCAAGCAAATAAGACTATGGTTTTCTACTTGGTATTCTAGTCATCCTGTGCTCTTTAGATGGGTCAGTGTTTTCAGGGGACAAATTGTATAAATAGAGACCTCATCCAGTTTGGTTCCCATCTTCCAACGATTGACTACCGCCCCCCAATTACTCTATGAAGCGTTTCATATTCAGCATGAGCATTCCAAATCTGAAATGCCTCCCAAATCCAAAATTTTGAGCACCAACATGATATTAAAGGAAATGCTCATTGAGCATTTTGGATTTGGGATGTCAACCAGTAAATACAATGCAAATATAGTAGAACCTTCTGTTAAGTTGACCACCCAAGGGACTGTAACAGACTGGTCAACAGACAGGAGGTCAACATAAGGAGGTCAACATCAGGAAGTAGGCCTGTACTGATGGGAACATATGGTACATGTCTGGTCTATAAAAATTAGGTCAACTTAAGGAGGTACCTCAGTTAGTATAGGGAGGTGGTCAACTATGGAGGTTCTACTGTGTTCCAAAATTAAAAAAAAAATTCCCAAAACATTTAGGTTCCCAAGCATTTTGGGTAAGGGATACTTAACCTATAATTGTTATTTATGTTGAGTTCAAAGTTTATAATTTTTACTTGCAAGAATAGCCTGATGAGGTACTTCACCATTACTGGAACATTCTATCTGAAGTTTTCTTTTTGTTTTTTTCCCCTGAGCCACAGTGAATTTGAAGAAAGCAGAGTTTCACTGAACTCACACACATCTGGTATCAGAGCACATTACTATTTGTTATTTACTGCATCCAGAGCAGAGGACCACTTTATTTTATTTATGTATTTATTTACTTTTTTTGGAGACGAGAGTCTCACTTTGTCTCCCTTGGTAGAATGTACATAGGTCACAGCAACCTCAAACTCTTGGGCTGAAGTGATACTTTTGCCTCAGCCTCCCAAGTAGCTGGGACTACAGGCGCCCACTATAATGTCTAGCTAGTTTTTAAGACAAGGTCTTGCTCTGGCTCAGGCTGGTCTGGAACTCCTGAGCTCAAGCAATCCACCCACTTTGGCCTCCTGGAGTTTTAGAATTACAGGCGTGAGAGTGGTCCACTTTATTGAACTTTCTCATAGGTTAGCATAAGCATGACAAAACCTATGGTTTTATTTTTAATTAAAGAAATTTGGTAGTTTTTATCATGACTATGAGAGGTGCCCGTTTCCATATCTTATATTTTCAAGTCCTTGACTTTTAACACTTAATATTTATTTTAATTCTTTTCCATTTAGATGAGTTTGGTGCTTTGGAAAGTGTGAAAGCTGCTAGTGAACTCTATTCTCCTTTATCAGGAGAAGTAACTGAAATTAATGAAGCTCTGGCAGAAAATCCAGGACTTGTCAACAAATCTTGTTATGAAGACGGTAAGTTGTTGCTAGAAAATTTTAGAGGGTTACTGCTACAGTTAACATTTAACCTAGAGTTTAAAGCAAGTTTAGCTGATTGTGTCTTCATCTTTTCCACTTCTTAGTACTAAATAGAGATGTTCTGCTTTTAAAAAGGGAAAAGATTAGCTCAGTGGTTCTCAACCTTCCTAATGCCAACCCTTTAATACAGTTCCTGTGGGTCGTGACCCACAGGTTGAGAACCACTGGATTAGCTGAATACTTAAGGGTATATTCTAAGATCTCAACAATAAAAATTGCTTTATTTTGCAAGGTTTTTAGTATCAGTTATAGGTTTGTTGGTATAATGTGAACACCTGTGAAGTATTAACCTCTTTATTGTTTTTTTTTATTTTTTTGGTTTTTGGCTGGGGCTAGGTTTGAACCCGCCACCTCTGGCATATGGGACCGGCGCCCTACTCCTTGAGCCACAGGCGCTGCCCGTATTAACCTCTTTAAAAGTAAAGTATCCACTCATATTGTTTGATGTAAGTGGTGACAAACTAAAATATATTGCCTTAATTTTTGTTTTTCTTACCTTTTCATTTTTATAATAACCTAGTGAGTAAGCTAATAGCAGTTTTCTCCATTTTATAGATGAATAGAGGCTCCAAGGGTTTTATCTGTCAATGTCACATGGCCAGTAAAAGGCAGTTATGATTATGATTAGGTTGTAGTTCTGTCTTGCTTGTCACCTCAAATGCAACCTCAAATTCAACTTTCTAACTCTCTATTACTGATTTCTAATGCCCTTAAATTAGTAATTAGTGTTGGCATTCCTTTTTTTTAAAGAAAGATATATGAGCTTGTATATTTGAATTACTTAAAAGATTTTAATGTTAGTTGTTGATGCTTATTATAACCTAAGAGTTAATTCTTTTCAACTGTGATGTACTAATTTAATTCTTAAGGCTAAAATTTAAAAGTTCCATGAACAGGTGGGACTTGGGGGCTCACGCTTGTAATCCTAGCACTCTGGCAGGGTGAGGTGGGTGGATTGCCTGAGCTCACAGGTTGGAGACCAGTCTGAGCAAGAGACCCTGTCTCTAAAAATAGCCAGGAGTTGTGGCAGACGCCTATAGTCCCAGTTACTTGGGAGGCTGAGGCAAGAGAATCACTTGAATCCAAGAATTTGAGGTTGCTATGAGCTATGACACCATGACACTCTATTGAGGGTGACAAAGTGAGATTCTGTCTCAAAAAAAAAAAGTTCCATTAAAATAATGTGATTTATGTAAGAATACTAGATTAATTTTGAGGCACTCAGAAATTTATTTTAAATTTTGGATGAATTGTGACTTTAAAAAGTTGATTTGGAATATGATTTTTTTTTGCAGGTTGGCTGATCAAGATGACCCTGAGTAACCCTTCAGAACTAGATGAACTGATGAGTGAAGAAGCATATGAGAGATACGTAAAATCTATTGAGGAGTGAAAATGGAACTCCTAAATAAACCAGCGTAAATAACTTAATCCAGCATAGTTGTCTTTAATTAGTGGTGGATAGGTGTCTGAAAATACCAACTACTCTCAACACTGCTAATGAAAGAAAATAGTCCTTAACTTTCTAATGGTTGTAGATAAACAAAATATGTATCTCTTTCAAAATACCCTATGATTTTTAGACTAGCCTGTAGTATTCATATTTCATGAAATATTCCATGGTAAAAACTAGTTATAAAAATCATGTTATGAAAGGATAACATTATTATATTAAGTCTTATATAATATTGTAACTTGCTTACATCCATACCAGGATTTGAGTTGGAAAACTTAATGATCTTTCCATTGGAATTAACTGGGAGTGGAAAAGTTTTTCTTGGTTGTACAGTGATACTGTCTTAATTTTGTAATACGCTGCAGTTGCTGGTGCTATTTTTATACAGTGAGCAACAGCTTTGCAGCAAAATAATAAAATATTCAACTTCTTCATTAATCATGTTGTTTTGATGTTAGTATTTCATTTGGTGACTATACTGGTATTTGTGAAAATGCTAACTTAGCTTATGGAAAGTTATTTTTTAAAAGTAAATTTAAGCCATAACAACAAAAGATTCCAAGACATTGTTCTCTTTAAGTCACAAACCTGATTTTTCTTTTTCGTAGAGACAGAGTCTCACTGTACCACCCTCGGGTAGAGTGCCGTGGCGTCACACGGCTCACAGCAACCTCTAACTCTTGGGCTTACACGATTCTCTTGCCTCAGCCTCCCGAGCAGCTGGGACTACAGGCGCCCGCCACAACGCCCGGCTATTTTTTTGTTGCAGTTTGGCCGGGGCTGGGTTTGAACCCGCCACCCTCGGCATATGGGGCCAGCGCCCTACTCACTGAGCCACAGGCGCTGCCCCACAAACCTGATTTTTCTTAAGCAAAGATCTAATTGCCTGATGACATTAAACAGTTTTTTGGTCATCTTTAATAAAAATATGTCACTGATGTATCCTGTTTGTTTTCCTATCATGCTATGTTAGAAGAGAGGGAAAAAAAAGATGAAAGTTTTGATCAGTGTATCACTTAGTATACTTAAGATTAGCCACATTCAACTTTCTGTTTAAGAAGTGGACACAGCAAGGCTTTATGAGCTCACTTAGTAAATATCCTTTGTACATAAGCATAGTTTGAGTGCCAAAAGGCAGCCTCAAGTAAATGTAGCATGCTCTCTAATTTAACCAACTGTAATATGCTGATATTTGGGGGATTGTCTATTTCTTTTGTGTAATTATTAATCTGCTTTGGAAATAGGCATGAGTGATACATAGATTTACCCTTTTGTTTTGAAGGTACTCTTCATGTATTACCTTTAATCTTCACAACAGCCAGAATTTAGTAGGACATATCCATTACTACAACTATTTCTCAGATATAAGAAAGGTAATGGAGAGGATAAGAAATTTGCTAAATAGGTGGGCATGGCTGTTTGTGGTAAGGATTTTCACATTACCTGGTCTACTCTTCATCAGTATCCCTTAGCAAGTGTTACTATAAAAATACTTATATGGGCCAGGCATGGTGGTGCTTGCCTATGGTCCCAAGTATTCAGAGGGCTGAGACAGGAGGATTGCTTGAGCCCAAGAGTTTGAATCCAGCCTTGGCCAACATAGCAATATCTCATTTCTTATTTTATTTATTTATTTAGAGACAGAGCCTCAAGCTGTCGCCCTGGGTAGAGTGCTGCAGCATCACAGCTCACAGCAACCTCCAACTCCTGGGCGTAAGCGATTCTCCTGCCTCAGCCCCCCAAGTAGCTGGGACTACAGGCGCCTAGCCAGCAATATCTCATTTCTTCACAAAAAAAATTTTTAAGTGCATAAATGGCAATCTTGGTGGGGGGAAATGTTTTAAAGGTAGGAAACAGTAATGACTTATAGAGTGAAAGTACATCTGTCATTATAGTCTCTGAAAAAGGTGGCCACTTTATTTTCCTGTCCCAGAGAGAGACACGCTTGGCTCTGTAACAACCATTCTGAGCAGAAGATATAGCAACTTGCTCTTTCGATAAAGCTTAGTCCATTGTTATTTCTGTCACAGTGCTGCCAAAAAGACAGGCTTTGAATAGCCCTCAAAATGGACTAAATCAATAGAATGTGATTTCTCCGACCTCACATTCCTTTTGAATGATTTTGGGTTTCAGAGAGTAGTTCACTGAAGGTTTTGAAGAATGCTAATAACTAAAACTTGAGAAATGGGTTACCCTTTTTTCTTTTCTTTTATTGTTGGGGATTCATTGAGGGTACAATAAGCCAGGTTACACTGATTGCATTTGTTAGGTAAACCCCCAGGTTACCCTTTTTTCCTTGGGTCACCTCCCAGGAAGTAGTTTGTAGATTTTAGGCTCTTAATAAACCACTAGAGGGCTCTCTGCACCCGCATGCTAGTGTGACAAGAAGGCTGTTTCCCATCAATGCCTCTGCAAATCATAATTTCTAAATTTTCCCGCATTCCTGCTGTTTTTCTGAGACTACAAAAAAAAGAGTACAGCCCACCTTAAGTTTCGAAAATTATACTATTATATAAGTATGCCTTTTTTTTAGTGTATTCTTTCAGTCCTAATCTCACACCTGCTTTTTGTCCTCAGGGCCCTTTCTTTACATTGATTAAATTCCTTTTCTCTGCAACAGAGCTTTACTACTGACCACCTATCTCTGTCTTTTTTTTTTTTTAGAGCAGCTCTGGGGTCACAATAAAATTGAGCAGAAAGTACAGTTTCATATACTCTGTTTTTGAGACATCCCTTTTGCTAATTGGGATCTTAATTCCACTAGTTTCTGGTACCAGTCTCTGTGTTGGCTTTTTAGAAGCATGACTAGGCAAACACACTTGACGTCGCTACTCAGTCATCCTATCAGGCTTTTATCTGCTAAATATCTACAGTGATTACCAACAGATTTAAAACTAGAATATGCAGACACAATCAGCATGAAGAAAATTGGTTTCCAGATCTTCCAACTTCTACATGTACTTAGGAGAACGTGCTTTCAGTCGAGTCGATAATTTTAGTTAAGACTTTGGTATACTAAACCCCAAACTGAAAAAGCAGCTTTATGACTTGGGAAACAAATCCAAATCCTTCTGTTAGTTACGTAATTTAAAATTCTCTATTTTCAACAGAATTAAAGTAGCACCAAATCAAATTATGAACTGATTAGGACATTACATTCAACCTAGTCCTGTCCCAGTCAAGTTAGGGGTACTGCCATGAAATTTTGATCATTTGAAGTTTGTGGTTCTCAAGAGGGGTGGGGGCGACTCTGCCCCTACAGGTCAACTGGTGGAGTCTGGTGGCATTTTTGTCCGTGTATCACCTGCTGAGAGCATCCTAGCAGGCACAGGAGTGTCCCTCCCACCCCCCGATCTAGTGTGCCGGCGGTAAGAGTTTGGGACGTCCTGCCTTAGCAGCTGCAGTTCGCGGGTCTTTGAGCGGAAGCTGCTGTCAGGGACCGGGTCCCTTCCCTGGCCTGCCGTCCCTGGCACGCGCACCACTCCACGGAGCCCACTGTTTCCACCAGCCGCCCGGTGGCGCGCCGCCAGCGTCCACCACCAGCTGATCCCGCCTCCCGCGCAACGCTTTGTGGCGCGGAGCGGTGACGTCATTTCCGCTACGAGTTCTGCGGGCCCGCCCCCAACGCGGCCGTAACTTAGGCAACGGCCCGGCCGACAGGCGTCCGGCTCCAAGCCCTAGTCCGGCGGCCGGGACTAGTCGCCCCAGGGCCTTCCACCGAGCCCAGCCCCGCATGCAGGTGTGAGCGGCCGCTTCCCCGCTCTTAGGGCAAAGCTCTCAGCCACTGCACGGGCGACAGAGAGGCCTGTCCCATCCGGAAGGAAGCGACCCTCTGTCGTGGGGAAACAGAAGGGACGCCGTAGTGAGGACCTGAGGCTGCACCAAGGTGGGCGGGGCGGTGGGAGGAGTCGTTGAGGCGGGGCTCTGAGGGCGTGGGGGCGGGGCCAATGGAGGAAGGAGAGCTTGGTGGGACAAGCGGGGACATTTTCCTGAATGGCATAGATATTGGGAGAAGGGCTTTGTGGCACGGTAGGGGCTGCTGGAGGAAGGAGAGGAGCTGGATGAGGAAGTAATGGGATGCTTGCAGAAGGGGAGGGGTCTGATCAGCAAACAGGTGGCACCTGCGGATAAGGGGCGGGGCTGCTAGCGGAGGAGAAGGAGCCAGGTGTGGTTTGGCCGGAGCACATGGACAGTGTGTGTTGAATGATTTACACTGTAAGCCGAGAGGACCGGCGTAGCTTTTTATTCTCAGTGCTAGGCACTTAGTAAATTAGTTGAAAAGGGGAAAGAGTTGGAAACTGGAATTTCGAGTAGACATGGTCTGATCTGAAGGGATGGTCTGGGCGGCGCCTGTGGCTCAGTCGGTAAGGCGCCGGCCCCATATACCGAGGATGGTCCCAGCTACTCGGGAGGCTGAGGCAAGAGAATCGCTTAAGCCCAGGAGTTGGAGGTTGCTGTGAGCTGTGTAATGCCATGGCACTCTACTGAGGGCCATAAAGTGAGACTCTGTCTCTACAAAAAAAAAATAATAATAATAAATTAATTAATTAATTAAGGGATGGTCTGTGCTGCTAGCGATCATTCTACGAAATAAAGTTGCTGTGTTTCCTACGCAGTAGTAAGAAAGGCATGAATAATTTAATATGGGAAGATAAGATTTATATTCTTGAAAATGTGAACAAATTGTACAAGTCGATGGTGCATGTACTTAACTTTGAAACAAAGGTTCAACTCTTTGTCCAGTGTGTTTCAAAACTGTAAGTTAAATAGAATTTCCAGCGGCATTTTCTTGTAGAAACTATGTTACCAGCGATCATCATGCCTTTGCTGATCTTCAAGACCTATCTAACTGGTTAATATGAGTGAGAATTACCTCTGTATTAAGAAACTTATTTTTCAGCATGGCTAACAATGTTTCTATTTATTTTTCACTCAACACGTGAACACAGGACTCACAGGAACTCCAACTGAGGTTGCCAGAAACCCTTCCCTGGCTGAAATTTTTTTTTAAAGAGAATATGCCTCTGGTTGAAATTTAGACAAAATATTGAAGATTCCTTTAAACCTTTAACTTCTAAGAAGGTGAGGGTGTGAGTACAGTATACAGCCAATCAAGAGTTGGAGCCAGGTGATAAGGAGTTTTCAGGAATTAAAACTTGCTTTTGACCTAACCAGCCTTCTTTTGACTTAAATACCTAACATTCTTGTCATCATTAATAGATTGGAATGTGACCACCAGGTGTAGCAATCTAGGGTAAAGCATTTGTGACCTGACTATACAGACAGACAATGGCAAAAATGTGGCACTTGTGCGACCACTTTTATTTTCTGGCATATGCCATTAATCAATCATAGAACTTTTTTCTGAAATGTTTACATCTTAAGATCCTATTCAACACGACACTCTAGATAGCCACACTACTTGTTTGGAATTGACACTTTGGAACCTATTCTTTTATACTTGACATAGACAATAAATTTTTCAAAAATTGAGACATCAATGTCAATGTAAAACTTCCATAACTCTTCGTAGGTTCCTTGTTTTTTTTTTTTTTTTTTTTCTTTTTTGTAGAGACAGGGTCTCACTGTACCGCCCTCGGGTAGAGTGCTGTGGTGTCACACGGCTCACAGCAACCTCTAACTCTTGGGCTTACGCGATTCTCTTGCCTCAGCCTCCCGAGCAGCTGGAACTACAGGCGGCGCCACCACGCCCAGCTATTTTTCTGTTGCAGTTTGGCCTGGGCTGGGTCCGAACCCGCCACCCTCGGCATATGGGGCCAGCGCCCTACTCACTGAACCACAGGCGCCGCCCGGTTCCTTGTTTTTTTAACTGGTATTACCTAAATTGATGGATCCAGACTCTTTTCAATGAGAATTAGAAAGTAGGCCAAATACTTGTATAGTGAGGTTAATTTGCAGCTTGTTGAATAATTAGTAAATGCTCCAGTACAAGGGATACCCACAGGACAGTGTCCTTTACCCTGTCCTCTGTCTTTGTGAGTGATACGGATGAATAACCAGAAGATATGTCCATCATGTTAATGGAGTCTTAACGCAGGAAGGAAGGGCCAAACTGTAGGATGTCAGAGTGAGATTTTGAATTAACCTAACCAGGTTAGATGATGGGCCAAAATAAAGAAGGGGAAATTTTACAGGGATCTTGTATGTTTGTAGTTAAAATACAAAGAATAGGCTGGGTGTGGTGGCTCATGCCTGGGAGGCTGAGGTGGGTGGATTGCCTGAGCTCACAGGTTTGAGACCACCCTGAGCCAGAGGAAGACCCCACCTCTAAAAATAGCCGGGTGTTGTGGTGGGTGCCTGTAGTCCCAGCTACTCAGGAGGCTGAGGCAAGAGAATTGTTTGAGCACAAAAGTTTGAGGTTGCTGTGAGCTAGGATACCAGAGCACTCTACCAAGGGTGACAAAATGAAACTGTCTCAAAAAATAAATAAAATAAAATAAAAAGAATAAAGAAAAAGAAAAAAAAATCAACAGGATGGACACAGACTGAAGAAGATGGAGATTTTTAGATATTCACGTGGATAAAGTAGAGCAGCGGTTCTTAACCCGTGGTTGCAACCCACTGGAACTGTATTAAAGGACTGTGGCATTAGGAAGGTTGAGAACCACTGATCTAGAGGTTGTAGTTGACATCAGGCTCAGTGCTAATCAGGATTGGGTTATAGCTTTTAAAAAACATAGCAACTTGTTTTAATTAACAGGTATAGATTTCAAATCAAAGGGAGGCCTATTTCAAAATTGACCCTTCTAGTCAGACCACATTAGAAGAATTGCCCTCAGCTCCAGGCAACCCCATTTTAAGAGAGATGTTGACAAACAATTGTACATTCTTAAAATTATGCAGAATGTGAGATTTGTATCTGATCAAGTGACAGCTGTGTGATGATGTTTTCAGGACTGTCATATCTGCATTTGGGAATACCCAGAGCAGAGGAACAAAGTTTGCAGGCTTTCAGATGATCATTCTGATTTTTAGAATTGCCAATAGAATGAAAAATGATGTGTGTAAAGTAAAGGGCTCTCAGTCATTGAAAGAATTTAAGCTGAATTATTATTATTGCATTTTTATTTTTTATTTTTTGCATTATTTTTCTTTTTTTTTTTTTAATATTTTTTGAGATAGAGTCTCACTATGTTGCTTTTGGTAGAGGGCCATGGTGTCACAGCTCACAGCAACCTCAAACTCTTGGGCTTAAGCGAGTCTCTTGCCTCAGCCTCCTAAGTAGCTGGGACTACACGCGCCAACCACAATACCCAGCTATTTTTTGTTGCATTTGTCATTGTTATTTAGCAGGCCTGGGCCAGGCTTGAACCCGCTAGCCTCAGTGTATATGGCTGGCGCCCTACTCACTGAGTTATGGGCACAGAGCCAATTGCATTATGTTTCTATCGTTGCTGTGTTCTCTGTTTAAGATCTCCCAAGGCTGAAATCAAGATGTCTGCCAGTCTAGACTCTTATCTGGAGGGCCCAGGGAAGAATCTTCCACGATCATTCAGTCTAGTAGCTGAATTTGGTCCCCTGAGGTTGTAGAACTGAGGTCCCCATTTAATGCCTCATTGTCAGCCAGGACTGTTCTTAGCCCCTGTAAGTTATCTGCATTCCTTGGCATGTGACCCCCTCCTTCTTCAAAGCCAGCAATGATGTCTCAAATGACTCTTTATGCTTTGAATCTCTGACTGCTGCTGCTGCAGAAAACATTGTGTTTTAAAAGACCCATGTTATTAGATTAGACCCACCCAGACAATCCAGAATAATCTTCCTTTCTTTAGGTCAAATGATTAACAACCATAATTACATCTGCAAAGGTCCTTTTTCCATGTAATGTAACATATTCATAGTGTTATATCTTGTCATATTCATAATCCCAGGGATTTAGGGTGGAAAGTATTGAGAAAAGAGAATTTCTGCCTGCCACATTATCCTTCGGGAACATTGTAGAAGAGCTTGCATTGCAACAGTTATTTTTTTACCCATTTCTTCTCCATGACCATAAATTAATCTTATACACTATTTTTTTTTTAATTTTTTTTTTTTTGAGACAGAGTCTCTCACTTTCTTGCCACCAGTAGAGTGCTGTCGCATCATAGCTCACAGCAGCCTCAAACTCTTGGGCTCAAGAGATCCTCTTACCTCAGCCTCCCAAGTAATCAGGACTACAGGCACCCTCCACAACACCCAGCTATTTTTTAGAGATGAGGTCTCCCTTTTGCTCAAGCTGGTCGTGAACTCGTGAGTTCAATTGATCCCCCTGCCTCGGCCTCCCGGAGTGTTGGGATTACGGGTGTGAACCACTGTACCTAACCCCAACCTTTTATACTAGTAATTCCACCTCTAATTAGAGTTTTGTCTTTAAATTGATTCAAGCTTATTTTTTGTCTCCCAAAGACTTGGAGTTTAAACGTATTTTAAGACTTTCCATCTCTAATATTCATCTGTAGCATGCATTTAGCATATGTTCCAATTTGGCTTTGGACAGTAGAACATCTACAGACGTCTGCTCCCTTCTATAGTGGTAAAACATTTTTAAGTATTTTCCTATAGTGAAACAACAATTTTACTTCTTTACCTGATGCTAGTCCTCTTTTGCTAGCATCATGTGGATTCCTATATGGTATGGTAGCTATTTAGAGGAGTAAATAACACCCTTTATTATGTAACTCTCTGTCTAGTTATTTTATTTATTTATTTGAGACAGAGTCTTACTATTTCACCCTCGGTAGAGTGCTATAGCGTCACAGCTCATAACAACCTCAAACTCCTGGACTCAAGCGATTCTCTTGCCTCAGCCTCCCAAGTAGCTGAGACTACAGGCGCCCGCCACAATGTCCACCTATCTGTCTAGTTATTTTAAGAAGCATGCAGAAGTAGTTTCTTTTTTTGTTTTGAGTGTAATAGTTAAATGAATAGACTTTAGAGTCAGAAAGATTTAGCCTTGCAATCTCAGTGCCTGTTCTTATCAGTGTAGGACAGGCTATGCTGTAAGAACAAGTAGATCCTAAAATCTCACAGCTTAATTTACAAATTTTTTCATCATTCATGCACAGTCTGATGAGGGTTCATGGGGCGTTTGCAAGGTTATGACTCAAGTTCTAGGCTTCGTCCATTTTCTGGTGCTATCAGCCTAACGTGCTCTTTAAGGTCCCTGTGGGAAGGGAAGAGAGAACTGGGGGAGCATTGCTTCTTCACTGCCTCATCCAGGAAGTGAGAAGATCACTTCCACTCATTCTGCCCACTAGACTAGTCACATGGCGTCAACCCATTGCCAGAGAGGCTGCCATGCAGGGAGGACAGTGGCTCTCTGAAAGCACTGTGTCTCTCACAGCAACCTTGGAATATTTCCTAACCTTCCTGCGTATGTTTCCTCATTTACAAAATGGTACTACTAATAAATACAAGTTAATCTTTTTTCAGGGGTTCAGCATAGGTATGGTGAGACGTGCACATTGACTTTTGTTTTCCAGCATTTATATCTTAATCAAAACCTGTTTCTTGTAAGTCTTTGTCCTAGATGTGTTCATTTCAGATATAATGACATCTCTTCTGTAGTTATTATATTTTCTTCTCTGGCATTTTCCAGCCTTGATCACAGATAGTTGGCGGCTCTTACTGATTAGCAATAACCTCTCACATTCAACTGAGCCATTCCAAGCTTCCTCTTGCCACCAGGAGGGGAGCTCTGGGAGTCTGAACAAACTGACCTCTAGTAGGGAGCTGTACTGTCAGGGACCAGGTGTGGCTGTTCCTCTCTGCTCAGTGGGACTCGATGAAGAGTCTCCCAGGTGAGCGGTACAACTGCTGGGTGACCAGCCTTGGATTCCCAGGAGCAAGTACTTGCACATAATACAGTGTAGAAAAGTATGGTGTGGTCATTTTCTTTTACTCTAATTTGACATTCAACTGTGTTAGCTTTACTTTGATACGTTTATTTCTATTTACTTAAGGTCCAAATCCATGGCACCCTGGCTTCCAGCATTATTCCACATTTCGTTTCTTGAATCTCTCCGATAACATGGCTTAAAATTTTATTATGGAAAATTTCACACAGATAAAAGTAGAGCCAACAGCACAATTAATCTCTACTCGTACAGTGAATCAGCAATCTCACGTCCTCATTATCTACAGCAAGCAGAACTCACGGCCACTTCTGCTTCCTGATTCCCTCCCTAGTCCACCTCACACCCTGCCTGGCAGGATGATCTTAAAGCAAACCCTATAGCATACGTTACTGTTAAAATAAAGTAGACCACTTTACAGTTCTTTGGCTGATCATTTCCTTTGGGTTTCTGTCTGTCAATTCTACTAGCAAAGGTATTTGCTGGATCATGGTGAATTTCTACTGGCTGTATTTCTTAGACTCTTATTCATCTTCTTTATTTTATTCCCAAATATCTTAAGGACTTTGATCCATTTTTGTTTGGGCTTATTCTTGTTTTTCTGTGTACTTTGGAGTTTTGGAGCTCAGTCAACAATTTCTTTGTGCAGTCATTTTAGTTCCAGTTTCTTTGGTTCCAGTCACTTCAATAGCTGTGGCTGTATAATAGAGCTTAATACCTTCCGGCCTACATCTGTGAGCGTTCTGCTTTGTACTCCAAATCCATTTTTACAGTTGCATCTGCAAATGCGTTTCCCATGGCAGCATTTTCACTGTGATCTTTGTGTTTTTTTGACGTGATGGAAGACATTAGTATGGACTTGGATGTATGCTTTATACCAATGTTTCTCAAGCCGAATCAGGTTGTAAAGCTCAGGGGAAGCCAAGAAATGGGTACCATGAGCTCTTGATTGACTTCAAATCTGCAATTGGACATGATTTTACTAGCAGAAAACATGTAAATGCAGATTTCTGCATTCCAGTATAAAGTCAAAACCGCATCCAGTTTTCAGGAAGCACGCATCCATCCACTCTCCGTTGATCTTTGATTTGTCATCTGCTAACAGTGAGCTAGAAGACAAGAATGGGTAATAAAATTTGAAGGTACATTTATAGGAGGAAAGCTTTAAATTAAGACTGTTCTATCCACTAACTGAATTTCTTTTTAATTAGGAAAAGACCACAGTATTCTCTTTTAGTAGTGGAGCACCTTGATCCAGCCTGAAGAGCACCAGTGTTCTGAAGGGGCATCTAGTGAACTGGTATGTGGTCCTCTGACCTTTGGACTAATATTGCCGTGTTTACTGACTCAGGGATGATTCTTAGTTTGGGTTAGAAGGAGTCAGAGCTCCTCATGAACCCTCCCTACACGAGGAAAGCACTTATAAAAATTTAGTGACTACAGCAAATAGGTAACATGTGCAGTGCATGCAACCATGCCTGGTACACGGTAAGAGACACGTGACAGTATGTTTTATTGTTAAATTATTACTGTTACCTGGGTTTCTATTGCTACTTTGTAATAGAATGGGACTAAAGTCTCTTCTGGTGCTCTTGCTGGGTCCAATTTCTACTGCAAAATTAGGGGCTTACCCAGTATCAGATCTTTTGGCCTCTGCTGTTCCTCTTTCTCTCTGCGTACATGTACTATCTGGTATCCCCTCATATTCACAAACTCCCCTAATGTGGGGGAACAGTTGAAGGAGCTGGAGATGGGTGCCCTGCAGGAGAGAAGAGCACATGGAACCATTTAATAGGGTTGTTGGGGTGTTGAGACAATGGGGAGTCTCCGATCAATTCATATTCACCCTTTTGTAGTGACAGGCCACACCGTGATTTCCACACAGGCATTTTCAGAGGCATGATAGACCTCCGGAAGCCATCCACACACTACTGTATTATCTTGCTGGGACTGTCATAACAAAGTACCATAGACTGAGCGGCTGAAACAACAGAAATTTATTTTCTCACAGTTTGGGATTCTGGAAGTCCGAGGTCAAGGTCTGTTAGGGTTGGTTCCTTCTAAAGGCTGTGAAGGAAGCATCTATTCTAAGCAGCTCTCTTTGGTTGTAGGTGGCCGGCTTCTGTGTCTTTTCACCTTATCTCCCCTCCATATATGTCTGTGTCCAAATTAGGCCTTTTATAAGGATGTCACTTATATTGGGTTAGGACTCACCCACCTTGATTATCTCTGTAAAAACCTGACTTCCAAATAAGGTCACCTTCTAGCTACTAGGGACTAAGACCTTCAATATATAAATTTTGGGGAAGTGCAGTTCAAACCATAACACCTACTATTTATTGATTCCTCCCTTGAGCCAGGTTCTTGGGTTTTTTTGTATGTATTATCTCATTTAATCCTCAGCAGCTCTTGACAAGTAGCATTATTCTTGTTTTTCAGATGAGGAAACTAAGAAACTGATTGATGTAATTTGACAATGTGAAACTTCCTCCTATTTCTTACCTTTTTTCCCCTAAACCTTCCTAGCCGAGTGAATATAATTAAGAGTATTATCTGTGCAGTTATATACATAATTGTCTTGAAATTATGCCTTGTTCTTTCAACAAATACGTGAAAGCCTCATATATGGGTGATGTGCACTGATTTTGGGAACTTGATGCTATTTCTTTTTTCAGAGACAGTGGGGTCTCCCTCTGTCCTCCAGGCTGCTGTGCAGTGGCACAAGCAAGTTCCCTGCAGCCTCGAACTCTTGGCTTCCCCTGCTTTGCCTCCCAAAGTGCTGGGATTATAGGGATGAGCCGCCGCATCTGGCCTTGTGTGCTACTTCTTGTCCATAGGGAAGCACGTGGCCAAAGCCCAGATGTTTTCTTTTTTACTGTTTTTCTTATCCTCTGTCACCTCCCTAGTCATCTGCCAAGTCCCTCGTGATCTTGCATTTATGTTCTGTTGCTTCTTCTTGGCAGTTTCTATACTTTGCTGCTGCCTCTGTGTTCATTTCCTCTTAGCCTGATCAACACAGAGAAATCTTGGCAGTTCTCATGGTTTAGAGTAAAAAAAAAAAAGAAGAAAACAAAATGTCTTGGCAGTGACGTATATAGCTAGCCCTGTTGACAGGCAGCATTGCTGCTCAGAGGAGGGTAGAGTTGTATCACCAGCCCTACCGACCTGCCTAGACCCTCTATGCTTTCCCAATCACCTACACAAACACTGACCTCTTAGAAGTTTTCTGTATTTGTATCAGTTACAAACAGTTCTGTTTTAAGTAACACCAGCTCTGAGTGCATTAAACAACAGAAGGACTTCACTGGGGCTACAACTGCAGAGTCTAGTGGCAATCCAACAATACTAGATACCTTATTTCTTTCCATCTCATTATTTTCAACCTGTGTCTTCATATTTAAAGGGCCTCTCTTATGACAGCATGTTTGGGTCAATCTTTTATCAATTTGTGCTGATAATCTCTGTCTTTTAATTGCCATTTACATCTAGTGTAATTTACTGGAATTAGGTTTGCCACTTGGCTGTTCGTTTTCTGTTTGTCTGCCATTTTCTATTCTGCTGTTCTGACTTCTTCCCATTTTTTTCCTGTTTTCTTTTCCTGTGTCTTTATATTATTTTTTAGTGGTTGCTTTAACACAGCATTTTTCAACCTCAGTGTTACTGATATTTTGAGGTGGACAATTCTGTTTTGCCAGGGGCTGTCCTATGCGATTGTACAATATTTAGCAGTATTCCCTGGCTGCTGCCCACCAGATATGCCTTAGTTCTGACAACTGAAAATGTCTCCAGATGTTGCCACATGTCCCCTAGGGGACCACAGTTAAGAACCACTGCTTTAAGGATGACAATATATTTCCTGATTTTTTTTTTGTAGAGATAGAGTTTCACTTTATTGCCCTCGTTAGAGTGCCGTGGCATCACACAGCTCACAGCAACCTCCAATTCCTGGGCTTAGGCGATTCTCCTGCCTCAGCCTCCCGAGTAGCTGGGACTACAGGTGCCCGCCACAACGCCCGGCTATTTTTTTGTTGCAGTTTGGCCGGGGCTGGGTTTGAACCTGCCACCCTCGGTATATGGGGCCAGCGCCCTGTTCACTGAGCCATAGGCGCCGCCCCTCCTGATTTTTTTTTTACAGTCTACTTAGAATTAACATTGTGCTACTTCATGTAGAATAAAAAAAAGCCTTACAACTGTTAGGCCCATTCTCCACTCCATCCTTTCTGATATAGTTGTCTTATGTATTACAGCTGTACACATCATAAACCTTGTAATATAAAGTTTTAATTTTTAGCTTAAAGAGTCATATTTATTCTCAAGAAATGAAGTGGAAAAGCCCCATTTCTGGGGCCCTTTGTTCTTCCCAAATCCCATGCTTGGTATCATTTCCATTTAGCCTAAAGAACTTTCTTTAGTATTTCTTGTGGTGCAGGTCTGCCCACAGCAAATTCTCAGTTTCCGTTTCTCTAAAGATGTCTTCTTTTATGTCAGAATCTTAGGGGGTACACATTTTTGGTTTACATATTTTATTTTTGTACAGCTTGAGTCAGAGTTGCAAGCGTGCCCTTCACCCAGATAGTGTGCAGTGTGCCCAGTAGGTGTGAGCCTACCTGTTCCCACCTGCCTTTTCCCCCACTTGATTTTCACTGAGATTTACCTCCATGTGTGCATTTAAACCTGGATGGATTAGTTCCAATTGGGTATTGAGTATGTGTACTTGTTTCTCCATTCTTGTGACGCTTCACTTAGAAGAATGGCTTGCAGTTCCATTCATGTTGTCACAGAAGATACTAAATCACCATTTTGTTTTTTTGAGACAGAGCCTCAAGCTGTTGCCCTGGCTAGAGTACTGTGGCATCACAGCTCACAGCAACCTCCAACTCCTGGGCTCAAGCTAGTCTCCTGTCTCCGCCTCCCAAGTAGCTGGGACTACAGACGCCCGCCACAGTGCCTGGCTATTTTTCGGTTGCAGCCGTCATTATTGTTTGGCGGTCCCGGGCTGGATTGAAACCCGCCAGCTCAGGTGTATGTGGCTGGTGCCTTAGCCGCTTGAGCCAGGTGCCGAGCCATAGCAGCAGAATTTCTGGGGTTTATGGTAATTCTGTTTTATTTTTTGAGTAGCTACCAAACTGTTTTCCAGATATTTCCAAAAACCAGTTTTCATTCCCACTAGCGACAAATAAGGGTTCCAGTTTCTGCATATCTTTACCAACACTTGTTATTTTGACTTTCTCTTCCCTTTCCTTCCCTGCCCTCTCCCTTCCCCTCCCCCCTTTTCTTCCTTTCCTTTTCTTCATCTCCTTCTTCCTCTCCTACTTCCTCTCCTTCTTCCTCTCTTTCTTCAGTTTGTTTTGGGGAAAGGAGCAGGGACATAGAGGCAGAGGTGTGGAAAGGCAAATAGCCTAAACTATGTGCTCCACCAGCTTCCTGATTGTCGATCCCCAAACCAAATATCAAGGGCTCTTGGGAAGGGGAAAAGGAGGAGGGCAGGGCAGGTGGCAGTGCATAAATCATCCATGTTCACTGCACAATATTATTTGGACATTTTTGGAGGTAAGAGGTAGGGAGGCTTGAACCTACATTCCTTACTATACTCTGTACCCCTCACAAGAGATAGAGACTGTACCGGTGTCTTCCTGTAGTCTCTTCTTCACTCCCAACTTCAGTCCTTAATTAAATCCTATAATCGTTAAATAAAATCAGCCTTATCTTTTAGGGTTTTTTTAAAGCCCAAATAGAATGTTGGAAAGCCCTTTGATAATGACAGTGGATGATTTCATAAAGCTTACTTTTCAGTCTATTCCTGAATGCCTTAAAAATAGTTCACTTGAGTTATTGAATTGTTTTTTTAAAAAAATTAAAAACTAAGTTTAATCTGCATTTTCAAACTGCAGGAAGATGTTTAAAACTTTAAGCAACCATCACAGTAATGGATCTCTATCAGAAGAATGAGACTGAGTTTAGAAATAGTGCAAATAATGAAATTCAAAGCACGGAAGAAACGGAGCTAACCTGTTCTTGTCCAGATGAACGAAGTGAAAAGAATCACGTTTGTTGTCTCCTCAACATCAGTGACATTACATTTGAACAAGATGCAAAAGTCACCGAGCTTATCATCGGAACTGGATGGGAAGAAGCCGTGAGTATCTTCTTGAGTTTGATCCCTTGCACAGCAGTGTTTTGATGCAGCCTTTTCGTTTTTCAAAAATAGCTAACATTACCAAAAAAATACAGAATTCATGAAATATAGAAACCCTTAGAACACAGGTAAAATTTTTTTGAAGACAAAGTCTTACTCTGTCACCCAAGCTAGAGTACTATAGCATCAGCCTAGCTCACAGCAACCTCAAACTCCTGGACTCAAGCGATCCTCCTGCCTCAGCCTCCTGAGTAGCTGGGACTACAGGTGCCCCACACCACAGTTGGCTAGTTTTTCTATTTTTAGTAAAGAAGGGGTCTTGCTCTTGCTCAGGCTGTTCTCAAACTCCTGAGCTGAAGCGATCGTCCTAAAGTACTAGGATTATAGGTGCGAACACTGCACCAGGCCTGAATGAACATAGGCAAAGTATTACTGATGATCACAGCAGTCCCTGTAGGCAGTGTAGTAGTAAATGTTTTGTGCACATGAACTCATTCAGCCTCTCCATAGCCACCTCTGGTGTATTAACAGCTTCAGTTTAGGGTGAACGATACTGAGTCACCCAAAAGATGAAATAACATGCCCAGGATCACCCGACCAGTAAGTGGCCAAGACAGGGCTTGAGTCTGGGTCTTCTGAACTCTGGAGCTGAGCTGCTTAACCACTGTGCCACTTGCCCTGGGGTTCTGCCAGGGTGGTTCTACTCAGAATTCTGTAGGCTCATTCTGAAACTATATTCTTAGAATCAATAATAGAATACTAAATTTAAAGCCATAAGGAAACTTAGTCTAGTCCAGTGCTTAAATGGGATTGCCAGATTAGGCAAATGAACATACAGGACACTCAATAAATGTGAATTTTAGATAAACTTGGCTGAGTTCCATGGCTCACGCCTGTAATCCCAGCACTCTATAGGAGGCCAAGGCAGGTGGATTGCCTGAGCTCACAGGTTCAAGACCAGTCTGAGCCAGAGTGAGACCTCATCGCTAAAAATAGCCGGGTGTTGTGGCTGGCACCTGTAGTCCCAGCTACTTGGAAGGCTGAGGCAAGAGAATCACTTGAGCCCAAGAATTTGAGGTTGCTGTGAGCTATGATGTCATGGCACTCTACCAAAGGCAACAAAGTGAGACTCTGTCTCAAAACAAAAACAAACAAACAAAAAAAACCCTGACTTTTTTACTAAAAGTATATTGCAAATATGGTCCTGTATATCTGGCAGCCCTATTTTAATGGGTGACCCCTGGCAAGGCCAGCCAGGGATTGTGGGTGTGGAGGAGGAGGAATGCGCCTTGGGCATGCGGGCTCCTCTGCACTTTAGGACCTGCCCTTGCTTACTGCTTCCTCTCCAGCACCTACAAGCAACAGTGTTCCCCAGCTATGGCAAAGAGACTGGTGGGATGAGAAATCCTTGTACGTGGGACAAGTAGGAACAGTTTTGATTTTATTTAGTACTTTTGGTTTTAATGTACATCTGAAAAGAAATGTAGTCAACACATCAGAAGGATAATTTACAAATACTATTGCTTTGTATTTTAATATTAACAAATATTATTGCTAGTATTTTGGATTAAGAAATACTATTACAAATACTATTGCTTAGTATGAGGCTAAAATAGGTATAAAAGTTTTTTTGGCTGGGCACAGTGGCTCATGCCTATAATTTTTTTTTTTTTTTTTTTTTTTAGAGACAGAGTCTCATTTTGTTGCCCTTGGTAGAGTGCCATGGCGTCACAACTCACAGCAACTTCTAGCTCTTGGGCTTAGGCGATTCTCTTGCCTCAGCCTCCGAAGTAGCTGCAACTACAGGCACCCACCACAACACCCGGGTATTTTGTTGTTGTTGCACTCTGGAGCTGAGCTGCTTAACCACTGTGCCACTTGCCCTGGGGTTCTGCCAGGGTGGCGGTGACCGGTTCAAACCTGCCGTGACCGGTTCAAACCTGCCACCCTTGGTATATGGGGCCGGCACCCAACTTGAACCACAGGCGCCACCCTTATGCCTGTAATTCTAACACTGACAGAGGACAAAGCATAAGAATCACTTGAGGTCAAGCATTTAAGATCAGCCTGGGCAGCTAGGCATTGTGATATGCACCTATAGTCCCAGCAACTTGGGAGGCTGAGACAGGAGGATTGGTTGAGCCCAGGAGTTGGAGATCACAGTGAGCTGTGATTACACTGCTATGCTGTAGCCCAGATGACAGAGCAAGACCTTGACTTAAAAAACATAAATTAATAAAAGGGTTTCTTTTTTTTTTCTTTTTCTTTTCTTTTCTTTCTTTCTTTTTTTTTTTTTATAAATTGAGTCCATTGTAAGAAAAATACCGGTTTACATAAGACTGCCAAAATGGGGATGTGGCCCAAATTGGGGCAATTAGAGTTTGGGGACCTTACCTTGAAAGTAATGTTTTTATTTGCAGGTCCAGGGCTGGGGAAGGATTTCTCCAACTGCCTGCATCTGGCAAAAGAAGAAACTAAAAAAGGCGAGGGTAGGAGAAAGTACGGGCAGTGGCTGCTTAGTCTGTATGAATATCTCCCAAGGGAACCTCGAGGCCAGGCCTCTTATGGAGGCTGGGAAATTAGAGGCAGGGGCTGAGGCGGAGGCCAGCCTGGAGAAGGATCGGAGCAGCCTCTCTCAGACTCAGGGGTGCCCCCAGGGCTCCAATTCTGCTTCCAGAGAGATCAGTAAAATATGCTTTCCCACCTACTTTCATGGAGAGAAAAAAAGTGTACAAATCAAGGAGTTTATTTTGTGCACAGAAGACTGGGCTGTCCCGGACACCATTAGGGGCAAGGGCCCCAGGAGTCTTGGGGGCGGCGCTGACAAAGGGATCTCCATCTCAGACTCCCTGACAACCAAGGCCCTTTTAGTTCTGCCCCCCCTGAAACCTTCACTCCCAAATGGCTTGGATGTTCTGGGTAAGAAGAGTAAGAACTTTTTCTTGCAATCAGAAGAGAAGGTGCTGAGTGTGGAAAAGGATGAGTGTGTGGATTGTGGCTATAGATTGAAAAGAGATGACGGGAATGGTGCAAAGAGACCTATTGAGCTGGCCAAGCACCTTAAGGTCAACAACCTGCTGCCCTTCCCTTCCCAGGCAGCCAGGACAAGCCTGCTGGCCGGTCCCCAGCAGTGCTGCCTGCGCTGGCCCCTTCTGCCTGAGAAGAGCCTGGTGTGCTCTCCCAACCCCAGCAGCTATCTCGCCACCTTGCAGCTTTTGCAGAAACAGGGAATGCAAAACTACAAAGTCAAATTCAAAGCCAAGGAGCCGAGACCTCCTGTGAACACCCACAAGCACGTTCTCACAGAGGCCAAGCGGGAAAACAGACCCCAAACACTGGAAACCAAAGTGTTCCCAAGACCTCTCTTGCCATCCCTCACAGTGAGCAGAGTTGTTATTCCCCTCTCCACAGGCAACTCTGAGTCTTCACACCCGATAGAATTCCCTGGGGACAAGCACTGCTGGAAATGCTGAGATTCACGCCTTCTTCTCTTTCCCTTCTCTGCACCTTGCGCTCTCTCTGTCCTCCTCCCCTCCCCCTCCCTCTTTTTTTCTTTTTCCTTTTCTTCTTTCCTCCCCTACCTTCTCCCATCGTTTTTTTTTTGGTAGTAGAACCAGAGGAAATTGAACCTCATTGGATGGGTTTTGACTTAACTCTGAAACACCATATTCACGTGCTGTCTGCTTCTGCTGCTTAACCATTCACAAAATGCAAACTGGCAACGCCAGCCTGGGCACTGCCTGCCCACCTCCACTCCCAGCGGAAGCTGCATGAAAGGTGGGGAATCCCAAGGGCCTCCCTCCCCCTGCCCCCCACTCCCTAAAATACACTGGGCTGGTTTATTCCTGATCTTTTGAACCAGGCAGATGTGTGTCTGCTGCCTCTTGTTGTCTTGCAACAAAACTCTGAAGCGTTGCAAAAAAGATGTGAAGCATTGCTTTAGCAGGAAACCCTAGCCCATGTATCAGGTGAATACCTGTGTCCAAGATGTCACATATCCTGTGTGTCCAGGGTGTCACATCCTCCTGTCGTTTCCATGGATACTCCCCGTGCGTCATCACCTGTGTGTCCGTGGTGTCGTGTCGTCCTGTTGCTGCCTCACGCCAGTCTCCGCGTCTGGAAGTGTTAGCCATAGCTCTCTACACAAGGTGGCCTGGGAAGCAGGTTAAGAATTATTTTTCTGGGAAAAAAGTCACAGTGGTTATTGTTACCCTACGTGCTTCCTCTGGTCTTAGCCTTGTGTCCCATACAGTATTTGGAACCCTCATCCCCGGACCCTTAGGGAATGGGGCTGTTCCATTCTCCCTTTCACCCTCTGCGTCTGTCCCCAATGCACATTCTGAAGTTGTGTCCAGATTAAACAATGTTTGTAATTGAGTTACATTTTAAACAACAAGTGATGTTGCTACATAGACAAATGTTCTGACAGACCTTTCCATGACATGAGTAATCATTAAGCTGCTTTGTAATTACATAGTTTGAATTTGCTTAAGGTAGGTTGTACTTGAGCTTTGGATGTTCTATCCCCTAAATGGTAGAAGGAACAGAATATATATATGACTGTAAACATCTGCATTTCGTAATTGGTCTTTTTTTTTTTTTTTGGCCGGGGCTGGGTTTGAACCCGCCACCTCCGGCATATGGGACCGGCGCCCCACTCCTTGAGCCACAGGCGCCGCCCTTCGTAATTGGTCTTTATAATGCCTTGTCTGTTAGTCTAGTGGCTTTTTGTTTGTTTGTTTTTAAGAAACACCAGAAATGTTAGAATGACTATAATCCAACAGTCATTAGAAGGTATATTTGCCTACTGAGGCTGCACACTTGTTATAGCCTAGAAGCAATTTTTAGGGATTTTTCTCCTTCTCCCCTAAAAAAAGAAACCATCTGGATTCTGTCCTAAAGGGGATGCCCAGTTTCTCACTGTTTCTGAACAGTGGGGTATTGGAGCCCAAACTGTCTGAGGACCTTCCAGTTGAGGCAGCCTGCCCATCGAAGTCAGTGATCTTTCAAGCCCCCTTTTCAAGCAGCAGAACAGTGAGTACACTCCCGTATGTCACACAGCCCAAAGTGTGTGTTTTGGAGGGGAGTGCCTGCCTACCAAGGGAGGGCAGAAGCCCTTTCTGCTGAGCCCTGGGTACTTACCTTCTGAGAGCTTGAGGCAGTTTGAAAACACTTGTCTAAGTGGCAATGGAAATTTTTTTTAAAGAAAAAGTCTTTTGTTTAGATAAGAGTTGCAAATAACACAGAATTTGGTAGCAGACCAAGTATAAATGTAGTATAAACATATAATTAAGTGGAAGGCCAGTCTGAAAAAAGATAGGGCCCAAACTTACTAAAGAGTCCGAGTATCCTTTTTGAGCAAATAATTGACCAACAAAATATTGACTGAAGGTTCCTTTATGAATGTGGTAAGGGTGTCTGCATTCAGTGCCTCCTTGCTCTAATAGTTATCGTGTCCCTCTGGCATCTATTTGCATTAGCCCAGGTATTAGCTGTTCCTCTGTGGATAAAGTCACCATAGGCCTTGTCTCAATTTCTTTCAGATTAGTTCAGGACATCAAGATGGTTCTTTGCTGTCTAGGTCTAGATGAAGGCTAAATGTTTAATACAATGCAGTTTCCCTCTGGGATTCTGAGTCACAAACGGATAGGGTGCGTCCTGCGTTTTGAGGGTTAAGCACACTGTGATGTGGGTGCTATCAGCCTCTCCTACCCTTGAAGGTCATGGTCTCAGGTTTTGGTTCCTTTAGTCTTCTCCAAATCAAGCACAAAGAATTCCATGTTTCATTCCTCATTCTGTTATTTTTGGATATCTCATTACTAAAACTTTCCAAACTTGTGTTTTCTTGAAACACAAGATGACCAAGTGGAGTTCTAGCAGCACCTGCCACAAGGTTCCCTCAGGCCTGGAGGTCACCTGGTGGGTGAGGTTCGGGCTGAGGCCCAGATGAGGCAAGGCAGGGACAGAAGGATGGGAACCCCTCAGGCCCAGCAGAGAAAGTGTGAACCTTAAGGAGAGATGAGGGGTGTCACCTTTGAAGGGCAGCAGGAAGATTTTAAATCAGTCAGGCCTGGCTCCAACTGGACAAATACTCTCAAAGACTTTCCATAATTTTTAGTTTTCTCCTTTTAATTCTGAACTTTGCTCCCTACTGGGGAATCATGCTACACAGTGATTTGAACCCAGTGTCAGATTCGCTTTCAGTCTGTCTCTCTGAGCTCAGAATTTCAGGATACAGAGAGACCCGAAGTCCCAGCTCATATCACTGTGTGTGGCCCTGTAAGCTGTGCACACGTAGCTGCAGGCCTCACTTCTGGGGCTTTTCTGGGTGTCTGGGCTTGGGTCCAGTGCAACTTTGGTGCTGTCATTTAGGGGTTCCTCATAAGCAAGGGGGGAAAGAAACAGAGAGGCTTCTTGACTGACGAAAGACGAGGGTCATCTCTGGTACCACGGGAACACTCTTCTGCTGTCTGCCAGGCAGACGGGAACTACAAGAGCCCAGAGTGGATTCAGTGCCATGCTTTTCACTACTAAGCTAAACTCAGCCCTGAACCCCAGTAGCCGGTAGGGTTACGTGCATATAGTCATTCCGTTTGAATTCATAAGGCCTCGTTCTTTCTAGGAATTCAAAGCTTCTAGCCAGGCATGGTGGCTGGCCCTTCTAGTCCTACCTCCTGAGGCAGGAGGATGGCTTGAGTTCAAGGTTACAGTAGGCAATCATTGTACCATTGTACTCCAGCCTGGGTGACAGAGCCAGACCCTATCTCAATAAAACATAAAGCCTCTTCCCTTCCTGGGTATTATTTTTTTATCTCCAGGAGAAATTTATCAGCACAGGGTTGAGTTTGGTGATGCCAGTGTCAGGGTCTGTGGCCTGGGCACCTGGAGGCTGAGATCTCACAGGCGAGGACATTTGGAGTACTGGATGGAAAATAACACATAAGGCAGGAAGGAGGGCTCAAGAATGCCATTTCTTCCTCTAAAATGGCAATGACTTTCAGACACGGGATGTGCTGAAGATGATCAGGTAATGTATATTAAACCGCAATAGAAATTTTTATTGATCAGATCAAATGCAAAAAGCTGGATAATCTCCCTGTAAGAAATAACTGGCTGTTTAAAATCATAAAGAAGTTGTGTGGGCATGCTGAGGTTTCGTTTGGACACTTGGTGGGTCTGGACAACTTGTCAACTACAGCTTCTTGTTTGGGTTGTTGTCAATCAGTCCATCTTAATTCTCAAGCCTCTTTCCTCACCTTGTTTTGTCTGCATCTCCACTCTGCAGTCTGCATCACCTTTGCTCTGCAGATCAGTACCGTGACTCTTACACTGAGTTTGTATTATCTTGAGGTGTTCTAGGAAAAAATTTCTCAAATTCAGTCTCCCAGATTAAAGGTGCTATAGTTTCTTGAACATAGTTTTAGCATAAATCCTGTATCCACTGCAATAAGTAAAAATACAACCATCGTCCTTTTCCCTTGTCAATGAAACGACTGAGAAAGAAGAATTAGGTTAAGAGAGACTTCATTTCCACCAGTAGTTTGCAAACTGGGAGACACAGCTTTGGTGCAAAATAAAGGTACAGTCTGAGAGAACAAAGAAAGGAGTTGTCTCGGGTGGCGCCTGTGACTCAGTGAGTAGGGCGCCAGCCCCATATACCGAGTGTGGCAGGGTGGAACCCGGCCCCGGCCAAACCGCAACAAAAAAATAGCCAGGCGTTGTGGTGGGCACCTGTAGTCCCAGCTACTCGGGAGGCTGAGGGAAGAGAGTTGGAGGTTGTTGTGAGCTGTAACGCCATAGCACTCTACCGAGAACGATAAAGTGAGACTCTGTCTCAAAAAAAAAAAGAAAGAAAGGTTGTCTTTTATGTTTTCCTTCTTTCCTTTCTTTCTCACTCTGTTGCCTATGTTAGAGTGTTATGGCATCACACAGCTCACAGCAACCTTAAACTCCTGGGTTCAGGTGATTCTCCTGTGTCAGCCTCCCAAGTAGCTGGGACTATAGGTGCTTGCCACAGTGCCTGGCTTGTTTTTCTATTTTTTAGTAGAGACAGGTCTTGTTCTTTCTTTGGCTGGTCTCAAACTCCTAAGCTCCAGGGACCTTCCTGGCTCAGCCTCCCAGTGTGCTAGAATTACAGGTGTGAGGCAACACTCCAGACTGGGTTGTCTTTTACAGAGAACCTCTTTGCTCAGGAGCCCACTTATGCTAACAATGGATGCAAATTTGTCTAGTTCTGGTTGGTCAATGCTTGTCTGTCAGTCTACTGGTTAGGTCCACAAGGCAAAATGTGATTTTCACAACCATTGACTCAGGTGTGTGAACAGCGACAGAGTTATGAAAGTGCCAAAGTTAGGCAAGCTTGTGGAATGCAGAGTACGTGTGTGACTCCTGGTCAGCCACTTGGCTCTCTGTTGACTTTAGGCCAAGTCAGACACCCTGGGTGCATCTTGCAGAACTGGCTCTTTGAGGTTGACACCAAGAGCCGAGGACCACAGGAGATTTGGATTTTTTAATACCCTAGTTTTGCCACTGGGCATAGCTGCCTTTGCCCTATAAAATGAGGGGATTAATACCTAAATTCCTTCCTAATTCTGTCATGTTAGCACAGTTAATTTGCCTGTACCATTATTATTAAAGACTCAAAATGGTGAACAGTTCTTTCTGTCCCAGGTTTCTATCAGACTTCCTCTGGCCTTTCTAGGGTGAAATTTTTTTTTTTTTTTTTGGTTGGGGATTCATTGAGGGTACAATAAACCAGGTTCTAGGGTGAAATTTTTAAAAAACTAAATGAATTTTATTTATTTTTGAGACAAAGTCTCACTATGTAGCTCTGGGTACATAGTGCTGTGGCATCACAGCTCACAGCAACCTCAAACGCTTGGGTTTAAGCGATTCTCTTGCTCAGCCTCCCAAGTAGCTGAGACTATAGGCGCCCTGCTACAATACCCGGCTACTTTTGGATTACACTTGTCAATTGTTTAGCAGGCCTGGGCTGGGCTTGAACCTGCCAGCCTCGGTGTATGTGATCAGCGTCCTACTCACTGAGCTATGGGTGCCGAGCCATGAATTTTAATGAATACATTTCAAAAGTTGCTGATACTAAGAGCTCTAATTATTTAGAAAACTTACATAAGACAACGAGGACTCAACCTTCTAATGTATAATTTCTTTCTTTCTTTTTTTTGGTATTTTTTTCACTCTACTGCCATGGGTAGAGTGCTGTGCACCTCGTAGCTCACAGCAAACTCAAACTCTTGGGCTCGAGCAGTCCTCCCGCCTCAGCCACCTGAGTAGCTGGGACTACAGGTGCCCATCACAACACCCAGCTAGTTTTCCTATTTTTAGTAGAGAGAGGGTCTTACTCTTGTTCAGGCTGGTCTCAAACTCTTGAGCTTAAGGGACCTTTCACCTTGGCATCCCAGGGTGTTAGGTTATAAGTGTGATCCACTGTGCCCAGCCAATGTATACTTCCTAAACAACATCTTAGATGGTTGCGTGGCCCAGCCTGAAGCTGCATTTACAGCAATGCTGAAAGTTCTGTCCCACCAACTAGCTGATCTTCAGGGCCGGGCTTTTCAACCTTGGCACTATTGCCATTTGGGACTGAATCACTTTGTAGCCCTGTGCGTCAAATGCCAGTAGTCATCCCCAGCTGTGACACAAAAATGTGTCCATGAAAGTGGCTAAATGCCCCCGAGGACACAATCACCCCAGTTGAGAACTTTTGCTATGGAGAATTCATAATTTTAGAACCACTGCCTTTGTTCGCAGCTTTTCTGACAGCTTTACTTACAGAGCGAGCAGCTGCCCTGGCACGGGTGTGAAGAGAAGGTGGGAAAGGCCCTCCTTGCTGCGTCCCGGAGCATGTGCTCTCCACGTTGCTCTTCTGGTCCTTTAGCATCTTCTGACGGTGGCTGCCCGAGCCTCCCCTGGAAGGAACCAGCCTCTCGTAGTAACAGTAGAGCCCATCTGGCCAGGCTTAAGAACTCTTGGCATTCTCTTATCTGTTCTTCAGGGAATGTGCATTATGGGTTTGGCAAGATGTTGATGTAGTTACATGGAACGCCGTTATTCCGAATTCTGCAGTGTTAAGCAATATTCTCTTCCCCACTCGCTGCTTGTACTGCCCAGGTACAAATATGACGAGGCAGCCGGTACACACTATGTGAGATACACCTCAGTAACCCCGCAGGTCTCTACTTCATCCGGATGAAAATGGCTCTTCCCTCCACTTGGTGTAAACTACAGGGCTTTCTCCCTGTGTATCTCTTAAAAATGAAACAATTTCTGCACTTACTAAAACTTGAGGACAGCTAGTTTGAAAATACACAATACTCTCTTAATTTGAGTACCACACAGGGTTATGACTATTCACTAAGCTGCTAAATGTGAAAGAATTGTTAGCAATTTTGATGTTTCAATCTGCCTGTACTCTGAAGGAAAACATCTAACATTGAATTTGGGATAAATACCACTGGCCCTGTTACTGTTTGTGATTCTGTCTTAATTTGTCAAGTTACCTAAATCCACATAATTTCAGGAAAATAGGAAGTCACAGAAATACTTGACATTATGGTAGCTATTTAGAAAACTTTCAGTTTGACTTTGTAGGCACACATGTTGTTATAGAATAGTGATTTTCCCTGTAGTCTTAGCACTTTGGGAGGCTTAGGCAGGAGGATTGCTTGAGGCCAGGAGTATGAGGTTGCAGTGAGCTATTATGATTCCACTCTAGCCATGCAACAGAGTGAGATCCTGTCTCAAAAAAGAGGAGGGGAGATTTAAATGGTTTTAAAATATATCAAATCTTACCAAAAAAGAAAATGCAAAAAAAAAAAATTGATAACCAGCTTGCAAGTTATTAATAGTATTAAACTTTCAACTGTAGGAAAACAAAAATTATTTCCATGAACTGAAATACAACAACATAGAGTAAATAATTCTTCAAGCAGGGTTTACAAAAGTTTCGATGGTTTCTCAAAAATATAAAAATCTTAATTTTGGTAGACTCACTTTTTAAATAGGGGAAGTTATGGAGGAGAGCGTTAGTTGGTGACATAGCCTTTTGTGGTAAGTTAATTCAGATGTACTGACTTTTGCCAAATTTTTATTGCAGAATGGGCTCTACATTTTCTGAAGTCACTAAATTTCTCGTTACAGCACAGGATAAAGAAGATAAAGTGGGAGAGGGCTCAATTTCAAATTCAGTCCCAAGCAGCAACATGTTTTGAGATGTAATCATAAAACCAAATGTTTCACATGGAAAAAGCAGTGGATCACCAGAAAGCAGAAAGTAAAAGCCGCAAGCTGGAGCAGTAAGAAGATGCCAAGCTGCAAACAAAGTCTGACCAACACATACCATGCTAATAAGGTCACTCCTTAGGCAAAAAAAAAAAAAAAAAGTTTTTGTTCACAGTGAGGTTATATATGTATTTTTGAGAATAACAAAGTCAACATGAAGATAAATTGGTTTCACACTTGTTTAAATTTTGGGTTATTTCTTTTTCGCAGCCTAATCTCTTGTGATAATTAACTTGCTTCACAGTAAAGTACCAAAGTTAATGCAAGGAAGGGCATGGCTGTAAGTGTCTCATAGGTCAGCCTTCACCATTTTGGAATTTGTGGATTTAGAACAAAGTTTCTATTTATTGAATAGTAAGACAGTAACTTATAGTTTTTTCCTGACGTTTAATGGAGTAAAATTTGGTGATGTTCCAGCTCAAGCATCATATGGACGTTGCGGCTTCTATTTGTTCACATAGCTTGGGCCTTGCTCCTTTCAAAAATGCTTGTTTTTAAATGTAGCACCCATGTTAGCCTTCTAGAACACTTGACAAGCTGAGAAGCTTCCTTATTTGTTCTTTAGCCAGCCTCTGTTGATATGTAAACTATGACGTGTATATCTGTTTCTGCTAATAAATGCAGTTTTATCAACGGAGAGAATCTTTTGGATTTAAACATTGAAAAACAGTGAAGTCATCTTCTTGGCTGTAAGAACATTTTACTAGCCAGCATCTTGCTTGAGAAACCAGATTAAAATTCATGTCATTTACCAATTAGAATCATTCAGATGTCGAGAGTTTAAATGTCATCCTTTCCTTGTGTCTCGTCAATGACACTTCAGCACACTTCAGATGACAGCCCACACAGATATATTGTGAGATATAAGGAAAATAAAACTGTATAACACTTGGCTTCAAAGGCTTCATCCCTAAACCATCCAGAGTTACATGTTCCTTCTTCTCTTTAAGGACTTGCGGAGGACAAGACTGAAAGCACTGCTTTAACATACGGATGAGTAAGTGCTCTTTGGGGTCGGTATTAGAGAGCAGGTTTGATGAGCAGATCTGGATTGGAATTAATATACACATCCTGTGATTGAGGCCGATAAGGATTAAGTGAAAACAGATGCCTGTCATTTGCTACTATTAATAAATTACTTCACAACTAGACTGATACTGTTCAGATCAAAAGTAGTTTCAAAACTTAGAATTTTTCAGATAAGTCTACAAATTTTTCTGCTTTATTTTCCCTTTATCTCAAGGGAAACAGAAGCACACATCAATATGGCTATCCCGCAGATTAGGAGCTGAGGAGAGCACTATTTGTGTTCTAGTCCTCTTAGTTTTGCTCCTAAGAAAGAACCACATTATTTATAAAGATAAAAGCTGCCCATTATAAAGTGGTCATGTTTATGACAAATGCATGAACTAGAGTAAATTCATTGAATAAATGTATACCTTGACTACATTAAAAAAATTAAATCCTAGGGTGTATTGTTTTTATCTACAACAAAATAGAAGCTTTGGTAATGGATTCTTTCTTGGTGGTTGTTGAGACAGTCTCACTTTGTTGCCCTCAGTAGAGTGCTGTGTTGTCATAGCTCACAGCAACCTTAAACTCTTGAGCTCAAGTGATCCTCTTGCCTCAGCCTCCCAAGTAGCTGGGACTACAGGTACCCACCACAACGCCCGGTTATTTTTAGAGATGTCTCAGTCTTGCTCAGGATGGTCTCGAACTCCTGCGCTCAGGCAATCCACCTGCCTTGGCCTCCCAGAGTGCTAGGATTATAGGCTTGAGCCATGGCGCCTGGCTCTTTGTTTCTTAATTTTTTACTTTAAATAATTTTTTAGTTTTATTATATTTTTGGTTGTTACATAATTATACATATTAATGGGGTGAAATGTGATGTTTCAATACAAGTCTACATTGCATAATGATCAAAATCAGCATATTTATCACCTTAAACATTTATCATTTCTTTGTGGTATGAACATTCAAAATCCTCTCCTATAGGTATTTTGAAATATACATTATTCTTAACTATAGACACCCTACTGTGAAATAGAGCACCAGAATTTATTTCTATTAACTGTAGCATTGTGCCCTTGACCAATCTCTTCACCCTCCTCAGCCTCTGGCATCCACTAGTCTAGTCTTAACTTACATGAGAAACTTTCCTGGAGTCCACATATGAGGTAGATCATGTGGCATTTGGCTTTCTATGCCTGGCTTATTTCATTTAACGTTCTCTAGGTTCATCCATTTTGTCTCAGATGATAGGATTTCACTGTTTTTAATGGCGGAACAGCATTCCATTGTGTGTCTATATCATTTTCTTCATCCATTCATCGATGGACACTTAGGTTGATTCCGTATCTTGGACATTGGGAATAGCGCTGCAATAAACAAGGAATGCAGATGTCTCTTTGACGTACTGATTTTATTTCCTTTGGATATATACCCAGTGGTGGGATTGCTAGATCATATGGTAGTTCTATTTTTAAAATTTTGAGGAACCTCCATACTATTTTCTATAATGGATGTACTAATTTACATTCCCACCAATATGTAAGGGTTCCCTTTTCTCCACATTTTTGCCAACCCTCATCTTTTGTTGTTTTGATAATAGTATACTAAAAGGAGATGATATCTGATTATGGTTTTCATTTGTATTTCCCTGATGATTAGGGATGTTGAGCATTTCTTAAATATATCTGTTGGCCATTTGTCTTCTTTTGAGAAATGTCTATTTAAGTATTTGCCCATTACAAATTTGTTGTTGGTGTTGTTACTAAGTTCTTTACATATTTTAGATCATACCCATTTACCAGATGTAGAGTTTGCAAATATATCCTCATTCCGTAGATTGTTTCTTCACTCAGTTGATTGTTTCCTTTGCAGCTTTTAAGCTTAACATAATCTCATTCGTCTATTTTTACTTTTGTTGCTTATGCTTTTTTTTTTTTTTTTTTTTGAGACAGAGCCTCAAGCTGTTGCCCTGAGTAGAGTGCTATGGCATCACAGCTCACAGCAACCTCAAACTCCTGGGCTCAAGCGAGTCTCCTGTCTCTGCCTCCCAAGTAGCTGGGACTACAGGTGCCCAACACAATGCCTGGCTATTTTTTGGTTGCAGCTGTCATTGTTGTTTGGCGGGCCCGGGCTGGATTCAAACCCGCCAGCTCAGGTGTATGGGGCTGGTGCCTTAGCCGCTTGAGCCACAGGAGCCGAGCCATTGCTTATGCTTTTGACGTCTTATCCAAAAAAAATATTTGCTCAGACCAAGGTCATAAAGCTGTCCCCCCTATGTTTTCTTCTACTAGGTATGTAATTTCAGGTCTTGCATTTAAGGATTTAATCCATTTTGAGTTTTTTGTAAACATGATGAGAGATAAGGATCTAACTTCATTCTTCTGCATTCTTCTGTGTGAAGAATACAATATTATCTGTTGAAGAGATTGTCATTTCTCCAATGTTCTTTCCTTTTCTTGGCACCTTTGTCCAAAATCAGTTAGATGTCTCTTTTTACAATTTTTGACTTAAACTGTATTTTATTTGATATAAATATAGCTACTCCTGCTCTCCTTTTGTTTCCTTTTGTATCCCTTTAGTTTTTTTTTTTTTTTTTTTAGAGACAGAGTCTTACTTTGTCGCCCTCGGTAGAGTGCTGTGACATCACAGCTCACAGCAACCTCCAACTCTGGGCTTAAGCGATTCTCTTGCCTCAGCCTCTCAAGTAGCTGGGACTATAGGCACCCGCCACAACGCCTGGCTATTTTTTGGTTGCAGCTGTCATTGTTGTTTGGTGGGCCTACGCTGGATCCGAACCCGCCAGCTCAGGTGTATGTGGCTGGCACCTTAGCTGCTTGAGCCACAGGCGCCTAGCCAGTTTTTTTTTAAACGGTCTTGCTGTGCTGCCTGGGCTAGAGTGAGTACAATGGTATCATGATAGCTCACTGCAGCCTCAAACTCCTGGACTCAATGGATCCTCCTGTCCCAGCCCCACAGTAGCTGGACAACATGTGTCTGCCACCCCATAGGCTAAATTTTTTGTAGAGATGGGAGTCTTGCTGTGTTGCTTGGGCTGGTCTCTTAATCCCTGGCCTTAAGCAGTTCACCTGCTTGGTTTAGGATTACAGACATGGCTCACCACACTCATCTCATCCCTTCACTTTCAGTCTGCGTGTGTCCTTACTGGTTAAGTGAGTCTCTTGAAGGCAACATATAGTTGGGTCTTGTTTTTGTTATTCATTTAGCTACTCTTCATCTATTAATTGGGGAATTTAATTCATATACATTCAGGGTTATCATTGGTGGGTAAATACTCATGCCATTTTATGGATTATTTACCAATTGTTCTATAGATTCTTTGTTCCTTTCTTGCTCTACTGATGGTTACCTTTGTGTTTTGGTGGTTTTGTATATGCTGAGCTTTGACTCCTTTGCCTTTCTCCTTTGAGTATCTGCTGTAATTTTAATTTCTGGTTACTATGGCACTTACATAAAAAATCTTATGGGTTTAATAGATATTTTAAAGATAATAACTTTGGTTCTGACAAATATTCTGGACTATTGTCCTTCTCCACTAATTTGTGATTTTGTCCTAATTTACACCTTTTTATATCATGTGTTCCTTAACCACTTACTGCAGCTATGGTTATTGTTGACTATTTTGACTTTTAAATTTATGCTAGAGAGTTGAAAGATTTATATAACACCATTCCAGTAATGGAGAACTCTGAATTTGACAAAGAATTTAACCCTACAAGTGAGTTTTATACTGTCATATGTTTTAATAATTATCATCCTTTGGCTTTCAGTAAAAGCACTTCCATAGCATTTCTTGTAAGCCTACTTTAGTAGTGATTTCCCTTAGCTTTTGGTTGTGGGAAAAGACTATTTCACATTCACTTTTGAAAAATAGCTTTGAGTATAGATGGTATTCTTGGTTGGCAGTTTTTTTCTTATAGAAATTAGATTTTTTTTTTTTCCTGAGACAGTCTCACTCAGTTTCCCTGGGTAGAGTGCCATGGCGTTATAGCCCACAGCAACCTCAAACTTTTGGGGTCAAGCGAGCTTCTTACCTCAGCCACTCAAGTAGCTAGGACTATAGGTGCCTGCCACAGCACTTGGCCAGATTTTTCTATTTTTAGTAGAGACAGAGTCTTGCTCTTGCTCAGGCTGTTCTTGAACTCCTGAACTCAGATAATACACCCACCTTGGCCTCCCAGAGTGCTAGGACTACAGATGTGAGCCACTGTGCCCAGCACTTTCAGCACTTTGAATATATTATCCCTTTCTCTCCTGCACTGCAAGGTTTCTACTGAGAAATCTGCAGTTATATGTGATTTGATGTTTCTCTCTTGCTTTTAGAATTCTCTATATTTGACTTTTTAAAAGTTTAGTTATAATGTGCCTCAGAGAGGAAGAGGACTTCTTTAGATTGAATCAATTTAGGGCTCTTTGAGTTGCACAGACTTGGATGTCCATCTCTTTCCCAAGATTAGGGGAAGTTTTCAGCTATGATTTCATTAGATAAGCTTTCTGTGTCTTCACCTCTGCTCCTTCTGAAACTCATAATGCAAATATTTGTTTAATTATTTCCCGTAAGTTGTGTAGGCTTTCTTCACTCTTTTTCATTATTTTTGTTTCCTCTGAATAGGTTATTTCATATGATCTGCCTTCAAGTTGAGAAATTCTTTTCCTGCTTAATCTACTCTGCTGTTTAAACTCTCTACTGAATTTTTTTATTTGATTCATTGACTTCTTCAGTTCTGAGATTTGCTTTTTTGATAAAAGATTGTTGAATGTCTCAGATCATGAATTGTTTTATCTGTATTCCCGTATATCTCACTGAGTTTCCTTAAAATTGTCATTTTGATTTACTTTTCAGGAAATTCGTAAATTTTTATCTGTTATTATTGGAAAATTATTGTTTCTTTGGTGGTATCATCTTTCCTTGTCTTTTCATGTTTCTTTTTCCCTATGTTGATTTCTGCACATTTGGTAGAACAGTCACCATTCTCAGTTTCATAGAGTAGCTCTTATAGGGAAAGACTTTCCTCTGCAGATGGGTCCTAAGGTGTCTATTGGATCCAGTACATTGGGTGTGGTTCTATGTAGGCATATTAGTGTAGTCCCTGTGTAGTTTCTTCAGTTATAATCTATGTCAGTGATGCTTGTGAGTGCTTCTGTGGCCTACAGCAGTTTGTACAGCTGTCCCACCATGGTGGGCCTGGTTCCCCTGTGGGTGGGGCACCATGCTGGTTCATACAGTGGAGATGATGCAGGGACTGGTCCACTTACCCACTCAGTGGGTTTGGCTTCCTCACTGAGAAAGACTGTCTATTTCTTGGGAGGCAGGGCACCATGTAGGCTCAGGCACCAGGGTCCCAGCTGTTCCACTGGGCCTAGGCTCTGAGTAGCCAAGTTCCAGGCTCTGGAGCCACTGGGATGGGGAATACAGAGTACCTACTAGGCAACTTGTTCCCAGGAGTGAGCTGTAACACTGTGGCTGGGGAATGGTGCACTACTGTGAGTGTGGTATAGTGATGGCAGAGCTGCTTTAATGTAGAGATGCAGTGGCTACTGTCCCCAGAGCAGGAAGTTCTGTAGTAGTGGGTTCTGAATATGGTGTCACGCTGCAGCAGCTTGGCTCACAGTGTGGGCTCCTCCTCTGGAGTAATGCAGCCATATGAATTCCAGGCAGCTTTCTAAACTGACCTCACAGCCTGTGAGCACTGCAGAGTTCTTCAGCAGCACAGGTGTCTGTGCTTCATGGGAACTTCTAAGGTAGTGAGGGGCATCCTGCTTTCCTTTTCCCCACAGTGAGCAGTCCCTCTGGGTTCTGAGCTGATCCTGACTGGGGAGACTGGGGGGCGGAGGGCAGAGGCGGGTGTTGCATTCCCTCTCTGTGCAGTCATCCCCAGTCTCCATGCTCCACAGCTTCTCACCAATCCCCTGCTGTACTCCAGCATTTTCCTTCAGATACTCTCATCAAAGTGCATTTGTTCTTTTGGTTCTTTTGTTTGTGGGAGCATCTTGTTGCTGTAACCTGAAGTGTCCTTTCTAGGAAAATTGTCAGCATATTCCTATTTTTTTTTTTTTTTTGAGATAGAGTCTTACTATGCTGCCCTCGGTAGAGTGCTGTGGTGTCACAGCAACCTCAAACTCCTAAGCTTAAGTGATTCTCTTGCCTTATCCCAAGTAGCTGGGACTATAGGTGCCTACCATAACACCTGGCTATTTTTTTTGTTGCAGTTGCCATTGTTGGTTAGCAAACGCGGGCTGGGTTTGAACCCGTCAGCCTCGGTGTATGTGGCCAACGCTGTAACCACTGTGCTACGGGCGCCGAGCCAAGCATATTCCCCTTGAACAAAGGTGAAACAATGATGAAAATTACTGGGCATTATGAAATAAAATCATTTCATCATGTGACTTTCAGAACACAAGTTAGTAAAAAGTTAAGGCAAGTTATGAATATGTTGAAGAATCCACAAAAATGTTAGAATTCTAGCTTTTCTTTAATCACTGAATTTCAGTTTTTACAAATAATCAGTTCAGGTAACTAATGTTTTGAGGGGAAAACAGTTATTATACATGAAGGACTATTACATGCTCCATTTTTCTGTAAATATATCGGATGTGTTAACAAACATTGTCACAGGAACAAAAAAAATTTTTAAGCCATACATCACTGCACATGTACTTACAAAAACCCACAAACATGCACTTCTCCTTTATTTGGAGGACTTAAATAGATGCTTGAACATTAAGGCAGTGACAGTTCTAAAACATAATGAAATTCGAAGTTAAGGCTTTATGTTTGTTTTGAAACCCATATTCACAGGCAACTGTGACCAAAGCAAACTTTCATCTACTAGGTTGAATTCATCTGCCTAGGATATGTTATTTATTCATTACCAACACTTCTTTTGTATCAGATACATGGGATAGGAATTAGTAGTAAAACCATCAATTTACTTTAATGAATCATTAGTCTCCTTAAGTTTTATTTTAAGGAGTTAGCCTTCAACAGCACAAGTGTGTGCCTATGTTTTCTTTTCTTCTTTTTTGTAAACTTAAGAGAACATACAGGCTGCTCTGATCCTTACCTGCCTGAAAGTTGGCCAATTATTAAGATTCGGGATTTCCCAAATACAGAAAACCCCCAAAGCATAGTTGATTGTACTCCCATCTCAAAACACAGTAAATGTTCTTGGTTACTGAAACAGTAAGTTCACCTTTGTTTTCTTTGAAGACTGGTATTATCCTCTTTTAAAGAATAAAGCTACAAAATGCAGAATGCTGTATTTTATATGGACCTGTCATTCTCTGATTGCTAGCCTCGAGGCACAAATATCCTTGCTAGACCAATGCTTGCTTTTATTCAAGGGAAAGACTGAGTGAGTAGTAGATGGAAGAAAAATAATTTAAAACAATTTAAAATAATTGAAGATTACACTGTTGCCCTTGATATCAAGCTTAGCAGAAAAATGCAAAGTGTTGAGATCTAAGGGGGAATGTCCTTTTCTCTCCTCCCTTTTAACACTGAGTTACAACACTCAGATCCAGCCTGTGGTGCACTTCAGGAAGCAGCTCCAGAGCTGCCCTCAGGCCTACTGTGGAAAGCACACCCCAGGATGAACTCCTAGGTAACCTTGCGTTTCCATGGTTTGGACGACTTACTGTTATTTAGCAGGATCATTATTTACACTATGCTTGCTGCTCTTTCTAGAGGCAATAATTTTACAGCAACAAACTTCTTATGAGGAAAGTACTATATACACTGACTGACATTGGTGTTAGTAAGAGCTCACGTAGAGAAGAAGGGAGAGCACTGACTACACGAAAACTACCTAAAAAGTTACAGACAGCTGTAGTTTTCCTTGAAGTTTTCAAATTAGAAAAGAGATGTCAAAGCAGATGACCCTGCAGGCAGCAGGAGTCTACAACCACAGAAGCACTGTTGTTTAAATCTGATGGTGGCAGCATTGGGTTTCTTCAGATGATACTATTAAGAAACAGGAATTTCTGAAAAGTACTGTCAAAAATATTTTATGTGCAATTTAAGTACATTACACTCAACTAAAATGTTTTGAAGATTTGAGAAGCTTGTACCCTAGTATCTGGTAAGCTTGGCTTCAGCTAAATGGCTATATAGGTTTTATGGGTGTGAAATACGATTTTTTAAAGATGGAAAGACTAGCTGTAAAAAGGCAAATGTAGGCAACACAAAAAACAATTATTTGAGATCAACATCTTACACTTTATAATACACTCACATTTACACACCAATTTCATGTTTACGAGTACAAAAGGCAAAGAACTGCAAAGAAGCTAAGCAACGGCATCTTCGACTACATTCAACAATATTAATACTGCTGTCCTCATTTCCCGTGTTCCAAATCCAGAGGAAATGGTCAATGCCACCCCATACATGGACTCCACTTTTAGAAGTTGGAGACTCCGTGTAGTTCGGCACAGGTCTGGGTTTCTACAGAGCTGAACTGAGATTCCATCGTGTTCCAGGCCAAATCAGCCAGAAGAAAGTCATCCATTGCTGTTTGAGTTTCATTGCTGGTGAAGAACAAGCTCCCCAGGGTTTCAAAACCAGAACTCATGGTCTGTGTCTCTGTGCTGTTCAACTGAACCTTACTTTCCAGAGCGGGTATGTTTTTAGCAGTGCAAATTCCTTCGGTTTGGGTCTCGGTGTCCGATGAGTCAGTACTCATGGAAAAGCTGGAGTGTTTCAGAATATTTCCCAGAGGCAGATGAGGGCTACTGTCTAAAAAGAAGTTTAAGTCTGTCTGTGTCTGTGTGTCAAACATCTCAAGGCCTAAGAAGTTGGAATTTCCCCTACATCCATAGGACGCAGCAGAGGTGTCTGCGAGTAAGAAGTCAGTTTGGGTCTCTATGTCCAGAGATTCCAAGACTGGTTCAGTGTTTATGGTGCTAAGTTCACTCTCTTCAGTTTGCGTCTGGATATTTGAGGCTGAAAAGAACTCTTCAATGTCAAAATCTATTCCGGGATTCTGAACTGGGCCAGATGGGAGCTGGGTGTCAGATCCAGGATTCGTGTCAGACAAAAGGCTACGATTATCCAATGTCTGACCAGGCAGATTACTTGACAAGATGTTTTCTAAATCACTTAATAGATCCATGGTTTGGGTCTGATTATCGGTCATATTCTGTGAAGTAAGCATACTATTCTGTGCACTTAAGTTTATAATTGGTGCAGATTTCTCAACATCTTGATTTAAAGTCTTAGGATCATTCTGAGGCAACAAACCATGGGTTACAGTCTCTGCTAACGTGCTGCTTATGATATTGTCTGTAGCAACACTGTACGATGAATGAACACTCTCAAAAATGTCTCCGCACATTCCAGCTTGGTCCATCTGTATGTGGTCATCTGCCCGACCCTGCATCCCACTAGTTTGAGTTTCTCTGGAGACCCCACCTGGCTGGAAACAAGTGTCTATAAATGCATCGGTCTGAGCAGCAATGGATGAAGTTACCTTAGAGCTGGGCAAAAATGTCTGAGTGTGAACACTAATGGGAAGAGACACTTGAGAATCAAAAGACAAGTCAGTCTGGGAACAAGATGACACAGAGGAATCAGGGCTAGCCCACTGCGTAGAAGGTATAAAGTTTTGTGAGGCATAAGACAGATCTGTCTGTACATTGACTGAAGAAATGCTATTCTTTTGACATGTGTTCCCCAATTCTTGTAAAGAATTAGATGGACTTTTACCCAAGTTCACTTGAACACCTGTACTAACTGGCTCAATTTTGGAAAGAGGTAGGCTCTCCTTAAGAGAGTAAGCCTCTGAATCTAGGCCGAGGATCAGGGTCCCTACTGACAAGGGCACTAAGTGCACAGCCCCTGTCGCAGAGCCCTGATCGACACCTAACACCACAGGCTGGGCCGAGGAGTCGGCTGTAGGCACAAAGACAGGCACAGGAGAAAACTGCATCACAGGTAGTTTAACCAAAGCCACTTTGGGCTTTGGTAAAAGCAACTTTTGAGGATATCTTGGAGGTGCTGTAAGTGTCTGCTTCCTCTCATTTGAGGCACAAGAATCTTCAAAAGGAGCTACTAGCTTTGTTTCGGAAGCTTCTAGTTCTTGAGTGTCTGGTTTAGGGATTGGTTCATTGCTCAGTGATTCAATGGTCTTATTGGACAACTTCTGGTTTTGCAGGCAGTTTTGCATTTTCCTTTTCTTACTGGGTGGGTCCCTGAAAACAATAACAGAGCAAAAAGAAAAACAATCTTAAAACGCAGATGTCTTCGACTGTGACATCGTACTCCACTTACTCAGAAAGGCCATTTCCCACATTCCATCAGAGAAGATAAATTCCTTCTTTTGCAACTCTGGGAATTGGGCCTATTATGGTAGGTGGATGTTCAGAAACATGCAAACAGGGAAAGAGGAAGTACACCTTTATTTTTTGGTTAAGCTCTAAGTACTAGAACTCAGATTTTTAAGAAAAAGGAAGATTTACATAACACGAGTTTTACCATTTCTAAAGCAGGAAGCTATTATACTAAATATAACTTTGACCTTTAAAATGAAGTACAGTTTCAGGATAAAATTTACTCTTCAGCAATCTAATATCCCTCTGATAGAAAATGCTGGAAGTTGAGACTTTCTTTTTTTTAAGACAGAGTCTCACTATGTCCCCCTTGGTAAAGTGCTGTGGTATCACAGCCCACAGCAACCTCAAACTCTTGGGCTTAAGTTATTCTCTTGCCTCAGCCTCCCAAGTAGCTGGGACTACAGGCGCCCGCCACAACGCCTGGCTGTTTTTGGTTGCAGTTGTCATTGTTGTCCAACTGGCCTGAGATGGGCTTGAACCCACCAGCCTCGGTGCATGTGGCAAGCACTGTAACCACTGAGCTATGGGCGCCAAACAAGGAAGTTGAGACTTTCAAATGGGAATAACATGGGAGCCTGAAAAAAGGGTGGCAGAAAAAAAGAACAACTGGGTCAAGACTTTAGGCCCAGCTGTGGGTCCTCTGCTAGTACTGCTGCCATTTCCAGCAGTTCCCTTCTTTTTTGTCCCATATTTTTTTCCTGATTCTCGTTTTCTCCCAGCACTACAGGCCCTCTGGATGTTTCATTTGAAACTCTCCCCACAGCTCCCGACTTCCGTGCCATCAGTTCTTTCCCTTCACCTGTGTTCTGCCGGGATCTCATGGCCAGTTCGGTAGATGTGGGACTGCAGCGCAGTCCTGCTAGCGTAGGGACAGCCACACGTGCACTGGAAGCTCTTGCCGCAGTCCTCAGCGTGCCTCTTCAAGTCCCACTTGGTGCCGTAGGAGTTGCTGCACTTACTACACTTATGCTTCTTCTCAGCATGCATCTTCATAAAGTGCTGGGAAGGACACAGAGGGCACTGAGATGAAAAACAGCAACTATTCACATCTCAAAACCAACTGTCCCATTCACACTGATTTTACAGGTATAAAATACAGCAGTCCCAGTCAGGAGAATTCAAAAGCAGGCAGACTACATTCTACTGTACGCCCCTTCATCCGTCACTTTTCCTCTGTGAAAACCGAGGAGACTTTAGGAGACAATCCGTGGTATCCTGCACTTAGACCTTGATCTACAAATAAGGGCTGGAAGGCAGGAAAAAAACACTTTTGCAATGTTTGTCTCAGGACACCTCCAGCAGAGCTTCAGGGAAAGATTTCAGATGTCAGTATCTGCCAGTGCTGGGTCACCTCTTTCCTGTCTCTGGGCCTTCCCTCCTCTTAAGACACCCCCAACACTCCTCCTGGATTCCTCTTACCCCCTGGGGGAACAGCTCCTTAGTGACTTCATGCTCTGTCCTTGGAAATGACTCACCCAAGAGATCGGCAAACACGAGACTTCTCATTCTTGCTCAGCTAGTCTACATCTTTCTCTCTGAAGCCACATTCCCTCCAGAACAGCCCCTCCTCGCACTACACCACACTCAGGTCTTCACCAAAGAGGAGATGCTTGGGCCTCTGCTCTCACAAGCAGCGTTATACTCAGTTTGGGATGTGTGGTCCCTAATCAGCATGCACACTAGGTTCCTATCGTCTGTATTTCTACCTCAGAGAAGGATACTTAAGAAAAGTAAATACCTGTTTTACAAGAGAAAATTGAGAAAATGGTCTGTCAGGGCCTCTGCGGCATCCTTCAATTGGGCAACAGTAGAATTTCGGCACAGTTTTCAAATCTTTTCTTATGGTTGGATTTACTATGCCGTCCTGCAAAAGGAAAACTACTTTAAATAATCTTTTCAACAACCAGTAAAACAGGCTGGGCTGGAAACAGGGAATGGCTGAAATGGGCACATTTTATGAAATTCTTATAGGAGTATGTTTGAGTAGATTAAATGAAATGTGGAGAAAATACTAAGTAAGACTCTAAAATCGTTTATTCATTTGACTATTATCAAATTCTTTTTAGGCATTTTAAGCCCCTTATCTATTCTTAAGCTGTCAAATGCTCCAGAAAAACCTGCTGATTGGATTACTACAAAATTCACGTTCACTTCTAACTCATCCTCAGTGATGCTTGGAGATCCTTTTATTACCCGTGCGTACACCGGAGTGCATGCTTCAGTTCCTCGGAATGCCTCTTACCATCTCCCAGCCGTTCCTTTCTCACTGCTCCTTAGGGCAAATCCTCCTGACTCTCTGCTTGGACTTTGTCATTATCCTCTTACCTAACTTTCAATCCCTTTTTTACTCATACTTTATCAGAATCATCTTCGATTGTGTCATTACTACACTCCAGCATTTTCTTTTTCTTTAATTTTTAAATTTTTTTGGTACAGACAGGCTGTTGCCCAGGCTGGTCCTGAACTGAGCCCTCACGTGATCCTCCCTTCTCAGCCTCCCAAAGTGGTAGGATAACAGGTGTGAGCCACGGTGCTTAGACCACCCCTCATTATTCCTAATGGAACTCCTTATAATTCCCCAGACCTCTTCATGGACAGGGATTTATTGTATCTTCTGTTGCCTGTGAGAGTGTTTTGAATAGCATAAATGTTTAATAAGACTTGTGGTATTAACACATTTTTTTTCTTTTGTATTTTATTTATTTATTTTTAAAATAGAGTCTCTGGGCGGCGCCTGTGGCTCAGTGGGTAGGGCGCCGGTCCCATATGCCGGAGGTGGCGGGTTCAAACCCAGCCCCGGCCAAATTAAAAAAAAAAAATAAAAATAAAAATAAAATAGAGTCTCACTCTGTTGCCCTGGATAGAGTGCTGTGGCATCATCACAGCTTAGAGAAACCTCAGATTCTTTTTTTTTTTTTGTGGTTTTTGGCCGGGGCTAGGTTTGAACCCGCCACTTCTGGTATATGGGACCGGTGCCCTATTCCTTGAGCCACAGGCACTGCCCCAGATTCTTTTTTTTTTTTTTTAATTATTTATTTATTTATTAAAAAATTTTTTTTCTTTTTTTTTTTATTGTTGGGGATTCATTGAGGGTACAATAAGCCAGGTTACACTGTATTTATTTATTAAAAAATTTTTGTTGTTGTTGTTGCAGTTTGGCCGGGGCTGGGTTTGAACTCACCACCCTTGGTATATAGGGCCAGCACCCTACTCACTGAGCCACAGGTACCACCCCCACCTTTTTTTTTTGAGACAGGGTCTCACTATGTCACCTTTGGTAGAGTGCCGTAGTGTCACAGCTCACAGCAACCTCAAACTCTTGTGCTTAAGCAATTCTTTTGCCTCAGGCTCCCAAGTAGCTGGGACTATAGGTGCCCACCACAACACCCAGCTATTCGTTTGTTGTAGTTATCATTGTTGTTTTTTAGCAGGCCTGGGCTGGTTTCAAACCTGTCAGCCCGGGTGCATGTGACTGGTGCCCTAACCACTGAGCTATGGGCACCAAGCCAAAACTTCAGATTCTTGGGGTCAAGCAATCCTCATGCTTCAGCCTCCCTAGTAGCTGGACCACATGTGCCCACCATGACACCCCATTAGTTTTTCTATTTTTAGTAGAGACGGGGTCTAGCTCTTGCTCTTGAACTGAACTTAAGCAATCTACCTGCCCTGGCCTTCCAGAGTGCTAGGATTACAGGCGTGAGCCGCTGTGCCTGTATTAATTAATATTAATTAATTAATAATTAATAAGTATTAATCATTATAATACTTATGGCATTATACTATGTTCAGGTAGCCATCTAAGCTAAAACGTTATCATGCCCAGGTATGAGACCACTAAAGACAATCAAACTGGAAGTTAACAACACCCTGTCGTCATTGTTACTGGCCACAGCAAGGACATGACACAGTCTACACTCCTGCTTTCCAAGGCCCACCTCCTCAGCTTCCCCATCACAGCAGTCCACTCAGTGTTTGGGCCCTTAGTCCCATTTCTGTCCTGAGACAATAAGTTCAAGGGTAGGAAGACTAAGATGAGGATGAGGGGTAAGAAATAGCAATGGTACAAAAAAAAAAAATAGGAACTGCAGTGAGAAAGTGGTCTTTCTCCTAAAGTTCTCTATACATCGAAAATGAAATTTACCAGACTCTTGGTACTGTATCTTTGGTGTGTGTAATTTTAGAAAGTACATAAAAGGTTGGGCGCAGTGGCTCATGCCTGTAATCCTAGCACTCTGGGAGGCCGAGACAGGTGGACTACTTGAGCTCATAGGTTCGAGACTAGTCTGAGTTACAGCCAGATCCAGAGCCTGAGCTAGACCTCATCTGGGCGTTGTGGTGGGCACCTTTAGTCCCAGCTACCTGAGAGGCTGAGGCAAGAGAATTGTTTAAGCCCAAGAGTTTGAGATTGCTGTGAGCTGTGACGCCACAGCACTCTACCAAGAGTGACTTAATGAGACTCTGTCTCAACAACAATGAAAAAAGTACACAAAAATACTTCATGTTTATGAAATAATTTTTTTTTTAGAGACAGAGTCTCACTTTATCACCCTCAGTAGAGTGCTGTAGCGTCACAGCTCACAGCAACCTCCAAATCCTGGGCTTAGGTGATTCTCGGGCCTCAGCCTCCCGAGTAGCTGGGATTATAGGCGCCAGCCACCACGCCCGGCTATTTTTTGCTACAGTTTGGCTGGGGCTGGGCTGGAACCTGCCACCCTTGGTATACGGGGCCAGTGCCCTACCCACTGAGCCACAGGCGCCACCCAATGTTTATGAAATGTTTTAAGTGACAGAATTTGAAAAAGAACCCATAAGAGAAGACAATCCGAAAACAAGACAGAAAAAATACACAAAAGAAGAAAAAGGAAAAGGAAGGACACGGTTGAGATGTAGAAGGTTAAAAAAAAAAAAAAAAGGAAAGGATTGTAAGAGCTGTAGCAAAAATCGGCAATTGGCAAATGGCATAGTAGCTACTCTGGCAAACTCAACGGCCTTCGCAGAAAGCATCCCAGAAGGAAACCAGTTTGCTTTGTCATCTCATTCTGAATTTAAAATTAGAAGTCTTCGCACAATATGGTCTATAGAACAACTTGGAACCTTTCCTTTCCTTTTAAAAACATTTTCTGGTAAATCATTAAAAGCAACCCCTTGACTGAACATTATACAGAACCCTTTCTTAGCCTTGTTTTAAAAACATAAATGATGCCTGATAAGAGATGCTTTAAGTGCCCTCTTGGCCCCTCCACTGTTTTCAAATATGAGGAACAAAAGAATCTCTAGCAATCAAAAAAATGCCTACGTATGCCACCTCCTCCTCTCCCTGAATCATAGTGGCTTTCACTTAACCACGAATCCCACCATAGGCAAGGCTAGGCTATTTCAGCATTTCCTTACAGGTCTTGGAATATGGACATACATCTTAAGAACCCACACAAAACCAAAGGGCAACACACACTCTGTGGCTTACAATTCAGTTCCCCATCCCCACCCATCATCCTGCAGAAGGGCTATTCATCATGCGAGCCAAGAAGGGCATATTTGGCTGGGGCTGGGGTGTTTTGCGAAGAAACAGCAGAATAAAACAAGAACCATGCAGCAACTAATGAGAAGGGGAATAAATTATCATGATCTAGAAAATATGCAATGAAAGAAATTAGAATTATACAAGTAGCTGTAACCAAGATAATACAAATTTCCACTGAATGTAAGAAAATCTGCCAATGAAATATACTTGGAGTGGTAGCGTCAGGACAAAACCCGAGGGAGCTCCCCAGCCAGCTGCCCTCCCCATACCTTTCCCTTTCCCCTCCTTCTTCCAGTAGTTTGACAACTGTCAAGGATAATTCTTGAACTGAAGAACGTTTTAGGCAGTAACCAGACTGAGGGTACTGACCCACCATACTGGAGCACTGCCATGTGGATATAGCTATTCTGTTACACAGACCACCTTCACTAAAGAAAATAAACCTCTGGCTCACACCTGGGAGGCCAGGGCCAGGGGATCCCTTGAGATCAGGAGTTTGAGACCAACATGAGCGTGAGGAAGACCCTGTCTCTACTAAAAATAAATAAATAAATAATAAAAATTAGCCTTGTGGCAGGCACCTGTAGTTCCAGCTACTCAGGAGCTGAGGCAGGAGGATCGCTTGAACCCTGAAAATGTAAAGTTGCTGTGAGCAAGGCTGATGCCACAGCACTCGAACCCTTGCAACATAGAGAGAGATTCTGTCTAAAGAAAAAGAAAGAAAGAAAACAAACCTCCTTTCCACTAAGACAGCAGATGTGCGAGATTGCTCAGCACCAGGGTTAGAAAAGCAAGGCAAGACGGAAAGGGGGGGGCGTGCTTGCCAAAAAAGAAAGTGAGAGAACTGGGTGAGGTATAATTCCTGCAAAAAAGGTTGCTCAGTGGTCTAGGAAGGAAGACTTAGAAGAGTCAGTCTTTCTGCTCTTCAGTGTTTTCAGTTCAGAAGGCGTTTCTGAGTGCACTGGGCTATCTTCAAATAAGAGAAATCTAGAAATCTGAAAAATGAATCTGACTGGAACTGAAATAATAACTTGACACAGGTTCTAAGCAAGGGAGGACACTGATGTCCTGAAGTGTAAAGCCCAAGTACAGGTTTGACTGTCAAAATTTGTATTTGCTCAACATCCTCTTCCTCCTTAGGCCAACTATATTTTATGGATTGGTATTTTGTGAATTCCTGAACTTTAGACATTTTAAAAACATAGTTACAGGGCCAGGCACAGTAGCTCATGCCTGTAATCCCAGCACTTGGGAGGCTGAGGCAGGTGGATTGAGCTCAGGAGTTTGAAACCAGCCTGAGCCAAGAGCCACACCCCGTCTCTAAAAAACAGCCAAATGTTGTGGTGGGCTTCCAGCTACTTGGGATGCTGAGGCAAGAGGATCACTTGAGCCGAAGAGTTTGAGGTTGCTGTGAGCTACAACACCACCCTGTACTCTGGCCAAGAAAGTGAGACTTTGTCTCAAAAAACAAAACAAAACAAAAAACATAGTTAGAAATATGCCTATTGTATATTAACCAGTCCTGAAGAGTAAGTGGTATCTTTATGTTTAAAAGATGCTTATCACAAAGTCTTATGTAGAGCTCCTAACAGCAATTCCAGAGAAAACAATATAAACTGTTAAGAAATACTTGTTAAGAATGTTGTTCTGCCAACACCAAGGAAGGTCCTAGACAGACAGGCAGCTTAGTTTGTGCTCAGAGATGTAACATCTGCAGTAGTTACCCATCAATGAGGGGGCAATACTGAAGATGGGTGATGGCAGCTGTATATCAGCTACAGAGAAACAAGGGGTTCAGCTGTAGAATCCCACAAATATACAGGGTGTCCATAAAGTTCGTGTGCAATTTACAATGGCACACTATTTTAAACTGCACATGAACTCTATGGACACCCTGCATAACTCGTTCACCCAAGTTAGGATATGGTTAAAGGACTTAGTTAAAACTTAGTATGAAAGAGAAAACAGATCGAAGACCACTTCTACAGTTGCACTTGTGTGCTGAAAGAAACCCCAAAATCTTCTGAGGAATAACACAGCACCGCCTGCAGGGCCTTCCTGACCCCTCCACATGCACTCCTGACCTGGCTCCCTGATCTCCAAGATGAAGTTGTTGCATTTTGGCTCAGCTAGTGGTAAAAGCGGATCATTCTCCACAGGCAACACTTTTATCTGTCCTAGAGACTGTAGTCTCAAAGTTTTGACTGCTAAATTCTTATCAGGCCTCATTCACAAGCCTTTTGGAAGAACTTTTCAAGGAGGGTTTACCTGACTGGCAGACAGAACACGAAATACTCTGGGTAATATAAATTTACTTCTGAGTCAAATTAGACCATTAAAAGCTACATATTTATAACATTGCTGTCAGTGACTTATGCTTTTCAATGATGTCTCTGCTGGCACAGTCGTGGAAGGAAACTTCCTATTATAATGACTCAAAAATTATGACTTAATAGGTTTGGGGTGGGGCCAGACATCTGCATTTTTAATAAGCTTCTCACAGATGTGCCCCAAATTATACAATGACGTGGAGATGTTGTTCAGACTATTGTCATGTTCCTGGGTCCAATTCCTGAGCAAAGCTCATCTTACCAACACTGTGAAACTGACTGAGGGTGCTAAGCCAAACCTGCAACAACTTAAATTATTTTCAATTGACAGGCAATTATTCATGGGACACAGTGGGATGTTTTGATACACATATACACAGCATGGTATATATAGCCTATTGTTTAGCCTGTCCATTACCTCAAACATTTTTCCTTTTTGTGTGGGAAAAACATTCAAAATCCTCACTTCCAGCGATTTTGAAATATGTAACACAACACACTGGGCAGGTCCTCAGGGCAGCGTGGGTGTGGTGGAAGGAACGCTGGCCGCCTTCAGAACCAGAGGCCCAGGTTTAAATCCCCGCACCACCTAGGTTGCATAATCTGTCTCCCATCAGTGTAATGGGGTGATCTGTCCCTCACCAAGTTGCTGTGAGAACTGATGAGACAAAATGACAAAATGTGTGAAACGCGCGCGTCGGGCCCTGGCGCCAAACTCGAGGCCAGTTCAGGGCTGGCTCAGCGGAGCGCGACACCGAGTGCGTGACATGGTGCTTCCTCGCCACCGGGTACCCGCGTGCACTAGTCTCCCTTCCCCCGGCCGGGACTGCGGACTTGTGGCCCGGGTCGCGTGTGTGAAAGCCACCTGCGACCGGGGGCCGGCAGGCCGGGGGCGGCGCGCCGGCCCTCCACCCCCCGGGTCGGCTTGGCACGCCGCGCCGGGCGCTTTGTTGGAGTCAGGCCCCGCCGCCCCGGCCGCCGCCGCGTCAGGCTCACCTGCAGGCGGTGGCTCTTGACCAGGTGCATGTTGAGCGCCGGGCTGTTGGGCAGGATCTTGCCGCACCCACGCACGGTGCACAGGATGTTGGTCCGCACGGACCGGGACAGCTCGCTCACTGACGGCTGGATCAGCTCCCGGGCCGGCGGCACCGGGGCTGCGGGCCGCTGCTTCGTCGCCGCGGGCCGCGACCGGCTGCCCCTCAGCCGGGGTCCTGGGGGCTCCCACGGGCCCGAGGCGGCGGCGGCTCCCCTCGCGGCTGCCGGAACGGCCGGGGCACCCGCCGCCAGAGCCGCGGGCGCCGCCGCCGCCGCCTCCGAGGCCGCCATGGCTCCCGCACGGCCGCCGGTCCCGCTCACAGGCCCCGCCTCCACCACAGCCACTTCCGGCAGGGGGCGGGGCCGCCCTGCTCATTAGCATCCGGCGGGCCCAGGCGGCCGTGGCGCCCCCTGCCGGCCGCGGGGCGCGCGTCTCGGCGGGAGACGGCGTCTGGGGAGGCCCCCGGGAGGCCAAACTGGACCAGTCTCAGGCAGGGGGAAAGTATCGCCCCACGACTCCCCATCGATTCATTTTTCGCTTTCGGTAAGCATCAGCTGGAGAGAAAAAACCAATGCGTTCAGCAATGCTTTAGTTCCCGAAGAGAACACCCCCAACGTTCCAGGGCAGGAGAGAGCACGCTGATTCCCGCCGTCGTGTTTCGAGCTCTTTTTGCACCAGGCTTTGGGGAACGAGCTTTGCAGTCAGTGACTCATTTTGTTTTCAAAACCATGGTAGCGGGTATGGCTGTAAGTTTCCTCTCATTGTGCAGAGAAGGAAATTTAGGCTTATAGGAGTTAAGTATATTTCCCTAGGTCACATTGAACAAAGAAAGGATTGTTATAATTGACAAGTCATTTTAGGGAGGCTGGATTTACTTGCCTGGATTTTAACTGTTGAAATTATATTACTATTTGGGAGACAGTGTAAGTCAGCGAATGGTTTCAAATTAAATACTGAGCGGCGCCTGTGGCTTAGTGGCTAGGGCGCCGGCCCCATATTTCGAGGGTGGTGGGTTCGAACCCGGCCCCGGCCAAACAGCAACAAAAAAATAGCCGTGCGTTGTGGTGGGCACCTGTACTCCCAGCAATTCAGGAGGCTGAGGCAAGACAATAGCCTAAGCCCAAGAGTTTGAGGTTGCTGTGAGCTGTGACGCCATAGCACTCTACCCAGGGTGATAAAGGGAGACTCTTGTCTAAAAGAAAAAAAAAATTATTTCATAAACATGAAGTATTTTGTGTACTTTTTTTGTTGTTTCCTGGCATACAATTCCTAAAATCCTCGGAATCTTCCAAGCGGTGTCTTTTTTATGGGAATGAGTTAACTGATGGCTGGCAGTCCTTAGGTAGCTTTAAGGATGGGCTGGTCACTGGAAAGACCAAGTTAAGATTAGAAGGTTGGGACTTCCAGACAGTTCGTTGATTGTTGCTATTCAGGGCTTGCAGGGCGGGTGCTGGTGACATTGGGCCGTTTTCCCAGAATGTTGTGGTCATTGCACTTCAAAGGTTCAAAGAAAGTTCCTGTTTTGTTTTTGTTTTTGTATTCAGGTTGCAGGTCACAAAGGCCATCCTTCTTAGTTTGAAGACTCCTAAGAGCCCTGAACCAGAGTGATGCCATTTTGTATATCACATTTCAGTCTTTTGACAGGAGGTAGCATTGTTGATCAGTCATCAGAGGGTCAGCCACAGATTTGTTATGTTTTTTTTTTTGGAACTAGAACCACTGTTTCTAGAGTGTCCTATACTCTAGAAATACTGTTTCCAGAGTATAGAGCAGTCTAATAAATTGTCAAAATTTGGCGGCCCAATAGCTCCATAGCCACATATACCAAGGCTGGCGGATTTGAACGCAGCCCGGGCCATCTAAACAACAATGACAACTGCAACAAAAAAATAGCCAGGCGTTGTGGCAGGTGCCTGTAGTCCCAGCTACTTGGGAGGCTGAGGCAAGAGAATCGCCTAAGCCCAAGAGTTGGAGGTTGCTGTGAGCTGTGATGCCACCGCACTCTACCCAGGGCGACATAGTGAGACTCAGTCTCAAAAAAAAAGTTAATGTGCATCCAAGGCTTCAGAGATTGACCAAATTTGAGTAACAAGGGAGGTATTTTAATAAGGAGGCCTGCATTAGTCTGTGGCAATTTGCTGTATATCAGGAGAGACATACATTCAATTAACCGTGTCTAAATGTTGTGACATTGTGATTTTTAACATCTTGGGTTGTCTAGCAGCAATGGGAAACACAGATGGTACCAGTTTTTCTGCCAGCTTGTCAGGCCACGACTTCCCTTGGCTGCAGCTTCCAGAAGAGCAGAACGGCTCTGGTATCCTGCTCAAAGTGCCAAATAAGTAGGGGCAAAGGGAAAGGGTCCTTTACCCTTTGAATGTTTGCTGCAATTCAAGTGACAAAAGCCAGATTAATAGAAGAGGCATACAAGTTATACATATTAACGTGCATGGTAGAGGAGAGGAAATCAGAGAGATTACCACCAAATCTCCCAGTGTACAGAAGCTCATACACATTTTTTCACAGGGAAGGAGGAAAAGGGGAATGTAGACAATTCTTTCTTTTTAAATTAAATTTTACTTATTTTTTAAATAATAGTAATTCATTTAGCCAAAGTGATAATCAAAAGATTTCAAAAACCAAAAGAACGCTTTACTCTTTGAAAGAGAGGGGACTCAGTTTTTCAAACAATCTGAAAACCTAATAAAGACAGCAAAAAAAAAAAACCCCAAAAAACAAAAGACAGCAAGAGGCAAACTCTCCGTCTTCTTTTTTTTTGTAGTTTACTCAAAAGGTGAACAAAAATATTTTACTATTTCCTATGAATACTAGACAAAAATCTTCTTTCCATGAAAAAACCAAAACCTTTGCATCAATGTATTATTAATGCTACAGAGGATTTTATTAAAATCTTATGGACAAATCAATCCAATTTCAATCAACTTATTTTATTTATTTATTTATTTGAGGCAGTCTCACTTTGTTGCCCTTGGTGGAGTGCTGTGGCATTGTAGCTCACAGCAACCTCAAACTCTTGGGCTCAAGTGATCCTCTTGCCTCAGTCCCAAGTAGCTGGGACTGTGGGTACACACTACAATGCCCAGTCTTGCTCTTGCTCAGGTTGGTCTAGAACTCCTGCAGTCCACCTGCCTCCACCTCCCCGAGTGCTAGGATCACAGGCGTGAGCCACCTCGCCCCGCCATCAATCTCAGTCAGCTTTGACCAGGTAAGATTTCCATAACCCTTTTATAATATCTTACAGTTTCCCCCATTTTCCCTTTCCCCGACTTTCTATGTCTGTTTAATCTATCATTCTTGTTTCATTCCTTCAATTTAATAAAACCTTTACATAACCTTTAAACCAGTGATTTTCAAATGGTATGCCATGAAAAGATCTTCCGTGTGCCACAAAAATTGCAAAGATCATTAATTAAATTAATTTTTGAAAGAAGTTCAAAGCACAGTAAGTGTTCTTTTACTCTTTTTTTTTTTTTTTTGGTTAATGTAATTTAAGTGTGCCCTGGAAATTTAACTATAGGTTCAAGGATGCCATGAAATAAAAAAGGTTGAAAAACACTGCTCTAGACAAAATTACTTTTCCTTTAATTAAAACCATTCTCATGTCCTTCTTATCACCTTTTCCATACCCAAAACACACCTTACTTTCCTTCTACGTTCTTTTTTTTTGTAGAGACAGAGTCTCACTTTATGGCCCTTGGTAGAGTGCCGTGGCGTCACACAGCTCACAGCAACCTCCAACTCCTGGGCTTAGGCAATTCACTTGCCTCAGCCTCCCGAGCAGCTGGGACTACAGGCGCCCGCCACAACGCCCGGCTATTTTTTGGTTGCAGTTCAGCCGGGGCCGGGTTTGAACCCGCCACCCTCGGTATATGGGGCCGGCGCCCTACTCACTGAGCCACAGGCACTGCCCTCCTTCTACATTCTTTATACAGAATTGTTTTTCTCATATCGTGTGGTTTTTTTTATATATATTAACTAATTTGAACTCCTATAACCCTAATTTCCATTAAAATTCAGGTGTTTTCCAGGATTTTGTGGTCATTACCAGAACATAGTTTTGGTTTTCATTAATTGCAAGTTGTGGGGTGTGCAGGCTTCTAAGACGGGCTTCCGGGTTTTCTTTTGGGGCTCTCAAGCAGAGTGATGCCATTTTATGTGTCACATGTCACACTTGACGTGTGAGGAACCCCCTCACATACACACACACACACATCTGGTGTCAGTAGTGTGTGTAGTATGTTGGGAGCGTCTAGTAGGAGAAACTGAATTTTTTTCTTTCTAGTCAGACACTATAACTGATTGACAGATTCCAGGGATCATAATGTGCACATCTTGTATGAGGGGGAAATGACTCTGCCTACCACAGGAGCTAATTATGATTTTATTTATTATTTATTTATTTATTTATTTTTGAGACAGAGCCTCAGCTGTTGCCCTGGGTAGAGTGCCGTGGTGTTACAGCTCACAGCAACCTCCAACTCTTGGGCTCAAGTGATTCTCTGGCCTTAGCCTCCCAAGTAGCTGAGACTACAGGCGTTCGCTACAATGCCTGGCTATTTTTTGGTTGTAGTTGTCGTTGTTTGGCGGGCCAGGGCTGGATTTGAACCTGCTAGCTCTAGTGTATGTGGCTAGCACCTTAGCCACTTGAGCTATAAGGCGCCAAGCCAATTCTGATTTTATTTTTTATATTTATTTATTTGAAGACAGAGTTTCACTATGTCGCCTTCGGTAGAGTGCCATGGCATCACAGCTCACAGCAATCTCAAACTCTTGGGTTTATGAGATTCTATTGCCTCAAATTCCCAAGTAGCTGGGACTACAGGCACCTGCCACAATGCCTGGCTATTTTTTTGTTGCAGTTGTCCTTGTTTAGCTGGCCTGGGCCAGATTTGAACCTGCCAGCCTCAGTGTATGTGGCACTGTGCTACGGGTGCCGAATCCTAATTCTGATTTTAAAAGTGCTATGGGTCAAACAAAACACATCTCCATGCGGATGGCATCCCTGGGCTACTCTTGCTTCAGCCTGGTGTGTAGAGTCCACTGCCCAAGGTTAATGTGGGCTCCACCCAAGTTTTAGTAATGCTGCCTGCTGTATCAGATTGTTATAAAAATAAGATATTAGGGCAGCGCCTGTGGCTCAGAAGAGTAGGGCGCCGGCCCCATATGCCAGAGGTGGCGGGTTCAAACCCAGCCCGGGCCAAAAACTGCAAAAAAAGGGTAAGATAATAGGCTGGGCACAGTGGGTCATGCCTGTAATCCTAGTACTCTGGGAGGCCAAGGTGGGTGAATTGCCTGAGCTTATGAGTTCCACACCTGTCAGGGGTCCTTGTGCGCCAATCCCGACCTGGTTTCAAAGCTGACTAGGAAATGACACTGAGAAAAAATACTCTGTGCCAGTTTAAAACATAAAGTCTGACAATGCCTGGAGAAGGCTTACGTTATCTCAGGCCAAGCAGTAAACAGAGAAAATGCAGCAATTCTCTGGCTTCTTCAGAAGACTTTTATTTTTTTCTAACAAAGGTGCATATGCAAAATGCCAAAAGATAGGGTCGAAAGAACCCCAAGTTCCCGGGAAGATTGGATAGAGACAGAGGCTGGGTGAAAGGTAGGCGGTTACTAACAAAACAGCTGATGGCTTATCTAGAAAGGGGGAGGGAAAAACCAGTTCTATCCCTGCAGGGGAAGTAAGTCAGGTTTCCTAATCTAACTACACATCAGAAGTTCAAAGACTTTAGTCCCTTCTTCCTGTTGACTCTCAGGCACAGGGGTAGTCCTGCCAGCCCAGGGCCTCTGGGCTCTTTTCATTTTCCCAGGTCTTGAGGAGCCCCCAGGGATCACGTGTCTGCTGTGCTTTCCCCTGGAGTGAGGCTGGGCTCCCAGCTGAGAAGTCAACCTACCTACCTCCCACAGAGACCCCTACTAAAAATAGAAAAACTAGCTGGGCCTCATGGCAGGCCCCTGTAGTCCCAGCTACTGGGAGGCTGAGGCAGGAGAATCACTTGAGCCCAAGAGTTTGAGGTTGCTGTGAGCTGTGATGCCATAGCACTCTACCCAGGGAGAGAGAGTATGTCTCAAAAAAAAAAAAAAAAATACTTATATGTGTATATGTGTGTGTGTAGTATTAGTACAGTGCCTAGGGCCTGCCAAATAGGAACTACACAATAAACCTGAGCTACAATTCATTTTTGGAGACTGTACCTAACATGCAGTAATTCCTTGACCGTGGAAGCCCTCAGCTCTGCACCTGCCATGGCACGTTCCCAAGCTGCATCTGAACGTGCCCATCAGATACATTATAGGTAAGAGTCCAGTGAGCCTTCAACCAGTCTGTTTCCTTAGGCAGGAGCCTCTGGGAGGGCCACTGTAGGCTGGATAACAGGACTAGTGTATTTCCAGATTAGACCCCAGGAAGGGCTGTGAACCTGTGAGAAACCATCCCAGGAATCTGCAGGGTCCCCGTGCAGACCTAACATGGGCATCCGGACGCTGAGCAGAGGACCTGCTAAGTGTGCAAGGAAATCTGCGTCAGGCCCCCACAGATGCAGTGACTCAGGCAGGGGTAACTGAAGTGTCTGTGCTATTTCTAAATTACATTAAATCTAAAAACATTCACATATTTTTTCACAGAAGATGACCTACAACCTGTAAATAATACCATTATATCATAAAACATTGTTTAGCCCCCCTTTTCATAATGTATTCATATATTCACTATATGAAGGCTCCTTTTTGATTTTCATCAAAAGTAGGTGATGTGCCAGTTTTAAAATATCTTCTTTCACAAATGGGTATTTTCTTCTCTCCTTTGACCACTGGCAGGCTCCATGCTAAAATTTCGATCTTCTAGCAACTGGAGAGGTACTTGTACGTCCTTCTGTAGTAATCTTACCCCAGCTTTATTTTGTCTTTTTCTTTTTATGTCCTCCCATCTGCCTAGATTTCTTAAACTTTTAAGTTTATAATTGTAATATGTGGTTTTTATCACCCCCAATCCTCTTTTGAACAAGATAGGAAATAAATGTTAGAATATTATAAAAAGGCATGCTAGTCAGTGATAATCACTGAAGGATTTTCGTCAAAAGTACTCAGTACTTACTAGAACCAGTAGATTAACCTAAATGCTCACATGAGAGAAAAACTCAACAAAAATCAAGTAAGGGGAGGGGATGAGTAAATCCCCCCCCCCCCAGTGGGTATATCCTGGGTATATGGCACACTTCCCAGGTGAAGGGACAACTACAACTCAGACTTAAACCTCACAAAAGCAGACTATGTAACCAAATAAGATGTATACCCATATTAATCTGGAAAAAAGCAAAGTACCAGTTTTCCAATGTCTTTATTCACAAATCAGTATAATATTGGTTAGTTTGTACCTATATGATAAGACAGATTATGAAAAGTATCATATTTACTACACAAAAGTTATTTTCTATAAATGAATCATTGAATATGCAACTCCTGCAATAATAACTCAGTGGATCTGACTGTGCCCTTTGAATGGAGCAATTTTACACAGTTCTCCTAAAATATATTGACTTGGGTATAGTTTCTCATTGCCTTGTTCTGTGATCCAAGGTTTAAAAAAAAGTGTTTGGAAACCAGCAATTAGAACCAGGCCTCACCAGGATTGAGGAGAGGCAGGAATGGTAAAAATGACACTAGATATGACGCCCAGAAGTCTCAACCACCGTGCCTGCTGTATGCTTGACTTTGGAGCAGCAGGCACTCAAGGTCAAGTGTGGAGCCGTATGTATCTATATCCTGTCACGTCTCAAATGCCCACAACTCTTACGCTGAGCAGGATATGGGGTCAAGGGGCATGCGGCAGAGGAGGGAAGAGTCAGTCCCAACATTAAACTAGATGAATATTTCTACGTTTCCAACAAGGATTAACTTCTAAAATACAAGCATCTAACAGAAGCTATAGAATGAGCCATGAACTGAAACGTGTGTGCAATACAAAGAATTGCTCTGCTTACGAAACACATCTTATTTATCCCTAATTTTAAAGTAATTCATTCTCTTGTTGGGTATGCAAGTGAGCAGTGGAGAAAGTGGTGCATCTGCAATCCCTGAAATTAGAAAAAAGAGAAAAAAAATTAAAATAATCACAAAAGCATGGATTTGAGTCAGTTGAAACATGGCCAAGATGAGATGGTGATCATGGAGCCCCACCCCACCCCCACTGAAGCACAGGGCAGAACATGCAAGACAGGACCAGAGGGGCTAGCCACAGGGAGGCACCCAGGCAGTCAGTCAGCAGAGGATGGAGTTCAGGATGTTAATTTTTCTAGCCTGTAAATAAGCTGACCACTCACCGGCTGGTGCTAAGGATTTCAATGCTTCCAAAAGATGTGGGCTAGAGAACTTTATTAGGCACCGGAGGGGTTCTTCCCTCTCAGCCAAGATGCTTCCATTTAAGTCACTTTTGAACTTCGTTTCAAGCTGTCATCAAATATTTATACATATACATATACACACACATTTTTTGGGGGGGAGAGGGAGGGAAGAAAGGAAGAAGAGAGTGAAACAAATATATTTATAAATGACTATGGTAAAATATGAAATCAGATTGCACGTTTCATTAATTCTTTTTTTTCTGCTAATCTCCCACTTTAATTCTTGTCATCAAGAAATAGAGGGATTAACGGGGTAGGGACCATTTGATTTGTTACCTGCAAACCTAGATTTGTTGAATATAAGGATATTAAACAACATCCAACACAAAGAACAGGCCAGCAAGCATGGAACCTGACTCCTGAGATGCTGAGTGTCGGTTCCGCCTTACAGGCTGGTTACAGGTGAGGGAAAACAAGGGCTGTCTTTTGTAATCTGTCATTTCATTGTAAAAATACCACATCTTTTGAATCACTGTTAAGATTTATTTTGGGGGCGGTGCCTGTGGCTCAGTGAGTAGGGCGCCGGCCCCATATGCCGAGGGTGGTGGGTTCAAACCCAGTCCCGGCCAAACTGCAACAAAAAAATAGCCGGGCGTTGTGGCGGGTGCCTGTAGTCCCAGCTGCTCGGGAGGCTGAGGCAAGAAAATCGCGTAAGCCCAGGAGCTGGAGGTTGCTGTGAGCCGTGTGACGCCACGGCATTCTACCTGAGGGCAGTACAGTGAGACTCTGTCTCTACAAAAAAAAAAAAAAAAAGATTTATTTTTAACTTCTTATGGAAGATTTTAAGTCTATACAAAAATATGGAGCACAGTCTGAGTTCCACGTACACATCCTCCAGCTGAAGTAGTTACCACCTTGTGGCCAGACCTGTTTCACGTGTTCCTCTGCCTCCCATCTCCTGCTGCACACCCCCACTGGATTATTTTGAAGGAAATTCAAGAGACCAATACATTCTCCCAGTAAATATTTCAGTATGTGTCGAAGAGACGTGAGAGGACTCTATCATTAGCATACCTAACACAATTCCTTAATATCTGTTTTCAAATATCCAAGTACCAGTACTTCAATAGGTACGTGGCTCTGAGATTCTAAGTTGCATTTTTTTCCCTTAAAGTGATGCCTAAGATTTAGAGGCAATAGGCTGAAATATTTGGTGGATAAGTAATGTCTGCAACTAAGTCAAATGGTTCAAAATAAAGAGAGAAAGCAAATGTGGCAAAATGTTAACTGGTGAAGTGATGTGAAGAGAAATGGATGTTTGCTATAATCTTGCAAGTTTTCTCTGAAGGTCTAAGATATATATTTTTTGGACACAGGGTTTTGCTCTGTCTTCCAGGCTGAAGTGCAGTAGCACAATGATGGCTTACTACAACTCAAACAATCCTCCCAGCTCAGCCTACCCAGTAACTACCCAGCCTACCCAGGAACTGCAGAGATGCACCAGCATGCCCAGCTAATTTTTTCCTTTTTGTAGAGATAGGGTCTCACTGTGTTGCCCAGACTGGTTTTGAACTCCTGGCCTCAAGCAACCCTCCCATCTTGGCTTCCCTGATATTTTTCAAAATAGAAAAGGTAGGGAAAAATTAGAAGGGATGAGTAAATGTGCACCTTGACTTCCAGAATGAACCCATTCTAAGATGTGTGTGCAGGGAAGTTTTGTGATTCAATCTTCTGTATCCATCTTCCATCTCGTAGCCCAGTGGCTATCCAGCTTTAGTGCACAGAAGCAGCTTGAGGGCTTGTGAGACCAGATTGCTGGGCACCATGTTCCCTGCTGCGGGAGGATGAGGGTGGGGCCAACAATCTGCATTTCTTAAGGATTCCCAAGCCATAGTGATAGTGCTAGTGCAGGGACTATACTTTAAGAACCACTGTCCTATATTAAAAGCTGTGGAAAGGATTGGGGTTAAAAATCTGCCCTTAGGGAAACTAACTTGAAAGGTATCAATCAATTTCTATCACTAAAACCAAATTAAACCAAACAGGCTTTAGGCCAAAGGGAGCAGATCAATGGCAGATTGAAAGTGTGGCCTAGAGCTGTAGGAAGGATGAACAGAAGGAATTTTACTGGAAGGCGTGTGGGGGAGGAAGGTGCTATGAGTATGAGCACAGACTCAAGATTAGGGTGATGATGGTATGAACCTCAAGTTTTTCTAACGTTGGCGATGGGCTTGCATTTGATACCTGCAACCCTGATCTGGCCTTCCTGGTAGGCAAAGAAGTATTTTTTTTTTTTTTTTTTTTTGAGACAGAGCCTCAAGCTGTCACCCTAGGTAGAGTGCCATGGCATCACAGCTCACACAACCTCCAACTCCTGGGCTCAAGCAATTCTCCTGCCTCCGCCTCCCAAGTAGCTGGGACTATAGGCGCCCGCCACAACGCCCGGCTATTTTTTGGTTGCAGCTGTCATTGTTGTTTGGCTGGCCCAGGCTGGATTTGTACCCGCCAGCTCAGGTGTATGTGGCTGGTACCTTAGCCGCTTGAGCCACAGGTGCTGAGCCAAAGAACTATGTTTGTAGTACTCTCTAGGTTGCTGATTTTCCTCCATGTGATGACAAGACTTATTCTTTTCTTCAACAAGTATTTATGAACATCTAGTATGTGCCAAGTACTGTGCTAGGTGTGGATAGGCTAGAAAGGCATAACCTATAATTTTTTTCCCCTCAAATATATAGATCACAGCAAGTTAGACATTACTAAATTAATATGTAGGATAAAAAGGCAGCCCCACAATTTGGGGACTGAAAGATCTCGTTTTTCAATAAGGAAACTTATAAATACTATAAAGAGGTCTACCTAACTTAAAAGTTATATAAATTTATATAAAACTGAAGTGATAAATGAAAAAGGAACAGCTTTTTTCCACTTAGGGCTTTTGTTTGTTGTTTTTTAAATGCCAATAACTTGTAGTTAATCTTTACTGTAATGTCCTACCTTATACTGTGCAAATTCTAGTTGTGGTTGAGGATAGTCTCCAAAAGTTTCTAGGGTTATTCTTTGGACTTTCTCTTTTTCTGTTGTGTTTTCATGAACAATCCGTGAATCCACTATAGGTGGAAGATTTAAAATAAAACAGACAAAAAACACAATACAATACAATATACTACAATATAATAAAATAGACATTAGGAATATATTTTGCCCTTAAAATTATCCTCCTTTCCTAACCTTTCAAACTGTTTATATAATTAAAACATAATGGTAACTGTTTCTTCTCTTGTAATAATTTCTTATTGTAGAAAAGTTGGAAAGTACAAACTGGTAAAAGAGAAAATAAAAATCACCCATTATTCTAACACCCAGAGATAACACTTCAGTATCTTTCTGTCTAGTTTTATTCATCAGCTTTTTTTTTTTTGCAGTTTTTGGCCAGGGCTGGGTTTGAACCCGCCACCTCCGGCATATGGGGCCGGCGCCCTACTCAGCTGAGCCACAGGCACCTCTGTCTAGTTGTTTTAACAGTGAGTAAAAATAAAAGATGCGTATATATAAACATATATATTTTTAAGAGATGGGGTCTCATTGGGTTGCCAAGGCTAGACTTGAACTTCTTGGCCTCACAAGCTATCCTCCTGCCTCAGCCTAACAACCATTAGTATGTGCCACTAGGCCTGGCTAATTTTTCTTATTTTTTGTAGAGATTAAGTTCTCGCTATGTTGCTCAGGCAGGTTTTATTTTTAGGTCTTACTGTGTTGCTCAGGTTGGTTGTATTTTTATTTTTATTGTTAATTTTTATTATTTTGCTTTTTTTTTTTAGACACAGTCTCACTTTATTGCCCTCGGTAGAGTGCCGTGGTGTCACAGCTCACAGCAACCTCCAGCTCTCAGGCTTAGGCGATTCTCTTGCCTCAGCCTCCTGAGTAGCTGGGACTACAGGTGCCCGCCACAACGCCCGGCTATTTTTTTGTTGCAATTTGGCTGAGGTCAGGTTTGAAGCCGCCACCCTTGGTAAATGGAGACAGTGCCCTACTCACTGAGCCACAGGCACCGCCCAAGTTGGCTGTATTTTTAAACTGGGATCATACTATACACACAATTTTATATACTGCTTTCTAATTTTTTATGTTTGATTTTAAAACTTATTTAATTTTTTTAGCTTCATGAGAAGTCATGCATCTGATTTTTTTTTTTTTTGAGACAGAGTCTTGCTTTGTTACTCAGGCTGATCATAGCTCATTGTAGCACTGAATTCCTGGGCTCAAGCATTCGCCTTGCCTTAACCTCTTCAGTAGCGGAGGACTATAGGTGCATGTTTCCATGCCTGGCTAAGTTTTAGAAAAATTTTTAGAAGTTTTTGGTAGAGACTGGGCTATGATGCCCAAGCTGGTCTTGAACTCCTGGCCACAAGTGATCCTCCCACCTCCCCAAAGCCCAAAGTGCTGGGATTACTGGTGTGAGCCACTGTGCCTGGCCCTGCTTTCTTTAACATGAAATCAATAGCAGTTCTTATGCTATTGGAAAATCATAAAAATGTTCAATTCATAACAGCTATGCTATTTCATTTTATTGCCAAATCCCTAGTAGAGGATAGGAAAGTTTTCATTTTTTACAAGTTTTATTTTACTACACTATTTTTTTTTTTTTTTTTTTTTTGGCCGGGGCTGGGCTTGAACCCGCCACCTCTGGCATATGGGACCGACGCCCTACACGTTGAGCCACAGGCGCCGCCTCTATACTACACTATTTTATGAGCTTTCTGATTCACTTTGGTAGTTCTGTACTCTTTTCTCGTTTTGTTTTTTTTTTTTTTTTTTAAATTTAATCATAACTGTGTACATTTACGGAGTACAGTGTGCTGATTTGATATATCTAGAGAGTGACGCATGTCTTCTTTGAGTAACTACAGTCACAACCCTGCTAGTTCAAGTTATCTAGCACATGAAGAGCAAGGGATCCAGATTCAGACGCCTGGATTTCACTTCTGGCTCTGCCATATGCCTTCGCTGTGTGACTTTGCCTACAGAGTTACTTAACTTCCCTGAAACCCAATTTTCTGATGAATAAGGTTTATTCATGGGACTACTGTGAAGATTCAGGAAATTAATTATGTAAACATCTTAGCAGGGTGATTGGCACAAAAGAAATGCTCAACAACTATTAGCTAATTTTTGCTGTCATTGTGTTATTTTTATTCTAGTAAATTCTAAAGGAAACCTATCGTAGCTTAGCTTTCTTCTTTCAACAGATACTTAATTCTCAATTTTTTTCTTTTTTGAGATAAGAGTCTTACTCTATTGCCCAGGCTAGAGTACCATGGCTTCAGCCTAACTCATAGCAACCTCAAACTCCTGGGCTCAAACAATCCTCCTGCCTCAGCCTCCCGAATAGCTGGGATTACAGATGCCTACCACAATACCCACCTAATTTTTTCTATTTTTAGTAGAGATGGGGTCTTGCTTTGCTCAGGCTGGTCTTAAACTTCTGACCTCAAGGCATCCTCCTGCCTTGGCTTCCCAGAATGCTAGGATTATAAGCCTGGGCCACCAATATCCAGCCTTAATTTTCAATTTTTCTTAAAGCAATAAATAGTTTTGAATAGGATCCTAGTACATATGTGTTTTACTGAGTGACAGAAATCTAGAAGGGCATAATGTATTTCTTTCTTTTTTTTTTTTTTTGTAGAGTCAGAGTCTCACTGTACCGCCCTCGGGTAGAGTGCCCTGGTGTCACACGGCTCACAGCAACCTCTAACTCTTGGGCTTCCGCGATTCTCTTGCCTCAGCCTCCCGAGCAGCTGGGACTACAGGCGCCCGCCACAACGCCCGGCTATTTTTTTGTTGTAGTTTGGCCGGGTCTGGGTTTGAACCCGCCACCCTCGGCATATGGGGCCGGCGCCCTACTCACTGAGTCACAGGCGCCGCCCGGCATAATGTATTTCTAACATTCAGTTTTATATTTTATATTAAAACACATACTGTTTATATCTAGCCCAAGGCTTCTTTCTTGTAGAGGTGTCACAGAGTAGTAAGTTTCAAAGTTCTAGGGAAAAAAAAAAAAGAAAAAAGTGAATGTTTTACTGATTTAGTAAATCTTGAAGTATAGGTGTTAACTGGTTTTAGTACATGTAAGTATGCCAAATCTGTATTTTTTTTTTCCAATGAAGAGACATTTGAGATCATACCCTGGCTGAGTTGGGTTTTTCTCTAGAGCAAGATAGTGACAGGACCTGAACCATGGCTGTTTTGTTTGAGGAACTCTCTACTTTTTTTTTTTTGAGACAGAATTTTACTATGTCACCCTCGGTAGAGTGCCGTGGCATCATAGCTCACAGCAACCTCCAACTCTTGGGCTTAAGCGATTCTCTTGCCTCAGCCTCACAAGTGGCTGGGACTACAGGCGCCCTCCATACCCCTGGCTATTTTTTGATTGTAGTTGTCGTTGTTATTAGGCAGGCCCAGGCTGGGTTCGAACCTGCCAGGCCCGCTGTATGTGACTAGTGCCCTAACCGCTGAGATACAGGTGCCGAGCTGGAACTCTCTACTTGGTTATCATAAAAATGGATCTGGAAGAAGTATAGGCGGTGAGTGCAAAAGCTAGAAGAATCAAAGGCAGTGTTTGCAATGTGGTGTTTCAGCCTCACAGCTCTGTCACTTTAACCATAAAAAACTCACTGAGATTCCTTTTGGAATAGTAACTTTCCTACTATCAGTCTGAATCTCTTTAACCCCTTCTCCCGCTTTCCCCCACTGACACCTTTGTTTTTATAATTAAGTGCTTGACAATGTGAATTTTCCTAGAAGAGCAACTGTCATATTATGGCAGAACAGTTTCTATTAATTTGGTGGGAGGAAGTGACTAGGGGAGCAAATTATTATCTAACTTCTTAATGGTAGATTCTTTTTTCCTTAAAGAGGGAATGGCAAAGAGTCATCTTCTTTCTACTTAGAACAGATGAAAATACTTAAGTATAACATTTCTAAGGGCTCAAAGATATACAGAGAGCATTAACAATCCACTGACAGGAGTCTGACCACGTAAATAGACGTTTGCTATACAAAGGAAAAAACACCTCTGGCCTGCATCTCACACTGACACCCTGGGTAGAGTGCCGTGGCGTCACAGTTCACAGCAACCTCAAACTCTTGGGCTCAAGCCATCTTCTTGCCTCACCCTCCCAAGCAGCTGAGACTACAGGAGCCTGCCACAAAGCCTGCCTAATTTTTCTATTTTTAGTAGAGAAGGGTCTCGCTCTTGCTCAAATTGGTCTTGAACTCCTGAGCGCAAGTAATCCTCCTGCCTCGGCCTTCCAGAGTGCTGAGCCACCACACCTGGCCAGACAGATCCATTCCTGTCAGTACAGAGGGACAATACATTCAAATATCTGAACAAACAAATAAATTGTGGAACTTAATAAACCAATGGTCTCCCCTTTAATTATAACTGCTATATCACCTGCTTGACTGATGGAACCAAATAATTGTACTTCTCTACTGCAGAATAGACTAACATATTTAGCTTCAAAACATAGTGCCAAGTTATTCTAACGATAAAATAAATACTAATTGGAATAGCTGACTTGGAAACTGGGATCCAGTGACTAATAAGTGGTATAAAACACAATCAGATAAAGGTAATACTGAAAACTTGCTTCCTTTCATGTTCACTCACTGAAAGCTTTCTCCCAATGACAACATCTAAAGTGATCTCCTTCTGCTGGAGGTGGAATTTCTCACCTGCTGGCTTCTAACTCCTGTGTAAAAGAGAAAGAAAGATTTAACTGGAAAGAGAGTCACTGACTGGCTCACCTGATTATACTGCTTAAAAACCATAGCCTTAAGAGAGTCCAGATATCGGCTTCTCAGGTCCATTTTCACAATCTGATGGTGTTTGCTAGCAATCATCAGTGCCTGGAAATGAAAATTAGTAAGACTATTAGGATTTCTGTCTGTGTTTATAAGTCAAAGTAAAATGTAGGAGCTTCAATCAGTGAATAGTTTCCACTTAAGTGTGAAAAGAAATCCAGAAAAATTTAATTTTATTGGCTGTTACTCAGCTTCAAAAACAAAAACATGGTTAAAGACATTAAGACTCAGCCAGGCATAGTGGTACAGGCCTGTAGTCCCACCTACTCAGGAGGCTTAGGCAAGAGGATCACTTGAGCCCAAGAGTTTGAGGTTGCTGTGAGCTATGACACTACCCAGGGTGACAGAGTGAAACTGTCTCAAAAAGAAAAAAAAAAGGCATTTAGTGTCATAAATGTAGTGTTTTATACCTTTTATAGAAAAATGATTCTGTTTCAAGTTAGGAGTTACAATAAATCAAGTGCAGATTTAGGAATAAACAGTGAATACTCAAAAATGTTACTACTTTAGAATACCAGTCATCTAATACTATAATGAAACTTACCACACAAATATGCAATATGTATATGTCCTTTAGGGCAAGTATTGAAGAAAAATGTGTGTATTAATGTGATTTATAAAAGCTTCCTGTCATTTGGGAAACAAATTAGAACACTGAAACAGAATCACTAGAATAAGATATTTACTTGGATCTAGAGACTAGAGGTAAGTTTGCCATAACACAGTAGAAATTAACATTACCTTTATTTAAACTGCCTGTGGCAGGGTGTACTCAGCCTGTGGATAAAGGAACTGTGCGTTATGGAGGAAGAGACCCCAAATGTAAAGAAGTGGTGTTAAGTGTTAAAGGGAAAGAGAAGTGAGCAGCAGTCTTTGTGACATTTCAGTAAACTACCAAGGAACTTAAATGACAAGCAAACACCTGCAGGACCCTACGGCTCACTTGGTTCCAACACTGCAGTGCCTGCAGCTCCACCCAGCTCCACCCAGCTCTACTGGACACAGGAGTACACAGATGACAAGCCAGGGTGGCAGAGTAGCGAAGTGCTAGCTCTGGAACCAATTTAAGGTGCCACTGTGGCTGTGTTAACAGTGACAGCAGCAGTTGCCAGGCCAATTTAAGGATGGCTTATTTTGGGGAAAGAAGTCAGGAAGCCCGGGATACCAAAGACAGAAGGGAGAAGCAGGCTCTGGACAGTGGCTGCATGTTTCTTTTTTGGCACAGGGGACAGAGTCTCACTCTGTTGTCCTGGGTAGAGTGCCTCAGTGTCAGCCTAGCTCACAGCAATCTCAAACTCCTGGGCTCAAGCAATCCTCTGGCTTTAGGCCCCCCAGTAGCTGGGACCACAGGCATGTGTCACCAGGCTCGGCTAATGGATGCACTTTTTAGATTAAGCATGCATTACTTATAGATTAAAAGACAGTAAAGAACAGTTACAAACTAGTATCTTATACCACATCCCAACTGCAGATAACAACATTCCCTGCTTCTTATTTTAGGAGAATAAGAATTAAAAATTAAACGTAATAGACCTTTCAGATATGGATAATAAAATGTTACAGTTTATAATAATTTGTTCGTACCTGCCCCAGAAGGGGTACATTGCGCTTTAACGTGGAGACAGAAGCAAAGGCATAAGGCGTCTGGGAATGATACACCACGTAAGTGGGTCTGTACTGGTTTGGCCTTGTGTACTGCGTTCCCCAGGCGATTCGAATCCAGACAGCATTGTCCTCAGTGTCTCGGAAGCTGACTGTCACCTTATAAAAAAAGATTTAAGTTTTCTAATTAATATTTCATCGTGGCACCAATCTTTTTTTCTTTTTTTTTGAGACAGGGTCTTGCTCTATTGCCTGGGTTAGTGTAGTGATGTCATCATAGCGCACACCTGGGCTCATGTGACTCTCCTGTCTCAGCCTCTCAAGTAGCTGGGACTGCAAGTGTATGTCACCATGCTTGGCTAAATTTTTGGTAAGTTTTATACAGAATCTTGCTACATTGCCTGGGTTAGTCCCAAATTTTTGAGCTCAAGTGATCTTCCTGCTCAGATTATAGGTGTGAGCTACTGTGTCAGGTCAGAAAATTCTTTTCTAAGAAGCACCATCACAGACTGGGCGCGGTGGCTCACTCCTGCAATCCCAGCATACTGGGAAGCTGAGGCAGGTGGAGTGCCTGAGCTCAGGAGTTCAAGACCAGCCTGAGCAAGAGTGAGACCCCCGTCTCTTAAAATATCATGCGTTGTGGTGGGCACCTGTAGTCCTAGCTACTGGGGAGGCTGACGCAAGAGGATCACAGGAGTTTGAGGTTGCTGTAAGCTAGGCTGACGCCATGGCATTCTCTGAGGGGGAAAGTGAGACTGTCTCAAAATACAAAACAAAACAAAACAAAAACCCCCCAAAACCCAGAAGCTATAAGCAGGGTATGACATCAGCATTTTTGAATAATTGCTTGGGCTTGTCCTAAAAACTGTTCCTCCTCTTGTAAGAGCTAATGAAGTAAGGCAGCCTTACAAATGAGATACCTGTTCTATAATGAAGCCTTCTTAGCATTTAGTACAGACCAAGCATGCACCATGAAGTTTAACAGTAAGATTTCTATGTAGCAATTGGCTTAAAAATATACTAACACCAGTGCTTTTATGCATTTAGCTCAGAGGCTAAAAATTACTTCGAAGGATTATGTGGTGAGAATATAGAAGTTTTATTTAATTTTGTTTCCATTTCATGGATGAAACACAGGTCTTCAAAACTTTTAAATAAGATTGCCAGTTGGTCTGGAATTTAATAGCCTGGTCCTGGATTATCAGCTCACCCATGATTCACCTTCCCCTTGGAGCTCTGACCTTGCAAAGGAGGAACTTGAGGCAGGTGTGTATGGCTTGCCACTGTCTCTTTACTCCAGAAAAAGTGGGTTGTTATGGTGGTTGCTGGCACCAGCAAACCCTGCCGACTTTTTATGTAGCTGCTTTTCCAAATTCCTTTGGTGGAGCAGACACAGAGGACTGTCCAGTCTGGGGCATGGAGGTACAGTGCTGTCTGATTTTCCCCAGCAGGCAGCACAGCGCTTGGGTCCATTAGGTGCTCTGTGGGCCTCTACTGGCTTGAATGAAGGTCTTATTCTGAATAGCTTCTTTGTTTCATATTATAAACACAAATACAAGCAAAATGACAATAAAATTAAGGCTGCTTCAGGGCTGCGCTGACCATTACTGGAACCACTCATGGCTATTAACTTAAATCCATTAAAGTTTGATAGGATTAAAAATTCAGTTGCTCTGTCACAGTGAGTGCCTGGTAGCCACACGTGGCTGCTAGTTAGCATACTGGACAGTGCTGACTAAGAACACGTCCAGTTGGGTGCAGGGGATCAAACCTGTAATGCCAGCACTTTGGGAGGCTGAGGCAGAATTACTTGAGGCCAAGAGTTTGAGATCCACCTGAGCAACATAGGCCTGTCTCTACAGAAAAATTAGCTGGGGCTGGTGGTGTGCAGCTGTACTTCCAGTTACTCAGGAGGCTGAGGAAGGAGGATCACTTGAGCCTCAGAATGTGAGGTTATAGTGAACTATAACTGGGCCACTGTGTTCTAGCCTTGGTGACAGATGGAGACCCTCTATCTAAAAAAAAGGAGTATGTCCATAGTGCAGACAGCTCTACTGGGCATCACTGCTTTTGAGAAAGAAGGATCAGATCTTAAATGGACAGATGAGAAACGAGGGGAAATTTGTATAATTTTTAGTATATGTCTTTGATATGGTATAGAACAGTATGGAATATTACATGTACTCATTGAATTTCTCACAGATAAAAACACCAAGATAGTAGCAAATTTAAAGTGCAAAGATGTCATTAACTTAAATTTCATGTAAATTTAGGTGAATATTATGCTTACATTTTTTAATGCTCTCTGCAGAATTTTCTTAAATGAACTTCTGAATTGTTTCATATCAAAAAGGTCAACCTCTTCATCTGTCAAAGTGGGAAAACAAAGAAATATTAAGGGAACTAAACTGGTCTTTAATAATAAAAACATTTATAAAGATACTGAAGCTAAGCATTTTATATAATTCCAGAGCAATAGTTATTAAGTCACATGAATGCTTCTAGGACCTCTGACACTGAGCTACCAAATATATTTTTGATTTTCCATAAATGAGTCACAAATAATCACCTCATTTTGAAAGAAAACAGATTTAAGGGGGATATACTGCTATTCATTTTTAAATTGCCAAAATGTCAAATACAAGTATTCAATTCAAGATAGAAAATATTACCTGGTCCTTTACTCATCTGAAAAACATCCCAAATTTTCTGGTGCCGATGAACTTGAGTATCTGAGAGAGGCAAGCAGGGCTTACTACTTAGTATGATATCACAGAACTTTGAAACAATGTGCTTATAACTAGATCTTTTTAATAATATAGAACTGAGGAAAATAACAGTAATTTATAAATTAGATTGTACAGATTTTTTTTTTTTTTTTGTAGAGACAGAGTCTCATTGTACCGCCCTTGGGTAGAGTGCCGTGGCATCACACGGCTCACAGCAATAGATTGTACAGATTTTTATTCAAAATATAAACTTTATACGGATTACATTTACTTCATACAAGTAAAACAAATCATCACTGCTTGATTCAACCAACCTAGATGACACGGTGGAGCTCCAGCATTTATTCTCATGTCAGTCAGCCATAAGTCTGCTCCATAGGATGTCACCTTTACCCAGCATGACAGGGAATGCTGGGTTCCATATGACCGACAGTTATGTCATCATTCCTTTGCCTGGAGCCTCTTCTAGCTCCTTCCAGACCTCATTCTGCTGTCCACTCAGAATGGCCCACCCTGTTCACCCCTGCCTGGTCACCCTGCTTTAGTTCCTGTCAAGGGACTCATCAGTATGTGAGGTTATATATTCTGATGTTCATCTGTATATTGCTCCAATTAGATTCTTATTTATTTATATTTTAGTTTTAGCAGGCTCAGGCTGGGTTCAAACTCGCCACCCCTGCTACCCCAGGTGCTCTAACCACTGAGCCAAGACGTCCCCCCTCATTCGATTCTTATTGAAATCAGAGCCTGTTCACTATTATCCGAGGTCTAAATCTGACTGCCTGGCACAGAGTGAGCACTTAGTATATGTTTGGTAAATGAATGAATGAATAAATGTACAACATAGAAGACACCCTTCAGGAGTTACAAGCCTCAGAGTACCTTCGAGCAGAAATGGCCCTAGAAAGTTAGCAAGTTCAATGCTACGCTCTGTTCTTCTGGTTTAAAGCTGTCCCTGAATAGTGTAATACAAACCACCAAAACTTACAAATGATGTCTAAAACGGCTGCGTCATTGAGACTTGCATGCTTTTCCTGAAAGAGAGGGTAAGTTATTTAGTAACCGTGGTGATAACCCCATTTAAAGCACGTTTTAGGATTGGTTAGAACAAACCATGAGAATGCGCTTAGTGATTTACTGACATCCTGTCTAACATCTCTGTTCTCCTGTTAACCAGCAGATACATCTTCTGATTCAAGTCTCAGTCCAGGCACTCATAATCATCCTCCCACAATTTATTACTCATTTATTGGTCTTTAAAATAAACTTTATTGAGTTATAGTGATCATATATTAAACTGCACATACTTAAAGTGTACAATTTGGTTAAGTTTTGACTTGCAGATATAGCCATGAAATATTCACCACATAGTAACCAGTCCCCCCAAATTATCAAATGCCACTTTCGTATTCCCCTTCCCACCCTTCTCTGTCCTCATTTCTCTCCCTCCCAACACTTGGTCCTGAGGCTACCAATGATCTGCTTTTTGTCACTACCGATTTGTTTGCATTTTCTAGAGTTTCATATGATTGTTAAGGGGGGTGAGGGTCAGTCTTCCTTTACCAAGCATTATTATTTTATTAATCTATGATTTTGCACCTGTGGATAGATCATTCTTTTTTATTGTTAAGTACTAGTCCATTGTATGGATATATCACAATTTGTTTACACATTTACCCTGATGGACACTTGAGCTGTTTCTAGTTTGGGGCTATAATGAATAATGTTTTTGTGACCATTAGAGTACAACTTTGTGTGGACCTGTTTTCATTTCTCTTGAGTAAATGCCTAGAAGGGGAATAGGCCGAATCACATGGTAAACATGAGTCTTAACCTTTTAATATTTTTTTTTTGGCCGGGGCTGGGTTTGAACCCGCCACTTCCGGCATATGGGACCGGCGCCCTACTCCTTGAGCCACAGGCGCCGCCCGAGTCTTAACCTTTTAAGAAACTGCCAAACATTTCCAAAGTGCTGTGCCTTTTTACTAAATTCCTGCAGAAGAGCTCCTGTCTCTCCACATCCCAGTGACCACTAATTATGATCAATCTTTTAAATTTTAGTCATTCTATTAAGTGCATTAGAGACCTTATTGAGGCTTTAATTTGCATTTTCTCTAATAACTAATGATTTTGAGCATCTTTTCTTTTTCTTTTTGCAGTTTTGGCCAGCGCCAGGCTTGAACCCACCACCCCCAGTATATGGAGGAGGCGCCCAACTCCTTGAGCCATAGGCACTGCCCTGAGCATCTTTTCTTAAGTTCATTTGCCATCCATATACATTTTTCGAGGAAATGTGTTTAATCAAACCCTTTGCCCATTTTTAAAGATGAGTTGTTTTCTAATCATTAACTATTGAGTATTATTTATATAGTCTAGATATAAATTCTTTATTAATGACTTAGAAACAGTTTCTACTAGTCTGTAGCTTATCTTTTTTTTTTTTTGGCCGGGGCTGGGTTTGAACCCACCACCTCCGGCATATAAGACCGGCACCCTACTCCTTGAGCCACAGGCGCCACCCTCTTTTTATTCTCTTAAGCTTTCAAAGAAAAGTAGTTATTCATTTTGATGAAGTACTAGTTATCAATTAATGTTTCTTTTTTCTTTTTGAGACAGAGTGTCACTATGTTGCCCTGGGTAGAGTGCTGTGACATCACAGCTCAAACTCTTGGGCTTAAGTGATTCTCTTGCCTCAGCCTCCCAAGTAGCTGGGACTACAGGTGCCCACCACAACACCTGGCTATTTTTTGGTTGCAGTTGTCATTGTTGTTTAACAGGCCCGGTGGGGCTCAAACCCATCATCTTGAGTGTACGTGGCTGGCGCCCTACCCACTGAGCTATGGATGCGGAGCCTAATGTTTCTTTTATAGCTGGTGTTTTCAGTGGTGTATCTAATCTAGTTCAAGGTCACTAAGATTTTCTCCTGTTTTCTTCTACATGTTTTCTAGTTTCAGGTATTACATTTGGGTCATGGATCCATTTTGTATTATTTTTTTTATATGGTGTGGGGATGGATTAGTTCATTTTTTGTAATATGAGTGTCTAATTACAGCACCATTTATTGAAAACGTAATCCCTTCTTCACAGAATTGCTTTGAGTGGCTTTATAAAAAATCAGTTAACCATACATATGTGGATCTATTTTTCTTTTCTTTTCTTTTTCTTTTTTTTTTGTTGTTGCAGTTTGGCCGGGGCCGGGTTCGAATCCACCACCCCCGGTATATGGGGCCAGTGCCCTACTCACTGAGCCAAAGGCGCCGCCCATGTGGATCTATTTTCAGACCTTATCCTGTTGGCTCAATCTATTTGTTGGTCTGTTTGCCACCACCTTTTGAATGTGTCCCCCAAAGGAATCCCCAGTTCAACAGTTTAGAGGTGGGACCTTTAAGAGGTGATGAGCTCATAAGGACTCTGCCCTCATGAGTATACTAATACCATTATCACGACAGTGGGTTCCTGACAAAAGGATGAGTTAGGCCCCTTCTGCTGGTTTGCACACGTGGTTGTGCTTGCTCATACGTGTGCACATGTGCTCTCCTGTCATGTTATGATGCAGCAGGAAGGCCCTCGCCAGATGTAGGCCTCTTGACCTTAGACTTCTCAGCCTCCAGAACTACAAGAAATACATTTCTGGCTCGGGGCCTGTAGCTCAGTGTCTGGGACGCCAGCCACATACACCAGAGCTGGTGGGTTGGAACCCAGCCCAGGCCTGCCAAACAACAATGACAACTACAACCAAAAAATAGCTAGGTGTTGTGGCGGGCACCTGTAGTCCTAGATACTTGGAAGGCTGAGGCAAGAGAAATGCTTAAGCCCAAGAGTTGGAGGTTGCTGTGAGCTGTGATGCCATGGCACTCTACCTAGGGAGCCATAGTAAGACTCTGTCTCAAAAAATAAAAACAGAAAAAAAAATAAAAAACCCCCCATTTCTTTCCTTTATAAATAACCAGTCTGTGGTGTTACCCATTGCAGCAATACACAAAGTACTAAGATACCAGTGTTGTTTTCTTTTTTTTTTTGAGACACAATCTCACTCTGTCACCTTGGGTAGAGTGCCGTGGCAACATCGCTCATAGCATCCTCAAATTTATGGGCTCAAGCCATCTCCTTGCCTCAGCCTTCTGAATAGCTGGCACTATAGACGCCTGCCACAATGCCTGGTTTGTTTTTCTATTTGTATTATTTATTTTTTTTTTTTTTGAGACAGAGTCTTACTATGTCACCCTCAGTAGAGTGCTGTGGCGTCAACAGCTCACAGCAACCTCAAACTCTTGGGCTTAAGTGATTCTCTTGCCTCAGCCTCCCAAGTAGCTGGGACTACAGGTGCCCGCCACAATGCTAGGTTATTTTTTGGTTGTAGTCATTGTTGTTTGGCAGGCCCGGTCTGGGATGGAAACCGCCATGTCTGGTGTTTATGTGACTGGTGCCCCAGCCGCTGAGCTACAGGTGCTGAGCCGGTTTTTTTATTTTTAGTAGAGAAGGGGTCTTGCTCTTGCTTAGGCTGGTCTCAAACTCGTGACCTCAAGCCATCGACCTACCTCTGCCTTTTAGAGTACTAGGACTACAGGCATGAGCCATTCTGGCTACCAAGATACCTGTCTTGATGATGCTGGCTTTGTAAGTCATTTTGAATTCAGGTATTCTTACCTCTCCAACTTTTATCTTTTTCAAACTTATTTTAATTAGTTTTCACATTTACACATAAATTTCAGAATCAAGCTAGAGAAAACTGAGATCTTAAAATCAAGACTTCTGATCTATAAACACAGTCTCTCCATTTATTTAGGTCTTCTTTGATTTCTCTAAGCAGCGTGTGTAGGTTCAGTACATCTTTTGACAGCTGTATGCCTACGCATTTCATACTTTTTGATGCTATCTGAATTCTACATGTACAGTATGTGTATATCTATCTATATATACATATAATATATATAGTGTGTGCCAAAAAATGTATACACATTTTAAGAAGGGGAAAAACTGTATTAAAATTGTAATAATCAATATATACCAATAATAAAAGATGAATATGTCACGTTGAATTATGAATACCTCTCATAATTACAGAAGTCAAACAAGACTTGAGTATTATAAATTTATTAGCTTTTTCCTTTCTAAAAATGTATAGACATTTTTTGCCATCCTCTATATATTAAATAGACATGTATGAAAGTTTTATAAAATATACATTTTTGTAAGTTATAGTTTTATTTACGTGTACCTCCTCATTGTTTATTATTTTCTCAGTATAAACTTCTAGAAGTGGAAGTTTAGGCTGGTCTAAAAGTTTAGGCTAGATCACAAAGTTTATTTATTTATTTATTTAGAGACAGAGTCTCACTTAGTCACCTTTGGTAGTGTGCCATGGCATCTTAGCTCACAGAAACCTCAAACTCTTGGGTTCAAGTGATTCTCTTGCCTCAGCCTCCCAAGTAGCTGGGACTATAGGTGCCTGTCACAGTGCCTGGATATTTCTTAGAGACAGGGTCTCACTATTGCTCAGGTTGGTCTCAAACTCGTGAGCTCAGGTAATCCACCCACTTCAGCCTCTCAAGTGTTGGGATTATACTCGTGAGCCACTGCGCCCGGCTATTTATATTTATATTTTTATTTTTGAGACAGAGTGGCACTTTTTTTCCTGGGACACAGTGCCATGGACTCAGTCTAGCTCACAGGAACATTGAACTCCTGTGCTCAAGCCATCCTTCTGCCTCAGTCTCTCAAGTAGCTGGGAATACAGGTGCCTGCCACAACACTAGCTGGTTTTTCTACTTTTAGTAGAGATGGGATCTCAGTCTTGCTCAAGCTGGTCTTGAACTCTGGAGTTCAAGTGATCCTCCTACTTCAGCCTCCCATAATGTTAGGATTACAGACATGAGCCACCATGTCAGGCCAAAAAGTATATTTATTTAAAAGTGAGTAAGGGAAGGCTACAGTGTAACATGAAAATTCTTTGTACTATACTTGCAACTTTTCTGAGAGTCTGAAAACATCTCATGACAAAAAGCAAATAATATGTGTGAAAGAAAGAGTAATTCTTTCCTCACAACTTTGCCAACATATCTAGGTGTTATCTTTTCATCTTTGATAATAGGCTAGGTTAAAAAAATAAGAAGAAAAAAATACTGCTCATTATTTTAATTTGCATTTTTTTCTCTCATTCACTTTTTCTTTCTTGCTGATTTGTAATCATTCCTTGTTAAGTTGGAAAACCAATTAAAAATTAGCTACACTACAGGAATATACAGACCTCATCACTTCACAAATAGTTTAGCAGCTGCCTTAAATCCCCTTTGGACTAAAGAACAGAAAAAAGATAACCACAAAGGGGTTGCATGTTTTTGAAGACTAATCACTTTTAACATGTTACCTCACACAGCAGAGCTAAGTGCTGAACGATAGATTCCTTTCTCTCCCGGAAATTCACGGTCTGTAGTTGATTTTCTGACAAAAAATTCCAGGATTTTAGGATTGTTGTCATTTCAGTCAAGGGGATTTTCAAGAGGGTCCTCTTGATAAACTCGGCAAGAGCTTCATCCATCTCTTTGGCCCTTTAATAAAAACAAAAATAATACAACAAAGTATAAACCAAATATAGACTTTTCCAGGATGTTTTTAGCTGGGATTTTGTTGGTAGGTCAAACACTCAAATGTTTACCTTTTCTCAGCCACTCTGCAAACAGTTTTGGCATGAAGATTTAATTATTTTCTCCTTAAGCTGTGTATTTAAATGTGTTTTCAATGGGTTAAAAAAATTAGTGCTGTCTTGGTACCTGTAGCTCAGTGTTTAGGGCACCAGCCACATACACCAAGGCAGACTGGTTCAAACCTGACTCGGGCCTGCTAAACAATGACAACTGCAACAAAAAAATAGCCAGATGTTGTGGTGGATTCCTGTAGTCCCAGCTACTTGGGAGGCTGAGGCAAGAGAATCGATTAAGCCCAAGAGTTTGAGGTTGCTGTGAGGTGTGATAACATAGCACTCTACCAAGGGTGACATAGTGAGACTCTGTCTCAAGAAAACCCCCAAAAAACCAAAAAAACCCTAGTGCTATCTTTCCTCTTCTGGCTACAGTATTTTATTTTTTGATGGCAATGAGTATAAATCATTCATTCATTCACTTATTCATGTAACTAATTACTGAGCGCCAGTGCACGCCAGGCATTCTTCTGGGCACTGGGGATCAGTATGTCTTTGGCCAAAAAGGCAAAAATCCATTTCAGTATGGAGCATCCACTCTCGTGGGTAGAAAGAGGTAAGAGGAAAATCACAAAATATGTGAAAAGTGAGAAGTGCTCTGGAGAAATTGGAATAGTGCTAGGCAGGTGGGGAGTGAGATGAACGGGTGGTTGAAGAGAGTAGGCCTCACAGAGAAAGTGACATTTGAGGCGAACCTTGCAGTAGAGGGAGGGAGTCATGTGGTAGAAAGTTTCCAAGCAGACTGAGCGAGGTGGTTCAAGCCTGTAATCCTAGCACTCTGAGAGGTGGGAGAATCATTTAAACTCAGGAGTTTGAGACCAGCCTGAGCAAGAGTGAGACCCCCCCGCCCACACTAGAAATAGACAAAATAGCTGGGTGTTGTGCCAGGTGCCTGTAGTCCCAGCTATTTGGAAGCTGAAGCAGGGGGATCGCTTGAGCCCAGGAGTTTGAGGTTACTGTGAGCTGTGACACTACTGCACTCTACAGTGAGACTCTGTCTTTAAAAAAAAAAAAAAAAAGAAAGAAAAGTTTCCCAGCAGGGGGAATAGCAAGTGTACAAGCCTTGAGGTGAGAGCCTGCCTGGAGCCTTCAGAGAACTGGGAGGCAGTGGCCTCCAATGAGGGAGGAGAAGGAGAGAGAAGGAATAGAGGAAGAGGTGAGGTCAGAGACAATGGGGGCCCCCGAGGGCCACTGCAAGGGCTGTAGCTTTTACTCTGGCAGGTGTTGAGCAGAGGTGAGATACACTCCGGCTTGGGTTTTTTTTTTTTTCCCTCTTTTTTTGCCCCTGTAGAAATGTGACCATTTAGATTTTCTATTACAGTCAACCCTGTACTGAGAACACAGTCTGAGGAGGCAAGTGTGGGAGCTGGAGGCCAGTGGGGAGCTCACTGCAATAATGCAGGTAAAAGGTGACCATGGGCCAAGGTGGAGGGTGAGCAGAGGTTGGGTTTGGGTATGCTTTTAAGACGGAGCTCACAGGATTTCCTGGCGGATTAGATATGGACTGTGAGACCAAGAGAAGAAGGAAAGATGAAACCAAGCTTTTTGCCAGACACGTCAAAAGATGAAGTTGCTCTTAGCTGAGACAGCCAAGATTGTGAGTGGGGCAAAAGTAAGCTCAAGATCTCTGTAATTCTATTTTGATCCTATAAATGTTAAGATAATTGTGAGACTCCAAGTGGCCATACTTAATCAACAACTGGATTTATGAGTCCAGAGGACATGCTAAGAGCTGGAGAGGACCTTTTCTGCCTCATGCCTAAAGGTGAGATTCTTAAATTGTCTGAAAGATCTTGAGCCCCAAATCTGATGCGGCTCCCTCAGCAAAAGGCAAGGACAGTAATCTCCAGGAGCATGACCTAGGGGCCATATTAAAGCTGTGGCATAGGGAAGGGAGGTTCTGAGCACTTTTTTTTTTTTACTTTAAGACAGAGTCTCACTTTGTCACCCTTGGCAGAGGGCCGAGGCGTCATAGCTCACAACAACCTCAAACTCTTGGGTGCAAGTGATTCTCTTGCTTCAGCCTCCTGAGTAGCTGGGACTACATAGGTGCCCATTGAAAGAACCAGACCAGCGCCATCTTAAGAGTTAAGTTTCGCTTTCCCTGCCACTTCACTCAGTACAAGCCCAGGCAATTCCCCGAAATCATGAGACAACTGCCCACCTATCAGGGACCCCTGTTTCAAGCTGTGCACGCCCACCTGCCGTGCGGGACCATAAGAACCCCCTGCTCCAGAGCTCGGGGCTCCTGGCTTGGATCCGTTGCAGCGGAGTCCCCGGGAGCCCAAATTCGAACTTGCAATAAAAGGCCCTTTTGCTTTTGCATCGGACTCGGCTTCCTGGTGGTCTTTGTGGGGGATTTTGAGATATGGGCAGCACAACACCCACCACAACACCCGACTATTTTTAGAGATGGGGTCTCACTCTTGCTCAGGCTGGTTTCGAACTGCTGAGCTCAGGCAATCCACCCACCTCGGCCTCCCAGAGTTCTAGGATTACAGGCATGAGCCACTGTGGCCAGTGGTTGTGAGCACTTGTATTACTCTCCTCAGGGCAGAAGTTGTGGGCCAAGGGTGACAGCTATTCTTAACTCTGCTACCTCATTTGGGGACACTGATGGGCATCTCTCTTTCTCTCTTAATATAGAACATGAAAACTTAGTACATGTGACATCTAAACAGGTTTATGTAGATGTTAGCTTCCTTTGATAGCCTATCTCTAGGAAGGTACACATAGGCCTTACTGTCCATGTTTAAGACAGAAGGCAGATGGCAGAAGGCAGGCTGTCAATCTCCACTGCTTCCATCACAATTCTGAGTTTTCTATGGACTACCAGAAGAATAACTCCCTGGATGTACTTTATTTCTGTCATCTAATGTGTTTGTGAAACACCGAACATAATTTATCATTGCTCACTTTTGAAAAGATATAGGTAGATGACTATACTTTAAAAATATGCAATTTGTAAAACAACTGTAAAACAAAAATAAAGAGGAATGACCTAAGTTGTTTAGGAAGAGAAAAATAATTAAAATCGTAGAAAAGACTCAGCATCAGAAAAATGGAGTCTGATTTGTTTCCTTGTCCAGGGTTAAGAGTAGAATCTTCCCAATGGTCTCCAAGGCCCTGTGTTGTCTGGTCCTTGCTTCTCTCTCCTTCACTTTCTGACCTGGGCTAGCTACCCTGGCCTCTTAGCCCTATAAAAAAAAAATGATCTGTATGGAGAAGGGTCATTGCATTTTCAGTCGCCCCTGTCTAGAAAGTTCTTCCTTCACATACTCATTTGTATGACTTTTTTTTTTTTTCCAACTTTTAAACTTAAGTATATTTGTTACAACCCTTTTTAAGTAGATTGTGACTTGGGCACTACATTTCCATTCAAAAGCCTCACTTTTCAGATAGCTTTACAACACGCATGGGTAGCCTTCTAATTTTACTCCTCTAAACAGTAACTTCTCTTTGGAAAACAAGCCCTGCGTAGAGTTTCATCAAGTTGCTTCACTTTATATTTCTAAAGTACCAGTACATGCAAAAACTACAAGGGGATGAAAAGTTTAAAAAGTAGAGCCTAGAAGATAAACTATGACTTGTTATAATTCAGGTCTTAGCTGAGACAGCTCCTCTTCAGAGAGTTATTTACATCTCCAATCAAGGTATTCCCCCCACCTTCCACAGTCTTTGCATAACTATCTTAAGTTGAATTCCAGGGCAGAAACTACGTTTGTTCCCCCCCAGAGTAACAGCGTCACTCTAGTCAAAAGTCTAGGAAGCTCGGGAACTTAATATGACTATTGCGGAACGAAAGACTACATACCCTAAGCAGTACGCCTGGGAGATAACCCGGGAAGCATTAGAACTCAACAGTGAACCACCAAACCAACACTTCCTATTAAGAGGACTTGGAACTGGGATAGCTGATAAAATGAAGAATGCTGGGCCTTTACCAAGGTAAACAGAGGCAGAATGCATGCAGGGCTTCAGATTGAGGGTTCTGAGTAACGTTTGCAGTACACCATTCTAAAGAAATCTGGTGGAATGTACTCAACCTTGCCGTTAATAAACATTTCCCCGGGACTATTTAAACTTTCCTTGTACTTCCCAGTGCTTTAGCACAGTGCCTGCACAGAGTAGGTTCTCAAGACACGCTTGACAAAAAAGGGCCTGTAGACATATACCGCCGCTAGGAGCGGCAACAGGTCCGTAAGGAGTAAGGCGACACGTGCGGGGACGAAAAACAAAGGACGCCGAGCTAAGATAGCGAATAAAACAAAACCCCAACTCTGGACGAGGTGGCAACCAGTAGCTCGGATTGCGGCGCAGGTCGTCACGTGATGCCAAGGCAGGGTTTCCACCCACACGCTGCTACGCAAGGCTCGGCCCCGCCCCACCGCGGACGGAAGTGACGTCACGACCACGCTAGCGTCACCGCCCGCTCTCACTTCAACCTCTCCTAGAGCCCCGCCTCCAACCCGAAAGCTAGCTTTTCCTGAGCCCTAGGACACGCCGCAGTCGTGAAAAAGGCGCCCGGGAGGCCTGCGACTTGGCTTCTTCAAGGGTCCCGCACCGTCCGGGGCCCGATCCTGTACCGCCAAGGACTCTCTTACCGGCCCACATCTCCAGCCGTCCCAATCCTCAGCCGCAGTTCCCGCCCGCCGCGCCTTCAAAGCCGCCAATTGCAGTTCCCGTCGCCATCAGGCTCCGCCTACCAGAGCTCAAACTTTGTGGACTCCATCTCGCATACGGGGGGCCGCCTGGGAGGAGCGACAGAAGGAACCTCGCTGAGGCCCCGCGTCACTCTTCTTTACTAGTAGAGAAGGTTGTTTCAGTGAAGTTTAGTCTCAGTTTAGAAACTTGGCTTGTTGGTTCGGCCTGTTGCGTAGGCGCTGCCGTGCCTCGGAGCACGCGCGGCTCCCCCCACAGTGCCCGAAAATGGGTGCGCCCAAGCCGGGCGGCGCCTGCGCCTCAGGTGCAGCGGGGACGGGCCGGCCGTGGAGCACGCCCGGGCGTCCGCAGCCTGTGTTGCCGCCTGTTCCGGCCGCCCGCTGTCGTCAAGGACGTCTCCGCTGTGGACCACTTCAGCGTTCCCGGTGTGGCGTCGACTCGGGTGAGTCTTGGGAGTCCGGGCTGTGCTGAGAAGCAGTTCCGTGTCCTTTCCGTCCGCTGAGGGCGAGCGCCCCGCGGGGCCAAGTCCTGCGCGGCTGCCCGCTGCCCGGCGGCCCTCCGGGACCAGGACCGGGACCGGGGCCTCATTCTGGCGGCGCTGCAGCTGGACTGCCGCGTCTGCGGGTTTGCTGGGGTGGCTGGAGGTGCGTGTTGAGGGCTCTGCCCTCCGGCGTTTGGCAGGGACGGGCGGTGCTTGAGGGCAGGCTTTGCTCACTCGCGGTTGGATCCCGCCCATCACTCAGCCTGGTGACCTTGGGCGGCTCCTTCGCTCTCTGAGCCTTGGCTTTCTCGCTGTAGGTGGGTACCTGCCGCATCGGCTCTGAGAAGTGAAGCCCGTACTTAACACAGTTGGAGGCGCCGAGCGCTCAGTAAAATGTCTCGTTATTGCTCATCTAGGAAATGAGAATTTGCGTGTAGAGAATGCGGGTCTGTTACCGCTTATCTCAGCTTCAGTGAAAGTTGTCACTCATTTGTGTTGGGACACGAGAGTCCTCTAAGATTTCCGTCGGCTCACTTTGCAAGGAAAGTGGACGTTCCTATGTCTTGGGTTTAAAGACTTGTCGGGTTTGTGTTTTCACCCTAGGCATTTTATGTAGAGTCGTTCAGTAAGTTTTGGAAACCTTTATTTAAAGCTTTAAATGCATAGACGTGGCAAAGGAATTCTGTCGTGATGCCCTTTGTAGTTCCTATACGTACAAGCTTTTGCACTTGTTAACTTAAAACGAGCCTCTTTCCATCCTTTTTTTACTGTACTGAAATCTGAACTAATTCTCAGTCTCTGTTCATCATGAATTCAACATTCAGCAAGTATTATCGGGCATTTATGATGTGCATTTACAAGAGTACTCATTCACTAGCTTGTGTATTATTTGAGGTATTCTTTGATATTTTTCTTTGAAATTCACTTGACTTGGCAGAGTGCTGAGTACCTAATAATTACTAATAAATGTTTGTTCAAGGAAAACTACAACATGGGCCCATTCCTTGAAAAAACTTAATAGCAATTGTTTAGATATGGTCACTTTGTATTGGGGTAAGTAGAAGTAGGTAGGGTTGGCAATCCTGCTATGTCTGCTACCCCTGCTGTGATAATGGTTCATAGTTTGAAAAAGTTCAGAAATACTAATTTAACTGACATCAGGGCCTTCTGAATGTAGGCTTTTAAAAATGCGTGTTAGAAAGCATAAAGGGTTAGTTTACAGTTTTTTTTTTTCCTGAGAGCCGACTCTTCAGACTCAACAGACTCTTCTGGCCTTATTTTTTGCTTATTTTAAAGCAACATTAGAAATTGCTACTGTAGTGTTAACTTCTTCCTGTGCAGGCGCACAATAGCATAATCTTTCTAAAGAAGAACCAAGTGGCATTAAAATACGTGTACAAGGTTCTGCCCTGTGATTACAGATGTGCCAGATTGCTTGCTCTTGATTTATTTACTTTCTAAAATTATGCCACCTGGTGGTTGAAATCTGCTACCATACTCAGTAGGGAGATTTTACCTGGGAGTTGGTAGACTAAGATGAGGGAATGAATGAAGTAAACTAATTGTTACATCTTCAGTGAGAGTACCCTATGGCTTTTACCCTCCCAGTCAAGTCCCAAGGAAAAGTTAAACTTGTTTTGTTAGGGGCCTGTTAGCCAGATATCAAAACATCACATTTTCACAGTTGAAAAAAAATTTTTTTTTTTTTTTTGGCCGGGACTGGGTTTGAACCCGTCACTTCCCGCATGTGGGGCCGGCGCCCTACTCCTTTGAGCCACAGGCGTTTCAATGTACTGTTTTGGTATCCTGTGCATGCTTGGGGAAGTGGATGTGGCTGGCAGAGGAGGGAGGTGCTGTAATCATGACACATGTACCTTTTCAATGTTTTCCTTTTTTTTCTTTTTTGAGACAGAGTCTCACTTTGTCACCCTGGGGAGAGTGCCGTGATGTCTAGCTCACAGCAACCTCATACTCTTGGGCTGAAGATCTCTCTTGCCTCAGCCTCCCAGGTAGCTGGGATTAGCACCACATCTGGCTAATTTTTCTATTTTTAGTAAAGATGGGCAAACTGGTCTTGAATTCCTGAGCTTAAGGGATCCTCCCGCCTTGGCCTTCCAGAGTGCTAGGATTACAGGGGTGAGCCACTTGCCATAGCAAGTGTTTTTCCTTTGCATATACGTTTTATTTTGGGGAGTAGCTTAAAATGATTTAATTGTGAGCTAGATTAGAGAAGAAAGTTAAGAATGCAGTGCAAGGGGCGGCGCCTGTGGCTCAGTGAGTAGGGCGCCAGTCCCGTATGCCGAGGGTGGTGGGTTCAAACCCAGCCCCGGCCAAACTGCAACAAAAAAATAGCCGGGCGTTGTGGCGGGCGCCTGTAGTCCCAGCTGCTCGGGAGGCTGAGGCAAGAGAATCGCGTAAGCCCAAGAGTTAGAGGTTGCTGTGAGTTGTGTGACACCACGGCACTCTACCTGAGGGCGGTACAGTGAGACTCTGTCTCTACAAAAAAAAAAAAATAAATAAATAAAAAAAAAAAAAGAATGCAGTGCAAGAACATACTCTGTGACATCTTTAATTGACGATGCCACTCTCGGACAAGTTACAACTGCAGGTAACTCAGCCTCACGCACCTGCCTGCCTCGTTGTTGGCCATCCAATAAGATAACATCCGTCTTTTGCAACTTCCACCCTTTGATTTCCACTTCATTTTTCTGAGAGAAAATGTTTCTGTCATACAAAGGACCTTGTCAGTGGCAGGCAAAGAAAACTGGAACTTGGCTGCATTTTCATTTTTTGTTTCAGATAAATTCTTGGCGCAACAGCCTGATTAGTGATCTTTAGCCGTGCTATGTATGTTTGTGTGTGTTTAGTAGTTAATGAACAGTCATCTACTGGCATTTTTATAAGTTGCAATTTGAAATAGTAGCTGTACTGTATTTTTCTGGAATTATTTGTTCAGACTTTTAATTTGTTGGTAGTGAGAGGTGGATGGAAGTTAGAATTTCTCAGAACTTTAACACCTTTATTGAGGTATAATTTATATACTGTAAAATTCATTCATTGTAAGTGAATTCAGAAATTTTAGTAAATTTGTGGTGTTAATGCAACCATTGCCACAATTCAGTGGTGGTGGTGTTCTTGACGACAAAGTTTGACTCTGTTACCCTCGGTAGAGTGCCATGGCATCATCATAGCTCCCAGCAACCTCAAAGTCCTGGGCTCAAGCGATTCTCTTGCCTCAGCCTCCCCAGTGGCTGGGACTACAGGCGCTTTCCACAAGGCCTGGCTAGTTTTTCTATTTTTAGTAGAGACAGGTGGGGAGGGGGTGTCTCACCCTTGCTCAGGCTGGTCTCAAACTCCTGAGCTCAAGCAGTCCACCCGCCTGGGCCTCCCACAGTGTTAGGATTATAGGCATGAGCCACTGCTCCTGGCCAACAATTCAGTTTTAGACCATTTCATCACCCAAAAAGGTTTCTTTTTGTCCACTTGCAAATTAACCAACATCTTCACCTTTCAGTTCTAAGCAACCAATGATCTGCTTTTTGTTTCTATAAATTTTCCCTTTCCAGACATTTGATATAATAGTCTTCTGCTTCAGACTTTTTGTATAAGGTTTTTAAGGTTTATCCATGTGGAAACAAGCATCTGTAGTTCTTTCCTTTTAATTGCTAACTAGTATTACATTGCATAGATTAACCTATTTTGTTTATCAGTTTGCTTTGTCCATTTACCCCAATATCTTACATTTGGATAGTTTCCAGTATTGGCTATTAGGAATAATGCTCATGTGAACATTCACATACATGTCTTTGTGTAGATATGTGTTTTCATTGTTCTTGGCTAGATCCTAGGGGTGCAACTGCTGGGTCAGGTGGTAAGTTTATTTTCAGCTTACTAAGAAATTGCTAAATAGTTTTCTATAGCATTAGTACTATTTGACATCCTCAGTAGCAATACGTGAGGTCCAGTGTCTCCATATTCTAAAACATTTTATTTTGGTGGGTGTGGTGGTATTTTATAGTTTTGATTTGCATTTCCCTATAGACTAATGATGATGAGCGCCTTTCCTAAGCATAATGAACCTATTTCTGTATTTTTTTTTTTTTTTTTGCAAACTAGCAATTCAAACCTTTTGTCCATTTTTTTGGTCTATTTGATCCTCTCTGTTACCCAAGTGAGATCCTCTCACTCTGTTACCCAAGCTAGAATGCAGTGGCCTGATCATAGCTCACTGTAGCCTTGAACTCCTGGGCTCAAGCAGTCAGTCCTCCTGCCTCAGCCTCCTGAGGAGTAGCTGTGACTATAGGCACATGTCACCTCACCTGGCTAATTAAAAAAAAAAGAAGAAGAAGAAAGCAGTCCATATTAATTCACACTAATGTGACACTAACTATTGGCCCTTTAAACTCTTTCAGAGGTCTTACATACATTTTTAAAAGTATTGAGAAGCCAGTTCTCTTAATTAGTACAATTTCACTTGAATAAAATGAGTTGTAATCAATTTTTGGAATGGGGGAATATCTGAAATCTGGCTTTTAATATAGACAGGCAAGCTGTTGCTGATTGAGGATCCATTTGAGTATCTTGAGGATTCCTGCTTTTCTTCTCTGAACTTGCAGGTTCTCTCAACACTACTGAAGACTTGCTGGGTATGTTAAATCATTGGATAAGGAAGCCGAGCCTTAAGGTTAGTAATTTGCCAAAGGTTACAGCTCGTTAATAGCTAACGTTCTTTCTTGATAAAGGTCATTGAGGGCTATTACAGAAAAATACTTTAGAGAGCATTAACAAATACAATCATGCATATTCAAGATACTCTTGTATCCACAGGTTGCACTGCTGTGATCCATCACCTTCTCCTAAAGATGCATCCTGACTTATCTCCACACTTGCACACTGAAGAATGCAACATCTTGATTAACTTGCTTAAGGAATGTCACAAAAATGTAAGAGTTCAGAAAAATGACTAAAGCCAAAATGAAACTTAGGTATAACACCCTGATGTAAAATGTTATCTCCATTAATGGAATGGAATGATGATGTTTTAATTATTGATCTGAGCTTAGTAAAGATTAGCGCTCAGTGGGGGTTATTATTCAGAAACCATTTTCTTTTATGGTTAGTAAAAATCAAGCATGGTAGTTTGTTAGGTAACTTGAAATGATATGTAATAGTTGGAATCCACGTTCTTAAATAAGATGCTTTCCCTTTCCTAATACGTCATAGGGTGCTAGAACAATTATATTCAATTTTGATTCTTCTGATCATACTGAAATTATTCCAAGATTATCTATTTTTGATGGCTACTGTTCTGTGTTTTAATGGTAGTGGAAACATTTTATGTAATCAGATATTTACTAGGTGTGATATGTGATTGGCCTAATCTGATGTTATTTGTGTAATTGTTAATAGAATGGAAGTAAAATTCCATGGTTGAAACCCAGATAGAAAAGAAACCTGCATTTGGAATGTATTAAATCCAGGTGATATCCCCCTCCCCTCCCAGGGTAATCTCTCTGTTTTATTTTTATTTTTATTTATTTATTTATTATTATTATTTTGCAGTTTTTGGCTGGGGCTGGGTTTGAACCTGCTACCTCTGTTAATGGGGCCAGTGCCCTACTCCTTTGAGCCATAGGCACCACCCTTATTTTTATGTTTATTTATTTTTTTATTGTTGGGGATTCATTGAGGGTACAAAGAACTAGCTTACATTGATTGCATTTGTTAGGTAAAGTTCCTCTAATAATTGTGTCCTGCCCCCCACAGGTGTATTACACAAGTGATCCCCCACCTCCATCCCTCCTTCCCTTTCTCTACTCTTCCCTTCCTTCACCCCACTCCCTTCTCTCCTTTCTCTGCTCTTCCCTTCCCCTACCCCCTCCCTCTTTCTCTGTGCTCTCCTCTTCCCCTACCCCCAGCCGTGTACTAGGTCATCAACTGTCCTCATAAGAGAATTGAGTACATGGGATTCTTGCTTCTCCATTTTTTTTTTTGAGACAGAGCCTCAAGCTGTTGCCCTGGGTAGAATACCATGGCGTCAAAGCTCACAGTGATTTCAAACTCTTGGGCTTAAGTGATTCTCTTGCCTCAGCCTCCCAAGTAGCTGGGACTACAGGTGCCCACCACAATGCCCGGCTATTTTTTTGCTATCATTGCTGTCTCAGCTGGCCTGGGCTGGGTTCAGACCTGCCAGCCTCAGTGTATGCGGCTGATACCCTACCCACTGAGCTATAGGCACTGCCCTTGCTTCTCCATTCTTATGATGCTTTACTAAGAATAATGTGTTCCACTTCCATCCAGGTCGATACAAAGGATGTAAAGTCTCCGTCTTCTTAATGGCTGCATAGTATTCCATGGCATACATATACAACAGCTTGTTAATCCATTCCTGGGTTGGTGGGCATTTAAGCAGTTTCCACATTTTGGTGATTGTTCCAGCTGATATTTTTATAACTGTTGAATATTTAGTATTTTTCCATAAGTTTGATGCATGGTACTTTTGTTGTGAGAAGCATTTGTGTTTTTTGTAACTTTGTATGATGTATTAATTATTTTACTCATGATGTTCATAAACTGTAGATATATCAAATTATAATAATAGTATCTCTTAAATGAGTAAAACTATAAAGACCAAAAGTTAGGTGGTAAGTAATACTAATAACATGTGAAGTCAGGTATTTTTATTGGTTCAAAGCATGTTGTCAATGACAACATACTTCAGGCTATTTTCACTATGCATTAGATCAAGAATTGATTTTCAAACCTTCCCACTTACTGATTGAACTGAAAAATGAGTCACATTGTGTAAATAAAATATAATGCTTAGATTTTTTTTTTAAATTAAATCATAGCTGTATACATTAATGTAATCATAGGGTACCATGCACTGGTTTTATATACAGTTTGAAATATTTTCATCACACTGGTTAACATAGCCTTCCTGGCATTTTCTTAGTTATTGTCTTAAGACATTTATATTTTACATTTACTAAGTAAATTTCACATGTACCCTTGTAAGATGCACTGTAGGTGTGGTCCTACCAATTACCCTCCCACCATCCATCCATCTCCTCCCCTTCCTTCCACTCCCTTTCCCCTTTCCCTATTCCCCATATTCTTAGGCTATAATTGAGTTATAGCTTTCATATAGATTTTTTTAAAGTAAAAATATAAATGTTTACTTTTTAAAGAATAGGAACTGATTATTTGTGTTGACTTAATGCAGAATATTTCAATTCTGTATATAGTCAGTTACATTAAAGGTGAGGGTCTGCCAACAGAGGCAAGGGGAGAGAAAGGGACTTGTGGAATCACATCGCAGTTTGTCCTTGAGCATTTTGCCAGTCCAATCCTTGAAATGTAGTGTGTTTTTCATAAAACTAGACATAAATAAGGATATTATCTCTTCATATTCATTTCCTAAGTTAGGTTAAGGGTCAGAGATTTTCATTTCTTTTAAGTAATCTTTGTTACGTGTTTGTTTTTGCATATTTCCTTTTGGTCCCTATTTTTAAATTGGAATCAAATTAAACATGTTTCCCCCCTTTCAAAAGGGTTTCTTATGTATAATAAAGGTGGCATCTGGAACTAATGGTGAACTTTTAAAACTATTAACCTTTTTGAAGTATAATTTTATAATAAAGTACATCTAAAGTGTACGGTTTGATGAATTTTAACAAATACAAATACCTACACAACCACCATCACAGCCAAGATGTAAAACATTTCTATCAAAGAAGTCTCTGTATCTCTTTGCAGTGAGTCCCCAATCCTCATCTCTGACCCTGGTAACCACTGAACTACATTCTGTTCATAGAGGTTAGTTTTGCTATTCTAGAACTTGTTATAAATGCACTCTACATTGCATATTCTTTTATTTTGCTTCATATAAGTTTTTGAGGTTCATACATGGTGTTGTCTGTGACCGTATTTCATTTGTTTTTATTTCCGAGTAGTATTTCATTGTATGGACATAATTACAGTTTATTTGCCTATCATTGGGCATTTAGGTTGTCTGAAGTGCTGTTTTGGATGCAGCTTCTATGAACCTTCACGTACAAGTCTTTGGTCTTTTTGTTTCTCTTGGGTAAATACCTAGAAGTGGCATGACTAGGTCGTGTGGTGAGTATGTGTTTAACTCTGTAAGAAGCTACCGAACTGTTCTCCATTCTGTACTGTTTTAATTCCTGCCCGCTCCCTATCCTCACCAGCACTCGATGTTGTTATACATCTTTTAACTTTAGCCATTTTAGGAGTATGTAGTAGTGTCTCATATTGGTGCTGAACTGTATTTCCGTGATGCCTCATGATTTTGAGCATATTTTCATGTGTTTATTGACCATTCATGTAAAATCTTTTGCCCCTATTTAAAAATTGGGTTGTCTTAGTGAGCTATAAGTATTCTCTCTATCATTTGGCACACAGATCTTTTGTCTGATAGGTATATTATGAATATTTTCTCACAGTTTGTGACATTCTTTTTTATTTTCTTAAGTATGTGTTTCAAAGAGCAGCTTGTATATTTGGTCAAGTCTTATTTATCTTTTTTTTTTCTTTTACGAGCATTTTTTCCTATGCCCTAAGGGTCTTTGTATATTCTCCTGTAAAGTTTTCTTCTAGAATTTTCTAGTTTTAGCATTTACATTTAAGTCTATGATTTATTTCAAATTAATTTTTTGTTTTTTTGAGACAGAGTCTCAGGCTGTTACCCTGGGTAGAGTGCTGTGGCATAGCTCATAACAACCTCCCAACTCTTGGGCTCAAGCAGTCCTCTTGTGTCAGTTTTTCTATTTTTAGTAAAGGCGGGGTCTTGTTTTTTTCTCAAGCTGATCTCAAACTTGTGAGCTCAGGCAATCCACCCGCCTTGGCCTTTCAGAGTGCTGTGTTTACAGGCATGACCCACTGTGCCCGGCCTTGAGTTAATTTTTGTGTATGGTATGAGATATAATTGAGAATCATTTTCTTTGCCTAGGGATATCCAGTTGTTTCAACACCATGTGTTTTTTTTTTGAGACAGAGTCTCACAGAATCTCTCTACTCAGCTGGGTAGAGTGCTGTGGTGTCACAGCTCACAGCAACCTTAATATCTTGGGCTTAAGCGATCTCTTGCCTCAGCCTCCCAAGTAGCTGGGACTATAGGCGCCCGCTACAATGCCCGGCTATTTTTTGGTTGTTGTCATTGTTGTTTTTCTTTAGATGGCCTGGGCAGGGTTCGAACCTGCCAGCCTGGGTGTATGTGGCTGGCACCCTAGCTGCTGAGCTATGGGTGCTGCCTCAACATCATTTGTTGAAGAGACTATTCTTTTTTTTTTTTTTGCAGTTTTTGGCCGTGGCTGGGTTTGAACCTGCCACTTCCGGCATATGGGTCCGGCGCCCTACTCCTTTGAGCCACAGGTGCCACCTGAAGAGACTATTATTTTTCCACTGCTTTCATGATTCCTTTGTCAGACATCAATTGACCATATGAGAGTGGGTCTATTTCTGGTTTCTCTAAACTGTTCCACTGATTTATATTTCTATTCTCGGCCCCAGTACCACACTGTCTTGATTACTGTCACCTGTAGTAAGTCTTGAAATCAGATCATGTAAATCCTCTAACTTTTTCTATTTTAGGTCCTTTTCATTTCCCTATTAATTTTAAAATCAGCTTGTCAATTTCTTTTCTTTTTTTTTTTTTTTTGTAGAGAACAGAGGCTCACTTTACCGCCCTCAGTACAAGCTTGTCAATTTCTATAAAAATATGTTTACTAGTTTTCATTTGAGGCTGAATACTGTGTATTGTTGACCACTTGGAGTTTATCTTTTCTATTGGCAGGCAGTTCATTTACTTATGGACATGTTTGATCCTTTTCTTTAAGCATGTTTTTAAGTATTTTTAGGGCATGTCTGAAGTATCCTTTCCTCTGGCTTTAGTTTATTCCAGTTTACTAAAGCACGATTTTTCTTGATTCTCTATGGATGAACTTGAGTTTAGTGAGTTCTCTACCTTGGCTTGTAAGAATGTCATTGACGCCAGTCCTGTCTGACCTCTCTGTGTTTTCTAGCTTACAGTTGCTGTCTTGTTCTTTGTAGTTACTGTGGCCTTGTGAAGATTCATCCAACACACATCCAGATGCACACCTAGTGAGTCAAGGCAACCCAGGCAGGTTTCTGGAGTTCTTTGCTGGGTGTCTCTACCTCACAAATTACAGCTGTCTCAAACTCCCTGCACTCCTCAGCTCAAAGAGACCACCATTCTCACCTTGAGCTCTCTTTGCCTCCCATGTGGTTTGGAACTTGCCTCCAGGAAAGCTGGGTGGCTGTAGGGTTCACCTTGTTTTGTTTCTTTGTCAGGTATCCTAGTCCTGCGCAGTCTGTGGTCTCAGTGCCTGAAAATAGTTGTTCCATATACTGTATGGGAGATCTTGTTCTTACCAGTTATTCCTTCATGCCCAGAAATAGAAGTTTTATAGTTGGATTTTTAAATAAATTGCACTGGGACAATTATAGATCCATTTGGAAAAAGTTAAAATATTTAAAATAAGAATCAGCTTCTAATGGACCAGACATCTAAATACCAGAAATGAGGGCATACAACACCCAGAAAACACGTTTAAATTTCCATATAACCTAAGTGTAGGGAAAGGCTGCATAACTAGGACTCCACATTCCAGAAGCCGTAAAATCAAAGATTGATAAATTTGTATTATTTGCATTTAAAAAAATACCAAAAGGCCAGTTTTTTAAATTGGGAGAAACTTGGTAACAGGTAACACAGAGAATGAGATGATAGCCCTGATAAATGCAGGATCCTTAACAATTAAGGGGGGAAGAAGAGGCCAAAAATCAAAGAGAAAAATGAGCAAAAGCATGAATAGACAATTTACAAAAACAGAAAACATTTTTAACTGTGACCTGTAAGCATACGTAAAGATGTTCAGCCTCACTCAGCAGTTAGAAACACAAATTAAATATGCTGAGATACCATTCCTTATCCTCTAGGAGACAGTAATTCTGTAGGGGAGGTAGCAGGAGAAGGACATTTTTCTTACATTTTTGGTGGGATTGCAAATTGGATTTATTAGAGAGAAGAGTTTGACAGTGTCTATGTGAAACTGCAGTGTATTTATGTTTTGCCCCATCATTCCCACTTCATGGAATTTATCTTAAAAGTGTAACTTTTAACAATATGGAAATACATATGTACAAAATTACAAATTGCAACATTGTTTGCAAATGCAAATGTAGGAGGAACCTTTCCCAGCCTGTGGTATATCCACAGGATGGAATGCTGTACAGCTGTTTTTTAATTTTTATTTTTGAAAAGAATTCGTTTTTTAGCCGGGTGCGGTGGCTCACACCTGTAATCCCAGCCCTCCGGGAGGCCAAGGCCAGTGGATTGCTTGACCCTAGAAGTTCAAGACCAGCCTGAGCAAAAGGAAGACCTGTCTCTAAAAAATAGCTGGGGGTTGTTGGTGGGTTCCTGTAATCCCAGCTACTGGGGAGGCTGAGGCAAGTGGATCACTTGAGCCCAAGAATTCAAGGTGGTTGTGAGCTATGATGCCATGGCACTCTACAAGGTCAAGAAAATGAGACTCTGTCTCAAGAAAAATAAGACTTCACTTTTTAAGGACAGTTTTAGATTTATAAATAAATCGTGAATGTAGTGTGTTGCGTGACTGGTGACATGAACGAACAGCAGCTTTGCTGTGGGTGTAAACTCACTCCTGTAATTATGATGTCAAGAAACAGATTACACGAGATGGTATGGCGTGTAGCAAAGATCTTTATTTAGGGGTTTGATTTTATACCTTTCTAGTCACGTACACACTTAATCTATTATCTGTTATTTTCACCATTACCTCAATTTACCTATCTGAAATCAACTAAAAAGGAAATATCCTGTTACCACATCAACAAAATCACTTTTGCAGTAAACATCTTCTTCTAAACACTGACTAATCTCTGGGCAGGTGTGTAAACAAAATCATAAAGAAGAAAGTAGCTATAGGGGAAAGAGTTAATGGAAGAATATCTTCACATATTCACTCCGTTTACTCAGTATGAAGTAATGACTGTGTCTTTTCCTCAGGGCAGAGCACCTATAGACCTCTGACAATATGTTGTTAACATACGTCAACCCTCTGGCCTGCATCTCTGAGGAAGGGCGGCATGCCCTTTGATCTCAGGCTTCATGGGGTGTACAGCTTCGGAGAAATGGCTTATGGAATTAACTTCAGGGAAGCCAACTCTGTGTGGATCCCAGGGGGCCCCAGGTCCCTTAAGCCTCTGGAAGAAAAGCAAGTCATTTTAAACTCACACTGAGTTCACTATGTGTGCTTGATGTAGGATATGTTTATTTTTTTATTTTATTTTATTTTTTTGTTGTCGCAGTTTGGCTGGGGCTGGGTTTGAACCCGCCACCCTCGGCATATGGGGCCAGCGCCCTACTCACTGAGCCACAGGGGGATATGTTTATTTCTAAATATTATCCTACATAGGGCAGAGAGTTCCCATATACCCTACACCTGTGTCCCCTGTTATTAAACATCTTACACTGGTATGGTCCATTTGTTACAATTAATAAACCAATATCAATATATGATCATTATTTAAACTCCATACCTTATTCAGATTTATTCAAGTTAGGTGTTTACCTAATATCTTTTCTGTGTTATAGGATTGCATCCAGGATACACATTACTCTTGGGTATCATGGCTCTTTAGGCTCCTGTTGGCTGTGATAATTTCTTTCTTTGTTAACGTACTAATTTTTTGAGAGGTCTCGCTCTGTCACCCAGGCTGGTGTACAGTGGCACTATTATAGCCCATTGTAACCTCGAATTCCTGAGTTCGAGGAGTTCTGCCTCAGCCTCAGTTCTGCACAAGGAATAGCTAGAGCTATAGGCATGCACCAGTGTGCCCAGCTAAAATTTTTTTTTTTTGTAGAGATGGGGAATCTTAACATGTTGCCCAGGCTAGTATCAAATTCCTCGCCTAAAGCAGTCCTCCCATCTTGGCCTCCCAAAGTGCTGGGATTAAAGGCCTTTTCTTTGTTTTTGATGAGCTTGACAGTTTTGAGGAATAATGGTCAGGTATTTTGTAGAATGCCTCTGTATTTGAATTTGTCTTACATTTTTCTCATGGTTATACAGGGATGCAGGCAGTTACTGAGTTATGAATGAGGTAGGTTCTATAGGTTTGTTCTCAAGTTGAATTTATGTGTAAGTTGGAACAGTTACATTTGTCTATTACCTGTAACAGCCTCTGTAAGTGCAAGTTGTACATGAGTCAGAAGTTTGTAACTCTGAAACTTACTGTATTAGCCTCCAAGTGTGTAGTATGTCAGTTGAAAGTTTGTAACTTAGGGACTGCCTGTAATGTGTTTTTGGAAGGGAGACCACAGAGGATCATTTCATCGTATCATATCAAGGCTACATACCACAGCATAATTTATCACTGTTGATGTTGACCTTGACTACCTGGCTAAGGTGGTATTTGTCAGGTTTCTTTACCTGAAAGTTATTAGTTTCCCTCCTTTTCATAACACTTTAGAGTTATGCTGTTCCCCCAGAGGGTGGAATGTGCATGTCCACGTAATTTTTTGGAATTCTGTTCTGGAGACTTAACTTCTTCTTTCGCATTTATTTACTTGTATCAGTATGGACTCATGTATATTTATTTTATAATCTGGGTTGTAATCTAATACTTTATTTTTTTTTTGCCCCAATTGTTCCATTGTTGGCTGTACAGCTGTTTAAAAAACAAGGAAAATTTCTACAGTCTGACATACAAGACTTCCAAGTTATGTATAGTAAAAATCAAAGTGTAACAGTGTTTTTATTAATAGTATCCTTGAGTTTGTATTGAAAAGGATGAAGAGGTAAGCAGAACATACTTGTATCTTATCATTTGTGCAAAAGGAAATAAGATAATTCAAAACTAATGAGATTTGTTACCTTCTGGAATGGGTAGGAGCAGGGTTGGAAGAATTGAAGAGTGATACTTTTCAATAATACCAACTACTGTATATCAATTCAAGTAGTTCTTGTATTTTGAACCTTGTTAATTAATGTTTCACATGCTCCCGAAAAAGGTAAGCAAGAAAGGGAGGGAAACTCAAAAGTGGAATATAAGCAAAAGCAAATGAACCTAACTTTATTTCAAATGAGTTGTCCAATTACATGAAAGGTAAAAATGAACTAACCTTAATAATTTCAAGATAGATTAAAAACAAGAAGAATTGTGGTTAATAGTTTGGGTTTTGCATCAGGCGTGGATTAGTGATTCTGAACCTGGCTTCTGTGGATTCCAGGGTTGAGCACATAGGTAAAATATTTCACATAAGTAGAGACAGATTTCTTATTGCTTTAATATGGAAGGGGAAAGGTTGGAATGAATTCCAGCACCATGGTGTTGCTAGTGTGAACTCAGGGTTTTGTTAGATGTAGAATAGGTCGATATGAGTATGTAAATATATATATTTTTAAGGAAAAAATATGTCTTTTCCTGTAACAATGATCATACTTGGTACCCAGATTTTGGTTTCTAATCATTGTTCTCCAGGAAACAGAAATAGGGATCCTTTGAGGAATGGCTACTTCTAGGGCTATGGCTGGGAAAGAACAAGAATCTGAAGCATGTCATACCAGGAAGTAAGACATTTATTTATCAAGGAGTGATAGGGACTGTCAAAAGGACAGGGGCCAGCTTGAACTCCCACTGACCCAAAATGGGACAGAACACCAAAGTAAGGAAAATAACATAATCGGTTGAATAAGAATCTATGAGTCCAAACTCATATAAATACATACATGGATGAAAAGGAAAAGCTTTCCTTACAGTAGCATGCCAGCTAATAAAGTGTAAAAGGAATGCTGGAATTAGAAAATGCCTATTTGGTAACCATTGTAGTAAAAATTGATTTAATCAAAGATCATTACTAGATCCTGATACTAATGGGTAAAATAGCAGCATAGTTATATGGCCTGAAAGTATCTGCACATAGTAATTACTGAGAAAAACTAATAACTTTACAGTGGGGAAACTTGGCAGATCACTCTGTACCTAGGTGATCAAAGTTAATGTTACCGGTAATGGGACATTACCTTTAGGACAGCATTACTCCTAAATCGCACAACCTGAATTAAGATTATAAAGAAACATCAGGCAATGGCCGGGCGTGTGGTTCATGCCTGTAATCCTAGCACTCTGGGAGGCCAGGGCAATGGATTGCTCTAGCTCGTGAGTTCTAGACCAGTTTGAGCAAGAGCAAGGCCCCGTCTCTAAAAATAGCTGAGCATTGTGGTAGGTACCTGTAGTTTTAGCTACTTGGTAGGCTGAGGCAAGAGGATCACTTGAGCTCAAGACTTTAAGGTTGCTGTGAGCTAGGGTGCCATGGCACTCTACCAAGGGCGACAAAGTGAGACTGTCTCAAAAAGAAGAAACATTAGGCAAACCCAAATGAAGAGTATTCTGCACAATAACTGTCCTGTACTCTTTAAAAATGTCAAGGTAACTAAAGATAAAGAGATGATGGGTGGTGCCTGTGGCTCAAGGAGTAGGGCGCCAGTCCCATATGCCGGAGGTGGTAGGTTCAAATCCAGCCTTGGCCAAAACACACACACACACACACACACACACAAAAGATAAAGAGATGAGCTGTTTGAAATCAAGACTAGAGACAAGACAACTGAATTCAGTGTTGATCCTGGATTGCATCCTGGACTAGGAAAAAACTTTGCCTTTCACATAAAGGATAATACTAGGTCAGTTGGTAAAATTTGAATAATGTCTATAAATAAGGTTACTAGTATTAATGTTAATGTTAACTTCAATTATTATACAGAAGACTCTTATTTAAGTCATCGCTTTTTTAGGAGAAGTGTTTAGAGGCAAAGGGGTATCATCTGCCACTTAGTAGGTTCAGAAGAAAAACTTGTGTATGTAAGAAAGGAAAAATAAAGCAGTGTGGTAAAATGTTAACATTTGGAAATTCTTTGTACTATTATTATAACTTTTCTGTAAGTTTTAAATGGACAGGAAGTGTTTTTGAAAGTGCTTCTAGGCACGGCCTGTAGCACAGTGGTTACCGTGCCAGTCACATGCACCAAGGTGGGCGGATTTGAATCCAGTCTGGGCCAGCTAAACAACAATGATAACTGCAACAAAAAAATAGCCGGGTGTTGTGGTGGGTGCCTATAGTCTCAGTTACTTGGGAGGCTGAGGCAAGAGAATGGTTAAGCCCAAGGGTTTGAGGTTGCTGTGAGCTCTGATGCCATGGTACTCTACTGAGGGGGGAAATAGTAAGACTGTGTCAATAAAAAAAAAAAAAAAAAAAGAAAGAAAGGAAAGTGCTTCTAAGCTGGCCTGGTGGCTCGTGCCTGTAATCGTAGCCTCTTGGGAAGCTGAGGCAGGAGGATCTTTTGAGGCCAAGAGTTTGAGATCATCCCAAGTAACATTGCGTGACCCTGTCTACAGAAAAAAAAAAAGAAAAATTAGCTGGGTATGGTGGTGCAATACTGTGGTCCAATTAGCTACTTGGGAGGTTGAGGCTGGAGGGTCACTTGAACCCAAGAGTTTGAGGTTGTAGTGAGCTATGATGATGCCACTGCACCCTAGCCTGGGTGACAGAGTGAGACTGTCTCAAAACAAAAGTGCTTTTATTCATCTTGCCAGAAAATAGTTCAGTGACATCCCATTTATCCCATATCATCAAGAGCTATTTTTTTTTTTTTTTTTTTTTTGTAAAGACAGAGTCTCACTTTATAGCCCTCAGTAGAGTGCTGTGGCATCACACAGCTCACAGCAACCTCCAACCCCTGGGCTTCAGCGATTCTCTTGCCTCAGCCTCCCGAGTAGCTGGGACTACAGGCGCCCACCACAATGCCCGGCTATTTTTTGGTTGCAGTTCAGCCGGGGCCGGGTTTGAACCCGCCACCCTTGGTATATAGGGCCAGCACCTTACCAACTGAGCCACAGGCGCCACCCTCATCAAGAGCTATTTTACCTAAGTGATCTTTCTGAACACTTGTGCTGTTTAAGTGTTAAACTCATTTTTTAAAAGTTAATTAGACGTTTATGGGAAGGGTATGGACTTTGATTTTATTTCTTCTTAAACATTTTATTCAATGAGAATACACAGGAAAGTGCACCCATCCTAAGTATGGAGCTCAGAGAGCACACACAGACTCAGACCCTTTCAACCAGCACCAGGTCAAGCAGTGACATCACCAGGATCTCAAAGCTACAGCCCTCTTGTGCTCCCTGCCAGTGACCACTCTGCCACGGACAACCAGCCACTCTTACAACTCTTTTTTTTTTTTTCTTTAATTTCAGGTTAATATGAGGGTATAAATGCTTAGGTTACATTGTTTTCATTTCTATACTATTAAAACTCTTAACAGTATAGTTTCCTTTTTCTTGGTTTTGTTTTCAATTGATATACATATACCATATGTGCACTTTAAAAAAAAATTCAGAATATTAAGGGTTACACGTTTTGTTTACATACTTTGTTTTTGTGCAGATTTAGTCAAAGTTCCAAGTCTGCCCTTCACCCAGGTGGTGCCCATGTGTGCTTTTTATCATTACTTGTGATAGAGTTCAAATTACCTGTTTTCCTGCATTCTCGATGTGTAGTAAATACATGTTACATAAGATCTTAGTTGTTTAATTGATAAAGTGAATGCATTAGATTACCTGAGGGGTCTTCTAGCCTTGAATTTGTGTAATTCTATATTAGAATCTTCATTGTTGATTGGTCTGTCCTTCCCAGTGCCCATTTCTGTGCTGGCATGCCCTGGTGCTTTCCAGCCCTCTTGAAGTACATGACTGTTTTATCTCCAAATAGCCCTAACTTGCTGTGCTTTTATCATTCTTTCCAGTTTTATAGTTCTGTGGTTTTTGCAGCCAAATGTCATTTCTAGGGCTGTCATTATCTACAGGCTGCTTCTGATCTACTGGCCTATTTTGCCTGCATTTGTCTGCAAGACTCAGATGTTCTGTCTGTAGTCAAAGTACAGAATTTAGAACAGCTGTTTTCCTCAAAGCTACTTGGAAGCCTCTGTGTGTACTTTTTTCTGATTTATAAAATAAGGAAATAATACACGTCATTGTAGATAGTATAGAAAGTCTAGAAACATGTAAAGCAAACAAAAATGACCTTTTATTCCTTTATCCCGAGATAAAGTCGTTGAAAATTGGGCTTATCCAGCATTTTTTATCTTTATATTTTTCCTTTTTGTCTTCTTCCTATTAATGTTTTAAAATGCCCACATCTCTTCTATCCTGAGCAAGTGAATACATAAAATCCCTTCTGATAACCTCAGCCTTCTGGTTCACTGTATTAGCTTCCCTTTCAGAGCAAACTAGTGAAAGAAATTGCTTTTTCCTCTTTTCAGTTTGTCATCTTCCCACTCTAGGGTCCAAACACTGCCAAGGTTTCTAAGACTGCACTGTTGCCACTCACTCTCCTTGGGTGTTTTCAGTAGTGACCTCACTTTCCTACCAGGTGGCATTTGCTTCCCTCTCAAAACACTCTTCCACAGGTTTCTGCCATCTTCCCTTCCCTGGTTTTCCTTTTGTTTCTCTGGTCACTCTTCAGTCTCTTCAGCAGGCCACCCTTTACCTGTTCTTCAGGCTCCATCTTCCTGGAAATGTCCATTCACTTCCATGGTTTAAGTGACTCTCAAATCTCTATCTCCAGCTCAATTTCTTTTTTCTTTCTTTCTTTTTTCTGTTTTTTGTCTCTAGCTCCATTTTCATTTTGAAAAGTCAGCTATCAATCAATTAACTTTATTTGAAGGTAATATTTTTTTTTATTATTAAATCATATCTGTGTACATCACTGCAATCATGGGGTACAATGTGCTGGTCTCATACACAATTTGAAATATTTTCATCAAACTGGTTAACATAGCCTTCACGGCATTTTCTTAGTTATTGTGTTAAGACATTTATACTTTACATTTAGTAAATTTCGCATGTACCCGTGTAAGATGCACTGTAGGTGTAATCCCACCGTTCACCCTCCCTCTATCCATCCTTCCCCCTCCCCTCCCCTCCCTATCTCCTTTCCCGATACTCTTGGGCTATAATTGGGTTATAGCTTTCATATGAAAGCTATGAATTGGTTTCATAGTAGAGCTGAGTACATTGGATACTTTTTCTTCCATTCTTGAGATACTTTTCTAAGAAGAATATGTTCCAGCTCCATCCATGTAAACATGAAAGAGGTAAAGTCTCCATCTGTCTTTAAGGCTGCATAATATTCCATGGTGTACATGTACCACAATTTATTAATCCATTAGTGGGTCGATGGGCACTTGGGCTTCTTCCATGACTTAGCAATTATGAATTGGGCTGCAATAAACATTCTGGTACAGATATCTTTGTTATAATGTGATTTTTGGTCTTCTGGATATATGCCTAGTAGAGGGATTGTAGGATCGAATGGCAGGTCTATTTTTAGATCCCTAAGTGTTCTTCAAACATCTTTCCAAAAGGAACGTGTTAGTTTGCATTCCCAAGTAGAATGGGAATGTAGAAGTGTTCCCTTTTTTCCACATCCACGCGAACATCTCTGGTTTTGGGATTTTGTGGTGTGGGCTAATTCCGGCTCAATTTCTTCTGAGTTTCAGGTCTGCTTCTCTAAACTATATAGCAGATTTACTGTTTCCACAAATAAACTCAGTATGTCTGGACACAAATTCATTTTTTTAAATAACCTCTTTCTGTCTTAGTGAATGACATTTACTTGTCCAAGTCAGAAAACAATGTCGTCTTTGACCCTCTCTGCCTCACCCCTCCCATAAGGACACCCCCAGTGCTGCACCTTCTTCTGCCAGATATCTTGAATCATTGTTCTTATTGCCAGTGTCCTTAACGTTGTCCATGCCAACCTTATTGGGGCCACCTGTAAATGACTTCTGTCTGGTCTCCTGACCATTTTGTCCTCTTTGTCCAGATCCACTTTCCACACTGCTCCCTTTACCTATGGGATGAAATCTAAATTTCTCGCCTTGTGTCTCAAGGCCTTCCTGAAGCTGGTCCCTAGGCAGCTCTCAGCCCCATCTCCCCCGCAGCTCTCTTACGACTCCCTCTGCCTCACTCCTATGTGCCCTTTTTTGCAGTTGCACTGGAGAATGTTACTTCTCTCATATAAACCTTTGTATTTCTTTCCCTTTACTTAGAACATTTCTCACTATTGTGCCTACTGTGCGCTAACCCAGGTTTTATCCTGTAGGTTTTCTTCAGTTTAATGGGCCATTTTGTCTCCCTTTTCTCCTTTCCTGGCCTAGATTCTTTTTTCAAATTATTTTATTTTATTTCTATTTTTTTTTTTTTTTTTTTTGTAGAGATAGAGTCTCACTTTATGGCCCTCAGTAGAGTGCCGTGGCCTCACACAGCTCACAGCAACCTCCAACTCCTGGGCTTAAGCGATTCTCTTGCCTCAGCCTCCCGAGTAGCTGGGACTACAGGCGCCCGCCACAACGCCCGGCTATTTTTTTGTTGCAGTTTGGCCGGGGCTGGGTTTGAACCCGCTACCCTTGGCATATGGGGCCGGCGCCTTACTGACTGAGCCACAGGCGCCGCCCCCTGGCCTAGAGTCTTTTGGTACAGTTACTCTGTACTTCAGTAACATCGTACATAATACATTTCCTACTTCATGATGGTAGTTCTTACACTTTTATGTCTGAAAATATATCTGTTATGTAACCCCTGGAATACACCATTGTACCCTTGTGAGAAGATGAAAGTGAAACAGAGAAGGTCTGTATATTTTTAGGAAAATAGTTTTGACCTTGTGCATTCCCTGAAAAGGTCTTGGAAACCTAGGTGTCCCTGGACAACACTTTGAGAACCACTGCTTTATGGCAGTCACATTATTACTTGTCTCTGCCCACCCTTCCCTGGTGGGGGCCGGGTCCTCCTTGTTGTAGCCCTAGTGCCTGGACCCTTGCTCTCCATGTAAAAGGTTCTCAGGTATCATCTGTTGAGTTCGTGCACTTAACTGCTAAGTTGGTTCAGAAAAAGACAGGCACTGGAGACTTACGCTGCGTATGTCCAAAACAATCGCATGTCTCCTGCCAATTTCACTGAGGCATTGAGTGTAATATGTTTTATATAATGTCATAAGAGAATAATTGTCATTTGGGGTTAAAGTTGAGATGAAAAACATGAATTGGGCCGGGCTCAGTGGCTCACTCCTATAATCCTAGCACTTGGGAGGCTGAGGCGGGTGGATTACTTGAGCTCAGGAGTTTGAGACCAGCCTGAGCCAGAGGGAGACCCAGTCTCTAAAAATAGCTGGGTGTTGTGGTAGGGGCCTGTAGTCCCAGCTACTCAGGAGGCTGAGGCAGGAGAATCACTTGAGCCCAAGAGTTTGAGGTTGTTGCGAGCTATGATGCCAAGGCACTCTACTGAGGGCGACAAAGTGAGACTGTCTCCAAAAAAAAAGAAAAGAAAAAAAAGAAAAGCATATGAATTAGTTTTTGTCATTGATTTTTTTTTTTTTTAAATTAAGATGTGTGTATATGGGATGATATGAATAAATGTAAACTAAACTATGAAATACTGTCTTACATTTGAAAAGTCTAGTTTTTTTCTGTTACTTCTGTTTGATGGGGGTAAAAATACCTTGTCTCTGTTTATTTGTCGTCAAGGAAGTAGTTTAGGAAAACAACAGAGAATATTTATTTGGGAAATGTTGTTCTGTAACAAATAGGAGATTCTAGCCTATCTTAAATGCTTGCCGGAAAAATTGACCACTTACTCAGTGTGGACTTGAAAAGTACATTTAAAGTAGCAGTGAAGCAGAAAAAAGGAAACAGCATGAGGCATGGCTTACTAATTATGTGTTGTGTGGTTTCCATGAAAGCCTTAATTAGAAAGAAAAGGAAAAGATGTGCTTATTATCACAACTACAACAAGTTCAGCATTTTATGTCATGTCATAGCAGCTCACCATGCTGTCTGACCGTCCTTTGAAAATCACAAAGTGCAAATACAGTAATTATGGCCCTACTAAAATTGGGGTTCTTAACTTCAGGCTTTATCTTAACCTGCTTTAGAGCATTCAGACTTTTTGCCATGATAGATAATAGGTATAGGACTTGAAACAAGTGGAAATTTTTGTTTTGTTTTTTAAGCAAAACTGACTTTGAATTTCAGACATAAATTTCCTATGATGTAAATTAGTGGCTTGCTTATGTGGCCTATGTCGGGCATCTAATGATGGAGCAATCCATGTATTTGATGTTTTTTGGTGACATTTTGAATAGAGGCAAATGAAAAAATGGCTCTGGCACTAAGCGTTTACTAAATAACTGTTTTATGGGACAAAGTGTGTGCGAGTGAAGTAAGTGGTTGGTGTCAGTGTTCCACTGCAGCTGGATGCCACTGCCCGTGTTAGAGAATGGGTTGTGCTGTGATTTCAACATGCCCCTTAGGGCGATTAGGTGGTAAAACTTTTACACTGTCCTTGTGAGGTTTTGGTGGGTGAGCAGGCTTCGCCTTTATCAAGGAAAAGGTCTTTTTATCTTTCTTTCTACTTGTAGAACATTTATTTATTCCTCCTTGGTACGAAGGATCAGGATAAGCCTATTGATTTGTATACAGTTGACCTTTGAACAACTTGAGGGTTGGGGAACTCATGGCTGTGCAGTCAAAAGTGCGTATATAACTTTGATTCCCCCATACTTAACTATTAAAAGCCTAGTATTGGCAGAAGGCCTTACCGATAGCATAAACGGTCTGTTAACGTATTTTGTATGTTATATGTACTATATACTGTATTCTTATAAAGTAAGCTAGAGAAAAGAAAATGTTAATAAGAAACTCTTAAGGAAGAAAAAATACATTTATAGTACTATACTGTGTTTTCAATACCACGAGTTTATGTCATCTGTAACAAGATGAATCATCTGGTGGGCATCTGTAGCTGCAGGCCTCAGTCTATATACATATCAGGTGATTCACCTTTTTCTCGTAATGCCATGACTTTGTTTCTTGGGAGCATTTCCAGCAGCATTAGTGATACTTCATATGGGATCCTTGGTGTTACCCAAGGTTCGTGGTATTGCCCTAAACATGAACCGTTCACACAGAGATGATTGACATCACATGGCAGTTTAAGCAAACTTTTGAGTTCACCAGTAGCAACAGGAGGTGCCTACAAAATTATTACAGTAGTACAGTATGTGCTACAGTTAATTTTATGATAGATAATATTCACAAAGTGAGTGTAAACTCATTTCCATAGGTGTATTTAAATTTTATATGCCCGATACCTTGGTTATTATGGGATGAAGTATTTTACTCCTTTTTTTCCTTTTAGCACAACATTCTGAAATTTTTCGGTCATTGCAATGATCTTGATCGGAAGATGAGAAAATGCTTGAAGAAAGAGGTAAGAATATTGTCAAAAGATGGAAATGTTGAACAATAGAACAGAACAATTTTGAATATTATATATATTACTGCCATTATGGAATTTTTCTCCAGATTTTAGATAACATTTACTTTACTATATGACTTCCTGTCTCAAACCAAAAGGAGAAGTGAAAGCCTCTCTTCTGGATATAGTTCTAGAAGTTTTTTTTTTGGCGTGCACACAGGTGATGAAAACAGCTTCCTTATTATAATCACCATAACTCGTCTGGATGAATTTTAAGTTTAGGAAACTGAATCTTTGGTTAGCAGAAAGATTTATTTCAATCAGCTGTTTGCTGATAAGCAGGTAACTAAAACTTTCTGGGCCCCAATTTCCATATAAATTGAGGAGGCTGGACTTAGGCTCTTTCCAGCTTTAGCATTTTGAATCTCTTTGTACTTATGCTTTGTATAAGCCATACAGATCCAGTTGGACTTGTTTGGGAAGACTGTCAGCTCCTGAACCTGGTTTTAGACCCAGCTGGACTTGGGCCACATGGCCAAAGTAAATAGTGCATTGTCATCTCCCGGTACTGCTAACCAAGCAGAGTACATTTTAAACATTTGAAAAGAAATTTAACTTAATTACTGTTTTTTTCAGTTTTTTTTTTTTTTTTTTGGATTTTGGCCAAGGCTGGGTTTAAACCCACCACCTCTGGCATATGGGACCAGCGCCCTACTCCTTGAGCCACAGGCGCCGCCCTTAATTACTGTTTTTAATCAAATGTTTTATATCTAGAACCTTTAAAAATAAATGATGACCAAAAATCTGCCTTCTAATTTTCATTTTCTATATCTTAGAACTTTTTTTTCTGTTAGTCTCAGACTAAAAAGATTTAAATATAATACTCGAAATTGTGTAGCATCTGTGTTTTCAATTTGTATGTTTTCCACTCTGGGGCTTTTTTTTTCCTTCCCATCTTGGAATCCCTTTTCAGTATGATGCTTACTCTTTGGAGAACTTTCTGCATAAAATTAACTGTAGTACATACTGTACTACTATAGTAAATTTGGGGTCACCTAGAATATTTCTTAAAGGTTGTCTGGCCTGACTTATATTTGAGGTTACTGGTCCAGGAGAGTGAAGGAACTCACAGTCACAAACCTCCACTACTTTCTGTCAGGGGTGGTGGGAGAGGTTCCAGCCATGTCCTTGGTTAGCTCTATGTCACTGTTCTTTGATTTCTGTGGCCTTTCTTTCCACGTATATGGCTCCTAAAAGGTTCTGATGTTCACCTGTTTGCCTATACTCAGTTTTTCAATTTGGATTTACTTTTACTCTTTTCCCCCTCTGTCCAGGGGAGAAATATTCATTCACTTTGAAAGTATATCTGTATTGGCATACGTATTATAAGCATAAGCATGTGAATATACATACAGGAACGCGTAGTAGTTGAGTTCCTCTGCTTTAAACATAAGGCAATCTTTTGTGGAAATCTAAGTGCTTTTTGTAAGTGCCAGGCTCTGTGTTTCCTGTTATTTGAAACCTGCTGTGGCTTCCCACTGAAAACCTTCTAGGTGAAAACTGCCTATAGATGCAGTGATTATAGGAACATAGGGTTTGGGGAGAATCCACTTTGATGACTGTTCATAATGAAAAAAATCCTGGGAAGATCAGCTGACTCCATGCTTCCATATGTGTTAATAGGGTACTGTGGTTGCCCAGAGCCAGTTAATCTTTTGTTAATTTCTGTAGGAATATAATGTGACAAGGTCATAAGGCCCACTGTAGTCCATGTCTGTCACCATCTCTAGAGCACTATATTCAATTGTTGTGGTTTTCTTTTTAAGTCAGGGGCATCAGTGTTAAAGTGCTTTATGAAATAAAAGTCATTTTGTAGGTAAGATATTAGAAGACAAAAGTCATGTTCTTTGGAATAGTTACAGAAACTAGCAGTGTTCAGCCTGAAAGTTATCTGTAAATTAGATGTTCAAATTACAGCAAGCAAGAATAAACAGGAGGCAATAGGAGAGTTTACAGGGAAGCACTTTTTGGTTCAAGGTAAAAATCTTTGGAACAAGTAGAACTGCCCAACAATTAAGCAGGTTACCTGTCAAGGCAGTGAGTTCTCCTAACTAGAAGGCTCAGCACAGGTTAGAGGACTTGCTAGACCATGAGCCCCTGGAGGACAGGGACAGAATTTGTCTATCTTAGATACTTAACTGAGTTCATATTTTGGGAGGAAATTGATGCAGCATATATTTTTGGGGCCTGTTGGGATGCTATGCTGTATTGAAAAAAATTGTACTGGATGTCCTCAAAGGTCACTGTTTCAGATCTCAGGGACATAGAAGACAAATTCAGATTTTGTTAGTAAAAACACTTTTTTTTTTTTTTTAGAGACAGAGTCTCATTTTGTTGCCCTAGGTAGAGTGCCGAGGCGTCACAGCTCATAGCAACCTCCAGCTCTTGGGCTTAGGTGATTCTCTTGCCTTGGCATAGTACAAACACTTTTATTTTGCAAATATTTCTAAGTATTTATAAACGGTGACATAATCTGCTGTCTCTTCTCTCTCCCTTCTTCCTTTTTTATCTAGTACGTGGGAAAGAGGGCCAAGAGCAGGGAGCATGGCGCTGCGCTGCGGAAGAGACTTTCTGATTCTCCAGACGGTTCTGAACAATAAGTTCTGTTTCCACTGGATACCTTGGCTGAGAGAAGACTCTTGGTTGAAAGCTGAAAGAATCCTATCTTACTTGTCTACAAAGTCCTTGAATGGAAAATGACCCACGAGAAACTGAACCATGGAGAAATATGAAAATGCTGGATTCTGAGTATTTGTTGGGCAGAGCCTTTTGTACCATCTCTCCTGGGCCAACAAACTTGACTTCTACTGCGTTCCTTCCCTTTGTTTACAACCAGTTAACATTTGAGTAGCTTATCTCCCGGAATAAAATTATTTAAGTAGTTTATTTCTCCTGTCTTTTAGGCTCTTCTGCAGTTAGGGCAAAACAGTGCCATTAGGCTTTCCTTTCTGACATTGTGATGATTCTAAAGGTTATACATTGAAGATACAAGCTAGGGCAAAAAGGGTTCTAGGGAAGTCCCAGGAGTATTAATTAACTATATGATAATTTTTTTTTTTTTGAGACAGAGTCTCACTTTGTCACCCTGGGTAGAGTGCCGTGGCGTCACAGCTCACAGCAACCTCAAACTATTGGGCTTAAGTGATTCTCTTGCCTCAGCATCTCAAGTAGCTGGGACTACAGGCACCTGCCACAACGCCCAGCTGTTTTTTTGTTGTAGTTGTTATTGTTTAGGCCTGGGCCATGTCGAGCCACCAGCCCTGGTGTATGTGACCGGCTCCCACTGAGCTTTGGGCACTGAGCAATGTTACTGTTTTTAAAGATTGATATTCGGAAAGATTAAATATTTAGTATTGATAAAATTGCATCTGGTTGTGATGTAAGTCTTGGCAGACTTTGCTTCCCCATGTGGTTGAATGTGCCTGCTGTAGATGCCAGGTAACTCCTGGGCATTAACCTTGAGCCAGGGTGTCTCCTCTGTGAGTGGCTCTGGTTCCCACGCTCATTGACAGTCGTCATTTCACCATTGTTCCCTCTGCCAGGTGTTTCTCAGGCCTGTGGCAATGTAATTCAGCAACTTGCAGCCACAGCCACAGCAGGGTTTGGTCGTCTTGTCAGGTAGGTGTGAAGGAGCAGACTGAGCTGTGAGCTCGTTCCAGTGGAATTGTGTATATAACACATCCAGACGAGGCTCTCTTGGTGCCTGTGTTTAGTAAGTAGATTCCCCTTCACAGGAGGTGTTCCAAAAGGGGGGCATTTACACTTAGCAAGGTGATTACAGAGAGTAACACAGTCAGTGAAGGATGGGGAAGAACCAGGATTAATTCTGAGGTCCCCTACTAGACAGATTGTGTGAATATTTTAGTTTCCTGAGTGTCAGGTAGTACACTCAGATATAGAAATCAGACATTTTGCCTTTAGAATCTTGCAGTAAACTGACAAGTTGATTATTAGTTAATGCTAATCATGAAAGTGCCGTGATTCGGTAGGCATCCTAGAAAACACAGGAAGGGCATCTGTGTCTGGTCTTTAAGTGACCCTTGAGAAATGAGTGTAAATGGGATACATTCTAGGGAACTTTTCTTTCTTTCTTTTTTTTTGAGACACAATCTCACTTTGTTGCCCTTGGTAGAGTGCCCTGGTGTCATAGCTCACAGCAACCTCAAACTCTTGGGCTTAAGAAATTCTCTTGTCTCAGGCTCCTGAATAGCTGGGACTACAGGCGCCCACCACAACGCTGTGGTATTTTTAGAGATGGGGTCTTGCTGTTGGGCAGGCTGGTCTGGAACTCATGAGTTCAGGCAATCCCCCCACCTGGGCCTCCCAGAGTACTAGGATTATAGGTGTGAGCCACCGTGCCCGGCCTCTAGGGAACTTCTTAAGTCATTTAGCATGACCAGAATTGGGAGCTGTAGTGGAGGAAAATCACAAGCAGCTTTGAAATCTGGGAGTTTTTTCTTCAGTGCTGTGGTGGCCAGTTGCAGATTTTAATACACCAAGTAGGATTTTGGGTGGGGGATTAGTTGAGGAGTGATATATTTCAATTTTTACTTTAGTAAGATTTTTCTGGTATAGTTAGGGGGATTAATTGGAAGAGAAGGAATATTACACCCAGGGAGACCAATTAGAGTTTTGTCCTAATTTAAGTTAGAATTAAGGGCCTGGATTAAAGATGTGGCTTGGGCAGAGGATCAGCATGACTTACCAGGTGAAGGATTTAGGGAAGCATCTAGGGTCTCTCTCAGGCAGTCAGTGCCTGCATGCTGACAGCACCCTTCCTTGAGGGTGAGAGTGGCCTGGAGAAATTGGTGTTGGGGTGATGGAGATGGCTAATGGGATGTTGCTGGGCATTCAGGTCTGGACCTCGTTGGAGTTGCCTAGACTGAAGCAGAACTGGGAGAAGTCAGCAGAGAGGTGGGAGCCAAGGCCCAGTATGCCAGTGTTAGCTGACTGTGAGAGTTGTTTTATAGGGCAAAATGAAACTTGGGATATGGCTTAAGTTTTAAAAAATCAGATAAGTATTATATGAATATGTTTTTATGGGCTATTCAGACAACTTACAGGTTTTATAGAGTAAAAGTTTGGCATTGTCCATACTCCAGCATCACTTGACTCCCCATAAGTATGTATGGTTGACAGTTGGGTAGGTCGTCTGTGCATTTAAGTATTTAGGGACAGAAGGAGGACGCCCACATGTGGGAGGAGAGCAGACACACAGCAGAAGGCAGACCTTAGAGCAGCGGTTCTCCCACATAAACTATTAAAGAGCCGCAGCATTAGGAAGGTGGAGAACCACTGCCTTAGAGGATGGTGTCATAGACTGCCAGGGTGGTTGGTTTTGGAGGAGGACGTGTCACTGGATTCCTCAGCTGTTTGTCATCTGAGAGGCATCTGAGTGAGGAGGGAATGGAACGGAAGGGTATCTGCACATTTGAAAATGCTTGTCTGGTAGGGAAGGATGGGGTAAGCTCAAGGGGGGCTTCTAAATTCTAAAAAGGCAGTGGGACCTTGGGAATGGGTGTATGTTGAAAATGCCAGAAAAGGAAGGATTAATTTACGGAGTGATGTTGATGAGATTCAGAACCCATGCTGACCATGATTTATTTTACTCAGAAAACAGATAGGAAACTGGAAACTCAAAGCATTGTGGAAAATGTGAAGTATTCCTTTCAGAGAGTAGTAACTCTATATTTGTGCAGAATGCAATGCTGGTTCTTCTATAAAGAATTAAGAGCACAAGCTCTGTTTCTGCTCTCTAAGGACTAAAATCTCAGACACAACACAGCCACCCATGCCAGTGATAACTTGGTGAATGTTTATTAACTAGATAGACTCTTTAAAAAAAAGGCAGTGCTTGGCGGCGCCTGTGGCTCAGTGAGCAGGGCGCCGGCCCCATATACCGAGGGTGGCGGGTTCAAACCCAACCCCGGCCAAACTGCAACAAAAAAATAGCCGGGCGTTGTGGTGGGCGCCTGTAGTCCCAGCTACTTGGGAGGCTGAGGCAGGAGAATCGCCTAGGCCCAGGAGTTGGAGGTTGCTGTGAGCTGTGTGATGCCACGACACTCTACCAAGGGCGATAAAGTGAAACTCTGTCTCTACAAAAAAAAAAAAAAAAAAAGGCAGTGCTTATGGCATTTGCCATTTTCTGTGCTGTAAATACTCCCATTTCAGAATACCAACCTGATGTCACTGGAGGTGGGGTCTGGAAGAGAGGCACCAGCTGACTCTGGCCAACCACATCCCCAATTCTCCTTGGAGGGAACTGCAATGTCAAATTACTAGATTTCCCACCTCCAGCATGTTGGTGGCTTGGAAGTACCTGCACCCTATGCTGTGCACTGTTGTGACTTCTGTGACAGAGCAGCTGAAGCTCCTGGTGCATGTCATTTTGTAGAAGAGCAAATAACCATATACCAGGTGGATTTAGGAGGAAATGTGACCTGCCTGCTCTGGGAAGGTTGGATTTGTGCCCCAGGAGCTCAGATGACTCTTGCCTTTAAGACCATATGTTTCATAATCTGGTGACCTTGATAACCATCTCAAAGATAGCACCTTTAAAACTGTCTTTCAGTTGTTACCTGGCTATTGACAGGGTGCTCAGCCCCCCTGGATTTCAAGTGTTGTTTTTTAAGTTTTAGAAATAAAGTCTTAACTCTGTCACCTACACTGAAGTGATCATAGCTTTTGTAACCTTAAACTCTTAGCCTCGGCCTTGAGCAGTTTTCCACCTTCTACCCTGTTTCCCCGAAAATAAGACATCCTCCGAAAATAAGACCTACTTACAGGAAAGATAAGACGTCCCCTGAAAATAAGACCTAGTGCATTTTGGGGAGCACACCTTAAAATAAGACGCTGTCTTATTTTTTGGGAAACAGGGTAAGTAGCTGGAACACAGGTGCATGCCGTTTATACCTGGTCAATTTTTGTCGTTTTTTAGAGACGCGGTCTCACCATGTTACCTAGGCTGTCTTGAATACCTGGCCTCACGTGATCTTCCTGCTTCTCTGCCTCTCAAAGTGCTAGGATTATAGACATGAGGTGCCATGCTCTTATTTTTAAATTGAGGTTCCTGGGCAATATAGCAAGACCACATATTGAAAAAAAAAAAATAGAAAAATTAGCTAGGTGTGGTGGTGCATACCTGTAGCTCCAGCTGCTCAGGTGGTTGGTCTAGGAGGATCACTTGAGCCCAGGAGTTTAAGGTTGCAGTGAGTTAGGATGGTGCCACTGCACTTCAGCCTGGGTGACAGACCCCATTTCAAAAAAAGAAGTGAGGTTGCTGGACTAGGTGGCTTGTTTACCACTGAATCCGTAGTACTTCAGGCCTAAGCACCAAATACTTGTAGGAGGTAATGTTCTTTTGCCATAAAAAATCTGTGACTTTGAGAGCAATTTGGCCTGGGTTTTGTTGCTCTGTGGTGCTTTCCTTCCCATCTAGGCCACAGCGTCCTGTCCCACATCTCGTGTGGCTGCTGGGAGCCGCCTGCACTAATAGGAGCTTATCAGGGCCCTTCAGGAGTGTTGAGATTGGGCGGATGGTCTCAACGTCCTGTTCAGGATTGTCCTTCCTCGTCCAAGCTGACCTCTATCCTGGTACCCTCCGTACTACCAGGGAAGCCCCCTCAACCCCCTGCTCCTAACACATTCCAGCTGTTCCTGTTCCCCAGAGAATAAAAGCACACGCTCAGTGTGAGCCTGATCTAGAGAAATGTGTCTGACACAAAGCAAGGGCCCTCTCAGTGTTACTCTAAGAAGTGCACCCAAACTGGGGTAGAGGGAAAACTTCCCCTGCACTTTGGTAGAGTGGCCCAAATCACTTGGACTGGTCGTATTTGGGCAGGGCACCAGCTAATGGGGTAGGGGCCAAAGGGTGAAGGGCTTGGTATGAGGCAGAAGGAAGGGCCAGGCCCCCAGGACTCATCCCAGCCTGGCCCTATTCCCTACATTCTGCATTTTCCACACAGGGAGCTAGTACCAGGGGTGGCTGTATCTTCTCTTTTTTTTTTTTGAGATAGAATCTTACTCTAACCCTTAGCACAGCAACCTCAAACTCTTGGGCTCAGGTGATCCTCTTGCCTCAGCCTCCCAAGTAGCTAGACCTACAGGTACCCACCACAAACAGCTATATTTAGAGACAGGGTCTTCTTGCTCAGGCTGGTCTCAAATTCCTGAGCTGCTTTGGCCTCCCAGAGTGCTGAGATTATAGGCCTGAGCCACTGTGTCTGGCCTGGCTGTACCACCTTTGGCTACACCATCCCTGGTTACATCTCATTTGTCCAGTCTGACTTCCCCCAGCCTATAGGGGATTTTCCAGTCTGACTTCCCCCAGCCTATAGACCTGCCTGGTGGGCATACAGGATATAATTTTGTGCTCCCCCCACCCCCCAAAAAAACCATAGTTCCAGAAACCTGCCCTTTCCACCACACCCTGCTATTGAAATTGGCTCCCTTTAAATAATATTATATGCAGGATCCAAGTGTGCCAGGTATCTGGACTCTACCTTATTCCACATGTCACCAAGTAGGTAGGGACATAGATCTCAGAGTTTCCCTCTCAGGGGCAAGCATACTTCCTCCTGAAGATTCCCAAGAATTTAAGAAATTTTCTACTTGTAGTAGAGGCTAGAAGAAGATTGGGGTGGGGAGAGGCAGAGGACCTTGGTCTTCTTGCCTTTATCAGGCCCCTGGGACTGCTGGGTGCTGGCAAGATGGGCGAGGTGCAGTGTGGGCTCATGTCAGGAAGGACCCTCTTGGCTTTCTGAGGGTAATGGGAGGCCCTGTGAGGTCTGTGCAGGATGCAGAGTGAAGGAAGAGATTTTCTTCACCCATAGTCGACTGCTAGTCCCTTTGGGTCATAAGGAACTATCTCTTGAAGAGCTCAGGCCAAGGTTTTCCTGAGCAATCTAATTTTGCAGAACACTGTGAGCCTTGATGCTCTGGTCACAAGGAATTTATTAATGCGTTATTGCAAGAAGCTCTACACAATTTTACTTAAGAGTGAGATTGGAAAGTTGAGTTATTTCTGACCTTCAATAAATGGAGTTTAAAATCAGGTTAATCTCCCCGGAGTTTTTAGCTCAAAGCACAGAGTTAGTTTTCCCGAGAAAGACCTTGAGCTGAATTATGCTATTGACCTGCCTGGTGGGCATACAGGATATAATTTTGTGCTCCCCCCACCCCCCAGAAAAACCATAGTTCCAGAAACCTGCCCTTTCCACCACACCCTGCTATTGAAATTGGCTCCCTTTAAATAATATTATATGCAGGATCCAAGTGTGCCAGGTATCTGGACTCTACCTTATTCCACAGGTCACCAAGTAGGTAGGGACATAGCAGAGAGTGGTGATGAAAAGCAAAAGGTTCCTCCTCCCTCTAGTATTACAGATGGAGCAGGTGGCCTGGGCTGGAGGCCTGTGGGGCTGTTTCCACCCTCCAAGCTCAAGTGTGATCTCACTGGCAGCTGGTCACGTGGGAAGACAGACAGAAAACAAGGCTGCTGGTGGAGGGGAGAGCAGAGAGCAAGGTGGCTGAGTTCCACTCGCTGAGAATAAAACTGGCCTCATGGGAACCACTTCTGAAGCTAGGACGAGAGACAAGAACCCACATAATGCCAGGGACCTTTTTGTGCTAGTATTGCTGTTTTTAAAAACAAAGTGTTTCAAGCTTAGTGAAAAGTATACAGACTGTTGGGCACATTCACGCGTTGCTCTCTGGCTTTGTTAATAATACAGTACCCTGCTTGTTTAAGTTTTTTTTTTTTATTTTTTTAAGAAATACTACATTACAAAAGTGGGTGAAGCCTCCTGTGTTTCTCACCCCAAGCTCGTTCCCCTTCTTCCTTTACTCTGACTTTGACATATTTCATCCCTACATGATTTCATACTTCTAACGTATAGGTCAGTACCCATGGCAATATTTTACATACATGTCTAGACACTTAGAAGGCATTGCGATATGTGTAATCTTTGGCAGCTTCCCTCCCCCCCATAAAACGTGTTAATAAGTGAAGATCTTGTTTATTCATTTTGACAGCTGTGTAGCATTCCGTTGTGTGCCTCTATGTGCACATACCAGAGTTCGTGTATTTTCCTATTGATGGTCATTTAGATATCCAGGTTTGGTATTATAAATCGAATCCACGAATGTTCCTACATGTCTTTTTGTGAATCTTAGTGTCTCTTAGGTATAAACTCAGGATTTAATTGTTGGGCTGGAAGCTCTGCATCTTCAAACTCACTAGAAGTTGCTAGATTACATTTTAAATGGTTTTAGGCTATTCATTAATACTTCTTAGTGACATTAAGTTTTTCTGATGATAAATATAGTATATCTCTCAACTTATTCAGGTATTTTATTTTTTTAAATAAGATTTTATGATTTTAAAATAGTCAACTTAAGCTTTTTTTTTTTTTTGAGGCAGTCTCACTCTGTCACCCTGGGTAAAGTGCCATGGCATCACAGCAACCTCAAACTCTAAAGCTCAAGTGATCCTCTTGCCTCAGTTTCCCAAGTAGCTGGGACTACAGTCCTCCACTATGCCCCACTAGTTTTTCTATTTTTGGTAGAGATGGGGTCTCACTCTTGGTCAGGCTGGTCTCGAACACCTGAGCTCAAGCAATCCACCTGCCTCAGCCTCCCAGAGTGCCAGGATTACAGATGCGAGCCACCATGCCCAGCCTGATCTTATGCATGTTTTGCTAGATTTGTCCCTAACTGGTATTTTTAAAATCACTTACTCTTCATTTTTTATTACTGATATATAGGAGTGTGATTAATTTCTGTATTTTGATCTTATGTCCAGGAAGCTTACTGAACTATTAATTCTGATCGTCTTCATGGTAGATTATCTTAGATTTTTCTATGTAGACAATTACCCATTTTTTATTATTAATAGTTGTGAATTACAGTAGAACCTCTATAAGTTGACCTCCCAGAGGACTGTAACAAACTGGTCAACATACAGAGGTGGTCAACATGAGGATTAGGCCGGTCTATGAAAATTAAGTAACCTAAGGTGGTGGTCTTTGTAGGGGGGTGGTCAACTATGGAGGTTCTACTGTATTTCTTCCCTTCCAATTCTTTCTTTTTAAAAAATTGTACTTAGAACATTCAGTATAACATTTAATGGATGCATCAGAGTTACCTTGTTACTGATACTAACTCCCAACATTTCACTGTTAAGATGATAGCAGGCTTGCAGTGAGTGTTTGAAAGCTACTCAGACCCATAAATGAAGTTCCTTTTCTTGGTAGATACTGTAGATAGATTTGCTCAGCCTCGATCCACTTCCTTCTGGTGTTTCTTCCCATACTGCTGAAGCTGGAAAGCTAAATACTACATTTTGTCAGATATCTTTACAGTTGGGATTCCAGATATGAATTAATATCTGTTAATCAGTGAGATGTGAATTTGGAATGGACTTAAGTTGAGGGTGAGGCAGGGCAAGAAGCATTTATTTTGCTGGTATGGATCATAGTGGAGGTGGGGCGGGTGTTACAGACCCAGCAGCTGTGGCCAGGTAGCTTTTCCCCGACTCCCCTTTCTGCCAGTCAGCTTCCTTATTGCAGTGTGGCTTTGGGAATTGCTCCTGGTCTCCCCATCCCTCTCAGTGGTTAGGTAAGTTATTTAATACCCAGTAGTAAATACCTTTCTGCCCTCGTTTACTGCACTCTGACTTTAACATTCATGAAATAAAGTGAAGTACATGTTGAGCTCTTACCCCGGTCTTGTGTTCAAACGTCTCCGGTCATTTCGGTTGGCTGAGGCTCATTCTCCAGTAGACTTCTCGGGAGGATCTCATGGGAACAGTATTCCCTAGGTTTTTGTATGTTGGTAAGTTTATGTCCTTACGGTTTATGAACTTACAGGAGGAGTCTTGAGTGAGGTTGTTTTTCTCACATCATAGAGCTCCCTGTAGTTAGCTAGCAGGTAGTTTTTTTCCTCTTTTTTTTTTTAAGACTCTTCTGTTTTTTTAATAACTTTTTATTTCAGATTAATGTTAGGGTACAAATGGTTTAGATCACAGTGTTTGTGTTTGTTGGGTAGAGTTCCTCTTGTAGTTGTGTCCAGCACCCAAGACGTGTCCCGGATACCCATATGTTGTGCCCATTAGGTAGGAGCACACCAGTCCTCCTCCCTCCCCCACCTTGAATTACATTGAGTTTTACTCTTGTGTGGGCATTTACTACTGGCTTCATACTAGCATTGAGTACATTGGATATTTAGCTAGCAGATAATTTATCAACATGTCCGTGGTACGTAGGATCGAGATTATTGTTGGACCGACAGCTCTCTGGGTAGACACGGTATCTTTCTTGTTCATTGTTGTATCTGCAGCTCTCAGAATAGTGGCTGACACATAGTTGGTGCTCAGTAAATGTTTTTGGACTGGTTGAATTAAAATTTAATGAATAAATGAAGGTTAAGTTAATTAGTCTAAAGGACTTTAAAATGTGTTTTCTCTTGGTTCTTTTTTCTTTCTTTCTTTTTTTTTTTTTTGAGACAGAGTTTTACTTTATCACCCTCGGGAGAGTGCCGTGGTGTCTTAGCTCACAGCAACCTCATACTTTAGGGCTCAGGCGATTCTCTTGCCTCAGCCTCCCAAGTACCTGGGACTACAGGTGCCCACCACGTAGCCCTGCTATTTTTAGAGATGAGGTTTCACTCTGGCTCAGGCTGGTCTCAAACTTCTGAGCTCAGGCAGTCCATCTGCCTTGGCCTCCCAGGGTGCTAGGTGCGAGCCACTGAGTCTGGCCCTAAAATGTGTTTTTTCTTTTTCGGTAGATTAGATTACTAGGTACATTGTTGGACATTTTCGATTGAAATAAGAAGGGCTTTATACATCTGCCATTAGGGTGCACTAGTTGGGTACACAACATTTATGCAAAGTTATGCCATGGAGGTATAAAAAGGAGTAAAGGTTTTGTGTGTGAGTCCATGTGTGCGTGGGGGTGTGTGTGACTATACAGTGATATCGGTATCTATGAAGAAGAAAGATATTTCTAAAACTTAAAAAACAAACCAAAACAAATAACTCTAAATATGTATCAAGTTAGTAATGTAACTACCAAGAGAAAAGAATTATGTCCAGGTGTTATTTAAAGTATAATATTTTGACTCTACAACCTTAAAAGGAGATATATCCTAAAGATAAAAAAATGAAAAGAAATGTAAGACTATTGATAGTAACAAAAATAATATTGTTAATTTGAAATTAACAACTGAAGAGCAAAGCAAGATACAATAATAAAATCCAAGTCAAAGTGCTGTAAAATTAAATTTGAATTGGAAATGTTCCTTGAAATTCATGATTTATTTTTCTCTTTCTTAAAAAAAGAGTATTGCCTAATTTAATCATCTAAAAACACCTTTGAATTGGTGACAATTCAGTAGCAATTAGTGCTCTTAGCCTTCTGATCATTATTTCTAAGTACTGTTTTCCACTTAAAACCAGGTCTATTTGGAGAAATGATTGATTCCAGCTTTGGGACAGGAAATGTCACAGTGAGCCTGGGTTGTCTGTACCAGGAAGCAGGGAAACTGTCAAAGATTACTGCCGGCCCATGAGTGAGACACAGGAGCAGACTTTAAGGAGCTCCCACTGCCCGATGCTGGGACAATGTAAGAATTAAAAAGCAGGGTGATTGCAATCAATTTATATACGTTGTATACATATGTATTATATATACATTGACCATATAAATATGCGTGCCTTCATAAAAATACTTCTAAGGGCCTTGTCATCTGAATGTTACCACAGTATCCAATTCATTGCTCTGAAAGAGACAAGTATATATCCTGACTTTCCTGTATAAACTATTTAAAATAAGTGGTTGACAGAGGGACAGTTCTTTGTAACCTTTTTTTCTTGTGATACAATTCACATACCACAAAACTCACCCATTTGATTTTTTTATTATATTCACAAAGTTGTGCAAATATCACCACAACCTAAGTAGAGAATATTTTCATTACTTCCCTCCAAAGAAGCCCTGCACCCATTAGCAGTCACCCCTGATTGTTCGCCACCTCCGCAGTCCTAGCAACCACTTATCTGTTGTCTGTCTCTATGGATTTGCCTATTCTGAACATTTTATATAGATGGACATGTACAATTTGCGATCTTTTGTTATTGACTTCTTTCACCACGCATGTTTTCAAGGTTCAACCACTGTGCAGACGTATCAGCCTTCATTCTTTTTTGTGGCTGAGTAATAGGAGAAGTTCTTTCCTCAGGAATTCCAGCTGGTAACAGAATAGAGTTATAGCGCACCGTTCTGCAGCCCCTAATACAAAAATGGTCAGTGACGTTTAAGAGGATCAGCAGCTTCTGAAACCAGTAGGTAGAAGAGAAAGGTTGATGGGGAAGTATAAAATGAGTGAATCCGACCCATGAGCCCTGGACACAGTGATCAGTCTTAAAATACTTTTATCATTAAAAGTGAAACTACCACCTATTGTATGCCTCCTTTTAAAAATGTAATATGAGATACCTATCATATTTTCCTGAATCTAATCAAGCCTCTAGAATGTAACTTCCAATTTACGGGAATCTGGAGGGGGAAGGTGGCTCCCACCTTTAATCCTAGCACTCTGGGAGGCCGAGGCAGATGGATTGCTTGAACTTAGGAGTTTGAGGCCAGCCTGAGTAAGAGCCAGTCTTCATCTCTAAAACTAGCCTAGCATTGTGGCAGGTCCCTGAATCCCAGCGCCTCGGGAGGCTGAGGCAAGAGAATCTCCTGAGTTTGAGGTTGCTGGCAGCTATGATGCTGAGGCACTCTACTGAGGGTGACATAGTGAGACTGTGTCTGAAAAAACAAAGCAATTTACAGGCATTTGAGGGCTAGAGGAACAAGTTACAGAGCCACTGCAGAGATTCAACATGTATGATATTCTATAGGACAAATGACCCCAATAACTTTAATAAGTGGCACAAGACAGAAGAGGAGGAGGAAGTGCTTTAGATCAAGGGACTTAAACAACTGAATGTGACATTCGGATATTTTTGGATTCTGATGATTAACAACTGAAAAAAGACAGTTGGAGAAATTTGAGTATGACTGGGTTGTGGACTGAGGTGAAGAATTTACTGTAATTTTATTAAGTGTGATAATGGCATTGTGATTATGATTCAAAGAATGTCCTTATCAGTCAACAGTGCCTTGAAGTATTTACAGGGGAAATGATAGATGTGTGGCATTTGTTTTAAAATACCAGCAAACAAAGTGGATGTAGGGTGATTAAATAAAGCAAGGCTGACCATGAGTTGGTAACTGTTGACACTGGATAACAGATTTGTTAGTCTGTATTATACTTCTGTCTTCTTTAATGACTGCTTGAAAACTCTCATAATAATTTTTTTCTAAAGAGTCCTGGATTCCTAGAGTCAAGAAGCAGTTTCATCTACAAATACAACTTGTCAGAATATGTATTTTTCTGAGAAAAAGACACAGAACTGCTGGTTTTTCTTTTGTGGAATGCTTAAGATTTATTTTGGTCTTTTTGATTCTGAAGAGTTCTAGGTTTTTCTGCTAAATACAAAGGGGAGCCTTTCAAGAAAAGATAAATGTTGGCAATGGAAATGCCGGGAGTGGAACAGGAATATAGTCAAAATATGAAATATGTATGTCCACGTGGGAACTTACTCATATTGATTTTGAAGGCTTTTTCTCCCCAGGGCTTCATTTTCTGCGACAAATTTCTGTGACTCTAAACTGTCTATTTTAGTATTTCTTCTCTTCTCATTTCTTTCTTTCTTTTTTTGTTTTGTAGAGACAGAGTTTCACTTTACCGCCCTCGGTAGAGTGCCATGATGTCACAGGACTCATAGCAACCTCCAGCTCTTGGGCTTCTGCGATTCTCCTGCCTCAGGCTCCCGAGCAGCTGGGACTGCAGGTGCCCGCCACAACGCCCGGCTATTTTTTGGTTGCAGTTCGGCTGGGGCTGGGTTTGAACCCGCCACCCTTGGCATATGGGGCCGGCGCCCTACTCACTGAGCCACAGATGCCACCCTCTTTCTTTCTTTTTTTTTTTTGAGACAGTCTCACTATGTCGCTCTCGGTAGACTACCATGGCATCACAGCTCACAGCAACCTTAAACTCTTGGGCTTAAGCAATTCTCTTGCCTCAGTCTCCCAAGTAGCTGGGACTACAGGCACCCACACAATGCCCCGCTGTTTTTTTTGTTGCAGTTGTCATTGTTATTTAGCTGGCCCGGGCTGGGTTCTAACCCGCCAGCCTCAGTGTATGTGGCTGGCGCTGTAACCACTATGCTATAGGCGCCAGTCCTATTTTAGTATTTCTTAAGGTGCAGGATTACAGCCATGGTTAGAAGTTTGGAATCAGACCCATGTTCAGATCCCGTGTCTGTCACCTAAGAGCCATGGTGATGGAGGGTAAATTTCCTTAAACTCTTGGAACTTTAGTTTCTTTAGCTGTGCAATGGGAATAATTATAGAATTTACTTTATAGAGTTGTAGTGAAGTTTAAATTATCACATTGCACGTTGGGCAGGGCTTAAATTATCATGTGCTTGGAATACTGTGAGAGCCTGTGGAATCCTAGCTGGTGTATATGAGAAAACTGAAAATGTAAGCACATGGCTACCTTTGTCTGCCTTGGAAGCTACATAACCTCCTGTTTCAGCATAAGGAAACACTCTCTGAAATGAATTTGTGCAAAATTCCTTTATTTCTGGAGTTGACTGTCCAGAAGTGCAATCGCAAATACGTGTCTCATTTCCCTTTGTACTTGATCGGTACAGTCATTTATTCATCTATTTTGTGACATCTTTGATTTCTTTCACAATGTTTCATAGTTTTCAGTATATAGATCTTGCCCTTCCTTGGTTAAATTTACTCCTAAGTATTTTATATCTTTTTTTGATGCTATTGTAAATGGGATTCTTTTCTTAATTCCTATTTTATCCTTCCTTAGTTTTACAGCTGACCCTTTTAAAACAAAATTCCACAATATTACAGGGGTACAAATGTTTTGGTTACATGAATTGCTTTTGTACAATTTGGTTTTCTTTTTTTTAACTTCAAATTAATGCGAGGGTACCAGTTTTTAGGTTACGTTGTTCTCACTTCCAGAGTACGTTCCAGTTGTAAAAGAGCTCCTCACCCAGGGGGTGAGTTACTCACCCTCACAATGTGCATATTAGGTGAGATCTGCCTCATGCCCACCTTCCTCCTTCTGCCAGTCCTTCACCCTCCCCCTTCCTTCTCCCACCTCCCTTTACCCCCATACGAGGCTATATTTGTGTTTTATTGTTCAGATGAGCATGTAATTGTTTATATATTGGTTTCATATTAGTATGGAGTACATGGGATATTAATTTTTCCATTCTTGCACTACTTTATTAAGAATGTATTTCAACTCCATCCATAAAAGATGTAAAATCTCCATCTTTTTAATGGGTGAATAGTATTCCAGGGTATACATGTACCACAGTTTGTTGATCCATTTATGGGTCGATAGGCACTTAGGTTGCTTCCATGACTTGGCAATTATGAATTGAGCCGCAATAAACATTCTGGTGCAAATGTCTTTGTGGTACAATGATTTTTGTTCTTCTAGGTAGATACCTAATAATTGGGATTGCAGGATCATATGGAAGGTCTACTTTTAGATCTTTGAGGATTCTCCATACTTCTCTCCAAAAAGGCTTAATGTGGAGGCATCATGTTGCCAGTTTTCAGGTTATACTAGAAGTCTATAGTGATCAAAACAGCATGGTACTGGCACAAAAATAGAGACGTAGATCTCTGGAATAGGATAGAGAATCTAGAGATGAACCCAGCCACATACTGTCATTTGATCTTCGATAAGCCTAACAAAAACATGCACTGGGGAAAAGAATCCTTATTTAACAAATGGTGCTGGGAGAACTGGTTATCCACATGTAAGACTGGAATTAGACTCATGCCTGTCACCATTGACAAAAATCCATTCTCCCTGACTAAAAGATTTAAATTTAAGACAGAAAACAATAAAAATTCTTAAAAGAGTGTGGAGAAAACACTTGAAGATATTGGCCTGGGGAAAAAATTTATGAAGAAGACCCCCCTGGCAATTGCAGCAACAACATAAATAAATAACTGGGATTTGATCATGCTTTTGTATAATTTGAATCAAAGTTTTAAGTGCTCGTCACCTGGATAGTGTGCATTATACCTGTTGTTAGCATATGGGAACACCACTGATTTTTGTAAGTTGATTTGTATCCTGCCACGTTACTAAATCAATTCTAGCAGTTTTTCAGTAGAGTCTTCAGGATTTTCTCTATATAAGGTGTTCACAAATAGTGACCATTTCACTTCATCATGAAAGGATGTTGAATTTTGCAAACTGCCTTTCTCCTCTATTAAGATGATCTTTTTTTTTTAGAACAGATGCTGACAGAATCATCGGGTCCCCCCCCCTCCCCGCTTCATTCTGTTAATATGGCGAATCACGTTTATTGATTCAGGTTGAATCAATAAATGGTTGAACCAACCTTGCATCCCAGGGATAAATTCTACTTTCATGGTGAATGATCCTTTTAATGTACTGTTGAATGAACACGGTTTGTTAGTATTTTGGTGAAGATTTCGCTATGTTCATCAGTGATATTTGCCTGTGGTTTTTCTTATAGTATGTTTCTTAGGATTTGGTATCAGAGTGATGCTGACCTTGTAAAACGAGTTGGGAAGTATTCCCTCGTCTTCAATTTTTTGGAAAAGTTTGAGAAGGATTAGTATTAGTTCTTCTCTAAATGTTTGGTAGAATTCAGCCATAAAGCTGTCTGGTACTGGGCTTTTCTTTGATGGGAGACTCTTAATTATTGATTCAATCTCCTTACTCATTATTGATCTGTTCAGATTTCTAGTTTTTCCTTGTTCAGTCTTAGTAGGTCATGTGTTTCTAGGAATTCTTCATTTTGTCCTAGGTTGTCCAATTTAGTTCATACTAGTCCTTATGATCTTTTGTATTTATGTTGTGTTATCAGTTGTAAAGGCTCCTCTTTTGTTTCTGATTTTTCTTATTTGAGTCTTCTTTTTATTTCTTAGCCTAGGGTTTGCCAATTTTTTTTTATCTTTTCAAGAAAACCAAATCTTAGTTTCATTACTCTTTTCTATTGTTTTGTAGACTATATTTTATTTACTTCTGTTCTGGTCTTTGTTCTTTCCTTCTTTCTGCTAACATTGAGCTTAGGTGGTTCTTCTTTTTCTGATACCTTGAGATGTAATGACTCTTTGAGATCTTTCTCTCTCTCTTTTTTTTTTTTTTTTTTTGCGTAGGTGTTTATTGGTATAAAATTTCCTCTTAGAACCACTTTTGTTGCATCCTGTAAGTTTAGGTATGTTGTTTTCCATTTTTGTTTGTCTCAATATTCTTTTTTTGAGACGAAGTCTCAGTTTGTCATCCTTAGTAGAGTGCTATAGCGTCATAGCTCACAGGAACCTGAGACTCTGGAGCTCAAGCGATCCTTTTGCCTCAGACTCCTGAGTAGCTGGGACTACAGCCACCTGCTACAACGCCCGGCTAGATTTAGAGAGAGGATCTCACTCTTGCTCAGGATTGTCTTGAACTCATGAGCTCAAGCAATCCACCCGTCTCAGTCTCCCAAAGTGCTGGGATTACAGGCGTGAGCCACTGTACCAGGACTTTTCTTTTTAATTTTGAGACAGAGTCTTACTCTGTTGCTCCAGGCTTGAGTACAGTACCATGGCATCAGCCTAGTTCACAGCAATCTCTTAACTCTTGGCCTGAGATCCTCCCACCTCCGCATCCCAAAGTTCTAGGATTACAGGCGTGAACCAACACACCCAGCCTAGTAATATTTATTAATATAATGTATTTGCTTTTGATCAAATTCTGTGGGCATGTCATTGGATGTGCAGAAATTGCTGTCCATTCACCTGGCTCTCCAGGGGAGCATTTCTCAGTGTTCTGAGTGAGGACCTAAGCTTGATAAAAAATGGGAGACCACTCCCTTCCCTGCTCCTACTATGAGTTACTTTGATTTATGTTAGATCATGTCTAAAAGGCTTATTAACTCATGAATGTGCCCTACTGCATACTCTACCAATATATGAGTTCCTCCTCACATCCCCAATCTCCAAAATGTGTGGAAGAGACTTTGATTGGGATTTGAGTCAGGGAAACCCAAACTGTATGTATTGTTCCCAAGTGAGAGGAGAGAACATTTGTTTGATCTGTTGCGTAAGTGATGTTTCTTTAGTAGTATACTCATAAATTTGAAAATATAAAGGATTGGCCCTGACACAGCCCATGAACAGCTTGTAACTCTGATTTGGAATGTCATGTTTTACTGTTACTTAATCAAATCTGAGAGCAGTGGATGGGAAGTGGGTTTTGTAAATATTACTTTGAAGCTTTCCCATTTCAACAGAAAACAGATGCTATGTATTTTCATCAGTATTGGTATTCAAAGTTACTGAAATAAAGCACAATTCTACTTCTTGATAAAGCAAAATGCCTGCAAAGGTCCTAGGAAATAAGTTGGCTGGAAGACCTTCATTTTTGAAAGAGAGGTGTAAACATGAAATATTTATAACCAGAAGGATATAGGAAAACAATTATAGTTTAACATGTGAGTCACAACACTGTCTTGTTCAACCAGGGAACAAATGACTTAGAGGCAGAATAACTACTTTATTTGTGTGTCTTAAGAACATGCTGTTCTTTCAGTCTGCCCACGACTTTGGGTTAAGTGGCAGAGTGTCTATTCCATTCCCTGGGGTGGTCGGTGGCTTCATTGGATGTTAGTTGGGGGTTGCTTTTCAAGGAATTAATGATGATGATGATGGTAAGAGTTACTGAGTGCCAAGCACTGCTTCTGCTCTACTTGCCTTATCCCACTGAGCCTCATAACGCCTTCGAGGGTAAGTATCATTCTCCCCAGTGTATATATGAGGAAGCTGAGTCCTAGGGAAGCTTAGCCCCTTCTCAAAGCCCCTCAACTACCAGTTGTCAGAGGGGAGGTTGAACCCCGACACCCTGGATCTGGGGTCTGGTTCTTAGTCACTTGCCCTCCCCTCCTGAAGAAGACAGGCCCGGGCACGCCCCATGTAACCAATGGCTTAGGCAAATTTTGCTCTGCTGTGTTCCCTTGTGGTCACCATCACTAGAGAGGGATTAACATGCATAGTGAGATTTTGGCTGAGCATTTGTGTATTTCTTACTGCTGCTGTATCTCTTCACCACCACCACCCCCAAATATTCCTGAATGGGAGATGAGAAGGGCTTTGATAGCTTCCCAGGAATAGAGAACAAAATCTTCCCCTCGCAGCTACAGACACTTTCATTAGCTTCCAGCCCTGGGATAGTTTCCCTTCAGATTCCCAGTGCTGGCTTTACACTGATGAGTTATCACCGCGGTTTTCACAGTGTGTTCCTGCAGGCCCTGATTAGTAAATGTTGTGTGTTCTGTGAGCTGGTCTTGCACAGTGCCGTCTTCGTCCCCTTTCCAAGGATTCGGCGAGCTCCCACCCTGTGTCGGGCCCTGGGTGATGTTTGGTAAACACTTGTGAACACGTCATGCCTCCCTGCTGGCCTCCCCGAACCCTGGGCATTTTCAGTGTTTTGTTTAGGTATCTACCTATCCCTCAGGAAGCTGAACCACCCTCAAGTTTAAAGTGCTGGGCCTGATTAGTTTAAAGCTGACCCATTACCCTTGCCGGTGATCGGTTCCCACCCCACCTGCCTTTTTACTGGATCCGAAAGAGGAAGTGTGGCCCTGCTCACACTGGCAGCCTTCCTCCAAGGGGGCGGCCTTAGAAAGTGAACCGCACTGTAAACAGAGAGGAGAGGGATGATGGAACCGTCTGCGTCGCCTGGCCCTGAGCCCGCCCCACCTGGGCTCTTCCAGGTGCACTGGGAACGTCCTTGAGCTGGAAGCTGCTTCTTCTGGGCTTTCCATTGCCTGGCAGTTGAAAGCATTCAAACCGTACCTGGGAGGTTGCTATGGAATCATACAACATTAACTAATTAGCAGGGAAACTGTTTCTTAATTTATTCAATTTTAAGTTTTTCTTATACTTAACCATTTGAACCTGCTCTGAGGACTGACCATCAGTACTAGCCTTTGAGGAAACCCATGGACACAAAAGGCAACCAAATCTTCATGGGAAAAAATCATGAAAAGTCCAGTGTGGCTACTTCCCTTTTCTAAGAGTATGTGTGTTAGTTTCCATTTTATTTGTGTAAACCCTAATAAATTACCATAAACGAGGTAGCTTAAAACAACAGAAACATTTTCTCACAGTTCTGGGGGTCAGAAATCAAGGGGGTGTCAGGGCTGTGTTCCCTCTGAAAGCTCAGGGTGAGGCAGGGGGTGTTACCATTCCTTGACTTTTTTTTTTTGGCTGGGGCTCGGTTTGAACCTGCCACCTCCGGCATATGGGGTCAGCGCCCTACTCCTTTGAGCCACAGGTGCCGCCCATTATCTCTCACTCTCTTTTTTTTCCATTCCTTGACTTCTCTAGCTTCTGGTGGCTGTTGGCATCACTGCACTCCCTGCCTCACCTTCACGTGGTCTTGTGTCATTGAGTCTCTCTACTTCTGTCTCTTACAAGGACATTTGTCCTTGGATATAGTGCCACGTAGTAATCCAGGATGATCTCGTCTTAAGATCTTTAACTTGGCCAAGTACAGTGGTTTATGCCTGTAATCTGAGCACTTTGAGAGGCCCAGGTGGGAGGAGTTTGAGACCAGCCTGGACAACAAAGCAGGACTTCCATCTCTACAAATAATAGAAAAATCAGCCAGATGTGGTGGCGGGCACTTGTAGTCATTGCTGACGAGGCTGAGGCAGGAACATTGCTTGAGCCAAGGAGTGTGAGGTTGTAGCGAGCTATGATGACACCACCATATTCCAGCCTGGATGACAGAATGAGACCTTGTCTCCAAAAAAAAAAAAAAAAGTCCTTAGCTTAATTTCCCAAGACCAGTTTCCCAAATAAAGTCACGTTTGCAGGTTCTGGGGATTAGGGTGTAGACACATCTTCATAGGGCCCCTCCATTCAACCAACTTCGGCATAGTTGTTCTTTGTTGTGATTTTATAGCACAAACATAACATGGTCCTATTTACGATCTAAAAAGTGGTTTTTGATTCCTACAAATAGGAATAAACAGATGAGTATTTACTGGTACTCCACAGAAAGCATTAAGTTTTCTGTTATCCACGTTGGATAACTGCTTAGTTATGACTTCAGAGAAGATTTAAAAAAATATTTGGGTAGAGGAAATAAGATTGTGTGATGTAAATGCTGGACAACATGTTCTTGCCTGTACAAGTTCCTGGCTCCCTAGAAGAAGGGCTATGTTCAACCTCAGACATGTCCCAGGATAGATGTGGACAGCCTCAGATTCAGAGGTACCAGAAAAGGAGTATATGGCTAAAATTCCCAGAGAACAGATGGATGCGAGAAAGGAAAAACTAGTCACGTTCTGAGGCCCTTCATCTCCTCTTGAGAGGTGGTAGATAGATCTCAGAAGGACAGCTGTGGACATGGGAAAGGAAAGAAAGGACACTGGACTTGGAATCAGACCCCAAACAAGCTTTCTAACATATTTCCACATGGTCTCGAGGGAAGTAATATGCTCTCCCTGAATCAGTTTTACGTCCCCTAATTTTTAGGAAAGTAGTGCTTCTTCACACAGTTTATGTCACAAAAATAGGGCTGATGATGCATACCTCCCAGGGTTGGTACAAGGATAAACTGATTTATGCGGATTGCCCCATGGCAGGGGCTCAGGACATTTCTGTTGAATGAGAATCTGAACCAGAAATGTCTTTGCTGAGTGACAGGTGTGCTGAATGGGTATATTATCACACTACTTTATTTACTAGTTTCTACAAGGCTGTGACTTGAAATAGGTCACAGTAAACAGACTGGACTTCATTTCTAGCCATGATGCAGTCACTGACATGGACTGGCCCTCCCATTGTAAACGACTACCAGCCTGGACAAAATACCCTATATAGGGAAAGTGTTTTGTTTTGTTTTGTTTTGTTTTGTCCCAGATGGTAGACAGCAGATATAGCAAGACTTTGATCCTTGAGAGAAGGGAAGCTCATAGGATGACGTGAGTTTCCTTGTCTGGGGAAAATATTGCAGCTGTCACATAAAGAACTGGAATTGGAGCAGAGCACCAAGGTCCCACACACTGTCTGAAGGAGGAAGAGGTCAGAGTTCACAGCAACAGAGGAAGTTAGAATCTGTGAGGCAGGATGTCAGAAAGGAGGGAGCTACACAGAGAGAGCTTGTGTGGAAATCCCCTCTGAGGCTCATCAGAACTACTCTTTAGGGCCAGAGTGCAATATAGCTGCTAGAAGGTGGACAATGCTGGGGAAGAGCAGTGCAGGGGTGCACTGGGTTTTCGGCCCTGCCAGAGTGGAGAGAGATCACTAATGGCCGGTTAATACCCTGGCATTCAGCTGAGATTGGAGAAAGGCCACAGCAGTAAGGGCTGTGCCCTCAAGCAGGGTTCTCAGTATTGGTGCTGGTGACCTTTTGGGCAGGAGAGTTCTTTGTTCTGGGGGCTGTCCTTTGCATTGTGGGATATTTGGCAGCATCCCAGGCCATTAGATGCCAGTGGTCACCACCCATGTGTGACAACCAAAAAATGTCTCCAGCATTGCCAGGTGTCCCCTAGGTACAGAAATGTCTTCAATTGAGAATAACTGCCCTAGAGTGAGACCTACTTTGTGTCTTACCTAACACAACCCAAAATAAACTCTCAATGAGACTTGCAGTGTGGGCAGAGTTTGGAAGTTGAGTCCTCCCAAGAATTGAGGGGCTTGAAAAACCCTTAGGGATTTCCAGAGATTCATCCTAACAAATCATAAAACTAAATCTACACAAGATAGCAAAATCCATGTGTAATACATACAATACATACCCTACTATGTATTAATCACAATGCTCCTTTTTCAGTCAGGAAAAAGTAGACATATGAAGGAAAAGAAAAATGTTATCTGTCAAGAAAAAAGCAGGCCAGGCGCCATGGTTCATACCTGTAATCCCAACATTTTGGGAGGCCAACATGGGAGGATTGCGTGAAGGTAGGAGTTCCAGATCTGCCTGGGCAACAGAGAGAGCTCACCTCTACAAAATAATTTTAAAATTAGGTGGGCACAGTGCCCTACACCTGTAATCCCAGCTACTTGGGAGGCTGATGCAGGAGGATCAGGAGGATTGCTTGAGCTTAGGAATTCAATGTTACAGTGAGCTATGACACCATTACTCTCCAGCCTAGGTGACAGAGCAAGACCTTGTTTGTCTCAAAAACAAAGCAAAACAAAAATAAACAAAAGTGTTTGTGCAGCTATTATAACATATGTAATAAATTAAAGAAATTAAAGAAGCAGATAGGTAATCTTGGCAAAGATATGGAGACTACACGTTTACACACAAGAACAAATGCAAATTCTAGAAATGAAAAGTAAAAACTGAAATAAAGAACACCTGAAGGTAATTGACAACAGATTTGAGATGGAAGACAAGATCAGGGAACGTGAGGGCAGAACAATAAAAATGACTTAATCTAGCTCGGTGCCCATAGCTCAGTGGTAAGGGCACTGGCCACATACACTGAGGCAGGCGGTTGGAACCCGGCCCGGGCCAGCTAAATAGCAATGACAACTGCAACAAAAAAATAGCTGGGCATTGTGGTGGGTGCCTGTAGTCCCAGCTACTTGGGAGGCTGAGGCAAGAGAATCGCTTAAGCTCGAGAGTTTGAGATTGTTGTGAGCTGTGATGCCATAGCATTCTACTGAGGGTGACATGGTGAGACTCTGTCTCAAAAAAAAAAAAAAAAAAAAGATTCTAAAAAACAGAAAAGAGGTGGCACCTGTGGCTCAAGGAGTAGGACGCCAGCCCCATATGCCAGGGGTGGTGGGTTCAAACCCGGTCCTGGCCAAAAACTACAAAAAGAAGAAACAAAACCCCCCAAAACAAAAAAGATTTTTAAAATGAACAGGGACATTTGGGAAAATATAAAATAATCTTATATATATATATATGTAATATGTAAAAGTATAAATATGGAACATAAATATATGTATATAGGGTCCCTAAAGGATAAATGAGTGAGATTGGGGCAAATAAAAAATTTGAATAAGTAATAGCCTAAAACTTCCCTAATATGATAAAAAGCATATTAACTGACAGGTGAAAGAAGCAGTGAACCCTAGGCAGGCAGGATAAATATGAAGAGACCTACACCCAGGCTCATCCATAGTCAAACTGCTGAAAATCAAAGATAAAGAGAAAAACCTTGATAGCATCCAGAGCAAAAAGATAGATTACATACTGTAGATTTGAAATAAGCATGAGAATTACTGCTGGATTTTCATCAGATACCATGAAATTAAAAGACAACAAAATCATATCTTTAAAGTTTGTCACAACTCTCAACTCAGAATGTTTGATTCAGTGAGAATATCCTTCTAAAAGGATCCTGAAAATTTGGCACTAGTCAATCTGAAATACAAAGAATGCTAAAGGATATCACTCAGGTGTAAGGGAAATGATACTAGATAGAAATTTAGATAGGAAGGAATGAAAAGAAACTAAAATGGCAAATAAAAAATTATGTTTTCCTTTTTTTGGTGAATTTTCTAAAAGACAATTGACTTAAAATAACAACACTGCAGAGATGGGAGTTTATACTGTATGTTGAAATAAGTAATATGACAAGAGTTATATGAAAGATGGAAGAGAATGGGCAAATTGCATTATATGGACTGTATATTTGGGAAGCGGCACAGCATTAATTATACATAGCCTTTGGTAAGTTAAAGTTCATATTATTAGCCCTAGATTAGTCACTAAAAAACAAACCCCAAAGAGGTATAGATAAGGAACAAAAAGAGAAAATAAAATGAAACACTTAAAAAAAATTAAGGAACATTAAAAAAAAAGTCAGGTAAGGAGCAACAGAGTGAAGGAAACAGAATAATCAAATGGAAAATAGATATCAAGTAGTAATACTTAAACCTGGTCATATGAGTAATTACATTAAACGTAAATGGACTAAATACTATATAAAACAAAGATTATTGTCTGCCCCAAGTATATACAAGAGATATATTTTATTAAAACACAGATAGGTTGACACTAAAAAAATGAAAAAGGCAAGCATAAATAAACAAGCATACAACATCATACAAATGCCCAACCATAAATGATACTCAGTGAACCCATGAAATTTGTTGTTTGTTTTTGAACTGCATGGTGGTAGAAGGTGCTCCTTACAATTTCACTTTGAAAACATTTCTTTCTTTCCTTCTTTTTTTTTTTTTTTGAGACAGAGTTGCCCTCGGTAGAGTGCCGTGGTGTCACAGCTCACAGCAACCTCAAACTCTTGGGCTTAAGCAATTCTCTTGCCTCAGCCTTCCAAGTAGCTGAGACTACAGATGCCTGCCACAATGCCCAGTTATTTTTTTTTGTTGTTGTAATTGTCATTGTTGTTTGGCAGGCCCGGGCTGGGTTTGAACCCGCCAGCTCTGGTGTATGTGACTGGTGCCTTAGCTGCTGAGATATAGGTGCCTAGCCAGAAAACATTTATTTCTTGATTTAAATTACTAATACAACTGCTGTCACTCACTGATTCACCAAAAAATTGAGTAAGTCACTATCTTGTTTTTATTAACCTTTCTTCAATGTATGTACTCATATAGCTCACATTTATTTCAATGTTTACTATTAGAAGTGTTTGGGGTCTTTATTTAGAAGCTTGATGATGTCTTTGTGATCCAAAATTTGCCATAGGAATATCAGTTAGAACATGGTAAAATTGGTCTTATTACATGTCATTTTGTGTAAAGTCCATGTTTCCAAGGACCTGTTACAGCATTTGTTAAGTGAGGACTTATTCTCAGATGAGCATGTCCAGAAATCTTGGAAGCCTTTGCTTGCAAGTAAAAAGATCGAGACATTTTCTTCCTTGTTCTAATTTCCCAGCAATTATTGGTGACAGTAAACTATCTGAAATCTTTCCTTCCATACATCAATTTATAATAATACTTAAATGTATTATTGTTGTTATCCAGATAAATCCACGGGCATGATACAGAGGAATGTAGGGACAATGTCATATTAAAACAATATGAACAACAATAATGTAACCAAAAGCAAAAATAATTCCAAGTCTCACATGCAATCCCTCAATTATATTTCAGGGAATCAAATTCATAATCCACAGCAACATTCTCTAAAATCTCCATGTTGGTTTTCAAATATGTCCATAAATTCTTTGACAGTCCCCCTTTCAAAGATGGAGGCTATTTCTTGTCTCCTTCAGACAGGGGATGGACTTAATATCTCTCTTCTAATGAATAAAATGTGGTAGAAGTGAAAATATATGATTTCCAAGACTAGGCTGTAAAAGGCCTTGCGGCTTCCTCCTTGATCTCTCTTGGATCACTCACTCTGGGGGAGCCATCTGCCATGTCCTTGAAGACACACAGCCCTGTGCAATGCACCTGCAGTGAGGAACTAGGCAGCTCAGCTCGCTGCAGACACACAAGTGAGCCATCTTCCAGTCTTTCAAGCTTTTGGATGACTGCATCCCTGACATCTCTTAAGAGACCTGAAGCCAGGGTAGCCTCTTCCAAATTCCTGACTCACAGAAACAGTGAAATAATGAATGTTTGTTTTAAGCTGCTGTGTTTTGGGGGTAATTTATTATGCATAATAGATAACTTCCAATCTCCTTCCCCAATTTTTCTCGCCATCTCACACTAGGCAAACAGCTCCAAAATCATTCTCTTTCTTACTCTCCGTTCTTCAAAACTTTCTCAAGTACCCCCACTTTCCCCGTTCCTTCTGCTACTTTCTCTCTTGCTTATTGTTTATCGGTTCTTGTTATGCTTCTGTTTAGCATTTTTTACCACAAATCCCAATTTCCGTTTCTCTGGTTCTTCTCCTATGGATTAGGTGGATTTTCCCAGAAAGATCCCAAAGTGGAGGACAGCGTGGGAGAGGGAGCAGAGGAAGGATGTGCTGACCAAGGAGTACTGGCTTTTCTTTACTAGGAGAGGAAGGAGAAAAGCTACAGATTACACCATTTTGGTTCCTATTCCATTAGTGTTTATAACCAAAGTTTGCTCACTGTGTGCCAAGTACTGTAGGAGTCTCAGTGGTGTGTATTTAATCCTAAAAATACATCCCAATGAGTAGATGCTATCGTTACCTAGTTTTTCAAGGAGAAAATCAAGGCACAGAGAAGCTGAATGAATTACTCATCCACAGTTGCAAACTATCAAGCATCAGGGCCCAGGTTCAAAGGCCTGTGTTAACATCAAGGGGCTTAAGTCCTTATGTGTATTGCATCAAATTGGATGCCAGTGGGCTAAAACTCATTTTTAACCAGTATTACAGAACCACAACTGGGCTGAATTCATAGATACTTTTAAGCCCATGTTGCCTAATCTCCCTTCTTGGGCCAGAAAGAAAATCCCAAGATCTCCTGGATACCATACTCATGTGGGCCTTTCTTTTTTTTTTCTCGATCTTCAGACAGAATCTGATAGTGGAAAAGTCCAGGAATGTCTAGACTTTAGAAGCGAAGTCCAATTTGCTAACAAAAACAAAACAAACCAAACCTCAAAATACACACGCACACAAAAAAAAAAAAGAAAAGAAAAGAAAAAGAAAAAAAGAAAGAAAAATGGAAAAAAGATTATCCTGTTGCCTGCCCATTTATTAGTCCTTACAGTAGGTGGCAGGGCCATTTGCCTCCGGGGATTGAAATCACACACCTTTGACGCCTGGCTGGACACACAAACTCTCATGGGCATTGCGAGGTTTGGCATTGAAAAGCAGTCACTTCTGCTGCCCCATGCTGTTTTGGACTTTAGGAAGAGAACATTTTTTTTTTACATTTTTTTAAATGCTTATTTTTCTAATTACGAAAGTGGCACAATAATGCAAATAGAAAACAGAAGGGGAAATTACTCATAACCCAGTGCCCTGAGACAATGAAGATTCTTGAGATAGACTCAGCAGGCATCCCTTGGGGTAATGGTATTCTGACCTTTTGTTAAGTCCTCGTTTGGGCTCCAGATGTTAGAAGCTCTGGCTCTCAGCATCTTCCGTTTTTGCTGCTGGAATCTGGCCTGGCTGCAGCTGAGCCCCTGTCTTTGCTCAATTCAGACCTCTGGGAGATTTATGTTCTCCCATCAGCCCTGCTGGAGGGCTCCCTGCCTCGAAAAGTGGATACAAGTTCCATTGTACTAGCCCTTGTTTGTTTCTTGGCATGATCTATTATGTTACAGTTTGAACTATCTCTTACCCCATTAACCCCCTCTGCCGTGTGACTTCCAGGAGGGATTCTAGTAAGATAGTGGAGGTACTGGCAGCTTTGGCTATGTGACTTGCTTGGGCCAGAGGGACGTCAGTGGACCTGATTTATGCTGAGCAGAAGCTCTGACATGTGGAGCAGAGCTGAGTAGAGATGACGTGAGTGCAAAAAATAAGCCTTTGGGGTGGTGCCTGTAGCTCAAAGGGGTAGATGAAGGGTTCAAACGCAGCCCCGGCCAAAAAAAAAAAAAAAAAGAAAAGCCTTTGTTGTTGTAGGACAGGGAGATTTGGGGGGCTGTTTGTTACAGCAGAGTACTGAAAATACATCAATTCCCCAGGTAAGCCAGGAGGAGCCTTGACTTCGGGGGCAAACACACCTCCATGGAAGCACCTAAACTCCTCCAGCCCCCTTCCCAAACTGAGATATAACCTCACCCTGCTTTTACCAAATGCAATCCAAATATTGGCATGCGTTTTCATCCTGTTGATGGACAGCAGTATAACTTGGCCATTGAGTTGGAGTCCTGCTTCCTAAATTCTCTGCCACTCATCTCTTTGTGACCTTTAGGGATTTACTGTACCATGTAACCCTCTCATGTCTCTCCTTTTGGCAAAGAATGGAACTTAACCTCAGAATTTTGATACGAGGAATAAATGCAATGGAAGGTATTATGACATTTATTGTCATGCCACTCCCATGTATCAATGGATTCTATCTGGGATGTTATGGGGAAGTTCACAAAGTGATGGGTAGAACTTCTAGAGCTGGACCTGGAGGCCTGGCGCTGCTGGGTGTCCTGCTGCTCAGCTCTCTCCTCTTCTGGTTTCCGATGGGCTTTATTCTCTCTCCCTATAGATGAGCTTTCTCTGCAGCCCGAGGCAAAGGGTCTTTTATGCTGTCTCCATGGCCAGTCATCAGGGGAGAACTTTGACAGGCCTGATGTGGGCCATGTCTCTGTTCCTGGATCAACCTCGCTGTTCAGGGGGGCATCCCAGACACCCACACCTGGCTTCACACACCCTGTAGCCTGGGATGGAGCCTAGAAACCTGTGGAGAGGGTATCAGGACAGCAGCATAATACTCAGAGTTACCACGAAGACCAGTGTGTGATTACTGTAGTTTAGCTGTGACTGTGGTCATTGGTGGCAGCATGAAGAACATGTGATCTGGGAAGGCAGGCAGTTTCTGCATCTAAATAAACCTTAATTTCCTCATAGAAATTGGAGGAAATGGAGATGATAATTTCTCCCTCCCTAGTTCGTAATGCTGAGATGAGGTGAGGGAACAGGAAAACACCAGGAACCATATGGCTAACAAGTACTAGGTATTATTTCCCAAGTCCTGTTGTACCTGGGCCTGCCTGTGCATCCTGTGTCCCCCCCTTACCCTGACGTCCACGTTTCTTGCTTTGCAAAGACCAACGGCAGCCCTCAAGTGGCCTCAAGGGCCCCCTCAGTAGCTCACCCTCTTCCTGGTAGCAAGGAGACCAGATGGTCATGTGTAGTGCCTTGCCAACGAGACTGGGGTGTACAAAAGGATCTGGGTGGCTTTAAGAAGGATGCCTGGAACACCCCCCACTTGCTGCCTGAGCAATTCTTAACCTACTTGGTGTAAGAAGCAAAGGTGGCAGCCGCTCTCTGCGCAGAAAGGTGCACATCCACACACACAATTTCCCTTTTTTTTTGAGACAGAGTCTCACTTTGTCACCCTTGGTAGAATGCTGTGGCAGTATAGCTCATAGCAACCTCAAACTTCTTGGGCTCAAGCGATCCTTTTGCCTGAGCCTCCCAAGTAGCTGGGACTATAGGCACCCACTGCAATGCCCGCTATTTTTAGAAATGTGGTCTCTCTCTGGCTCAGACTGGTTTTGAACTTGTGAGCTCAGGCAATCCACTCTCCTCAGCCTCTCAGAGTGCTACAGGATTACAGGCGTGACCTACCACACCAGGCCTCCATTTCTTTTTTTTTGGATGCAGAGTCTTATGCTGTGTCCTGGGTAGAATGGCATGACGTCATCATAGCTCACAGCAACCTCAAGCTCTTTTGCTGAAGTGATCCCCTTGCCTCAGCCTCCCAAGTAGCTGGGACTATAGGCCAGTGCCACCACCCCTGTCTAGCTTGTCTGTTTTTGGTAGAGATGGGGTCTTGCTCTTACTCAAGTCTCCAACTCCTGAGCTCAGGCTGTCCACTGACCTCGGCCTCCCAGGGTGTCTGGTTTATAGGCATGAGCTACCACGTCCAGAGTCTGTTACTGTTTTCCTCTCTCCTTGCCATGGTGTCCCTCAAAACCCTTAATTCCAGGAGAAAGAGAAGTCCAGTTGGCCAGTGAGTCATGGGTCCACTCCTGGCCTGAGAAGAGCAAGAGATTCCAATTTTCAGCCACTCAAGGTGGCACAGTACAGGCAAGGAATTTCCCCACAAGAAATGGAGCTACTAACCCCATACACAGGGCAGGCCTGCCAAGAGACCACCTGTTACTCTACCGTTGGTTGATTTCAGCTTCAGCTGGCCCTGTGGTGAGTACACCAGCCCATAGGCCGGCTGAGAGGCTGAGAAGTTGACTTCAGCTACAGCTCCTGCACACTCCGGGTGTATCATAGCGATTAGCTTTTAAAGTGTGTGCTTTTATTTATACCAACAATCTACAGGGTACTACTTTAGATAGTGGGCATGGGGCCAAACTGTTCTACGGGTAGTATTTCACAGAAGGGACTTTTCCTTAAGCGTTGTCTCCCTGGCTTCAGGGACTATGATGACACAAATTACTCATGACCAGGGGTCACGCACGATCCTGGGTCAGTCGCGATCGCAGTGGCGGCACCCAGATCCCTACAGAGCCGCTTCTCCTAAGTGGATAAACTCATGTTGTTACCACCTGTGCGGCTGTTAGGCTGGGCCCTCGACACCCCAACTTGGAGATGCAGGTGGCATTTTCTTCATCTTAAAAATGAGAAAAATGTGGTTCTGAGGCGACAGGCGACTTGCCCAAGGACACAGGATGGGAAAGTGGCACAGGCTCTTCCCACCTTGCCCAGAAGGCGGAGGAGGGGGCCGGGCCCGTGCAGGGCGTCGCCACGTGGGAACCCGCGGGGGAAAGCCTTCGGAAGAGGCGCGGGTCCCGGAGGCGGCTCTGCACCAGCCACTGCGCCAGGGCCCCGCCCTCGGCGGAGTCCCTGGCCGAGCCCTCCGGGCGTCTGTCCGCGCAGGGACTGCCCCTCCTCCGGGGACGCTCGCTGCTCACCCGCCACCGGCCTGGCTCCACCTGCACCCTGGTTGCCAAGGGTGGGCGAGGAAAAGAAGGTCAGTGGCGTCTGTCCCTCCTAGGCGGCGCTACCAGCTTCTCCCAGCTCCCTCGGGCCTCCCCTCTGCTCCCCTCCCCTCCTCTCTTCTCCCCCCTTTCTCTCCCCTCCTTTCCCTCGGGCCTCCCCTCTCCTCCTGTTCCCTTCCTTGGGGCGTCCCCTTCCTTGGGGCCTCCCCTCCCTTCCCCTCTTCTCCTTTTCCCTCCCTTCCTTGGAGCCTGCCCTCCCCTCTTCTATTCTCCCTTCTCCTCCGCTTTCCTCCCCTCCACTCCCCTCCCCTCATCTCCCTTCTCTTACCCTCCTCTCTCCTTCCCTCTTCTCCCCTACCCTCTTCTCCCTTCTCTTCCCCTCCTCTCCCTTCCTTTCCCTCCGGCCTCCCCTCTCCTCTTTTCCTCTCCCTTGGGTCCTCCCCTGCCCTCCCCTGCCCTCTCCTCCCCTCCCTCTCCCCTCCTCCTCCACTGCCCTCCCCTCCCCTCCCCCTCCTCCTCCACAGCCCTCCCCTCCCCTCCCCTCCTCCTCCACTCTCCTCCTCCCCCTCCTCCTCCCCCCTCCCTCGGGTCCTCCCCTGCTCAGCCCTCCACTCCCCTCCCCTCCCCTCCCCTCCCCTCCTGCGGCCGTCTCTCCCTCCTCCACTCTTGCCCTATCAGTCTGTCTACCTGACCCGCTCCTCACCTTCCTCCCATTTCCTCTATCTTTAACATCAAGGCACCTTCACTTCTGGTATCAGTAAAAACCCAACCGGTCTGTTGTGGCTTTTAAAAGGTAACGTGCTTGTTTTAAAGGAATCAAAAGATGCAGAGACGTTAACTCATGGGAAAAAAGAGTCCTACCTCTCAGAAGTAGCCCTAGTTATTAACACCAGGTCGGACACTATGCAGATATATTTTTATGTGCATGTATGGTTAGAGGAGAGATATAAATATTTTATAAAATGAGTCTATAATACAGATGTCTGTTAATTTAAAAAGCATTCATTTTATAATTTTATTTGAATTCAATACAAAAACAAACTACAGTTCAGTGAAATGGAAAGAATTGTTGAATTTTAAATGTATGTGTTTTTACTGCAAGAGATATAATAAAATATTCCTTTAAGAAGAGAGGAAAGAAGGGGGAAAGAGTTAAAGGGAGAGAGAAAGAATAAGTAGTTGGAGATTTTTAAAAGCTACATGGTTCAGTTTTAGCTCATATAATTAATCCCTGCTAAGAAAAATGATATCAATAACATTTATACATTTCCTCATTTTTCCTTTTGTTTCTGATTTTTAAGTTATATTAGGATTATTTTAATTTTCCAGGTTTATAACACCAACGTTCAGTTATGAATACATAAACATATTTCCCATTATTCCCCTGGTTGAGACATGGTGACATGCTCAGAATAAAACATTGTTTTAAATTCACAGAAGTGGTTTGTTTTCGTATTAGTTGAATACCCAAGTAACCACACATTTTCCTCGGAAGCTTCTTAAAGCAGCTGATAGATGCGTTCCAATTCCTGGTCCAGCCTGTGATTAGGATTGAGCTGACAAAGCTTCCTTGGGGATACGTGGGAGAAGTAGAGTGCTCCTGGCACCTGATTTGCAAAGGGACTCTGCATAGTTTTGAGTATTTGCCTATTTCCATGGTGTAAATTCTTTTACCATGGCCAATTTCAAGCTACTAGCATGATACCAGCAAACCGGAGTTGGAAAGAGACAAGGGCAATCAGTTCTTGTTAGCTGACTGAGCATAAGCGGCCTCCAATACGCTTCGGAACCCACACACTGAGGTTTTGTAAGTCCCCATGTTATAATAGTTACGCTAGCTTTTCCCCAGGACCCTCCCTTGCTATCACACCACCTTGATGACCCATTTAAGGAAAGACACAGCAGGAAAGGAATCAGGTTCAGTTCTCATGGGGGGCCTTGGTCTTAGCCTTTGACGATAGATTTGTTCAGATAGAATTTCTTGAGTATCAACCATGTGAGAGGCACAGTATAATATATGCCATGATTTCAGTGGGATAGCCAAGGTCTGTGCTCCAAGTTTATAGTCTCCTGATGGAGACACAATAAAACCCCACAACAAGCAAATAAGATATCAGATAATAAGAAATGACACGTGGAGAATTTAAACAGTGTTGCTGTGATAGAGTTAAAGAGGATCAGGGAAGACCTGTCCAAGAAAGTGACACTTAAAGTGAGACCGTCAGGACAAGACATGATCTTGTTTCATCTCTATCCACTCTCCTCCTTATCAGCTTTGGTTTTTCTTCATAGCACTCAGTTATTTACCTGCTTATATTGCTTGTTATCCCTGGCGTTATTTACCTGCTTATATTGCTTGTAGCCCTAGTGCTTAGAACAGTGCCTGGCACCTAGTTAGCACTCATAAATATTTATTTAATGAATAAATGATCGACAAGATTTGAAATCTTACCTAAAAAGCTTAGGCGTGAACTTCGGTGTGGTGATCCACAGTACCTCACTTTCCCAGATCCGTTAGATTAGGTTTCTAATTCGAGGGATGGGAGCTCTAAGATTAGCAAAGGTATCCTAACGAAATTAGCTGTTCCCCTTTGAAAAGTCTTTATGTAAATGCAGGGCCATTTGCAATTCTCTTCCTTGAGAGTAGCTTAGACAGCTAGTAGAGAAGGGAGAAGGTGGCAAGGTTTTCTTCACTTGAGCTCCTTCCAGTGCTGCTTGAATAATAGACTTCTTTCTTATTAATATTAGGGTCCTCAGGCCCCTGCATGCCTAAATTGTTCATCTTTGGGAAAACATAGGTCCTCAGGGAGAAGTGGGTGCCTCTGGACCCTCTCTTGATCCTGCGCAGAGTTAGCCACCAGGGAAAGGTGGTGCTAACCTGCTTTACTGTGCACGTCTTGGTAGGGAAGACACCTGTTACCCTCATCACTTGCCTGTGAAGACTGGAGACTGTTTCTCGGTTTAATTCCCATTCAGCTGCAGACCTTCTGCGCTGGGGCTCTGCACCCTGGGTTCCCTCTGTAGAGGACCATCCTGGATGGAAGACTGGGCTCCAAGGGCCGTCTGTCTTAGCCTTCTTCAATCAGACACTGCTTTGGCCTTGTTCCCCGAGCTCCTAGTCTATGCCATGATCTTTTTATTTCCTGCCTCTCATAGAACAAATTTTCTTTCTTCCATCTCAGTTTGTACTTATACATTCTTTCTATGTTCTTTTAGGGAGGGTGTTAATGCCTGCCACCACCACTAGGCTGTAATCTCAAGAGCAAGGGCCATGTCTGTTTTTTTAACACAGTAGCCTCAGACATGAGGTAGTGCTTGATAAATACTTAATAAATGGATGGATGGATGGTTGGATGGATGAATGAATAGATGGATGGATAGATTAATGAACTGAAAATGTTTTGGCTCGTTTTTTGAAGCTACAAAGGCATGTGGCACCAAAAATATCATACATTCAGGAAACAGACCAAGTTCCCCTCCTGGGGCAGGGGGAGATGTGTCAGGCAGCCCTTGTGCTGGGAACAGTGGAGCCACCTGAAAAGCTTTTGGCCACAGCATTGAAGATGCCGAAGATCTGGAGGAAAAGTGAACACAAACAAACGAGCTGCGGGGGTTCAGAAATGTCCAGATATGCGCACCCATGGAGTTAATCCAGCAGGTTGAGGAGGGCGTGCCTGTGATTCCCACAGACAGTCACGGCACAGACTGATGGGAGGCCTCGCCCAAGATGGCAACCACAGGAGGGCCTGGGAGACTCAGAGGAACATCTGGCACAAGAAGGTGCTGCTAATTGGGTTATTATTTGAGCAAAACACCGTCAAATTTCCTGAATGTACTTCTTGAGCCCTGGTAGCATTTTTTAACACCAATGACAAAGCATAGCGTGCATTCACCTCCCCGCTGGTCAGCTGCAGCTGGACACCTCGTAGAAACCCGGATCTCAATATGTCAAAAACTGAACTTGTTAACGTTCCCCGGGGTCCCCTCTCTTCATGACTAATACCACTAATATATCCACGTGTTTGTGTTGCAAAATCATGAGTCAACTTTGACTTCGGCTCCCCCTCACATTCACCTGTTTTCAGTGACCAGGTGACCCTGGTTATCTTGCTGACCCTGCCTCCTGCTGGGCTCCCCAAGCTGTCCTTTCTCATCCTCTCCTGTCCACCACCCTCCCGCTCTCAGCCAGGCACAGTGAGTGCAGAGTCCTCCTCCGTGGTCTCTCTGACTTGATCATCACCACTCCTCACACTTGGTGGCACAGTGGGCATCCTCCTTGGATAAAGGCCTTTTTTGATCTCACCTCTGTGAGTTAATGCTGGCTTCTTCTCCTGTCTCTCTAGGCTTCAGTTAGAAGGAATTCCCTTGAGTTATTTCAACATGTGGGCCATTCTGTTGGACCCCCAACCTATTCCTATCACCTAGCTAATTTCCACTCATCCCCTAAGTCTCAGTAGACATCATCACTTCTTGGTCCCCAAAGCTGGCAGGCTAGGGGACCAGAGTGCCTTCGAGGCAGTGTCAGATTGGATTGGATTTGCCTCTTCATTGTTGCAGTGTCATTGCCTTGTATACTGGCACACAGTAGGTGCTTAACAAATGCTTATGTAGGGTGGTGCCTGTGGCTCAGTGAGTAGGGCGCCGGCCCCATATGCCGAGGGTGGTGGGTTCAAACCCAGCCCCGGCCAAACTGCAACAAAAAAATAGCCGGGCGTTGTGGCGGGCGCCTGTAGTCCCAGCTGCTTGGGAGGCTGAGGCAGGAGAATCGCCTAAGACCAGGAGTTGGAGGTTGCTGTGAGCTGTGTGAGGCCACGGCACTCTACCCAGGGCAATAAAGTGAAACTCTGTCTCTACAAAAAAAAACAAGGGTGGCGCCTGTGGCTCAAAGGAGTAGGGCGCTGGCCCCATATGCCGGAGGTGGCAGGTTCAAACCCAGCCCCGGCCAAAAACTGCAAAAAAAAAAAAAAAAAAAAAAAAAACAACAAATGCTTATGTAATGAATGACTGAACAAAAGCAAGAGAGAAATTGGCTTGACACAAAATGGGTGTATTAAGACCTATAGGAGGCTTGGCGCCTGTAGCTCGGTGGCTAGGGTGCCAGCCACATACACTGGAGCTGGCGGGTTCGAACCTGGCCCAGGCCTGCCAAACAACAATGACAACTACAACCAAAAAAATAGCCCGGCATTATGGCAGGCGCCTGAGGTCCCAGATGCTTGGGAGGCTGAAGCAAGAGAACCGCTTAATCCCAAGAATTTGAGGTTGCTATGAGCTGTGATGCCATAGCACTCTACTGAGGGTGACATAGTAAGACTCTGTCTCAAAAAAATTAAAAAGACCTATAAGGCCCAGGCGCAGTGGCTCACGCCTATAATCCTAGCACTCTGGAAATGCCAAGGCAGGTGGATTGCTTAGGCTGACAAGTTTGAGACCAGCCTTAGCAAGAGCGAGACCCCATCTCTATTAACAATAGAAAAACTGGCTGGACGTGGTGGTGCATGCCTATAGTTTCAGCTAATTGGGAGGCTGAGGCAAGAGGATCTCTTGAGCCCCAGAGTTTGAGGTTGCTGTGAGGTATGATGAGGCACTCTACCCAGAGCAACAGAGTCAGACTCTGTCTCAAAGAGAGAGAGAGAGAGAGAGAGAGAAAGAGAGAGGTCGTACATATAGGATCCCAGGATGTGTTAAAGAGAACTTAACGGCTTTCTGGCTAATGAGGTAGTGGGTGATTTTATTTTCTCCCTTCCAAGCTTCTCCTCCTCTCCACTTACATATTTTCTAAAACTTATGCAATCAACATATATTTATTTTACAATAATGCAAGAAAAAAATGACCCATTCATTTTATTGCTATAAAGAATAAATTTTGCATTTTCATTGTAAAGATGAGACATTGAACTCGAGTGTTTTTCTTTGGCTATGTTTCAGCATTTCAAGGATTTTTAGCCAATTAAGACGGATGCATGTGAACAAAATGGCTAAAATGTAAGTCTGTAAAAGTAGACAGAATAACACATGACATTTAAAAGGAAGCAAAAACACTCTGAATGGACTGAATGCTAAGTATCATGGAAAAATGAATGAATTTTGACACATACCTGTTACAAATATGAAATTAAGGTGGACATGTCCTTGAACGCAGCAGCTGAAAGTGCTCAGTGTAGAAGGGGGGAGGCCTCCCATGTGTGGTCATTGGGGTGGCTGTGCTGTGTGTCCCTTTCATTCTGGTCCTTAAGCGTGAGTCCCCCACCCCATCTGTGGACAGATGTCCCCTGCCTGAAGGAAAATGTTCTTCCCCAGACTGGGCATAGTTGCATGTGAGGTGGGTCCACAGACAGAAAGAACTTGCTGGAAGTTTTATGTCTGGTAGAAAAGAAAAAAGCAGCCTGTTTTATCTCTGGGTCTTATTCTTCTGGGTCTGGACTTCCAGGAATTGAAATGTCTAGGAAACTGCTTCCACCCCTGGCCAGTTCCTTCTCCACACAGCTGTTTTTCTGGTTACCATATTCTCCAACATAGTGGTGTCAAACAAGCATGTTTTAAATTCATGGATTTGGGGGTGGGGGAGGAATTCTAGCAGGACACAGTAGGGAGGGCTTGTTTGTCTCTCTTAGTGGGGGGGGTGGGGGCTCAACTGAGATGTTTCCATGATGCTGGGGTTTGATTCGTCTGAAGGCTCATTTGCTGATTTCTCTGGCAGTTCTGTTGGCCATTGGTTCTTTCCACATGGTCCCTCAGCCTGGGTTCATTTGGGCTTCCTCAGAGCACCGTGGTTTGGCTTCTCCAAGGAAAATATCCCCAAAAGGACTTTTTTTTTTTTTTTTTTTTTGAGACAGAGTCTCACACTGTTGGCCTGGTAGAGAGAGTGCCTTGGCATCATGGCTCACAGCAACCTCAAATTTTGAGCCTTGAGAAATCTTTCTCAGCTTCCCGAGTAGCTGAGACTGGAGGTGTGCACTGTCACAGCTGGCTAGTTTTTTTTCCTTTTCAATATTTAGTAGAGACTGGGTCTTGCTCTTGCTCAGACTGGCCTCAAACCCGTAAGCTCAAGCAATCCACCTGCCTCAGCCTCCCAGAGTGCTAGGGTTACAGGGGTCAGCCCCTGTGCCAGACAGCAGAACTGTAAAAGTAGACAGAATAACAACCAAAAAATAGCCGGGCATTGTGGTGGGTGTCTGTGGTCCCAGGTGCTTGGGAGGTTGAGGCAAGAGAACCGCTTTGATGACCTGTCTTGGGAGTCACAGGAGACCACTGCTGCTGTAGAGAGCTGTCATAGCTTTTGCCCTGACTCGAGGGGGGTGAGAACAAGTGTGCATATCGTAAGAGCATGTTGGTTGGGAGGTCTTGTGATCATTTAGGAGATTCCCTGCTCTAAGGTCCCCAAGGGCATTCCATTCTATATTGAGGTAACATCCAAGCACCATGCCAGATAGCCCAGCCTCCTTCCCTTTGCCCACTGAGAAGCGCCTCCAGCCTACTTTCCTCTCCTGGTCTACCACCTCTGATGGCTGTTCCTTGAAGGCCAGCAATAGCCCTCTCTTTCTTAGCTACAGCTGGCCTGATACTATGTCATCCTCCCTGGTCTATCCCTCCCTGCCTGGGACCATTGACTCTGCTTGGCACCATTGACTCTGCTTGGGACCATTGACTCTTCTTGGGACCATTGACTCTGCTTGGGACCATTCCACCCTTCCTGGGTCCTTGTGAGGCCCTGCCTGGTCCATCACACTTCACCTGGTCCACCCCACCATGCCTGGTCCATCACACCCTGCCTGGTCAGATCACCCAACAGAGATGTTAAGTAACAAACCATGCTGCAGGCGTACAGCTCGGAGAGGCTGGCTAAGAGCTGCTGCGAGTCTCCACATTCTCGATTCCCTTCTGCGTCCCCTAGGATCTATAAACTTTGATCTCATGCTTCAGCCTTGACTGAGCCATGCCAGGGGATGTTACAGGAGAGAGGAGAGTCCTCAGGAATCCCCTAGGAGGGCGTTTGGTGGGAAGCAGTGCCCTTTTGTAGGTAACATGCTGGTGGCCGTGATGGATCCCAAAAGAAAAGACACATCTGGGAACAAGAGTTTAGGGACTTAACTGCCCATTCCTATCTGGAGATTCACTGAGATTTGTTTTGCATTTTTACCCACAGAAAATCTGGGTTTTATCAGTCAGTATTAAGGAAGGATGGTTTTTATTACAGTTGGCAAGAAAGGGGAAGACCCCTTTACACAAATGTACTACTTACAAAGAAATGTTGTGTCATATAGAAAATGATGCAAATGTTAAAAATATGACTTTTGGGCAGCTGTCACCAGGCAAATTGACTTAGAGCAACTGTGACTTATCTTTGGCTTATAACTTCCATTAATAAAATCTATATCATTAAGCTCTGATCTCACTGCTAATTATCTTTCCTTCACTCCCTCTGCTGTGGCCCCTTGGCCTCTGCCATTCTTCAAAGGCATGTGGATGCCCCACCTCAGGGCCTTTGTACTGACCGTTCCCCCACCCCAAGCACTCCCTTACCTTGGAGGTTTTCACTGCTCATTTTTTCCCTCAAGGCCTTCTCTGACCAACCTATTTAAAATTGCAATCTTCCTGCCATAGTAGGCCCTGTCCTCCTCCAAAGGACTTAGCTCCTTTTAATATAATATGTTAATAATTATTATTTTTCACTAATTGTCTGACTGCTCTCAGCAGAGGTCACACGCTGGGAGGGCAGGAACTTGTATCTATTTTCTTCACTGCTGCAACCCCAGCTCCTAGGACAGAGCCTGGATCATAGTAGGCACTCAATAAATGCTTGTAACACAAATGAATAAACAACTCTGTTAATCGTCTTTCACTCTGGACATCTAGCAAACAGTTTCAACAGTTTTGACAATCAACACCAGCAGCCTATAACATAGTTCCTGTTGTCTGTCTTACAGAGGGGGAAGCTGAAGCTCAGAGAGGTCAGGTAATTTGCCTAGGGGCACTCAGCTCCTACCTGACTGAGTGTCGCATAGAATTCAAATGTGTCTGACATCAAGATCCATGTACCCTGAAGTTTTGCTTTCTCTCTTGTTGATGCAAAGACCCCAAAGAGACCCAGCCTCTTTGATGGCTGTGTGAATTCAGGCAAGATGAAAGAGGAGCGAAATACAATTTCAGGGACAGGAAAGCCAGTCTGGGCAGAAAGTGCAAGGTTGTGCAGACTGTGCAGCCAGAGGGTCCCTGTGGAAGTTTTGGGTGAAGCACTGATGTAAAGTCATGACCGTGAATTTTGGGATAGTCTTGTATGTAGCAGTCTGCTCTGCCACATACTAGGGAAGAGGGAAGAAGACTCTCCCTGGGTTTTATGCTGATCAGATTTACCCAAGAAAACATGTCTCTGCCACATCTCAGATGTGCAATAGTGACGGTAAACGATTGCATAAAACGTGATGATGACAGATGGGGAGTCACAGGAGATGCTGTAAACTAAGTCTCACCGTCTGACTGCCCAGAGCTGGGCCTCGGGAGGGATTCAAAACAAGAGGCCGAAAGATTTTGGCTTGATGTCATGGGGTTCCCTCCAGTAGCTTAGAAATAAGCTGAACTGAGAGATTAAAGTTCTGAATGGGGTCTTCAGGCACCCAGGGCCTGAGCAGAGGAGAGCAGTGGTGTAGATGATTTGTGGTTGTCAAAGAGAGGCCCTCCGACCAGCAGACACCTGTGGGAGATGGATTCTCCCCTCTTGCACCCAGTGCTGAATCTGGGGCCTAGAAATCTGTGTTTTAACAAGACTTTCAGGTGGTGCTGGAGTTTGACCATCCCCTGTATAGATCAATGTGAAAATAAGGCCTCGTGATCCTCTGGTTCCTTCCATAATGTTTGTATCCCAGCAGCTGTGCTGTAGGACTTAGAGTCGGATCTGGGTTTGAACACAAAAGGAGTTAATTTCTCTGAGCCCCAGTTTCCCTCTCTGTAACATGGGACTAAAGAATCCCTGCTGTCTCGGATAAAAATAATTGAAATTAAATGTGTGTGAAGTCCCTGGCACATAGTAGGTACTTATCAATGGAAAGAATCCAGACTCTGTAAAATAACTTAAAGAGGTTTATTCTGGGCTGAATATATGTGACCACAGCCTGGGAAGCCACGCTCAAGAAGCTTTGAGCAAATGGTCCCATGTGGTTGGGTTACGTTTGGTTGTGTGCATTTTAGAGAGACACGTGTAAAATCATGGGGACACTGCTTCTTTGCTTGCTGTACCCTCTGGAGGCCACCCCACCCCTGAGCTCCTGGCTGCCTGTCCTCCTCAAAGCCAACAACAAGACATCTTACCAACCCTGCTACTGTCTATGTATCTCTTTCTCACACCGCCCCTCTCTTCCATTTTTTAAGAACACTTGAACTAGACATTATAGGATCCTCTCCCTATATTAAAGCTACTTACTGACTGGAAACCTTCTGCAGGTTCATCTGCAAGCTGAATTCCTCTTTGCCATGGAAGGTGACATATTCACAGGCACTGGGGGTTCGGACACAGGCATCTTTGGGACAAGGCTCTTCTGCCTCGTGCGGTATGACGTGTCCCTGGCCTCACCTGGTTCACGTGGTACCTTCAGTAGGTACTCGGCAGGGTTCCATGACTGGGAAATCCACATGCCCCTCCTGGAACGGGGACAGAACAGGGCACGTGTCTCCTTCATGTGCCTTCTGAGAGCTTGGCCAGCTCTAGCAAGCATTCGGTGACGCTGAGCGGGCTGAGTGTGGTATCTCAGTTCTGTCTTCCTCTTCTCACAAAGGCCCGGGTCTCACTCCATCCATTCATTAACCATCAACCCTTGACATCCCACCTTCCAATACTGCCACATTTGGAACTAAATTCAACATGGCTTTTGAAGGAGACAAATGTTGAAATGATAGCAATTCCCCTGCTTTAGGTTAATGAACTCCTGACTCCGAAGTGGAAGGGGGCAGCGTGTCCCTTGGTGGTGGTTAATCGTAGGTGTTGTCTGTTTCTTCGAGGAACCCTGACTAACCTGGTCCTGGGAAGAGCACTGAGCTGACAGTCAGCAGCCCTGGTCCTGCCGCTGTCCCTTCTGGAAGGCTCCGTCTAGTGCATTCTAGCAGTCTTTAGCTTTGCTTGACTAGTGTTGGAGAGAAACTATTCAAGAGGGAGAGACCAGCATGAGAAAAAGTGACTGTCCTTTTACTCATGGACAGCCATTCTCTAGTGCTGCAGGCATTCTTACCTGTTACAAAAGACAGAGATGGGTCAGACTGTCAGAGCAGCGCCTTTTTTCTGTTGCATGCAAAAGGCAAACAGAATGACATGCCGCTGGCTGGGAGCCCAGGGCTGCCCAAAGCTTTGCAGAAGAGGTGGCAGCTCCAGCTTCCCCAGAATCCTTTTTGGTCTGATCCACACTGGGGTGGGGAGAGGCAGGCTCCCAGCTCCATGCAGATCTGCGTTCCAAACTTTATTTGCCCAGTCTGGTGGCCAAGAGCCTTGGGCTCATGTTATTGCTTAGATAAGGAGATCAAGCTGGACAGTGGATTCCAGGTTCTCAAATCAGAGGCGGGCATCCCCTTGCTAGTTTTCTAGAGCCTGGTGGCAAAGGGCTGACTGATAGCTTCATACAGTCTCAACTCCCTTTTCTGAAGTATGGAGTTGGTGTGGTATCCAAGTCTTAGAGATCATATACATACCTGCATTAAGTTTTCCCTCCTCCTTTTGGTTTAAACCCTGGAGAAGAATAATCATTGAAATTAGATAGGAGAGTAGAAAGTTTTCTTTCCAAGAGGCTGAGTGCAGGCGCCAAAGTCTACTTGGGTTATTTATAGAGAGAAAACTCTGGAGAGCGGACTCCAGGAGATGGTCAGTGGCAGTGAACATGGTGTAAGTAAGCCTGACAACATGCTGAAGTTTTTGGGTGGTTCACAAGGAGAAATTATGTCTAGTAAAATTCTGGAGAACAAAAACAAAACAAACAAAAAAAATAGGCTAAAAAGGCTGAGCGCCAGGAAATTCTAGTTAGAAAGATAAGCCAACTGGCCTGTAGCTGGCCAGCTTGGACATGGATCTTTATATATGTTGAAATCTTGTCCTAAATTCTGTTTACCCAAGTAAGAACTTTTTTTTTTGTTTGTTTTGATAAAAAAAAATTAGGGATTTAGTATTAAAAGGTTTAAATGATGGTGCCCAGACATGAGGCCACAGTCATGTTCAGGCCAGGTTTATTGAAAGGGGGGATGACCTGCCTGGGCAGAGCAAAGATGATGTTTGCCCCGGGGGCTGTTAGAGACCACTCATACGGGGCCTTGGTAAGTAGGTGAATTCCACCACTTGCCTGTCAAGTTAAAGTCTTTTTGGCCAAGCTTTTTAGGGGTGGGCTAGTCAGATCCTTTGTCTTAGGAGGAGAGGAGGAGGAGGAATAGGGAAAGGTGTTTGTGTGTGGCTGTGTTAGGCCCCCAACAAGTATTCTGTCTTTTTGACAGTTTTCCATTCCTTCATTTCCCCTCCCTCTCGGCCCAACATATTTGTATGGCCTGCGATCTTGCTATTGTTGCAAAAATGGGTCAATTTAGAAGGCCACAGCTGCACTTAATGTATGTGGAATTTGGTTTTATCAAGTGAATGCCATCTCCAGTAAGGGCAGTGGTTACAATCCACAAGGTTGGAAGGCTGTTTTGCATTGATGCTTTATTCTTTTTTATTTGATGGAGTAAAATAAAAGTTAATGGAATAGAAAATTTAGTGTAAAAGTCTACTGAAATGATCTCTGTAGTTTCAGAGATTTCCCAAGTGCTACATATATGTCACCTGGGAGCTTGATAAAAATTCTGATACCTGGTTTTTCTTCCTGGATATTCTGATTTAGTGGCACCTGGGTGAGGCCCAGTGATCTGTGTTTGTTTTTTTTTGTTTGTCTGTTTTTGGCCAGGGCTGGGTTTGAACCCACCACCTCCGGCATATGGGGCCGGCACCCTAACCCTTTGAGCCACAGGCACCGCCGGTGATCTGTGTTCTTAAAGCCCTCACCCAGTGGGATTGGCTGTGCCACCACTAGGTTTGGGAACTCCAGGTTTGTATTGTCGGCTATTATCCAGGTGGCATGTCCACCTGAGGGCACACCTACACTGCAAGAAGAGGAGACAGGAGAGAAGCCACATCAATAAAATATCAGGAATGTTCCAGATGGAAACCAGCAACATGGGAAAGGAAGAGGTGAATGGACAAGAATTCTGCGATAGTAGATTCTGTGATGGTGACTAAACTAAGGGATTCCCAGATGGTGAATCAGTGTTTCTCTCCCCTCCCTTCCTCCCTCCCTTCCTTTGACAAGGTCTCACCTTTGGTAGAGTGGCAAGGCATCATAACTCACAGCAACCTCAAACTCTTGGGCTCAAGTGATTCTCTTGCCTCAGCCTCCCGAGTAGCTGGGACTACAGGTGCCCACCACAATGCCTGGCTATTTTTTAGAGACAGGGTCTTGCTCTGGCTCAGGCCGGTCTTGAACTTGTGAGCTCAAGCAATCCACTTGCCTTGGCCTCCCAGAGTGTTAGGTTTATAGCGTGAGCCACCATACCTAGCTAAAACATTATTTCTGGGTGCGGTATGTGTGAGGGCATGTTTGGAAGAGATTGGCATTTGCATCAGTAGACTTAGCAAAGATCTGCCCTCACCACTAGGGGTAGACATCAGCCAGCTCATTGAGGGCTTGACCAAGAAGGGCAAATTCCCTCTCCTCTTCAGCTGGGACATCCATCTTCTGCCCTCAGACATCAGAGCTTCTGGTTCTTGGGCTTTCAGATTCCAGACTTACACCAGCAGCCCCCACATAAGCCTCCCCAGTTTTCAGGTCTTTAGCCATGGAGTGAGAGTTAAGCTGTTGGCTCCTCTGGTTCTCAGTTTTTCTGACTTAGACTGAATTACACCACCAGCTTTCCTGGTTTACCAGCTTGCTGACAGCGGATCATGGGACTGGTTTTGGCCTCGATAATCATGTGAGCCAATTCCCATAATAAATCTTACATGTCTCCCTATATCCTATTGGTTCTGTTTCTCTGGAGAAGCCTGAATAATGCGAATCCTGTCTGGGGGGGGGGGGGATTAGGAGGCCTGTGCATCATCCAGATGGAGATGTCCCCATGGGCAGGTAGAGATAAGAGTCTGGAGCTTCATGAGTCTGGAGCTCACAGATGATGATGGGTGATGAAGCAAGAGGGGAGACGCAGGTGAAATTCCACATCTCAGACCAGGTCAAAGAGTCACACGGGGAGACGGAGACATGGGGACTGAGAAACAGAACACCACGAGTGACCTTTAAGGGGAAGCTTCATAAGCTTTCAGGAAGAAATCAGATGCAAAAAGATATACCATGCTGGTGCACCTAGATCACTTCTAAGGACAGCAGGGTCAGGAAGGAAGAAATAATATTTTGAGGGAGTTGAAAAAAGGTTGTTTTAGGTTTATGGGCAGAGGGAGAGGAGAGGAAGATATGATAGATGCAAGAGAAAGTAATTGAGGAACAGTGTTTCAGAGATGGTTTAAGTCAGGGTTCTAGCAGGAAACAATCCAATTCAAACGGATAAACCATTTTAATAAAGGGACTATTCTTAGAATTGTGGTTAGGGTCAAGAGAATCAAGAAGGATCTTGAGCTGTACCCAGAGACTGGTAACAGCGCGAAGCTGTCCATGGGTTTGAGAGGGTAAGAGGAACCCCTCTGGGGCTGTGGAGCAGACAGAGAAAAGGTGTGTGGTCATAGGGGAACACAGCCACACCCAAATCTGGCTTGTGGGGAGAGAGCTTGGGAGGCAATCTCTCTCCTCCTATCTTCTGGTCTCTTGCAAGTGCTTCCCCTTGAGTGAACCCAACTAACAACTATAGTGTAATTTGGTGGCAAGAATAACAACCTTCTACCCATAAGCTGTGAATATGTTACTTTATATGGTAAAAAGAACTTTGCAGATGTATCTTGGGATGAGATTAAACTGGATTTTCTGGGTGGCCCCAGGTACTCACATTACGAGAAAGAGGAAGGGACAAGAGCGCGAGGCAGAGAAGGAGATGTGACAATGGAAGTAGCCAAAGGCTGAAGAATGTCAGTGATGTCTAGAATTTGGAAGAGGCAAGGAATGGATTCTCCCGAAGGGATCGCCTCAGGAACCTCTAGGAGCCAGCTCTGCTAACACCTTGATTTTTGAACTCATAAGTCTGACGCTGACTCATAAGACTTGGACTTTTGACCTCCAGAACTCTAAGAATAAATTAGTGTTCTTTTAAGCCACTTAGTTAGTGGTCATTTGTTACAGCAGTCACAGGACACTAATTCAGTAAGAAAGCCCTGTGAGGTGGTCCTCGGAGTCGGCTTCTGGGAGCATGTGGCAGGACAGAATGGGGTGGAAGGGAATAAAAACAGATGCCAACATTAAGAAGTCAGAAGACTTCTCGGGAGAGCCACGTTTCCTCTGCCAGTGGTTTGTGTGAAGAGCACAGGGACTAGTGGGTGAGGAAATTAAAGTGCAAATGATTATCATGGGGAGGGGTTTGATTTTGGCACAGTCAGAAGAGGGGAGGGGAAAGTTGGGGTGAAACTGGAATGAAACTCCAAAGCATGGCCCACTTATGCCCCTCGCTACTGGAATTCCCAGTACCATTGCTTTGCAGGAGTCCCGGATTTTTGCTGGGGCTCCTTTTCTTCCAATTGGTCGGCTGTGGCACCGTCTCACTTCCTTTCACGTGGGGCGTGAGACCTAGGCATGCACCAATCGGCCTTGCTCTATTTTTCAGGCCAAGCCATTGGTTGAAGGATGAGCATGTGACCCGAGTTGGTCCAATCAGAGCGAAACTCAGGACTTGCTGAGGAGCTACCAGACGTTCTCTCTCTCTGTCACTCTGTCTCTCTCTCTCTCTCCCTCTCTCCTCTTTTTTTTTTTTTTTAACTGCTGGACTTCAACCTGGGGGGATGAGAGAAGAAAATCTTGTCTGAGCTTTAGCCAATAAAGCAGAACAGCCACGCCCCAGTCTGCTGTAGCCCCTGTCTTTTCTGTTTTGTGTTACTACTTCCCCTCTTTGCTTATGCATTTTAAGTTAAGGCCTTTGCTCGGGACCAACCCAGCCCCTTGCTTGGTCTCTTTTGATCTCATTGTGCATTGAACATTTGCTTGCCTGTGGCTTCAACACCTCTGTAATTTATTAAAGCAGACTGTAGACTCGGTTGACAGGTCATTGATGCCAGGCTTTCTGAGCAGCAAAAAACGTCCCCAAAATAGGATACTTTGTGCTTTCCCATTTGAAATGGCGTTACAGAAGTCATGCAGGGAGGTTTAGGCCCCTCCATTTGTCGGGGGTGTAACATCCTCACAAAGACTCAAGAAGCAAATTCCCTTATTAGGGGTGAGTAAATATAGAAGTAGCCATTGCTAGAGGCCAATATGCTTGACAAATGACCACTCATCAGAGAATGATTTTCCTCATAATTATACCAAACTAACTAGCATTTTATAGTCTTTTACCCTTTGCAAAGATTTTCATCATGGGATTTGGGGCACCCACCCACCAGGTAGTCAAACACCTGCATGTAACTTTTGACTCCCCCAAAACTTAACTACTTAATAGCCTACGGTTGACCAGAAGCTTTACTGATAACATAAACAGTGGATTAACATATTTTGTATGTTGTGGGTATTATACTACATATACTCTATTCCTGTAATAAAGTAAGCTAGAGAAAAGAAAGTGTTACTAAGAAGATCCTAAGGAAAAGAAAATATATTGACTCTATATTATGTGGAAGTGAATCATCATAAAGGTCTTCAGCCTCACTCTTCTCCACCTTGAGTAGGCTGAGGAGGAGGAGGAAGAGGAGAGGTTGGTCTTTCTGAGTCAGGAGTGGCAGAGGCAGAGGGTAATCCACGTGTAAGTGGACCTGCGCAGTTCATAACTGTGACATTCAAGGGTCGGGTCAACTATGTCTTCTGATCAAATCAACCCAGGTTAAAGCCACCCCAAGAGACGTGTAATGTAATCCCTATTCTCTGGATTTGGAAATTGAAGCTCCATGAGGTTAAAATAGGTGCACCCATGTTCTCTAGTTAAAGAGGATCAGAGTCAGAGTTGGATCCTGGGCTTCTAGGATTTCAAAACCCCACGTAGTTCACATTACACCGTGCTGGCAGGATGAGGAAGTTTGTGATAATGTTATTTGGTTGTTGGCTCAGAGACCCTTTTACTTTTTGCTGCTGAAGCCATCTCCATATTGTGGTCTTATTCCTTGGCCCACTGAATAAGAGCTGTAGAAACATTGATGCTGTCCTTAATGGAAAGTAGTGTCAGGAGTTAGATTACCAACCTGGTCTTCCTCCCTCATCTTTCACCAGGTCCTGTTGGTTCTGCTTAAACAGTTCTGTGGGTCACCTAATTTGCTTCATCTCCAAGCTTCCATCCTTGTTTGCCTGGGCCGCATCTGTCACAGATCTCTTTGTTTTCACTTTTTTTTTTTCTGTAGAGACAGAGTCTCACTGTACCGCCCTCGGGTAGAGTGCCCTGGCGTCACACGGCTCACAGCAACCTCTAACTCTTGGGCTTATGCGATTCTCTTGCCTCAGCCTCCCGAGCTTTGTTTTCACTTTTATCAACTCCAGCCCATTCTCCACAGTGCATGGGAGTGAAAGAAACATAAGTGGGATTATGGCCTTTCTCTACTCAAGACCTTTCAATGATCCCACCTTCTCTTGGGATACAAAGCTTTTGGGGTTGTGCATGGTTGGGGGGTGTTCATGGTTTTGCCCCTCTGGTCTCTCTATCTCAGAAATCACATCTCACCTGCTCATCTCTGAGCTCCAGCCATACTGGCCTTCTCCCAGATCCCTCAGTGTCATTATCCCTTTAGTTTCAAAGCCTGGTGCCTCACCTGGGATGCTCTAACCATCCCTCCCTTCTGTCCCCTACTTTATCCTGCCTACCCTTTCATCTCAGCCTTCTCCATTCACCAGAGGTGTTCCATGATAGGGAACCCCTATTCCCTCCCTCCCTTTCTTCTTTCCTTCCTTCCTTCCTTCCCTCCCTCCCTCCCCCTTCCCTCTCTTCCCCCTCCCATCTACCCATCCGTCCATCCCTCCCTACCTTCCTTCCTTCCCTCCCTCCCTCCTCCTTCCCTCTCTTCCCCCTCCCATCTACCCATCCGTCCATCCCTCCCTACCTTCCTTCCTTCCCTCCCTCCCTCCCCCTTCCCTCTCTTCCCCCTCCCATCTACCCATCCGTCCATCCCTCCCTACCTTCCTTCCTTCCCTCCCTCCCTCCCCCTTCCCTCTCTTCCCCCTCCCATCTACCCATCCGTCCATCCCTCCCTACCTTCCTTCCTTCCCTCCCTCCCTCCCCCTTCCCTCTCTTCCCCCTCCCATCTACCCATCCGTCCATCCCTCCCTTCCTTCATTCCTTCCCTCCCTCCCCCTTCCCTCTCTTCCCCCTCCCATCTACCCATCCGTCCATCCCTCCCTACCTTCCTTCCTTCCCTCCCTCCCTCCCCCTTCCCTTTCTTCCCCCTCCCATCTACCCATCCGTCCATCCCTCCCTACCTTCATTCCTTCCCTCCCTCCCTCCCCCTTCCCTCTCTTCCCCCTCCCATCTACCCATCCGTCCATCCCTCCCTACCTTCCTTCCTTCCTTCCCTCCCTCCCTCCCCCTTCCCTCTCTTCCCCCTCCCATCTACCCATCCGTCCATCCCTCCCTACCTTCATTCCTTCCCTCCCTCCCTCCCCCTTCCCTCTCTTCCCCCTCCCATCTACCCATCCGTCCATCCCTCCCTACCTTCCTTCCTTCCTTCCCTCCCTCCCTCCCCCTTCCCTCTCTTCCCCCTCCCATCTACCCATCCGTCCATCCCTCCCTACCTTCCTTCCTTCCCTCCCTCCCTCCCCCTTCCCTCTCTTCCCCCTCCCATCTACCCATCCGTCCATCCCTCCCTACCTTCATTCCTTCCCTCCCTCCCTCCCCCTTCCCTCTCTTCCCCCTCCCATCTACCCATCCGTCCATCCCTCCCTACCTTCCTTCCTTCCTTCCCTCCCTCCCTCCCCCTTCCCTCTCTTCCCCCTCCCATCTACCCATCCGTCCATCCCTCCCTACCTTCCTTCCTTCCCTCCCTCCCTCCCCCTTCCCTCTCTTCCCCCTCCCATCTACCCATCCGTCCATCCCTCCCTACCTTCATTCCTTCCCTCCCTCCCTTCCTGCCTTCCCACTTACTGTTCCTAGTGATATGTTTGTGTAGTCATTAACCTTTATCTCTCCCACCTAGACTTTGTAAGCTCCATGAAGACAGGGAATGTGTGTGTTGGCTGCTTGTAGTGGACATCGATTGACTGCTTTACCCATTTCTATCACCCCCTTTCCCTTCCTAAGAGCGCCCATGCCTTCCTTTGTGGAATCAACTCTATCCTGCTGTGTAACAAGTACGTGTATAAGATTGAGGGGGTGCTGACAGCTGGAGAGCAATTCAGCCCTAAGCTAGTCCCCAGGTCATCTGTCAAGCTATACTAGGTTTATCTTTTCAGTGGGGAATTTTAGAGCTTTATTGGATGGTTGAGGGGGTGTCTTCTGATTGGCCTGCAGCCATGTTGCCACTATGAAGGTAGCTCACCTTAGGACAGAACTGAAGAAGGCATTGCTGTGACCATTGCTGAGAACCAAGGCAGGGGGATTCTTGCTCCTTAATGAGGTGGTATTAAAGATAGTGCTCCAATTGAAAGGCTTCAAAGTTAGTTTAGGTTGTTTATAGGACGGAAGCATTTTCTATAGGTGTGGGAACAGACTGCTGTTATTCTTTCTCTTTGGCAGCCTCCTCCTCAAGTGTCCCTTGTCTACCTTTATTGTAAGACTCCTGCTGGGAAATTTTTCACTCTTTCCCTTGTCCACACTTTGCAATACCTTTAATGTGGTTGGAGTGCATTTTCCCAATCCTTGACCATGGGACTCCCTCTGGCCAATGGTATATGTGTGCAAGTGACCTTAGGGGTCACTGGTATGTTTCCACTTTTTCTCTTGCTCGTCTGCCATTGTCATGAGGGGAATATGCCCCTGCTGGCCAGGTGGCCTAAGGAGGAAGGCGAGAGATATGTGAAGCAGAGGTGCTTCCAGCTGACCTGTAGATATGTGAGTGATAACAAGTGATTGTTGTTTTAAGCCACTAAGTGTGGGATGTTCAGGTTTTGTGTTACACAGCAATAGCTGCCTGATACACTCCTCAGTGAAGATGATTTCCCACTGGGCACAGCCACTTCTGCTGAGGTACTGTGGTTTGAGGCCAGCTGTGAGTGTGGTCATGTGGGACTGCTTGTAACCAGTTTCCCAAACAGTTTTTCTTGAACATGGCTCCTTCCTCTCCTGGCCATTCCCCTTCCTTTCATGAAGGCTGAAAACTAGCTCCTAATGTGGGGCAAGAAGATAGTCACCATGGCAACCCCTCTAGCCACGTGGTTGGGAACACCTGACTGCAGGCATCAACAGCAGATCAAATTAGTCAAACAGCCAGCCTCCGTGTGACAGTTCAGGTCTCTGAGATGCAGGAAGAAGCAGGATGAGCCTCCAGATTGGATGCAGGTCTCATGCCTGTGAGAGGAGAGTGAGAAGGAAGGGGATTGGGCAGGGAGAGCCTCAGACCATAGCACAAGCCTGAGAACATTTTGCCTAAACTGATGAGGTCCTCAAGCCACGCCACCCCTCAAGGAGCCCCACATTCTATGGGAGGGGGCTGGCACCGTGCTGTGCTCAGGGTGAATGTCAGTCAACTGTGTTCCTGCAGTGGTAAGGTCTGTGTGATGCATTTTCGGGTCCACTATACTCTAAGTCTCAGAGTTCCCTGGGTGGAGAACTGTGTTTAAATACAGAGTGAGAGAATGGGGAGGGAGAGGGGCCAAAATCTGACCTTCCTGCAGTCAGAGTTTGGCCTTTTTAGAAGATATTCATATGGAGCAGACATAGGGAATACCTGTCTTAGAAACAGACCCAAGATTTAGTGTCTAAATCCAGAATACTAACTAGATTGCTTTGGAGCAGGTCACAGCTCCTATGGTTCACCAAAATGGTGCTGATTGTCAGAGGTTTTTTATTTTTTGAGACAGAGTCTCACTCTGTTGCTTGATGAGAGGGCTGTGATGTCGTCATAGCTCACACTCCTGGGTTCAAGTGATCCTCCTGTCTCAGCTTCCCAAGTAGCTGGGACTACAGGCACACTACAGGTCTGTGTATAGGGGGCTCTCCCAGGATTCCAGTGAGGCACCCCATCTCCACATGGCCATTCTCTTGTCCTCCCTCCTTGAGTCTTGAGATTCGAAGGTCACTGAAGTTGTTTTTCCATCCATGTTAGACCAGTTCATGCAAATCCATCTGTCTACCTCTTCTCTAAATAGGCTTGGTAGCTGGGTGTTATGATGGGCACCTGTAGTCCTAACTACTCTGGAGACTGAGGCAAGAGGATCACTTGAGCCCAGGTATATGAGGTTGCTGTGATCTATGACAGCATGGCTCTCTAGACTGGGCAACAGAGTGAGACTCTGTCTCAAAAAAAAAAAAAAATAGGCTTGGGGGTGGGGCTTTTGGTCTGAGGGTGTGGATTTTCAGTTGAGCGGGATGACTCAGTTCTGGAGATCTCATGTGTGGCCCTGTGAGTACAGTTAATGATACTGCATTGTATATTTAAAATTTGCTAAGAGAGTAGATCTTAAATGCTCTCATCACACACAAATGTAACTATGTGAGGTGATGTAATGTTAATTAGCTTGATCATGGTAGTCATTTCACGATGCCTATGTATATCAAAATATTACGTTGTAAACTTTCAACCTGTGCAATTTTTATGTGCCAATTATACCTCAAAAAACTGGAAAAAAAATCAGGAAGAAATTCAAGTTACTAAAAAGAGAGAGAGAGAACAAGAAAGAAAATAGACTTCAAAGAAGTCTCCAGCCCAAGGTCATCTACTGATCTTGATAAGGACCCTGTTCCAGGGACCCCCTCAGCTGAGCCCAGGGGTAAGACCCCAGGTTTAAAATGCTGAGTAAAGGCTGAGGGCGCCTTCTGCTCTCTGGTCCTCCTCCCAACTGCAGGGTAGCTAGGGATTAACTGTTTGTGAGCTATACAGCCCGGTGTGTGTGTGTGTGGGGGGTTACAAACAGCTCACAGGCAGAGCAGGCCTAATGCACACAGGTCTGGTTATTAAAGGCTCCCAGATGCCAGGGCACACAGAACAGAGTGCACTTGGCAGGATACTGTGGAATCTCATTTACGGGATCCATTATCTGAATTAGCAACAATCTGAAATTATGACCATGAGATAGAAATAAAAGATAAGCGTGTTTGCAGTCTTTCTCACCCCTGCTTGTCTGTGTTGTGGGCATTGTGAAGGCCTCGCCTACCTTTCCTCGTCTTTCAGAATCATTTAATTAAATTTAATTAGTTCTTCTGGGCCCCAGAAAAGGAAAATGGGAGCTGGCATTCACTATGTGCTAGTCGGTGCATCAGGCGTTTCAATCTGGGCAGCCACACACAGCAGTTCAATTTTTCATTGGATCCTCCCAGCAGCCCTACACAGAAAGTATTAGTATCTACACATCCTATGAGTGGGGAGACTCTATGTGGCTTAGCGCGACTGGATGATCTGCAGTCCCTTAGTGAGAGTGAGTAGTCCCTCTGTCCATCTGTGCCTATACCTACTTGGTGATCCATTCTTCCATCATCTGTCCACTGGTCTGTCTGTCCATCCATCCGTCTCCTATCTATTCGACAATTACTGATCCGGTCTCACATGCTCTGTGCTGGGCCCTGGGGTATCATCGAGGCAGAAGACTCTTGGTCTTCTGCCCTTCTGGAGCTCATGGTCTAGTGGGATGAGTGCTGCTGACCACCATGGGCCCTCTGGGTGGGATGTCTTTTTTTTTTTTTTTTTTTCCTGCAGTTTTTGGCCAGGGCTGGGTTTGAACTTACCACCTCCGGCATATGGGGCCGGTGCCCTACTCCTTTGAGCCACAGGCGCCCACGTCGGGTGGCATGTCTTTATCAGCTTCTTATCCACAGCCCCATTTCATGGCCCCCTACCGCCTTGACCTGGACTTGGGTGTCTGGAGGAACTTGGGGTTTATTGGTGGTACATGAGTGACCCTTACCCCTCCGGAGGGGATGTGTTTTATGGTGAGCACCTGTCTTAGTTGCCTGAGAGTGAGGAGTCTCCGAGGAGGTAGACTTTTAGTGTTAACACCTGGGTAGACTGGGATGGTTGTTGAGAAGGAACACTTAGAAAGCAGATTCAGCGGGGTGGGAGGAAAACCTGGGCTGCTGAACCAGGAAGTCTGAGGACCCATAAGATTGTGGGTATGAAGTAACCTAGGTAACAAGTGACCAATAGAAAGAGACCATTAATGACCAATAGGAAAGGGCAATACTGCCTGGTGGTGCAGAGAGGCCAATTAAAGACTTGCAGCCAACTTCAAACACAGTGGGTATTTTTACCTCTGGAGAGCTTTGCATCTCTGCCTTGCTCACCTTTTCTCCATGGGAAGGACCCAATTCCAACGTTCTTTGGAAGTGCTCTAAGCTTTCTCTTTGTTCTTCCTAAATAAGATCACTATTTGTTACCCTGAAACATGTGCAGGTCACTTTTGCTCTCTGTCCACACTGCCTGTGCTGCAAATCCCAGTTTTATTTTCAGGTTCCACTCACTTTGCTTTCAGTTATCCCTGTATGTTGGTTGAACTTCCTAGCTCAGCCAATTAATTAAACAGATCAACTGGGTTCAGGAAACTGTGGCCCCCGACCTCTAGCAGTTGGTTAACCATCGTTCCGGGGTTGTCAACAGAGGGCTGATTTTGCTCACCGACTCCCACCACTTAACATTTGGCAACATCTGGAAACATGTTCGATTGACACAATTGGGGCAGAGGAGCTGTTCCTGGGATCTAGTGGGTCAAGGCCACGGATGCTGTCAACACTCACAGTACACAAAGTATTCTCCAGCCTAAAATGTCAATAGTGCCAGAAAGGAGAAGCCCTGCTCCAGCTGGTAGGAGGAATGGTAGACAGTGGGAAGAGTTGGTGAATAACCAGTAGATGGATTGGTCTGTCCTAAACCATGACGGAAACTGAGCAGCTCTTGGTGGCTGTGGGTGATTAGACCGTCCCGTTCACACTCTGTGGCTCTGCAGACCAGTGCTTCTCAGCCTTGCTTCATTTTAAACTTCACCTGGACTGCTTGTGAACACTCAGGTTCCTGGACTCCCTGCAGTCCTGCTAGATCAGAAGGTTAGGAGTCTGCGTTTTTGTTACATGCATTTGGGAAAAACTGTGCTGAGTCGCTGATGGGCTGAGGGCTCTGGGGGGGTCTGATACTGACCAGACAGAGAGAGCGTTTACATTGCTGGTCACATTTGCACGGTCTTCCCCATGAATTACTCAAGCCGTGGAAGGCTAACTGGCTGTATGCTCTGTGAAGGCCACCTGAGCAGATGTCCATGCTGCTGGAAGTGCTCTTTTGAGGTCATATGGAGACCTCCTTCCTGTCCAGTTGAGAAAAGGCCTTGAGATCAGGTTAAGTGATGACTTGTCACAGAGCAAAAGGGCCAGGCCTGCGGTTCTGAGAACTCCTGAGTCTGTGACTTTTTCCTTTTTTTTTTTTTTTTACTCCATGCACCTTTCCTTCAGAGCAGAAAGCTGAGGACCTCTGGGTAGAAGAAGCAGGCAGACTCCTCAGACTCCTGCAAGACCACCCACTGGGGGATTCTTTCCACTAGCAGAATAGGAAACTCTTTACCTCTTGGTCTGATTTTTGTTTAAAACCTGCTGTGTTCTACAAAGGGTGAACCAGCTTACAAAAACATTAAAAAATCCTGCAGAAAAACATGGAAAATTGTACATAGGAACTAAGAAAAAAATCAAACCCAGAGGAATTGTATGTAGAATGGGGAATCATCCTCCAATTTCTTGTTGAGCTTCCTGCCAGCCAAAGCAAAAGGGAGACACTGTTAATTGCATAACCTCAAAGGTTTTAGGAAATTATGTCACATCTACTGGGGCAGCTGGAAATAAGAGTATTTCTCACATGGGCCTTCATGAGAGGGCAACGTGAATGGGTTTTTCAGTGTCATCCCTGCTACAATGTACAATTCTCTTTCTTACAGCAACTCATGGAACATATTTACAGGGGACAATGATTTTAGGGGTTAAAGGAAGTTTTTGTGGCAGCACCAGTTACTTGGGAAGGGAGGGTCTAAGGCAGTGGTTCTCAACCTGTGGGTCGCGACCCCTTTGAGGGTCAAACGACCCTTTCCCCTTTTACAGGGGTCACCTAAGACCATCGGAAAACACATATTTCCGATGGTCTTAGGAACCGAGACACCGTTCCTCATGTGTGGGGGTCACCACATGAGGAACTGTATTAAAGGGTCAGGGCATTAGGAAGGTTGAGAACCACTGGTCTAAGGAATGTTTTAATATTGATATAACAGGATATTTAAATCCTTCTAGGAAATCTATCCTAAGGAAATTATTGTGGGCAAAGATTTATATACCAAGGCATTTTCTGGGCATTGATTAATCCATTCATTAAATATGTATATATCGTGTGTTCCTACAGTGACAGGCTGTATTCTAGGAGAGGTATGCAACACAAGGTCATAGAGCTTATAGTCTAGTCTAATGGCATTGCTCCTGTTAATGACTTTGTCATTGGCAGATTGAATGTGTGGCCCTCCAGATCAGCAAATGCAGCCCCTTGACTAAATCCAGACTTCACAGAACGAATCCCTTCATCAAAAGGATTTGTTCTGTAAAATTTGGCCTCAGTCAAAAGGCCTCACTCAGGGATCCAGAAGGCCATATGGGCCCCCAAGGCCGCAGGTTTCCCACCCGTTTAAACCCCTAGCATCTGATAGTACTGAGCCAGTAGTTGGCTACTTAAAAAATTAATTAAAGCAGAGAACCACTGCAACATACTGTTGGCAAGCTGAAACGGAGGCAGATGTGTGTGGGCACCCCAGGAAGTACCACGGTAGATTTAAGGGTTCAGTGGGCATCGTCAGATTTATAGAGGGTTGGAGAATGCTGCTAATTTGGAGAGTGGTTAGGTGAAGGGTGTTGACGGTTCTACAGGGGAAGTAAATGCTGTTGATCCCCTGCCCATATCCCTCGGCCTCCGCATTCTGATACCTGCAAAGGGCTCCCCACTGCTGTGTCCGTGCCTCATTACCAAAGGACCTGCTTTGGCCCTCACAGAGGGGTCAGGTTAGGAGTGTCCAAGAGTTAGGAACACCAGGAGCTGCATTCCGTTGATGGCAAATGGGAGTTGGAGGATGCTACCACCACGTCCCTTCCTCTTGGGTAGGAAGACTCTGACATGCTTTCTCTGCTGTCTTGCAGATGTTCCCAGGGGGATCCTACCTCATGGCCCATGGTGGTTGCCTGCTTCATAACACACCCCCTTATTGGCTGCCTGCCATTCCCTGACTCATTTCTCCGCCTTCCTATAGCTACTCCTTTTAAAACCACTTGCACACAAATTCGTAAGACCTGCTTCTACTGGAACTCAATTATCTCCTTAAACAGAAAAATCAAACGTGGTCCATTTTATGTAAAAGATGAGAATGGATTGGAAAATCTACCGCCTCCCACATTTCTGGCCCTTAAACTCAGTTTGAGAGGCCTGCTGCGTAGCCAGATGAAGATATAGGAAGGGGCGGTCACATAATGCCGGACAGAGGCTGGTCCTGTGTGACTTTCTTTGGAAGGTCTCACGTATCTATCGATTTGCCCGAAGGGACTTAAGAAGGGGATGGTGTGTGGATGTGAGACAGAGAACGGGAGAATAGAACCAGACAAAGTCAAAGGATTGACCTTGACTTGTTGACAGGTGGGACCCATTTCTGCTGGCCTTGTGATCCTACAGGGAGGACTTCTGTCGCATCAGTGATTGGGGATTAGTAGCATGGAGTAGGTAAGATCCCAGGCCCAAAGTCAGACAGTGGTGGACTTGACCCCTGGTGTTGGCATTGACTAGTTCTTTGACCTTGGATGCTTTAAAACGTCTCTTGCTTCATGTGATGGTCATAAAAATTAAATGGTAAGATGAACACAGATGGTATGTCTTGTACTGACATGCCGCACAGCATAAATGTTAAGGTCACAATTATAATATTGGTATGTGTGTGTCCCCGATGCTATAATACATGGACGTATATGTGCATCTGTAACTGTTATACTCAAAGTGCAGTTTTGCAGTTTGCAGGTTATCATAGAACCTAGAAAATGTGGCTAGCTCATGCTCCAGAGTATATATCTGCAGAGAGATGAGACCCATGAACCTGGGAAAAGGGCTGCTTTCCTTAAAAAAATTTTCAATATTGAAATTTTCAAATATACAAAAAAGTAGAAGGGGGTCCCCTAGTCTCTGCCACCAGCTTTCGCAGGTGTCGATGTCTTGCCAATCTTGTTTTATTGATCCAACCCCCAGCACTTTTTGTTCCCCTGGCGTATTTTGAGGCAAGTTCCAGATAACAAGCCCCTTCCGCTGTCATCTCAGTTTGCAAGGTAATGGACTAGCTCCTTCTCCTTGACGCAGGGCTGAACGTTCTCTCTGTAGTCCCGGGGCTGTGGGTGGCATCTGCCCTCTCTCAGCTTTGGGCACCGGCGCCCTCCACCTGAGTGGTCTTTTCTCCCAGGGCTGCTGTTGGCAGTGATGTTTCGAGGTCATATCTCATTTACAGGCAGGTTCCCGCCACCTGCTTCTCTGGACTTACCCGGCGTAATTCATGCTGAGTGCCTGTCTTGTCTCGGGGAAGGCACTGCTGCCTCCACATTTCACAATAAATATCTTTTTAAGCAGCCTGGTGTTCAGGCTCATTTCTCATTTCCAAGGAGGCTTTTGACTGATGACCTAAAGAATTGCTTCCCCGTGACTGACAGAGTAATGTAGGATCACAGCATGCCCCATTCTGTTCTCCCCCTCCAGGGGGCTGGATGAGAACTGTGACTTCCGAGTGCTACCAGCAGCTCCCGACAGAGGCATTTGTCCCCAGCTATTGCTCTTTCTCCTCTGTCCTTGAGTCAGCTCCACCTTGGGGTGCTCCAATGGGACACATTCTCAGGGGATCAGCGTGTAAGGCCCCCAAGGGAAAGGGTACCTGGGGGTTTCTGCCATCACTGGAGTCTGGGGCAGCCCTCAAAGGTATGCTTTGGACTTTAAGGGATTGTGGTTGGAATTCTCTCTTGGTGTGGAGGCTCCGGGCTGTCAGGGCAGGTCATGTTAAGGTGTCCGTCGGCTTTAGGCACTCTTACTTTGTGAAGTCCCTTCTTACATCACATCAATCATAATAATCAGTCCCCATATCCCTCAGGATATACAATCCGTATATAAATGTTGAGTTGTAGATGTCTAGAATGCAGCTGACAGTCTGTAGATGTTTAATTCAGTATCTATTATGTTTTTATCCAAAGTACAGTCCAAAAGGTTAGAATCTGTAAACATTTAACTTTGTGTATATTTACTTGGTATTTTGGAGGACATTCTTTTTAATTTCCCAATCTGTAGGTTCTTGGAAAGCTTCTCAGCCTGAGATATTCACCTCACCAACCCAGGACTTCCCACTGTCTCACTACCCAGGGCCCTCTCCAGGGTCCCAGGCAGCCTTGCCCATATGCAAGCTCAGTAGACCCCGTGCACAGAGCTGGCATGCAAATCGTACTGCACAAACAGGGAAAAAGCAAAGAATCTCAGCCTGAATCTAATCTTCTCAGTTAGTGATTTTCAACTGTTGTGCCATGAGAGGATCGTAGGTATGCTGGGAAAATTTTCTTTTCTTTTTTTTTTGTAGAGACAGAGTCTCACTTTATGGCCCTCGGTAGAGTGCCGGGGCCTCACACAGCTCACAGCAACCTCCAACTCCTGGGCTTAAGCGATTCTCTTGCCTCAGCCTCCCGAGTAGCTGGGACTACAGGCGCCCGCCACAACGCCCGGCTATTTTTTTGTTGCAGTTCGGCCGGGGCCGGGCTTGAACCCGCCACCCTCGTTATATGGGGCCGGCGCCTTACCAACTGAGCCACAGGCGCCTCCCGCTGGGAAAATTTTAAAGATCATTAATTAAATTATTTTCGAAAGAAGTTCAAAGCACAGTAAGTATATTCTTTTTTTGAAACTCTTTTTTTGGTCAATATCATGTAAGTGTGCCGCAGAAGTTTAACTACAGGTTCAAGTGTGCTGTGAGATAAAAAAAGGTTGAGAAACATTGATCTAACTGTACTTGGCTTCCAAAGGGTATCTGGAATTTATAAGGTAAAGAGACCCTACAAAAAAGCACTCTGTAGAAGGCTCACTGGGAACAACTATTATTTTTCATCTGCTCAGGATTCTTCCTTTCTTCCAGTGCATGGCCTGGGAGCTGAGCTGTCTGAAGTCAAGTCTCCACGCCAGTAGGAACTGAGGAACAACTCTGAATCCCTGAAAAGCCATTGAGTTGTGCACTCTAAGTGGATAGAGTGTCTGATATGTGAATTATACTTCAGTAAAGCTGTTAAAACACGTCTGGGCTCTGCTGCTTATTAGTTGCACAATCTGGAGCAAATTGCTGAGTGTGTCAGTGCCTCAGTTTTCCTCATCTTTAAAATGGGGGGTTATATGGCATCACTATATCAGTGTCCTGGGGCTGCCGTACCAAGTAACCACAAACCGGGTGGCTTAAAACACAGGCAATTATTCTTCATAGTTCTCGAGGCTGCAAGTCAGTAATCAGCTATCAGCAGGGCCACACTGTCTCCCAGGGCTCACTCCCAGCTCTGGGTGTCCCCAGCAGTCCTGGTTCTTCCTCGGCTTTAGAGGGATCCCTCCAGTCTCTGCCTCTGCCATCTCTGCCTTCTCACTAGTGTGAGGGTCTTTGTCCAAATATCCCTCTCCTTACTTGGGTACCAGTCGGTGGGTTAGGGCCCACCTGAATCCAGTTTGACCTCAGCTTATCTTGATTACATCTGTGCACACTCTATTTCTAAGTAAGGTCACTTTCCCAGGTTCCAGGCAGACATGAACTTGCGGGACATTGTTCAACCCATTACACCCCCATGACGCTTGCTTTTTCCTAAATTCTCCCACCATGAGATACAGTAAAGTCCTCTCCTCTTCACCCCCACCCAGACTTGGTTTATATTAGATTTTGTCACTTTAAGCAAGAACCTTGACTGAAATAAAGACAAAGGTTCCCCTTTATTTAGAAGAACAAAATGGGAGAGAAACACAACCAGAGACAGCCTGAGACATCCCTGCAGACTTTTGCACCTGGAGCTGGGGCTTAGTTTGGGTCAGGGCAATTCTATTCCCAGGTCTTTTCAAGGTGGACAATACCATGGGTGTAGAGGAGGGGACATGCACCTCTAATTTGATGTCCTAACCTAAATGACATCACCATCCTCTTTATTCTTTTTGTACACGTCAGCTGGGCATGTTCCTACATTAGCTCCTTGTAGGAGCACCAGAGGCGTGGCCTCACACACCACCCGATGCGCCATCCACATCATGGGTGGTTCTGGGGTGGGAGTTCAGGGTCTTCTCCACTGAGCTGTGCTTGTTCGATGCGGGACTTCCAACCATCATTCTGGCAGAGAAAAACAGGATGTTCTAGAGCACCAATCTCTATTTCCATGCCCTGGAATAGGCTGGACACAGAATAAACAAGAACGGCCCTAGAAAGGGGCCTGTGGTTGCAATCCAGGTCCATAAGGGTTCTGATTAAGGAGAGAAGACAGGCAGAGATGGTTGACATCACAGGCAGACGGACACGAGGCAGGGAAGCTAAGAAAACGTTCAGTCCAGCCACCGGGAGGTAGAGTTGGCCAGTGATGGCTGGACAATGGAGCAGAATTTCTCTAGATGCCAATGCTTGGGCCTGGACCCAGGGATCATGGTTGTCGTAGAGACCTGCACTTCCATGTGTCATCCCTAAGCGCCCTGGGCTCCACTGCTGCAGGGTGAAAAATGGTTTCTTTCTGAGAAAGGCAGCTGTGTCTGCTGCCCCTGGAATCGGAGCTTCTGCTTCTTCCGGCAGACTTCCATCAGTATGATAGAACATTACAGGCCTGAAGAAGTTACTGAAATAGTTCAGTCATAATTTTTGTATGATAGGGAGGAATATGTTGCCCAAATTTACCCAAATTTGGAGGTTTGTGCCATTAAGGAAAAAAAAAGCTTTCAATTCTAGGCCACTCACCACAGTGGCAAAAGCAACCTGGCCTTCTGCTTTATAGATGACCTGGGAGGGTTTTCCAGTCCAATTTGGAGTGTCCAAATTAATTCTGCTTTAATGGATGCTTTGAAGCCCCTAACCAGCTTCATCTCAGAAATCAGTCAATAAAAAATAAAAGAGCCACACATGAGAAGTGCCTTGGGAACACAGCTGGCTGGAGGCCACAGGAGCCTCCTAAGTGGCTCTGGCTTCTGCATTCTGAGATTCATCACCAGGCTGTCTCTGCTGCTGACAGTTTGGTCCTGACTGAGGGACCTTGTTAGAGGCTGAATTATGTCCCTGCCAAAATTCATAGGTTGAAATTGTAATCCCAGGAGCTCAGAAATGTGACTGTATTTGGAGGTAGGCCTTTTACATTAAGATGAGGTCATTAGGATGAGTCCAAATCCAATATGACATCCTTGGAAGAAGAGATTAGGTCCCAGACACACACAGAGTGGGGACCATGTGAGGACACAGCAAGAAGGCAGGTGTCTACAAGTCAAGGAGAGAGGCCGCAGGAGAAACCAACCCTGCTGACACCTTGATCTTGGACTTCCAGCCTCCAGCGCTGTGGGAAAATAAATTTCTGCTGTTTAAGCTCCCCAGTCTATGGTCATTCATTATGGCAGCCTTAGCAAACCACTTCTGTCTCTGTCTTTCTCTTGGACTACACCCCAGAACGGCCTGATATTTCCAGTCCCCCTTCCAGGGGTGGTGGATGAGCTCCATCTGTGGTTATGGCTGGATTTGGGACTATCATGGCCCCTGGATTCCTTGCAACTTTGTTCTATATGCCCTTTGAAGTCTTGTGGTTTTGTTCACCCATCATTCTTTTTCTGGGAAACATCTCTTCTCATGGCCCATGTGTTTCCATTAATAGTACGGTTGCAGCAGCCTCCTTCCCTCCATCAAAATGATCATCCCGCTCTCTCCTGGCACTGTTATTCTTGACCAAGAAACGTTGCAAGAGGAAACCCTAGCAGTGCTGGTAACTGAGTGGATGTAGGGGAGAGGGCGTTGAAGATGACATCCAGAACTCTGGCTGGGACATCTGTGTGGCTGGTCATGAGACTGAGAATGTGGAGGTGAGCAAATCTGGGTGGACAAAAGTGATGCTTTAGGAAAGCTGGTTTAGGACGGCAGTGAGAGCCTGTAGGCAGGGACGTCAGGGAGGGGGACACTGACCCTGGTGTGAGGGGCAGAAATGATGTCATTACTTCCCCACTCTGAGGGTGGTGGCACATGCCAGGTTCAGCCAAGTGAGGGTCTCAAGAGGGGACTCCCACAAGCTCAGTTTCAGAGTGGAAATGGAGGAGAGTTATTTTTGCAAGGCTGGAGGGAGTTTGAAGTTCTGGAGAGGAACCTGGAAATGAGGGGCAGGAAGGCAGAAGGACAGGAGAGCCTGAAGTGTCTCTGCCAGGGGTTCCACGGGAGCAGTGATTGCTGAGAATTGTCCTGATGGAGAGGCAAAGGAATCTTAAGAATAAGATATCCAACGTTTGATTCTAAGTTCTTTGCTTTTGCTCCGCCCTTAGTACAGTTTGTTGGGTTTTGTTTTTATTTTTATTTATTTATTTATTTATTTTTATTGTTGGGGATTCATTGAGGGTACAATAAGCCAGGGGGTTTTGTTTTTAAAAAGAAATTGAGGGAGGGGCTGCGTGTGGACATTTTCAGCCCAACTGTAGTGTCCGGGATGTGACACAACCCGCACACCAAGGAGGCTCAGTGGACAAATGGGCTCTCCCTGTGCCCTTCATCAGCTGCTCCAGCCCGGACTCACCCACTGCTTATGAAGCCTCTTCACACGGCTGCATCCACAACACACTGAAGGCTCAGCAAGTGATTGTTGATTGACTGAGTGTTCCCAAAATATTCTCCCATAAGAAGTCTCTGGATGACCCCCCTCTTGGTTCCATCCAGTGGCCTGGCCTTGAGAATGCCCCCCCTGAAGACAGCGCAGAAACTGACTGTTGCCATTCAGATACCACAGTAAAGAATCAACTGTACTCAAAGATGCGAGCTTCACGCTCAGCAGCTTCAAAAACTATTTTCCGCAGCCAAGTTTCTGCTCTGCTCGTGGTTCTTACTTTGACCTAGAAGCTGCCAGTGCCCCAGGGAATGATGCTGTGTAAACTTCCTCTGACTTACTGGCCTTTCTCTACCCAACCCCCATCACCGCCTGGAGTCTTGTGCTTCTCTGGAGCTCTAGCAGGCCAGCCTGCCTGCACCCAGCCTCTAGCCACATCGGCCACCCCTCCTATCAGACACAGGCCCAGAGCTGCTGGCACCAGGCTTAACTCCACACTGGCTCCCTCCCGCCTGCAGTGGGTCCAGCCTGGTCTCTGCTCTGCCCAAGGCGCAGAGTTTCTTGGCTCAAGCTAAGCTCTGGCAGCTGGGATTTGTGTTACTACATGCTTTGTGGAGAAGGACTCTGGAAATTAATTTTTCTTTTGCACATTGGTTTGTTTGATCCATTAACATATGCACCTCCCCTTTAAGGAATTCCAGAACCTCTTTTCCTTGTCTTTGAGTGGAAGTGACTACTTGTCTGATTGCCCGGAGCTGGCGGAGGATAGGGCACATAACCCCTCTTCACATACCCCTGAGTGCCCACACCCGTCTAAAATCCTCCCCAACCCCCTGACTCATCTCCTTTCTTACTGTCATTTATTCATTGCAAGAATCTTGAGATCTACTGTGTGCCAGGGACTTGGCTAAGGGTACAGTGCCAAGAAGGAGGCAGGGGCCCTGCCATCTTGGAGCTTGAGGTCTAGTGTGGGATGTAAACATGTAGCCACGGATGCAATAGGGAAGGAGCGGGACACGGAAGAGGAACACCTAATCCAGACTTGGAAATTCAGGGAGAGTTTCAGGAAGACATGCTGTATGCACACAGCCCACAAAATGTTGACACTAGGCAGGGAGGGCTGGCTGATGTTGGCGTTGATCTTGGATGCAGGCAAACACAGTAACAGCTCTAGACATAAGGAAGCCAGGAAGACACTGACACAGCGTTTTTTTCATTTCTTGGTACAAAATCTCTTTATGGGCAGCCTTCAAAAATGGAGTGTTGGTGAATTTCTCATCACTCTTTCACTTGTAGAAGTCTTTATGTTGTAGCGTTAAGACTTGTCATTTATTTGTTGGAGAGAGGTTCTCACTCTAGCACCCACGCTGGAGTAAAGTGGCAGGATCACAGCTCACTATGGCACAGAACACCTGGGCTCAAGGGATCCTTCTGCTTTGGCCTTCTGAGTAGTTAGGACTATAGGTGTATGTCACTGTGCCTTCCTAATGTTTAATTTGTTTTTTTTTTTTTTTGAGATGGAGTCTCACTCTGTTGCCTAGGCTGGTCTTGAGAACTCCTGGCCTTAAGCAATTGTCCTGTTTTGGCCTCCCAATGTGCTGGGATTCCGAGTGTGAGGCCCTGTGCCTGGCCTAAGTTAAGACTTTGGACTCTGTAGAGTCAAGCCTTTGTTCAGTGTCTAATGGATACGTCATCAAGCTCCAACTGGAACTCCCCAAGGTCAGCCTCACTCATAAGCCCCACTTCCTGAACACTGACCATAAACTTTCTATATGACCAGTCCCTTGAAATTACATGCACAGGGGGGAAGCCACAAGCAGCCAACAACTTTGGAAAATTTAGTTGAATGTCGAGTTGTTTCAGATGCATAAGAGCAGGTGCTTACTGAGCACTGAGTGCTTACTGTGTGCCAGGTGCTAAGCGCTTGCTGTGTGCCATGGGGTTTTGTCCTCGCGGCCACATTGTGGAGCAAGAACTTTTAGCCTTGCCTTGTACAGATGAAGAAGAGGAGGCTCGGGGTGTGTGTGACTTGCCCAGCATCTCATAATAACCAGGCAGGGGCAAGAACTTGGGGCGCCTTCCAGCCATACACACCAGCTGCCTGTCAAAAGTCCCCTTCCTTCTTTTCCCCACACAGAACTGAGCTGAAACTCCCTTTAAGGCCCTGGTTGACTCAACAGGTGGAGGGGACGTTGGGTGTGGGATCTAAGCAGGAGCAAAGAGCTTGGAGACAGAGCCACGCGGGAACCGGCACCTGGGCGAGGCTTCTGCGCGCTCTCAGGGCCACCCCAACGTGGAAGCTGAAATCCAGCCGCACTTCCTACGTCAAGCCCAAAGGGGGCGCCCTTTCCCGCCGGCCGCTCCACGATGCACGTGGCGGCAGCAGCCTGCTCTGCTTTTGATCTGCCTGCCGCCAGGCCCAGCTCTGCAGAGCGCCCCCCCACCCATATCTGCCGTCCAAAAAACAGTTGTTCTTGGCTTGACCATGGACACCCATGCCCATTCCCATTCAGTGGTCACTCACAAGGTCACTTTAATATTTACAAGTGGCCATACCAAATTACAGCCAGGACTTTTGACAGGCAGCTGGTGTGTATGGCTGCAAGGCGCCCCAAGTTCTTGCCCCTGCCTGGTTATTATGAGATGCTGGGCAATTATGAGATGTGGGCACTAAGGGGTATGTGAAGAGGGGTTATGTGCCCTATCCTCCGCCAGCTCCAGGCAATCAGAAAAGTAGTCACTTCCACTCAAAGACAAGGAAAAGAGGGTTCTGGAATTCCTTAAAGGGGAATTTTTTTTTTGCCTCTGGGGCTGCCCCTTTTAGATTTGGACCTTTGGGGGACTGGCATGGCTCTCTTTGCCCCACATCCTAAAGGCGTGGGCGGACATCACCCCAGGGTCACTTTGCTGGGAGGGGATTCCACATGAGCAGAACATTAGGGAAAAAAGAAGAAGAATAAAAAAGAGAAGCAGAGAGAGGAGGAAAGAGCGTGGGTGCTGGTGTCCCGGGGGAGGTCTCTAACTCGGAGAGAGAGGCCGCACATCTAGGCCCAGATAGAATCTCTACCCTCTCGACTCAGGCCAACTGCAGGGAGCGTCGCTTGTCAATTTCCCCAATATTCCTTGTAAGAAATATTAAATGACATATATGAGACCAGCTACATATTCCCTTGGAAAGCTAACTTCTCTGTCCAGAATAAGAAATAAGGCACTTTTTTTTTTTCTTTTCAAAAGATCGGTATGTTTTTAAAAGATCCGTTAAGTGCTGGTGTGTGTGCGCGTGGGGCTCTCTGCCCATAGCGTCAGGAAAGCACCGGGTGGCAGTTGCTTTGGAAACAGGATGCTTGCCCTGCGGCGGCTGGGGACAAGGCGGTGTGGCAGGCTGGGACATGACTGCCTGGCTGTGATTCTCTCAGGGATGTGGAGGCCTTGGGGCCCTTTGTCCTTCTCTTTGGCCATCCAGGATAACCAGGCAAGGGCAGGTCTCTCTTAAGGAAGGCGTGAAACCCTTCTTTGGGGGGCAGATCTGGAAGAGAGAACTAATTCGCTGTTTGGCTGAATTTGCTCTTGGCGCCTTTTTTCCTACTGTCTGAAGAATGGAACCAATTCCTCCCTTTCCTGAAGTCTTTCTGGACACTCACAGAGGATTTTTGTGATGCTTCTGGGGCGAATGAAAGAGATCAATGAGGAAACCTTTGGTTGGAGGGATGGCCTGGTGGGAAAGTTTACAATTACAGATGTTGATTTACACAGCGTGTACGCTGATGTGTTCTTTTTTTTGATAAGGTGCTTATTCTTATACCTTAATAACTATTATCGTTAAATCATTTAGGGCATCTGAGAGCTAGACAGTGAAGATCTAGGGATGAAAGATTCAGTCTGTGTTCTGAAGGAATTCACAGAGAATGGAGAAAGTGTTTAATTCAAGAGACAGTTGCAATTGCGGGGGATAGTTCTAAGAAAGCACTACCAGGTGACAGGGAGCACCAATGAGCATCAGACCCAGCAGGGACGGGGGTTTCTGCTCTCCCTGTCTCTCTCCCAAGCCCTGGGAACTTGCCATTCCAGACCAATTAGTCAGTTGAGAGAATGGTGATGAGAAAAATAACATCAGTATCAACATCACTTGGGGTGAGGGGACTCCAACCAGCAGGCTGTACTGGGTTGAACTCTGACAGATCAAAGCCCTGGCTGTAATTTGGTATGGCCACTTGTAAATATTAAAGTGACCTTGTGAGTAACCACTGAATGGGAGTGGGCATGGGTGTTCATGGTCATGCCAAGAACAACTGTTTTTTGGACAGCAGGTATGGTGCAAAGAACTCTGCATCCCTCACTAATCCTTGTCCCCCATATTTAGTTGAGAAAACTGCCTCTCAGTGAGGTTACTGGGTGGTGGAGCTTTAGGTCTTTATGTCTCTAAGGCCTGAGCCAGTACCACCGTACCTCCCGCCCACTCCAGACACACGGACAGTCTATACCAACTGTGTAATCAGGCTTGTGAAGTGTGATCCAAATCAACTGTATTTTGTTCTCCCCTCTGCCCACTCCAACCCACATCATGGGATAAGTTCTCTTGCCCCTGGCAGGTAGCTTTTCAAGCCATTCTCAGATAATACAATATACCCTGTTTACTTTATGTCCTAAAGGACTCTCATTTTAGTCATTGGTGTGTCCCACCCCTGTGTAAGAATCCAAACCGTAGACCTCCCTAAAGGTGAAACTTCTGACCTGCTCCCCCAAGCCAGGCCTGCTGCTGTGTGGTCTGCTTTGTTCACCTGCTTGGCAGATCTATCAAGTCAATAGACACAGCCAGGTTGGTTATAGCAAGGGGTCTCTTATTACTTGGCGCAAATAAGTAGCACATTGGGGATAGTTTCCAAAGCAGTGTATCCCGGAAGAAGAGGGTTGGGTGGTTTTTAGAGCTAGAGGGTAATAAGGTGTGATATGATAGGATCTTGGGATGGGGTGAGGCCGGGAAACTAACTCTGAATGGATCCTGCCATGAAATACCCACCTCTTAATTCAGTCCCCACTCCTTGGTCCCAGCACTTAGGTTCCACCCAGGATTGTACACTTTGTTCCCTTTCTTCATGACCTTCAATCCAGGGGTCCATGGCAAATGAAAAACAACTTTCAACTTTGTTACATAAAAATTGAGGCAGATTTGTCTTCTAGGGTTACAGTTTCTTTGTATTTTGTCATCTCCAATTTTGGAAGCAGGTTTTGATCCCTCAGGGGCCCAAGTGGTGAGGGAGGAAAAAGAAGGGTCTTATTTGTCAGGTCATGTCCTGAACTTGTTGCTGTATCATATAGTACATAAAGGGAATAGTTTAGCTCAAAAAAGAAAAACCAAACAACAAAACTAAAAACAAGAGGCAGATTTGTTTAGTTTTGGAGGAAAGATATTGCTGGGAAAAAATAATGATGACTAAAACTTAATGAGTCCTTTTCCTTTACTTTTGCAAATACATACACAACCAGAGGTGGCTACTATTACATTTCTCCACTTTGTTGTAAAGGAAACAGGAGCTCTGAAAGATGAGTAATTCGTCAAGGTCAAATAGTTTGTTAAGTGGGAGAGTAGGGCTTTGACCCCAGTGACTTTGACTTTACAACTTGACCTCTTTATAGCTCTGCTGTGTAAGTCAGAGAATACATACTTGTATTGACAGACCGAATTGCATTTCCTTTTTTTTCATTTTTATTTTTATTTTATTTTTATTTTATTTATTTATTTATTTTTTGTAGAGACAGAGTCTCACTTTATGGCCCTCGGTAGAGTGCTGTGGCCTCACACAGCTCACAGCAACCTCCAACTCCTGGGCTTAAGCGATTCTCTTGCCTCAGCCTCCCGAGTAGCTGGGACCACAGGCGCCCGCCACAACGCCCGGCTATTTGCATTTCCTTTTTAATAGCTGGTATCAAAGCAACTTTAATGAAAACGTGTAACTTGAAAAAAAATTTCTCTGGCATGGCAGTAATTTATGATTGTAAAGGGACTCCTTGTGTTTGAAAATAACCAACAACTCCATTGGATGGTACGTAAAGAATTAGGGAAACAAAGCAATTCTCAAGGGATCTAATTTGTATTAATTAGCAAATAGCTCAAGAGAACTGTTTCTTGTATTATACTTGGGAGCATAGTTCATATAGTCGAATTTGCAACCGGAAATAATTTGTTGTTGGAAATAAGACACCCTTCCTCCAACCCTTGTCATGGTAGGGAAAGAAGACTGGATCACTGATTATGATTTTCACAGGTAAGGCTGTTATTTTGGTAGTTGCAATTTGTTCCTTTCCCAATGCTTTAGTTTAGTTAGTACTCAAAGGAGCATTGGAACATTTTTTTATATAATACAATTTTCCAAAGAATTTTTAGCTCAAGAGATTGGAATATTTGGGGCAGAAACAGGCATTTTGGAGTGGGCGCTCTGCTTACACACCCATCTTCACCCTGTTGCCAAAGTCATCATCTCTGTTTGTCCAACTCCTACTCATCAGGTGAAGCCCACACAGATCAGCACCTCTTCCTGGAAGTCTTCCTAAGAACCAGATGGGCCATCTGCCTCCATTGCACCACGGGAAGATTTGGAACTCACATTTTACCTTGTATCAGATGCACCCATCTTTGTGTCGTTGCCACGCTTCAAACTCCCATTCAGTAGGCAGCATAGTCCAGCTCTGGGGCAGTAGCTGCCAAATTCTAGCCTACAGATAAAATTCATCCTGCTGCCTGGTTTAGCAGAGCCCTTGGGATAAAAATGTTTTTTCACATTCTTAAGTGCTTGGGAGAACAAAACCCCCAAAGAAGAGTCATATTTCATGATACATGAAAATAATATGAAATTTAGATTTCATTGTCAAAGTTATGTTGGCACATAGCCATAAACACTTGCTTATGTACCGTCTGTGGCTGTTTTCTCATAAGAAGGGCATTCAGTAGTTGCAACACAGACCACGTGGCCCACAAAGGCTAAAATGTTTTCTATCTGGCCCTTTACAGAAAGCATTTGTTGACTTGTGCAGTAGAGCGGGAATTTTCACATTGCAATGGTTATCAGGATAACCTGGGGGGCTCTTTAAACCAAGTTGCTGGCCCTTCCCCCTCTAGTTTCTGATTCAGAAAGTCTGGGGTAGACCCTGAGAATTTATATGACTAGCCATTTCCCAGGGAATGTTGCCGCTCTTTGTTGGGACCCCCCACTTTGACAATCACTGGTTCAGAGGTAAGGGTCACAGTGCATCTTGAGCTAGTTATTAATCAAGCAACTGACGTCTCTGAATCTCTGTATTGTCATCTGTAAAATGGGACTAATGCCAATCTTGTCAGATTGTTTGAAGATTCAGTAGATAAAGCCTGTGAAAGTTCCTGAAACACGGATAGAGATTCAATGAACTTTCTCTCTCTCCATATCCTTCTCCTCTAAGAAGGAACTGTAGATAACTTTGTGTTGTCAGTAGCTGAGAATCACTCTACTTTGTTAGACCGGTGGGGATTTTTTTTTTTAGAGACAGAGTCTCACTTTGTTGCCCTCCATAGAGTGCTATGATGTCGCAGCTCACAGCAACCTCCAGCTCTTGGGCTTAGGCTATTCTCTTCCTCAGCCTCCCGAGTAGCTGGGACCACAGGCGCCCACCACAATGCCCAGCTATTACTTTTGTTGTCGCAGTTTGGCTGGGGCCAGGTTTGAACCCACCACCCTCCATATATGGGGCTGACGCCCTACTCACTGAGCCACAGGCGCCGCCCTAGACCACTGGGGAATTTATAGCAATGTGCAAGATAGTGTTTCTCTTCCAAGGTCGTATTTCTGATATAACCCTAAAGTAGATGGGAAAACCATTCTTACCTAATTTGCTTGAGTACCTACTGTGCGCAAGTTTCTGTACCAAGGAAGAAAATTAAGATCAAGGAGCAGAAAAGAGACTGTCTCTCTGCCTCTCAGAAGTTTTCAGAAGAAAGGTGGAGGCCAAAGTTGAAAAAACTAGTGACTGCCCTTTAGTTAATTATTATCAGTTGATTTTGTCTTCCTTCCCAGGAAGAAGGATAAAGGGCAAAAAACAAAGCCATACTGAAATGTGGAAGGAACCAGAGATGAGTGTACCCAAAAGAAATCCAGGTGATTTGAAAGAAGTGTTTTTCTTGAGCCCGCTTTGAGAGCCAGGGTTAAATTAAACACACCACCCCTCCCCCGCACTGAGTTTTCCCTGAGAATTTTTTTCCCCTTTAAAAACATAGTCATTCCTGCTACATAAAATTGTTGTGGCATCAAGTGAGGAAATAATCTAATTGTATGCAAAAATTATTAAACACAGTTTACATGCAAGGAAAATCAGGTTTACCACATTAAGTTGCAATCTAATTAGGGGAGAAAGTGCAATTTATTAGTGAATAGCAGCAAGTTCAGAGAATCAGGTGGCGGCTATGGGACTCCTTTCTGTCTTAAGCCTCTAGAAGCCTATGCACCTTAATTTACTTGTTAAGCTAATTATAGAGAGTCTTTTGACCTTCTTGCTCTCAAATGTCTTTCTTTCTCTACTTGTGGCAGAATCTGAAAGATGAAGAACTGACCGCATAGAATTGCTCCACGTAGGGCGAAAAACATCACTTGTTCGCTCCCTCTTAGCCCTTGTTAGAAAGGGGGGCTTTTTCACTTTACCTTCACTTTTTTATCGTGTCTCCCTCCCCATTAGCTCTTTGACATCTGTAGCTGTGGCTACATTTGCAAATCATGTTTAGTTTGGTAACCTCTTTCTACTGAGGAAAAAAATGGTTTTAGGCAGCAGCGTGATGGTAGATGTTTGACAACCAGCTTTCTGATGGTGGTACCTGTAGCTCAGTGGGGAGGGCGCTGGCCCCTGACCACATACATCCAGGCTGGTGGGTTTGAACCTGGCCTGGGCCAGCTAAACAACCAAATTTCTGGGAAAATGTCTGCATATGTTTACCTGTATGCTTATTATCAATATTACCAATATAAAGGACGTATAAGGCACAATTTACAGGTAATGATAAAATATGCGTTACTCACTGTAAATTCCATAGGGCCAATTGATTTTCGGAGGATGCTTTTATCCAGTTCTTGTATCTATAGCCAACCTGTGATTGCAATTAGCCAGCAGATGTAATTCCAACATAACTGTTGGGGGATATTTTCCTTTATTTTAACTAGTAAGATGAAAGTGAATACTTTGTCAATAATGGGAGTGCCTTCTTTGTTGAATTGGATAATAGTTTCTGAACACTAGGTAAGTATTTCCTTATTTTTTTTTTTGTGCTATTATGACTGTGGACACAAGACACATTTAATTTTAATCTGCATTATTAACATTCTTCTCCATCACTTTCATAAGCCTGATGGCCGACAAAGCAAGAAATCAACCTCTGATAAGTAGCATTTGTCAATTTCTGTAGTGTAAATACTCCTATTGAGGTGGCTCGTGGTGGCCCTGCCTGTAATCCTTGCACTCTGGGAGGCCAAGGCAGGTGGACTGCTTGAGCTCAAGAGTTCCTGAGTAAGAGTGAGACCCCCATCTCTACTAAAAATAGAAAAAACTAGCCAGGCATGGTGGTGCATGCCTGTAGTCCCAGCTGCTTGGGAGTTCTGAGGCAAGAAGATCGATTGTTTGAGCCCAGGAGTTTGAGTTTGCTGTGACTATGATGCCATGGCACTCTACCCAGGGTGACAGAGTGAGACTCTGTCTCAAAATACATACATACATACATATATACATACATACTCCTATTGCTGATTTCTAGTTACCAATGAGATGTCCTTAAACGTGGAGTTGGACAGAGATTTGCTGGTTTACAACTTTGTGAGCCACACGTTCTCTGTTGTGACTACTCAGTTCTGACATTGTAACGCAAAGGCAGCCATGGACTGTAGTACATGATTAATGGGCCTGTCTGTGCCCCAATAAAACTTTATTTATAAAAACAGGCTGTGGGCCAGGTTTGACCCACAGGCTGTAATTTGCCAACCCCTGGTCTTTATTTAAATTCCTAATTATGATACATTTCAAACATTTTTTTGAAATGACTTTATTATTATTATTTGTAGAGGAGTTTCCATTGAGTGGAAGATACAGGGACTTCTCATATTCTCCCTGTCCCACACATGTATAGCTCACCCCACTATCAACATCCCCTACCAGAGTGGTGCATTTGTTACAGTTGGTGAACCTACATGAATATATCCCTGTCCCCCCAAGTTCATAGTGTAATAATTAGGGTTAACGTAATTTAGGGTTCAGTTTCAGTGTTGTACATTCCATGGGTTTGAACAAATATCTACCATTATAGTATTATATGGAGCAGTTTCACTACCTGAAAGAACCTCTGGGGGTCAGACCCAATCAGTTATTGCCAGGTGTTAGGGGGAAGGGAGGGATGGGGAAGGGAGTTCAAACATAGTTTTAATCAGGAATATACCCTTAAATCTACAAGAAACATCACCTATTTATTGAATACCTACTATGAGCCAGACACTGTGCTTGGTTTTGAGAAGCTTGGGGGTACATCATTGATAAATAGGCTCTTCATGGGTCTTACAATCTAGTCAGGGTAGACCGACAGTTACCAAAAAACAAACAAAAAAACCAATCCAATGTGAATCTTAACTGGAACTCAATATGTAAAACAGATAAAAGCAGAACTACTTGACTCAGAATCCTAAGAACTTGCCTACTTTCTGGCCCCGCTGATTCCCCCTGCATTTAAATCTAGGGCTCTCCTGATCAGAGCTTGCAAACTATGACCCAACTGTCAGCTGTAGGTTGTTGACAGTTTTTTGTCATAATGCCACTGCTTTGAATTTTTTGTATGTAAATCTTTGATCACATCACTTTCTTACAGTAGATTTCAAGCAGAAAATTTACGGGGTCAAAGTGTGTGACTATTTTTAAGGCTCTTGTTCTCTCTTGAGAACATTTTTTTCCATTTGTGCCACTGTGAGCACTATGATGTGAATTGTATCTCACCTTTGCCAACATCTGGTATTGGCATTTAAAAAGCAAGTTTGATAGATGAAAAATATGTATTACCTTATTTTAATTTGCATTTCTTTGATTAGTTGAGTGCTGAACATTTCTTCATATTTAATAGTCATTTGCATTTTTTCTTCTGAATTGACAAGAATAGGACATTTTGAGCATAATTTAAACAGACTTTTGAAAAGAGATTAATGAATCAGGTTTTTTTTGTCTCCCTAGATACCAGGCTTTGTGTTAGAATGTGGTTATGGTCAAGAAGAGAAGAATTCTGTAGAACTCTCCTGGGTAGTGAAGGCTGTGTTTTATTCTGGACACATCACTATTCTTAATTTTGATAACATAATATTATTTTTTCAAGTGTTTAAAAACATTTTTAAAAGTAAGATCTAAGTAAGAGAGAGAAACATGAGGACATTGCTCAGCAGGCGGGAAAAAATGAAACTGGATGTGAGGTGACAATACTAGGCATGTACCATAGACTGAATGTTTGAGTCCTCCCAAAATTCACATGCTGATGCCCAAACTCTCATGTGATAGTATTTGGAGGTGGGGGCTTTGGAGGTAATTAGGTCATGAGGGTGGGGCCCCTAGGAATGGGATTAGTGCTCTTATAAGAAGACATGAGAGAGATGAGCACTCTCCACCTCCAGAAGATAGCCATCTGGAAACAGGAAAAGAGCCCTCCCAGACACTGGATCTGCCTTAGACTTCTAGCTTCTAGAACTGTGAGAAAAAATTTCTGTTGTTCCCAGTCTATGGTACTTTGTTGTTAGTAGCCTGAACTAAGAAATATGTATTAGTTGGGTTCTCAAGAGAAACAGGAAAACTGGTGGTGTCATTCAAAGGCTTGAGGAGGAGAAAGCTCATGGTGTAGATCCCAGCATTGGTCTGAAGGCCAGAGAACAAAGAGTGCAGCAGGGCAGGAGAAGATTGATGTCCAGCTCAAGCATCAACATTAGGCAGGCAAATTCAGCCTTTCTCTGATATTTTGTTTTCATCAGGCCCTCAATAAATTAGTTGATGCCCACCCATGTTGGGTGGAGAGAAGCCATCTTCTTTACTCTGTCTACTGATTTAAATGTGCATCTCTTCCAAAAATGCCTTCACAGAAATAATATTTGTATTACTTATAATACAAATATTATAAATATAAATAATACAAATAAATATAATATAATACAAATATTATAAATATAAATAATGCCCAGAAATAATGTTTAACCAGCCGTCTGGGTAACCCAAGGCCCAGTCAAATTAACACATAAAATTAACTGTCATGGTATGACCTGTGGGAATTGGTGAGAGAAAAAAATCTGGGTAGTTTAATCACTTTAATCACATTTCCATATGACAAATTCTTCATAAGCAAAATATTTACCCACAGACAATAATTCTATCCAGTATATGAAGATACACAGATGGTACTAAAAAAGTATACACATTTTAAGAAAGGAAAAACTGAATTAAAGTTATAATACTTAAGTCACATTTGACTTGTGCAATTATAAGAGGTGCTCAAATGTGACTTGTATTCATCTTTTATTAGTGGTGTATATTGAGTATTATACTTTTAATGCAGTTTTTTTCTTTCTTAAACTGCATATACTTTTTTTTTTTTTGTTCCCTCTGTATTTAATGACTTTCTTGTTTTGAAACATGCATGGTTTGCTTCCAGTAATTTTGCACCTAGCAGTTTTAATTTTTATTTTTTTAATTGTAAAGGAACATTTTCTTTAAAGGTTGACTTGATTATCAAAGGAAATATTCCTTCCTTTGAATATTTATATTGGATTTTTTCTCGTCTCTTAGATTTTCTTTTGATTGTTATGGAATTTTTCAAAAATATGTCCATAAAGGTAAAGAAATAATAAATTCACATGAATAAATTCTTTATTCATCTTCAACAATTAGCACATCTTATCAATCTTGCTTTATCTACCCCCTCCTCTCTCCTGCATCCCCATGCTCCCACCACACTAATAACATATTAATAAACTGGCAACCCACACTAATACTTTTTGGTGGTGTTATTTTAAAATATGTATTAATTACCATTGTATGATCTTTTTGCAGTCTTAAACAATATTTTGGATTGCTTATTTACGATAAAACTTTTTATTGTGTTTTATGAAAATATTTTGGACTTTCACGATGGTTAGCTCAACCTTCCTACCTTCTGTCTGCCCTGCTCTCTGCTGCTTTTCCTCCTTGTAAGGAAACTGCCACCGCTCTGCCACGGTCTTCCCACCCAACGCGAGGATGGCAACCCTTGTGACTTTGGAGAGAAGTGGAGATCCTGATGTTTCTCAGTGCCATTGTGATGACGAAGAATCGCAGATCCATCACGGTGGAGCAACATACAGGCAACTTCTTCATGTTTAGTAAAGTGGCCAACGCAATTCTTTATTTCCACCTGGACATTCGCATGGGCCTGCTTTGCATCACACTCTGCGTAGTGTTCCTGATGACCTGCAAACCCCCCTCTGTATAGGGGCCTTGCATACATCAAGTACTTCAATGATAAAACTATTGATGAGGAACTAGAGCGGGGCAAGAGGGTCACTTGGATTGTGGAGTTCTTTGCCAACTGGTCTAATGATTGCCAATCATTTGCTCCTATCTACGCTGACCTCTCCCTCAAGTACAACTGTACAGGGCTAAATCTTGGAAAGGTGGACATTGGACGCTACACTGATGTTAGTATACCATACAAAGTGAGTACATCACCCCTCACCAAACAACTCCCTACCCTGATCCTGTTCCAAGGTGGCAAAGAAGTAATGTGGCGACCACAGATTGACAAGAAGGGACGAGCTGTCTCCTGGGCCTTCCCTGAGGAGAATGTGATCTGAGAATTCAACTTGAATGAGCTATACCAGCGGGCCAAGAAGCTATTGAAGGCTGAAGATGGAATCCCTGAGGAGCAGCCTATGGCTTCAACTCCTACCACAGTGCTGGATGGGGAAAACAAGAAGGACAAATAGGATCCTGACCGTCAGTGTTTCCTCTCCTATCAGTTCCAGGCTACTTTGAGGCCCTGCTCCTTGTAAAACAGCAAGCCTGAAGCCTCAGCCTTTTATTTATATTTTCCCCTGTTTTGCTGTACCTGGGTGAGGCAAGGGACTGCTTGATTTTAAAGAGGCTTCCAGGGAATTGTTAGGCACCCTACAGGAAGGTCTTCCCTGCTGTGGCCAACTGTTTCACCAGAGGATGATGGAGGAGGAAATGGTTTCCCTTCCAGTTTGGGTCAGTGTGTTAACTGCTATCAATCACTGAGACATCTCTGTGGTTTCATTATTCTTTATAGTGGACCCACATAGCCTAGTTAGACCTAGATTGAACTGTAAGGTAAGATGCTGAGGTATAGAATGCTAACAATTTTTCTTCAAGGAACCTTACTTCCTTAGGCCCTACTTGGTTGGTTTATGGCCTTCATTAAAAGTATAACCCTAACTTTGCCACAGGTCTCAAGGACAAACCTTTCACCACAGAGGTTTCATCATTGAAGTTAGTATTAGAGAACCCCCCTATCTTGTGGGGATTTAGAGGAAGGGGAGTAGAGGTTTGAGATGTTCATTTGTGTGTCGTTACCTGGAGGAGAAAGCCCCTGGACTGGATTGGGGTTTCACCAACCCCCCCCCCAAAATCTATTTCCCCTTCTCCCAGTTGATTGTTTTCCATAATAAAGAGATTGGTATTTCCAAAAAAAAAAAATTATTTATTTTTTTTTTTTTTTTGAGACAAAGTTTTACTTTGTCGCCCTTTGTAGAGTGCTATGGCTATGATGCCACAGCAACCTCAAACTTTTGGGCTCAGGCAATTCTCTTGCCTCAGCCTCCCGAGTAGCTGGGACTACAGGTGCCTGCTGCAATGCTTGGCTATTTTTAGAGACGGGGTCTTGCTCTTGCTCAGGCTGGTCTCAAACCTGTGAGCTCAGGTCAGTCCACCACATCAGCCTCCCAGAGTTCTAGGATTACAGGTGTGAATCACCGTTCCTGGCCAGTTTTGTTAAAATGTTTTAGAAGAATTTTGTTATTTCTTGTGAAAATAAAAGCAATACCCTTTTACTGTGGAAAAATTTGAAGTTAAGATAAACAAACAAGAAGAATAAAAATCAACTTATGCCACCACATATATTTTGGTTTATATCATTCTCATTTTTCTATACATAGCTTCTATGAAATAATATTATGCATATTATTTTATATTCTGATTTTGTCCTCACTTAGTGTATTGTGAATATTTTTCCATATCATTGAGTATTTTTTTCTGTTATTTTAAGGGCTGGAGAGTATTTCTGTTGTAGGAATGGGAAAAGTTTATTTAATCCATTATTGTTGGAAATTTATTCTTAAAATTCTTTTGGCTGTTAATTACCTTGTTGTAATAAATATGGATGTATCTAAGTCTTCATGAAAATAATTATTTCCATTGGATAAATTCACAGAATGAACATCCAATTGGTCATTTATTTTCTTTTTCTATGTGTGAGTTGCTAGTTTATATCCTTTTCCTATTTTTTTTTTATTGGTGAATTCAAGTTTTTCAGACCCAGCTGAGATCTCAGTGACAGCCAGCATCATTTCATGTGCAGCCTTTGAGTTTTCTCACCTGAAGGTCTAGCTATAATGGAGCAGAAATGAGCCAGTACTCTGTGCCCAGTTCAAAATCCTCACCCACAGAATCTGTGACCACAATATAATTGTTGAGAGCTACTGAGTTGTGGGGATAATTTGTTACACAGTAGAACACTATAACCAGAACACACTGTGATTCGGTTTTAAGGTGGTTGACATAGACATTTTACATTTTTAAGTGATCACATATTTTAATTTTTAATATTTTTTACCTCTTACCCTCCCCTCATGATTAGAAGGAACTTTTACGTCTGTTATGGACTGAATTATGTTTGCCTAAAATTTATATGTTCAATCCCAAACCCTCAATGTGACTGTATTTGGAGTTAGCTCCCATAGGGAGGTTAGGCGAAATCATAAAGGTGGGGCCCTGATCTATTGAATTAGCGCCCTTACAAGAAGAGGCACCACAGAGTTTTCTCTGTCTTTTCACTCTTGCCCAGAGGAAAGGGCACATGAGGACAAAGCAGCCATGTGCAAGTCAGGAAGAGAGCCCTTTCAAGAAATCAAACTCTATAGAACCTTGACCTTGGACTTCTCAGTCTCCAGAACTGTGAAAAAATAAATTTTTATTGTTTAAGTCATGCCACCTGTGGCACTGAGCACAGGTGACCTTCTTTGCTTCTTTCCTTGGCTTCTCTGACTCCATGCCATGTAGATGTTATTCTTACCTCTTTGGCATACTCCTTCATCTTAGTCTCCTTTGCATGTACATCTTTCTTTAACCCAATCTTTAGATTTTGCTGCTTCTCAAGACTCGGTTCTTATTTCTTTAATCTTCTCATTCCATCCTCTCTCTAGGATACCCCATCTTCTGTGGCTTCAATGACCATTTTGAGCTGATGGTTTCCAAGTTTACATTTCCATTCCAGACTCTTCTTTGAACTAAAGACTAAATACCCAACTACTTTCTTTTTATCTCCCCATTGCTATCTCATAAACACCTTCAAGTAAACCTGAGTCCAAAAATAAACTCATGCCTCATCTCTGGTCTTGCCTGCTTCCACCAAAGCTGGCCACTCTCCCATGTTTGTGATATGGAAAGTCTGCACCAGGGACCTCAGGTCTACTCTAATACTGCCCACTGCCTCCTACCCACCAAAGATCGACTTCCAAGTCCTATTGGCCTACCTCCAAAATATCCTTGACCTCTTTGTGTGTTCATTCTGTCTCTCTTGACCTGTGCAATCTCCTATGCCACCATTCTTTATCTTGGTTCAGTGGACTTTTTTTACTGGTCTCCCTGATTCCAAATTTTTTCCCCTCCCATTCTGCAGCCAGAGTGATGTTTTAAAAAATGTGAGTCTAGTCCCATGACCTCTTGCTTCATCTTGCAGTGTCTTCTCATTGCTGTGATGATAAAGATGAACATTCTTAGTATGACCTTAGAGTCCCTTTATAATCACTGCCCTCCCACATTTGGCAATGTCCCCCAATCCCATTTGCCCACCCAGTCTCCGTACTCCAGCTCCACTGACCATGCTCCAATTCCCCAACCTGCCTGTCCCTTCCAGCAACAAAGTCTTTTTAGCATGCTCTCACCCTCTGCCTGAGTCCCTCTGCCAGTGAATTCCTGCTCCCTACTCAGAACTCTCAAATGTCCTCAGAGAAGCCTAATCTGACCCCTAGTGTTAGGTCAGGCCCCTGTTCAATGAATTCCCTGGCTCTGGACTTCTCTGGCATAACCACAATAATATAATAGAACCCCGGTAGTTGACCACTTCCCTACACTGACCACTTCCTGACATTGACCTAATTTTCATAGACCAGACATACACCACATGTACATATCAGTACAGTAGGCTTAGTTCCATATGTTGACCAGTTTGTTACAGTCCCTTGGGTGGTCAACTTACAGAGGTTGTACTATAATTAAATAACAGGTTGTGCAATGCAACCTTTGATGTCTAAGTTACGGTTGCCATGTCAATTAAGGTTGGAACAATTGGAGACAGAATTGGAGGCAGTTTTATTGGCCACTTGCCACACCTCACACCACACCTGTCAGGTAGCAGCCTAGTCCAAACACAGAGAAATTGATATATGCTTTCATTTATTTTTAAGCTGAATTTCTCTTCTTTCCTCTCATTGGAGAAAATGATATCAGGGTGGCAGGATAAATGATCTTGTTATCGCTAACTTTGCCCTTTGTTCTGGGAGCTCCCCTCTACTTTCTTGTGAGCTTTTGGGTCTTGGTCTTCAGAATTTGCCCACGAATGCCAAAGAAGCTAAGATTTTAAACATCCTCCTGCTTGATTACCTTTCCACCCAATTGTTTTTAAAGGAATGCAGGAAACCATTGAAGGTTTACTATTACCAAGGGCAAGATAAAAAGTCAAAGGTCATTACCTGGTGGCTCTGGTTCACCAGATAAAAGCAATGTGGGGTAGAAAGCAAAACACCACCTAATCTTGGAGTCACTGTTATTAGACACCTGATATTTATAATAGAACATTTTCCCAGTCCCACTGGAGTCAACAGACTTGGTGGTATTTTTTAACTTTCTATGCTGTTTATCAATCTATTGTAAATAGATTAAAAATTATTAACACTACCGTTTTAAAAATTGTCCTTGATTTATGTTTTTTCATGTTTTTTTGGTGTGTTTTTTTTTGCAGTTTTTGGACAGGGCCAGGACATTTTTTTTGGCCGGGGCTGGGCTTGAACCCGCCACCTCTGGCATATGGGGCCAACGCCTCACTCCTTTGAGCCACAGATGCTGCCCTTTTCATGTTTTTTTAATGAAAAAAGTTTTTAAACATACTTTTAATATATCCTGTATTTTTATTTTTAAAGACAGAACACCACCATAGGAAATGAAAATTGTGGCATACATTACCTGAAGCTTGTGAACAGAACTCAAAATTTTGATCATCTGTGATTTGGGACATGCGTTTTAAAGATATTCATGTATTCTTGTGCAATTTATGAAAGCAAGATCTTTCTATTAAAAAAAAAAAAGTAACTTTCCTGTTGGCCATGGAGAGACATAAATGGCAGCTTTGCAGTCATATTCTTTTCTTTCTCTGAACAACTGTGAATAAGCTGGAAGAATCCAAACTTCTAGTCTTCTGGAAGGAAATAAAAGTTGTCGTATAGCACATTATGCACTTGCTCCCCCTTCTTGGTTGTGAATTTTCAAAAATCTTCTTGGCTGTTCTCAGTCATTTATTATTCCAGATAAACCTTACAATTATTGTGTCAAATTCTGAAAGAGAAATCCTGCTGATATTTTGACTAGAATTGAATTACATTTAAAGATTCATTTGGGGGAAATTTTAGTTCTCTGGAATATTGAGTATTTTCATCCAGAAACATGATATGACTTTTTTAAAAAATCAAATTGTCTTCGATGTCCCTTAATCACCATTTTTAGCTTCCTGGAAATCATGTGTCTCTCTTTCATCCCTGCCTCTACGCCCTTCCCTCCCTCTCTTTCCCCACTTTTTCTCTCTTCCTTCCTTTCTTCATCTCTACTATAAATTAATATTTTTGCCCACTAACTTTTCAAAACCAGTCATCCATTTAAAAAATAATTGTTGACTAGGCATGGTGGCTCATGCCTATAATCCTAGCACTCTGAGAGGCCGTCATGGGTGGGACTGCCTGAGCTCATGAGTTTGAGACCAGCCCCAGCAGGAGCAAAATCCCACCTTTACTAAAAAATAGAAAAGCTAGCTGGGCATTGTGGCAGAGACCTGTAGCCCCAGCTACTTGGGAGGCTGAGGCAGGAGGTTCTCTTGAGCCCTGGAGTTTGAGGTTGCTGTGAGCTATGATGCCAAGGCACTCTACTCAGGGTGACAGAGTGAGATTCTTTCTCAAAAATAAAATAAAACTAAATTCACTTAAAAAATAATTATTGAACACATACATAGTGCCAGTCTTACTCTAGGTAATTCAAGTTATCAACTTTTTTTTTTTTTTTTAGAGACAGAGTCTCACTTTATCATCACAGCTCACAGCAACCTCCAGCTCTTGGGCTAAGGCGATTCTCTTGCCTCAGCCTCCCGAGTAGCTGGGACTACAGGTGCCCAGCTATATTGACCTTTTTATTGTGGTGAAATATAACATAAACTTTACCCTTTTTCGCAATAACTAAGAAAATGCCAGGAAGGCTATGTTAACCAGTGTGATGAAAATGTGTCAAACTGTTTATAAAACCAGTGTATGGTGCCCCATGATTGCTTTAATGTACACAGCTATGATTTAATAATTAAAAATTTACCCTTTTACCTATTTTTACGTGTACAGTTTAGTGTAATTGAGTACATTCACATTGTTGTGAAACCATCGCTACTATCCATCTCTGGAACCTTTTAGTTATTCCAACTGAAACTCAGTCCCAAGCCATTGACTTTTGAGTAATCAGTGTGATAAAATACTTTAGAAAACTCTCCTACTAATTTCTGTAGTTTACAATGGAGTTCTGTGTTTTATGGATATATACTTGTGTTGTATGTGAATAAAGATAAGTGTGTTTTCCAATAGCTGCCTCTCTTTTCTTACATTATTGCAGTGGTGCAGAGAACTTCCCCCATCATCTGAAATAACAGAGCAGTTACGGGCATTTTTGTTTTGCTATCGTATTTTAATGAAAATGCTTTCAGTATTAAAAAAAAGTATGTTGTTACTTGCTGGCTTGTTTGATATTGATTTCTTTTTTAACTAAATTAAATAAGTGTACTTCAATTCCCATTTTATTGGGAGTTTTTTTTTTTTTTTTTGGTGGGGGGCAGGGCAGAGTCTCCCTCTGTTGTTACTCTGGCTGGAGGGTAGAGGCAAAATCATAGCTCATTGCAACCTCCAACTCCTGAGCTCAAATGATTCTCCTGCCTCACCCTACTAAGTAGCCAGGACTACAGGTGAAAGCCACCTCACTCAGCTAATTTTTTTTTTTTTTTGAAGGTTATAGAACATTTTATTTCTTCTTTAGGTTGCAGCTTTCTCCTTCCCAATCCACCACCACTAAGATTGTTCACTAAGATGCACTTCTCAACTTCTCTGCACTCAGCTTTTGAGGTGTTTTGTTTGGTAGTTGTTATTTAGATGAAGAGCTGATTTTTGTCTTAAAGCCTGTTAACTTTTTGGGTGGAAGAAGCACAGGGAGCTGAAAGTGGTGCAAACAAATGGTTGTATCCTTGATGTTCATAGTTATGTTTCCCTAACCGATTTGGGTTTTTTCACCTTATGTGTAAGATTTAACATGAGTTGTGTTTCCAGCAGTTCCAATTTAATTTTGTCTTATTTCCAGTATTGGATGGAAAGGTGGTTCCTTTTCAGCCCTCCTGCTGAGACTCCTAGAAGCGCTGGAGCCAGGCTGGCGGTGATTAGTGAAGAGTGACTGAGTGGACGCGGCCCCGGAAGAGCCTGTGTGAACATACTGTCCTTTGGCTGCCTGGCAGTTAGCCAGGGCCTGCTTCATAAAAGCCTCCTGGGTCGCCTTCTTGTTTGCAGCCTTGCACCCCAGGCTGCCAGTGCTCTGGCCTGCAGGGCCCTTCCATAGGAGAAACTTAGTTTCCAGGGCTTTGGCAGGGGGCAAAGGTTGATAGCATTGAGGTTGAGAGTAGCATCTTCTTCACTCATGCCGCCAGACAAAAAGCAGATGCCAGGAACAGCTGCAGGAACAGTGCGGTGGAGAGCTGTGACGGTGGCCATAGCCACTTGCTCTGGAGTATACTTCTTGGTGCAGGCATGTCCAGCAGTCACCATGTTGGGCTTTAGCAAGGTGCCCTCCAGGTAAACATGATGGTCATTCAGGGCCTTATAGACAGCAGCCAGGACTTTCTCAGTAACATACTGGCAGTGTTCCAGGTCATGGTCTCCATCCGGAATCACCTCTGGTTCAACAATGGGTACTAGCCCATTCTGCTGACAGATGCTGGCGTAGCGGGCCAGGGCGTTGGCATTTTCCTGGATGGCGAGGCTGGAGGGACACTGGTCAGCAATCCTCAGCACAGCATGCCACTTCCCAAAGTCGACACCTTCTTTCTTGTACTGAGCACAGCGCTCTGAGAGGCCATCGAGCCCTTGAATAGTGCTTTCTTTGTTTGTTCCTGCAAGGGGAGCAGCTCCTTGGTCTAACTTGATGCCCACCACGATCCCCTTCTCTTTGAGGATGTTCCTGAACAGCTTTCCCTGGCTATCCTTCTGGTAGAGGGTCTCATGGAAGAGGATCACGCCCCCAATGCTCTGGTTGATGGAATTGTCCACGGTGAAGAGTATTTCTCGGAACTGCCGGCGGTTCTCCTCCGTATTTTCCACCTTGATCCTCTGCAGGCGGTTTCCCATGGTGCCTACAGATTCATCTGCAGCCAGGATCCCCTTTCCATTGGCCACAATGCGCTGGGCAATCTCAGAGAGCTCCTTCTTCTGAGCTATGGTGAGAGCTGGGAATTGGTGGGCCATGGTGGCAAGTTGTTTGGGAGAGAAGAGTCTTCTTAGATATCAGAAGCTGTGGCTGAGGCAGCTGCTACCAAATAGGACGGATCTTTGGGAACACAGAGTTTTTATAGACTTCACACCCAAAGTTTTTTTTTTTTTTTTAAATCTCTCCCACTCAGCTAATTTTCAAAGCTTTTTTTTAAAGATGGGGTCTTGCTATGTTGCCCAAGTTAATCTTAAACTCCTAGGTTCAAGCAATCCTTTCATCTTGACCTCCCTAACTGCTGCAATTATAGGGGTTAGCCACCACACCCAGCCCTTGGGAGAGCCTTTTTAATAATTAGGGATGGATGCTATATTTTATAAAATGCTTTTCTACTTTTACTGCAATGTATAGTTTTTCCTATTTTGTTCTATTAATATATAACCATCTTTGCATTCTTAAACTTTGTTTTGTGGTAGCCATGGGTCGTGTAGGATGTTGCTTAGTTAGGCTTGCTTAAATTGGGTTTATTGCTTTATTTGGATTTTTGTGGCTATACTTAAAAGTGAGATTTATGAGAAACATATAGGTTTCCGCTTTCATTCTTAAAAGTTTTCTGTTTGTATTTTCTCTCTCATTTCTGTCTGTTCTTATGAAATTTGCTGAAATTTATTCTTTGCTTAATTGCATTTCAAAGAAACAGTTCTCAGATACATCACTTCTACTGTTAAATATTTCTTCTACTGTATTAGTTTCTCTTATCTTGTAATCATTACTTCATTTTCTATAGTTTTATAGCTTCCTGTGTTTAATCTTTATTTTTATTACTTTTTATTTAATAATAAAAACATTTAAGAGTCTGACTATTCCTCTGAACATAGCCTTGACTCTATTCTTTGAAATGTGCTATTTATCGTTTCACTGAGTGATAGAATGGTGAGAACGTACGGTCTTTACAAATTCTTGTTTTTGAAAAAAATTTGAGACTTGGGAGGCGCCTGTGGCTCAGTGGGTAGAGCGCCAGTCCCATATACTGAGGGTGGCAGGTTCATACCCGGGCCTGGCCAAACTGCAACAAAAAATAGCCACGTGTCGTGGTGGGAGCCTGTAGTCCCAGCTACTCGGGAGGCTGAGGCAAGACAATTGCCTGGGCCCAGGTGTTGGAGGTTGCTGTGAGCTGTGACGCCAGGGCACTCTACTGAGGCCGATAGAATGAGACCCTGTCTCTAAAAAAGAAAAAGAAAATTGAGACTTTTTTGTAGACTAACAGATGATATCTACATATATTTTTAAAATAAAAATCAAATTTGTTACTCAACTTTTTTGTCAGTTCCTCCTTGAAATTTTTGTAGTAATTGCTTTAAGTATTTTGATGTTAGTTCCTAAAGGGTCTTGACTGTTATGTTTATTGATCTGCCTTTACTAGGTAGTTGCATTTTATGTGAGGAAAGTATTTCTGAAGACTGCAAATTCAAGACTAATTTTCTCATTGCAATAAATGTAAAGTATGTGTGAGAGGGTATTCTGGGGGTACATAAATCTTCAACCACTATAGTTTATTTTTGCTTTAATGATTCTTTATTTTTCAGCATTATTCTGATATTTTTTTTCAAGAGGCATAATATATCATGGCGACTTTTTACCTTCTTATATCATTTCTAAGTTCTGTTTTAAAGTTAGTGATTTAGGAGTATCATTTCAGCAACAGTAATTGTATTATTATTTATTAAAAATTCTTATAACTATATAAGTACTTTAAATTATAAATTACCTTTTACTGTAAACTATTATTTTTACTACATGCTATAGTAAAATAAAAATGCCCCCCCCCCCCAAATCAGAGACACTGAAATGTATAGTTTTCTGCACATTTCAAAATCATTGGCAGAAGTTCTGGGATTTAACAGCAATATGAGTCTTAGGATAGGGACAAAGGACTGTATGTATATTTGTTTTCTGCTAATGTGATACCATCATCATTACCATCACCGTCGTCATCATTATAACAAACACTAGGCAATATTTATATATGCCAGGCTATATACCAAGTGCTTTAAATATATTAACTCTTTTAATATTTGTAACATCATATGGCATGGTCGTAATTATTAGTTGTGGAAGAAACCAAGGCACAGAGACCTTATGCAAGGTCACACAGCTTGCAAATGGCAGAGATAGAATTTAAACCTAGGGTTTAACCCTGTTGTCCAAACTCCTAAATACCATGCTATGCTCTCTCTCCACTGCTTAAAATCCACTTGGCTAGAAACCTCTATAGTTTTGCTGTTTTTTCTTTTTAAAAGTGCTGAGCTTCGCATTATTTTAAATTTTGCACATAAAGTAACATTTCCTTAATATGTTTATATCCCACAGTTTAATTTACTTAATTCAAAACCACATAAATGTAACTACACTGTGTTGCTAAATTGCATTGCATATGGTATGTATGAGTTTTTATGTCTATTGCAATCTTGCTACCATTATTTAAAAGAAATAATGTAAACACCCATGAATATATCAATGTACGCAGCTATGATTTAATAAAAAAAAAAGAAATAATGTACACAAAAGGAAATGTAAAATGACCTATCTTTTAATTTTCATCTTTTATTGAATTAAAAATGAATGCACTGGCTGGACATGGTGGCTCACACCTATAATCCTAGCACTCCTCTGGCCCAGGGGGAAAGATCATGAGAATTCAGTAGTTTAAGACTAGCCTGAGCAAAAGTGAGACCCTGCCTCTACTAAAAATAGAAAAACCAGCTGGGCATTTTGGCAGGCATCTGTAGTCCCAACTACTTGGGAGGCTGAGGCAGGAGGATCACTTGAGTCTGGGAGTTTGAGGTCATCTGTGAACTAGCCTGAGGTCATGGCATTCTAAGCCCTGTTACTGTGGGTGACAGAGTGACCCTCTGTGGTTTATAAAGATACAAGGTATAATTTCCATTTTTTCAAATGTATTGAGTTTGATTTGTACCCTAAGATATGATAAGTCTTGGAGAATGATCCATGAACTGAGGAGAAAAGCATGTATTCACTAGTATTGGGGGAATTGTTCGGTATATGCTTCTTAAGCCTACTTATTCTAGAGTTGCGTTTAAGTTTATCATTTGTTTACTTTGTGCTTGGAGGATCTTTCCAGTTCTGAGAGTGGGGTGTGGAAGTCCCTAACTATTATGGTGTTGTAGGTTATCATATTGTTCAAATCAAGTAGGTTCATTTTATTTTTTAATTTTGTTTTATTAATTGGGTGGGCATTAATGTTGGGTGCATAAATATTTATGATTGAAATGTCTTCTTGGTATATTGTTTTCTTGACCAGTATATAGTGTCCATCTTGTCTTTACTTTTGTTGTTTTAGAGACAATTGTGTCTAGGAAAAGGATTGTAACTTCTGCTTTCTTTTGTTTTCCATTTGCCTGAAATATTGTTTTCCAACCCTTGACCCTGAGTCTTGATTTGTCCTTGGGTGTTAGACGTGTTTCCTGAAGATAGCAAATACATGGCTTACACTTTTTTAACCAGCTTGCCAGCTTGTGCCTTTTCAGTGGGGAATTCAAGCCACTCACATTTATTGAGCGAATTAATAAGTAGGGAGGAATTCTGTTCATCTTGTTGTGTAGAAGTTTGCTACCTTGTTTTATCACTTGGACCATTATGGAAACTAGGCTTTGTCCTTTAGTTTCTGAATGTTTTTATTTTGCTGGTGGTCCATTTTGTTGGTCTGTATGTAGTACTGGTCTGGGTACTTTCTGCAGAGCAAGTGGTGTAGTGGCCAATTTCCTCAATGTTTCTTTGTCAGTAAAAGATTTGATTTCTCCATTGAATATGAAACTTTGTTTTGCAGGATGCAGGATCCTAGGCTGGCAGTTGTTTCATCGAGAACATTTAAAGTGGAAACCCACTCTCTTTTGGCTTGTAAAGCTCCTGTTGAAAAGTCTGCTGCTAACCTGATGGGTTTGCCTTTGTAGGTCACCTGCTGCTCATGCTTGGCTGCTTGCAGAATTTCTTCTTTCATTTTGACTTGGACTAGCTTAATTACAATGTGTCTAGGTGATGCTGTGTTTGAATGGAATGGACTCAGGTTCTATATCCATCTAGTAAGTGTATATCTGAGTCTTTGGCAATGCTTGTAAAATTTTCAGTTAAAATATCCTCAACTTGGGCTTCCATGCCATTAGGACTCTCTTCTTCTCCTTCAGAGATACCTAGGATTCCTATATTTGTACATGTATATTTTCTAAGAGATTTCTCTTCTTTCCTTTAATCTCTTCTTTTCTGGCTCTTTAAATGACTGGGCTAATTTGAGAGCCTTGTCTTCAAGCTCTGAGATTCTTCTCCATGGTCTAATCTGTTGTTGAAACTTCTGCATTTTGAAACTCCTGAAATGACCCCTTCAGTCCTTTAAGTTCCATTATATCTTTTTCTAGCTTTGCCCAGATCCTTGGAGACTTTGTCTCATCTTTCATTCATTTCTTGGGTCAATTTTTGGATTTCCTTTTGGTGGTTTTCCACTTCCCCTTTAATTACCGTCATTATTTTTGCCATCCATTATTTCAATTTCATTTCCATATTCTATGATTTGTTTATGTTTTGAAATCTTCTGTGATAGCTGCATTGTGACCCCTTTGGAGAGTTCATCTGTTCTGATTGTTTGTGTTACCAGTGTTTTTTGTTGGATCCTTCTCATGTGTGGTTTCCTTGTTTCTGTCACTTCTTCTTTCCCTTTGATCTTCTTTGCCTTCATGCTTTGAGGTTGAAATGGCTGTTTGGTACAAGGAAGAAAGGGAGAGAAAAGAAAAGAGAGAGAGGAAAAAAAAAGAAAATAATAATAATAATAATGAGATAAAGATTAAAGAAAAATGCGAAAGTGTATCTATCTGAGGTTAACATAATCCTCTTTGGTGGTCTGCAATAGATAATGAAAAGAAAAGAGAAAAATAAATTTTAATTGTAATTTCTATAAATTTAGGAGTCTAAGACAATTAAAAAAATTTAGAAAGAAAACCCGGTGGTGTTCCAGCATTGGGAGATAAAAAACACACCCATTTCTGTGGGTGGTGATCTGGATGTTTTTCAGCTGGTTGCCATGGAGATTGAGTTTGGTTTTCCTGTTTTATTCTAGGGGTAGTAGCTGCAAGAGAGTTCAAGAGCTGGGATCAGGGGTATTGCTGCAGTCCCAGGGAGCACCCCAATGTTCTATGGCTTAGCTACCCAGTTCTGTGTCCAATCAGGGTGGTATATGACTTTTTTGAGAAGGGGGACATGCCTGAGTAACCCAAATGGTATGTAGAGATTAAAAAGAGGTCCGTATGGGAAGGTAGGACCTTCCTTATCTGATCCACAGCCCCATGGGATCAGCTCAAAGATGGCTACTTGAGCTTGGGAGGCAGAAGCAATGTTGGCCACATGGTACATACATGGAAAGCAGCTCCATGATGGGCTCTTGTGGGTGTCAACTGACTCAGGGCCTCAGGGATCTCCACTCCACCCCTGTGGCTCGACATAGGGTGGGAGGCACCAGGCAGTTGGGTTTCCTGCTGACCACTCTCCATGCCCAGATCAGCCTATCATGACCCACCAGGTACACCCCCAAGAAGCCCTGGACAGTCCACACTCTCTCTGGCTCTCAACAGAAGGCTCCCTTTTGTGCCAATGACAGTCCCAGTTTCTGCTTGTTTCACATCACACCACAACACAAGCATCAAGCTACTGAGCAGCTTCGAGATAATGAACATAATCATCACCTCCGAAAGTTTCCCCCAAGTATTCTGTTGTATTCTTTTTTTTTTTTTAAGTTTTGGCCAAGGCCAGGCTTGAACCCACCACCCCTGGTATATGGGGCCGGCGCCCTGCTCCTTCAGCCACAGGCACCGCTCCTGTTCTCCTGTTGTATTCCTTCCTTTTCTTCCTTTTCTACCTCCCCACGCTTCTGTCAACATAGACTAGTGATCTGTTTTCTGTCACTATAGAGTAGTTTGCATTTTCTAGATTTTATATGAATGGAATAAAGCAGTATGTACCCTTAAAAAACATTCGGCTTCCTCAGCCTTCATAAAACCCAAATTTTATTACCTCAGCTCAGCAGGGCCGCCTTGGTTTCCCTCTGTCTGCACTATTGTCTAGAAATACCCTCAAACAGAAAGCAAGGATCCTTGTTACTTCCTTTCCCTCAGGGACACAGTCCTGCACTGCCCATTGTCCAACATCTGGAGGCAGCTGTTTCATATTTTTCAAGTTTTCTATTTGTTTGTGGGGGGGGGGCAAGTCTGGTACCAATTACTTCAACCAGGCTAAAAGTGACACTGAGCAATATTGTTCAATCTTTCGTCATGATGTAGGGTAGAAACGCTAGCTTTGAATTGAAAACAAAGCAAACGGTTTTCTATTTTCTCAGATATTTTTTTGCCCTCCATTTTTTAAGGGGGGGCAATACAGTAAAATAAATGAAATAGACTTAATAATTACAATGCTTTCCATTGCTGGTTAACCCCTTTGTGTATCTTTAGCTGAAGTTATAGCTAAGAAATAGAGTCACGGTCAATATCAGTTCTTTTATATTGTATACTTTTTTTTTTAATTTTCAGGAGAGTAATTTTTAAGTACTGCTTTTATTTTATTTATTTATTTATTTAGAGGCAGAGCCTCAAGCTGTTGTCCTGTTGTTGTAGTTGTCATTGTTTGGCCGGCCTGGGCTGGATTCGAACCTGCCAGCTCAGGTGTATGTGGCTGGTGCCTTAGCCACTTGAGCTACAGGTGCCGAGCTTTAAGTGCTGTTTTTAAAATAGCATAATTGGATGGAAATTTTTCTCAGATCTTCAAAGATGAGACTATCTTTCTGTTGCTTTAAAAAAAATTTTTTTTTTTTTTTTTGTGACAGAGTCTCACCGTGTTGCCCCAGGCTGGAGTACAGGTGGCATCATCACAGCTCATAGCAACCTCAAACTCATGGGCTCAAGTGATCCTCTTGCCTCAGCTTCCTATGTAGCTGGAACTACAGGCCTGCACCACTATGCCTGCCTAGTTTTTCCATTTTTAGTAGAAACAGGGCCTCATTCTTGCTCAGGCTGGTCTGGAACTCCTGAGCTCAAGGGATCCTCCCATCTTGGCCTCCCAGAGTGCTAGGATTACAGGCATGAGCCTGGCTACTATTTCTGTTGTTTTTAAACATAAATGACTACTTTGGTTTGACATAGCAGTCCTGTTTCACATGTTTAAAAAAGTTTATCGGCCAGGCAAGGTGGCTCACACCTATAATCCTAACACTCTGGGAGGCCATGGTCCGAGGATTGCCTGAGCTCAGGAGTTCAAAACCAGCCTGAACAAAAGCAAGACCCCATTTCTACTAAATTTGAAAAGATTTGGACACTGGAGACATGCCTATAGTCCCAGGTACTTGGTAAGTTAAGGCAAGAGGACTGCTTGAACCCAAGAGTTTGAGGTTGCTGTGAGCTATGATGACACCATGGCACTCTATCTAGGGTGACAGAGTAAGACTCTGTCTCAGAAAAAATTTTTTTTTCTTTGTTGACTTTTAGAATTTATTTATTTTTCTCTTTTTTTTTTTTTTATTTTTTTTTTAGGTTTTTGGCCGGGGCTGGGTTTGAACCTGCCACCTGCGGCATATGGGACCGGCGCCCTACTCCTTGAGCCACAGGCGCCGCCCTAGAATTTATTTATTTTTATTATTATTTTTTGCAGTTTTTGGGTTTGAACCCGCCACGTCCAGCATATGGGGCTGGCGCCCTACTCCTTTGAGCCATAGGTGCCACCCAACTTTTAGAATTTATTATTGCAAATGAGAAGTATGAGACAAACATGATTTTAATTCCTTTGAAGGTCATAAGATTTTTTTTCATTCTGCTAGTGTACTTGTAAAATTTCCCTCCATTCTTAAATTTGAATGTGTTTATAATATATGTCCTGATATGTTCTGTGTACTAAAATGTCTTAGAATACAATCAATACTTCCAATCTACAATATAAAACACTTTATTAAGTCTATAAAATTTTATTTTGTAATATATATTATTATTGCTCTTGGTACAATTGTTCTTTTTGTTTCCCAAATATACCAATATATTTAGGTTGCATCTCTTTGATGTATCTTCTGGGTTTTTATATTCTTTTATATTTTATATATATTTTCAAATGTGTTCTTGGAGTATTTATCATCTTGGTTCTCTGCTCATTTGATTCTCTGCAATGTCATAAATAACCTTTAAAATTGCTTCCAGTGTGCTTTTAATTTTTTCTACCATATCCTTAGGCATTTTAAAAATTAGTTAAGCCTGCTTATTTCTCCCAATCTTTTCAGATTTAGTAGATCACGTTCCTTCTTTAGTAGATCACATTTCCCAGTCTTTTCAAATTTAGTAGATCACATTCCTTCTGCTGGTTGTATATCATCCTCAAAATGCCCCCATGTTGTAATGGAATAAGCCTGTATCATGGGAAAGATTTAATTATTTTCTACAGGGCCAGAATTCTCTTGGGGACAACATTTTTGTTGTAAGTCCCAGTTTACTCTCATGATGAATAATTATACCGAATGAGTAATTTTTAAGAACTGCCCACACCCGTCTTTCCATTTGCCTGAGTTTCCACAGATTGGACACAGCAGTTCTGAAGCTGGAGGGCGCTGTGGAATTTGAAATCCTCACACAGTTCCTGACACCTGCTGGCTCCTGTTTTCGGGTGTGTGATCCTATCCCACCGGCTCCAGGCCGTGAAAATCACTCTTTAAAATATAGAGTAGAGGAAAGGGGGCCTTCCAGCAAAGTCCGATTAAGGATGAAAGTAGAAGGGGAGGACGCTGGTGTTATCTACAGACCTCTGAGTTTTACTGAAGACCCAGAGGCAAGCAGAACTGTGGGGAAGGGCTCTGACCCAAGAGCTTGTTCGTCAACTGGGTCATTTTCCCAGGTCAGACCCAGCTCTCTTCCATGCCAGTTCCACTCCGTGGTCTGGAAAACGTGTGGCTGATAAGGTTGGGATAAACTGTGCCTTACTGCTGTTCCCCTACGTCCTGCCCCCGACCCACCTGCCTGCAACAGAGTTAGATCGCAGTTTACTCTTCTGTCATTACGGGTTCATGCTGCGGTTCACTGGTTTCTACACCTTCAGCTGATTTCTCTCTCTCCTCTTCTGTCCCCTCCCCTCCCCTCCCCTCCCCTCCCCTCCTCTCCTCCCCTCCTCTCCCTTCCTCCTCTCCTCTCCTCCCCTCCCCTCCCTTCCCCTCCTCTCCTCCCCTCCCCTCCCTTCCCCTCCTCTCCTCCCCTCCCTCCCTTCCTCTCCTCTCCTCCCCTCCCCTCCCTTCCCCTCCTCTCCTCCCCTTCTCTCCCTTCCTCCTCTCCTCTCCTCCCCTCCCCTCCCTTCCCCTCCTCTCCTCCCCTCCCCTCCCTTCCCCTCCTCTCCTCCCCTCCCTCCCTTCCTCTCCTCTCCTCTCCTCCCCTCCCTTCCCCTCCTCTCCTCCCCTTCTCTCCCTTCCTATCCTCCCCTCCCTCCCTTCCCTTCCCCTCCTCTCCTCCCCTTCTCTCCCTTCCTCTTCTCTCCTCCCCTCCCTCCCCTCCCTTCCCCTCCTCTCCTCCCCTTCTCTCCCTTCCCCTCCTCTCCTCCCCTTCTCTCCCTTCCTCTCCTCTCCTCCCCTCCCTTCCCCTCCTCTCCTCCCCTTCTCTCCCTTCCTATCCTCCCCTCCCTCCCTTCCCTTCCCCTCCTCTCCTCCCCTTCTCTCCCTTCCTCTTCTCTCCTCCCCTCCCTCCCCTCCCTTCCCCTCCTCTCCTCCCCTTCTCTCCCTTCCTCTTCTCTCCTCCCCTCCCCTCCCTTCCCCTCCTCTCCTCCCCTTCTCTCCCTTCCTCTCCTCTCCTCCCCTCCCTCCCTTCCCTTCCCCTCCTCTCCTCCCCTTCTCTCCCTTCCTCTTCTCTCCTCCCCTCCCCTCCCTTCCCCTCCTCTCCTCCCCTTCTCTCCCCTCCTCTCCTCCCCTTCCTCCCTTCCCTTCCCCTCCTCTCCTCCCCTCCCTCCCCTCCCTTCCCCTCCTCTCCTCCCCTTCTCTCCCTTCCTCTCCTCTCCTCCCCTCCCTCCCTTCCCTTCTCCTCCCCTTCCTCCCCTCCCTTTCCCTCCTCTTCTCTCCTTCTCTCCCTTCCTCTCCTCTCCTCCCCTCCCTTCCCCTCCTCTCCTCCCCTCCCTCCCCTCCCTTCCCCTCCTCTCCTCCCCTCCCTCCCTTCCCTTCCCCTCCTCTCCTCCCCTCCCTTCCCTCCCCTCGCTTCCCCTCCTCCCCTCCCCTCCTTCCCCGTCCAGTCCCTGCCTCTCTTCTCCTCTCCCCTCCCTCCCTCTCTCTTTCCTTTCCTTTCTTTCCAGTTTTACTCTGTTGCCCTGGGCAGAGTGCTGTGGTGGTCATAGCTCACAGCAACTTCAAACTGTTGGGCTTAAGTGATTCTCTTGCCTCAGCCTCCCAACTAGCTAAGATTACAGGTGCCTGCCACAATGCCCGGCTACTTTTAGAGATGGGGTCTTGCTCTTGCTCAGGCTGTTCTTGAACTCCTGAGCTCAAGTGATCCTTTCACCTTGGCCTCCCAGAGTGCTGGGATTACAGGCGTGAGCCACCGCGCCTGGCTCCTTCAGCTGATTTCAAAGGTTAGCACCACTTCTTTTCTACTGCACCTTCCCAACTTTTTAGTTGTTGCTTTCAAACATCTCAAATCTGTATCTATATCAGGTTGTGTATACATTTATATGTATATAGGCATTGCTAATATATTAATAAATAACATCAGCTATGTACTTGAACAATATTGGGGGAAAGATACTTGCATGCTGTATTTCCTGACACCTGACTGTCTTAATTCTGGCTTTCCACTGTCTCTAACACATGAAGATGAGTATGGATTGAAATGTTGGAGCCATGACCTTTTCCCCCCTTGAAGTTCTGTACCCCCTATTTCCTTATATTATGGCATATATTGTTGCAGAGGAGAAATTTCATGGTATAGTTTATTTTTTTAGTCCTTTTTATTCTTTTTCCTCAGGTCAAACACTTATAATAGTTTTCCTTTCAATTCCACTTAACACGTGTGTATTAAATATCTACTAGTGTCAGACACTTCTAAGACCTGAGGCTACATCAGTGAAAGTGATAGCTTACACCTTCCTGGTGCTATAATGACTGATACAAAACACTTTATTAAGAGTACGATGAGCTTTATTGAAGTTCAGAGGGCTGTGGAGGACATATGGCTAGAATAACTTAATCCAGGTGAGGAGGAAAGATAAGTTTTTTATTTTGTTTTATTTTATTTTTTTATTGTTGGGGATTCATTGTTTCACCGAGAAACCAGGTTAGCTTTTTTTTCTTTTTTTTTTTTTAACTGATAACTCAGAAGAGGAAACTGGAATGATGAGTTAACATTGGCTAGGTTGAGGGACAGCAAGGGAAAAGGAAAGAGAAATGACAGAGGGAAAATGATACACCGACGCAAGGAGCCAAGAAGCAGGTGCCACATTAAGGAACACTAGAGGATATTGAGCAAAAAGGAAAGAATATTTGAGTTTTAAGATATTATTCTAGGCGGCGCCTGTGGCTCAAAGGAGAAAGGCGCCGGCCCCATATGCTGGAGGTGGTGGGTTCAAACTCAGCCCCGACCAAAAACTGTAAAAGAAAAAAAAAAAAGATATTATGCTAAAAAGAAAGCCAAAATGAAAAGTTGTAAATTGCTGTGGGTAGTGGGTTTGGCTAGGGTAACATGATCAGATTTCTGTATTAGAGCAAGCTCTCTAATACAGAAATTGGATTGCAAAGTGATTGGATTTGGGGATGGATTTGGTGACATCATTAGTTGCTAGGAGGAACATTTGGACGCCTGGTTGACATACAGAGGCATAGCTGAAAGAGAACTGAGGCTTGGACTAAAGTGACAGGAGTGAGGATGGAGAGAAATATACAGATGTGGAAAACCCTTAACATGTTGAAGCAACAGGACCAGGTTTTTGAAGGATGCAAAAGAGAAAGGAGAGTCAAAAATAACTTTGAGATTTATGGCTTGAGCAACTAAATAGAGAATGGTTCGTTGGTGGAGATGGGGAATAATGTCGCAGGAAGAAGTGTGGGTGAGGAAGGAAGAAAAGTTATGAGTTCAGTTCTATCTATATCCAGGATATAAAGCGTGTATGGGTCTGGAGCTCCTAGAACAGGACTGAGCTGGAGAGAAGGATTTGGAAGTTGATGACATGTCAATTGCAACGATGGTGATGGAGTCAAGAAGGAGGACAGAGCCTGGAAGATTGTCTAACATTAAGGATGGAGAAAAGAGGATCTGGGAAGGGAGAATGCGTAAAGGTGGGACAGAAACCAGGAAAGTAGGGTCATCTCTGAAACCAAGGAAAAGGATAATGCTCAAAAAGAGTAGTCAGTGACAACAAATGTTGCAGCAGACTACACAAGATGAGGGTTGGAAAAGGTCCTTAGACTCAGCTGAAAGAAGGCTCTGGTTTTTCTTGGTGAGAGAATTTTCAGAGGAAAAGGTGAAAGTCACAATGAGCTGGTCGAGGACTAAGCTGGGGTGAAGAAATGAAGGTCGTGAGAGTAGACAGCTCTTTCCTGAAGTTCAGCTATTACCATTGACTTCTGGGTTGCCCGCTCCAGAGGATACTTTTCCGTCTTTTATTTTTCTTTGAAAATCTGACCGTTGTATGCTGTGGCCTGGATGTTTACTTATCAATTTTGCCTGAAGTAGGGTTGGTTATCTCATTCTCAAACATGAAACACGCTTAGTTTGTGTACGTTTTCTCTTATCGTTTTGGTCTATTAGCTCTTTTTCCTGCAAAAACATCCACTTGTTTGTTGAATTTTTGTAATATATTCAATTTATCTGTCAACACCATTTTTATTTTTATTTAATATTTCTTTGGTAATTAATTTTTTAAAATGCTGTTGGTATTTCTCAAATTAATTCTCTGAATCATTTAATTGGGTTTTGGTAGGATTAAGTCTTTCCTTTATCATTTCCTACACAACTGTTTTTTAATACCAGTTTTTTTACATGGATTGACAGTTTGTCCGATTGTTCTTATTTCATAGAAAATACATATATATTCCTCATAGCCCTCTGAAGGTAAGAGGTAGATCTTTTGTGAAAGATTCCTTATTTTCATGAAGTTTAGTAGAAGAATATTTATCTGGGAGTCCAAACTCCAAGAGTGTATGATGGAATTGTTATATACTCATTATTTTCTTTAAAAAAACCATCATGTGCATTTAAAAATCATTTCTTATAATAACTTAGGGGTCATTTCCCGCAATGAATGGTCCATTGATGGTGCTGGTAAGCTCCACTGGGCTGTATCAGTGGTAGTGAGTGTCGTAATGGATGGATGAAGAATGTCTTTACCCAAAGCTATTTTATTCTGTGAAAAGCTCATAAATTTTATGGGACCAATGTCATTTATTACTGAACAGAAGATAGCTCAGATATAGAAGCCGGAAGAGAAAAGAAAGAGAAAAGAACCACGGAGCAAGAAAAAGCAGGTGGCAGATCTTTTCATCCGCGCCACAGCACCGTTTCGTTCTTGAGTTTCTGTGCTGATGTTACATCAAATCATGTCTCTCCAGATCTACACATATTTCCTGGAAAATAAAAACTTCACTTAAAAAAATCAATTTATAATTTTTATGTATTTTTCAAAAAAGAAAACAGTGCAAAGAAAATTCTGTGTATATGAGAATTGATAAGTAAGATAGTTTTGTCATGTGTCCATTATTAAATATTTAGACGTATGTCTTTTTTTTTTCACCTTCAAGTTAATCCAGTTTTTTTATGGGTACAAATGATAACTTATATTTAACACATTCTTCAGCTGGTTTGCATTCTGCATTTATGCTCAGTAAAACCTTGTAGGCTGGGCTTGGTGGAGTGTGCCTGTAAGTCCCTGCTACTTGGGAGGTTGAGGATTTCTTAACCGCAGGAGCTAAGGTTCAGCCTGGCCAACATAATGAGACTGTCTCTTAAAGGTAATTTTTAAAATCCTTCTTCTAGGTTATGTATACCTTCAAAAGAATTTATTTTTTACTATACTATAAATTGTACAAAATGTTCTAAGGATACCTTTCTTCCTTTTATCATTGTGTTTGTTTGAGGTTAGGGTATGTAAATCTGGAAGTACTATATTATTCCATAAAATTTCAGATAATGGACATTCTGGCCAAATAATGTAGAATTGTTTCACAGGAAAATCTTCTTTGAAACTTAGCACCTTACTCCTTTCTCTTAACTTCAGAAAATTTTATGGACTCTTTTGATGTCTTATCGGAGTGTTTTCAGGTGGGCTCCACCATTTTTAGTCAGGTTTCTTTCTGGAGGAATGAAAACGTTCTTAAGTGGATGTGGTGATGGGCGCATAACTCAGTGTCAGAGAATGCTCTGAAAGCCGTAGTGAGTCCTGCACTGTAAATGCGTGAATTGTATGGTATGGGAATGACACCTCAATCAAGCTGTTAAAAAGTGTCGCAGGAGCCAAGAAAACACATGAATCACTGCCAATGTCACGAGCATGGAAACTGGCATTTACAGACCATGATGGAATCCTCAAGACAGCCTTCAGGTGAGTGCCCTCATCTCTGTTTGCAGAGAAGCAAACTTGTCCCTGGTCATCAAGAGGAATCTTCAGGTTGGGAGAAGCACTCGGGCAGGGTCCTGGCAGGCAGGAGGTGGCAGTATCATCTGCATAATTGAAGGAGAGATCAGCAAAATGACCAATTACAAAGGTGTGGGCAGAATTCAAAAGAACCAAACCAGGCGTGGTGACAACCTGGAACATGACCTTTTGGGGCCTGAAAGGGCCGGGTGAGAAAGCTCTCATGGGAACGCAGAGGGGGTGGTGGTATGTGTAGGGCTGCCTTCCAGGCAGGGACGCAGAAACAACCTAGCAGGGACAGGGGCCAGACAGGAACTGCCCGGATTTTCTCCTCCTACCTTCAGATGTCTGCAGGTCGCTTGCATTTGCAGTGTCCCACAAGAAGCCAGGGGACAGAGTTGCTGCTGCTGGGACCCACGCATGTCAGCCTCCTGGGGCTGGGACAGGCATGGAAGGTAGAGCAAGTGGGATGGGAGGAAAGTCCTCAGCACGGGTGTGGAGGAGTAAAGATAATGGCACATTTTAGGGTTGGTAAAGGGCACCATGGGTCATCACACCATCATAACACAGTCTGTTCTGTTTCTTATTCTTCCAGCTTCTTGCCCTGAGGTCATGTTCTGTGTGTGACAAACTTGAGGGGCATCCTCAAGAAGGTTCTCCCAGTGGCTCCCAGTCCCCTCTTCCTTTCCTTAAAGCATTACAGCCTCTCACTTTACAAATTCTTTTTGAGGCCCACACTTGCCCTAATTGCAGGTCTCTGATAAGCCAGGCCTCTCAAGTCAGGGTGGAAGCTCTAGGCCTTCTTTGGAGGAACTCATCATGTTCGTGTCTCAAGAGTACATAAGCTCCCCAGTGCCGAGGAGGGGGCTAAATATTCCTCTTCCTAGAACCAGCCATGGTGGCTCATGCCTATAGTCTTGGCTACATGAGAGAATGAGGAGGCAGGATTGTTTGAGCCCAGGAGTTGGAGACCAGGTTGGGCAACATAGGAAGACCCCACCTCTTAAAACAAAAATTTCGTCTTCCTGGCTTGGCAACTGTAGCTCAGTGACTAGGGCGCTAGCCACATACACCAAGGCTGGTGAGTTCGAGTCTGGCCTGGGCCTGCTAAACAACAATGACTACTGCAACCAAAAAATAGCCTGGCATTGTGACGGGTGCCTCTAGTCTCGGGTACTTGGGAGGTTGAGGCAAGAGAATCACTTGACTCCAAGAGTTTGAGGTTGCTGTGAGCTGTGACACCACAGTACTCTATCCAAGGCAACATAGTGAGACTCTGCCTCAAAAGAAAAAAAAATTTCCTCTTCCTGAGACAGTTCAGAAGAGGAAGGATAGTTAAATGAGCGATTGTGGACTGTGCCTACGTCTGCCACCAGGGGGCAGATGGACCCATTTTTAGGGTACTCCAATATCCTAGAAAAAGTATTTTGCTTGTGTGTTCTGAGCACAAAGGAGAGAAAAATAGAGACTTGGAAAAGAAACTGACTTTTTGTTTTGCTTTTCTCTTCTATAATTGTTCCCTGGTCATGGAAAGTATGCGGGAACCAGGTAACTGTCCCCTAGGAAATGACGGCAAGGCACAGAAGTGACTTTGACCTTGGTAAGTTTCTTACCCCATGGAGTCTCCTTCATCTTTGCAGTTTAAGAAGTGAGATCGTCCCTACCCACGTTAATTTGACTTAAGATCCCAGACGGTTATGTAAGCTCCTATGTCACCATCCTGAGATGTCACTTTTCATTTCCAGCTGGTCCCACGCCTTCCGACTTTTGCCTCTGGGCCCTGCTTGTCAATCTTGTTCCCTGAGCTCTGATACATTCAAGGATCTGTCTCCATCCACTTCTATAGTTATCATTACAAAATTGAGAATCTGTTTGGATCCTTGTGCTAGTGGTGGAGTCCCTATTTAATGCTTTTTGCCTTAAATTTTATCTTGTTTGAAATTATTGCTTCCTTTCTTCTTTTGTTTTTCATTGGTTGTCCTGGCTTCTGTTTGTCCATCCTTTATATTCAACTTTTCTTCAGCATAAAGACTGATTATATTCTATATTTAATTCTATATTTTATATTATATAAAACATTTGTATTACTTTATGATCTATTTTAATTATCAATTCTTTTTCTTTTTTCATCATTTTTGCTAATTTCATCAGATTGAATTCATTTTATTTTCATTTTATGTTCCTCTTGTTAATTTGGAGGCTCGACTGAAATTTTCTGTTTCATTCTGTTTTCTCTTCTTATACCCCTAAGGCATCTATATAGTATTATGTGTGAATGAGATTCCAATTGTGTCTTCAGAAAGGCTCGTTATTCCCCCAAGATGATCTTCTTCTTTTTTTTTTTTTTTGTAGTTTTTGGTGCGGCCGGGTTTGAAGCTGTCACCTCTAGTATATGGGGCCCGTGCCCTACTCCTTTGAGCCACAGGCACCGCCCCCCGAGACCATCTTGTGCTCCCTGAGCATCTTCATCCTGTGGGAGACGAGACCTCTTGTGAGTTGCCTTCCCCTCTTTCCATCTCATCATCCCTTCCCACTCTATAAGATGATATCTTTGCCCTGTTTTCACTTCCATTCTCTCTCTCCACTTCTGACTCCTAGGTTTTCCTGAGATTCTCTAGGACTTTAGTTCTGGATTGTTATTAGAATTTCCCTTGCCATATGCCCCTCTATTTCCAATGGACGTTATGTAGCATTTATTGTATACAATTCCCAACAACTCATTGATGTCCACTCAACTCTACCTGTCTGTGTTGGGTTCATTGTTCATCGGTGCCTTCTTTCCTTTCCATGCATATCTTGAAATCTCAATTTGATTCTCTCCTTTTAAGATCTTGGATTGTTTTCTTCACACAGGAAGTGTCAGTGTGATATGCTGATAGTCTCTCATGTTCACAGTCTCCTTCTTTCACTGCAGTTGGTGAATTCTATCTTTTTTTTTTGTAGAGACAGAGTCTCACTTTATGGCCCTCGGTAGAGTGCCGTGGCATCACACAGCTCACAGCAACCTCCAACTCCTGGGCTTCAGCGATTCTCTTGCCTCAGCCTCTCGAGTAGCTGGGACTACAGGTGCCCGCCACAACGCCCGGCTATTTTTTGGTTGCAGTTCAGTCAGGGCCGGCTTTGAACCCGCCACCCTCGGCGTATGGGGCTGGCGCCTTACCCACTGAGCCACAGGCGCCGCCCGGTGAATTCTATCTTGATTAAGAAGATTCCCACGTTGCTTCCAGTTCGGCCATTGGCAATGTCATTCCATTGTCTTTCGGCTTCCAGTGTCGTCCATAAGAAGTCAGATGTAAACAGGTATTTTTCCCTTCCTAAATAGCTTATACTTTCCATCTAGAAACTTGTAAGCTTTTTAAAATTTCTTTTTTAAATTTCAGGAATCTTACCAAGACATGCCTTAGTGAGTGTTTTTCCTTATTCAATCAAGTCTAGAACTTGGGGAGTCCTTTCAATCTCCAGACTCCAAGATACCTCCAACTTAAGAAGAATTTTCTATTATTACCCACTTTAAAATTATTAAATAATTATTAAAATTATTGCTTCTCACTTGTTTCCTTTTTTTCTTGAGATTCCTATTATTGCTTATGGCAGGGCTCCTGGATTCAGACCCAAATCTCTTTTCTCTTATTTGTCTACAATCTTGGTTGCTCTGTGTAAGGAGAGTATTTCCCTGTTTTCCAGGCACCAGTTCATATCTCTCCAGTGACCATTCTCTCTTCAATTCACCCACTGAATTACATAGTGGTAGGACTTCCAGATAAACTGCAAGTATGTTCAAATATGGCATGGCACATAATATACTAAATTTATTCATTATTTATATAAAATTCAAATTTAATGGAGCATCCTGCAGCTTCTCTTTTTTTTTTGTTAATTATTAAATCATAGCTGTGTACATTAATGTGATCATGGGGCACTATACACTGGTTTTATAGACCGTTTGACACATTTTCTTTTTTTTTTTTTTTTTATTGTTGGGGATTCATTGAGGGTACAATAAGCCAGTTACACTGATTACAATTGTTAGGTAAAGTCCCTCTTGCAATCATGTCTTGCCCCCATAAAGTGTGACACACACTAAGGCCCCACCCCCTCCCTCATCCCTCTTTCTGCTTCCCCCCCATGACCTTAATTGTCATAAATTGTCCTCATATCAAAATTGAGTACATAGGATTCATGCTTCTCCATTCATGTGATGCTTTACTAAGAATAATGTCTTCCACTTCCATCCAGGTTAATACGAAGGATGTAAAGTCTCCATTTTTTTTAATGGCTGAATAGTATTCCATGGTATACATATACCACAGCTTGTTAATCCATTCCTGGGTTGGTGGGCATTTAGGCTGTTTCCACATTTTGGCGATTGTAAATTGAGCTGCAATAAACAGTCTAGTACAAGTGTCCTTATGATAAAAGGATTTCTTTCCTTCTGGGTAGATGCCCAGTAATGGGATTGCGGGATCGAATGGGAGGTCTAGGTTGAGTGCTTTGAGGTTTCTCCATACTTCCTTCCAGAAAGGTTGTACTAGTTTGCAGTCCCACCAGCAGTGTAAAAGTGTTCCCTTCTCTCCACATCCACGCCAGCATCTGCAGTTTTGAGATTTTGTGATATGGGCCATTCTCACTGGGGTTAGATGATATCTCAGGGATGTTTTGATTTGCATTTCTCTAATATATAGAGATGATGAACATTTTTTCATGTGTTTGTTAGCCATTTGTCTGTCGTCTTTAGAGAAAGTTCTATTCATGTCTCTTGCCCATTGATATAAGGGATTGTTGGCTTTTTTCATGTGGATTAATTTGAGTTCTCTATAGATCCTGGTTATCAAGCTTTTGTCTGATTGAAAATATGCAAATATCCTTTCCCATTGTGTGGGTTGTCTCTTTGCTTTGGTTATTGTCTCCTTAGCTGTACAAAAGCTTTTCAGTTTAATGAAGTCCCATTTGTTTATTTTTGTTGTTGTTGCAATTGCCATGGCAGTCCTCTTCATGAAGTCTTCCCCCAGGCCAATATCTTCCAGTGTTTTGCCTATGCTTTCTTTGAGGATTTTTATTGTTTCATGCCTTAAATTTAAGTCCTTTATCCATCTTGAATCAATTTTTGTGAGTGGGGAAAGGTGTGGGTCCAGTTTCAGTCTTTTACATGTAGACATCCAGTTCTCCCAACACCATTTATTGAATAGGGAGTTTTTCCCCCAAGGTAAGTTCTTGTTTGGTTTATCGAAGATTAGGTGGTTGTAAGATGTTAGTTTCATTTCTTGGTGTTCAATTTGATTCCAAGTGTCTATGTCTCTGTTTTTGTGCCAGTACCATGCTGTCTTGAGCACTATGGCTTTGTAGTACAGACTAAAATCTGGTATGCTGATGCCCCCAGCTTTATTTTTGTTAGAAAGAACTGCCTTAGCTATACGGGGTTTTTTCTGGTTCCATACAAAACGCAGAATCATTTTTTCCAAATCTTGAAAGTACGATGTAGGTACTTTGATAGGAATGGCATTGAATAGGTAGATTGCTTTGGGAAGTATAGACATTTTAACAATGTTGATTTTTCCCATCCATGAGCATGGTATGTTCTTCCATTTGTTAATATCCTCTGCTATTTCCTTTCTGAGGAGTTCATAGTTTTCTTTATAGAGGTCCTTCACCTCCTTCGTTAGGTATATTCCTAGGTATTTCATTTTCTTTGAAACTATGGTGAAGGGAGTTGTGTCCTTAATTAGCTTCTCATCTTGACTGTTATTGGTGTATACAAAGGCTACTGACTTGTGGACATTGATTTTATATCCTGAAACATTACTGTATTTTTTGATGACTTCTAGGAGTCTTGTGGTTGAGTCTTTAGGGTTCTCTAAGTATAAGATCATGTCGTCAGCAAAGAGGGAGAGTTTGACCTCCTCTGCTCCCATTTGGATTCCCTTTATTTCCTTGTCTTGCCTAATTGTATTGGCTAGAACTTCCAGCACTATGTTGAATAGTAAAGGTGACAGAGGACAACCTTGTCTGGTTCCAGTTCTAAGAGGAAAAGCTTTCCGTTTAACTCCATTCAGTAAAATATTGGCTGTGGGTTTGTCATAGATAGCTTCAATCAGTTTTAGAAATGTGCCACCTATGCCTATACTCTTCAGTGTTCTAATTAGAAAAGGATGCTGGATTTTATCAAATGCTTTTTCTGCATCTATTGAGAGGATCATGTGATCTTTATTTTTGCCTCTGTTAATATGGTGGATAACGTTTATGGACTTGCGTATGTTAAACCAGCCTTGCATCCCTGGGATGAAGCCTACTTGATCATGATGAATGACTTTTTTGATGATAAGCTGTAATCTATTGGCTAGGATTTTGTTGAGAATTTTTCCATCTATATTCATGAGTGAGATTGGTCTGAAATTCTCCTTTTTGTTTGGGTCTTTTCCTGGTTTTGGTATCAGGGTGATGTTTGCTTCATAGAATGTGTTGGGGAAGATTCCTTCTTCCTCAATTTTTTGGAATAATTTCTGCAGTACAGGAATAAGCTCTTCCTTGAAGGTTTGATAGAATTCTGGAGTGAAGCCATCTGGACCAGGGCATTTTTTAGTTGGAAGCTTTTTTATTGTTTCTTTGATCTCAGTGCTTGAAATTGGTCTGTTCAGGAGGTCTATTTCTTCCTGGCTAAGTCTAGGGAGAGGATGTGATTCCAAATATTGATCCATTTCCTTCACATTGTCAAATTTCTGGGCATAGAGTTTCTGGTAGTATTCAGAGATGATCTCTTGTATCTCTGTGGGATCAGTTGTTATTTCCCCTTTATCATTTCTGATTGAGGTTACTAGAGATTTTACTTTTCTATTTCTAGTAAGTCTGGCCAATGGTTTATCTATTTTATTTATTTTTTCAAAAAACCAACTCCTTGTTTCATTAATTTTCTGAATGATTCTTTTGTTTTCAATTTCATTGATCTCTGATTTGATTTTGGATATTTCTTTTCTTCTACTGAGTTTAGGCTTAGATTGTTCTTCTTTTTCCAATTCCATAAGATCTCTTGTGAGACTGTTGATGTGCTCTCTTTCTGTTTTTCGAATGTAGGCATCTAAAGCCATGAATTTTCCTCTCAAAACTGCTTTTGCAGTATCCCACAGGTTTTGGTAGCTTGTGTCTTCATTGTTGTTATGCTCAAGGAAGTTAATGATTTCCTGTTTTATTTCTTCCTGCACCCATCTGTTATTCAACAGAAGATTGTTTAATTTCCATGCCTTTGGGTGGGGTCGAGCATTTCTGTTAGAGTTGAGTTCCACCTTTAGTGCCTTATGGTCTGAAAAGATACAAGGTAAAATTTCAATTCTTTTGATTCTGTTGATATTTGTTTTGTGTCCCAGGATATGATCAATTTTGGAGAATGTTCCATGGGGTGATGAGAAGAATGTATATTCTTTATCTTTGGGGTGGAGTGTTCTATATGCGTCTATCAAGCATAGTTGTTCTAGGGTCTCATTTAAGTCTCTTATATCTTTGTTTAATTTCTGTTTAGAGGATCTGTCCAACTCTGTAAGAGGTGTGTTAAAGTCCCCTGTTATGATGGTATTATCAGATATCATATTGCTCAGACTGAGTAAGATCTGCTTCAAGAATCTGGGAGCATTTAAATTGGGTGCATAAATATTTAGAATTGAAATGTCTTCTTGTTGTATTTTCCCCTTGACCAATATAAAGTGACCATCTTTGTCTTTTTTGACTTTAGTTGCTTTAAATCCACATGTATCTGAAAATAAGATTGCAACTCCTCTTTTCTTCTGAATTCCATTTGCCTGAAAAATTGTCTTCCATCCCTTGACTCGGAGCTTTAATTTGTCTTTTGAAGCCAGGTGTGTTTCTTGCAGACAGCAAATGGATGGCTTGTGTTTTTTAATCCAGTCAGCCAATCTATGTCTCTTCAGTGGGGAATTCAAGCCATTAACATTTATGGAGATAATTGATAAGTGTGGTAGTATTCTATTCGTCTTATTTGGTGAGAGTCCATTGCTTAGTTTTATCTTTTGCATCCGTGTGGAGGTTAGGCTCTGTCCTTTGATTTCTGAGTTCTTACTTTGCTGCTGATCCATTGTGGTGGTCAGTGTGCAGAACAGGTTGAAGTATTTCCTGTAGAGCTGGTCTTGTTGTGGCAAATTTCCTCAATGTTTGTATATCCATAAATGATTTGATTTCTCCATCAATTTTGAAGCTTAGCTTAGCAGGGTACAGAATTCTGGGCTGAAAATTGTTCTGTTTAAGTAGATTAAAGGTAGATGACCATTGTCTTCTTGCTTGGAAAGTTTCATTAGAGAAGTCTGCGGTCACTCTGATGGATTTGCCCCTGTAGGTCAACTGGCGCTTACTCCTGGCAGCTTGCAGAATCTTTTCTTTTGTCTTGACTTTGGACAGGTTCATCACAATGTGTCTTGGAGAAGCTCGGTTAGAGTTGAGGCGACCTGGGGTCCGATAGCCCTCTGAAAGCAGTGTGTCAGAATCTTTGGTGATGTTTGGGAAATTTTCTTTTATAATATTCTCTAGTATGGCTTCCATTCCTCTGGGGCATTCTTCTTCCCCTTCTGGAATTCCTATAACTCGTATGTTGGAACGCTTCATAAAGTCCCATAATTCTGATAGTGAACGTTCTGCTTTCTCTCTCTTCTTTTCTGCCTCTTTTACTATCTGAGTTATCTCAAAAACTTTGTCTTCTACCTCTGAAATTCTTTCTTCTGCATGGTCTAACCTGTTGCTGATACTTTCCATTGCATCTTTAAGTTCCCTGATTGACTGTTTCATTTCCTTCAGCTCTGCTATATCCTTTTTATATTCTTCATATCGTTCATCTCTGATTTGATTCTGTTTTTGGATTTCCTTTTGGTTATTTTCCACTTTATTAGCAGTTTCCTTCATTGTTTCCATCATTTCTTTCATTGTTTTCAACATGTGTATTCTAAATTCCCTTTCTGTCATTCCTAACATTTCTGTATAGGTGGAATCCTCTGCAGTAGCTACCTCATGGTCCCTTGGCGGGGTTGTTCTGGACTGGTTCTTCATGTTGCCTGGAGTTTTCTGCTGATTCTTCCTCATGAGTGATTTCTTTTATCTGTTTCCTTGCCCTAATTTTCCTTTCACTTCCTCTTGCTCTTTAAGATCTTGTTCCTGTGGACTAAGGGTTACAGGACCAGAAGGGTGAGAAGATTGAAGAGCAAAAAAGGGATGAAAGAAAGGAGGACCGAGTGGTAAGAAAAAAAAAAAAAAAAAAGAAAGAAAGATAGAGAAAGGAGAGGGGGTGGGGATAAGGAATATTGACAAAAAGAAGAGAGGCACAGAAAGAGGGAGACAGGGCAATATAGGTGTACAGTAGGGTACTTTGACACAACTTTAAAAAACCCCACCTTCTGGGGGTGCCCCAGTTGGGTGGTTCCCTTGAGGTCAGCAGCTCTTTGCTAACCTGATCAGACACAGTACCCCACCTCCACCAAGTAGAGAGGAAAGACAAAAATGCTATAAATCAAACCAAAACAAGCAAACAGAAAACTTTACGGGGATACAATGGGGTGAAAAACCAAATGATAGCGGTAGAAACACTAGCAAAAATGAAGTTGTAGTTATTAAAAAAGGCAGCAATGGGAAATTATAATTGAACTAGAAAAATTGAGAAAGAAAAAGGGATCTGTATGGAAAAGATTGAAATTAAAAAACAAAAGAACATCAACAACGTCAAAATAAACAAACAAACAAAAAAAAAAAAAAGAAAAAATACACAACCAAAAACAAAGCAGTTTGTATATGTTATTGAATATTGTCTGGGCAACACGTGGTCTTTTGGGGTATGAGATGTTAGTCACAGTTCTGATACGACTGGAGGCAGCTGATTTCTCAAACCCCAGCAGGTAGACACCCTAAATCTCTCTTCAGCCCACTTAAAAGGCACTTTGAACTTGTAAACTTGCTGAGCAGAAGCTTTCCCAGCTTTCTCGCTGGAATCACTGCTTAAGTGGCTATCCACTTACCCAGGGTGCCAAAACAGGTCTCACTCTGCCCCTGAGGGTTAGGGCTGCAAGGCGGCTCAGACCCCACCCTTAGGCTACTTGGTTGCTGGGTTACCAGCTCCCACCCGTTTCTAGCTCTGCGACCCTGAGGGCGGAGCTTGCCAGGGCAGATCACTGACAATGGAGCCGTGTGACCCACCGCCAAACCGTTTGACACATTTTCATCACACTGGTTAACATAAGCCTTCCTGGCATTTTCTTAGTTATTGTGTTAAGGCATTTACATTCTACATTTACTAGTCTTCACATACACCCTTGTAAGATGCACCGTAGGTGTAATCCCACCAATCACTCTCCCTCTGCCCACCTGCCCCCTCCCTCCCCTCCCGTTCCTCCTTCCCCCTATTCTTAGGTTATAACTGCGTTATAGCTTTCATGTGAAAGCCATAAATTAGTTTCATAGTAGGGCTGAGTACATTAGATACATTTCTTCCATTCTTGAGACTCTTTACTAAGAAGAATAGGTTCCAGCTCCATCCATGTAAACATGAAAGAGGTAAAATCTCCATCTTTCTTTAAGGCTGCATAATATTCCATGGTGTACATATACCACAATTTATTAATCCATTCGTGGATCAATGGGCACGTGGGCTTTTTCCATGACTTAGCAATTATGAATTGGGCTGCAATAAACATTCTGGTACAAATATCTTTGTAATGATGTGATTTTTGGTCTTCTGGGTATATGCCTAGTAGAGGAATTATAGGATTGAATGGCAGATCTATTTCTAGATTTCTAAGTGTTCTTCAAACATCTTTCCAAAAGGAATGTATTAGTTTGCATTCCTACCAGCAGTGTAGATGTGATCCCTTTTCTCCACATCCACATCAACATCTCTGGTCTTGGGATTTTGTGATATGGGCTAATCTTACTGGAGTTAGATGATATCTCAAAGTAGTTTTGATTTGCATTTCTCTGATGATTAAAGATGATGAACATTTTTTCATATGTCTGTAGGCCGTGCGCCTGTCTTCTTCAGAGAAGTTTCTCTTCAAGTCCCTTGCGCAGCCTGCAATGGGATCACTTGTTCTTTTCTTGCTTATACGTTTGAGTTCTCTGTGGATTCTGGTTATTAAACCTTTGTCGGAGACATAACTTGCAAATATCTTCTCCCATTCTGAGGGCTGTTTACTTGCTTTACTTACTGTGTTCTTGGCTGTGCAGAAGATTTTTAGTTTGATCAGGTCCCAGTAGTGTATTTTTGAAGCTGCTTCAATTGCCTGGGGGGTCCTCCTCATGAAATACTTGCCGAGACCGATTTCTTCAAGGATTTTCCCTGCACTCTCTTTAGTATTTTTATAGTTTCATGTCTTAATTTTAATTTTTTAATCCAGTGAGAGTCTATTTTAGTTAATGGTGAAAGGTGTGGGTGCAGTTTCAGTCTTATACAGGTTGCCAGCCAGTTTACCGAACACCATTTGTTAAATAGGGAATCTTTTCCTTACTGAATGTTTTTTTTTTTTTTTCTTTTTTTTTATTGTTGGGGATTCATTGAGGGTACAATAAGCCAGTTACACTGATTGCAATTGTTAGGTAAAGTCCCTCTTGCAATCATGTCTTGCCCCCCATAAAGTGTGACACACACTAAGGCCCCACCCCCCTCCCTCCCTCTCTCTTTCTGCTTCCCCCCCCATAACCTTAATTGTCATTAATTGTCCTCATATCAAGATTGAGTACATAGGATTCATGCTTCTCCATTCTTGTGATGCTTTACTAAGAATAATGTCTTCCACTTCCATCCAGGTTAATACGACCTTACTGAATGTTTTTAATTGGCTTGTCAAAGATCAACGGTAAGTAGCTGGATTCATCTCTTGGTTCTCTATTCTGTTCCAGACATCTACTTCTCTGTTTTTGTGCCAGTACCATGTTATACTATCGATTTATAGTATGGTCTGAGGTCTGGTAGCGTGATTCCTCCTGCTTTGTTTTTATTTCTGAGTAATGTCTTGGGTATTTGAGTTATTTTCTGATTCCATATAAAACAAAGTATTATTTTTTCAAGATCTTTAAAGTATGACAGTGGAGCTTTAATAGGGATTGCATTAAAATTGTATATTGCTTTGGGTAGTATGGACATTTTAACAATGTTGATTCTTCCCAGCCATGAGCATGGTATGTTTTTCCATTTGTTAACATTTTCAGCTATTTCTTTTCTTAGAGTTTCATAGTTCTCTTTATAGAGATCTTTCACATCCTTTGTTAGATAAACTCCCAAATATTTCATCTTCTTTGGCAGTACTGTGAATGGAATAGACTCCTTAACTGTTTTTTCAGCTTGACTATTGTTGATTTATATAAAGGCCACCGATTTATGAATGTTGATTTTGTAACCTGAGACACTGCTGTATTTCTTGATCACTTCTAAGAGTTTTGTAGTAGAATCCCTGGTGTTTTCCAGATATACAATCATATCATCTGTGAAGAGCAAAAGTTTGTTCTCTTCTGACCCTGTATGGATACCCTTGATTGCCTTTTCTTCCCTAATTGCGGTGGCTAAAACTTCCATTACAATGTTAAAGAGCAGTGGAGACAATGGGCAGCCTTGTCTGGTTCCTGATCTGAGTGGAAATGATTTCAATTTAACTCTATTCAATACGATATTGGCTGTGGGTTTGCTGTAGATGGCCTCTATCAGTTTAAGAAATGTCCCTTCTATACCAATTTTCTTAAGTGTTTTGATCATGAAGGGATACTGGATATTATAAAAAGCTTTTTCTGCATCAATTGAGAGAATCATATGGTCTTTGGTTTTTAATTTGTTTACGTATATTGAACCAGCCTTGAGACCCTGGGATAAAACCGACTTGGTCATGATGTATAATTTGTTTGATGTGTTGCTGGATTCTGTTGGTTGGGATCTTGTTGAATATTTTTGCATCTATATTCATTAGTGATATTGGTCTATAATTTTCTTTTCTTGTTGCGTCTTTTCCTGGTTTGGGGATCAGGGTGATATTTGCTTCATAGAACGTGTTGGGTAGTCTTTCTTCTTTTTCTACATTTTGGAACAGGTTGAGTAATATAGGTACTAATGCCTCTTTAAAGGTTTGGTAGATTCTGATGTGAAGCCATCTGGTCCCGGGCTTTTCTTTTTAGGGAGGTTTTGTATGGTTGATGCTATTTCAGAACTTGATATGGGCCTGTTCAACATTTCCACTTGATTCTGGCTAAGTCTTGGAAGGTGACGTGCTTCCAAGTATCGGTCTATTTCCTTCAGATTTTCATATTTCTGAGAATAAAGTTTCTTATAATATTCATTAAGGATTTTTTTAATTTCTGAGGGGTCTGTTGTTATTTCGTCTTTGCTGTTTCTGATTGATGAGATTAGAGATTTTACTCTTTTTTTCCTGGTTAGGTTAGCCAAAGGTTTATCTATTTTATTGACCTTTTCAAAGAACCAACTTTTTGATTTATTGATCTGTTGTATAATTCTTTTGTTTTCAATTTCATTTCATTCTGCTCTAATTTTGGTTATTTCTTTTCTTCTACTGGGTTTGGGGTTGAAATGTTCTTCCTTTTCCAGTTACTTGAGATGTCCCATTAAGTTGTTAACTTCCTCTCTTTCCATTCTCTTGAGGAAGGCTTGCAGTGCTATAAATTTCCCGCTTAGTACTGCCTTTGCAGTATCCCAGAGGTTCTGATCATTCATGTCTTCATTGTTGTTTTGTTCCAAAAATTTGGCAGTTTCTCTCTTGATCTCATCTCTGACTCAGCTATTATTCAGCATAAGGTTGTTTAACTTCCATGTTTTTGTATGAGTATGCAGATTCCTGTTGTTACTGAGTTCAACTTTTATTCCATGGTGGTCCAAGAAGATGCAAGGAATAATTTCTATTCCTTTAAATTTACTGAGGTTAGACTTGTGACCTAAGATGTGATGGATTTTGGAGTATGTTCCTTGGGCTGATGAGAAGTATGTGTATTCAGTTTTGTTGGGATGAAATGTTCTATAGATGTCTGCTAAATCCAAATGTTGGATGGTTAGGTTTAAATCTAAGATTTCTTTGCTCAGCTTCTTGTTGGAGGATTGATCCAACACTGCCAAAGGAGTGTTGAAATCTCCGACTATTATGGAGCTGGAGGAAATCAAGTTGCTCATGTCTGTTAGAGTTTCTCTTATAAATTGAGGCGCATTCTGGTTGGGTGCATAGATATTAATAATTGAAATCTCATCATATTGAGTATTAACCTTAACAAATATGAAGTGACCATTCTTATCCTTCCTTACTTTTGTTGGTTTAAAGCCTATGGTATCTGCAAATAGAATTGCAACACCTGCTTTTTTCTGATTACCATTTGCCTGAAATATGGATGACCATCCTTTCACCCTGAGTCTATATTTGTCTTTTAAGGTAAGATGTGACTATTGTATGCAGCAATTATCTGGCCTGAGTTTTTATAACCAGTCAGCTAACCTGTGCCTCTTTAGAGGACAGTTTAAGCCATTCATATTAATGGAGAATATTGATAAGTCTGGTAAAATTTTGGGTATCGAGTTTTTTGAAAGTCCAGTTGACAGTTTTAATCCTTTCACCACTGTGGAAGTTGGAGTTTGATCAAAAGTTTCTGAGTGAATTTACTTTTGTCGTAGACGATTGGGCTAATCATTATGGAGGATAGGTCTGAGAATATCCTGAATAGCTGTTTTGGTTATTGCAAATTTCTTCAACATATGAATGTCATTAAAGTATTTAACTTCTCCATCATAAATGAAGCTCAGTTTAGCTGGATACAGGATTGGGGTTGAAAGTTATTTTGCTTTAGGAGATTAAAAGTCGATGACCACCCTCTTCTGGCTTGAAAAGTTTCAGCAGAGAGATCTACAGTCATTCTAATATTCTTCCCTTTGTAGGTAATGGATTTCTTACGTCTGGCTGCTTTCAGAATTTTCTCCTTCATATTAACTTTAGTGAAGTTAATTATGATATGTGTGGGGGATGTCTTATTCGGATTGAGTCATGCTGGGGTTCTGAAACTGTCTGCTATCTGAATTTCAGAATCTCTTGGCATGTCTGGAAAATTCTCTTTCATAATTTCATGGAGAAGGGCCTCTGTGCCTTGAAAAGCTACTTCATCGCTTTCAGGGATTCCAATGAGGAGGATATTAGCCTTCTTCGAATTATCCCAGAGCTCTCTGAGAGAATGATCTGTTTTTGCTCTCCATTTCTCTTCCTCTTTGAGTGTTTGGGACCATTGAAAAGCTTTGTCTTCAATGTCAGAAATCCTTTTTTCTGCTTGCTCCACTCTGTTACTGAGGGCTTCTAATGTATTTTTCAGATCTTTGAGGGCTGCAAGTTCTTGCTTCAGTGCGTCAAAATCTTTGATGGTTTTGTCTTTAAATTCATTAAATTCTTGAGACAACTTTTGAATTTCTCCTCGAAGTTCTAATTCCGACTTTTGAATTGCTCCTTGAATTTCTAATTCCAAATTTTCCTCCATTCTATTAATCTTGTTTGCAATCCAAATTCTGAATTCGATTTCTGACATCTCACCCAGCTGTTTATGAATGGGATCTTCAGTTACATCTGCCGTATCGTTCCCTGGGGGTGTTGATCTATTCTGGTTATTCATGTTACCAGAGTTTTTCTGCTGATTCTGCCCCATGATTGTTTTACACCATTTGAAATTTCCCCTGGTACTTTGTCGAGGACCTGTACAGTGCTATGGCCTGAGAAACTGGGGACTTGTTTGGTGTGGTGGGGCTAAGTAGTTCTGTCTTATTTTCAGCTGGTCTCTGTTCGACCCTAGTGAAACAGTTACTCTGGGTTGAAGTCTCAGCTGTGGAGAAATACCAGCAATTAAGTCACCCTGCCCCCCACAGGCAACAATTGGAAAAGGAAAATCAAACCTTCCTACAACCACACACCCAGGGCACCACCTGAATAGTCCTCGGGCTATTGGCTTAGTTCAAAAAGTCCAAATCAGTTGTCTCAGTCAGCACTTCTCTCAGGTGGGAGAGTTTGAAAGGTCTCTGGCAATTAGATTGCAGGGGTCTGGTGACTACTCAGATATGGCTTGCTCCGGTGCTCCGTGGAGTTAGGAGGATCCACCCAGCAAATAGATCAGTCCACACCTTGCACCTCTGTCACACACAGTCACTGATAGCCCCGCAGGGCTGTGACTTAGTTGCCTTTAGTGAACAGATACTCCAGGGGGTTGCACCTGCCTGAATCACAAGGAAATCTATTTCTGCTCAGCCAGGCCGCTGCACTCTGCCTCTATCTAGCAGGGAGAGGTGAGGCCTGACAACCTTGGTCGCTTGATGTAGGCTGGGGAGTGTTCACTCAGTTCTAGACCCACACCTGATTGATGTTACTGACAGAACAGAACAGAACAACTTTGCAGGAATTTGTTTCTGTCCCTGCTAAATTCCCCTGCAGAAGAGAAGCTGTTTTGAGTTCCCAGAGCCTGCGCCTCAGGCCCTGTCTTTGTTCCTGCAGGTTTGTACCCACCTGTCTTCCTTTGTCTATAGGATGGCGATCCCCTGACGGCTAGGTGCGTCTTAGGCTCAGTAAAGTGGTCCTCTGGGTCAGCCCCGCCCTGGGAAATTCCTGGCTCTAAGCGTGCGTTTCTAGTCCCTGCGCTCCACCCAGGCTGGTACCGCCTCAGGCAAACCCTTTACTCACGGGGCCTGTGTTTCCATCCCAGATCTGTTCTGTGGTGGTTGCCACCTGAGTAGATGCCCAGCCTCCTCTGGTTGCCCAGGGAGACACTGGGTGTGGCTTCGGAATATCTGGGAGTGAGCCCTATGGCTGCCAAAAGATGGCTGCCGTTCTGTGCCTCGGGGCACCGCTGCTCCAGTGTGGTTCCCTCTTAGCCGACCATCCCCTCCTCACTCCTGTGCCACAGAGTCAGCACTGACCAGCTGAAGTTTAGGCCCTGTCCACACCCCTCGAGAAATCACCCAAGAATCTGGACTCCTGGGGGACAGGCCTCCAGACCTCAGAGTGAGAGTGGAGGGAAGCGCTGGGAGCTCAGAGTTTCAGGCAGAGAATATATACAGTTTTATAGTTTTATGCCTGGCAGGAGAACACCGTGGCACCCTAGTCCGGGAGGTAGGTCCAGGTTTTAGAGGATCTCTGCCGTGGAGTGTAGTGGGAGGACCTTTGAACTCTGCTCGTTTGTTTGTGGTGTACTCTGAGCCATTCTCATGGGGGAGGGGACTCCCGTCCACTTGGTGATGGATTTTCTACCTTTTGTTTGTATCCTTGGGGTCACAGCTGGCCTCAGCAGGGTCGATGTGCGTTTTTCAACCTTCTCTTTTGGTGCTGCTCTAATCCAGCAGGTTACTTGTCAAATTTCTGTCCTTTAATTCTCCTTCTGGACGGGAGCCTCTGTGGAAAGCTGGCTTCATTCAGCCATCTTGTCTCTGAAAAAAACCTGCAGGTTTTCTTATGTAGTTTCTTAAATTGTGGCCACCCTATTCAATGAAGAAATCCTATTTTTGTAAGGTCCAGACTTTCTTTTTGTATATACATTTGAATTTCCTTATTTATTTGCTTGGTCCTCTGTTGTTTTAGAAAATAATTGATAGATGAGGTGTGATGAAAGTTCTAAAAAATTAAAAAAAATTATAATTTAAAAGGATTCTGCTCTCAGGATATGTCACAATTGTCTTTAAGTTCTCATTTCATTTAAAGAAACCCAAAATGAAAATCAGGGCAGAGGCATGTGGGTGTGGTCTATGCAGAGAAGATAACAAGGGCTCTTCCTTTGTGCTGTCAAACACAAAAGTGAAGGCACCTGTAGTTCTACCAGCACACCTGGACAGCTGTGGCCACATGAGTATACAACAACAGGGATAGAACAATTTCATTATCACAGAGTGTTCTACTAGACAGTGCTACAATCAGTCATCCACCCTCACAGAAATAACCTTTCTTTTCCATTACCAATACTGGTTAACCAATGTGCATGTGTGTATCTTAAAGTAAAATGATATGTTTTAATGTATGCATTGTCTTAATGGCACACTTGAACATGGAGAACATTATGAGCAAAATCAGCCAGGCCCAGGAAGGTGGACACTGCATTATCTCACATACAGTGGAATCTAAAAAAATAGAACTCACTGAAGTAGAGAGTAGAAACAGTAGAGGTTGGGTCAGGGGAGGGGGAGAGAATAGAGAGATTTTGGATAAAAGGGGCGAAGTTTCAGATAGGAAGAATAAATTTTTGAGATCTGTTGTATAGCTGGTTGACCATAGTTAACAACAACGAGCGTATATTTCAAATATCTCACCACAAAAATGATAAAGTGATGGAAATGCTAATCAGCTTGATCTAACATGCTATATTGTATAAACATAGCAAAACATTATACTGTACCCCATGCAATTATGGCTTGCCAATTAAAATTATGATTTTCTGAGATTTTAAGTGCTCAACTATTAGTCAATCCAAATATCACTGGAAAATAAGACTCCCTGATGGTTCTAAGTCATTATTTGCCTAGGAAAATGGTTCAATGATGATTTGAAAGAGCACAGGGAGGAGGGTGGGAGAGTAAGCAGCAAGTGGAACCTCTGTTTTCTTTACAGAAATAAGTAAATAGCTTCCAATTTAGCTAGGAAGCACTTAATTTTAGGATGGACTTTGCTGGAGGATACATGACTCAGCACTTTCATCCTTGACTCAGGTGGTGAAGGCACTTGGAGATCTATCAGATTGCAGAGCCTGTCCTGGCCTATCCTGTTTTGTGGTCTGGTTGCTCCCTCAAGGAAGTTATCTGAGAAACACCTCCTCCTTTCTCCCAACCACCCCCCAACCCCTGTACTTTTTTTTCTTTATTGTTGGGGATTCATTGGGGTTATAAGAGATCAGGTTACACTGATTGCATTTGTTAGGTAAAGTCCCTCTTACAATTGTTCCTTGCCCCCAAAATGTGTGTCACACACCAAGACCCCACCCCCTCCCTCCTTCTCTCTCTCTGCTTTCCCCTTCCCCACCCCTCACTGTGTCCTTAATTGTCATTAATTGTCCTCATATCAAAATTAAATACATAGGATTCATACTTCTCCATTCTTGTGATGCTTTACTAAGAATAATGTGTTCCACTTCCATCCAGGTTAATACAAAGGATGTAAAGTCTCTATTGTTTTTACGGGCTGAATAGAATTCCATGGTATACATATACCACAGCTTGTTAATCTATTCCTGGGTTGGGGGGCATTTAGTCTGTTCCCACATTTTCGTGATTGTAAATTGAGCTGCAATAAACGGTTTAGTGCAAGTGTCCTTATGATAAAAGGATTTTTTTCCTTCTGGGTAATGCCCAGTAATGAGATTGCAGGATCAAATGGGAGGTCTAGCTTGAGTTCTTTGAGAATTCTCCATACTGCCTTCCAAAAAGGTTGTATTAATTTGCAGTCCCATCAGCAGTGTAAAAGTGTTCCTTTCTCTCGACACCCGTGCCAGAGATTTTGTGATGTGCCATTTTCGCTGGGGTTAGATGATATCTCAGGGTGGTTTTGATCGGCATTTCTCTAATAATTAGGAACGATGAGCATTTTTTCATGTTTGCTAGCCATTCATCTGTCTTCTTTAGATAAGATTCTATCCCGCCTGTACTTTTAATGTCATACTTATTTGTGTTTCCTTTTTATTGGTAATTTTCCTCCCCCACTGTAACTCCATGAGGAAAAGGATCATAACTTGTTTTGCTCACTGCTGTGTCCTTAGTATCCAACGCATAATAGCGCATCGAAAAATACTAGTCAAATGAAAGATTAAATCAACAAAAAGGTAGGTTCCTGATGGTCATAGGTATGCACCAACTGAATTCTAGTCCATCAAAGAATAGAAGATTGGCTGCTGGGGGCGAGAATGTATTTTATTTACATTTATGCACTTGACCCTAAAAATGTCACCAGATTTTATAACTCATTTACAATGGTGTCTTAGAATGACTGCAGACTCATAAATAACCAGGCAAGTTAAGTCTGAAGGAAAACAGTTGAGGAATCAGTTGTTTTGTTTTAAAAACTCATTTCACAATACAAAGAGACAGGAAGTTCAATGCCTACATATCTTTAAAGTAAGCCTCCCCCTACTAAAGTGGAGACAAGTATTTAAACCTCTCTGTTAACCAATGTCTTCCTAACAATGTATGATTTATTGGAATGGGAGTGTGCAAATTGAAGTGGAATGAACAGGGAAAGAAGCACATGCAAAAGATAACAGCAAACCTTAATTTTATTTACTCATAAATAACCCATAATTGCACAAGAAACAGATCAGGATCTTCAAGAATATAAGCAGTCTTTTATATTGCCATTGGTAACTTAGACGTGTACCCTGGCAATCAGAGTAAGATCTTAAAGTTCTTTTTTAAGGACCGAAAATAGAAAGACAAATTGCACACCATTTGCCAAAACACGAGTAACTTCTTATCCCGGGACTCTCAATGCCTTTGTAAAAGAAATATCAATAAGGAACTTTTCTTCTAACGTAAATAAGCTAGAGGAAATATCTTGATTTTCAGAACTGATAGGATTTCAAAACAGGAAAATCTTCAAAGCAGGTTAATTTTTTATTTTTTTTTTTAAAGAACAAAACATTTCTTCCCAAGGCAACAATCATGCTCTAGAAATAGCTGAACAATCCTCCTGTTGCCCTCTCCCCTTGTTCTGGAAACCAGAATGCCATTTCTTATCCTTGTCCTGAGTAGTTGTGATAACGCTGATTTTATCCAATTAAACTCTTTATTTATTTATTTAGGATTAACATAAGGGTATATATGGTTAGGCTACACTGTTTGCAATTGTTAGGTAAAGTCTGAGCCGTAGTTGATTCTTTCACCCAGGAGATATGCCCTATACCCCTATGTTGTACCCAATAGGTGGGAGCTTACTGAGCCCCCTCCTCCCTCCCCTTCATGAATTTAATTGTGCTTTTTCTCTTGTGTGGGCCTATAGTTGTTCATCTATTAGTTTCAAATTAGTATTGAATACATGGGTTGCTTTCTTTTGCATTCTTGAGATACTTTACTAAGGAGAATGTTCTCCAACTACATCCAGATAAATATAAAAAATGTAAAGTCTCCATCTTTTTTATGGTTGAATAGTATTCCATGGCATTCATTTACCCAGTTCATTAATCCATTCATGGGTTGATGGGCACTTGGGTTGTTTCTGCATCTTAGTGATTGTAAACTGAGCTGCGATAAACATTCTAGTGCAAATGTCCTTATGGCAAAATGATTTTTTTTTCTTGTAGGTAGATAGATACCTAGCAATGGGATTATGCAGGATCAAATGGAAGGTCTACTTTTAGTTCTTTGAGGAGTCTCCATATTTATTTTCTTTCTTTCTGAGATAGAATCTCACTATCTCATTCTGTTACCCTGGTAGAGTGCCATGGTCTTCATAGCTTACAGCAACCTCAATCTCTTGGGTTCAAGTGATCCTCTTGCCTTAGCCTCTTGAGTAGCTGGGACTACAGATACCTGCCACAATGCCTAGCTAGTTTTGTATTTTTAGTAGAGACAGGATCTCACTCTTGCTCAGGCTGGTCTTGAATTCTCAATCAATCTACCTGCTTGGGTCTCCCAGAGTGTTAGGATTACAGGTGCGAACCTCTGCAACTGGCCTTTTCCATACTTCTTTCCAAAAAGACTGCAATCTCATCAATAGTGTATAAATGTTGTCTTCTCTCTGCACCCACGCCAGCATCTGCAGCTTTGGGACTTTGCGATGTGGGCTGCTGTAACTGGGGTTAGGTGATATTTCAGGTGGTTTTGATTTACATTCCTGAAGACAGGATTAGTGACATGATAATCCTGGTTCCATCTCTAGGGGGACTCCCTTCTTCCTTCCTCTTTTGTTGGGTAGATTTTCTTTTGTGTGCCTTTGCATGTTCCCTGAGCTTTCTGTCCCAGCACCCTGCCCACTTTGATACAACTGACTGTTTTCCTACCTCCCTCCATGTCCCTCACCCTTGATTTTGTACTCCCTGAGAATAGTGAGAATAGCGATAACACATCATTATTCCACCATTGTTAGCATTACTCCTGATAGATCATTGACCATGAGCCAAGGCCTGTGCTAAGTGCTTTACATTATTGTCTGTCTCATAAAATTGTACATGAATTTCACAGAAGAGTCAAGGGAGGCCCAGGAAGGTTACATGACAGGCATGAACTTGTAATTGGCAGAGCCGGATTGAGAACTCTGAGGCCAGATCTATCTGATTCTGGGCCTTTCTTCACCATGATGTTCTGCTTCCTTGAGACTTACTCATGCCTGGATCTGCAGTCGCCAATGCCAGTCATGCCCCAAAGTAGTCCACCATCAATTGGATGAATGAATGAGTGAGAATGCTGAGTTCTGAAAGGAGTGGCCCAGGTGGCAGAATAAACAGAGGCCACTCTTGGAGAAGCATTGTAAGCCAATGTCCTCATGTCCCCCCCGCCCCCCTGCCAATGTCTCCTTCCAATATTCTACCAGGCTGCGGTAGTCTTCTCATTTTCCTTTCTTTCCAGGTTTATTTTTATGAAGGATGCAATCAGTTTATTGATGTGGTGGAAACGTGACCCTCCATCCAGGAGCACGGGCATTATAAAGGGATATCAGAATCTTAAAAGACGACCCTCCCCTTTTAGGAAAACCCTTGGCCTCAAACAGCCCTGTTAGAACCAAGTCTCTAGGGAAGTTTGTGGGGTTTAATGACTTCTGAAGCTATTCACTATGGATGATAAATGGCCTGGTTTCTCCTCATTATGCCTCATTTCAGCTCTGTCCTCTTGATCCTATGGGTTTCCTGGTGACGGGGCTGGGTTTAAGTGCCCATGAATAAGTGAAAGAAGAAAAAAATCTGTTCAATCATTGGGACTTGCTAGCATATTAAGAATTGGATAGATTAATGTTCAAGCAGGTGTTTTGCCTTTGGTTAGCCAGACGAAGCCGATTTTTGTATTTGAACTATTTAGAGTTCTTCTTTAGGCAGATCTTGAGTGAGGGTTTTGTGGCCTGAACTTCACCCAGCTTCACAGGAGAACTAGGATGCAGCGAATCCCTAATTCACACTGGTTTCCTCTGGGGAGCTGAAGCTGTTGTGAAGCATTTTTTTTTTTTTTTTTTTGAGACAGAGTCTCACTATGTCGCTTTCAGTAGAGTGCCGTGGCGTGACAGCTCACAGCAACCTCAACTCTTGGGCTTAAGTGATTCTCTTGCTTCAGCCTCCCAAGTAGCTGGGACTACAGGCGCCCTCCACAACACCTGGCTATTTTTTTTTGCAGTTGTCATTGTTGTTTTAGCTGACCCAGGCTGGGTTCGAACCCGCTGCCTTGGTGTACGTGGCTGGTGCTGTAACCACTGTGCTACAGGTGCTGAGCCTAGGTGTTTTCCTATAGCATTCAGGGGCTAATAGAACCAACTGACAGGCACAAGTTCAGTAGATCATGGTTTGTTAACCAGCTGCCATTTTGCACCTTGGGGTTATTTGACAGTGTTGGGGGATAGATTGGGTTGTTAGTGTTGAGAAGGGCATCAAGAGGGAAGAAGCCAGGGATGTTGCTTCGCATCTCACAATGCATGAGGCACCTATCACCACAAAGCATTATCCAGACCCAAAGGCCAATGGTGCCAATGTTAAGCAACCCCACAGCAGAGAATGTTGAATGTCACAACCAAGGGAGCAAATTCTGTCTATAGTAAAAGGGATGTGTGTGGGGCTTAAAGTATAAGCAAAGCTTAAGAGTCAGAAAAGGTAGATCTTGAAGGATTGGAATCAAGGATCAGAAGTAGGAGAAATGGGAGAGAAGCCAAGACTGTGGCTATGATCCAGGCTGTCTTGCCGGAAGCTCCCTTAGCTTGTGAGGGGTGTGGGTGTGGGCTTGCCTAAGTTCCAGGCTTGCAGTTGGGGCTTGTAATAATTATGGTAGATGGGCGGCACTTTGGGAATGTGGTGGACCACTGTATAGGTGCCGCTGACCAGCCCAGACGTCTTGGAGGATTTGTGTGAGGCCACTGTAGCCATTAACTAGCATTGAATCTGGGAGATGGCAGTTTCACCAATTAAGAAAATCCAACAACCTGATCTAATGTCTGTGTTTTTCTTCTGTTTTTCATTAAGGTGTCATCTTAGTGCTGGTGCTCACTTTGATGTATCTTGATAGGCTCATGAGGTGGTGGGGCAGGATAAAAAAAATTGCTATTTATTAAAAAAATAAAGAACATCAAGTTTTTGCCTTTTAGAGGAAGAACAGCATGACTGTCAGAAGGGAATGGCTCCCTGATGGAGCAAAACAGCAGTACCCATCCCCTGGGCCAAGGATTGGTATAGGTCCGTGGCCTGTTTGGAACCGGGTTGCACAGCAGGAGGTGGGTGGTGGGTGAGTGATACTTCATCTGTATTTACAGCCGTCCCCATTACTCACATCACCACCTGCTAGATCAGTGGTGGCATCAGCTTCTCACAAACTCACAAACCCTGCTGTAAACTTCTTCACTCACATGTGAGGGATCTAGGGTTGAATTATGAGAATCTAATGCCTGATGATCTGAGGTGAAGATGTAATATGCTTGAATCAATCCAGAAACACCCCCCTCCCCATCCATGGAAAAATTGTCTTCCATGAAATCGGTCCCTGGTGCCCAAAAGGCTGGGAACCACTGGAGTAAAATACCTTGATGAGACCACCTGGTCACTGACTATGAGCCTCTCGGCCTTGCTTTTTTGTCTCCTTACAGGTTTGTGAGGGTAAGTGAAAGAGCTCAGCTGCTTCAACTCAGAAAGTAAGGATTTTGAGTGTTTGCAGGCAGCCCATGCAAGACTGTTTGATGGTGAGAATAGGACCCTGGAGATGTGGTAGCAGGCAGATGCTGAGTCTATGAGAAGTTCTCTGTGAAGGAGGGCTTACTGGTGAGAAGGTACAGTTTTAAATCAGGTACTATTCTGGCTGTGAAGCAGTGATTGTGCAGAAACAACCACTGTCCCTAAAAGCCTCATTAAAGTTAACCATGAATGACGGCCTTAGGATAGTGTTGTTCAGGGAGGAGGGGAAGGAGGATGAATGGGATTCAGGAGAAGCAGAGAAGAGAGGTGACCTCCCTTTTAGGTACTGGAAAGGTCCTGGGACTTCTCTTAGTGTGTGAGATGGGAGCTTGAGCCATTTTATTTGGATAATTAAAAAAAAAAAAAAAAAAAGAGCCCTCAGCAAGGTAGAGTGCTTGGGGACATTTGGTTTATAGAACCAAGTCAGCGATAATTGTCCTGCAATGGTGACATCTGCCAGTTCTGCGATATGGGCCCTGTCTTGTCATGAGTCTCTTTGGGCAAAAGTTTTCTACACAGATTTTGGAATCTCACTAATGACTTTCTCAAGGTCTTTTGGTGACACATGGCACCCTGAAGCTTTCATGAGTGGCTGGAGTCTAGTTCCTTCTCACCCAACTTGGCTGCAGGAAAGAGAGAAAGTGAGATGTGATAGCAGCTGGCTTTGGGGTGGTGCAGCCTGGTATTGCAAGGGCTGGTGCCAAGGCTTTCAATGGCATCATCTGCTGTAGAAGATGAATGAAATCTCAGTCATCTTTGGGAGTCCGTCCTCTCAAGACCTCTTGGTTTTGTTGCATTGCAAAGGTCACGTCTGCTGTGTCTCCTTGCAGTTCTGAGTGTGCCCAGCTGCCAGACACAGCACAGAAGCTATAGAAGAGGCTTCTTGCCAGAGGTGATGAGTTGGAGATGCCAAGGCATTTGCCGCAATCATTTTTTCTGGCCCAGATCTTCATCATCTTCCATTAGTCAGGAGTATTAATGAACAGTCACAGAGTGTCCAAATGGCAATAATTCACCCTTTCCCCCGTCATACCAAGGATGTTTAAGTGCAGCTATAGAAATAGTACTTTTTGTGCATTTTTGCTGTTGTCTGGGGCCCATAAACTTCTCCCTCACCTTGATCCTTGCACATTTAATCAGCCCCTAATGCTTCCATCTTTGGTTTCTTTCTCTTATCTTTCTGCTGCATTTTGCCCTAGATCTTTACTCAGCTGATTCTTCTTCATTGCTCATGGCGTCGTTCAAGTGTTACCTCCTAGCAGAGTCTGGAGGGCTGGTCTCCCACCTCTGCCCTCTGTAGTATTTTTATAGCACTCATCACTAGCTGAGCTGGCATGTTTAGTCCCTTCCTTGGTGGCTATCTTTTTCCTTCTACTAGAATATAAGCTCAGGGAAGACCAGAATCTCACTGATGTGGTTCCCATTCCTTATCTGCAGCTCTGCCCTGCACATAATAGGTGCTTCATATATGAATAATTGAAGGAACGAATAAGTAAAATCTCTCTTTGTAACAAATATACTGTTCTTTTCTAAGATCTCATCCTCTTCAATGTTCCAACTGGGTTCCTACTTCGCTCGGAATTACTATTTATCTTTCCAAGCACCCAAAGCCCGAACTAATTAGGTGCAGGTCTACTCACCTTTCTGTCTCTCATCACTCTTGGCTTTGCTCCGATCGCACTGTCTTTTCTGTTATTTGAACATGCTAAGCCTATTTTTTATGGTTAAGAGCACAGACTCTGGACTTGGCTGAATCCATGTTTGACCCACAGCTGTGCCCATTGCTGGCTGTGTGATGTTGGGCAAATTCTTTGCCTTTTCTGTCATCTCCTTCATCAGTGAAATGGAACCGATGGTAGTACTAGCCTCGTAGGTGGTGACTAAAGGGGCAACACAGTCTGGGATTTACAGAAGTCCCAGTGAATGTCAAGTTTATGAGCATGATATTAAGCAGACTAGCATAGCCATTTGGGAGCCGGAAGTAGTAAGTGGTCTGGAGTGTGGCTATAGGAGACAAGGTCAGAGATTTGGGGGGAGAGCAGCGTATGAGGCCCTGGAATGTCATCCTAAGACCTTGGGATTTTATCCTACATGTCACTTGTTCTTAACCATTGAGAGTCATGGATCACTGTGGTGGGTTGAGTAGTTTCTCCCCTCCTCACAAATTCATATCCATCCAGAATGTCAGAATGCGATTTTATTTGGAAATAGGGTCTTTGCAGATGTAATTAAGGTTTGGCTGGAGATGAGATCATATTGGATTCAGATGGTCTCTAATCCAACGAAAGTGTCTTTGGAGGAGACGGAAAAGAACACACAGAAAAACACAGGGCTGCGTGAACAGGGGCAGGGACCGGAGGGATGTGGCCACAAGCCCAGGAACGCCAGGAGGCACCAGAAAGAGGTAGAGGCAGGTAAAGATCCTCCCACACAGCCTTTGGGGACAGTGTGGCCTGTGAATACCCTGATTTTGGACTTTCTCATCGCTTATGTACTCTTACTTTGGATACGATTTTATCCAAACTTGGCTAAATTGTTTTCCAGCCTACAGCAGGTTTAAAGTGGTTGGCAGCCTGCTCAAAGAAAGAAAATGATGGCAACATAAGAAGAAACATAAAAAACTATAAAAAGCAAAGCCACGAAGTGAACTTTATAGTAGTTCTAACCCATTTAGTGTAGCTGCAGGCACCCTGTGCCTGTGAGCATCCCCAGGGGGTCCCTGCATCACAGCCGAGCATGATGCTTGGCATTCATGATCATCTGGAGACACACAGAAAAGGTGAATCTATGTTCTGTATATTCCGCCTAAGGCAGAGAAATGTTTTAGCTCCTTTTGGAAGAGTTCCATAAATTTTTTTTTAAAAAGCTTTTGCTTGAAAACCGTAAGCTTCCCATATCTGGAGCGTTTCACTTTAAATATTTGGATAAACATGTAATCTTGTTGCCTAGACATTTCACGTGTCTTCCTAAATTATTCCATTTCATTGTCTTCCTAAATTATTCTTTTTTTTTTTTTTATTTTTTATTTTTAGACAGAGTCTCACTCTGTTGCTCCTGCAGTGTCATAGTTCACAGAAACCTCAAACTCCTGGACTCAAGAGATCTTCCTGCCTCAGCCTCTCCAATAGCTGGACTACAGGCACCTGCCACCATGCCCAGCAAATTTTTCTACTTTTAGTAGAGATGGGATCTTGCTCTTGCTCAGGCTGGTCTCAAACTCCCGAGCTCAAGCGCTCCTCCTGAGTCAGTCTTTCAGAGTGCTAGGATTACAGGTGTGAGCCACTGCACCTGGCTGCTAAATTATTCTTCATTCAGATTGGTGCTAACCCTTCTTACAGAGCTAAACCATTGTAGACATGAAATCAAATCCTATCCATTTGACTTACCTTTACTTGTAAAAGCTGTTGAGCATTGTAACTTCATTCATTTAATCTTTTGGCTTTTACAATTTCCTAAGTTTGTGTCAAGCTTAGAAGAATTCAACTGTACCTCTGAGTGACAGCAGTTGCTCTGGTTGGGCGTGTGGTCTCAGGAGCTCTTGGAATGTCTGTTTTTGAGGGAAGTAAGGACACATTCAGAGCCCTGCGTTAGAAAGTGTGAACTGGTTAAATAAGGATCCCTTAGGGCTAATGCTCACACAGCCCTGGCGGTAGGAAGGAGCTAATGGGTTTTCAGTTTGGATCTCAAGGGGAGGGACATAGCCCTCCGTCACCCCTTTATTAGAAAGAATGACACGGTATGACAATAGACCAGGCAAAGCGAACACAGAAGTAGGACCAAATTCAGGTGAGAAAGCTGAAGCATCACTCAGCCTTTCCCAACATGTAGAACAGGCTATGAGAAATTTGCAGGGAGGAAGTGACGTCTCCATAAAGAAAGAGGGTTTTAAAGTGAGTTTAAAGCATTTGCAGACATTTAGAATTACATATAGTTTGCATATCTCTGAATAAACAATCAGAGACCTCAGCCTAGGACAAGAGGAGCCTCCAACCTGGCAAGAGGGCGGCCCAGGCAAGCAGAGCACACCTCCCTGTCCCTGTAGCTGTCCTAGTGAGGGACGGCATTCCCGCAGGACAGGCATGCAGCTCAGGAACACTGCACATGCCTCCCAGGATGACTTCTCTCATGGTGGAGAATAAATGGTGTGGTTCTCATCACACACCTTGGAGTCATTCGTTCACAAAACTGTCAACCTTAAAAAACAGTACTTCAAACAAAGAAGAATGAACAAGGAAGTTGAAATTAAAAAAATTAAAAAAATTAAAAAAACAAACAAACAAACAAACAAAAAAAACTGTCAACCTTAATAAAATGCTAAGATCACCCCTAGTATTTTCATTACAGACACTCAGGCTGAGTAGACCCCAGGTTATGACATCCAGAGTAGATAAAAATCACACGTGTGGTGCTTTTGTGCCCAGTGCTCTTCGTGTGATGTCCTGGGATCTTATTTGGGAAGAAGTCCCTGGAATCTATACATAATTCAGTATCCAGCCACACAGGTGCATTTTCATGGCCAGCCAATAAATGACTTTTGATATATTCCCTGAGATCTGTGATCCTAATGGGGATAAACAATACAACCTTTTAGAACATGCTCTTAAAATTTTTATCATTTTTAATAATGTTAATATATGGCCAGACACAGTGGCTCAAGCCTGGAATCCCAGCACCCTGGGAGGCTGAGGCAGGTAGATTGCTGTCACTTGCCCAGGAGTTTGATACCACCCTGAGCTCTACTCAAAAATAGTAAAACTAGCCAGGCATTGTGGCAGGTGCCTGTAGTCCCAGCTACTCAGAAGGCTGAGGCAGGAGGATCACTTGGATTGAAGATTGAAGTTGCTGTGAGCTATGACTCAATGACACTCAACCCAGGGCAAATGACTAAGACTCTGTCTCAAAAAAAAAAAAAAAAAACAACTTAAAATACATTGTTGAGGTTTTCAAAACTGCATGTGAACAAAGAAGAAAAACAGTCATACAAAAGACTACTTAGTCTTTATTATTCCTGCAATTGTTAGATATTAAAAACATTAGATTAATATATATATGCACACAATTAAAATAGACATTAAGTATATGTTCAATCATGCATCACAACACCAAGAATATGGTCTGACAAATGTATTTTTAGGTTATTTCATCATTGTGCAAATATTGTAGAGGGTACAGTACTTACACAAGGCTAGATGGTCAGTCTATTTACCTACCTACTTATCTATCCATCCATCCATCCATCCATCCATCCATCCATCCATCTGAGTTTTACATGGGGAAAATCAAGTGTCCCAGAACCATTACTAAAAATCAGTCACTTCCCTTTCCTGATCTGCAGTGCCTCTAAAAGGTTTCTCTATATGCTCCATTATAATCTTATGGAATCACTATTATACATCCTATATATATTCTTAAAATATGTAACAAAATATTGATCAATTATTTCCCCCTTTTTAAAAGTATGTATGTCTTTTCTATAAATATATATTGACATAATCATCCTTAATAGCCATATAGTATTCTATTGTATAAATGTATCATCATTTATAATTTACTAAGCATTTAACAGTTTTCTGAATTTTTCCATTTTTTTTTGTTTGTTTTTTGAGACAGAGTCTCACTTTGTTGCCCGGTGTAGAATGCTGTGGTGTCACAATTCACAGAAACCTCAGTCTCTTGGGCTCAAGAGATCCTCTTGCCTCAGCCTCCCAAGTAGCTGGGACTACAGATGCCTATTTTTAGAGGCTACTTTAGAGATGGGCTCTTGCTCGGGCTGGTCTCAAACTCCTGAGCTAAAGCAATGAACCCACTTTGGCCTCCCTAGTACCTCTCAGTACTAGGATTACAGGTGTGAGCCACTGTGCCCAGCCGGAATTTTTCCCTGTTATTAATGACACTAAGATGTATACTATTTTTGTCCGTTTATCCAATTATTATTTTTATTATTTTTTGAGACAGAGCCTCAAGCTGTCGCCCTGGGTTCTCCTGCCTCCGCCTCCCAAGAGCTGGGACTACAGGCGCCTGCCACAGTGCCCAGCTATTTTTTTGGCTGCAGCCGTCATTGTTGTTTGGTGGGCCCAGGCTGTATTTGAACCCGCCAGCTCAGGAATATGTGGCTGGCACTTTAGCCGCTTGAGCCACAGGCGCCAAGCCATATCCAATTATTTTAAGAATAAATGCCAAGAAGTAGACTTTCTGAGTCACTTTTAAAGTCTTTTGTCCAATTGCTTAAAAAAATTTTTTTATATCAATTTATACTCCCAAGAATGGTATAGAAGAGTGCTTCTTTTCCTATTCCATTACCAACACTGAGCAGGATCATACTTTGTATCTCTGTTAATAAGATAAAGCGATCTCAATTTTTCTTTACATTTCTTTGGTGATTAGTTAAATATATTTTAACTTTTTTGTGGCTATTTTTATGTTTTCTTTGAGAATTGAGTTTTATTAGGACATTTGCCTTTTTCTTTAATTCATTGGTAAGAACTTTTTACATATGCGTTCTTTGGCATGTATAGGGCAAGTACATTTTCCTGGTTTGTAAGTGGTATTTGTAGAACAGAAATTTTAATCTTTTATAAAGCCAGATCTTTAAATTGTTTCATTGAAGTATTGTCCTTTCATGTTGTGGTTAGGTAGACAGAAGATTATATAAATATTCTTCAGTATTTTCTTTTCTTTCTTTCTTTTTTTTTTTCTGTCCGGGGCCAGGTTTGAACGCACCACCTCCGGTACATGGGGCCAGCACCCTACTCCTTGAGCCATAGGTGCCGCCCTTCTTCAGTATTTTCTTCCAAACACCTTATACTTTCTTTCTTACATTTCATCTTACTTCTGTTTTTATATTGCTCTACAACTTTTTTTAAAAAGTTGTGTGCGGGAACAAATGGTTCCCAGATTTCACTGGCTTGTAGTTAATATTTATTTCTCAGTCACTTTACATGTTGGCCATTGGTTAGCTGCGATGTTGTTCCAAGGGTCCTTCATTCTGGGACCTGTATTGAAGGGGCAGCTTCTACCCTGGTCTTCTGGCAGAAGGACAAAGTGTAAGAGTGGGAGCACATGGTGGCACATAGAACTTCTGCTAGGACATGGTTTGTGTCACTCTGTTCATATTTCACTGGTCAAATCAAATCACATGGCTAGGCCTGACATCAGTGGGGCATAGAAGTGTTATCTCATGAGAAAGGTAGAGATAATTCAAAACTAAGTACGATCTACCTTATTTTTGGAGTAGGGCCTAACTTTATATTTCTCCAAATGCCTAACCAATTGCGTCAATACCATTTATCAATAAATCTGATTTCCACTTTGCTGTATGGTCCTACTTTTATCACACACCATATTCTTTTTATAGGTCTATCCTTCTGTTCCTTAACCATGTTTTTTTTTTTTTTCCTTTTAAAAATAATTTTATTACAAGGCTACACTCATTTTAATTACATAATTTGCTTTTGTACATTTCAGGTCAAAGTTATAAGTGTCCCCTTCACCAAAAAATGTGTGCAATGTACCTAAGGAGGTGTTATTAACCCAATCCCTTTCTCCACTCCCACCCACTTGATTCCTGTTGAGTTTTATTTCCATATGTGCACATGAAGTGTTGATCAACCAGCTCCCATTTAGTATTGAGTACATGTGTTTGCTTTTTGTTCCTGAACTTTCAGCTGGATTTCACTGAGTACCAGGATTAGGAGTACTTTATTGCCTACATCTGAAAAAAAAAAAAAAAACCTTGGGTATTCTCTATCTTTCCAGTTCAATTTGTGAAGACTTATATTCACTTCCAAAAAGACATCTTATTGAGATATAGGTTGGAATTGTCTTTATATATGCAGATTAATTTGGAGAACTGATTTGCTCGCGATATTGCCTCCTTATCCATGAACATAGTGCTGTATTTGCTCGATTTTTATTTTCTTAAAGTTTTGTGGTTTTAAAAAGTGTATCTTTGGCGGCGCCTGTGGCTCAAAGGAGTAGGGTGCCAGCCCCATATGCCGGAGGTGGTGGGTTCAAACCCAGCCCCAGCCAAAAATTGCACACAAAAAAAGCGTATCTTAAAGTTTACTTTTTTGAGAAATTTTATAGTTTTGGATACTTTTGTAAAATGGGTTTCCCCTTGACATGTATCAGAGATTATAACTAGTATGTGAGGACAGTTATTGTTTTGTTTCATATTTATATTCTGGTTTGCTACTTTTCTGAATTATTTGATTTATTTTAATAGTGTTTTGGTTGATTCTCTTATATTTTTGAAGCCAAATGATTATACATAGTATTGTAGCTTGCATATTTTTTCCTTTACATTGTACTAACCAAAAATTCCAAGAAAATATTGAAAAATAATGGTTATTTCATGCATCATTTTTTTTTTACTCTTAATTTTAGAAAGGGACTCTTGCTGATGTTTGTGAAGTATTATTCTAATTTTAGCACAGTAAGATTGTTCAAAAAAGAATGCAGTTGAATTTTTTCCAGGAGTTTTCTTTTCATCCTTCAAGATCATCACAGGATTTTTCTTCTTGTATCTGTTATTTGAGTCACACTGATGATTTTGCAATACTGAATTATCTTGTGCATCTAGAAATAATGCTGGCTGGACACTGAGTGATAGTCTTTGAATATATGGTGTATTTAACTTGCTCTAATTATTTAGATGACTTTTTGAATCTATATATAAATTGTAATTGGTCTTCAAATTCTCTTTTTAGAGGTATTTTTGTCATCTTTTAAAATAGTTATCAACATTACACTGATTTTATAAAGTTAATTAGTCTTCTTCTTTTTACAACATTTTTGAAAAGATGAAGGATGTAGGGATGAATCTCTTTCTTAAAAGCACTCACTTGGTTCTAAAACATGTTGGAGAAAGCTTTTTTTTCCTTCACTTGGTTATTTGTGGAATTGACTTCGCCACCTCTTGAGTCAGTTTTAGTTTTTTGTTATCTGCGACATTTTACCATTAATCAAGATTGAAAAATTGACAGAGTATCTTTGTACCATTTGAAAATATTTCAGAAGTTGTAAATTAAAAACAATTTTGAAGTTTCAATAGATGATACTTAGAAGCGAACAAAGGCAGAGAAAAGGTGTCAACTCCATCTGCTACCAACAGATGGCGGTAAGAGTCACTGTATATTGTTAGATTTAGGAACAAATGGACGAAGTCTTCAGAACCTGTCTCTTGAGAACAACACCTTGTACTATCCCTGATGTTTTATAATTGCCTTGCTTCTGGTTTCTCTCTTGCTCTCTTCTTTTTCCTTCCTTCTTTTCTCCTTCCCTTCCTCCCTTCCTTTCTTCTTTTCTCCCGTCTAGTGTTGGAATGTGTTAATCTTTGAAAAAAAAAAATCAGAGCTTGAATGTATTTCTTGATTACTATTTATATCTTTGTTAATTCTTATTTTTAAGTTTCGTGTCCTTTTCCAACTTTTTATAAAAGTTAAGTGCTTATTTTTTGCATTTAATATTACTTAATAATGAAATCATTTAACTCCATAAAGTCCCCCGTGGTTAACATTCTGACTATATTCCATTGGTTTTGATATGATCTATTTTCATCATAATTAAATTCTGAATAACCTGTCATTGCAATTCTGATATGTTCTTATACACAATTATGTAGGACAGAATTTGTTTTACATTCCGTGAAGACAGGTCTTTGATACCTAACTCCATGCAGTTATGAAATTGTACAGGCCAGCAAAGTTGTCATAACATGAAATGCTCACTGATTAATTCGCCATTTATAAAATTGATCTTATCTTAAAGATTTATTTGCTAGTTGAGACCAGGTCTATACTTGTCTGTCTGATTAGATCTTTGTCCAGTAACCTATAGCTAATTGTTGCATATTTCTTCCGACAAAGCAAACATGACATTTGATTAAAAAGAGATCCTGTAGGATTTTGTTGATGAAGTTGATGTTGAAGAACTTCTGGAGTCACCTACATTTCTTTCACAAATAAGGATCTGGCAGAATTCAGCTGAAAGAAGAGAAAAATCTACAAGGTGATGATATGATAGCTTCAGAGGAGAAATACATAAAGAGAAAAGCATTAAAAGGACCTTAGGGAAAGTGATAAAGTCTTTGATTTTCTCTCTCTTTTTTCTTTTCTTCTTTTTCTTTTTTAGAAAAATGAGTCTTTTGATTATTCAAACATGAAGGAAGTCATATCATGAAATCCCAAATTTTGTTAGAACTAACATGCCAAAAATCAATGTTTAATTTTTGTTCTTTAATTTCATGAAGTATGCAGTAAAATAGACTTCCTTTGATAATTTTTGGTTTCATTTTTCAAGGGAAAGTTCCACTCTAGCTTTTATTTCTCATTATAAAAATTTGAACTTCCTTTTAAGGGGATTTACTTTAAGAGGATTGTCCTCAGGCACCATTATCCTCAGCTAATGCCTGTTATTTATTTGTAGTATCATTACAATTTTTTTGCATTTATTATGTGTTCTATGTTGATAAATAGTTTATAAGTTACCAGGAAAAATATACTCTCTTTGCCTCATTTTAAAAATTAAACTTCAGAAGCATTCTATAATCTAGATCCTCTATATACTTGTTCATTTTTTGATCTGTCCAGAACAATAATGGCATGTTCAAGTTTCTCAAAATGACAGTGTTTGTGGTCATTTTTTCTTTGTATTTCTAAGATTCTTTTCTCATGTAAAGTCATGAAATATTGTGAGGAACTGAATTATACAAAAGGTAACACATAGGCATCTTATTTTAAATTTTAGTAGTAGTTAGCATTAAATGTTTCACACAATTTCCCCCCCAAAGTTGTGAGGATTGTAAGTATTTCCTGAATATTGCATTATATCCTTATCTTGAATTATGTCCCAGTTAGTGTTTTTATCTAGATTTTTTTTCATCTAATGTTCATTTTATGTTTGTACCAGGTCTTCTACATTCTTTTGCCTTTGAAATTATCACTTTTACATTTATATTTTGTGAAACAGGTAGTTCTTGGCCTAACATGTTTCTGGGGCCTAATTTGAGAGTCTTTGCTTCCCGATGGGTGTTGATCTTATTCACTTTGGTCCTTATAATAGATATTGCCTCTGGCATATTGACTAATGTTTTCTGTTTGTTATGCTTTCTTGCTGTTTCCTTATTTTCTTATATTATTTGAACTATATTGACTTTGCTGTTATATCTGTCTGTGTTTTAGAGGTTCATATATTATGTAGAGTCTAGTAATCGGATCATTGGTATTTCAAATTTGTTCTTCAATTTTTCTATTTTAAGTTATAGAGTCAGGAACGAAGTGGTACCTTTGGACTGTTCAAACCTCTTTCCACCATTTGAGAGAAAGTATTTAGTATAATTTACTTTTCACTTCGTCATGGATTTTGGTTCCTGATTATTGTTGCATTGTTACTTTTCCTTTCAGTTTTACAAATAGCTTTAAGACAGTTTAGACTTAAATATTTTGACCATTTTCTGTGTTTGTTCCTGTCCTATTCCTAAGATTTTAATTGTGATTGGAGTACATAATTTGGTAATTTTTTTCAAGAAGAGCACATGAAAAGTATATTTTCTGAGTCCTTGTTGTATGAAAATGTTATTGTGCTGACATTACACAAAATGATAATTTTATTTATATGTTTAATGTTTTAAATTGGTAAATCTTTAGCTCCTCATTGTTTTCTTCTATGATATCTTCAGATTTTGCTTCTGTTCTTTTTTTTCTCTTCTTCAGTCATACTTTTTATTATATCTTTGTTCTCAATTCTCCATCTTCTATGATCATTATATTTTCCTTCTTCATCTTAATCTCTTTGTTCTTTTATTCTAACTTTGGGGGAGTATTTTTAAGTTTATTGGCCACATCATGTACTATCATTTATTGCCTACAATGTTGATTTTAATTCTTCTGCATTTTAAGTTTTCTTGAAATCTTTTGTGTTGTTCATCTCCTCTTTCTGTTCCCTGTTCATCTCAACCTTTTCTTATGATTTTCTGATCATTATTTTTAAAAATCTATTACTTTTTTTTCTTTCTGGAGAACCCCAACCAAGTGTTTTTTTTGTAGAGACAGAGTCTCACTTTATTGCCCTCAGTGGAGTGCCGTGGCCTCACACAGCTCACAGCAACCTCCAACTCCTGGGCTTAAGCGATTCTCTTGCCTCAGCCTCCCGAGTAGCTGGGACTACAGGCGCCCGCCACAACGCCCGGCTATTTTTTGGTTGCAGTTTGGCCAGGGCCGGGTTTGAACCTGCCATCCTCGGTATATGGGGCCAGGGCCTTACCGACTGAGCCACAGGCGCCGCCCCCAAGTTTTAAAATTCTTCTTCTCTATGTTGGAGTAGCTTATCTTCAGAAGGAAAACTCAGGCTTTTCCTGGGTTTGCTCTTATTTGGAAGGTTTATAATTTCTCAGATAAATCCCCTATTTTCCCATTTAACCTGTGGTAAGGAATATTGAAGTATCTACAGCCTTGTACATAATTATATTTTCATAATATAATATTTCACTCTTCTCTTAATGAAGAGAAAAAATTACTCCTTTCATTTGTATTTTATTTCTACTGTTAATTTAAATCAATAAAATAATACTTTTGTCCAAAAATAACTTTGCCTTTAATGGTTTCCTGCCTATCATGGAGAGAGAATTTCTGAAAATGCTTTTATTATGTTTTGTTATAGAACCTGGATAAAAAGTCATTTCTTAAAATATTTTTAGATTTACAGAAAATGTGCTGATACAGAGAGTTCTCATATACTATTTATTCAGTTTTCTCTATTTTTAACACCTCACACTAGTATGTATATTTGTCACCATTAGTTACTGACATTATTAGCTAAAATCTATAGTTTATTTAGATTACTTTTATTTTAACCCAATATTTCCCTTTTTCTTTATTCCAGGATTCTATTCAAGATACCAGACTACATTTTTATGTCTCTTTGGCTATGACGGTTTTTCAGACTTTGCTTGATTCTGATGTCCTTGCCAACTTTGAGGGTACTAGTGGGATATTTTGTAGAATATAACCACAGTTGGGATTTGTCTGATGTTTTTCTTGTAATTAGACTGGGGTTGTGGGTTTTTTAGAGGAAAATCACCACTTTTATCATTTGTATCAAGGGTATCTGCTATCAACATGATTTGTCACTGTTGACATTGGACTGGGGTAGTTTTTGTCAGGTTTCTTGAGGTAAAGTGAGGTTATTCACTGCTCATACCACCCCTCTTTCCATACTGGACCCTTTGGGGGGAAGTCACTGTGTACAACCTTCATGTAAGGAGTGGGTAGTTATGCTCCATCTCCTTGAGATGGGATGTCTACATAAATTATTCGGAATCCTTCTCCACAGAAAAATGATCTTTTCTCCATTTGTATTTATTTATTCAATTACTTATACCACAATTGAATCATGAGTATTTATTTTATACTTTGAATATAATAATACTACTTCATTAATTTTGTTACTCAAATTGCTCCATCGCTGGCCATTGGGAGCTCTTGCAGTTGGCTCCTTCAGCCCCACTTCCCCACAACACTATGGGCTTATTTATTTGCTTTTGAGAACACCCTTATTTTCTAGCAGTATAAGATATTCCAGGCTTTATTTTGTATATTTCCCACCCCGGTTTTAGAACCAGGCATTTCTTGAAAGAGCCCTGGTTCCTTTTATTGGAGGTGTTACTAGAAACCAAGATCTGGGCAGCAGGTGTGTGCAGGGATACTGGGATGTTGTTACTTCTAGGCCTTCTCAGTTGATAGAGCAAGGAAATGTGTATATACTAACCTTCCTATACACACATATCTGCACATAATTCTGAACATAACTTTCTGTATTGATGTTCCTTAAGATGTGTTCACATTGATATCTACAACTCCAGTCGATGTCCACATGGATCACTCTAGTCTCCTCTCATTGCTGCTCTGTAGAGCAAATTCCCATCCCAGAATTGTGCTTCTAAAAAACATTTCCTGGCCAGGTGCAGTGGGTCGTGCCTGTAATCCCAGCACTCTGGGAGGCCAAGGTGGGTGGATTGCTTGAGCTCAGGAGTTTAAGTCCAGCCCGAGCAAGAGAAAGACCACTGTCTCTACTGAAATTATAGCTGGTATTCATGGCAGATCCCTATAGTGCCAGCTACTTGGAAGGCGGAGGCATGAGGATTGTTTGAGCCCAAGAGTTTGAGGTTGCTGTGAGCTATGATGCCATGGCACTCTACCCAAGGTGACAGAGTGAGGCTCTGTCTCAAAAACAAACAAACCAACAAACACAAACATTTCTTAGAAAATATGTTCTAATTCTATAAACATGTCTAAGTGTGTGCATGTATTACAAGTTCATTGTAGAACATTTGAAAAATTCAACAATGTCTGTGGGAGAAAATACAAATCTCTTTCTAGATTTAATCACTGTTAAAATTTTCACACATGTACAATTTTATAAACAAAAATGTGATTATACTAATACAATCTTGTAATCTGCTTTTTCTACTCTACAGTGAATAGTAAGCTTTTCCCCCATGTCATTGACTATTTTTTTTAAGGTTATGATGTTGACTGCCTGCAGAATATTAACTTCTAATTATCAACATTTAAGTGTTAATAATTATGAGTATTAAAAATAATTATAGGCTTGGCGCCTGTAGCTTAGTGGCTAGGGCACCAGTTACATACACCAGAGCTGATGGGTTCGAATCCAGCTCCGGCCTGCCAAACAACAGTGACAATTACAACCAAAAAATAGCTGGGTATTGTGGCAGGTGCATGTTGTCCCAGCTACTTGGGAGGCTGAGGCAAGAAAATTGCTTGAGCCCAAGAGTTTGAGGTTGCTGTGAGCTGTGATGCCATATAACTCTACCAAGGGCAACGTAGTGAGACTCTGTCTCAAAAATCAATAAATAAATAAAATAAAAATAATTATAATAAATGTTCCTAAATGTAAACCATTATGCATATCATACTACATATATGATTCTTTTATTTAGACTATTCTGTGTGGAAGTTAAATTCCTGGGCCCTAGAGTAGGAATATTTTTAAGGAGTATGATAAATAATACCAAACTTCCTTCCAGAAAAGAAAGCAGTAATTTAGCTTCTTGCCAAAATTGTACAGGACCCATATTCTCTACATCCTCAGTAATACTATGTATTAGAATAATTTAAAAAAATCATCAATGAAGGGGCGGTGCCTGTGGCTTAGTGAGTAGGGTGCTGGCCCCATACCAAGGGTGGTGGGTTCAAACCCAGCCCCGGCTGAACTGCAATAAAAAAATAGCTGGGTGTTGTGATGGGCACCTGTAGTCCCCGCTACTCAGGAGGCTGAGGCAGGAGAATAGCCTAAGCCCAGGAATTGGAGGTTGCTGTGAGCTGTGTGATGCCATGGCATTCTACCAAGGATAATAAAGTAAGACTCTGTCTCAAAAAAAAAAAATATATATATATATATACACACACACACACACACACATATATATATAATCAGTGAATTAAAATGACATCTCATTGGTGGTTTACATTGAATTTCTTTTATTTATGAGTGTGTTTGAATAACTTATTTCCTAAGACCATAGCCTATTTATATTTCATTTCTGTATTTTCTGTTTATGCCTTTTCCTATTTTTTCCCCAAGTTGGATTTTTTATTATTTCAAAATAACATTTTAATTTCAAAATAAATATGTACTCAGTATAGCAAACATTTAAAAACACAGAAAAAGACAAAGAGAAAAGAACCCACAATCTTATCACCCATTCTTATGTCATTGCTATTATTTTCATCTTGATATGGGCTATGGTCTGAATGTTTCCCACTCAAATTCTTATGTTGAAAACTAATCACCAGTGTGATGGCTCCACCAGGTGTGGAGCCTTTAAGAGATGATTGGTCATGAGGGTGGAGCCCTTATGAACTGTATTAGTGCACTTATAGGAGGCCCCAGAGAGCTGCCTGGCCCTTCACCATTCCAGGATGCAGAAAGAAGTCACCATGTAAAGACCTGGCATTGGGCTCTCACCTAACACTGACTCTGCTTTAAACTTGGACTGCCCAGCCTCCAGAACTGTGAGAAATAAATTTGTTGTTTATAATCTACCTGCTCTATGGTATTTTGTTATAAGAGCCCAAATGGACTAAGATAACGTGCCTATATATACACCATAAATTATTATTTTCCATTTTTCACATAGTTAATCAGAAGAATGGTATACTGCACTCCTTGTTTTGTAGCCTGCTTATTAATCATTTAATGGTATATCATTATTGTTTCCTTCCAGGGGTCCTCAAACTATGGCCCGTGGGCCACAGGCAGAGGTGCGATTGTATTTGTTCCTGTTTTGTTTTTTTACTTCAAAATAAGATATGTGCAGTGTGCACATAGGAATTTGTTCATAGTTTTTTTTTTAAACTATAGTCTGGCCTTCCAATGTTTAAAAAGTTTGAGGACCCCTGACCCATACACAATGGTCCTTCCCACTTAAAAGGAAAGATCTCCAGAATGCTTGTCTGTGTGTCTTTTTTTTTTTTTAATGTCTGTGCTCTGGGTATGGCGTCAGCCTAGCTGATAGCAACCTCAAACTCTTGGGCTCAAGCCAGCCTTCTGCCTCAGCCTCTCAAATAGCTGGGACTACAGGAACCTACCACAACACCTAGATAATTTTTCTATTTTAGTAGAAATGGTTTCTGCTTTTGCTTAGGCTGGTCTCAAACTTCTGAGCTCAAGTGATCAATTCACCTTCCTCAGCCTTCCAGACTGCTGGGATTACAGGCACCAGCCACTACACCCGACCTTATACTTCTTTTCTGTGGCTCTACTTATCAGCATTCCCGACTCCACCCAACTCGGCCCAAATCTTGACCGTCTCCTATTTCTGCCACGCCAGATTTCTGCAGGATCAGTGCTAGCCACTGCGTTCTCTGGAGCTGCAGCTGTTGCCACCTCTAAGCCCAGGGTGGGGGACAGGAGGGGCAGGGGTTTTAGAATCTCAGGGAGGCCTGGTTACTCTCTCCTTTACCACACTCCAACCATATCCACAGCTCATCTCTGAATTTTCCATAGCACAACTGAGATCTAGGTTAACATTGCACAAAATCTGTCTAAAGATCGTGATATAAAACAAGAAAAACCAAACACAGAAAATTAAAACCAACCACTGGGTTATTCTCTGTGTCCACAGATCCAAGTGTGTCCACCCGAGTCTACAGCTGGCACCAGTAAGGCCAATTCCTACAGGTGACTCCAGTAGAGATCGACTCACTGGTCTTTTTCTACTCACTTTCTCCTTGGCAGAGCATCAGTTTCCTCCCCCAGTGTGGGTAATCATTTGACACTGCACACTGGTTCCCAAAAGTATGACTGACAATTGTAGTGGCCACTCCCTTTAGAAATAAAAACAATGTATTTTACAAGGGTACATGTCAAATCTACTAAGTGTAGAGCACAAATGTCTTAACACAATAATTAAGAAAGTGCGGTGAAGGCTATGTTAACCAATTTGTTGTAAGTATTTCTAATTATACATAAAACCAGCACATTGTACCCCATAAATGCATTAATGTACATAGCTATGATTTAATAAATAATAAAAAAAGAAATAAAAATAGGTTGAACGCCCCACCCACAGCGATGGGGCTTCTTTTGGACACCCTTTCTCCCAAGACTGTAATGATCCATCATCTGTACATTTCCTAAAGTCAAGTTCTTCAGCATAACATTGAACTCCCTCTTTAGGGTAGCAGAAATTCAAAAGGACACGGGCATATGGTAAATTACTGCAGTACTATTTATAATCACAAAAGGCTGTTGGTAAACAGTGGACTGCTTGAATAAACCATGTGGGATACAGCCACGTCATGGGGGATGATGCCACAGTCAGAAGGAACAGTAACCCTAAATAATGCTAAGGAATGATCTCTGGGATATAAAGTATTTAGTGAAAAAAACAGGGTAGAGAAAAGTTTGTGAAACATATCAACATTTACCTAAGAAAGGCGACTATATAAATGTATGTGTATATTTGTTTATGTTAAAAATTCAATAATAAATCATAACATGAAATGGTTATCTTCAAGGGGATGGAAGGAACAGGGTGGAGGGAAGTGGTAAAAACTAAACTTCTCTAAATATGCCTTGTTTGTAGATTTAACTCTGGAACCCAATTAAAAAATTAGGTACAAATTAAAATGGAATCCCTAAAGATCAAATTCAATGTGAGGAATTAATCTTAATGTATATTACATTATGAGTTTGTGACTTAACCAAGCATGAAGTTATTTGAAATGAGTTTAAAACAAAGTCATTTGTCTGGATAGCCTTTGTGGGATATACCCCAAGTTCTAAAACAATCACAAAAGAATTTCTAGCTTTGTCCATCGAAAAGTCCTAGAAAAAATGACCAGCGCATGGTCACAATCCTGTGTTCACATCAGGTGTCTTAATGCCATTTCTTGGTGAAAGGAACCAGGAATCTGGTGAAATGGTAGACCCTAGTCTGGTGGAGGAGATGGTCCAGGTGAGTTTGGGTGTCTTATGCCAGAAAGTAAGGAGGCTATCAGAGACGCAGGAGGCAGCTGGAAGAGACTTCTGCCACCCAAACCAGGAACAATTTGAGCCAATGGGGTGAAACCTACGAAATATGCTAAAATCCATTATGACAGCAAAACAGATCCCTCATGATCCTTTGGGGAATGTTAGAGAACCAATACAATTGTTTGAAAAACTGATAAATAAAGGGAAAGAATGAAGCATCTGGACATTCTATCCTGTACGAAGGTACCTCGGGGAAAGCAGAGTTGATCAGGTAAAATTTCATAGATGTATGTAGCTGATAAGTAGGAAACTGGGGGTAGGTGATCACTACTTTGCCTTCCCTATTGAAATAATGAATCTAGGCAAGGATCATCAGTGGTTGCTAAAATCACAAAAAGAAAGACAAGCAGATGTTGTGTGGCTTCTGATGGAAGCACACACCGCCAGCTAGGAAGTCCTATTGTCCCCCAAACAAACACAAATCTGATCAGCCTCTAAATCTAGCTGCCAGTATGCGTAGTATAGGAGATACTGGGGGCAGAACATGCTGTATGGCACCATGGAGAATAATCTAGTTTCTCTAACACATAAATTGCAAAAAGTAAAAAACAGACGTGGGGAGGGAGGTACTTAAAGGTTAAGAAAGATTTAAGAAACATAGAAAACAAATGTAAGGTACAGCTGTTTTTAGATCCTGATTTAAACAAACCGATTGTCAAAAGTATTTTGTAGACAACCGGAGGAATTTGGACATCGACTGAATATTTGGTGATCTAAAAGAATCAGTGTTTATTCAGGTGGGATGGTGGTCTTGTGGTTACATTTAAGAGAACAGGTCTTATCATTTAGAGAAACGTATTGACACCTGCAGATGAAATGATATCTGGGACTTGACTGGAATTAATCTAGTGTGTGCCATGAGCGAACGGGGCAGGAGAAATGGAATTGGAAGGGCCTTGTGCTGGCAGATCGCGTGGCTGGATAAGGAGGCCATGGAGACTCCCTGTATTATTCTCTCTAGTTTTTCACAGGTCTGCAATTTTTCATTGTCAAAGAAAAGGTAAAATAGGAAAAGAAATAAGAAGAAGTGGAGGAAGGAGGAGGAGAAAGAAGAAGAAAAAGGAAAAAATCTCCCCCGTAGGGTTTCACCAGTAGTTTAGTTGGGTTCCCTTAAGGCCCCTCCTATGTCCTCATGTCCTGCGTCTTCCTGAGTGAGGAAACTTCCTGAAGGAGAACATTCACACTCACCTCCCAAGATGCAGGAACAATGTGATCTATTTACAAAAGAAACATTTTCATATCATCTGCAAAGATGCATCTTACAAAGACAGCCTTTTAGGGTGATTCTGTAGAACCGCAGTGCTTGAAGAATGGTCCAGGCAATGTTGGGGCCCTGAAAACCATTTCAGGAATCCTTGTGGTTGAGACTGTCTTAGTACTGAGATGTTTGTCTTTTTCCCTCTTGTTTTCTCACCACTGTACACAGGAGTTTTCTAGAAGCAACACACCTCTAAATAACTTTATTATTCTTTTGACAGCTAATGGCATGTATGCTTGTATGATATCTTTATGTGTGTGTATTCCTGCGTTTAAAATTATTTCGGTATAAATTTAAATACATCAAATATCCATAGATACGCAGAAACAAAAGCTCTTTGGAGGTTATACTCATGTTTAAGAGTGTTGATGGATCCTGAGACCAAAAGTTGAGCACCTCTGATACACGCAACCATTCAGTCACTTGAGAGGTATATCTGTGTTTCACAACAAGGTCACTAATCTGATATGTACAAAAATACTATATTTTGATACTTCCAGACAAACTTAAGTCCAAGTTCTTTCTTATAACACACAACTAAAAATACCGTTATTGTTTGATTCCTGGCATCCCCGCTCTTCCACCCCAAGGTTTTAAAGCCACAGGATGATTCTCAGTCAAGGCTCAAGAACAGAATTTTGGGCTTTCCTTCTCCAGTGGTCACTGCAAGAAATAACTGTTCCCCAAGCACACAGCCAACAGGGAGTCTGGGCCTACGTAAGGCAACAGAGCATGTTCCAGGGGACATGAGATTTTCTCCTTACATCTATTACATAAAGTGGGGCCAGTGTTTCTTACCTTACTGAAATTATAAAATAGTACGTTGTGCATAAAATCAGGTTCTGCCTATGATGCCTAGAAGGATCAACAAGTTGCCTTTATTACCGGAAAACACCAGTGGCCATGACAGGGCAGCACTTTTCTTTCCTTTTGCTTTGCTTTAAGGTCAAAGACCATTTTGGTTGGGTTTCTGGGAGGTCCTTCCCTTTTTGTTCTCTCTTCCTTGTTTTTCAGTTGTCCTTGCAGCCTCAATATTTATGATTTTTCCACCTCAGTCCTCACCTCAACTTTATCCTCTGTGCCTATGCTCCTCAAGGCTCTGAACATCAATCCTGCCTCCACCTGATGGGGTAGCAACAGGTCCTTATAGTGTGATTGGGGGAGGTGAGAAAGAGGTGACAGAAACAAAAGATGGTCACACGCGGACCATGTATATCCCTGGGCACCTGCTGCTAAGTAGCAGCCGCCGTCACTGACTGCACTGTGTCAAGAGTCTTTCTCATCACTGTTGTGACTCTGCTTTAACAATCCTTGTGCCAAGGATTGGGTGCGGTATAATACTAGCACTCTGGGAGGCCAAGGCAGATGGATTGCCTGAGCTCACAGGTTCAAGACCAGCCCTGGCCAGAGTGAGACTTCATCTCTAAAAATAGCCGGGCATTGTGGCAGGCACCTATAGTCCCAGCTACTTGGGAAGCTGAGGCAAGAGAGTTGTTTGAGCTCAAGAGCTTGAGGTTATTGTGAGCTGTGATGCCATAGCACTCTACCAAGGGTGACATAGTGAGACTCTGTCTCAAAACAAAACAAAAGCAAAAAAAAAATCTTTGTTCCAATCCATTAACCGACAATCATGTCTCACCTCCACCCCAACCCCTATGCTATCATATCCTTCCTTGTCTAGCTTAGGGTCAGCAATCAGCATTCCATCACTCGGAATCACTTCCTTACATTCTCTCTCTCCTTCTAAGGGACTAATGTTGCAAATCCCAATGTTGGTTAAATCCAGTCCCCCACCTACTCCAACCTGCCACCCCTGAACAACTGAATGTGATCAGACAAATCACAACCACCCTTGTTGTTCTCTTTGGTGTGACTATAACTTAGGACTACCAATATCCAATGGCCTTTTGGTACCTTACAATGCCATTATATTAACATTTTCCTAGTCAAGCCATTCTTTTCTTTTTTTTCTAGTCAATCCATTCTTCTCTCTGAGCTGACTTTTCATATCCTCTAATCTGTCCTCAAATATCTAATACTAGAAAGATCATTCATATACCATCTAAATCTGGACACCTTTGGGAGTGACTGGAAGTTAAATTAATATTTTTTGGTGGGGGGAGGGGAACAAAGATTAAACCAGTTTTGCTCCAAGCACCTTCTCTTTTTTCCTCACTTTGATCTAAAAGTGCATTTTTCATCTGATGATTTCATGGATTATTTTATGGAGAATATAGAAGTGACAGATGCAAGATCCAATCTACCAACTATAGATCCAATCTACTTCATCTGTAGCCATGAACTTGCCCTTCCTTGTTATTCCAATGGATGGTGTATTAGTTTTCTGTGGCTGCTGTAACAAATTACCATATACCTGATGGCTTAAAACAATATATGTTTATTCTCTCATAGTTTGGGAGGCCAGAAGTCTGAAATCAAGATGTTGGCAGGGGCCTTCTCCCTCCAAAGGCCGTGAGGAAGAATCCTTCCTTGCCTCTTGCAGCTTCTGGTGGTTATTGGCCCTCCGTGGTGTTCCTTGGGTTGACACGTCACTTTGATCTCTGCCTCCACCTTCACATGGTCTTCTTTCTCTGGGTCTCTACCTCTGTCTTGTTTCATAAGGACACTAGCTATTGAATTAATGCCCACCCTAGTTGGGTATGACCTCACTTTAACCAATTACATCTGCAAATAAGGTCATGTTCTGAAGTTCTGTGGGGACATGAATTTTTGAGGGACACTATTCAACCGGAACAGGTGGCCCCTGTGCTCCTAAGTCCTGTCCCTCTAGCTTGGCCTTCCACACCCACTCTCTGTTGGACTTTTCAAAGACTCTTCTTATAATTCTCTCTTCTGTCTATTGCCCGGCCATTTCCCCATATTTATTGCATCATTCCTGTCATCGTATGAACACACTATAATAGCTTCTATATTAAAAACACTTCCTGCGTCTGACGCCCCCACCACCTACTGACCCACTTCCCTGCTCTTTATAGCAAAAGGCCTCGAATGAGTCACCTGGGCTCACCATCTGCACTTCCTCTATGCCAAAGCTCCACTAAACTCCAGCTTTCAACTTTCTTGCATCACCAAAACCGGTCTCCAAGTTGTCATATCTCATAGTCATCTTCTTCTCCAACCTCCCACTAACACTGAATGACCAGTCACTCAGACCTGGATATTAGCACGTTGCTGGCTCCCTCCTACCTCAACCGCTCCTTCTCAGGCTCCTTCATGGCTTCCTCACGCCTGTTGACCTCTGAGTGCTAACTGCTCTAGAGCCCTGTCCTGTGCCTTCTCCTCTTCCAGATCCGTCTGTGCTCACTACACCAGTGATCATGGCCACTCCCCTTTCCTTGCTGTGGATATGCTGGCCACTCCCATACAATGTCCATCCTGAGTTCTCCACTCACAGATCCAGTGCCTCCTCGTCTCCACCTGGATGTTGACAACCCATTTCAAAATCAACACATCCTAATATGAGACTATTGATTTCCCTCCATGCAGCTTGACTATTATCTTGATCTCAGAAAATAGTACCTCCATTCACCTGGATGCTCAGACTAAAAATTTATGATTCCTTTCCTTTCTTCATATCCCAAGTATCATCTACATACCCCAAACATGTCTATTTATCTTTACACTTCCTCCTCAGTCCACCTCACTAAAGACTTATGGGCTTCTGTGATGGTGCCCCGCATCACTTTTGTCCTTCTTCATACCATTCTGTACCCAGGTGCCCAGTGATCCGATCACACCATTTCTTTGTTCAAAGCTCTCCAAAGGACCCCTCCATCAAATAGACTCAGTCAAAAGGCCAGACTCAAGGAAATGGAAGGCCACATGTGGCCATGGAGTATGCCACCAGAGTAGTTAGCAGCTCTGTGATAGAAAGAATAGAAGCTTTGGAAATTTTGCCTTCTTTTGTTGGATTTGGGGAGCCAAGATGAGAATGGTGTGAAGACACTCAAGCAACCCTATTAAACTCAAGCAACCCTATTGAGAGACCCTGTGGCTGGGAGCTGAGGCCTCCTGCCAACAGCCATGTGAAGGCATCATTTTGGAGGTGGATCCTCCAGCCCCGGCCAACCCTTCAGATAACTGCAGTCCTAGAGAACATTTTTTTTTTTTTTTTTGTAGAGACAGAGTCTCACTTTATAGCCCTCGGTAAAGTGCCGTGGCATCACACAGCTCACAGCAACCTCCAACTCCTGGGCTTAAGCGATTCTCTTGCCTCAGCCTCCCGAATAGCTGGGACTACAGGCGCCCGCCACAACGCCCGGCTATTTTTTGGTTGCCGTTCAGCCGGGGCCGGGTTTGAACCCGCCACCCCTCGGTACATGGGGCCGGCGCCTTACCGACTTTGCCACAGGCGCCGCCCCTAGAGAACATTTTGATTATAATATCATGAAAAATCCTAAGCCAGAACTACCCAGTTAAGCTGCTCCCAAATCCATAACCCACAAAAACTGTGAGATTAGAAATGCCTTTGGTTAGCCACTAAATTTTAGAGGTAATTTATTAAACAGTAATAAATAACAAATATATTTAGAAATGGGAGGACAGAGAGATTAATTAAAGAGGCTTTTACTATATAGCTAGTAGTGATGAAGCAAGGTTTGGAGCCTACGCCATCCTATTCTAGAACCCACCTGTTCAACTAACCACCACATGATATAGAAGTCAAGATTGTGTTTCCAGTAACACCAGAAAGAGAATATTGTTACATTTTAATGCCACTGTCAAATGGGACACAATCATTTTTTGGATATTAAACTAGCCGGTCTTGATCTATTGTGAGGCTCTGTTCTAGGCAGCAACCGCCCTTGCCTCTAAGTTCCCTTTCCAGCCTAGTTTCTTCTAGTGTATAGCAGGTGCCTATCTTTTCAGGATTCCTTTGAGTTTTGGCTCATCCCAATTCTGATCATGTAATTCTGGTAAAACTGCCAATTGCCATACTCTTCCCATGGATGGGAGTGTGACTTAAGCCTCACCAATCATAGCATAGGATCAGTGAATGACTACAGCCATTGAACATGTGAGCTACGATGGAAAGGAGAGCCCTTCCCTGGGATTTATAAATGCTGTATGAAGTATAAAACTGGATGATGGGAGCTGCCTCATGCCATATTCCGAGTTGCTTAGAAAAGCTCATCTTCAACAGGAAAGATTCCAGGGTGCAGAAAGGAGGAGAGAGTGAGAGAAGCCACTTTATACTTCTTGAGATATAGAATCCAATCAATCTTGAGAGCAAATCTGTCCTTTTCTGATCTGTGTGAGTCAGTAAGTTCCATTTTGAGTTAGGGTTGAGTTTTCCATCACTTGGCCTTGAGTTATGATCCAGTATGAAGAGTCTACCCCAGCTGGTGGAAGATGGCAGATATCTTCCATTCTCCATGAAGAACAATAATCCTCCATCATCTCAAGAACTTGGAGCCACACTGTCAATGGCTGGGCTGACCTTCCCACAGTAGGCAGAAACCTTCCCCCCTACATCCCTCCAGAAGCATCTGCCTTTTCCGGAAGCCAGCAATGGTCTGGGAGGTAAATTCAAAATAAAATAGTGTTGCGATGGACGGGTAGCCTAGTCACTCTGTTTAAAGCCTTAGTCATCTCTGTGTCCTTTCTTTCCTTCGTTGCCTGGCCCTTCCCCAGTCCTCAGGGCACATACATCCTGTTAGTCATTGAGTCCTGTTGATCTGGATCAAATGTTTCATGGAAGTAGGTGGAGTAACCACAATAAACGTTAGCCTGGTTCTTCCTTCCGACCATCTCACAAATCCAGTTTTTCTTCATTTCCACTGCCATCACCAGAGACCACCATGATTCTTCTACCTGGCTCTGATCTCAATCCCAGCTGTCCATTTCTCTCATTTCTTCCAGATTTTGTAAAGCACACTTTTGATTGTCACATGATTTTGACATCAGTTTTTCGTTGTTAATGTGCTGAATCATGGGCTTCTTGGCTTTCCATGAACTGAGCCCCATTCTCCACTGAGGGTACTGGGACCTCCAGGCTCGTAGTCGTCTCAGACCCTTTCCACTCCAGAGTTGCACACCATCTCCTTCTTTCAACTAAAAGACTGTTCCTCCTTTTCCATGAGTCTTCAAGATCCACTTCAACCCTAACACATTTCCTGAGCATGCCCATCCACAGTGAGTGTCCCCTTCTGCGAACTTTTTGAACAACTGTCGTCTAGATGAGGGTTTTCCAAACAGTCCCAGCGAGTATTCGGTCAGCACGAGTCAAGTTTTTAGTGTTTTTGTGAACCTACTGATGATATATTCAGACTTGTCTGGGTATATTACTTCCAAACCCACCCAGTTTCTTTTTCTTGTCTTCTACTCCCCAATTACATTCTCATGCTACAGTGGTGCACTTATTCCCAAATACAAATTAAGGATCATTAAAAATTGTTTTGCTACCTACAGATAAGAGAATGCTTATTATTAATGTTATTTAAAACCATGGCCATGGGGGAAATAGCAACAGGAAGAGAGGGAAAACAACTGCTATTAACAATTTCCACAGTTTCTAAGCCAAATATGCTTTCTTATTTATTATTTTCACACCCTCACCATTTTAATATGGGATTTTAAGTAGAAATCAGTATAAAGTTTGTTGCACGTGGTATTGTCACATTCCAACAAACATTTATTACATACCTATTTTCTGTGAGAAATAATGGTGGATGCTTGTGTTACAAAGATAATAAACAAGCGCCAATGGGAAGAGCAGGAGTTTTCCAGATGGATTTAACATGGAAGGACATTCTAGGCAGAGGGAACAGCATATGCAAACTCACGTATCCTAGAATGAGATGGACATGACAACTTCGTTGTCTATATTGTATGAATTTTGTTTTTGTTTTTTTTATAATTTTTTTTTTTTAATGAACAAATATGGTGACTTCTAAAAGTTGGACTGCCTCTAGATTCAAACCTGTCTGGCCCCTTTCTCATCTCAGGGTAGTTCAGGGTCCAGACTCAGACACAAATCAAATGACCTTGATCGAGTTCTGTTGGGAAGGGTAGGCCAGTCCATGTACACATAGATCCTCTATTTAATTTTCACATCACCTTGGGGGCTTATCACCATCTCCCACTTAGAGATGAGGAAAGCAAGGCTCAGACGGGTACAGTGACTTGCCTTTGGTCTCACAAGTATGAAAAGACTCAGGGAGGATGGAAATTAGTCCCACATCCTATCTGAAGAGAATGTAACCAGCTGGACATCTTAGGGGGCTGGGGTGAAGAAGACCTTTCCTTCAATTTCAGGTTCTATATCTTTTATAAGAAGGCTTTAAGCAGAAGGGTGCCCATTCACCCATATGGGTAGGAAGAGACGCCTCATTACAGAATAGGTTTGGATTTGAGAGAGCTGCTGCATTCCCTCCAGTTCTGGAGCCCCTTTACAAAGCGGGAATCCCTCCCTGACGGAGATCCGAATGTACCATTACCCTCTTCACTTGGGAATGTCGTTTTCCCTGCCGGTTTCAGAGTCCCCTGTGGGCAGCATCCCAGGTGTGTGGACACCGTGCAGTTGAGAAGACTTTGTTCGTTGAATAACGGGTGACTGAATAAATGGGAAGTGGGGAAGAGTTACTGAGGGAAGGCCACCCCTGGCTCTAAAGACTTTCCAGGGTTTAAGGGGTGGCCACGCTGTCCTGGCTGTCCATGGCACCTCTGGATGGGTCATTTTCTCCCTGTTCCGCTCGGCCTCCACCTTTTACAAACCGGCCTTGAGGGAGGGGCCGCGCAGCCCCGAGGGGCCAGGTCTCCCAAGGCGGCGCCCACTCCCCTCCTGGGGTAGGACGGGGCGGGGAGCGGCCCGATGGGCTCGGCCGGGGAATTCGGTCCCCGAGACCTGAAGCCGCAGCCCTGTACCTGCCTCCCGGCCGCCCCTTCGCGGCCCCGAGCCGGGCACGCCCGGCGGGCACCTGGCCCGCCACCCCCGGGGGCCCCGCCGCCGCCTCCGAAGCCCGCCGGGGTGGTGGGGCGGGCCCGAGCGCTCCCGGGCTCGGGGACCGGTCCCCCGGGGCGCGGCCGGGCAGCCGCCCCCGCCCCCCCGCCCGAGGGCCGGGCCGGGCTCCCGGGGGGCGGGGACTCGCCCAGTGGCAGCAGCGTCCGGGCCGGCGGCGGGCGCGGGGCGGCTTCCTGCAGGCGGCGCCGGGGCGAGCCGTTGCCGGCTGCAGCCACCGCCGCCGGGCGCCGGGTCGCGGGTCGCGGGGGCCGCAGCGCTCGGGCCGCGTCCGTGCCTCCCGGGCGCGCTGCGCGGCCGTCGCTGCTGCCCGCGCTCGTGCCGCCGCCGCCGCCGCCGGTTACGCCAGCCCCGCCGCCGCCCGCTCTGATTCTGCGCATAGGCAGCCCCCAAGCCTGTCATTCTGCAAAAACACAGTTTACTCAACACACCACACACACTCACACACGCGCGCACACACGCGCACACTGGTCCCCGCGCGCACACGCACGGAGGGCGCGAGCGAGCAGACGCGCACACCCGGCGAGCCAAGTTCCGCAGCCTGGCATGGCTTCTGGGGACCTTTACGAGGTACGGGGACGCGGGGGCGCCGGCCGGCCCTAGCCCGCCGGCGGCGGCGGGCGGCAGCGGCGGGCGGCGGGGACCGGGCCGGGCCGGGGCCGGGCGCGAGCCGGAGTTGCCGAGCCCGCGGCGGCGGCGGCGGCCGGAGGGTGGCGGGGGCCGGGCGCGCCTCCCGCCCGCCGCCCGCCGCCTCCCGCGGCGCCCGCGCCCGCTCCCTCTTTCTCTTTCTCTCGCACACACACTCTCTTACTCCATCTACTTTGCGGCCTTGGAGGGGAAGGAGGAAGCCGGGCGGAGCCGGGGCGGGGGAGGTAGCGGTCCCGGGGAGGTGTTTCTCGCCCGACGAGCCGCCCCGAGTGCAGAAAGTACAGGTAAAAGTCGGCGCCGGACGTGCGGGGAATGCGGGGGGCCGCGCCGCGGCCGGCGGGGCTGCGGGGCCCGGGCTGGGCTGGGCCGGGGGCGCGGGAGAGGAGGGGCGCGGGCGGCCGGAGCGGAGCCCGACAGGGACGAAGCGGGGTCCTGGGGGGCCGCGGCGGGGGCGTCTGGGTGGGGGTTCGGGAGACACCAGCCGAACCGCTCCCCCGGGCCAGCAGGCCCCCTCCCCCCACCTGCTGCCCGGCGGCCGGCTCGGAAGCCCCACGGGCTGGGGCGTGGGGGAGGTCCTTGCGGGTGTCAGGCTCAGCCGGGGCGAAAGGGGGCGCTGCAGAGGGCCTTTGGTGGAAAGGACTAGAACGTGGAAGTCAGGGCTGGGTGGTAACACGTTTCTAGAGGACGTCGCGTGTGAGCTCCATCATCCTCAGTGGACACCTGTCTCCAGGTCCCTACAGGTAGTGGCCAGCATTGGCTACTTTGATACTGTCCCAAGAGTGGTGAAGGAAGGCGTTAGTCTGGCATCTCGGGGGAACTAGGGCTTCGCTAACCCAGGACACAAAATTCCTGCTTTGGATTCCTGACAAGTGAAGAAACGACCTCCAGTCGCTGGGGAGAATTTCCTCCCCACCCTAAGAGGTGTTGGGCCCCAAGACAAGTTTCAGGATGAAGGGAAGAGGCCAGTCATCTTCAACCAGGCCTGTTGATCCTCCCAAGAAACCAGCCTCAGGGACCAGCCTGGAACTGGACTTCCTTGAACATAAATGGGTTGACATGACCTCTCGTGCCCAAGGCTTTGTGCTAAATAGAGATGAGCACCCAAAAAGGGTGGGATGGGTGAGAGATGTCAGAGTGAGCCACCCACAAGAGACTGCAGAGGTGATTGGCTCACTAGGAGCTTTTCCTTGGGCCCTGGTCGGCAGCTGAAACTTTTTCAGATGCTGGGTTTGCTGGTTAGTGTGAAAGAAGAATGGAGAACGGGCAAGTTAGCATTTTGGCCTCCTGCATGACCAGGGTCTTGTGGCTGATTCTGGAATTGGGGAGGCCCAGATTTGGACCACTAGCCCACAGGCTTGGGTGGGGAGGTCCTTGAAAGAATGGTGTGATTTCTGGGCGGCGCCTGTGGCTCAAAGGGGTAGGGTGCCAGCCCCATAGGCAGGAGGTGGCGGGTTCAAACCCAGCCAAAAACTGAAAAAAGAAAAAAAAGAATGCTGTAATTTCCCCTTTTTTCTGCCATACCGCCTTCCCGCCTGTCTTATCTCTACGTTGACAGAGAAGATGAAGTTGGTTAGAGTCCTAGCAAAGAACTTTGGCACACTCGGCCGATGGATCGCCCAAGCACCTTGGTCTGTTCCAAGATGGCGCAGCAACTTCTGAAACAAAAAGTTGAAGCCCAGCAAAATGGAAGGTTTGAGCTTCCCGAAGTGAAACCAGCGCTGTCCAGACATTGGCCCAAAGCAGATACTGTCCTGGGGCTAAACTGATCTTGTTGGGATCATGGATTTTTGTCGTCTTAGAGATGCCTGAATGAAAAGTTCCATCTTGAAGGTGTTAAAAGGGCAAATTAGGAGCTGTCAGTTCCTCCCCATTTAAAGTTTGGAACTTAGGAATCTTCTGGGGATAATTTCTTGTTTAATGTTCATCTGCAGTTGCCCTCCTTCACATTGGTAATTATAGTTGTTAGATGAGCCTGTTCGGAGAGTTTGCACAACTGCTTTGGAACTATCTTAGTACCTCAAGAGTTTTTATTGAAGTCCAATAAGCAGGACAGTAATAATAATTACTTGTGTGAGAGTAGCTAATTGTACTAGATGTGAAATGTTTTTTCAGTAGCTGATTATTTGCATAGTCATTACCAAAAGGGCTAAATTTCATTACTAGAATATGACCAATGTCAACATTTTTATAGCCTGTGTCTACATTGCCTAACACATACTGAGGAATTTAATTTATCGTTCAAATTTAGCTCTAAAAACAATGAAGGTGTGCTGAGTGTATATTAGCTTATATATTTCTGACCTTAAAGTCTTTATGTGGCTAAATAGAATGTTGATTTATGAAAAATGTCAGAATATCCAGTACATTGACTGACCGGATATCAAAGCAAAGAATACCAGATATCCTAAATTATAGTATTACTTTAATTAAATAATATACTGCCTTGTACATAAAATGGCTTCTCATAACCTGTAACCAAGAAACCACATTGGGAGTGAGCTAAGAGCTATTATACTTGTAATTGATATATTTCACCTATGTGTCTGCTGATACTATTTTTAACACTTTATGGTGAGGATACAGTTTAGATTGTAGAGATTCTTCATCTTATCTTTGGTGTTTCAGACAATTAAACTGTAAAGAGTAAATCTTCCCTGAATAGCATTTTTTAGGAATAGGTGCTGATTTTTAAAGATGCCAGAAAATGAAAACTTTGTTTATGTCATGGCACTCTTCAATCACAACGGTGAGATACAGAATCAAGCTTGGGTTCCAAAATTTTGGATCTTGACAGGTTGTTCTGTTTTTTTCTCCTGTAGCAGAGTTCTCATCATCTTCTGGTGTATTATAGTCATCACGTATCGGAACGTGATTTTAAATATTGGTTGATGTCCTGGATTCAGGTATCTGCCTGGATACAAAGTGAAATTCCCTATCCAGGTATTCAGGTTGACACTCTGTTAAGCCCAGGAATCATAAAGGGGCATCCTGTGAGCCAGGTCTAGGCTGTATATACATTTTGCCTTGCTTCAATGACAGCTAAGAACAATAGAATTGAAAGGCAGCTGTGGTCACCACTATACCGCCAACACCAAGAACAATGGAAAACTTTCAGATGAAACATAGGGTCTCTAGTTTGTCACTGTCTTCAATGTTCCCTATTACTGTGTACCCATTTATTTCATTCTTATGTTACTCATCTGGTTCCAGGAGGCAGTACTGAACCTCAGGATTCTACTGAAAATCCTTTGCAAAGATGTTTGGGTGTCAGGAAGAAATAGCCAGTGGACTAGGAGCCCAGTTTTCTTGTCTTCTTTATCTCTGGGTCCCTATCTTCTTGCACATTTGGTTACTTGTTGACTGAGTCAGTGAACAGAGTGTACGAGGTACCTTGAGTGGCCTTTGTTACCTTTTTCCTTACCAAGCTCATGGTCTTGGTGGTGGTAAAACCATGTGAGGGATGCCTCATTTCTCACTTTGGAAGGAAGTGTGGCTGAATCCCTTGTTAGAGAACTACACTGTTCTTCATTAGAAAGATTGAATGCATTTAAGCTTCAGTCATGTGGCTTTCTTGCTAGTGAGGGCTTTACGTCTGTCCCCTGTGATTACCTGATGTAGTGGAGGAGGTCTCTACTTACATGGCAGACATGTTCAAGGAGTATGCTGAGTGTCTACAGAGTAAGTCGGTAGTGACCAAGTTGAAAGTTATTGAGATGGACTTGGCAGTTCCTTCTGTGTCAATATCTAGTTTATTTATACTTCCTAAAGGATGATGTACTTTTAAGGTGTATGCTATCTTTTGGAATTGGTATGTGTACATCCCTTCATACATAGGTATCTTTATATACATACGTGTAATAATGTGTATGTTTGTCTAACATGTATACGAAAATACTGCTTTCATTCATTCCAAATAAAATAAGTAATAATAGGATAACTTTAGTTTTGTTCAAAGAAATTTCCTTAAAAATGGACTCTCTTGCAGTGATGAACATAGGCATTTCCACAATAGCACTATATGGTTGCCCAAGTTCTCCTAGGCACATCCTCTTGTGTACTTTAAATCTTTTCTAGTTTACCTATAATGCCTAATACAAATATAAATAGTTGTTATACAGTATTGTTTCGGGCTGTGGTCCCCAGCCCCTGGGCTGTGGACTGGTACTGGTCTGCGGCTTGTTAGGATCTGGCTGCCCAGCAGGCAGTGAGTGGTGGGCAAACAAGTGAGGCTTCATCTGTGTTTACAGCCGCTCCCCATCCCTCACATCACAGCGTGAGCTCAGCCTCCTGTCAGATAAACAGCAGCATTAGATTCTTATAGGAGCAAGAACCCTACTGAAACCTGTGCATGTGAGGAATCTAGGTTGTGTGCTCCTTATGAGAATTGAATGCCTGATGATGTGAGGTGGAGAAGCAATGTGCTTGAATCATCCGCAAACCATCTTCCTTATCCCTGGTCTATGGAAAAATTGTCTTTATGAATCTGGTCCCTGGTGCCAAAAAGGTTAGGGACCATTGCTTTAGGGAATAATGATAAGAAAAAGAAGTCTGTACATGTTCAATATGGAGGAAATCATCCATTTACCCCCCCCAATATTTTTGATCCACAGTTGGTTGAATCCACAGATGTAGAATCCGCAGGTATGGAGGGATAATTGTATATGCACCTTGCATTCTGCAAAATCACATGTTAAAAATAACAGGGGAAGAATAGCATTGGAAAAGACCACTGAAAAGCTGTGGAGCTTTGTAACTAGGATGCTAACAAAAACAAAACAAAATGAATAAAAATACAGCTTTGTTATATCTCCCCTGGCTGGCGTTTGCCCTTAGCGAGTCTCCCTTCGCCGTCTTCAAGTTGAGCGTGTGCTTCTCTCTTCCTTCTTCGCGCTGGGCATTTGCATCTAGTAGAGACCATTTTCATCAAAAGTAAATTTGGTCCAGGGTGTAGCCTTCTTCATTCATCATATAGAGAGAAATGTTCTCACAGGTTCTTCACCTGTTCTTGTGGTTTCACCATGCAGGTCGACATAGGAGGAAGCACAATGATTCCTGGAGCCGCTAATTCAGTTTCAGCCCCTACTCATGTTAAAGGAGGACAGTCAAGCACATTTCTAGCTTTGTTCTAAGGTCTTCATACTTTGTCAAGTCTTTTTCTTTCCTTGTGAGAGTGCTTACCTGTGATTGCTGTGAAATATTAACAAGCTATGAAGAATCACATATTAACCAACACAAATTGTTGTATTGACATCATTCCCCTATTTCCCAGTCATGTCTGATGTAATAATTCCTGCTAAAAAAACATGTGTACTAGCAGAACGGATGATCTGTGATAGAACCTCTTGATTCTCTATACCTGGATTTGAAGAAATGGATATTTAGAGAAAATCTATCAGTTGAGTTGGATTGATTCCATGGCATATAGCAAGCACCCAATGAAATTGAAAGGGAGGAATGATTCTCCCACCCTTTAAAGGTTATTTTAAATTACTCCTTCTGGGTAGGCATCAGCTTATTTTCTTTTATATATATATATATATTTTTTTTTTTTTGTAGAGACAGAGTCTCACTTTATGGCCCTTGGTAGAGTGCCGTGGCCTCACACAGCTCACAGCAACCTCCAACTCCTGGGCTTAAGCGATTCTCTTGCCTCAGCCTCCCGAGTAGCTGGGACTACAGGCGCCTGCCACAACGCCCAGCTATTTTTTGGTTGCAGTTCTGCTGGGGCCGGGCTTGAACCCACCACCCTCGGCATATGGGGTCAGCACCTTACCAACTGAGCCACAGGCGCCACCCGGCATCAGCTTATTTTCAAGTAGATTTTTATGTCTAGTCACTCCTTATTGCATAAGATCATTTCTTCATGGGTTTAAACTATCTTTGAAAGAAGTTGATATGGCTCCTTGTGACCTGGTCTGTTGCTAAGGAATGGCTCAGGCCGGGTGATTATGGATGATCTAAAGCATTGGATCTGAAGATAGGGGTCCTTCTGCATCTCTTAGATGGTGAAGACAGCTGTAGCTTTGGTGGAAATCATAGCACCAATATTCACTTGTTCATTTTGTATTTATAGATTATCAAATATATGCCAGGAACTAGGGAAACAATGATAATCACACCCTCTTTGAGCCCTTAATGTATGGGAAATACAGTTAAGAAAAGTGAGCAGTTTACAGTGCAGTGGGGAATATGTTGATAGGAGAAGATGGGGTTCTCCAGGAGTGTGTTGATGGTAGGGATATATGTTCCAGCCTTGGGGATGTTCAGGAAGGCTTCCTAGAACATGTGATAGGGGTTGAGGTTTTGAACTATGAGCGTGATCGGGGAAGGACTTACTGAGAATATTTATTATCCTTTTATTGGAAAGCAATTTATGTTTATTGTTGCATCTTTAAAAACTATAAGCTAAACATTATAGTACCTAAGATAACTATTGTTATGTATTTGGCATAATTGATATTCAATAAATGTTCAGTAAATAAATAAATTGATGTGAAACTTGAATTAATTGTTAGCTTTTGGGGTAGATACAAAGGTAAGATAGGACTTGTTTTCTGTACATATTTATGTAATTAAGAAAACCAAATTGGGATATAGGGCACATACTCTTTAAGCCTATTTTAGTTTTACTTAACTGTATGTTTATACATAAAAAGAAGCATTTCCTCAAATCCTAAAATACTATTCTGTGTCATAATTTTTAATGGCAGGTTCGTTTTCCCTTGAATGTACTGTGTTGTCTATAACTAATCTAGTTATTGGACAACTGGATTGTTTTCACTTGTAAACCATTATAAAGATTGCTGTTATAAACATCCATCAATAAAATTATTAATATATATTTGTATGCATATTTTATTATTTTATTCAGGACAAATTCTGAGAAGTAAAATTGCTGTGAATGTTGACCCTTGAACAACACGTGGGTTAGGGGAACTGATCCTCTGTGTCAGAAAATTTGTGGATGATTTTTGACTCCACAGAAACTTACCTACTAATAGCTTCCTATTGACTGGAAGTTTTGATGAAAACATGAACAGTTGAATAACACCTATTTTGTATGTTATAGGTATTATAGATGTTATTCTTTAAGTAAGCGAGAGAAAAAATTTTATTAAGAAGATCATAAAAAAGAGAAAATAAATGTTTAGTATTTATTAAGTGGCAATGGATTGTTGTAAAGGTCTCCATCCTTGTCTTCATGTTGAGTGGGGAGAAGAGGGGTTGACCTCACTGTGTCTGAGGTTGCAGAGGTGGAAGAAAATCCACGCCCAAGTTACCCATTGAGTTCAGATCCTTTTTGTTCAACGGTCATCTGTTTGAAGAATGTTAACTTTTTTAATGTTATTGATACATAATCCAAGATTGTCTTTCAGAAAGGAATAGTAGATTAGCTTGGAGGAAGACTGGAAGGAGGGTAACCAGTTAACGTGCTGTTTCAGTAATTGAAATAAGAGATAATGGTGGCTTCAACTAGGGGAGTGGTAATGGGGATGGAAAGAAGTGGATGGAATAGAAAGACGTAAAAACAATCAGAAGTCTAATGTATCATTCAGGCTTATATTTGGTGGCATATCATAGAATATAGACAATAACTGTGGTTTAAACAAGATTTATTCTTTTTTTTTTTGCAGTTTTTGGCCAGGGCTGGGTTTGAACCCACCACCTCTGGCATATGGGGCTGGCACCCTACCCCTTTGAGCCACAGGTGCCACCCACAAGATTTATTCTTTTAAGTGAAATAAAGCTTGGAGTTACAGTCTAGGGGTTGCTGTGATACTCTATGACATTCTCAGATAACAGGATCCATGTATCTTTGCCATCTTCCTCTCTTCTGTCTACTTCATGGTCAAAGGTGGCCATGGAGCTCTAGCCATGTTTTTCAGAAGAGAATGGAGGAAGGATGGGAGGGTGCAAGTTGAGTCGTTTCTCCAAATACAACTGTCTGGAAGTTCTATACCTTCCTGCCTTATTCTCATTGGCCTGGAGATAATTACATAGCCAGACATAGCTGCAGAGGAGGCTGAAAGGGAAATGTAATTTCCTGCTGTACTTTCCCCTCCCCTCCTGAAATAAAACTTGATTGACAGTATGTAGGGATAGAGGGGAAGGCAGTACTTAAGGCATAATTTCTAGATTTCTGTTTTAGTCAGTAAGGCTGATGATGGGACTGGAAAAAAGCATTGGTTGAAGAGAGTGGAGGCTATGAAAAGGACAGCAAGTCTGGCGTGTCTTTGGGAAAATCTAGGGTTAATGTCCACAGGAGGAGGTCGTGTGAACCTGAAGCTCAGGAGCGCTATCTGGGATGGAGATAGAGATTGGGAATCATTAGATTATAATTAAAGCCAGAGAACAGTAAATAGGAGGCGGGCGTCTACGGATGGAGAAAATGGACATTTTAGAGATGGGAGAAATAAGAACAGATTTACAAGGAGTTAGCAAGATTGTCTTCCTTAAAAGACAGTCTTTTATGTCCTTAACATAACAGCAAAGGCTCAACATCAGGCTTTGCTGTTATGGAAGGACATGGAAGATTGTCTTTTAAGGAAGTGGGGATGGTCACTGGTGTCCTTTGGAGTTCATAACCGGTAAGTCATTTGTAACCTTGGGATGCATCTGTTCCACAGGGTGTGTTGGTGGGTCAGGGAGGGCTTCATTGCAGCGTGATGATGATTCGGGGGATGTGTGGGGAATGTGGCTATAGCAACATCTTGTATGGGCGGCTCTTCTAAGAGGCTTGGGTGTTATGGGGAGGAGAAAGTAATGTTACATTCAGAGGTGACGCGGAAGAATGGATCAACCATCTCTGTTTTCCTAGTTGTACCCTGTACTGCTTCTTCAGATGACTTGGATAAGAAAAGATTTTGGTGTAGACTTTGGATTACTGGACCTGCATTCTTGGAATGATTTTGCATAAACCCTACAAATCCTCCCCCTGTTGGTCTATGACAGTTGTGTTGTCTTCAGTAATTTTAACTGGAGGAAAAAAAAAGTCGAACATGTGTAACATAGTCACTCAGAACCTTTCTTCATTAAGAGTCTGTGGAATTAAAAAAGACGGAGACTTTACATCTTTTGTATTAACCTGGATGGAAGTGGAACACATTCTTCTTAGTAAAGCATCACAAGAATGGAGAAGCAAGAATCCAATGTCCTGAATTCTAATATGAAGGCAGTAGATGATCTAATATATACCCTCATAAGAGAAAAACTCAAATCAGTTCAAGGTGGGGGGCAGGGGAATGAGGAGAGGGGAGGAGAAGAGGGAAGGGGATGGAGGGTTATAGTGTATGGCACACCTCTTGGGGACAGGACATAATTATAAGAGGGATTTTACCTAACAAATGCAATCAGTGTAACCTAATTCTTGGTACCCTCAATGAATCCTAATCAATAAAAAAGAAAATGAAATTAAAAAAAAGAGAGTCTGGCAGCAGCATTCATCTGAGATGAGGCTATGCTGGACAGAACTCCCTGGTGCTATTGACAAGTCAATATGATAGCTTTATGTTTCAACTTGGCTGGCTCCCATCGCCAGTTATTCAGTCAAACATTAGTCTAGGTCAGGGGTCCTCAAACTGCGGCCTGCGGGCCACATGAGGCAGTGTGATTGTATTTGTTCCCGTTTTGTTTTTTTACTTCAAAATAAGATATGTACAGTGTGCATAGGAATTTGTTCATAGTTTGTTTTTTTTTTAAACTATAGTCCGGCCCTCCAACAGTCTGAGGGACAGTGAATCGGCCCCGTTTAAAAAGTTTGAGGACGCCTGGTCTAGGTATTACAAGTGAAGATCTTTCTTTTTTTTTTATCGTTGGGGATTCATTGAGGGTACAGTAAGCCAGGTTACACTGATTGCAATTGTTAGGTAAAGTCCCTCTTGTAATCATGTCTTGCCCCCATAAAGTGTGACACACACCAAGGCCCCAACCCCCTCCCTCCGTCCCTCTTTCTGCTTCCCCCCCATAACCTTAATTGTCATTAATTGTCCTCATATCAAAAGCAAGTGAAGATCTTTTACAGATGTGATTAAAGTCCATGATCAGTTGGCTTTGAGTAAAGGAGAGAGATTATCCTAGATAATCATGGTGGGCCTGATTCAATCAGTTGAAGGCCTCAGACTAGAACGGAGGCCTCCTGGAAGAACTAGAAATTCCACCTGTGGACAACAGCTTTAGCTTGTGCTGGAGAGTTCAGCCTGCCCTTTCTAATGAGTTATCCTGTGGATTTTGGGTATGCCTGGCCAGCTCCACAACTCTGGAAGCCCGTTCCTTGCAGTACATCTCTTATTGACTATATCCTAGTGATTCCGCTTCTGTGGCTGGACCCTGACTGGTACTGTCAGGGCTCTTGTCCACACTCTACCGTTTGGTAACAGCTTGTGGCTGGATGAGTCTTTTAATCCTTTTAACCTTGATGGCTTCTGCTGTAAAATATGACTTCTATTTTTGGAAATTCTTATTCCGATTGAGTCTGTTACTTCTTCAAATAAACTCCTCCCTTGAAGCAGCTGGCCTCATCTTATTTGTATGCATGTGTAAAGAGGAGCAGGTATAGAGCTCTGAATTGTAGCTGAGAATTGGTAATCCCAGGAACTCCACTGGGCCTTGATGTTTGTCTCTGTGGAGTTGTTCATGGAGCCATGCTCAGGGTGGCAGGCACAGGTGGTGCTGGCCTTGGACAACAGGCCTGTACATGGGTCTGAGATTCATCCTTCCCTTGAGTCAGCCTCTGGCTCTGCTATGTTAGCGAATGGTGGGGGTTGTGGAGTGGCTCTTTCTGCTTTTAATCCACCCCTTCTCATCTCTTCTTTCAGTTCGTTGTCAAGCTCCTATGTTGCCCACTTAACCTTAGCCAGTGGGTAGACGCTGTTGCTCCAAATGTTTCACTGCTTCAGTAAAAGGTCCATTCCATTTATTGAGCATGTGTTTATAAAGTAGTAGGTTCCTGGAGAAGCCTTGGTGTGCTTTCTGTTATTTTCTATTCCAGTTTCTTTTATAAAGGGTGCTGCTTTCAAGTTACCCCATGTGACAGTAGTCACCCTATCTCCCACAGAGCTCCCAGGTTGATTCATCACCTTGTTGCTTCATCAGTGACTTAAAGAAGTCTCAACATGGATACTTTAGGGACACATCTGGGTTACCCCCTCCCACGCCGTGAGTTCCCCTTCAGAGGGACTGCTACTCCAGCCTTAGATTCTGAGGGGATTTTTCTCTGTGGTTTCCATTTCCTTCTCTCCTAGTCCAGTGTTCTTAAAATTATGTCTCAAGGGCCTTACTGACAAGTCGTGGACATTATGCAAGTGCTGGATTTGAATTTTATTTAAAAATAGTCATTTGTTTAATAATCTATCAATCAAATATTTATTGTATGTTATCCATGTGCCTAGAACTATGCTAGGTGCTTAGGCTGGTATGAACGTCTTTTAAGCTATCATTTGGAATGTAATGATGAAAAAACCCAACACTTATATGTAGTTATACATCATTTTTTTTTTTTAGAGACAAAGTCTCACTTTATTGCCCTCGGTAGAGTGCCATGGCGTCAAAAGCAACCTCTAACTCTTGGGCTTAGGTGATTCTCTTGCCTCAGCCTCCTGAGTAGCTGGGACTACAGGGGCCCACCACAACGCCCGGCTATTTTTTTGTTGAGGTTTGGCTGGGGCCAGGTTTGAACCCACCACCTTCAGTATATGGGGCTGGCACCCTACTCACTGAGCCACAGGAGCCACCCCAATACATCATCTTTTTAAATTATTAGAGATTTTTGGGTTAAAAGGTACAGCCAGCTCAACTTTTGCGTGTGTGTGAACAGGCCTCAGAATATAGCTTTTTCTGCCGGATGTTAGAACTTCTGATAATTGCACAATTTTCATCAATAGTAAGGGCTGCAGTGTCCTTAGAAAAATTCAGGCCTCTCTTTGTCTCTTCACATGAAATTATATAAGCAAATACACTTTACAATAGCCACCCCACTCAATTAAATACTACCTAAATTTCAGATGGTGGTGGTTAGTGAATAACCTAGACCTGGTGTAATAATCTGTGTGTAATAATAATGGAATGTCTAACACTTTGCACTGTTACGTTGTATAAAAGGTCTTGTTGGGGTTTATTAAGGGGTCTGGCTTCTTTTTCCCTGACTTAAACTTAAGAGAAGGCTTCGGAGCAATGGTATTTGTTAGAGGTTGATCCAGGAAAACGATTCTTCTCTTCTTTCAGACTTCAGAATCGGCTAAAATGAAGAATATCTTGAGATCGCAAGACAAGATGATGAAACCTAACCAAACCTGATACCATTTATAACTATTTCCATAGCAAATCAAAGATTTTCTTTAAATTGATAAGCAAACCAAAGGCAGAAAGAACTTGACTGCTAAGGCTGTTGCAGGAAGGCACTTAACGTCCTTGAGATTCATCAAAAGTTTTTGCTATCATTCAAAACAGGCTTTATTGCTGTAGTAAGTTAAAGTAGTGAGAAGGATGTGCCATAAGTTAGACTTTACAAAAGACACTGGATCTAAGAAATTATCCTATGTATCCATTTTTATGCATCGGAGCTCCTGGAGCTTTGGGAAAGCGGTTCCACTGCTGAGCTCCACCATTTTCTGAGCCCTGTAAAGGCAAGTTTGTTTGCCCAGGTTATGGTGCTTTTCCTGGGCTGGTAGTTGGCTTTCAATGAATGTTCACTGAATGAATGGTTGAAAACATCTGTAACCTTTACTGTCGGGCCACCTTGGCCTTCAGTGAACTTCACTTACCGCTTCCTGTATGGCGCTAGTCTCTTCCTTTGCTAAGAGCATTCTTTCAGATTATTGTTTAAATTTCCAGTTTCCGTTTTGCCTTCCACCAGAACATGTGTAGATTTATTAGGTAACAAAAATCCCTTGATGCAAATTGAAACATTTAAGCCATCGCCCCTCCTGATGGTTGATGACTGGAAGTGGAGCAGCCATTCTCCCATCAGTGGTGTGTGTGATAGAGCCCCTTTCTCATGGAGCACACACAGACTGCCCTGTCGTCTGTATCTGCCTCCGCCACTCACCGACCTGCCTCTGTAGCCACAGTGGTTCGGCCCAATTTGGCACACACCATCCCTTTTAGATTGGGTTGCCTGGAGATGGGTTCTGGAATGGAGAATTGTATCCAGAGGGTTTACTGAAGAATACTCTTGGGAGATACACCTGTAAGGTATTGAGGACAGTAGGTTTGGACAGACAGCTAAGCTGACCTGGAGTGGTGTTACAGTTGCTGGTCCTGTGTGTGGTTCTGGTGCTGTAGGGGCGCTTCTGAAATGTCCCCAGTTGAGGCAAGGGAACTGGGCCCTCATATCTCTCCATTAGCCAGTCATTGCTGGTAGGCTGCTCTGTGGTAGGGGGTGTGCCCTTGGGTGAGGCAATTCCCTTTGAGGGTCACATCTGTGAACCTTTAGCAGCAGAGATATTCCTAGAGGCTGTGGGGACAGGCACATCAGTCCTGAAAAGAGGACCTGGGGTGGCATGTCACAGCATCCACAGTGCCATACCTTCTTGCTCTTGTGACTGGTGAGTCTTTCTGGATCTCCCAGAATGCGTTATGGGGAGCACCTGACATCTAAACTTCTCCTAGAAATCCAAGCTCATCTGTGAACTGTTGGAAGTAAGATCAAGCGGTAGAATCAAAAGTACCCATTACTAATATGTTAAAGCAGGAGGGGCAAAATTGGAATGTTTCGGTGCATTGCTATGTTTGCTTGTCTGTTACTACTTAAAACCACATCCACTTTGAAGAATATGGTATACATGGAGACCCGTGAAACAGACCTGTGTAAGGATCTTATAATTAACAGAAAGAAGAAAGGAAGCACAAAACGGCTGTCGTCAGGATGCAAAGCTCATATGGACCTTCTTCAAACTGTAGGCGTCATTTTCTATTTTTATTGACTTATACTTTACTGCTTTGTAGATAGTCACCTTGCTTGTCAAACATGACAGAGATGTCTTTGCCATCTTGAGGCATTTCTGTTTTCTAATTACCACCCCTGGCCCATTTGTGTAGCCATCTCTGTGGTATTGACGTTTTGAGAACCTGGTGCAAGTCCCATTTGCTTCTTGACTTAATAAATTGCTGTCTTTCTTTTGGAGAAACTTAATCTTTGTTCCCAGATGATGCATAAAGAGGCTGTTAGAGCAATACTTCCTATGCCTCTTATGTAAAATAATAATAACAGCACAAAAAGTAGTAATGCACATGATATGCATTGTCTATGTGTCGGACACTGTGAAATGTTCTTCACATGCATGGTCTGTGTCCTTCCTGGGAGGTGGGGACTAGTATAAGCTCACATTTTATGATTCAGAAGTTGAGGCTCATGGTCTCCAGATCGTAGAACCAAGATTTTAAACAAGTTTGTCTTAGGCGTCACTAATTATCTCTTTATAAATTATAAAATGCTTACATTTTCCTTCTGACTCCTGCCCTTGCACCCCTGCTTTTCATAGACTTCCAAGTATATGTCCATGAGTGTTTCACTAAGAAGAAGAAAAGAAAAAAGGAAATTGTCCTGGTTTTCCACACTTATGACATGAAAACAGGGTTGTTTATGTTGTATTGTATGGCCAGCTTTTGTGGCAATGTGTAAAGGGGTCCTAGTAAGGAGCTGATCAGGATCGGAGAGCATCCCTTTGATTCTGAGTGGCCAGTGGCCAGCGCTGCTTTAGGGCAGGCTGTGCCTCACAAAAATCGGTGATGCTGCCCACCTTCACTATGACCATGGAGCCAATTTCAGTGGTCTTGGTGTTAGGTGGCCTTTGCTCAAGCTGGTTCTGAGTAGCATTTCTTGGTCAGTCTCATTTTGTCCTTTTGGTAAGTTTATGAGACTCAGTGCATTTTTATTTCCATGTGCTTTTTTCTTTTGTTTGGCGTGGTGGTGTTTGCGTCCCTTCATGGTTGGGGTTGGTGCATATTGGTCTTGAACCTTTTCTTTTCCTGTCGTGTACTGTGAAGTTTGTGCGTGGCGGACAATGATGCCTCAGTCTGTCGTACAGCCTCATGCCCAAGACAGCCAGGCTCCCCGTGGGTGAGGCAGATAATCCCAGATACCACTAGCCAATGGGTCTGTGTCCCGACCCCGCAGGACAGCAACGGGGGACGCAGGAACCACCTAAAGGAGAAAAACAAACAAGGGGTGCGAGAAAGGGAGACAAGACAGTTTTCTGATCAAGTCTCAAACTTTATTGAAAAATTTGTGCCTTATAAGCATTACAGGGAAGGAGGGTGTGTCTTGTTGGGAGGTTCAGAGGAGTTGCCAACTGGGGATTGGCTAGAATAAGCAAGATGGGGCATAAGGTGGTTGGTTGGCTAGTTGCCGGGTAAAGTTACCTGGGTAAAGGTAAAACTGTTTTTTACTTAAAGCGGAAGTAAGGCCGAGCTGTGCCTTATATGGCTTCCGACAGGTCTGCATGCTGGGCATTAAAAAAATAACTACCAGAGCATACACATTACCAATCTTTACTGAAATTAAGATCATACATTCACATGCATAGAACCATTTATACCAGTAATTAAAGAAACGTGAAGGACTAGAGAGTGTTGTTTTTTCTACCACCCAAGTGACAAGCTGTAATTTATCAGTGTACTTTTCTGTAAGAAGCTCAACTTGAACAGAGAGGAAAACACAGACACTTTCTTTCCTACGTGTTTTACATTGAGCTGTCCACATGACCTGATCATTCTGTTGATTTTAGCAAAGAGTCTTAGAGGTCATAGTATCTTAGATGCCACCTAGTCTAGTTCCTGATCCCAGTGTGTGCAAGGGCTGTCTGGAAAGTATCCAGCCAAGGGCAAGGAAAAGCAGTGTTAATAATGGCTGGATACTTTCCGGACAGCCCTGGTATTTGCTTTGCCAATGATCCATCACCCAGTATTTCCTAGGAAGCTTCCCAAGGAAAGGCGGTGCTCTAGTGTGAAGGGCATCCTCTTCCATTTTGGTATACGGAGCCAAAGTCTGCCTTCCTGCTCATTGTCCATCTGTGGAGCAATGAACTCACTTACTAAGACCTCTCGGTTCCATCTCCTAGCCAGCTCCGTTTCCCTTGCCACCATCCTTACCCAAGGGACTCCTTTCTCTGTTCTGGAAGAAACAGTGGTTTCTTAGCGAGACTCCCAGCATTTCCGTTTCACCACCTTCTGTTTCTATACTGTATCCAAATGATTGTTTGAAAAGATAATTCTGGACATGTCACTTTCTGCCCAGATCTTAGGTGGCCTCCCATCACTGTTAGGGAAAAGTTCCAAACACTTACGATCTAACCCTTTCCTACCTTTCCAGACGTGGCTGACCTCTGTGTGTGCCACATTCTGTGCCTCCTTTTAGTTCATCCCGATGCCCTTCACTTCATGACTTCCACTCAGGCTGTTTCTTCTGGCCCTGCCCAATCTCCTCGTACTCTCATTTTGAGCTCTAAACTCGATTCACCAAGGGTGCCTCCCTGACACTGGAACAGGACACACCTCCTTCTTATGTATTCTTGGAGTATTCTCCACAGGACTGATCACTGCAATCAGTCAATTATTTGTTTTCTTACTATCACTACTGTCTTTTTGATGGTGGTGTCATGTCTGTTTTGGTCACGGCGGTGTCCTCAGCACCTAGAGGCTTATAGGTACTTGTGGAAGTCTTCCAGGTGTTCCAGAAAGCTTGGACTTCCTCCACATGAAACCTCACTATCTTTTTTTCTGCTCTTATTCTGATATCTTAATTAACACTTCACCTTTCTGGTTGTTCTCCCATGGATGTTCCCTAGTCTATTTAACTCCTCCCTTTAAATGTATTATGTAGAATAATTCTCTATTCATCAGCAAAGGTCACTTCTCATAATTTGGACACTGGTCTTTTAACTGATTTAATCTCAGGAAAAACTAGAATTTGAATTGTGCAATAAATATTTTTATTTTTCATTTATTATTATTATTTTTTTATTAAATCATAGCTGGGTACATTAATGGTATCATGGGGCACTATGCATTGGTTTTATAGACCGTTTGACACATTTTCATCACACTGGTTAACATAGCCTTCCTGGCATTTTCTTAGTTACTGTGTTAAGACATTTACATTCTACATTTACTAAGTTTCACATATACCCTTGTAAGATGCACCGCAGGGGTAATCCCACCAATCACCCTCCTTCCGCTCCTCTCCCCCCTCCCTCCTCGCCTCCCTCCTCCCCTCCCTCCTATTCTTAGTTTATAACTGCGTTATAGCTTTCATGTGAAAGCCATAAATTAGTTTCATAGTAGGGCTGAATACATTGGATACTTTTTCTTCCATTCTTGAGATACTTTACTAAGAAGAATATGTTCCAGGTCCATCCATGTAAACATGAAAGAGGAAGAGTCTTCATCTTTCTTTAAGGCTGCATAATATTCCATGGTGTACATATACCACAATTTACTAATCCATTCGTGGATCGATGGGCACGTGGGCTTTTTCCATGACTTAGCAATTATGAATTGGGCTGCAATAAACATTCTGGTACAAATATCTTTGTTATGATGTGATTTTTGGTCTTCTGGGTATATGCCTAGTAGAGGAATTATAGGATTGAATGGCAGATCTATTTTTAGATCTCTAAGTGTTCTCCAAACATCTTTCCAAAAGGAATGTATGAATATGCATTCCCACCAGCAGTGTAGAAGTGTTCCCTTTTCTCCACATCCACATCAACATCTCTGGTCTTGGGATTTTGTGATATGGGCTAATCTTACTGGAGTTACATGATACCTCAAAGTAGTTTTGATTTGCATTTCTCTGATGATTATAGATGATGAGCATTTTTTCATATGTCTGTAGGCCGTGCGCCTGTCTTCTTCAGAGAAGTTTCTCTTCAAGTCCCTTGCCCAGCCTGCAATGGGATCACTTGTTCTTTTCTTGCTTATACGTTTGAGTTCTCTGTGGATTCTGGTTATTAAACCTTTGTTGGAGACATAACCTGCAAATATCTTCTCCCATTCTGAGGGCTGTTTGCTTGCTTTACTTACTGTGTTCTTGGCTGTGAAGAAGCTTTTTAGTTTGACCAGGTCCCAGTAGTGTATTTTTGAAGCTGCTTCAATTGCCCGGGGGAGGGGGTCCTCCTCATAAAATACTCACCCAGACCAATTTCTTCAAGGGTCTTCCCTGCATTCTCTTCTAGTATTTTTATAGTTTCATGTCTTAAGTTTAAATCTTTAATCCAGTGAGAGTCTATCTTAGTTAATGGCGAAAGGTGTGGGTCCAGTTTCAGTCTTCTGCAGGTTGCCAGCCAGTTCACCCAGCACCATTTGTTAAATAGGGAATCTTTTCCCCACTGAATGTTTCTAAATGGCTTGTCAAAGATCAAATAACGGTAAGTAGCTGGGTTCATCTCTTGGTTCTCTATTCTGTTCCAGACATCTACTTCTCCGTTTTTGTGCCAGTACCATGCTGCTTTGATCACTATCGATTTATAGTATAGTCTGAGGTCTGGTAGCGTGATTCCTCCTGCTTTGTTTTTATTTCTGAGTAATGTCTTGGCTATTTGAGGTTTTTTCTGATTCCATATAAAACGTATTATTTTTTCAAGATCTTTAAAGTATAACAGTGGAGCTTTAATAGGGATTGCATTAAAATTGCATATTGCTTTGTGTAGTATGGACATTTTAACAATGTTGATTCTTCCCAGCCATGAGCATGGTATGTTTTTCCATTTGTTGACATTTTCAGCTAGTCCTTTTCTTAGAGTTTCATAGTTCTCTTTATAGAGATCTTTCACATCCTCCCAAACATTTCATCTTTGGCACTACTGTGAATGGAATAGAGTCCTTAACTGTTTTTTCATCTTGACTATTGTTGGTATATATAAAGGCTACCGATTTATGAATGCTGATTTTGTAACCTGAGATACTGCTGTATTCCTTGATCACTTCTAAGAGTTTTGTAGTAGAATCCCTGGTGTTTTCCAGGTACACAATCATATCATCTGCGAAGAGCGAAAGTTTGATCTCTTCTCACCCTATATGGACACCCTTGATTGCCTTTTCTTCCCTAATTGCAGTGGCTAAAACTTCCATTACAATGTTAAAGAGCAATGGAGACAATGGGCAGCCTTGTCTGATCTGAGTGGAAATGATTTCAGTTGAACTCCATTCAATACAATATTGGCTGTGGGTTTGCTATAGATGGCCTCTATCAGTTTAAGAAATGTCCCCTCTATACTAATTTTCTTAAGTGTTTTGATCATGAAGGGATGCTGGATGTTATCAAAAGCTTTTTCTGCATCAATTGAGAGAATCATATGGTCTTTGGTTTTTAATTTGTTTATGTGCTGGATTGTACTTATAGATTTATGTATATTGAACCAGCCTTGAGACCCTGGGATAAAACCGACTTGGTCATGATGTATAATTTGTTTGATGTGTTGCTGGATTCTGTTTGTTAGGATCTTGTTGAATATTTTTGCATCTATAATCATTAGTGTTATTGGTCTATAATTTTCTTTTCTTGTTGGGTCTTATCCTGGTTTGGGGATCAGGGTGATATTTGCTTCATAGAACGTGTTGGGTAGTCTTCTTTCTTTTTTTACGTTTTGGAACAGGTTGAGTAATATAGGTACTAATTCCTCTTTAAAGATTTGATAGAATTCTGATGTGAAGCCATCTGGTCCCGGGCTTTTCTTTTTAGGGAGGTTTTGTATGGTTGATGCTATTTCAGAACTTGATATGGGCCTGTTCAACATTTCCACTTGATTCTGGCTAAGTCTTGGAAGGTGATGTACTTCCAAGTATTGGTCAATTTCCTTCAGATTTTCATATTTCTGAGAATAAAGTTTCTTGTAATATTCATTAAGGATTTTTTGAATTTCTGAGGAGTCTGTTGTTATTTTGTCTTTGTTGTTTCTGATTGATGAGATTAGAGATTTTACTCTTTTTTTCCTGATTAGGTTAGCCAAAGGTTTATCTATTTTATTGACCTTTTCAAAAAACAAACTTTTTGATTTATTGATCTGTTGTATAATTCTTTTGTTTTCAATTTCATTTAATTCTGCTCTAATTTTGGTTATATCTTTTCTTCTACTGGGTTTGGGGTTGGAATGTTCTTCCTTTTCCAGTTGTTTGAGATGTCCCAGTAAGTTGTTAACTTCCTCTCTTTCCGTTCTCTTGAGGAAGGCTTGCAGTGCTATATATTTCCTTCTTAGGACTGCCTTTGCGGTATCCCAGAGGTTCTGTTAATTCATGTCTTCATTGTCATTTTGTTCCAAAAATTTGGCAATTTCCTTTTTAATCTCATCTATGACCCAGCTATCATTCAGCATAAGGTTATTTAACTTCCATGTTTTTGTATGAGTATGCAGATTCCTGTTGTTACTGAGTTCAAATTTTATTCCATGGTGGTCCAAGAAGATGCAAGGAATAATTTCTATTCCTTTAAATTTACTGAGGTTAGACTTGTGACCTAAGATGTGATCTATTTTGGAGTATGTTCCTTGGGCTGATGAGAAGTATGTGTATTCAGTTTTGTTGGGTTGAAATGTTCTGTAGATGTCTGCTAAATCCAAATGTTGGATGGTTAGGTTTAAATGTAAAATTTCTTTGCTCAGCTTCTTATTGGAGGATCGATCTAACACTGCCAAAGGAGCGTCGAAATCTCCAACCATTATGGAGCTGGAGGAACTCAAGTTGCTCATGTCTGTTAGAGTTTTTCTTTCTTTTTTTTTTTTTTTTGTAGAGACAGAGTCTCACTGTACCGCCCTTGGGTAGAGTCCCGTGGCGTCACACGGCTCACAGCAACCTCCAACTCCTGGGCTTAAGCGATTCTCTTGCCTCAGCCTCCGGAGTAGCTGGGACTACAGGCGCCCGCCACAACGCCTGGCTATTTTTTGGTTGCAGTATTGGCCAGGGCTGAGGTTTGAACCCGCCACCCTCGGCATATGGGGCCGGCGCCCTACTCACTGAGCCACAGGCACCGCCCTAGAGTTTTTCTTATAAATTGATGCGCATTCTGGTTCTGTGCATAGATACTAATAATTGAAATCTCATATTGAGTATTACCCTTAACAAATATGAAGTGACCATTCTTATCCTTCCTTACTTTTGTTGGTTTAAAGCCTATTGTATCTGGAAATAGAATTGCAACACCTGCTTTTTTCTGATTACCATTTGCCTGAAATATGGATGACCATCCTTTCACCCTGAGTCTATATTTGTCTTTTAAGGTAAATGTGACTCTTGTATGCAGCAAATGTCTGACCTGAGTTTTTGTATCCAGTCAGCCAACCTGTGCTTCTTTAGAGGACAGTTTAAGCCATTCACATTAATGGAGAATATTGATAAGTCTGGTAAACTTTTGGGTATTGAGTTTTTCGAAAGTCCAGTGGACATTTTTTTTTTTTTTTAATTTTTTTATTAAATCATAACTGTATACAATGATATGATTATGGGGCATCATACACTCACTTCATAACCCATTTGACACATTTTTATCACAGTGGTTAACATAGCCTTTCCGGCGTTATCTCAGTTACTGTGCCAAAACATTTACATTCTACATTTACCAAGTTTCGCAAATACCCCTATAATATGCACCACAGGTGTGATCCCACCAATTCCCCTCCCTCTACCCACCCCCCCCTTTCCCACTTCCCCCTATTGTTAAGTTGTAGCTGGGTTATAGCTTTCATGTGAGAGTCCCAAATTAGTTTCATAGTAGGGCTGTGTACATTGGGTATTTTTTCTTCCATTCTTGGGATACTTTACTAAGAAGAATATGTTCCAGCTCCATCCATGTAAACATGAAAGAGGTAAAGTCTCCATCTTTCTTTAAGGCTGCATAGTATTCCATGGTATACATATACCACAATTTATTAATCCATTCGTGGATCGATGGACACTTGGGCTTTTTCCATGACTTAGCTATTATGAATTGGGCTGCAATAAACATTCTGGTACAAATATCTTTGTTATGTTGTGATTTTTGGTCTTCTGGGTATATGCCCAGCAGAGGAATTACAGGATTGAATGGCAGATCTATTTTTAGATCTCTGAGTGTTCTCCATATATCTTTCCAAAAGGAATGTATTAATTTGCATTCCCACCAGCAGTGCAGAAGTGTTCCCTTTTCTCCGCATCCACGCCAACATCTCTGGTCTTGAGATTTTGTGATATAGGCTAGTCTCATTGGAGTTAGATGATATCTCAAAGTAGTTTTGATTTGCATTTCTCTGATGATTAAAGATGATGAGCATTTTTTCATATGTCTGAAGGCCGTGCGCCTGTCTTCTTCAGAGAAGTTTCTCTTCAAATCCCTTGCCCAGCCTGCGATGGGATCCCTTGTTTTTTTCTTGCTGATGCGTTTGAGTTCTCTGTGGATTCTGGTTATTAAACCTTTGTCAGAGTTATACCCTGCAAATATCTTCTCCCATTCTGAGGGCTGTCTGCTTGCTCTGCTTACTGTGTTCTTAGCTGTGCAGAAGCTTTTTAGTTTGATCAAGTCCCAGTAGTGTATTTTTGAAGCTGCTTCAATTGCCCGGGGGGTTCTCCTCATGAAATACTCACCCAGACCAATTTCTTCAAGGGTTTTCCCTGCATTCTCCTCTAGTATTTTTATAGTTTCATGTCTTAAGTTTAAATCTTTAATCCAATGAGAGTCTATCTTAGTTAATGGTGAAAGGTGTGGGTCCAATTTCAGTCTTCTGCAGGTTGCCAGCCAGTTCACCCAGCACCATTTGTTAAATAGGGAATCTTTTCCCCACTGAATGTTTTTAATTGGCTTGTCAAAAATCAAATAGCAGTAAGTAGCTGGATTCATCTCTTGGTTCTCTATTCTATTCCAGATATCTACTTCTCTGTTTTTGTGCCAATACCATGCTGTTTTGATCACTATCGATTTGTAGTAAAGTCTGAGGTCTGGTAGTGTGATTCCTCCTGTTTTGTTTTTATTTCTGAGTAATGTCTTGGCTATTCGAGGTTTTTTCTGATTCCATATAAAACGAAGTAATGTTTTTTCAAGATCTTTAAAATATGACAGTGGAGCTTTAATAGGGAGTGCGTTGAAATTATATATTGCTTTGGGTAGTATGGACATTTTGATAATGTTGATTCTTCCTAGCCATGAGCATGGTATGTTTTTCCATTTGTTAACATTTTCAGCTATTTCTTTTCTTAGAGTTTCATAGTTCTCTTTATAGAGATCTTTCACGTCTTTTGTTAGGTAAATTCCCAAATATTTCATCTTCTTTGGCACTACTGTGAATGGGATAGAGTCCTTAACTGCTTTTTCAATTTGACTGTTGTTGGTGTATATAAAGGCTACCGATTTATGAATGTTGATTTTGTAACCTGAGACGCTGCTGTACTCCTTGATCACTTCTAGGAGTTTTGTAGTAGAGTCCCTAGTGTTTTCCAGATACACAATCATATCATCTGCGAAGAGCGAGAGTTTGATCTCTTCTGACCCTATATGGATACCCTTGATCGCCTTTTCTTCCCTAATTGCGGTGGCTAAAACTTCCATTACAATGTTGAAAAGCAATGGAGACAATGGGCAGCCTTGTCTGGTTCCTGATCTGAGTGGAAATGATTCCAATTTAACTCCATTCAATATGATATTGGCTGTGGGTTTGCTGTAGATAGCCTCTATCAGTTTAAGAAAAGTCCCTTCTAGACCAATTTTCTTGAGTGTTCTGATCATGAAGGGATGCTGGATATTATCAAAAGCTTTTTCTGCATCAATTGAGAGAATCATATGGTCTTTGTTTTTTAATTTGTTTATGTGCTGAATTACATTTATAGATTTACGTATATTGAACCAGCCTTGAGACCCTGGGATAAAACCAACTTGGTCATGATGTATAATTTGTTTGATGTGTTGTTGGATTCTGTTTGTTAGGATCTTGTTGAATATTTTTGCATCTATATTCATTAGTGATATTGGTCTATAATTTTCTTTTCTTGTTGGGTCTTTTCCTGGTTTGGGGATCAGGGTGATGTTTGCTTCATAGAACGTGTTGGGTAGTCTTCCTTCTTTTTCTACATTTTGGAACAGGTTGAGTAATATAGGTACTAATTCCTCTTTAAAGGTTTGGTAGAATTCTGACGTGAAACCATCTGGTCCCGGGCTTTTCTTTTTAGGGAGGTTTTGTATAGTTGATGCTATTTCTGAACTTGATATGGGTCTGTTCAACATTTCCACTTGATTCTGGTTAAGTCTTGGAAGGTGGCGTGCTTCCAAGTATCGGTCTATTTCCTTCAGATTTTCATATTTCTGAGAATAAAGTTTCTTGTAATATTCATTAAGGATTTTTTGGATTTCTGATGAGTCTGTGGTTATTTTGTCTTTGTTGTTTCTGATTGATGATATTAGAGATTTTACTCTTTTTTTCCTGATTAGGTTGGCCAGAGGTTTATCTATTTTATTGACCTTTTCAAAAAACCAGCTTTTTGATTTATTGATCTGTTGTATTATTCTTTTGTTTTCAATTTCATTTAATTCTGCTCTAATTTTGGTTATTTCTTTTCTTCTACTGGGTTTGGGGTTGGAATGTTCTTCCTTTTCCAGTTGCGTGAGATGTCCCATTAAGTTGTTAACTTCCTCTCTTTCCGTTCTCTTGAGGAAGGCTTGCAGTGCTATAAATTTCCCTCTTAGAACTGCCTTTGCAGTGTCCCAGAGGTTCTGATAGCTTGTGTCTTCATTGTCATTTTGTTCCAAAAAATTGGTGATTTCTTTCTTAATCTCATCTCTGACCCAGCTATCATTCAGCATAAGGTTATTTAACTTCCATGTTTTTGTATGGGTATGCAGATTCCTGTTGTTACTCAATTCAAGTTTTATTCCATGATGGTCCGAGAAGATGCATGGAATAATTTCTATTCCTTTAAATTTACTGAGGTTAGACTTGTGACCTAAAATGTGATCAATTTTGGAGTAAGTTCCGTGGGCTGATGAGAAGTATGTGTATTCAGTTTTGTTGGGATGAAATGTTCTGTAGATGTCTGCTAAATCTAAATATTGGATGGTTAGGTTTAAATCTAAGATTTCTTTGCTCAGCTTCTTTCTGGAGGATCGATCCAACACTGCCAAGGGAGTGTTGAAATCTCCAACGATTATGGAGCTGGAGGAAATCAAGTTACTCATGTCTGTTAGAGTTTCTCTTATAAATTGAGGTGCATTCTGGTTGGGTGCATAGATATTAATAATTGAGATCTCGTCATATTGAGTATTACCCTTAACAAATATGAAGTGACCATTCTTGTCCTTCCTTACTTTTGATGGTTTAAAGCCTACTGTATCTGCAAATAAAATTGCAACACCTGCTTTTTTCTGATTACCATTTGCCTGAAATATGGATGACCATCCTTTCACCCTGAGTCTGTATTTGTCTTTTAAGTTGAGATGTGACTCTTGTATGCAACAAATATCTGGCTTGAGTTTTTGTATCCAGTCAGCTAACCTATGCCTCTTTAGAGGACAGTTTAAGCCATTCACATTGATGGAGAGTATTGATAAGTCTGGTGGAATTTTGGGTATCGAGTTTTTCAAAGGTCCAGTGGACATTTTTAATCCTTTCGCCAGTGTGGAAGTTGGAGTTTGATCCGAAGATTCTGAGTGAGTTTACTTTTGTGGTATAGGATTGGGTTGGTCATTGTGGAGGATAGGTCTGAGAACATCCTGAAGAGCTGGTTTACTTATGGCAAATTTTTTCAACATATGAATGTCATTGAAGTATTTAATTTCTCCATCATAGATGAAACTCAGTTTAGCTGGATACAAGATCCTGGGTTGAAAGTTTTTTTGCTTTAGGAGATTAAAAGTTGATGACCAGCCTCTTCTTGCTTGTAAAGTTTCAGCAGAGAGATCTGCAGTTATTCTAATATTCTTACCTTTGTACGTTATAGTTTTCTTTCGCCGGGCTGCTTTGAGAATCTTCTCTTTCATGTTAACTTTAGTGAAGCTAATTATGATATGTCTGGGAGATGGCTTATTGGGGTTGAATCGTGCTGGGGTTCTGAAGCTGTCTGCTATCTGAATTTCAGATTCTCTAGGCATGTCTGGAAAATTTTCTTTCATAATTTCATGTAGAAGGGCCTCTGTGTCCTTGGCAGCTACTTCATCAGTCTCCGAAATTCCTATAACCCTTATGTTGTTTTTTTTCGAATTATCTGAGAGCTCTCTGAGTGAGTGATCCGTTTTTGCTTTCCATTTCTCTTCCTCTTTGAGAGATTGGGAGCGTTCGAAGACTTTATCTTCAATGTCAGAAATCCTTTCTTCTGCTTGCTCCATTCTGTTACTGAGGGATTCTACTGTATTTTTCATATCTTTGAGGGCTGTAAGTTCTTGTTTCAGTGTGTCTAAGTCTTTGGTGGTTTTGTCTTTAAATTCGTTAAATTCTTGAGACAATTTTTGAATTTCTCCTCGAATTCCTAATTCCATTTTATTAATCTTGTCTGCAAACCAAATTCTGAATTCGACTTCTGACATCTCAGCCAGTTGTTTATGAATGGGATCTTCAATCACATCTGCCGTATCTTTTCTTAGGGGGGTTGATCTATTCTGGTTATTCATGTTACCAGAGTTTTTCCTCTGATTCCGTCCCATGGTTTACTCCCTTTGGTTTTTCCCCTGGGGTTTTATCGAGGGCCCGTACAGTGTTGTGGCCTGAGAAACTGGGGCCCTGTCTGGTGTGGTGGAGCAAAGTGGTTCTGTCTTGTTTTCAGCTGGTTTCTGTTCGATCCTATTGCAACTTCTACTCTGGCTTGAAGTCTCAGCTGTGTGGAAAAATCAGCAATTAAGTCACCCCGCCTGCCCACCTCTGGCCCCAGTTGGAAAAGTAGAATCAAACCTTCCTACAATCGCACACCCAGGGCACCGCCTGAAGAGTCCTCAGTCTATTAGCCCAGTTCAAAAGGTCCGAATCAACTGTCTCAATCGGCACTTGTCTCGGGTGGAAGGGTTCAAGAGGTCTCTGGGAACTGGATCACAGGGGCCTGGTGACTCCTCTGACACAGCTCACCCCAGTGCAGCGTGGAGTCAGGAGGAGCCACCCAGCAAACAGAGCAGTCTGGGAAGGTTGACGTCTCCTTCCCCACTTTGCCCCTCCGTCGGTCCCAGTCACTGGTATCTCTGCAGATGGCTAACCCAGTTGCCTGCAGTGAACAGACACTCCAGGGGTTTGCACCTGCCTGAATCGCAAGGAAGTCTGCCAGGCCCCCGCAGACTGCCGCTATCTAGCAGGAGGAGATGGGGCCTGACATCTTTGAGTGTTTGATGCAGGTGATGGGAAGGAGGTGTTCACTCAGGCTTAGCCCCGTCCCTGATGCATGCTGCTAACAGAACAGAACAGAACAGACAACTTTGTGAGGTTCTGTCTCTGTTCCTGTCGTCGCCTACAGGAGACAGGCTGTTTTGAGTTCAAACGTCTTTGCTGCTGGAGAATTGCGTCTGAACACCTCTCTGGGTCGGCCCCGCCCTGGAGGCTTCCGGGTTTGTGAGCCGTGTCACCGGTGGCCTCCTCTGGTTGCCCAGGGAGACAGGGGGTGTGGCCTCAGAATATCCAGAAGTGAGCGTTCTGCCGTTAAAGAAAAAACGGCTGTTGATCTACCTCCAGGGAACTGCTGCTCTGGTGTGGGCACTCAGGCGACCCTTTTCTCCTCTGTCCCACGCCCCAGAGTCAGCACTGAGCGGCCGCAGTTTGTGCTGGGTCCACACCCCTTAAGAGGTCCCCCAAGAATCAGAACTCTTGGGGGATGGGCCCCCAGACCCCGATTGGGAGTGGGGCGGGGGGAAGCTAGAGTTTCATTCAGTTTCACGCAATACTACGGTCCGGGGAGGGCTCCTGCACTGCACCGCAGGGAAGTGCCGCCAAGGCTTGATTTCCCCTCAGCAGAGTGCCCTCTCCTCGCTCACGTGTCCCAGAGTCAGCGCTGACCTGACGCAGCTCAGGCACTGTGCACTCCCCTCGAGAAATCACCCAAGGAGCCGAACTCCTGGGGGATAGGCCCTCAGACCCCGAGTGAGAGTAGGGGTTCTCAGCTCTCAGCGGGAAGGCCAGAGTCTGATTCAGTCTTGGGCCCCGTATGCCTGGGGAGGGTTGCTGCACTGCACCGCAGGGAAGTGCCGCGAGGCGTGACTCCCCCTCAGCCCGGTGCCCTCTCCTCACTCGGCGCGCCTCAGAGTCAATGCTGACCAGTCGCACTCAAGGGGACTGTCCACTCCCCTTGAGAAATCACCCAAGGATCCGAAGTCCTGGGGGACAGGCCTCCAGACCTCAGTGGGCGGGAGGGGAGCGCCAGGGATTCAGGGTTGCCGGCAAAGGATTCCCAAAGTTTTATTCAGCCCTATGTCCGGCAGGAGAACGCCACGGCACCCCAGTAGGGGAGGTAGGTCCAGTTTTTGGAAGGTCTCTCCCGTGGAGTGTAGTGGGAGGGCCTTTAATTTCTGCCCGCTTGTTGAATTATGGGGCTCTCGAGCCGGTCTCATGGGGGAGGGGGACTCCCGTCCGCTTGGTGGTGGATTTTGTACCTTTTGTTTGCGTCCTTGTGATCACAACTTGCCTCAGCGGTGTTGATGTGCATTCTTCAGCCTTCTCTCTTGGTGAGGCTCAAGTCCACCAGGATACTTACTAAATTCCTGTCCCTTAACTCTCCTTCTGGACGGGAGCCTTTGTTGAAAGCTGGCTTCAGTCCGCCATCTTGTCTCCCCCTCCCCAGTCCAGTGGACATTTTTAATCCTTTCACCACTGTGGAAGTTGGAGTTTGATCAAAAGTTTCTGAGTGAGTTTACTTTGTGGTAGAGGATTGGGCTGGTCATTATGGAGTAGGTCTGAGAATATCCTGAAGAGCTGGTTTGGTTATGGAAAATTTCTTCAATATATGAATGTCATTAAAGTATTTAACTTCTCCATCATAAATGAAACTCAGTTTATCTGGATACCGGATCCGGGGTTGAAAGTTAGTTTGTTTTAGGACATTAAAAGTTGATGACCACCCTCTTCTGGCTTGAAAAGTTTCAGCAGAGAGATCTGTAGTCATTCTAATATTCTTCGCTTTGTAGGTAGGCCAGGATTTCTTACGTCTGGCTGCTTTCAGAATTTTCTCCTTCATATTAACTTTAGTGATGTTAATTATGATATGTCTGGGGGATGTCTTATTGGGATTGAGTCATGCTGGAGTTCTGAAACTGTCTGCTATCTGAATTTCAGAATCTCTAGGCATGTCTGGAAAATTCTTTCATAATTTCATGGAGAAGGGCCTTTGTGCCTTGCGAGGCCACTTCATCACTTTCAGGGATTCCAATGAGGAGGACATTAGCCTTCTTTGAATTATCCCAGAGCTCTTTGAGAGAATGATCTGTTTTTGCTCCCCATGTCTCTTCCTCTTTGAGACTTTGGGAGTGTTCAAAGGATTTGTTTTTAACGTCGGAGATCCTTTCTTCTGCTTGCTCCACTGTGTTACTGAGGGATTCTACTGTATTTTTCAGAACTTTGAGGGCTGCAAATTCTGTGCGTTAAAATCTTTTGTGGTTTTGTCTTTAAATTTGTTAAATTCTTGAGACAACTTTTCAATTTCTCCTCGAATTTCTAATTCTGACTTTTGAATTGCTCCTCGAATTTCTAATTCCACATTTTCCTCCATTTTGTTAATCTTGTTTGCAGTCGAAATTCTGAATTCGATTTCTGACATCTCGCCCAGCTGTTTATGAGTTGTATCTTCAGTTACATCTGCCATATCTTTACTTGGTGGGGGGGTTGATGTATTCTGGTTATTCATGTTACCAGAGTTTTTCTGCTGATTCCGCCCCATGATTGTTTTACACCATTTGATTTTTCCCCTGGAGCTTTGTCGAGGACCCATACAGTGCTATGGCCTGAGAAACTGGGGACCTGTTTGGTGTGGTGGGGCTAAGTGGTTCTGTCTTGTTTTCAGCTGGTCTCTGTTCGACCCTAGTGAAACAGTTACTCTGGGTTGAGGTCTCAGCTGTGGAGAAATACCAGCAATGAAGTCACCCCACCCCCCACAGGCAACAATTGGAAAAGGAAAATCAAACCTTCCTACAACCACACACCCAGGGCACCACCTGAATAGTCCTTGGGCGATTGGGTCAGTTCAAAAGGTCCAAATCAGTTGTCTCAGTCAGCACCTGTCTCAGGTTGGAGAGTTTAATAGGTCTCTGGCAACTGGATCGCAGGGGTCCGGTGACTACTCAGATATGGCTTGCTCCGGTGCTCCGTGGAGTCAGGAGGACCCACCCAGCAAATAGATCAGTCTGGGAAGGTTGATGCCCTTTCCCCACCTTGCACCTCTGTCACACCCAGTCACTGATAGTCCCACAGGGCTTTGACCCAGTTGCCTGTAGTGAACAGATACTCCAAGGGTTTGCACCAGCCTGAATCACAAGGAAGTCTGCCAGGCCGCTGTGCTCTGCCTCTATCTAGCAGGGGGAAGTGAGGCCTGACAACCTCCGGTGCTTGATGGAGGTTGGGGGGTGTTCACTCAGTTCTAGCCCCACTCCTGATTGATGTTATTGACAGGACAGAACAGAACAACTTTGCGGGAATTTGTTTCTGTCCCAGCTAAATTCCCCTGCAGAAGAGAAGCTGTTTTGAGTTCCCAGAGCCTGCACCTCAGGCTCTGTCTTTGTTCCTGCAGGTTTGTATTCTGTTAGCTGTCAGTTCTGGCCACCTGTCTTCCTTTGTCTATAGGCTGATGATCCCCTGAGGGCTGCGTACATCTTAGGCTCACTAAAGCCGTCCTCTGGGTCAGCCCCGCCCTGGGAACTTCCTGGGTCTGTGCATGCATTTCTCATCCTGGCGCGTTTCCATCCTTGTTCCGTGGTGGTTGCCACCTGAGTAGATGCCCGGCCTCCTCTGGTTGCCCAGGGAGATAGGGGGTATGGCTTTGGAATATCTGGGAGTGAGCCCAATTGTTGGCAAAAGACGATTGCTGCTCTGCGCCTTGGGGTACCGCCACTCCGGTGTGGTTCCCTCTCAGCCGACCGTCCTCTCCTCACTCCCGTGCCCCAGAGTCTGCACTAACCCTGTCCACACCCCTTGAGAACCACCCAAGAATCTGGACTCCTGGGAGACAGGCCTCCAGACCTCAGAGTGAGAGTGGAAGGGAGTCCTGGGAGCTCAGAGTTGCAGGTAAAGAATATATATAGTTTTATACAGTTTTATGCCTGGCAGGAGAATGCCGTGGCACCCTAGTAGGTGAGGTAGGTCCAGTTTTTAGGGGGTCTCTCCCATGGAGTGTAGTGGGAGGACCTTTGAACTCTGCTTGTTTTTTTTGTGGGGCACTCCAAGCTGTTCTCATGGGGGAGGGAACTCCTGTGCACTTGGTAATGGATTTTGTACTTTTTTTTGTATCCTTGGGGGTCACAGCTGGCCTCAGCTGGTTGATGTGCGTTTTTCAGCCTTTTCTCTTGGTGCAGCTCTAATCCACCAGGTTACTTGCTAAATTTCTGTCCTTTAACTCTCCTTCTGGACGGAGCCTCTGTGGAAAGCTGGCTTCAGTCAGCCATCTTGTGTCCACCCCCCTTGCAGGGAGAAGTTGTGCTGGAAGCTTTCTCTGAGGAAAGCAAGCAATGGCTGTGGAGTAGCTCTGATGTGAGCATGAAAGTACCATTTCTGGACATATGTAGCCATAGATGTGTGTTTCACATGCATATGTTCCACAACATTTTGACTTTAGAAGAATTTGACTCAGCACAGCCACTCCGTAAAAATATTTAATTATTTTCCCTGCTTACATTCTCTTTCTTAGCACCTTTATTGTGAACCTCCCCAGCTGCCACCGATGCTGCTCCAATAAATATTTTTAAAGTAACATGAATGAAAATAGTTTGAAAACTTCTGGGCAGCAGGTAAAGTGGTACTCAGAGGGAGATGTGTATCCAGAAGCACATATATTAAAAACAAAAAAGAATAAATTTAGCATTCATCTTAAAAACTTAGAAAGAGAACAACAAAATGAAAGGAAATGGAAGGAATAAATGTAAATAGTAGTAAAAATATAAATAATGTAGACAAGAGAAAAGTAGCAGAGTAAGTGTATTAATGGTTGTATTAGTGTTTTTTGATGTCAACAATTTACTTATATATACTACTTTTCTATTATAGTAAAATATATACACTATAACACAACCTTTTCCATCTTTCCATCTTTAAATGTCTAGTTCAGTGGCATTTAGTATTATCACAGTGTTTGCAAATATCACCAGTATCTAGTTCCAGAATATTCTTTGTTATCTCCCTGTGTGGAAACTACACACCCATCATGTAGTCACTTGCCATTTCCCCAGCTCCTGTCAATTATTCCTTTGTTGTCTGTCTCTATGGATTTATCTTTTTCAGATATTTCATATAAAGAAATCATATATGCCCTTTTTTCTATTTGGAGTTTTTATTTTACTTAGCATAATGTTTTCAAAGTTCAGCCATGTTTTGACATAATCAGAACTTTACTCCTTTTTATAGCTGAATAATATTCCATTGTATTGTGTGTAATACCACATCATGTTTATCCATTCCTTTGCTGATGGACCATTGGGTTGTTTCTACCTTTCAGATACTGTGGACGTTGCCACCATGCACATTGGCTTACAAGGTTTGAGTCTCTGTTTTCAGTTCTTTTGGATGTATATCTAGGAGTGGAATTGTTGGGTTATAAATATTGGGTAATTCTGTGTTTAACTTTTTAAGGCACTGCCAAAATGGTTTTTAACAGGATCTTCAACATTTTATATTCTCACCGGCAAAGTACAAGGATCCTGATCTCTATCTTGTCAACACTTACTATTTTCCATTTTTTAATTAGAGCCACACTTGTAGTTGTGAAATGATGTGTCATTGTGGTTTTGCTTGGCATTTCCCTAAATGACTAATGATGTCGAGGATCTTTTCATGTGCTTATGAGACATTAGTTTATCTTCTTTGGAGAAATGCCTATTCATGTCCTTTGCACATTTTTTAATTGGGTTGTCTTTCTGGTGTTGAGTTGACATTCTTAAAAATATATATATCCTGGATATTACACTTTTATCAGATAAATTATTTGAAAATATTTCTCCCATCCTATGGGTTGTCTTTTTCTTCTCTTGACAGTGTCCTTTGATGCACAAGAGTTTTGATTGTAATGAAATCCATTGTGTCTGTTTTTTCTTTTGTTGCCTTTGCTTTTGTCACAATTAAGGCTAGAACTTTCAGTACTAGGTTAAATAGAAGTGGAGAAAGCAGTAATCATTGACTTATTCCTGATCTTAGGAGAAAAGCTATCAGTCTTACACCATTGAATATGATGATAGCTGTGGAGTTTTCATAAGTGCCCTTTATCATGTTGAGAGAGTTTCATTTTATTCCTAGTTTTCTGAGTTATTATAATTTTTTTATGCTGAAAAGGTGTTGGCTTTTGTCAGATCCCTTTTTTGTGTCAATTGGGGTGGTCATGTGCTTTTATCCTTCATCTATTAATGTGGTTTATTACACTTACTGATTTTAATGTGTTGAACCATCCTTGTATTCCCTGGATAAATTCCTCTTGGTTATGGTGTATGTTATTTTTAATATGCTACTGGATTTAGTGTGTGAATGTTTTATTGATAATTTTTGCATTGACATTCTCAGAGATACTGACCTGTAGTTTTCTTTTCTTGTGGTGTCTTTATCTGGCTTTGGTATCAGGTTAGTGCTGGCCTTGTAAGATGAATTTGAAAGTGTACCCTTCAGTTTTTTGGAAGGGTTTGAGAAGAATTGATGTCAATGCTTTTTTAAATGATTGATGGTATTCATAAGTGAAACCATCTTGGCCTGGGCTTTTCTTGGTTGGGAGGTTTTTGATTACTCATTCAATCTCCTTATATGTTATAGGTCTATTCATATTTTCTATTCGTTCTTGAGTCAGTTTGGCTGGTTTGTGTGTTTCTAGGAATTTTCCCGTTTCATGTAGGTTACCCAATTTTTGGTGTATAGGTGGAATTTTCTTATAGTTCTTTTTATTTTTGTAAAGCCTGTACTAATTTCCCCTTTTCATCTCTGATTGAGTCTTCTCTTTCTCCTTAGTTAGTCTAGCTAAAAGGTGTGACTTGTCAATTATACTGATCTTTTCAAAGAATCAACTTTTGTTTCTTTGATTTTCTCTCCAGGTTTCTATTCTCCACTTTATCTCTAATCCTTGTAATTTCCTTTTCTTCTGCTAGCTTTGGGGATTGTTCATTCTTTTTCAAGTTACTTAAGGTGTATATACATAGATTATTGATTTATTATTTTTTTTTATTAAGTCATAGCTGTGTACATTCATGCAATCATGGGTACAATGTGCTGGTTTTATATATAATTTAAAATATTTTCATCAAGCTGGTTAACATAGCCTTTATAGCATTTTCTTAGTTATTGTGTTAAGACATTTATATTCAACAGATTTCTTTTTTCAATGTAAATGTTTATGTCTATAAATTTTCTTCTGAACTCTGTTTTCAATCCATCCCATGTGTATAGTGGTATTGGTATGTTCTGTTTTGTTTTCATTTGTCTTAATGAAATTAAGATATTTTCTAATGTCCTTTGTTATTTCTTCTTTGACACATTGGTGGTTTGAGATGATGCTGTTTAAGGTCTACATATTTGTGAATTTTACAGTTTTTCTTTTATTAATTTCTAGCTTTATTCCCTTGTGATCAGAAAGGATAGTTTCTATTATTTCAGTTTTTTTCAAATTGGAAAAAAAAATGTATTAAAGCTTGTTTTGTGGCCTAACGTACTATATCTTGAAATACCTTGCGCACTTAAGGAGAATGTCTGTTCTGCTGTTGTTGGGTGGATGTTCTGTATATGTCTGTTAGGTTTATAGTGTTCCTCAAGTCATTTGTTTCCTTATTGTCCTGTTTTATTCATTGTTAAATGTAGGATATTAAAGTCTCCATCTATTGTAGAATTGTCTGTTTCTCCCTTTGATTCTGCCAATTTTTGCTTCATGTATTTTGGGGGCTCTGTTGCTAGGTGCACATATGTTTATAATTACTATATCTTCTTGTATGGATTGAACAGTGTTAACATTTCAAAAAAGATTTTGTTATGTGGTTGGGTTATATGAATCTTGAAGTCAGTCAAAACTTTCCAGATATTTTTTTCTTGACACACAGAATTCCTAATAGTGGATCTTGAGCCTGTTCTAGCACATCTTTCCTTTTGATTTTCTAACATAAATGTGTGTTATATAAAGATGTTTGTTCAATTTCAACCTACCAATTTTTAGCCTATTTATATACATACTTTGAAAATTTGATTGGATGCTCCTTCCAGTTTATGTGGGCTTTTATTTTTGAGCTTTACATAGGTAACATAGAAAAGTATATTGGTCAAGGAAGTACTGAGAATGAAAAATATGATAAATTATACTCCACAAACCTCACCATTTTTGGGGAAAGGGGAAAGGAAGGGGAGAGGAAGGGAGAGGATGGATGGAGGGAGGGTAATTGGTGGGACCGCACCTATGGTGCATCTTACAAGGGAACATGTGAAACTTACTAAATGTAGAATATAAACGTCTTAACACAATAACTAAGAAAATGCCATGAAGACTATGTTAACCAGTTCAATGAAAATATTTCAAATTGTATATAAAATCAGCACATTGTACCCCATGACTGCATTAATGTACACAGCTATGATTTAATTTAAAAAAAAAAACCTCACCATTTTTAATGAGATTCAGCCATTTTTCTTAAGTAAATATTCTCAAGATTGGCTAACTTCTAGGGTTGATTCTAGTCAAAACTTTTTGCTAGTTTTTTCAATGCTTTTATGGAGAAGAGAAATTTTGGAGGTCCTTAGTTATTCTTCCTGACATTATGTTATTAATATTTTATGGACTCATTTTAAATGATATGGAGGATTTTGTCAAATCTTTTCTTGCTTTCAAGATATGCATCTGTATCATTTCTTTATGTATCATTTTCTACCCTGAAAGTCCTATTATAGGAAGAAATGAGATTGGTGTCAAGGACTTGTTTATAATAGTTTTATGTTGTTATTGATAAATCACTACATTTTATATAGACCTAAAAACTAATCTAAAAAAATTTTAAGATTTTCACCAAGAATTTACAGAAATCTCCTTAGTTAGAAATTTGTAGCATGGGAAAATAATATTTGCATGTTTCTCTTGCATGTAGTTCTTTTCCCGATCAAAAAAAAAAAAATGCCAGTCACAGTTTTGCAACTTTCCTTGTAAGATTGTTTTTTAGGTCCTTTGATTGTAAGATTGGATCTGAAGGTTGGAAATTAGATGCAGTAGAAGGTGTTTATGTGTCATTTTCTCTTTTTTTTGAGACAAAGTCTCACTATGTCACCCTTAGTAGAGTGCTTTGACATCACAGCTCACAGCAACCTCCAATGCCTGGGCTTAAGCAATTCTCTTGAGTAGCTGGGACTACAGGTGCGGCTATTTTTTGTTGTTGTTGCAATTGTTTTTGTTGTTTTATCTGGCCGGGGTCGGGTTTGAACCCTCCAGCCTCCATGTATGTGGCCAGCGCCCTTACCCACTGAACCAATATGTGTCATTTTTTTAACTATCTTAACTCATTTCCTTTTTTTAAATTATGTTTTCTTAATAAATATGTTTAAAAGTAGATTATGAAACAAGTACATATTCATGATCAGAAACATAAAAATGTAAAAAAGCAGAAAAAATGTTACTCATAAATTTTTAATTAGTAGTTTCCATTGTTAACATGGAATGTGTTCTATCAGTCCTTTTTTACACCTACACAAGGAATCTCCAAATGCATTTACACTGACTACAAATATACACAATTATGGCTAAGCTGTACAAAATGCTTTGTAACTCTTTAATGGTTTATTACAAGTATTCCTTTAGTAGTATTTATAACATAATTTTAATATGCTGTACCGTATATCACTTTGTTATAGTATATTAGATTCTGTACTTGGTTTGTTTTGTAATTTTTAGTATTTTAAATAATGGTTATAATTAAGCTTTCTCTATAAATCTTTGCATATGTTGCTGGTATTTCCTTATGATAAATTTCTGGCTCTGGAAGGTCAATGAGTGTGCCCTTGGTAAAGACTTTTGATAATACTGCTGAATTACTCTCCAGAAATGATGTGCTTGCCATCCAGAAAGGATATTTATTTCCAGCAAAAACAGACATGTTTATTTCATGAGGCTCTCAGCCCTACTGGTATTATTGTTTAAAAAAACAGCAATTTGAGAGGTGTTTTTCATTTCTTATTGATAGACAAAGATTTTTAAAAACTGTGTTTAATCCTTGTCTGTCACATACATTAACAGAAATACTTTTCTTACTGGTTAGTTGTTAATTTCACCTATTGTGGACTTTTTAAAAAGGAGAGTAATTTAAACTTTTATGAAAGACTAAGTGTATCTTTTTATGGTTTGTTCTTGTGTCTGTCTTCACCCTCCTTTCTGCCCTTCTTACATTTCTTCCCACTTTTCTTCCTTGGAGTAGGGGGGGAGCCGTGCTTATGTCAAAGTTATGTGATCACTGATCTTTAGTCTATTTCTGTTGTGGCATATTTTTTTTTCACATTTAAGTGCACATCTAATATAGCTGGAATTTATTTATCATTTGTTCCTTCATTTATTTACTTTTTCTACTTCTTTTTTTTTTATTTTTATTTTTTTTGTAGAGACAGAGTTTCACTTTATTGCCCTCAGTAGAGTGCCATGGTGTCACACAGCTCACAGCAACCTCCAACTCCTGGGCTTAGGCGATTCTCCTGCCTCAGCCTCCCTAGTAGCTGGGACTACAGGCGCCCGCCACAACGCCCGGCTATTTTTTTGTTGCAGTTTGGCCGGGGCTGGGTTTGAACCCGCCACCCTCAGTATATGGGGCCGGTGCCCTGCTCACTGAGCCACAGGCGCCGCCCTACTTTTTCTACTTCTAATTGTAAAATACAGTGTGCCAACACTGTATATACATAGTGTATATATAATTTAATAATGATATTAGTAGTGCCACATAATTAAAAAAAAGAACCTCTTTTGAGCCTTCTCTGTCCCCCTTTCTCAGCGTGTGTCCCTCATTCTCTCCAAGAGTGAACTCGTTTTCTGAATTATTGCTTTATTATTTCCTTGGTTTTACAATATATTTATGCATCCCTAAAATACATGCTACTTGATCTTTCCTAGTTTTGAACTTTATGGAATTGGAATCCAATTGTCTTATATTCTTCTATACCTTGCCTTTTGCTTCCCATTGTGCTTTTGAGATTTATCGATGTTAATGTACTTCGTTTTTACTGGAGTATATTTCTTTTTAAGAATGTACACATGTATATTCAAATATGTTAATACACAAAAATATTAAAAATATACAATACACAAGTACAAAAATTACAGTATATAATATACACGTAAAAGGTATGGAGTTGATTTATTCATTCCTTTGTCAGTAGACATTTGGAATTATTTCAGTTTCATCTTTTGTTTTCATACTTTAATATCTCAAACAGAACAGAGCTGGTCTGGCTATTTTTTGTGGCTTTCTTCTGGTATATCCATGCCAAAGACTAACCAGAATAAGTACTTAATTGTGGAGTTCCACAGACTAACCAGAATAAGTACTTAATTGTGGAGTCTTAGTGTGTATTTCAGCTTCCCTAGATTACATCAAGTTCACCAAATTATTTCTAAAATATTTGTTCTTTTTAGGCTTAATTTGTTTTTATTTTCTAGCTACTTGAGTTGAAGGTTTTATTTATTTTCACATTTGATGTTTGAAAATCAGAAGGAAAGCCTACAAAAGTTTCATTGTGTAGTCTCCTAATCGACATACTTTTTTCTAATTAAGACGTATTTTCAGTTGCTATTTGCTCTTTTATCCATGAGTTATGTAGAGGGTGGTTTTAAATTTCTGTATAATCAAATTACTATTTTTTGTTTCCTTTTTGTTTATAACTTCCTTATTATTTCCTTGTTATTTATAACTTCAAGTTTTTATGCCTTATGACCAGAGATTATGACTTACCTATTTAACTCCTTTTTTGTAATGTTATTGAATTTTTTTGTGACTTACTGTGTGATCAGTATTTTTTTATATCTGACAAAAATAAGTCTCATGTGATATTTGTTTTATGTAATTATATTTCTTTATATAATGGAATGCAGAATAAGTCAGTGCAGTGGATAATTAAACATCTTCCTGCAGTTGAACTGAAACTTTTTATCCCACTGATCAACATATTCTCTTTCCCCCTCCTCCCCCTCCCTTTCCCCCTATCCTCTGGAAGCTCCCATTATTATCTTTGTTTCTATGGGGTTGACCATTTCAGATTCCATGCATAAGTGATATTCTAGTATTTGTTTTTTGTGCCTGACTAATTACACTTAACATAATGACCTCTAGTGCCATCTGTGTTGTTGCATATGACAGAATTTCCTTCTTTTTAAAGGGTATATAGTATTCTATTGTCTGTAAATTTCTTTTGAATAAATTCTGTTTTGATTTGGCCATTTCTGATATCCTCTATTTTCATTACATATTTTAACCATGCCTCTATTTTTATGCATTTATTTGTTGCCAAAATTATAAATATACAACTTAATGAATTATAAAGTGAATACCTGTCTCAGTATCATCAGGGCTTCATCTTACAGAACACTGCCAGCACCCTCAAGCCTCCATGTACATGAAATTTGTTCTTAATATTAATTAAAAATTAATCAGAGGTTTAATTTTTTTTTTTCTTTTAGTGTTTCGGTTACCTTTTGGCTTTGTGGATTTCTCTGTCCTGTTTTCTATTTATTTTTAGTTTGGAATTTTATTATTTTCTTTCTTCTACTTTTTCTATGTTTTTTCCACTTTGGTTAAAAAAATTCTTGATATGGTTGTTTAGTTCCTTAAATTTCAGCCTGCCATTACCCCTAAATATATCAATTAGAATGCTTGCTACCTTGTAATGTAATCACTGCTTTAACTGTATCCCACCGGTTTTATTTTTTTCATTATTATTGGGTTCAAGATATTTTCTGATTTCCTTTTTGGTTTAGAAGTATATTTCATTATTTCCAAACATTAAGATTTTCTGTTATCTTTTTTTTCTTTTGGTTGAACTTTAATTGTATATATTAAAAAACATACTTTGATATTGATGTTTTAAAATGTATTGGGAATTGCCTTATCACTAGCATAAGGCTACTCTTTCTAGGTGCTTTGTGTATATAGTTTTTGGGCACAGCATTCTATGGATGTCCTTTAGGTCAATGATTATTAATTTCATGTAAATTATATATATTTAAATATTAAGACTGAATTCTTGGTCTGCTTGTGTTGAGAGGTGTATGTGTGAAAATCTCCTTTCTGATGGTGGATATGTCTTTTATTTCTCCTTGTAATTTTGTCAATTTTACATTATATATTTTGAGTTTATGATATTGTGATATTAGGTGCATACAAATTTATAATTTTCATATATTCTTAGGAAATTGATCTTTTTGCCATTATTAAAGAATTCCCCTTAACTTTGGTAAAGCTTTTTGCCTTAAGAAATATCTTATTTGATATTTGATATTAGTAGAGCCACATCATATTCTGTCTGTAATTTTTTTAGGGCATTTCTTTATTTATTTACTTTTTCCTTTTCTATAGTAATATATTTTAGTTATATCTTCTTAAATAGCATATAGTTAAATTAAAAAATACTATATGATAACCTTCATATTTTATTTGGAATATTTAGACCATTCATATGTAATTGTGTTTTTGGGTTTAAAACTGCCATTGTAGTGTGGCTTTTTCTTTGTCCCATCTATTCTGTGTTCCTCTTTATCTTCTTTCACGCCTTTTTAATGTGACCAAGAAAAATCTTAGTATTCCATTTTCTCTTTTCTTTTAGTGGTTACTCTAAAATTACCACATACCTACCTGACATATACCAGTTTACCTAAATTCTAATTTTAATTGGCATTTTACACTCTACCTAGCCAATGCAGAGAACTTAGATATCTTTAATTGCATTAATTCTCTTTTGTCTTAAGTGCTCTTATTTTTGAGCATTTTTGTATACTTTAAACCCCACAGGACATTATTATTATTCTTTTGATTTCCCCAGCTTCCCATTTATGCAACTTTTTATTCCTCTCTCTATGTCCAGCTTCCATCTGAAATTATTTTCTAAATAATTTTACTAATTACTACCTTTATTGAAATTCCCTTCATTTTTGTTTATCTAAAAATATCTTTATTTCATATTCACTTTTGGAAGGATATTTTTTATTTGAGTAAAGAATTGTCAGGTTGCAGTTATTTCCTTTAGTGGGTTCAAAATGTCATTCCATTGTCTTCTGGCTGCCATGGTATTTGTTAGGCTACTAGAATTGTGGAGTTGATTTTTTTGTAAGTTTGGGGGAATGCTCAGCCACTCTCCTTGTCCTTACTCTTTTCCTTTATTCTAGTGTTCCATTTAAATGTGTGTTAAACTCTCTGACTATATCCTCTTTGTCTCCTAATAAATTTTCTTTCTGTTTCATTCTTGTTATTCTTGTTTCATACCAGTTTACCTTCTAAATCAGCAATTCTTTAATCATGTATGTCTAGTTAGTACTAAAACTCTTCCTCTGAGGCCTTAATTTTGGGTATTGTATTTTTTAGTTCTACTAATGTGCTCTGTAGTTTTTTAGTTTTCACTTTTATGTTGTAATTTCAATGTCTTTTAGTTCTTTGGACATAATAAGTGCTACTATTTTAAAGTTTGTGTCTGGCATTTCAACATCTGAAACCCCTATAGGTCTGTACTGTCTAGCTTTTCTTCTTTTTTATTAAATTAAGTTATTATTGATACCTTAAAATTCATTTATAAGAGAAAAATGTAAATACATAGACTTGATAAATAAATGGTAGTACTGTATTCTAGTCTATTTATCCTTTAAGCACATCCAAAAAATGGGATGTTGGTGAACCTAAAAGAATAGAACACCGTCTAGAACTTACAAAATTAAAAACAGTTTACTATATAGGACTGTCAAATTGCCAGTAAAGTTCAGAACTGTTTGTCCTTTAGAATTCCATCCAAATATGCTTGGCAAGAGAATGATACAGCTCAAATATTTTCTTTTACCTAAGCATGCCTAGCCCAACAATTGCTCAGTTCAACCAGTTAGCGATTTTCAGGGAGAAATATGAGCAAATTAATGCTAATAACTTGGGGCAGCTAATTGGCTGCTGGGCTATGTTTTTTGTATTCTTTCCTTGTGTGTCTATTTTTGATTATGCTGTTGACATCACATTTGGAAGAAATGTTTATGTAACTAAAATGGAACCTAGAATGGTCTTACCCCCTTAGGTTGGATTTTCATCTGTTTTTTATCAGCCCTTGGGGACATTTAAGAACATTTTAAACTACTTACAGTGTTGGAGACTTTTCTGGACCATTCAGATGAATCAAAAACTAGGAAATGGTCTTTGTAAGCCCGATTTACTTAGCATTTACCTTTGCTCCTAGAGTGCAGCCCTTCAGGATGCCAGACAAGGTCTAGCTCTTGTCATTCTCTCAGCTGAATCTTCTGGTTTGGGAAAATGTCCCAGTGGCTCCAATTCTGGATTCACTCCTTGACTTCCCATTTTCTCACAGGTCTTGGCTGGGTAATTGTTCATTTCCTTTTAAATTCTCCTAATCCTCCTTTTTATTTTGTCAAGAATGAAGCAGAATTTTTCATGGTTGTTTTGTGTGTACCCTTTTCTCTAGTTTTTGTCGGCATGACAGAATTTTACACATTTTTATAGATTTTAAAATAGTATATTTCTTATTTAAAAATATGAAAAATTAGCCTTTATATAGCTACACTGACAAGAATTAGACACCAAATCTAAATTTTACCTTCTCTTTTCCTATTAGTAATATTTTAATGGCACATCTGTCCATTTTTGAATTTAGCATTTTGATTTAATTTGTGGTCTGTGTTATAATTCTGGTTTTTGTTTGTTTGTTTGTTCTGATCAGGAACAATATGTTGTGTGATGTACTTTTTTGGCTCTTGCAGATAGGAAAATAGAAAATGTATTTTTTTTCTACACCAACAATATTTAGCTTGGACTGGGCAGGGGGGGACACACCTGTAATCCCAGCACTTTGGGAGGCTGGGGTGGGAGGATTGCTGAAGGCTAAGAGTTTGAGGCCAGCCTGCGCAACATAGCAAGATACCGTCTCTACGAAAAATTTAAAAAAATTAGCTGGATGTGCTGATATATGTCTGTACTTCCAGCTACTTGTGAGGCTGAGGTTGGAGGATCACTTGAGCCCAGGAGTTGCAGGCTGCAGTGAGTTATGATTGTGCTATCACATTCTAATCTAGCCTAGTGACAGAGTGAGACCCCATCTCAAAACAAAAACAAAAACAAAAAACCCCACTATTTAGATTGGCTATTTGTGAAGATTTTGTTCACATTTATTTCTTTGAAAACTATTGTTTGGAGGAGAAGTTTGATGACACTATGATTAAAAAATTGATATCCTTTCTATTTTTCTAAAGATTTCTTTTTTTATCTTTTAAGTCCATACATTTCAAAAGTATATATCTAAATACGTAGTTTAATTAACATAAGTTGTTACCTAATCTTTTGATTTGTAGTGAAGTCCTTCAAAATTATGTCATTGATTATTATTTTCTTTCTAATTCATGTTATACAGATTGATACATTATAATTTTTCTGGATATATTTTGTTTCTGTAATTTTATCATTTTTTATTTATCCTTAATTTTCAGAGAATGATTTTATCTCTGAGAATTATCTCACTTTATGATCTTATTTTTAAACCCTTATTTCCTTTTTGTGGGCGCAGTATTCTCTATATTGCTGAAAATATACCTTATATAGTTTATAAAATCTTCCTATATTTTTTCAGTATTAGGAAATGAATAATCAGATTATTCTTCAGGTTAGTCTTCTTAATTTTATCTATGTAAATATCTACAATTATTATTGTATTCTTTTTAGTTTCTCTATCTGTATAAAGGCATGTTTATTTGTCCAGTGTTGGGAGTTGAAGTGAGATTCTCACCCATAAAATTACTGGCTTCCTGTTCAGATCTTTTAGGCTGGGATGAGGGGCACTGGGAGAAGTTTACAGTTCCTGTTGACATGATCAGAAGCCTGCGATCTCTATGGAGGTTTCCTCTCCATGGTCATGGTGATGGCCTGGTAATAGAAGGTGCAGGGTCCCTTCTCTAATTACTTGGCTGTCCTCATTAGGAGCCAGCTATCATCATTTAGTATGCCAACTCTAAAAGATAATAATAGTATTCATGTTGTAGAGTTTGCGAATTAGTTGGGACACCATTTGTTAAGCTGTGGTGTAGTTACTTGCATATCCTAAGTGCTCACTAGATGCTGGTTTTCACCATCATTTCCATCACCTCTTGCTGATAGCCAGTGAATAGGGGGAGGGGAGGGAATGAAGGGGAAGCTCCAGATTTAGGATGTTGTCAGGTCTCTGGTATGCTTCATCTCCTTCCTGGGCCACACTTAACTAACAAAGATATGTGCTATGAAGTCATCCAGTTTGGGGTTCACACCCCAGGTCCTTTCCTCATTAACTGGGTGACAGCAGGGAATGGGCCTCACCTCTCTGAGTCTGGCGTTATCTTGTGTGAAATGCAAAGTGTAGACGTGATCTAATTCAGACTCGACAGGAAGACGAGGTGGGTTCATGTTAGGTGATGGATATTCACAAAGCCCTGGGTACATTCCAGACAGGGGAGCCATTCTCACTGATACTTACAGGATGACACAGAGCCCAGACTGGTGACACTCCACAGTGAACGTGGGGCCATTTGGTGACAAGGTCAACTACAGCTCCTTTTCCTACCTTTTAGAAAGATTGTGATTGTCCAGCACCTGGCATATGGCAGGCACTCAGTGGATATTGGTGGGACGAATTGTTTGGCACAAGTTGGCATTTTGGTTGCATTCTCTTGTATCCTGTGACTATGGAGACACAGACTTTTCCAGAATGCATGAGAAATTTCAGCCACTTCCACCTCCTGTGCCTCATGCACCTTGTTCATTTGTCTGAAAAGTCTTTGGGGATGCCTTGGGCACAAAAGAAAATAAATTACTTTCTATTAGGTGTTCATATTTTATGACCACCTGATGGCCCTTCCTTGAGTTTTGTTCTTTGTAAATGAAGTTACCTGGAGGAATCTGTGCAGTGAAAACTCCATCTCAGGTCGTGGCTGCTGGTCTTCTTCCTACTGCATCAAACACCTGAGAAAAGTAATAACTGAAATGAATCTCCCTTCTCTGGAGAAGTGACGCTTAGTGTATTTAGTGTCTCCAAAGTATTGCAGTATGCGGAGAGTTCTTTGAAAAGTTCTTTGCAAAAATGCAGTTGGGGTATTCCTTATTAAGGTTTGGTAATTGGGGAAATCCAATGAAAAATCACCTGTATCATTTGCTGTCTATTTATTAATAGTTCATGTTGAAATCTGATTGTCTTCTGTCCATCTGCTTTTTGGAAGAGCATGAGAAGAAGTATAGGGGTATGTGTGGGGAACGTGCAGGGCCTGGGGTCACACTGGTAGGCTCCCAGCCCTGCCCTGCCATGAAGTAGCTGTGTGATCACTGGCAAGTTTTCCAACCTCTCTGTGTCTCAGTTTACTCATCTGCAAAATGCGGGCAATCATAGTACCTGCTTTTTAGGGTTTTCGTAAGTATGAAATGAGCTAGTATGCGTAAGAACCAGTGCCTGGTTTAGTAAGTGCCTACTAAATTACCTGTTGTGATTTGCACCTGCAAAGATCATGTGGCTGATACTTCCTCCTTCCTTTATTTTTTTTATGAAATAATAGCTGTGTACATTAATGCAGTCATGGGGTACAATGTGCTGGTTTTATATACAATTTGAAATATTTTCATCAAGCTGGTTAACATAGCCTTCGCGGCATTTTCTTAGTTATTGTGTTAAGATGTTTATATTCTACATTTAGTAAATTTCACATGTACCTTTGTAAGATGCATCGTAGGTGTGGTCCCATCAATTACCCTCCCTCCCTCCATCCATCCCCTCCCCCTTCCCTCCCTCTCCTCTTTTCCCATATTCTTGGGCTATAATTGGGTTATAGCTTTCTTAAGAAAGCTATAAATTGGTTTCATAGTAGGGTTGAGTACCTTGGATACTTTTTCTTCCTTTCTTGAGATACTTTACTAAGAAGACTATGTTCCAGCTCCATCCATGTAAACATGAAAGAGGTAAAGTCTCCAGCTTTCTTTAAGGCTGCATAATATTCCATGGTATACATATACCACAGTTTATTAATCCATTCATGGTTCGATGGGTACTTGGGCTTGTTCCATGACTTAGCAATTATGAATTGGGCTGCAATAAACATTCTGGTACAAATATCTTTGTTATAATGTGATTTTTGGTCTTTTGGATATATGCCTAGTAGAGGGATTGTAGGATCAAATGGCAGGTCTAGTTTTAGATCCCTAAGTGTTCTCCAAACATTTTTCCAAAAGGAACGTATTAGTTTTCTCCTCCTTCCTTTTGAATGTTATTCTCCATTTTACAGAGTTGCTTCTGGTACTTGTTTTTGGAGAGGCAGCTTTGTCTCACGCTCTAGAGCTCAGAATCGTCAGTCAGATAAATGCTATATCCTGAGTCAGTGCCATCCTGTCTACTTGTGTTTTCTCAGACAGTTTTCCCACCTCTTGGAATTCACTGTTCTCATTCATGAAAGAAACTAAGTAAGAGTATACTACCTGATGGGGTTGTATTTGGATTGGGTTCTTTTTTAAAAGCTTTTGATACTTACTACTGCCCCCTCCTTTTTTTGAGACATACTCTCAAAAAAAGTCTCACTCTTTTTTTGAGTCTCACTCTCATGCCCAGGCTAGAGTGTCATGACCTCAGCCTAGCTCGCTGTAACCTCAAACTCCTGGTTGCAAGTGATCCTCCTGCTTCAGCCTCCTGAGTAGCTGAGACTACAGGTGCCCACCAAAACGCCCAGCTCCCTTTTTCTATTTTTAGTAGAGATGGGGTCTCCCCTCTTTCTCAGGCTGGTCTTAAAAAAAAACGCCTGAGCTCAAGCAATCTTGGCCTTGGCCTTTTAGAGTGTTGGGATTACAGGCATGAGCCACCACACCTCACTGGTGTCAGTTTTTTAAGAGAGTCCCCCAGCCCCACAGATCATCTCCATGGAGGCATCTGGCTTTTTATATCTGAATCAAGGGCTCGCTCCTCATGGCCTCACTTCCTTCTTTTATTTATTTATTTATTTATTTTTTATTGTTGGGGATTCATTGAAGGTACAATAAGCCAGGTTACACTGATTGCAATTGTTAGGTAAAGTCCCTCTTGCAATCATGTCTTGCCCCCATAAAGTGTGACACACCCCAAGGCCCCACTCCCCTCCCTCCATCCCTCTTTCTGCTCCCCCCCCATAACCTTAATTGTCATTAATTGTCCTCATATCAAAATTGAGTACATAGGATTCATGCTTCTCCATTCTTGTGACGCTTTACTAAGAATAATGTCTTCCACTTCCATCCAGGTTAATACGAAGGATGTAAAGTCTCCGTTTTTTTTTAATGGCTGAATAGTATTCCATGTTATACATATACCACAGCTTGTTAATCCATTCCTGGGTTGGTGGGCATTTAGGCTATTTCCACATTTTGGCGATTGTAAATTGAGCTGCAATAAACAGTCTAGTACAAGTGTCCTTATGATAAAAGGATTTTTTTCCTTCTGGGTAGATGCCCAGTAATGGGATTGCAGGATCAAATGGGAGGTCTAGCTTGAATGCTTTGAGGTTTCTCCATACTTCCTTCCAGAAAGGTTGTACTAGTTTGCAGTCCCACCAGCAGTGTAAAAGTGTTCCATTCTCTCCACATCCACGCCAGCATCTGCAGTTTTGAGATTTTGTGATGTGGGCCATTCTCACTGGGGTTAGATGATATCTCAGGGTTGTTTTGATTTGCATTTCTCTAATATATAGAGATGATGAGCATTTTTTCATGTGTTTGTTAGCCATTCGTCTGTCATCTTTAGAGAAAGTTCTATTCATGTCTCTTGCCCATTGATATATGGGATTGTTGGCTTTTTTCATGTGGATTAATTTGAGTTCTCTATAGATCCTAGTTATCAAGCTTTTGTCTGATTGAAAATATGCAAATATCCTTTCCCATCGTGTAGGTTGTCTCTTTGCTTTGGTTATTGTCTCCTTAGCTGTACAGAAGCTTTTCAGTTTAATGAAGTCCCATTTATTTATTTTTGGTGTTGTTGCAATTGCCACGGCAGTCTTCTTCATGAAGTCTTTCCCCAGGCCAATATCTTCCAGTGTTTTTCCTATGCTTTCTTGGAGGAATTTTATTGTTTCATGCCTTAAATTTAAGTCCTTTATCCATCTTGAATCAATTTTTGTGAGTGGGGAAAGGTGTGGGTCCAGTTTCAGTCTTTTACATGTAGACATCCAGTTCTCCCAACACCATTTATAGAATAGGGAGTCTTTCCCCCAAGGTATGTTCTTGTTTGGTTTATCGAAGATTAGGTGGTTGTAAGATGTTAGTTTCATTTCTTGGTTTTCAATTCGATTCCAAGTGTCTATGTCTCTGTTTTTGTGCCAGTACCATGCTGTCTTGAGCACTATGGCTTTGTAGTACAGACTAAAATCTGGTATGCTGATGCCCCCAGCTTTATTTTTGTTACAAAGAACTGCCTTAGCTATATGGGTTTTTTTCCGGTTCCATACAAAACGCAGAATCATTTTTTCCAAGTCTTGAAAGTACGATGTTGGTATTTTGATAGGAATGGCATTGAATAGGTAGATTGCTTTGGGAAGTATAGACATTTTAACAATGTTGATTCTTCCCGTCCATGAGCATGATATGTCCTTCCATTTGTTAATATCCTCTGCTATTTCCTTTTTGAGGATTTCATAGTTTTCTTTATAGAGGTCCTTCACCTCCTTCGTTAGGTATATTCCTAGGTATTTCATTTTCTTTGAAACTATGGTGAAGGGAGTTGTGTCCTTAATTAACTTCTCATCTTGACTGTTGTTGGTGTATACAAAGGCTACTGACTTGTGGACATTGATTTTATATCCTGAAACATTACTGTATTTTTTGATGACTTCTAGGAGTCTTGTGGTTGAGTTTGGGGTTCTCTAAGTATAAGATCATGTCGTCAGCAAAGAGGGAGAGTTTGACCTCCTCTGCTCCCATTTCGATTCCCTTAATTTCCTTGTCTTGCCTAATTGTATTGGCTAGAACTTCCAGCACTATGTTGAATAGTAAAGGTGACAGAGGACAACCTTGTCTGGTTCCAGTTCTAAGAGGAAAAGCTTTCAGTTTTACTCCATTCAGTAAAATATTAGCTGTGGGTTTGTCATAGATAGCTTCAGTCAGTTTTAGAAATGTGCCACCTATGCCTATACTCTTCAGTGTTCTAATTAGAAAAGGATGCTGGATTTTATCAAATGCTTTTTCTGCATCTATTGAGACGATCATGTGATCTTTATTTTTGCCTCTGTTAATATGGTGGATAACGTTAATGGACTTGCGTATGTTAAACCAGCCTTGCATCCCTGGGATGAAGCCTACTTGATCATGATGAATGACTTTTTTGATGATGAGTTGTAATCTATTGGCTAGGATTTTGTTGAGTATTTTTGCATCTATATTCATGAGTGAGATTGGTCTGAAATTCTCCTTTTTGTTTGTGTCTTTTCCTGGTTTTGGTATCAGGGTGATGTTTGCTTCATAGAATGTGTTGGGGAAGATTCCTGCTTCCTCAATTTTTTGGAATAATTTCTGCAGTACAGGAATAAGCTCTTCCTTGAAGGTTTGATAGAATTCTGGAGTGAAGCCATCTGGACCAGGGCATTTTTTGGTTGGAAGATTTTTTTATTGTTTCTTTGATCTCAGTGCTTGAAATTGGTCTGTTCAGGAGCTCTATTTCTTCCTGGCTGAGTCTAGGGAGAGGGTGTGATTCCAAATATTGATCCATTTCCTTCACATTGTCAAATTTCTGGGCATAGAGTTTCTGGTAGTATTCAGAGATGATCTCTTGTATCTCTGTGGGATCAGTTGTTATTTCCCCTTTATCATTTCTGATTGAGGTTACTAGAGATTTTACTTTTCTATTCCTTGTTAGTCTGGCCAATGGTTTATCTATTTTATTTATTTTTTCAAAAAACCAACTCCTTGTTTCATTAATTTTCTGAATGATTCTTTTGTTTTCAATTTCATTGATCTCTGATTTGATTTTGGATATTTCTTTTCTTCTACTGAGTTTAGGCTTGTTCTTCTTTTTCCAATTCCATAAGATCTCTTGTGAGATTGTTGATGCGTTCTCTTTCTGTTTTCCGAATGTAGGCATCTAAGGCGATGAATTTTCCTCTCAAAACTGCTTTTGTAGTATCCCACAGGTTTTGGTAGCTTGTGTCTTCATTGTTGTTATGCTCAAGGAAGTGAATGATTTCCTGTTTTATTTCTTCCTGCACCCATCTGTTATTCAACAGAAGATTGTTTAATTTCCATGCCTTTGGGTGGGGTCGAGCATTTTTGTTAGAGTTGAGTTCCACCTTTAGTGCCTTATGGTCTGAGAAGATACAAGGTAAAATTTCAATTCTTTTGATTCTGTTGATATTTGTTTTGTGTCCCAGGATATGATCAATTTTGGAGAATGTTCCATGGGGTGATGAGAAGAATGTATATTCTTTATCTTTGGGGTGGAGTGTTCTTTATGCGTCTATCAAGCACAGTTGTTCTAGGGTCTCATTTAAATCTCTTATATCTTTGTTTAATTTCTGTTTAGTGGATCTGTCCAGCTCTGTAAGAGGAGTGTTAAAGTCCCCTGTAATTATGGCATTATCAGATATTATATTGCTCAGACTGAGTAAGGTCTGTTTGAATAATCTGGGAGCATTTAAATTGGGTGCATAAATATTTAGAATTGAAACATCTTCTTGTTGTATTTTTCCCTTGACCAATATAAAGTGACCATGTTTGTCTTTTTTTACTTTCGTTGCTTTAAATCCACATGTATCTGAAAATAAGATTGCAACTCCTCTTTTCTTCTGAATTCCATTTGCCTGAAAAATTGTCTTCCAACCCTTGACTCGGAGCTTTAATTTGTCTTTTGAAGCCAGGTGTGTTTCTTGCACACAGCAAATGGATGGCTCGTGTTTTTTAATCCAGTCAGCCAATCTATGTCTCTTCAGTGGGGAATTCAAGCCATTCACATTTATTGAGATAATTGATAAGTGTGGTAGTATTCTATTCGTCTTATTTGGTGAGAGTCCATTGCTTAGTTTTATCTTTTGCATCAGTGTGGAGGTTAGGTTCTGTCCTTTAATTTCTGAGTTCTTACTTTGCTGCTGATCCATTGTGGTGGTCAGTGTGCAGAGCAGGTTGAAGTATTTCCTGTAGAGCTGGTCTCGTTGTGGTGAATTTCCTCAATGTTTGTATATCTGTAAATGATTTGATTTCTCCGTCAATTTTGAAGCTTAGCTTAGCATGGTACAGAATTCTGGGCTGGAAATTGTTCTGTTTAAGTAGATTAAAGATAGATGACCATTGTCTTCTTGCTTGGAAAGTTTCATTAGAGAAGTCTGCGGTCACTCTGATGGATTTGCCCCTGTAGGTCAACTGGCGCTTACTCCTGGCAGCTTGCAGAATCTTTTCTTTTGTCTTGACTTTGGACAGGTTCATCACAATGTGTCTTGGAGAAGCTCGGTTAGAGTTGAGGCGACCTGGGGTCCGATAGCCCTCTGAAAGCAGTGTGTCAGAATCTTTGGTGATATTTGGGAAATTTTCTTTTATAATATTCTCTAGTATGGCTTCCATTCCTCTGGGGCATTCTTCTTCCCCTTCTGGAATTCCTATAACTCGTATGTTGGAACGCTTCATAAAGTCCCATAATTCTGACAGTGAACGTTCTGCTTTCTCTCTCTTCTTTTCTGCCTCTTTTACTATCTGAGTTATCTCAAGAACTTTGTCTTCTACCTCTGAAATTCTTTCTTCTGCATGGTCTAACCTGTTGCTGATACTTTCCATTGCATCTTTAAGTTCCCTAATTGACTGTTTCAGTTCCTTCAGCTCTGCTATATCCTTTTTATATTCTTCATATCGTTCATCTCTTATTTGATTCTGTTTTTGGATTTCCATTTGGTTATTTTCTACTTTATTAGCAGTTTCCTTCATTGTTTCCATCATTTCTTTCATTGTTTTCAACATGTGTATTCTAAATTCCCTTTCTGTCATTTCTAACATTTCTTTATAGGTGGAATCATCTGCAGTAGCTACCTCATGGTCCCTTGGCGGGGTTGTTCTGGACTGGTTCTTCATGTTGCCTGGAGTTTTCTGCTGATTCTTCCTCATGAGTGATTTCTTTTATCTGTTTCCTTGCCCTAATTTTCCTTTCACTTCCTCTTGCTCTTTAAGTTCTCGTGCCTGTGGACCAGAAGGGTGAGAAGGTTGAAAAGCAAAAAAGGGATGAAAGAAAGGAGGACCGAGTGATAAGAAAAACAAAGAAAAATAGAGAAAGGAGAGGGGGTGGGTAAAAGGAATATTGACAAAAAGAAGAGAGGCACAGAAAGAGGGAGACAGAGTAATATAGGTGTACAGTAGGGTACTTTGACACAACCTTAAAAAAACCCCACCTTCTGGGGGTGCCCGGTTGGGTGGTTCCCTTGAGGTCAGCAGCTCTTTGCTAACCTGATCAGAGACAGTACCCCAACTCCACCAAGTAGAGAGGGAAGACAAAAATGCTATAAATCAAACCAAAACAAGCAAACAGAAAACTTTACGGGATAAATTTGGGTGGAAAACCAAATAATAGCGGTAAAAACACTAGCAAAAATGAAGTTCTAATTATTGAAAAAGTCAGCAATGAGAAATTATAATTAAACTAGGATAATTGAGAAATAAAAAGGATCTGTATGGAAAAGGTTAAACTTAAAAAACAAAACAACATTGGGTGACGCCTGTGGCTCAGTGAGTAGGGCGCCGGCCCCATATACCGAGCGTGGCGGGTTCAAACCCAGCCCCGGCCAAACTGCAACAAAAAAATAGCCGTGTGTTGTGGCGGGCGCCTGTAGTCCCAGCTGCTCGGGAAGCTGAGGCAAGAGAATCGCGTAAGCCCAAGAGTTAGAGGTTACTGTGAGCCGTGTGACGCCACGGCACTCTACCCGGGCACTCTACCCGAGGGCAGTACAGTGAGACTCTGTCTCTACAAAAACATAATTAAAAATAAAAGAAAAAACAAAAAACAAAACAACATCAACAACATCAAAATAAACAAAAAACCCCAACCAAACCAAAAGAAAAAAAGAAAAACACAACCAGAAACAAAGCAGTATGTATATGTTATTGAATATTGTCTGGGCAACACGTTGTCTTCTGGGCTATGAGGTGTTAATCACAGTTCTGTTACGACTGGAGGCTGCTGATTTCTGAAACCCCAGCAGGTAGACACCCTAAATCTCTCTTCAGCCCACTTAAAAGGCACTTTGAACTTGTTCACTTGCTGAGCAGACGCTTTCCCAGGAAAGTGCTTGTCGCTGGAATCAACTGCTGAAGTGGCTATCCACTTACCCAGTGTGCCAAAACTGGTCTCACTCTGCCCCTGAGGGTTAGGGCTGCAAGGCGGCTCAGACCCCGCCCTTAGGCTACTTGGTCGCTGTGTTACCAGCTCCCACCCAGTTCTAGCTCTGCAACCCTGAGGGCGGAGCTTGCCGGGGCAGATTGCTCACAATGTCTCCCTGTGACCCACAGCCAAACACTATTAGCTCCGTCTGGCTCAGCGGCTCAGACTGGGGCCCTAGACAACGGCCAAAGATCTCCGCACTCCCGCTCAGGCTCTCCCCAAGGCAGTTCAACTGAGTGCCAAATCCAAAGACACCAAAACAGTTCACAGGTAAGGCCTTTCTGGTTTGCAGTCTCGCTGCTACTGAACTTACAGTTGTGGGCGGGTTTAGACGGATTGAACACACGTGACCACTTGCTGTTTTTCCACTGTTTTAGTCCTCCTCTTGGAGTCCAGAAGTCTCTCGCTGACTCCCTGTATCCTCCCGGGGGTGATGATAGGCAGATCCCACCAGCCAGAGATGTCTGAAGTCCTATCTCCCCAGACTCACGGTGCCCAGATGCAAGGAAGCTGTTACTCGTCCGCCATCTTGCTCCGCCTCCTCGGCCTCACTTCCTTCTAAATCCCAGTATAGAGAACTGAGGTCTAGATACAATGCTGTGGCTGGACCACTCTTGTGTTTTTCTGAAGAGGATCAGAATAGTCTTCTGATCACAACAGAGTCATTTCTGTTTCAGTGCATATTTAAACAGAAATATACTATCAGACACTCAAGGTAGACAGCATGGTTAAAATTTTTTTTTTTTTACTATTTCCAAAGGGCAATAGATGTAAAAAGTTTGTGGGAAGTTTCCTGTTACTAGAAGAAGTGGCTTTTTCATCCATTTCCTACAGTGAGATGAAAACCAAGAGAACTTCAAGAAATAATTTATGCAGGATTCCTTTAGTGTTTCTTGGTGTATAATCAGTATGGAATTAGTTCAGGCATCATATATATGAGGACCTAAATTCCTCCGACCCATGTCACTATTCCATTTGCAGTTACACTTCCTTGATGTACACAAACACCTGACTTAGTAACTTCTGTACTCTTTCCCATGGCTCACTCTGTTCATTCCTGTCCCAGAAACACAGGCTTTTACTTATTATGAATATTTTAGTATTAGAAATGCTTGTTTCTTTTAATTACTCTTACATTGAAAGATTTTCTTTCTTATGCTCCAATTAAGATAGGGATTTAATTGGATGAGACTGTGTCCCTATATTCCTGGGTCTTCCAGTCTACAATAAAATACATAGTTACATTTTTATTCAAGATCTTTTTTTCTCTCTCTCAAAAGAGTCTTGCAGTTGTCTTTATATAGGTCATGTATATTTCTCGTTAAGACAGTTCTTAGATGCTATACAGCTTTTGAGGCTACTGTGTAATGTTTTAAAGTCATGTTTTGAAAGAGGCTATTACTGAAACATAGGAAAATGATTTTTATATATTCATCTTATACCTAGCCACTTTACAACAAGGTTATTTTTATTAAATGCTCATCTTTACCACAATTTAATTTTGTCTTTTAACATATTAAATCGTACCGTCCTTTTTTTTTTTTTTTGGTCCGGGGCCGGGTTTGAACCCGCCACCTCCGGTATATGGAGCCAGTGCCCGGACTCCTTGAGCCATAGGCGTCACCCTAAATTGTACTGCCTTAAAAGACTTTTTTTTTTTTGTCCTTTTCGATATTTATAACTCTCATTTATTTCTCTTTTTTCTGTAGTGCTTTTCCTGGGCACCCTATGCCTCTTTCATTTCATATGCCTTTCCCTCTTTTGTTATCGTCCTGTCAATTTTTAACACTCTTCGATATACTGAATATTAATTTTTAGACTTTATTTAGTCACCAGGAGAATGTGAGCTCCCCAAGGGTAAGGATATTTGTCTGTCCTCACTGCTTACCTCTGGGTACAGCACCTAGCCATATGCCTCCGTAGCTACTTGTTGTGTGAATAATCTTCTGATTATTTTAGAACTCCAAATTGTAATCAGTCTGAGTCCAGATGAATGAAACTTTTTTTTAAATTTCAGGTTAATGTGAGGTTCAAACATCCATATCATAACATTTGGATAAGGTGTGCCACACACTCCCACATTGTGCCCACTGAGTGGGAGCACGCCAAGTCTCCCTCCCCTCTCCCCTCCTCCCAGCTTGAAGTAAGTTTTTCTCCTATGTGGATGTGAATTAGATCGTCTACTGGCTTCATATTAGTGTTAAATACATTGGATACTTGCTTTTCCATTCTTGTGAGGCTTTATGGAGAAGAAGATGTTTCAGCCCCATCCAGGTTAGTACAAAAGATGTGAGTGACGTCACCATCTTTTTTTTAATGGCTACATAGTGAGATTAATGAAACTTTTAAAGTGGCTGGGGTTTCCTTACTCTCACGGGGGTGACCAACCTTTTTTCTTTTCTGCTGTGCATCAGAAGAAGAAGAGTTGTCTTGGGCCACACATGAAATACACAAACACGGAGAAAAATCTGTGCATACTTTTAATGCTATCCAACACCACAGATGATGCAAAATAGTCCCCAAATAATCTGCATGAAGCCTGTGGGCTGCAGGTTGGACACCCCTGACTGATTCCTATTCTTTTTTTGAGATGTTGGGGACAAATTAGGTGTCAAGTAGTTACAGTTGAGTCTTTTTATGTATTGATTATCTATTGCATGGTTGATGGAAATGTTGTGACCAGAGGCTCAAAGGAACCTAACCCTGTTTTCTCCAAGAAGCAGTAGCTCAGTGTTTGATAAGTCAGTGCTCAAGGGCAACTTTATAGAGCCTAACTACTATGGAAAATATACAACCATGTTTGATGTGTCTTTCTCTCTAAAGACACCTTATTTATAGATTTTTGTTGATCGTTAACATTGAGCTCATGGCCAGTAGCGATGTAACGCATGCCTGAGTGCCCTCTGTCTGTTGGACTGAGTGCTTGACTTTCGTTTCATGAATGCAGCCATCTAGATTCTAAGATTTACATGACATGGTCCATTTTGGTTTTTGTCACCCTTGTGCATTAAAATCCATGGAAGCACTTGTCCTTAATGAACTTGACTTCAGGGTAAATGCAACCCCTAAGTTTCTGTGGCTTTGAGATTGCAGACCGGGCTAACTGCTCACCTCTGAATGTTCTGCTCTATTTTCATCCCTCCTGCACTGTAGGTGAACTACCCAGCATGGCAGTTAGTGATCTGTTTAGCTCATAAGGATTTTATTCTCCCATCAATAATGGAAGCCTGGGTGGGAAGATGCTTGTAAAGAATACTAGTATTTTGATGCTGCTATTGAGCCAGAGGTAATGAACTTTCTCAAATACATAACAAGATGCTTTCTTAGGGGCAATTTCTGGTGCAGTTAAGCTCTTGACTAGTTTACGTGTGCCTCGCCTTGTACAATAATTTAATGGATGCCCAAGTTGGGTAATATTGTAATGGCGTGAAAGCAGCCTGTTGTTTTTAAGGGAGTCCTGTAGCAAACCGTCTTTGCAACATTGGGGTCCCCAATTTTTAAATCTAAATTTTCACCTTTTCCCTGAAATATGCCTTTAGCTGGCAGCACTAATGTCCAAACAGAGTTTTTGTGGTTCTACTGTTTATTTACCCCCAAGACAGTAATTTCTAGTAACTCTAGTCATTTCAAAATAGTATGAGTCAGTTCTTGTAGAATGTAGGACAGGACCTCAAAGGAAAAAAAAAAAAATACAGTTCAAGATCTTTCCACATGTTTCAGGGAATCTTAGAATTCCCCGGGTAGTTTCCTGGTCTTAGGGAATCTTTTGCAAGTGGTTAGGCTTGAAGTGGTCTGTGCAGTTCCTGAATCTGTTATTGTTATGGTCAGTTTGTGTGTTTATTTTTTTCTCAGTGCAGTTTTTCCTCATGTGCTTACATCTTTATGGTTACACATTTGCTTCCAGGTACCATCCCACACTCCTGAGTGGGGTGTGTCTCACCACTGCCAAGGGTAGGGTAGGTTGTAACTCCCTCTTCTAATCCACACAAGCAGAAAACACTATCAAAACTGAACAGAATAATTGGATTGTTAACACCCCTTAACTATCATCACAAACTACTCTGGGATTGATGATTCCAGGTTATTACTTTTTTCTGCCCACTCATTGAGCCTATTGTTTTAGAATGAGATAATAATTTGATTGGTGTATAGGTCACGACCCTGTCCAGCGGTTAAAATCATTTCATTTCCTGAGATTACACACTTGAGTCCAGTTCACCCTGAAGGGCTTGCCAAGAAATCACAGGACTTTGGACTGAACTTTCCGTACATCTTTAACAAAGCTTAAAACATTAATGTTTCCCCAAATTTGAAATGGGCATCTGCATTCAGTATGGAAAATGTGAAATAGTCAAAAAGGCACAAATACGAACAAAAATTATCTATAAATCCATCACTCATAGACACTAACCTATCACTTAATAGATAGACACATATCAACTCATATATATGTAGATATTATATTTATGCCCATATATTTATACCCATATATATGTATGGTATCATATATCGTAGTATTCTGTCACATATTTTTTCCCATTTAGCAATGTTATTCAAGTATTTTCCTGGGTCATATATTTTTCTACACAAACATTCTCAATTGCTAGTTAATATTTTGTTATAAGAGGTACTGTAATTTCCTTAACCAGTCTTCCAGTCTTGAATCTTTAGAATATTTCTGATTTTTTTGTATTATTAAAATTGCTGCAACAAAGCTCTTTGTATTGACATCTTTACAAACTTTCTGGTTATTTACTTATATTAAAATCCTAGAAAAGGAATTTCTGCATCCACTGTTGTATGCCTTTGTGATTTTGATTCTTAATCCCAAATAACCTTCCCCAACCCTCCCCTTACGAAACCACCTAGGTCCGTTATACTTTTGTTCATTATTGTTGTTATTTTTACACTTAAGTTGTTACCTGGAATTTACTTTGGTATAAAGAGAAGGTGAAAATGACTCACCTAAATTCTTTTCCAACTGTGTAACCAGTTGTCCAACACCAATTATTGACTAATCCATTCCCTTCCCATTTATGTGTAATCTCACCTTTATCAGTGATTAAAATCATTTATCTGTTCCTGGACTTTTGAATTTTTTTTCTGGTTATGTCCTGTTTTGTTGTTGCTTAGACACCATTTCAATTATCGTAACTTTTTGGTATATTTTATTTTTTGATAGCAAAACTTTCTTTTTATTCTTATGTTTCAAACTTTTATTGACTATACTAGCCTGGTTATCTTCCATATGTATTTACAGAATCAAATTTCAAATAAAATCAAATCTCAGTAGAGGAGATTAATTATTCAACTTGGGAGGAGAACAGACTTATTTATTAGAGGGAAGGAGGGAGAGGGGTGGGGCCTTGATGTGTGCCACACCTTCTGGGGGCAAGACATGATTGCAAGAAGGACTTCACCTAACAAATGCTATCAGTGTAACCTGGCTTATTGTACCTTCAATGAATCCCCAACAATAAAAAAATAAATAAATAAATAATAGTCCAGTCAATTTGTGTCTCTCATTTTCCTGGGTCTAATTTATGTCCTTCAATAACTTCTTTTGTTTGCTTTATGTGGATTTTACATACTCTTATTGCATTTTTTCCCAGGCATTCTGTTCTGTCTTGGTTTTCTTGTTACTATAAATACCCTCTTCATTCTTTTATTTTTTGTTTGTTAATTTTACATGTGTAGGGTAAATTATTGGTTGTTGAATACTTGGTTTTATAACCTACTGTGTTTTCCTCTCTTTTATTAATTATTAATCTCCTGTCCTTGAGTATGTTACGTTTTCTAATTTCAATTATATCTTAAGCAGAAACTGGTCATTTTTTCCTGTCTTTCTTTCTAATTGAAGCTCTTATTTCTTTTACTTGCTTTGTTTGGTGGGCTGGCATTTCTTTACTGGTGTTAAGTACCAGTTGTGATAAGAGCTTTGTCTGTAATTTTAATGGGAATGCCCGCATTATATTACTGTAAGTATGATGGTGGCTGTTAGTTTGAGAGTTGGAGTGTTTTTTGGTTCTTTTCCTAATTTTTTAAAATAGGAAACAACTTATGAGATATGAGATATCTTTGAAAAATTATTGAAATTATGTAATTTTTTTCACTAATTGATGGTTAAATTAATTTATCAATATATATTTTTTTCTGGACAAATTTCTCCCTGATGGAAGTGTATTTTCTTTTGTTATACTAGTGTATTTAAAAAATATTTTATTTAAAAATTCTTAATGTACAGTCCTAAGTCATATGGGACCGTATTTTAGTGAGAGGGAGTGTGTATGTGCACATTGTCTGATTTTTCCATCAGGGTCATTAAATATCATAAAATGAGTTGAGAAATATTCTTTTTTGACTGTTGTCTGAAACATTTTCTAAAGCTCCAGAGATCATTCTTAGCAACTTTTTCAATAGAATTTGGGTAATCTGATGTTCTTAACTTTTATTAAGTCACTTGTGTTTATTGGTATTTATGGGGAAAATCATCTAATTCATTGAGAATTTTCAGATTTATTAAGTTTAAATAATTTCCCCTTATTTTTGAATAGCTGCCATCGTTTTTTTTTTGATTACTCTTTTATTCTTGTTAAGAAATTCTCTTGTTAAGTATTCTTTCTTATGTGTATTGGTGGGGTGTCATTATTTTCTTTAATTAGAGACAGGTTTGTTGATGGTAGTTGTTGCTTATAGCAGTGTTTTCAGAGAGTCACTTCTTGGATTCTGTTGCTATTTGGTTTTTAATTATTTTCTGCTTTTATCTGTATTAATGCCTTCTCAAGTTTTATTTTGTCCTCTTTCTAATTCCTTTTTTAAAATTTCGGATTAATAGAAAGGCACATACGATTAGGTTATATCGTTTGTGTTTGTAGGTGAAGTCCAAGTTGTAGTTGATCTTTCTAACTTCTTGAGTTGAACCATTGGTGCGTTTAGTTTCATAGTTTCTTATTTAATAATAACCTCCTTCAATAATGATAGCAGATAGTCAACATAGGGTTCCCAGTGTCACATGTTTTCAGGGGTTTAATGCCAATCCCCGCTCTCTGGGATATAGGTGAGACCTGTGGCTGTGTGTGGTTTAGGGAACATCTCTCCTCACTTGTTCATTCCTGATAATCTGCTGTATCCCATACCCTCTGGGGGCAGAGGGGTGCTGACAGTAAAGACCTTCATGCTTTGGGACGTCATCTGAATTTTCTCTATTTTGTCAAAAGAGGTTTTTAGCACTTGTGGAGATAACATCTTCTGGTTTGAGTGCACCTCTTAATGTGTGTGGTTACCATTTAAGGCTCTACTTCTGGGAGCAGCAGGATTAGGCTTTTCTGCCTGTTTTGTTAAGGGTTTAAAATGGTACCTGGAAGTTTGCCTGCCATGAATGTTCAATACATGTGAGTAGAAACAAAAATGAGGACATATTTTCAAATGAATGCTTTCCATTCATCCATCCACCCACCCATCTATTCACTCACTCAGCCATCTACCTATCTACCTACCCATCCACCTATCTACTCAACTCATCCACCTGTCTATCCATCTATACACTTATCTACCCATCCATCACCTATCTACTTATCCAACCACACATCTATTCATCCATTTTTCTGTCCGCTCATCCATTAATCCACCTACCCATCCAGCTATCTACCTACCCATCCACCCATCTTTCCATCCATCTACCTACCCAACCACACATCTTTTCATCCATTCATCTTCCCACCCATCCATTAATCCACCTCCCCATCCACCCATCTATTCATCCACCTATCTACCTACCCATCCACCCACTTATACATCCATCTACCTGTGTACTTACTCATCCACCTATTTATCCACCTGTCTATCCATCTATACACTTACCCACCCATTCACCCATCTATCCATCCATCCACCCACCTATCTAACTACCCATCCATCTATCTTCCTACTCAACCACACATCCATTTCATCCATTCAAATGCCCACCCATCCATTAATCCACCTCCTCATCTACCCATCTATCCATCTACCTATCTACCTACCCATCCACCCATCTATCAATCTACCTGTCTACCTACCTATCCACACATCTATCCATCCATCCACCTTTCTACTCACTCATCCACCTATCTATCCATTCATACAGTTATCTACCCATCCACCTATCTACCTACCTATCCACCTATCTACCTACCCAATCATGCATCTTTTCATCCATTCATCTGCCCACCCGTCCATTAATCCACTTCCCCATCCACCCATCTATCCATCCACCTATCTACCTACCCATCCACCCATCTTATCCATCCATCCATCTGCCTATCTACTCAGTCATCCACCTATCTATACACCCATCTATCCATCCATACACTTCATCTGCCCACCCATCCATCCATCTACCCACCCACCCACAATTCATCCATCCATTGATTCTATCATGTGCACATGCAAGAATGTATTTAATCAAGCCTTATTGTTGGGCACAAGGCAGTGTTAAAGTTTTTACTATTATTGGTTAAGAGTCTGGGCTGGAGAGGCGAGGAGGAGGGAGGTTAAGGGGGTCACAGTGTATGGCACACCTCTAGGGGATGGGACACAATTATAAGAGGGACTTTACCTAACAAACGCAATCAGTATAACCTAATTCTTTGTATCCTCAACGAATCCCAAACAATAAAAAATAAAAAGTCTGGTCTAGGCAGTCACACTGCCTGGGTTTGAATTCAGGTTCTGCGACATATCAGTTGTGCGACCTTGGGTAATTTTCTTGATTTCTCTATGCTCCAGTTTCCTCACCTGTAAAAATGGAGATTACATCTAGGTCTATCTCTTATTTTTTAAAGGTTAAACCACACAGCCCATTTGAGGCATAGAACGTGTTTCATGAGACATAGGGCACATGGCGCCTCTAAGAGGTGGTGATGATATTGAAGCACAGTTCTGGTTATTTCCTTAGTTTTTTTTCCCTTTTTTTTTTGGTGAGACAGAGTCTTACTTTGTCACACTGGCTAGAGTGCTGTGGCATTATAGCTCATCACAATCTCAAACTCTTTGGCTCAAGTGTTCCTCTTGCCTCAGTCTCCAGAGTAGCTGGGACTACAGGTGCCTGCCACAATGCCTGGCTGTCTTTTTAGAGACGGGATCTCGCTCTTGTTCAGGCTGGTCTAGAACTCATGAGCTCAAGCAATCCACCTGTCTTGGCCTCCCAGAGTTGTAGGAATATCAGTGTGAGCCACCACACCTGGCTTCCTTAGACTATTTTCTGAAAGAGGAGTTATTGACCAAAAGATGGGACTATTTCATGGACATTGTCAAATTGCACTTCAGGGATGTTGTGAGTCCAGCATTTACAGCTCCCCCAGCAGTGTGGAAGGATGCCCATTTTACCAGAGCACCTGCCAATACTGGAGAGTTACTTCAATTTTTGCCAATTTTGTGAGAAAGGCCAATTCATTGTTTTATTTTTCAATACTTTTATTTCTGGTGAATTTAAATATCCTTCATTTGTTTACTGGTCATTTCATTTCCCACGCCCATTTCTTTTTCCTGACCTTTTCCAATAATGTGTTCATCTATTTTGTGTTGAAATGTGGGTTTACTAAAAATAACATTACCACTTACATTGCAGGTATTTTTCCCATAATGTTTTTTCAAATGTAGAACATGATACTCTTTGACAAATAAAAAATTAAAATAGTTACGTGATAAAAGCTTAAATGCTTTTAAATGTTTCTGTAAGTTTAGAGAGAAATTCTCTACATCACACATGTATGTGTTTTTACATTTAATTCTTGTTTAAACTGGATTTATATTGGTTAATGATATGAGTGGCCATTTCTAAATTTTGTTAGTTAGCCAGTTATCTAAACTTACTTTACTGAATCTAGAATCTAAAATGCCATTTTATTGTAAACAAAATTCTAATATATGTACATATGTACTTTATAACATGTATACATGGGTACTTTTCTGAGCTTTTTATGCAATTTTATATTTTTGTCTGTGTTTATACCAGGTACTACTTTATTGCAGCTTTGGTTTTAATATTTTTATTTTATTTCAGAATGTTAGAGGAGTACATATTTTGTTTACATAGTTTGTATATGTAAACAGATTGAGTCAAAAGTTATACACGTAAGTGTGTCCTTCACCCAGATGGTATGACTGTACCCAATAGCTGTAAATTTACCCATCCATCCTGCCCCACTCCTCAGCTTGATTTTCATTGAAATTCGCTTTCGTATGTGCACTTAAGTGGTGATCAATTAATTATCGTTGAATATATGTGTTTGTGTCTCCATTCTTAGGACGTTTCACTTAGAAGAATGGTTTCCCCTTCCCACCTGGTTGTCACCATTGATCACCAGTTTTTATGGCTGAATAATACTCTGTAGTTTGCATAATTCTACATTTTGTTAATCCAGTCATGTATTGGTAGGTGGTTGGGTTGTTTCCATATCTTTGTGATTGTGAATTGTGCTGTTGTGAACATTTAAGTGCAGGCACCCTTTTTTCTTTTGGGTACATACCTAGCAGTGGGATTGCTGAGTCAAATAGTAGGTTTACTTTCAGTTATCATAGCTTTATATTTTAATAAATGGTCATGTAAGTCCAGGATTCATTCTTTTAGTTTTAAAAATTTCTGGACTATTCTTTCTTCTTGTTTACTTAAAATAAATTTGTCAAATTTAAAAAATCCAGATGGGATTTTGGTTGAAACTGCTTTAAGTTGAAAAAATTAACATGTTTGTAATAATAAAACTTTCCATCCACAAGGATAGAACTGTATCCATTTGGTAAAAAATACATATATTTTAATGTATCACAGTTAAATTTTGTGGATTTCTTTATTTAATCCTACACATTTCTCATTAAAAATATTCCTAGGCATTTTATATTTTTGATGCCTCCATAAATAGGAATTTTTTCTACTATATTTTCTAACTGGGTATTGCTGATTGTTAGTTAGAGCTTTATTTGGTAACCAGACAGCTTTCTGAGTTTTCTTATTCATTCTAAATTCTTTCAGGTCTCTCTCCTGGGCTACTAAGATATGTGATTATGTAGAAAAATGATATGTTTTAGATTCTTCTATTGGTTTCCTGCTTTATTTTATTGGTTAGAAGACCTAAAATATTCAAAATAATGACTTTGGATGTCAGGCTTGAATTTTTATTGGTGAAATTTTATTTACTAAGAATTTGGATTTGTGGGTGGTCACATTGGTACCTTTGGATTATACCTTCTGCATGCTTCTTTTTATTTATTTATTTATTTTTCTTTTCTTTTTTTTTTTTATTGTTGGGGATTCATTGAGAGTACAATAAGCCAGGTTACACTGATTGCAATAGTTAGGTAAAGACCCTCTTGCAATCATGTCTTGCCCCCATAAAGTGTGACACACACCAAGGCCCCACTCCCCTCCCTCTGTCCCTCTTTCTGCATCCCCTGGCATAACCTTAATTGTCATTAATTGTCCTCATATCAAAATTGAGTACATAGGATTCATGCTTCTCCATTCTTGTGACGCTTTACTAAGAATAATGTCTTCCACTTCCATCCAGGTTAATATGAAGGATGTAAAGTCCCCATTTTTTTTTAATGGCTGAATAGTATTCCATGGTATACATATACCACAGCTTGTTAATCCATTCCTGGGTTGGTGGGCATTTAGGCTGATTCCACATTTTGGCAATTGTAAATTGAGCTGCAATAAACAGTCTAGTATAAGTGTCCTTATGATAAAAGGATTTTTTTCCTTCTGGGTAGATGCCCAGTAATGGGATTGCAGGATCAAATGGGAGGTCTAGCTTGAGTGCTTTGAGGTTTCTCCATACTTCCTTCCAGAAAGGTTGTACTAGTTTGCAGTCCCACCAGCAGTGTAAAAGTGTTCCCTTCTCTCCACATCCACACCAGCATCTGCAGTTTTGAGATTTTGTGATGTGGGCCATTCTCACTGGGGTTAGATGATATCTCAGGGTTGTTTTGATTTGCATTTCTCTAATATATAGAGATGATGAGCATTTTTTCATGTGTTTGTTAGCCATTCGTCTGTCGTCTTTAGAGAAAGTTCTATTCATGTCCCTTGCCCATTGATGTATGGGATTGTTGGCTTTTTTCATGTGGATTAATTTGAGTTCTCTATAGATCCTAGTTATCAAGCTTTTGTCTGATTGAAAATATGCAAATATCCTTTCCCATCATGTAGGTTGTCTCTTTGCTTTGGTTATTGTCTCCTTAGCTGTACAGAAGCTTTTCAGTTTAATGAAGTCCCATTTGTTTATTTTTGTTGTTGTTGCAATTGCCATGGCAGTCTTTTTCATGAAGTCTTTCCCCAGGCCAATATCTTCCAGTGTTTTTCCTATGCTTTCTTGGAGGATTTTTATTGTTTCATGCCTTAAAGTATAAGATCATGTTGTCAGCAAAGAGGGAGAGTTTGACCTCCTCTGCTCCCATTTGGATTCCCTTTATTTTCTTGTCTTGCCTAATTGTATGGGCTAGAACTTCCAGCACTATGTTGAATAGTAAAGGTGACAGAGGACAACCTTGTCTGGTTCCAGTTCTAAGAGGAAAAGCTTTCAGTTTTACTCCATTCAGTAAAATATTGGCTGTGGGTTTGTCATAGATAGCTTCAATCAGTTTTAGAAATGTGCCACCTATGCCTATACTCTTCAGTGTTCTAATTAGAAAAGGATGCTGGATTTTATCAAATGCTTTTTCTGCATCTATTGAGAGGATCATGTGATCTTTATTTTTGCCTCTGTTAATATGGTGGATAACGTTTATGGACTTGCATATGTTAAACCAGCCTTGCATCCCTGGGATGAAGCCTACTTGATCATGATGAATGACTTTTTTGATGATGAGCTGTAATCCGTTGGCTAGGATTTTGTTGAGTATTTTTGCATCTATATTCATTACTGAGATTGGTCTGAAATTCTCCTTTTTGTTTGTGTCTTTTCCTGGTTTTGGTATCAGGGTGATGTTTGCTTCATAGAACGTGTTGGGGAAGATTCCTTCTTCCTCAATTTTTTGGAATAATTTCTGCAGTACAGGAATAAGCTCTTCCTTGAAGGTTTGATAGAATTCTGGAGTGAAGCCATCTGGACCAGGACATTTTTTGGTTGGAAGATTTTTTTATTGTTTCTTTGATCTCAGTGCTTGAAATTGGTCTGTTCAGGAGCTCTATTTCTTCCTGGCTTAGTCTAGGGAGAGGGTGTGATTCCAAATATTTATCCATTTCCTTCACATTGTCATATTTCTGGGCATAGAGTTTCTGGTAGTATTCAGAGATGATCTCTTGTATCTCTGTGGGATCAGTTGTTATTTCCCCTTTATCATTTCTGATTGAGGTTACTAGAGATTTTACTTTTCTATTCCTTGTTAGTCTGGCCAATGGTTTATCTATTTCATTTATTTTTTCAAAAAACCAACTCCTTGTTTCATTAATTTTCTGAATGATTCTTTTGTTTTCAATTTCATTGATCTCTGATTTGATTTTGGATATTTCTTTTCTTCTACTGAGTTTAGGCTTAGATTGTTCTTCTTTTTCCAATTCCATAAGATCTCTTGTGAGATTGTTGATGTGCTCTCTTTCTGTTTTTCGAATGTAGGCATCTAAAGCCATGAATTTTCCTCTCAAAACTGCTTTTGCAGTATCCCACAGGTTTTGGTAGCTTGTGTCTTCATTGTTGTTATGCTCAAGGAAGTTAATGATTTCCTGTTTTATTTCTTCCTGCACCCATCTGTTATTCAACAGAAGATTGTTTAATTTCCATGCCTTTGTGTGGGGTCGAGCATTTTTGTTAGAGTTGAGTTCCACCTTTAGTGCCTTATGGTCTGAGAAGATACAAGGTAAAATTTCAATTCTTTTGATTCTGTTGATATTTGTTTTATGTCCCAGGATATGATCAATTTTGGAGAATGTTCCATGGGGTGATGAGAAGAATGTATATTCTTTATCTTTGGGATGGAGTGTTTTATATTTGTCTATCAAGCACAGTTGTTATAGGGTCTCATTTAAATCTCTAATATCTTTGTTTAATTTCTGTTTAGAGGATCTGTCCAGCTCTGTAAGAGGAGTGTTAAAGTCCCCTGTTATGATGGTATTATCAGATATCATATTGCTCAGACTGAGGAAGGTCTGTTTGAGGAATCTGGGAGCATTTAAATTGGGTGCATAAATATTTAGAATTGAAACATCTTCTTGTTGTATTTTTCCCTTGACCAATATAAAGTGACCATCTTTGCCTTTTTTGACTTTAGTTGCTTTAAATCCACACATATCTGAAAATAAGATTGCAACTCCTCTTTTCTTCTGAATGCCATTTGCCTGAAAAATTGTCTTCCAACCCTTGACTCGGAGCTTTAATTTGTCTTTTGAAGCCAGGTGTGTTTCTTGCAGACAGCAAATGGATGGCTTGTGTTTTTTAATCCAGTCAACCAATCTATGTCTCTTCAGTGGGGAATTCAAGCCATTCACATTTATTGAGATAATTGATAAGTGTGGTAGTATTCTATTCGTCTTATTTTGTGAGAGTCCATTGCTTAGTTTTATCTTTTGCATCAGTGCGGAGGTTAGGTTCTGTCCTTTAATTTCTGAGTTCTTACTTTGCTGCTGATCCATTGTGGTGGTCAGTGTGCAGAACAGGTTGAAGTATTTCCTGTAGAGCTGGTCGTGTTGTGGCGAATTTCCTCAATGTTTGTATATCCGTAAATGATTTGATTTCTCCGTCAATTTTGAAGCTTAGCTTAGCAGGGTACAGAATTCTGGGCTGGAAATTGTTCTGTTTAAGTAGATTAAAGGTAGATGACCATTGTCTTCTTGCTTGGAAAGTTTCATTAGAGAAGTCTGCGGTCACTCTGATGGATTTGCCCCTGTAGGTCAACTGGCGCTTACTCCTGGCAGCTTGCAGAATCTTTTCTTTTGTCTTGACTTTGGATAGGTTCATCACAATGTGTCTTGGAGAAGCTCGGTTAGAGTTGAGGTGACCTGGGGTCCGATATCCCTCTGAAAGCAGTGTGTCATAATCTTTGGTGATATTTGGGAAATTTTCTTTTGTAATATTCTCTAGTATGGCTTCCATTCCTCTGGGGCATTCTTCTTTCCCTTCTGGAATTCCTATAACTCGTATGTTGGAACGCTTCATAAAGTCCCATAATTCTGACAGTGAACGTTCTGCTTTCTCTCTCTTCTTTTCTGCCTCTTTTACTATCTGAGTTATCTCAAGAACTTTGTCTTCTACCTCTGAAATTCTTTCTTCTGCATGGTCTAACCTGTTGCTGATACTTTCCATTGCATCTTTAAGTTCCCTAATTGACTGTTCCAGTTCCTTCAGCTCTGCTATATCCTTTTTATATTCTTCATATTGTTCATCTCTTATTTGATTCTGTTTTTGGATTTCCTTTTGGTTATTTTCCACTTTATTAGCAATTTCCTTCATTTCTTTCATTGTTTTCAACATGTGTATTCTGTCATTCCTAACATTTCTTTACAGGTGGAATCCTCCGCAGTAGCTACCTCATGGTCCCTTGGCGGGGTTGTTCTGGACTGGTTCTTCATGTTGCCTGGAGTTTTCTGCTGATTCTTCCTCATGAGTGATTTCTTTTATCTGTTTCCTTGCCCTAATTTTCCTTTAACTTCCTCTTGCTCTTTAAGTTCTCGTGCCTGTGGACTAAGGGTTACAGGACCAGAAGGGTGAGAAGGTTGAAGAGCAAAAAAGGGATGAAAGAAAGGAGGACCAAGTGATAAGAAAAACAAAGAAAAATAGAGAAAGGAGAGGGGGTGGGTGAAAGGAATATTGATAAAAAGAAGAGAGGCACAGAAAGAGGGAAACAGAGCAATATAGATGTACAGTAGGGTACTTTGACACAACCTTAAAAAATCTCCACCTTCTGGGAGTGCCCAGTTGGGTGGTTCCCTTGAGGTCAGCAGCTCTTTGCTAACCTGATCAGACACAGTACCCCACCTCCACCAAGTAGAGAGGAAAGACAAAAATGCTATAAATCAAACCAAAACAAGCAAACAGAAAACTTTACGGGATAAAATTGGGTGGAAAACCAAATAATGGCGGTAGAAACACTAGCAAAAATGAAGTTCTAATTATTGAAAAAGGCAGCAATGGGAAATTACAGTTAAAGTAGAAAAATTGAGAAAGAAAAAGGATCTGTATGGAAAAGGTTGAACTTAAAAAACAGAACAACATCAACAACATCAAAATAAACAAAAAAAACAACCAAACGAAAAAAAAAAAAAAAAACCAAACCAAAACAAAAAAAAACACAACCAAAAACAAAGCAGTATGTATATGTTATTGAATATTGTCTGGGCAACATGTAGTCTTCTGGGGTATGAGATGTTAATCACAGTTCTGATATGACTGGAGGCTGCTGATTTCTGAAACCCCAGCAGGTAGACACCCTAAATCTCTCTTCAGCCCACTTAAAAGGCACTTTGAACTTGTTCACTTGCTGAGCAGAAGCTTTCCCAGGAAAGTGCTTGTCGCTGGAATCAACTGCTGAAGTGGCTATCCACTTACCCAGTGTGCCAAAACTGGTCTCACTCTGCCCCTGAGGGTTAGGGCTTCAAGGCGGCTCAGACCCCGCCCTTAGGCTACTTGGTCGCTGGGTTACCAGCTCCCACCGGATTCTAGCTCTGCGACCCTAAGGGCGGAGCTTGCCGGGGTAGATCGCTCACAATGGCTCCCTGTGACCCACATCCAAACACTATTAGCTCTGTCTGGCTCAGCGGCTCAGACTGGGGCCCTAGACAACGGCCAAAGTTCTCTGCACTCCCGCTAAGGCTCTCCCCAAGGCAGTTCAACTGAGTGCCAAGTCCAAAGACACCAAAACAGTTCACAGGTAAGGTCTTTCTAGTTTGCAGTCTCGCTGCTACTGAACTTACAGTTGCGGGCGGGTTTAGACGGACACACGCGACCATTTGCCGGTTTTCCTCTGTTTTATTCCTCCTCTTGGGGTCCAGAAGTCTCTCGCTGACTCCCTGTATCCTCGCAGGGGTGATGATAGGCAGATCCCACCAGCCAGAGATGCCTGGAGTCCTATCTCCCCAGACTCACGGTGCCCAGATGCAAGGAAGCTGTTACTCGGTCGCCATCTTTTATTTTTATTTTTTTTGAGACAGAGTCTCACTGTGTTGCCTTGGGTAGAGTGCCATGGTGTCACAACTCACAGCAACCTCAAACTCTTGGGCTTAAGAGATTCTCTTGCCTCAGCCTCCCAAATAGCTGGTACTACAGGTGCCTGCCACAATGCTGGGCTATTTTGTTTTTTGTTGTAGTTGCCATTGTTGTTTGGCAGGCCTGGGCTGGGTTCAGACATGCCAGTCCTGGTGTATATGGCTGGTTCCCTAGCCACTGAGCTGTAGTCGCCAAACCTTCTTCTTCTTTTTTTTTTTTTTTGACAAGAGTCTTAGTTTGATTCCCTTGGTAGAGTGCTGTGGTATCATAGCTCACAGCATCCTCAAACTCTTGGGCTCAAGTGATCCTCCTATCTCAACCTCCCAAGTAGCTCCCAAATGGGACTATAGGTGCCTGACACCATGGCTGGCTATTTTTAGAGATAGGGTCTTGCTCTTGCTCACTGTCTTGAACTCCTGAGCTCAGACAAGCCACCTGCTTCGGCCTCCCTCCACACACTTCTCTATTGTGTCTGGCTATTTCTGTTCCCGCTCTCCAGCCTCTACCCCTGCAGAGTGGAAGGTAAAGGATAAGACTGTATCTCTGTCATATCATGGGCTGTATGGCAGGGGTTGTGCTGGGGACACACCACCCTCGCTTTCACTGCTTCTTCCTGGACATGCTCTTTCCATGGGGGGCAGCCAGGTTAACAATGGACACTGAACCACCAACCCTGTTCTTGTGGTTGTCAGTCCTGTGCAATTTAGTCTCTTTTACTCATGTAGAGACCTGTAAGGTATTTTCTTCCAGCACCGCCCCCACCCCACCTCCTGCACCCACCACCCTACGCAGCCACATGGGGAAAACCCCAACAAAGGAAAACAGTGATATTTCTCCAAAGTCTTTCCATCCTGAGCGTCCACGTGACTCCGCTTTACTCTCAGCAGGCTTGGGCTGCTCTGTTGGGACAACCCAGATCAGCATGTCTGGGTAAGTGGGCTGTAATTGGCCTGCATGGAGATAGGAGGTCCCAGGTGTGGGGCAGAGAGGGAGGCAGTGACCTCCCTGTCTATCTGGGACAGAGGTCCTGTGACTCACCCCAGGCCCACCTCCTGCCCCTGACCTCTAAGCTGGTACTTGTTCTGTGGGCTGGTGTGGGTAGCGCTGTGGGTGGTAGAGTGGCGAGAAGTCAGCATGCTCCCTGGAGGCAGGCCAGGTCTCTGTGATGTGCTAGGTGCTGCCTGGGACTGCGGATACCCAGCTGCCCTGGGAGTCCACCCTGCTGCGGTTTAGCTCTTGATTTTTTTGTCCTTTGATGCCTCCTCCAAATTCTCCCTCCTTGTCCATCCACTAAGGTTCCTTTCTGCAGCTTTTTCATCTCCCCTGTCCTTTTGTCTTTGTTATAAAATACATACAACACAAAATTTACCATCTTAACCATTTTTTAAGTATGTAGCTTGGTGGCTTAAGTACATTCATGTTGATTGGCAACCATCACTTCCATCTGTCCACAGAACTCTTTTCAACTGACAGAACTGAGTCTCTGTCTCCATTAAACCCAGACTCCATGTACCCCTTTCCCCAGCCCCTGGCAACCACCCTTGTACTTTCTGTCTCTATGACTGTGACTGCTGTCGGGGACCTCAGATAAGCGCGGTCACCCACGTGTGGTAGTTTTCTGACTGGCTTATTTCATTCAGCATAATATCCGCAAGATTCATTCATATCATAGCGTATGTTAGAAGCTTTCTTCCTTTCTAATGCTGAATAATATTCCATTATGCGTGTAGACCACATTTTGTTTTTCCATGTCACGTATTGTTGGGAAATTAGGTTGCTTCCATTGTTTTGGCTATTGTGAAATAATCCTCTGATCTGCCGATGACCATGGTCAAAGCAGCCAGCACTTGTTACAGAGTTTTCCCTGTGAAATTTAAAACTTGCCTCTCTATCTCCATTTTATAGATGAGGAAACTGAGGCTTGGAGAAGTTAAGTAAATTGCCCAAAGTTACCTTTTTTTTAAAATAAACATCTTTAGTGAGAATATAGGTTATCTGCCATGCAAGTCAGGAGTAAAAGTCAGTGGTTTTTAGTATGTTTACGGAGTTGTGCAACATCACCACGGTTAAATGTGGAACATTTTTATCACCTCAGAAGGAAATCCCGATGCTTTAGTCTTCCCTGCCTGTTCCTGCACCCCCACCCCAGCCCACCCCTAATCTGCTTTCTTTCTCTGCAGATTCGCCTTTTCTGAAGTTTCCACACGCGTCAAATGGTACACTGTATAGTCTTTTGTGTCTGAACTTTTTCACTTAGCATCATGTTTTCAAGTGCATCCAAATTACAGCAGTTCTCATTTCTTTTTATGGCTCAAAGCTCCGTTCTGAACCCGAGACGTCTGCAGCAGAGTCCCAGCATTGGACCACCCTGCCATCCTGCTGCCCCTTTTCCCATCATGAGACTAGGATTCAGTTTTGTTCCTCTGCTGCCTGCTGTTGTGTGGCACATAAAAAAGACTTAGGAAATCAAAAATTAATAACTTAAAAATAAGTGCTTAGTTTGCTGAATGTTGCGTGTTGGGCAGCGTTGCAAACTAAACTCAGGCAAAGGGTTGTTCCTATTAGTATTCTGTTCCTGATGGTGGTATAACCTGCTTTGTCGCTAGAAATGAGAACAGGCAAATGAGAAAATGTTTATCAAAGGGCTGCTGCGGAACGGTGTGAATTATAAATGTATCGATGGTGTGGATATGTCACCATTTGCAGTTAGGTTCAGGGGCTGGTGCACAGCCCACAAGACGGAGGTTTGCACACTCTGGCCGGTCGTGACAACTGGGGCTTTCCCAGTCACCAGGCCTCTGGCATACATTGTAAAGAGCTGGTTACTGGAGGGTGAGCTGGGCAGGTGACCATTAGTCCAGAGGACAGAGCCGACTGGGGTGACGTGTGGTTGTTCCCTGCTCAAGGTCACTGTGCTACTTAAGGGCAGACCTCGATGTCGAGGATTCCAGAGTCCCTGCTTTCTCCTGGTCCCTCTGGCCTTCTTTGTCTACAGGTTGGGTTGGAGACCGGTCCAGGGTCAAGTGCCCTCTCTGAAAGGAGGCACTGCTGGCAGCTTACTGACAGGCTTAGGTTTCTTTGGGAGATACCGTGCAAAGGGAAGGGGAAAGCTGAACGCAGTGCCATGGCTGCAGAGCACTCCCTGGGGAGTTTAATGATTATTTCTGTGAGATCCCTGAGAAAAAAACGTCTATGTGCAAAAATTCCCATTACTCTTCTGGACAAGATGCGTAGGACTCTAGTTGGAACCTGGAGCAATCCTTTGGGGGTCTGTGATGCCTCTGGAAATTACCTTCCTTGCCCCAGCCATGTCACTGCAGCCTTATCATATCAAACATGGGTTGACTGTAATTGTTCCCACTCAATGGTGAGAGCCTGTTCTGTGCCAGGTGCGGAGCGGAGGGCTTTGCATGAATTATTTCTGACAACACTATTGTTAACCTCATTTTACAGATGAGGAAACTGATGCATAGGGAGGGGAAAACTTGGGAAACCCTGTAAGGATGTGACTCAGACTGAGTGTTGTTTATCTTTCTCAGAAATACATTTGAGTATATGTGAAGACCCATCGTAATGCAGAGTGCAGGCAATATCCATCTTCTTTGGGGCTTACTGTCACATACAGTAGCTTGGGCACCATCTGGCTCCTTGGCTGCCATGCTTCCCGCTTCTGTGAGTTTTTGTATTTCAGGCTGTTTGCTGGCTTCACTGGGGGTGGGGGGGCATGTCTCTCTTTCTGTCTTTACTTTGTGTCCTTTTGGAACGTTCTTGCACTTGGTGAGCAGAAGGGGAGTGGCACTGTGGCTGGAGGAACTGACCAAGCATCAAGGAAGAGGATTGAGTTGAGTGATGGATGCAAGTTTGTAGTGACCTGAGGCATGGCCTCCTTCGTGGAATTGGTGAAGGAAACGGAAGAGAAGCTCAGTTCTGGGGTTCCCTCCTTTGCATGGAGGGCCACCAGCAGTGTTACTGTGGCCTGCTGGGCCAGTGATTGTCAGCGACTGGACCATATCATGGTGGCAGCTCTATCAGGACTTAAAGAAGTGGTAGCCCTGGTTTAAAAACATCGGGAACCAGTCCTTGAGGAAATGTGCTATGGCACGTAGCAGTGATCCATTCACTTTCATTTCCAGGGATACATCCCTAAACTTAAGTGGGGATGTCTGGACCCTCAGGGCCCAACACAGTATCTTCCACACAGTGGGTGTTTGTGCAGTAAACCCCATTGAAAGCAGGAGTCCAAGCCCCACATCTTTCACTGCCAAGTAGACTGACTTCCCACCTAGGAGAAGTACTCCTCTTGGCTCCTTTCCCAAACCGCCTTCCCTTTTCTAGGTTTCTGCTCAGTTCCTTCCTACCTCGATGTCCTCTGATTATGGCTACTTTAGACCCACAGAGTATCTGGCTTCCAACTCTGCCCTCATCCTCTGTGCATGTGTCTCCAGGATGCTCTTGTCTTCTTGGCCCACATCTTTTTTTTTTTTTTTTTTTGTATCACAAAATAGAAATTTTATTACCAAAAGCTTATATAGACTATCAAATCTATCTTTTTTTTTATTGTTGGGGGTTCATTGAGGGTACAATAAGCCAGGTTACACTGATTGCAATTGTTAGGTAAAGTCCCTCTTGCAATCATGTCTTGCCCCCATAAAGTGTGACACACACCAAGGCCCCACCCCCCTCCCTCCGTCCCTCTTTCTGCTTCACCCCCCATAACCTTAATTGACATTAATTGTCCTCATATCAAAATCGAGTACATAGGATTCATGATTCTCCATTCTTGTGATGCTTTACTAAGAATAATGTCTTCCGCTTCCATCCAGGTTAATACGAAGGATGTAAAGTCTCCATTTTTAATGGCTGAATAGTATTCCATGTTATACATATACCACAGCTTGTTAATCCATTCCTGGGTTGGTGGGCATTTAGGCTGTTTCCACATTTTTGGCCCACATCTTAACCATCTCCATCCCACACCCATGCAAAATACTCCTCAAAACTCTACAGTGAAGATGCAAAGTGCCCGTGGTCCCTCAGTCCTACTCCCTGTAGCCTGGCTACCTTGGTTCTAACTTGAAAGCCTACCCCTCCCCACTGTCTGGTAGATGCAGCAAGAATTACACATTGGCCAGATGAAGTCTTGAGGTAACACTATTGAGAGACTGAGCTTTGGGGGATGCGATTTCCTGATCTAGTGTGTCAGAGGATAACTATTGTGACAGGTTGACCCAAATGTCTTGGCATTATTAAATTCATTGGCGTTCACTTTTTCTGTATAGATTTGTTTATTGGTGACACCTTTTTCCTGTTGATAATTAGGAAAGCTAATCTTCCCATTCAGAACAATTTCTGAGAGACTTGGGTATTAGTCTTGCCATCAGGAAAGGTCTTAATGCTGTTGGGGTGCTGTTGCAGAGTTTCAAAAGAGGAATAAGGCAGTCAGATATTTTAGAAAGCTCAGCCCAGCTTCTGAGGGGAGATGAGATTGGAGGAGGAAACGGAAGGCAGAAAATTAGTTGGGAGCCGCTGCAGTCGTTCTGGTCAAAAGTACTCACTGGGTGTGTGATCTGCTGGGAGAGCTTCTAGAAGTCTGGGCAGTTGCACTGCTGCATTACTTTATCTGCAGAGCACCAAGGGGCTGTCTGCTGTGGAGGGACAAAGGCTGTGCTTGAGTCTGACAAAGCAGTAGGGGAGCACATCCAAGATGCTCCCTCCTCTCGCTCAGCTGGGCTTTTCTCCACCTCTGCGTAGAGGTTGTGTCCCCAGAGAGCCAGGAGTTTAGAGACTGCCAGTTCCTAGGGGGTATGAAGAGGGCACAGATGCCTTCAAGGAAGCTGCCCACGAACTTGTCCAGGGAGCCTTGGAAAATGTCCAGAATTTTCAGCCTTTTGGAAGGTTTGGATTAGGGCAAAGCCGTTCCATAGTGTAAATGGCATTATGAAACTATTCAGAGTGCTTCTAGCAGGTATAGAAAATGACTCTCCACTCATTCCAATGTTGCTCACTCCTCCGCCAACTACAAACATGGCTCTTAGAGGTTCTTGGGGTAACTTATACATGTAGCAGAGATTCTGGAATACTGTTCAGAGCTTGCTTTGACAACTGATTTTGTAAATCTAACTTTCTCTCCATATTCATTCCAGTAAACTTCCTTAAACCCTCCCGTAAGAGACATAAGTTGTAATGGCTCGTGGGGGTAGAAATGGTTTTGGAAAGAACATATCCAGGATGTATAGGATACACTGGCTTTCGTTACAACCTTCACCCTTTCCTCTGGATGTCTCTGAATCTCTGTCTGTGTTCTGGTTCATAGCACTTCAAGGCAGTGAAGTGTCAAGTCTATGATTCTAGGCATAGAATATGTTCTGGTCATAGCACACGATGCAAAAATAGACATGTATGTGTGAGTTTTCTATTCCTCAGCCTTCCCAGCTGGACCCTTGTTTAGGGAGGGCTATAACTAAGTCAAAGAAAATGTGTGGACTTTAAGAGAGGTTAGTTTAGTTTTTTTGAGAACAAATGAGCAAAAGGAAGTTCTTACACCTGTAATCCCCTACCCCAGAGCCTGTGAGGAACCGGGCCTCACAGTGGGAGGTAAGTGGGAGGTGGGGGTTCATCTGCATTTACAGCCGCTCCCCAGCTCTCGCTTCACTGCCTGAGCTCTGCCTCCTGTCAGCTTAGCAGCCGCATTACATTCTCCACACTTCATTTGGACTTCACTGGGTTTCCCTTAACATCTTTTCTCTGTTTGAGGATGTGGGGCTTCGAGGGATTTCCAGGCTGGTGAGAGAAAAAGATACAGCTGTGGGTGGCCATTGCCATACATGCAAACATGCTTAGGGGATCCTTGGCGGGTTTGCTGAGACCCTCCAGAGGCAACTGCAGTGGGTCACTACTCAGAAGGGAAGAGGCGCAGAGATACCTCCCAGGGTCGTAGGGACCATGGAGGGGCTTACGTGTCCAGGTGATGTCACTCGGGGCCCAGTGGGGAGTCACCGGGTCAGAGAGCTCTGACTAGCATCTCAGACAAGCAGCTGCTAGGCCAGTGTTGTGGGGTGTGTGAAGCAAGCAGGCTCTAAATGACAAAAAAATCTGCTCATCTGGGCCGTGTTGAAAACAATTGGATATGTAAAATTTTCGAGTTTGGTGCCAGTGGGTTTTCATACCCTACCATGAAGAAGAAAACCGCCTAGAGTCCAGCTTTGGCGCCTTGCTGTAACACGGAGCCCCACCCCACCCAGGATGCTGTGATGTGTTTGGTTGTTGCGTTTTGCTCACCTTGTCTGCCCTGTGACTTTTTCTCAGACGTTCTTCACTTCTGATATGCTTGACAGTAGAATGCCCCTCAGTTTGGGTTTCTTTGATGTTTTTCTCACAACAAGATTGGGTGATGAGTTTTAGGGAGGAAGACCCGGGGGTAAAGTGCCATTTTCATGTCATCCTATCAAGGGCACGGTTTGTCACAGATGTTATTAACCTTGATCATCTGGTTGGGGCAGGGTCTGTCCAGTGTCTCCACTGTAGAGTTAATTCCCCCACCTCCCACGCCCCTTTTCCTGCTTTATTCTTTGGAGGTCGGTCATTAACTAAGCTCAGCCAACTCAAGAGGGATAGGAGGAGTTAAGCTCCACCTTCCAGAGGGGGGAGTATTTAGAGAAATTATTCATACCAGATAATTTGTAAATTATTTATATTACAGAAATTATAATTATTTGATTATTTATTTGTGTGATTAGACTCATGGATATCTGTTTTATAGTTTGTGTTACAATCCAGTACTACATTATTTATTTATTTTTAATTTTTAACTTTTTTTAAATTTCAAGTTAATGTGAGGGTACAATCAACCAAATGACAATATTTGGATTTGTTAGGCAGAGTCTCTCTTACAGCTGTGTCCTGCACCCTAAAGGTGTGCCATACCCTCCTACATTGTGTCCATTCAGTGGGAGCACTCCACACTCCCTTTCCTCCCCCTGCCTTGTTTCTCCTCCCCACAACTTAAATTGAAATAAGTTTTGCGCCTATGTAGGCGTGAATTAGATGGTCTACTGGCTTCATATTAGTATTGAGCACATTAGATACTCGCTTTTCCATTCTTGTGATACTTTACTGGGAAGAACATGTTTCAGCTCCATCCAGGTTAATATAAAAGATGTGAAGTCACCATCTTTTTTTATGGCTGAATAGTATTCCATGGGGGGTGCCTGCACCACAGTTTGTTAATCCATTCCTGAGTTGATGAGCATTTAGGTTGTTTCTGTGTCTTGGTGATTGTAAATGGAGCTGAGATAAACAATCTAACATAAATTTAACATAAATCTTTGATTTATGTTTGATTTAACATAAATCTTATGTTAAAATGATTTGTTTTTCTTCTGGGTAGATGCCTAGTAGTGGGATTGTGGGATCAAATGGGAGATCTGATTTGAGATTTTTGGGGACTCGACTCTCCATACTTCCTTCCCAAGAGGCTGTATTAGTTTGCCATCCTATACACGGTTTATTTTCTTGCTCTTTTATTCCAGGTTTGGCAGTTGGAAGCTCTTTTGTTCCGCTCCCCTTAGACATACCTTCTTGTTTTTGTTTTGATTATCATTTTTTGGTCACTTGCTTACTTTCTGGAACTATATGATATTCCAGGTTTATTTAGTATATTCTATGCTTTGACCCTAGTGTCATCTATTTTTCCAAGAAGCCCTTGTTCCTTTCATTGGAGGATGGTATTAGAAACAAGATCTGAATGTTATTTTTCATGTTTTCTTTTGCTTTTTGCCTAAACCAAAAAGTAGTTGCAATTGAATGGGGAAAAAAGATGCCTCAGCTGGTCTTTCATTCAGTAAATATGTACTGAATGCCAAACTTTGTAGTTGGGATAAAATTTTGAGTTATTTGAAATTTGGTCTAAATAGAATTTAAATTTATTTATGCATAGTATTTAGAAATCCATTCATAATTTAATGTTATCTTAGTAAGGGTTATAGTTAAATCAGGGTATGATCAGACAGGAATTGTTTATTATGCTAACATTTAATCTCTTTATTTTATACACGCCTTCATTTTATTGCTGGATTTATAAACAAATGGTTTTTGGCTGGAAAAAAACATATGGATGAATATTGATTTGAGTCACTAAATGTTCATCAAATAATTTCTCAGTGTTTATGTAGAAAATTTCAAATATACACAAATCTAGAGACTCTTATTCCAAGCTCCCATGAAGCCATCATCCTGCTCCAACTGTTTGAACTCCTGGGCAATCTTATCTCATCTAAACCTGACATTATTTTCTGGATTAGCAAATCATTTTGAACTTAAAACATATGTCATTGCTTTTCTGACTCAGACATACATAATGGAAGAGACTGAAATCAATTCTGAGGAACATTTAGCAGTTGCCCTTTTTAAGAGCAAGTGAGTGACTAATTGTCATCCCACTTCAGAAGCGGAAAGCTTCATGCCCCAGTGTATTAGATGCTCGTGGGTTGAATGACATCAGGAATATTTGAAACAAGTGAGAATTTGAAAAAAATGGGAATTCACTTCTTCGGGTCATAGAATTGAGATTTTACTCTTCTCGAATGGCAGGGTGTGTGCTTGCACTAAAGCGTGTCACTCACACTGGGGTTGGCTGGGTTTCAGGAGCAAAATATGCCAAGTATTTTTCAATTCAGTCTGGGTTAGGGTTTCTCAGGTCAGTCAAACATACCCCATGCCAGAATTTCTTGTAAGCTGTTGGAATTTCTGCATCTGATTTAGTCTATTAACAACTGAGTAGGGTTCTTAGGCATGGAAATGAGAATTTGAAATGTGTAGACTAGATTTGTAGACCAGGATGAGATTTGTACCCTTAGTCATTCAAGGAATCTTTCTTGAGCACCTGGCATGGGCCAGGTGCAGTGCTGTGGACGCTGTGGTCAACAAGACAGACGTAGCCCCAGCTATGTGGGATGTGCCCTCTAAAGGTGAATGTGTACAGTCACAGTGAATCACAGGAATTGCTGACTGCAGTTGTGATAAGTATTGTAAAGGGATAGAGAGTGCTGAACTATAGGGGTCCCTGATCTAGTCTAGGCTGCCAGGGAAGATGCTCTGAGGAAGTGATGTTGAACTAGGACCTAAAGGGTGAATAGGAGTTGATGAGACATAGTGTGCATTTGTTTGGGAAATGTGGAGTGTTCCAGCCGCAGGGAATATTACCTACCAAAGCTCTGCAGCAGAAAAGAGCTGAGCTTGTCCCAGGCAGCTCCACTAGAATGTGGTTCAGGTGTGGGGCAAACAGGCAGTGTGATGAGAAGCTTGGATTTTATTTTTGGCACAGTAGGAAAACACCAAAGGTTTAAGGACAGGGCCTCATGGGGTTGGTTTTACAGCTTCAAAGATCACCCTGGCCACCCTGTGAAGAGTGTGTATTGGTTGGGAGCTCAAGGCTGGGGGTAGGAAGACCAAATGGGGAGCTGCAGCAAAAAGAGGATTTGCGACTTGGCCATCCCAGAGAAGTGGGTAGATTTGAGATCTAAGTCATAGAACATTAGTGTCATGGCTTTCAAACTTTTTTTGACTGTGACCTAGTAAAGGAAATGTATGCCTAGTACACAGATATGTGTATATGTACAAGAAACAAAGCTTCATTAAACAATACTTTACTACAGGCAAGGCATGCTGCTAGCTTCATGCTGTGCCATGCATGTGTCATGTGTGTTGTGTGCTGGGGTGGGTAGAGAGTGTTACGGGCATTTATGAACTGTGATAAGGAATCTGGATCTTCATCCTGCATGAAAGAGAGTGGCTGCAAAGTTCTGGGCATCTGTTCTTCAAAGAGATGACCCCAGTGGCCTACACAAAAGAGCCACCTAATGGCAACTCTAAGACTTAAATCATTTCTCTCGGTCTTCTCTTCACCCTCTTCATCTTCCTCCTCCTCCTCCTCCATTTCTGCATCTTCTGTTGTAGGAGTTGGCAACTTTCTCCATAAAGGTCCAGAGAATAAATATTTTCAGCTTTTAGGGCCATTTGGTCTCTGTCTCCACCATTCAGTTTGGAGATTATGGAAATAGTCATCGATAATATGTGAACAATTGGACAGGGCTGTGCTCTCAATAAAACTTTATTTAATGAAACATCTAGAGGGCTGGATTTGGTTGCAGGTTGTGGTTTGCTGACCTGTCCTGAGGAACTGAAGGCACTGTCCAGCGGGATCAGCATCTCACTGAGGTGAGGCTGGTCTGCTGGGGGGATGGTGTCTTTCCCACCTGATCTTCCCAGTGAGGTCACAGCACCTGGACTGTGCTGGCTCTTTGGCAGGCCTTTTACTAGGAGGGCTTGTGTTTGGAGAGCTTGGGCTCAGAAGCAGTCGGAGTTAGGGTTATTGCCTGGAAATGTGCCATTTTGCAAATGCATGTTTAGCCACAGACTGTGAACTGAGGGTGCAGCTGAGTTTCTCAGTGCTGTGAGCCCGCAGCTGGACTTGACACCAGCTGGGATTAACTGGTAGCAGCTCTTCTGGGCAGAGCTCCCTGCTGCAGGGGTCACACATCTATGAAAAGCAGCCTTTCTGCCAGGAGAACAGCTCTAAAGAAGAGGCGGCTTGAGATGGCTTCTTGGGGCATCTCTTCCTCTCTCCAGGAATTCTTGGCCCTCAGCCACATACCTAAGCACATTTGGAAGCAAATGGCTGGCTAAGCAGGTGCCTGAGATGAGTGAGTGTGCACAAGGGTCAGACAGAAGAGGCACAAAGTGCCCTGCTGAGTGTGGTAGTTCACTTTGACCCTGCAGCAGGGCGGGTCCCGGCCCTCGGCCCCTCTTTGCTGCTCTCATACTCTGCCTTTCCTTTCCCTTCTGCTGTGCTCACGGAAATCCTCCCTATCCTCTGAGGGTCAGGTCCTGAGTCTCCTCTTCAGTGGAGACTGAATCCTTTAGGTGAGCGTAATTTCGCCTCCTGTGGACTCCATTAGGTGACAGGTGCAAAAATAAGTCCATGGTGTATTATAAAATTATAGAGTGGGCTCGGTGCCCATAGCACAGTGGTTATGGTGCCACCTGAGGCTGGGGGGTTTGAACCTGGCCAAGGCCAGCAGGACAACAGTGACATCTGCAACAAAAAATAGCTGGGCTTTGTGGCAGGTGCCTCTAGTCCCAGCTACTTGGGAGGCTGAGGCAGGAGAATAGCTTGAGCACAAGAGTTTGAGGTTGCTGTGAGCTGTGACAGCATAGCACTCTACAAAGGGCGACATAGTGAGACTCTGTCTCAAAAAAAACAAAAAATTATAGAGTGTATGGTCTGTGGTTTATCCATCCTTGAATTCCAGCTCCTCGTACATGGAGGGAATATGGTATTTTGGAGGGTCACCCTGGTGTTTTGGAAAGCTTAAGCTTTGTTTATCTGACGATTACTTCCCCTGTAACCTCAGGCATGTTGGACTTTCTTGAGCCTCAGTTCTCTGATATGTAAAATGGGCCTACTAAAACCAGTCTTAGGTTATGTTTTCAGGATTACAGTAACATGTACATGTAACTTGTGTACCTATTCTAGTGTTAAGGACTTCTCCATTGTTGGTTTGATAAAATATCTTATGAAAAGGAGCTGGGGAGCATTTGGAAGGGCTGAGTTCCCAGGGTACTTTCTTAGGGCTTCCTTGGCATTTGCCTTCATTGAGCCTAAGACACCATTGACTGTAAGACACTTGTTATTTTATCTACCACCAAAAAGTAGAATCAGGTGGCAGCTTTCATATATCTCGGGGCCACACCACTCTCCATACCTGGAAAATCAATGGTTTGGGGTTTGGATATTGGTTTTATTCATTCAGTCATTTCTTTATTTTTATTTTAAAAATTTCCCAAGCGATGCTATTGTGTGGCCATGATTAAGAGGCATCACTCTCGGAGAAACACCACCGTTCCGTGATGACTCAGTGATTATGAGTTTAATTTGTTTATACAGCCCCTGTAGATGTTCCCTTAGCACCTGAGGAATTCTCCAGCCACTTCCTCATCAAAGAAGGCTCTCTTGGGGGTGCAGAGAGAACAGATGGACACCAGAACTGGGCAGTGGCCAGGGTTTCTCCCTTGCCCTGCCTGGGTATAGTTGCTGAGTTTGCAGCCTGGCAGCTCCCAGGCCCGGGTTTAGTGAGTCATAGGGGACTAAGGGACTGTGGGGAAGGCATGGTGGCACCAGGACAAGGTTGGGGGTGCCATGAAGGAGGGGGCTGTGGTAAGGCACCTTTGGTTTCAATCCTGACTGCAGAGATTAAAAAAAAAAAAGGGAAATTAGGTATCCACGGAATATGGCAGATCACATGCTCAATGCTAAATCCAGTGAGGAAGTGGTCAGCAGTGGCTTAGCTCTGGGAAGGATGCCTGGCCTCCTGTCTAACTCTCACGGTGGTTATTGTGAGAACGAGTCCCCGATAGGGCACTGCTCTGCCACCCAAACCTGCTCACAGCTCAGGCTTGTGACTCAGTCCTGAATTCAGGCCCCACCGTGTATTTGTCCTGGGACTTCAGGAAAACTCTTCAATTTTTCTGATCCTCAGTTTTTCTCACCTGTCAAATGGGAATGATAACAGTAGCCACCCCAAGAGGCCTGTGATGAGGGTTAAAGAAAGGACAGTGAGTGATCATTTGCACACTGCAGACAGCCCGCACAAAGCGGAGTTGGGTTTCTTAGCGCTCACTCTGCCAGCAGCCGTTCTTGGGACTGTCCTGGTTTATTTTGCTCCTGGTTTGGGCCACACCCTGAGGACACTGAGAAGGAGGGCCCTAACCGCCACGGGGGAGGTGATGTCTCCGAGGTCTTAGTGGAAGCGTGTTCGCTGTGTTTGGGGGCTCGTCAGGATGAGCACATTATTCTCTCTCTGCAGCCACTTCCTTGTAATGATGTGATGTGGGTTCTCTTTGGTTATTTTCATCATTCTTTTATTTAAGATAAGTTACCCCACTTGTGACTCTAAAGAAAGCCTTCCAGCAACCACACATGCTCAATTTCTGAAGCAGTTGGCTCTCAGGGTTTATTTTTAAACCAGAAACAACATTACAAGTGGTAGCTCAATCCCCAGCCAGCCCAGGGAAGTCTTCAGCCACTAACGCCGCTGGTGGCAGTAACGGGCAGCGTGCCCCTGCAGCCCACCTTCGCTTAATGCGTCAGGCCAAGAAGAAAATGCATCCTAGGAAGAAATGCCAGGGACATGTTTTCCCAGAAGCAGCATCTCTTTCAGAAGCCACAGGGAAGGGGTGGGCAGGGTAGATACTCCAGGGCAAAACATCCTCTACTTGTGAAGAGTTGTCAGCAGAGGACAGTATTCCCTGCTCTTAGGGAAGAATGCACATTTATTTCTAGAATATTTCCTGGTGGGATCCTGTGAAACTGATGACAAGTCTCGTCAGAGGCATTTATGTGGCTGGGTTGTCTTTGCACTGGCTGGTTATCGGCGCTCAGTGGCGACTGTTCACGCTCGTGGCAGGGAATGGCGGCATGGACAAGCCCCAAGCCAAGTGTTTGTCTCCCTGCTTCGCTGGTGTTCTGGCATTTGGAGTTCAGGTGACTGTTGGTGTTTTCCGGGATCTGGTATGGAAACCAGAGAGGAGAGAGTTAGGGGGGCAGGGCGGGGCTCCTGGAGATGGCTCAGATTCTCAGGAGACCAAGACAGACCCAGGAGACATCTCTGGTCCCCTTGGGCCAGTGCTGTTGTCACTCTCTCCGCATGGACAGTCACAAGCTGTGAGCAAGGTGCTTCCTGTCCTTGTGACTGCACAGCGTCTAGTGTGGGAGGGACAGCCTCCTTGTTTCCTGTCGCTGTGTCTGGGTTCACAGGAGAGAAGGCAGCACACAGGGGTTCAGAGCCGGTGTCCTGGTTGACCTTGTTTCCCCCTGCCCTGGCAACCCAAGGTACAGAGGCTCGTCTGTCTCAGTCTCACGTGTTGAGTCCTCATGTCAGAAAAGCAGGAACTGCCCACGTTGCTGGAAACAGTCCAGCGATTCTCAAAATTCAGGGCATGCAAGCGACTGGGGGGCTAGTTAAAATGAAGGCTTATTTAAAGGGAAGCCCCTTTCCTATGTGACGATGCAGAGAATTAAAATGATAATCACGATAAGCCTGGCTCTGATCAGGTCCCTGCTCTGCGCTGAGCACGGTCATTCAACACAGCAACTCATGAGCCATTCCTGTTTCTAGTCCCATTTACAATTGGGGATACGGAGGCACTGAAAGTTAGAGGACTTGCTCATGACCCATACACAGTCTGGTTCCTAACCTCCTTCTGCAGGTATGGGTGCAGGGCCCAAGAATCTGCAGTTTTCCAGGTACGTCTGCGGGTCCCTGGACCCAGGTTGGAGAAACATTGCCTGGACTTTGAGTACACAGGGGCAGGAGCTGTGTCTGTCCTACTCAGAACTCATCTCCAGGGCCTCAACTGGGCCAGGGGCATGACAGATGTTCAGTCCATACTTGGTGCAGGAATGAATGAGTATTGGTCTCTTCTAAGAGATACCTTGGGAGTCTCAGAAGCTCCTGCCCAATTCTCTGGGAGCCTTAATTTTCTAGTTTTGGCACCTTGGGTCTTGTTGCCAGGAACAGTTGTGTCTGGTCCCCTGTTTTTGCTGCCTTGATACCTATTGTTCCCTAGCCCTCCCAGGCCCTGCCTCACTCTTGTCAGGACCTTTCTTGGGGATGGGGCTTCTGACTCTGGCAGAGGTGTGCCTTCTGAGACATCCTGTGCTGCCCTCTGCCCTGTTGTTCTGGGTTCTCCAACCCATGACTGTGTCTGTTGGGATACCACCTGTCATTTGCTGCTGTAGCTTGAGTGTCGGGTTACACTGGCCAGACTGGACTTCCAGCTCCTTCAGCTGCATTCCTTCCCCCATAGTGGCTGGGCGATTCTAGCTTCTGAGCCTGGCTACTACCCAGCCTGCCTTGTCAGTGGGGCAGTAGTCAACTCTGTTCCAATGTGGTCAATGATACAGATCTTAGGCGCTGAATGGGTGGCTTAGGTTCAGCTCCTTGGCCCTTAGGCAAGCACCTTAATTCTCAAAGCCTCAGTTTCCACAGCTGTAAATCAGGTGTGATGGTCATAACCTCTCCCTGAGGGCGCTGAATGTGAGAATTACTTGGGAGTGTGTGTTATGTGAGGTGGCTTGTGTCATGGCCGCGGTGACTGTCTTGGGTTTTGTTCTTGGCTTGGCCATGTGACCTCATCTAACCCCTCTAAGTCCCAGTTGCTATATCTGTAAAGTGAGGATAATGGCCCCTTCTGGGTCTTTCAGGGTGATCTAGTAACAGAGCTTGAGAAAGTGCCCAGCGTGAGCCAGATAGCAGATGCCCACTGAATGTACTTTATCCACACTTGACCTTGCAAGGGGAGAAAACTTATTAGAAACAGACCTGCCCAATATGGCCCCCTCTTGGCTCTACAAACTGCGTGGGAAACTTTTCTAAGAACCGTGTCACATTTTCCAGCCAGGGAATTTCTAGTATACGATGGAGGTCCTTTCCCCTACCATTCAGTATTTACTTGCGTGCACTGTACTTTGCACATGTGTAATTAATTAATCATTAATTTTAATTATTCATTTCCTATCTGTCTTCTACACATCCTGGCCAATTCCCTGAGGACAGGTGCCTCGTGTATCCACTGCACTGTTCCTAGCAGGTCTCGTGAATGCTGTCGCGTCCCCAGACAGTGAGGAGACCTGAGAAGGCGTTTGGCTCAGTCCCCAATTTGCCACAGGGATTTTCTCTTTCTGGCTCTTAGAGAGTAAAGCAGCCTCCCTAGATGCTGCCCTGGTGGAATATTGGGAAGAGCACTGGGGCTCTCCACTGCTCCAGCTCAAGTTACCTCTGTCTCTACCAGCCTTCCCTTGTGGCAGTGGGTGTGTTCGGTGTGTTGCCTTTGAAATATCTTACTCCATTGCTTTCAGGAAATTAGCCCCCTACAGCCCTGTTGCCATTTTGTAAGATGGAGCTCACCAAAAACAATGAGGTAGGAAAGGGAGCTGGTGATGTTCAAGGTCAACACAGAAAAAACATGAGGCAGTCCAGGATTCTGGGTAGCTCCTGAAGGCGAATCTGCCTAAGGTTGTATAGAGAAAGTGGGTTAGTCACTACACTCTGTGTCATCTGGGCTGTCTCAGTCTATCCATCTAATCATCTATCCATCTGTTTATCCCCTTGCTCATCCATCTATCCATCCATCCATCCATCCTATCCATCCCCTCATCCATCCATACACCCACCCATTCATCCCATCCATCCAGTCATTCATCCACCCGTCTATCTACCAACCTATCTATTCCATCCATCCATCCATCCATCCATCCCATCCATCCCCTCATCCATCCTTATGCCCACCCATTCATCCCATCCATCCACTCATCCATCCATCCATTCATCCATCTGATTCATCCACCCATCTATCTATCTACCAACCTATCTATCCCATCCATCCACCCACGCAACCACTCATTTGTTCATCTACCAAACAACCAACCAACCGGCCAGCCAACCAACCTTCCATCCATCGTATGTCCATCCATCCATCCATTTATCTATCCATCCATCCATCCTATCCATCCCTTCATCCGTCCATCCATCCATCCATCCATCCATCCATCCAATCCATCCCCTCATCCATCTATATGCCCACCCATTCATCCCATCCATCCACTTATCCATCCATCCATTCATCCATCTGATTCATCCACCCATCTATCTACCAACCTATCTATCCCATCCATCCACCCAGCCAACCACTCATTTGTTTATCTACCAACCAACCAACCAACCGGCCAGCCAACCAACCTTCCATCCATCGTATGTCCATCTATCCATCCATTCCATGCCGTCATCCAATATGTCAGGAACCCTAGTAACGTCTTGGATATGGGGTGTAAGGACATGGGCCCTCTGGTTGTCGAAATGGCTGCTCCTTGGCTGAGTGGCTTACTTTGGCTGTTGATGCTGGCTCTAGGCTAGGACCTGAGCTATGCTGTCAGAGGGAACACTCATATTTGGTCTCTGCATGTGGGTCTGTTTGGACTTTCTTACAGCATGGCTGCTGGGTTCCAAGAATGGCCCCCAAGAGAGCACAGTGGAGATGAGTGGCATGTTTATGATGTAGCTGTAGACATCTCATCAGGTTACTTCTATGAATTGTGTTGATTGAGACAGACTCAAAGGTCCACTCAGGTTCAAGGGGAGGGGACATGGACCCTACCACTTGATAGGAGGAGGGGCAAGGTCATTGCAAGAAGATGGGAGATGTTAGCATGGAAACATCCATGGAAAATACCCATACCTAGCCAAAGGATGTTAGGGAAGTCAAGGTCCTGGCCATCCCCTGATGACTGCTGAATCTCTGATGAAAGCTCTTCAAAGGTTCTATGAGGTCTGTTAGGCTCTGGGTTAAGCTTCAATATACTTAACACCCTACAGGGTAAACTGTGGCTGTGGCTACAGTGTATCTGAACTGCCATTTGATTAAAAAAAATGCTGCCAATCTTCTGGATGTGTGTCACAAATGGCACGTGACAGTCTGAGGGAGTTGCCTGAGTGATTTTGGACTTCTTCCCCCGGGTACTGTGCTGACAGCCTCTCATGGCTTGTCTCCGAACTTTCTCCAGCCACCCATCTGTCCAAGTACTTATCTTACCGCCTGCCTGCAGTGTGCTGGGCATTGCACAGGGCATCGTGAGCAGCAGGAGAGGAAGGTGAAGCCGCGTGGCCCGGTAGATCACAGGCCACGCTCTCAAGGAATTGCTGTTTGTTGTTGAAGAGAGATTCTTGTGCAAGTAAGGAAGGCCTCGGGGCAGCTCTTGTGTGCACCTGAGCATTCTGTGAATGAAGCTACACCCTGGGCCTGGGTTGCACTTGGTTTTGGATATCTGTGTGGCTCACCAACTCTCTCTTTTAGAAGTTAGCAGGAAGTCCCCTTTGGGTTGGGCTTTACTGAGCTTGCAACAACCAGTGGATTTAAGATTGCTAGCCAGCCACATGTGCTGTGTGAATTAGATGAAGGCAAAGACATGTCTGGTGGTGACTGGGACACAATCCTTTTTTTGTTGATTGCATTTTATTTTATCCAATGTAGCTCAGGGTCGCCATATGTCCCTTTCTGGAACGTTGTGATTTTCCTTTACATGTGCCCTGCTCAGACATACAGAGTCTTCCTTCCTGCTGCCTCCAGCTGCCCACCTTCTCCCACACTGCTGCTAGGGATGGGATCTCTTTTGCCTCGTTCTTGTCTGTAAGTGTTCAGTTTTGGGCTTTGGTGGCGAGGTGACAGGGAGAGGTGAGGGGCCAGCTGGAGTGTGGAGAAGCCAGAGAGCAGCACTGTCATGACACTGACAATGAACCATAGAGAGGCTTGCAAGGGCACACAGAGGACACCAGGCAGCGATAATTACACCTGTGCTTTCATGCTGGGTCTCCAGGTGATCGAGTGGTTATTTTTGAGGGGCTTTTTGGACATTATGTTAAAATACACAAATTTAATTGCATTCAGTGGAATTATAATGAGCAGCAGTTTGGATTTCTTTTTAAAATGCCCCCCACCTTATCTCCTGGCCTCATCACCCCCCACACTTATGGCTTGAATGGTGGGGTTGGCTGAAGCTAAGGGGCCTTACTTATCTGCTGTTGGCTGGAAACTGGATAATCCAGGATCCTGTTGGAGTCTGTGTCCCTTGGTGCCACATAATGTGGTCGTCTGGGGCATTTTGCTGTTTCTGGGAATATGAGGCAAGAGGTCCAGTTTGGAAGTGATATCATGGCTCTTGAAATACTGAGCTTCTAATTTAATAAGTATTTATTAGGCTCCTCCAATAAAGAGTAAAGGCAGGTACTATTTAAAAAAACATTTTACCCTTTAAAACTTTTTTTTTATGTGATACCTACTGACTTTTATTTTATTTTATTTTTATTTCAGATTAATATGAGGGTAAAGATGGTTAGGTTGCAGTGCTTGCATTTTTTTAGGTAAGGTCCCTATTGTAGTTGTGTCCCTCACCTAGGAGATATGCCCACATGTTGTGCCCATTAGGTGGGAGCACACTAATCCCCCTCCTTCTTGCTCTTTAAACATTTGATCCTCAGAACAACCACTTGAGAGACAATGCTGTTCCTGCATTTCTGAAGCAGAAAGGGAGGATCAGAGAGGTAGAGTAAATTGTTGAAGGTTGCACAGCATGTAACTCAGGTGAAATCTCAGGGCTGTCAGGACCCAAGGCTTGAGCTCTCTCTCCTATTCTGCAGCTGGGTGTTCAGGGGAGGAGAGAGCTTTACTTGTATGGGAAAAGCCAACTATTCTATTAACTTGAAATGCTAAAAATGCAGGACTTCTTGTTATGCATTCAAAGTAATCTCATCGTCCACACCCCCTTCTCTGCCTCTGTGTGAGCTGTAAACAGCTGGATACAGCATGGGAGTTCAGGCCGTATTCAGAGCTCTGGCACAAATGGTTCAAGATACAGACTTTATATATATATATATGTATTTTTTTTTTTGAGACAGAATCTTACTATGTTGCCCTTGGTAGAGTACCGTGGCATCACAGTTCACAGCAACCTCCAACTCTTGGGCTTAAGCGATTCTCTTGCCTCAGCCTCCCAAGTAGCTGGGACTACAGGTGCCTGCAACAATGCCCAGCTATTTTTTAGTTGCGGTTGTCATTGTTGTTCAGCAGGCCTGGGCCGGGCTTGAACCCTCCAGCCTCAGTGTATATAGCTAATTCCCCACTCACTGAGCTATAGGCACTGAGCCCAGACTTTAAATTTTTCACAGAATCTATTGGGTGATTCTTTTTGTGCTAATGTGAAAATTGTCCATCTGGTTTGTCCAGAAAGTTTTCTTCCTGGAAACAGCCCTGCTTGAAACAGACCTTCCCACCTGGTTTAGCACAGTCCGTCCAATTTGGGAATCAACAGAACCTTTCCTTTCTATGAGTATGTTTTGGCCCACATGTTTGCATGTTGCAAAGGGAGTGTTATTTCCATATTTACAGCAGGCTGCAGGGCTGCAGTTTTAGTGACAAGCTGAAGACAACCAGCTGTAGGTCAGGATTCAGATTTGTACTGTTACGAAAATACGTATTCACGAAACTAAAATTTCAAATGACTTCCTTCAAATCTCGAAATAAATAGTGTGCCGGGTATATGATATGCAGTGAAGAGCTATTTCTGATTTTTTACAAAACCAAAATTAGCATATTTAAAAGCCCTCTTGGTGACTTAGCTTTTTAATTTTCTTTTTCTTTTTTTTGAGGCAAAGTCTCACTCTGTCACACGGGATAGAGTGCCGTTGTGTCATTCATAGCTCACAGCAACCTCAAACTCTTGGGCTCAAGCAATCCTCTTGTCTCAGCCTCCCAACTTAGCTTTTTAAAAAAATTGAACACGATTGTTGTGTGTGTAATCAGTAGTGTAACATTAAGAAATTCTCCCAAGAGATAAAATAAATCACCTTCTATCCTATCGGGACAAAACAACGAATTTTATTATTGTCCTCCCAAGCTTTGCTTTCATATTTTAATCAGTTTACATACATTTTTATTTCATTTATTATTGAACAATATATCCTTGTCATTTACTATTTGGTTACGTAGTCTGTAATTACAATGTTTGGTGGCTTATATGTGTGCACAGAAGCACACATCAGTGTCACAATGAACATCTTAATGCACATACCTTGTTTTTCTTGTTGATTTATCTCCTTAAGGTAAATTTCCTAGAATTTTTGCATTTATCTTTGCATTTAAACATAGGCATGTACTCAGTCCAAAGCTATAGACATAACTTGGTAAATATTGTCATGTGACGGCCAGAAGGCTTACACTAAGTTATACATTATTTAATTTAAAGATTAATTAAACCCCAGAAGACTGTTAACACTAAATTCTGCTATGGTATGATTTGGATGTCCAAAAAATTACTGTGCTCTTTAGAATTGTGTAATTTATAAAAACAAAACAAAACAGGGCTTATGGAAAGAGTAGGGTTGGGGTGGGTAGCATAGCTTTGCATATCTATAAAATACTACAAGACATGTGGCATTTTACCTTGAAAAAGATGGAAAGTTGGCCTGTAGAAGCAGATGACAGGGGCGGGTGAAGAATTCTGGGATGGTGGAAGAGAGTTTTCTGAAGGTTGTGAAAGGGCTTGATCCAGAACACACGCGGTGGACTGGGGCGGCTGGTGCGTTTCAGGTTTGAGGAGGGTGTGTGTGTATGTGTGTGTGTGTGTGTGTGTGTGTGTGTGTGTGTGTGTGTGTGGTGTGGTGTACACCTGCCTGGCTCAGTTCAGCTGGGCGTGGCTTTCTGAATTCACCTGCTGTTTCTCACGGATGAAATCAGGCACAAGCAAATGCAAAATCACGTTGCACTCAAATTGTTCCCTAATATATTAATTGTGTTGGAACAAGTCTGTGTTTTCAAAACAAGCAAAAGCAGTACTGTTGTGCCATTCTGTTTGTTTCCTCCTGTTTGGCACCTTACGCTTCTGTTCAATTTGCAAACAGGAGCTGGGTTGCCAGAGAACATTTTTTATCTTTGCATTTAAACATAGGCATGTCCTTAGGTAATTGCCTTATATGTCTTTATAATAAGCACATTTTTATATTTTAAAATAGTTTGATAAGGATTGCATTTACTTTATTACAATCAAGATCCCATCAGTACCTGATTCTTCTCGCTCTGGCCATTTATAAGTAAGAAAACCTCCATGCTTTTTATTTATTTATTCATTTTAAAAAGGAAGTATGACAACCAGCTGATCATTTATTGATTGCCTGCTGAATACAGGGATGCCTTTTGCAGCAGGTGGGATGAGTTGAGTTTTTTCCTAGACAGAGATCTTTTTGAGCCCCATCATCAAAATGCGATGGTGTTGGTGTCCTCACGTGGAGAGGTGGGGCTGGACCAAGACAGCTGATGGGATGGCTCCAGTTCCTGTTGGAGACATCTGAGTTTCCTCTTCTCTTTTCATTCCATTTCTGGATTTTCCCACTGAGCTGGCATCCTTGTCAACCTTCCATAGGACATGAGGGAGGGAAAGACATCATCCCTGCCGCAGCCCTGAGGGGTTTGATCCTTTGAGCCCTTCTGATGGTAGAAAAACCACCCTGATTTGCTTTCTGGATAATCTTAAGGCAACCTGACACCCTACTGGAGAGAAACATATTTGTAGTTTAAGAGGCATCCATGGTCTCTTATTGGAATCTCCACAGCAGGTAGTAATGGGGCACTTATACTCTGGGGTTCAGATAAACTGTATTCCCCCAGATTTACCAGGCTCCCTCCCTCCCTCCCATGCTAGACTTGGCTGTCCTTTTACAAACAGGAATTTTTCGTACAACACGAATTCTGTTAAAATTATTGACTTAAGCATGGGGTCTTAATGCTTAGAATGAAATGGTGAAAGCATCTGGGTTTAGGTGACACCAGCCTGAGGAAGCTGGCTTGTTTGATGCTTCTTTCCCAATGGGGGCATTTAAAGTCATTGGACCAGAAGGAGCCTTCCAGGCCTTCCCCTTGAGCAAGGATCATCTTGTTCAAGCTTTGTCACATTTATTTTAATGTCTGAAAATAAAACATAAAATGCCAAGCAGACCTCCGATGGCTCTACTCCACCCAAGGGGACATGCTCTTGCTTGAGCTGGACATGGGGTGTTTACTGCTTCCACTACTCCAAGGTGACTTCCTGTGATGGCTCCCTACATTTTTAGGACTTCCCAGAACACATGTGGAAAACCTTTGTTTTCATTTAAGACTTTTCATTGTATGGGCAAGGAGACCAGTCTGTAGGTGTGAGCAATCTAAGCCCCTTGGCCAGGTGGTTGAAGAGCCAGGTCTTCTAACACCTACCTCTGTTCTGCATGAATCAGAGACTTTGTTGTGCCCCACTCTGATGAAGATTTCCAATTGCCCAGTTCTGCCTGGTGGACAGGAAGCTGCAGCCCCAAACCTGCCTCCCTCTTACCCCTTGTTTCCTCCGTTCTGCCTTCCATGTGCCAGGTGGTCTCCCTGACTGAACCTTCTTCTCAACATTTTCTGTAACCTTGTAGAGCATTTCTGGTACCCTTGCTAATTACTTTTGTGCAGGAGGAGGGGATAGTTTTCTCTGGGCTTTCACTAGAGGCAAGGCTATTAATTCTTTGACAATTAATTATTTACTGGAAGCCAGACTTAATAGTGAATTTTTTTTACACATGCCATCTCATCTGATCCCTGCAGCGGGCAATAGTATGATCATCATTCCCAGTTTCCAAATGAGAGAACTGGGCTCAGAGGGGACAGTGGCTTGATTGTGGTCTCATATCCCTCTCTAGTAGTGAAGCCCAGATTTAGGCTCAGGGATGTCTTGTTCTCAAGCTTGAAGCCTTAACCACCAGCATCGAGAAGGTGGATCCTGGAGGGAACTCACTTTATACAACCTTTGACGTTCTTGGGGAGGTTAATAGGCCGGTAGCCAAGGGGCAAGCAGTGGGTGTAACTAATTTATGGTTCCTAAAACATTCTGCAGAAATTTTAATAGCTTTTGATATGGACATGTGATCAATTGGCACCTGGGGGTCATGGGTTATACTGAGGGAAAGATATGGGTAGAGAAAAGTGAACAGTTTTACATGACACATCTTCTGCACTGGGTACTAAATTCCATGAAAACATAGACCATGTCTATGATGTTCAAATTATACCCCTCCAATGCCTAGCACAGTGTCTAACACACAGTAGATACTTAACAGTTGCTTTCTGCCTGCCCAGTAAAGGAAGATTTTCTGATGTCTTTGGGTAAAAAGAGGAAGAACAGATAAACCATGGAGTAGAGAGATTATAATGTGGGGGTTGGCCCTCTGCTTGTTTTTATAAATAAAGTTTTATTGGAACACAACTATACCTATTTGTGTGATGCACCGATTGCCTTACTTATGGCTGTGTTCATACTCTAAGGGCGGAGTTGAGTGGTTGTAACAGAGACTATATAGCCTGCAAAGCCTGAAGTATTTACCATCAGAGCCTTCAAACAAAAAGCTGCCTGCTGGATAATAAAAATGGCAGTTCTACTGGAAGGAACATAGAAAATATTCACAATGTGTCCAGAGGTCTGCAGAGAGTTCTCTGTTGTGATAGGGAAGAGGGATTGTACCAGGGACACCTGCCTGCCCCTCCTTCATTTTGTGCCTTCTGCAGCTGGGCCAGACCTCCTAGAACACTCTAGAAAGTAGGTGGACTCCCCAGAAGGATGCAGTGGGTTCTTGCAGAGGAGTTGGCAAGTGGGGAAGTTCTGGGGATCAGTGAGTTTGTGCCCTGATGTCATTAGGATTCTGCTGTTGCCATAGTTCTTCAGAAGTGGCCTTTGGCCAGAGTGAAGACAGGAAGGGTCATTGCCCATCCCTCTACAGCTTCCGTCTCAACCACCTAGCCCCTGGGGATGTCTTGTGTGAGAAAGACTGCAAAGGCAGAAAAGGGCAGAAAGGAAGGTGTTGGCAGCCTCCTTGCTAGAGGAAACTGATTGCCACCCCTGGTTCCAGATGTCCTGTTCTCGTTCTGGCCCCAGCAGATGTTCCGGTGAGGGCTTTCCATTTCAGAGAGTCGGCTGAGCCAGTCAGGCGTCTCCTGAGTTCTTAGCATAGTCATGGCACTGACCTGTTGGGATGTGGGCATGAGTAAAACAGGGCATGTTCCTAGGAGGAGCTCACCAAGCGAGGGGAGCCCGGGCCGGGAGAGCCATCAGCCCCAGCCTTTGCCAACTCCTCCATCTGCCAAAACCCTGAGTGGCTTCTCTTGCTCTTAGGATGGTATTTTCTAACCTTTTTTTTTTTTTTAAATCTCACAGTGTACTCGAACCTGTAGTTGAACTTTTGTGGCACACTTAAATTATGTTGATTAAAAAAAAATGAGTATCAAAGCATTTTGATACTCATTTTTTTTAATTATGTTGATTAAAAAAATGAGTATCAAAATTGAGTACATAGGATTCATGCTTTGATACTCATTTTTTTTTAATCAACATAATTTAAGTGTGCCACAAAAGTTCAACTACAGGTTTGAGTACACTGTGAGATTTAAAAAAAAAAAAAAGGTTAGAAAATACCATCCTAAGAGCAAGAGAAGCCACTCAGGGTTTTGGCAGATGGAGGAGTTGGCAAAGGCTGGGGCTGATGGCTCTCCCGGCCCGGGCTCCCCTCGCTTGGTGAGCTCCTCCTAGGAACATGCCCTGTTTTACTCATGCCCACATCCCAACAGGTCAGTGCCATGACTATGCTAAGAACTCAGGAGACGCCTGACTGGCTCAGCCGACTCTCTGAAATGGAAAGCCCTCACCTGGGGAGGGGAAGGAAAAGCAGGGAGAGGGAAGGAGGGAGGGGGTGGGGCCTTGGCATGTGCCACACCTTCTGGGGGCAAGACATGATTGCAAGAGGGACTTTACCTAACAAATGCAATCAGTGTAACCTGGCTTATTGTACCCTCAGTGAATCCCCAACAATAAAAAAAAAAAAAAAAAAAAAGTAAAAAAGGTTAAGGATGAGATCAGGCTTCTTAAGGTGCCGCAAAGACCCAGTAGGGTCTGTTTCTGCCTCTCTGTTACTGTCACCCGCTTTCTTTGCTTCAACCATGTGGCCCCTTTTTCTTTTCCTCGCAATGACCACACTCCTTGGCTCAGAGCCTTTGCACATTCTGTTCCCTCTGACTGGAACTCCCTTCTCCCTGAGCCCTTCTCCCCACACCCTGTTCCAGTCAGTGCCAGCTCTTCCTTCCATTCTCAGCTAGAGTGTCGCTTCCTCAGAGGCACCTGTACACTGCCAGTGAGCCTCCTTCCTTTTGTTTAGAGACCTTATCTCAGTTTGTCATTATAGTTTGGTGACATTATAGATTAGTATCTGCCTCTCCTACTAGGCTGTGTGCTTTATCAGAGTGAGGTTCACATTTTCTTTTATTCACCATTTTACCTCTGGTGTTTACCTCTGTGCCTGGCATACTATAAGCACTTAATGAGTGTTTGTTGAGTGAATAAATGATTTCCGTCTTTTGTGTCAGTTTTCAGAGAGTAGCTGTGGCTGCCCAGAGTGTTATATTGAAAAGAAGAACAGTTTGCCAAATGCTTCTGTGCACACTGTGTGCTGAGTGTTTGGGTTGATTGGGCTGGTTAGGGTGGTTGCTGTATTGATGAGCAGTGTCTGGCTTGGGTGAGAAAAGGGTAAGAAGGGGAAGCAGGGAGCTGGTCGGTGGGCGTGCGGACAGCGCCACCTCATGTATCTTCCTAACCCCTAGGACAAACAAGCATTTTGCTCAACTCAGATATTGGGAGATTTACTCTAATCACTTTCATTACCCGGTGCCCCGAGCCACACGCACACTTGGCTATTTTCTATGCACACTTCAGAATTGAGTCTGAGGTGTGGCGATGGGCAGCTCCTCCACCCCATGCAGCTGGGCGAGAGGAGGGAGCTGGGGGTTGCTCTGCTTACCCTGTTAGCCAGGGGTATGCAAGGCCAGGTGTGGTTCTAGAGGTGGAAGTCAGGGAGGCAAGACCCTGCTGTAGGGATTCTAGTAGCAAGAGCGGCTCAGGGGGCCAATACTCAAAAACTAGCCACGGAGGAGGCCCTGACCAGCAGGCAGAAGAGCTGGGTTAGTCATCCTTCTCCTTGAGCCAGAACTGTCCCTAGAGGACCCCATAAGAAGGCCCTGTGGCTTCAGCCAGCACAGCGTGGTGGGAAGATCAGCTGCAGGGGAAACTTACATGGGCGGTCATTGCCTCCTGGGCACTAGGTCTGTCCAGTAGATGTTAGTGGGAATCTGGGGGTGGCGTGGGCAATGAGGAGGTTGGCAGCTGTAGTCCAGTCCTGAATCTGGGAAGGTATCAAGCCTCTCCATGTTCATTCGTCCATCCACCATTCACTGTATCCCCATCATGTGACAAGCCTGGGGGTTCACAGTTAGAAGACAGCCTCTGCCATAAGGGAGGCCGTGTTCTAGTTGGGGAGATAAATCTGTCTTTTAAGTGTAATGCTATGTACATATATTCATCTCTGTGTAAAAGGAAATTTAGTGCATACGGAAGAGAATAGAGAAGACAGTCGGTCCTAATCCTACTCCCTGGAGATGACATTCTTACTCTTATTAATGCCCCTACCTGTCCTTTTTCTCCAGCTGTACGTGTCTGTACGTATTCTGCATGGTCAAGATAATTTTTTAAATGAGGTTTTGTATTCCCATTGACACTTCCTCCTTATCTTTTAGTCTAAGATTGTGTGTGTGTACATGACACGTGATTGAGAAAATTCTCTAATAAAATTTTGCATCGAGGTAGGTCAGTTGTAAACTCAGCATCTTATAACAGCAACAACTGTTGATTATTTCTTGGAGCTCTGTGGATGAGCTAGTGGTTCCTCAAGTTTGATTTTTGTCTGAACTCATGCAAACAGTGGGGCTGGAAGGTGGGAGACGGCCTCATCCACACTTCTGGCAGCAGTGTGGGCTTTTGGCTGGGTTCCATGTTCTCTCATCCTCCAGTAGGCTAGACAGGCGTCCTTAATTTGTGATCTCCGGGTGGCAAGCCAAGGAGGTGCCGTGAGAAGCTGCTGTGTCTCTTAAGGCCCAGCTTTTAAAATTGCATGAAGTCACTTTGACCACCTTCTGCTGGTTAAGGCAAGTCACAAAGCTAGTCCATAATCAAGGATTAGAAAATACAGTCCACCCCTTGATGGGAAGAAAAGTTAGGTGTATAGACAGAGCAGTGTGATTCGTGGAATGCTATCACTGGAGCAATGCAGGATTCCTTGGAACTATGAAAACTTAATATTTTATCACTTACTCACATTATTAGATCCTATTTATAGATATGACATTTAGAGCATGGATGTTTCATTTTAACCTGTTTGTTAAAGTTTTAGGTTTTAATCCATAGAATGCTATAATAAACAAATGTGATGCTTTGCCAGTTTTTTAAAGAAACGTTAGTAGGTCAAAGATTATAGACATTTTGAGGCACTCGATACATATATTGTGAAATTCTTTTCCAGAAAGTTAGGTCACTGTGTAATAGTGCACAACGGCCTGTCTCAACCATTCCTCTGTCAGTTTTAAGACTTACTGATTAAACAAGAAATGCTGTTAATTTCATGAATGAAAACTCATTCCAGTTTTTGTTTGCATTTCTGATTGTTAGTGAAATAAAGTGTTTTCCATATTTAATACCCCTTTGTAAACAGTTTCTTCATGGACTTTGTCCACTTGCGTTCTTATCTTAATGATAGTCCTGAGATCATTATGTATTTCTTGATTTTTTTTTTTTCTGTTTTATTTTGTGACATTTAATTTGGTTTCTATTTTTACGTACGTTTTTCTGAGTAAACTATTCTTTTGGAACATACGGTATCTTTCATCTAAAAATGAGTCCTCTCTGTTTTCTTGTTTTATTCATGTTTTCATAGTTGTGTATGTTTGTGTTTAGGATTTTCTGACTCTTGGAACCACTTGGAATAAATTATCGAGAAAATCCCAAACTCTTGATTCTTCTATTGTGAAATGAGGGTTTACTTCCCACTCCAGTGCTGCTCATCCCATAATTCTTCCATCAGGCACTCATTTTCTCATTTTGATACCACTTTGTTGTAGATTAGATACATATTACATCCCTAACATCATAAGGGACAACGTTTGGTTTTCTCTCTTGCTCAGTTGGTTTATTTTTTCCTGGCCTAGTACTGCACTCTCAGTGGCGGCAGCTTTACAGTATGTTTTATTATATGATTATGGAAGGGCCTCCTCATTATCCCTCTTTTTTCACTGATCTCTTGGCTATTTTTATTTAATTCTCCCAGAGGTACTTGAGAATCATTTTGTAAAGTTCCGAAAATGGACTCATTGGGATTTTAATTGTATCTGCATCGCATTTATCAGGCTTTGTTGCAAACCGGTGTCTTTAATACAATTTCCCACCCAGACACCTGCACATATAGCTCCAGTCACGTAAGTCCTTTAGATACCTCTGCACAATTTTGTGGTTTATCTTCTCATAGTTTTCTAGTAGTTCTCGCGAAAGTTACCATTTGCAAATGAATGCGTTTTGGTTGCTTTTTGGAATGTGCTCATTTTTTCCCATCATATGTTGGGCATTTTTTATATAGGAATCGATTAAAATTTTTTTTAATTGATTTCAGTAGGGCACAGGTACTATAATTTGTAAACAAGTTCATTGAAAAAAGTTAAACAGTACAAAAGAACTTGAATAAAAATGAAAGACTTTCTTTCTGCCCTTCAGAAGAAGACTTGTCTTGGACCACTTGTTAAATACACAAACATAAATGAAACCTGATGAGCAAAAAAGAGATCTGTGTATAATTTTGGCGACACCACAGATAAGCAAAACAGCTCTCATGTAATCCACATGTGGCTGAGGGACTGCCTGTTGGACATCTCTCTGACCTTTTTTTTTTTTTGAGACAGAGTCTCAGTATGTTGCCCTCGGTAGAGTGCTGTGGCACAGCGCACAGCAACCTCAAACTCTTGGGTTCAAGCAATTCTCTTGCCTCAGCTTCCCAAGTAGCTGGGACTACATGCACTCACCACAATGTCCGGCAATTTTTTTTTTTTTTCTTTGTTGCAGTTGTAGTTGTTTAGCAGGCCTGGGCAGGGCTCGAACCGGCCAGCTCTGGTGTATGTGGCTAGTGCCATAACCACTGAGCTACCGGCACTGAGCCCCTGTGACCTTTTCTATACCTTAGAGTAAATAATCGTTAATAATTAGGCAGTAGCTATAGAAATTAACAGTGGGGGCCACGTGTGGTGGCTCATGCCTGTAATACCGGTACTTTGGGAGGCCAAGGCAGGTTGGATTGCCTGAGCTCACAGGTTTGAGACCAGCCCAAGAAAGAGTGAGACCTTGTCTCTAAAAATAGCCGGGTGTTGTGGCAGGCGCCTGTAGTCCCAACTACTCAGAAAGCTGAGGCAGGAGAACCATTTGAGCTCAAGAGTTTGAGGTTGCTGTAAGCTATGATGCCATAGCACTCTACTGAGGGTGACAAAGTGAGACTCTGTCTCAAAAAAAAAAAAAAGGAATCAACAGCATATTTTCCTAAGCCTTTATCTATTCATTTTCATATACATATTTTAACATAAATAATATCATACTGTACGTCGAGATATAAAGTTCCTCTCTCTTGATTTATTCAGCCATTCTCCTTTGGTAGACGATTATGTAGAATCCATCTTTATTTGTTTTTCCAGTTAGTATTGGTTATATAATCAGGATGGATAAGTTGCAGTGAAATTGCTGGGTCCAGGGTTTGTGCAGAGTTTGCCAAGTGGCTAACACAGCTAGGGTTCACTTCTCACTTGTGCTGGGTGCAGCACTGTCTGGTGGGATGTTCTGCCCACCGAGTCCCTCAGAGACACAGGCTGCAGCACCGTCTCTCTGTTACTGTAGCAGGGAAGAGAGAGTATAGGAAGTTATTATTATTTTTTTTGTTTTTGTAGAGACAGAGTTTCACTTTATTGCCCTCGGTAGAGTGCCGTGGCGTCACACAGCTCACAGCAACATCCAATTCCTGGGCTTAGGCAATTCTCCTGCATCAGCCTCCCGAGTAGCTGGGACTACAGGCGCCTGCCACAATGCCCAGCTATTTTTTTGTTGCAGTTTGGCTGGGGCTGGGCTTGAACCCGCCACCCTCAGTATATGGGGTCGGCGCCCTGCTCACTGAGCCACAGGCGCCGCCCTAGGAAGTTAAACATTTCTGCTCAGTGGTGACAAATTTCTTCTGCTCTCTGACTATTGGCCAGAGATATTGCTAGATACTGGCTGGTGTGATGTGGTCCTGTGTGCTGTGTGTTGGGAGGGGGTGAGAGAAGGTTATACATGTTCATTTTCATTGATGTCTGTTAAATTACCCTTCCTACAGGGTATGGCAGTTTACATATGCTAAGAACATATGTAGCTGTTCTTACCCCTACCTCCTTGCCAACACAGGATCTTATCAACCTTTTAAATGTTTGCTGATCTTTCTCGCTGTTTTAATTTTCATATCCCCGATTAGCAGCGAGTTGACCCTCTTTTTAATATGTTTATATCGATTATTATTTCTTTGATTTCTGTTTCTTATTTTGGTTTTTTGCCCATTTTACATTTTTTAAAATCTTAATTGACTCTGAACTTCTTTATATATCCTGGATGTTAGTCTTTTTTGTTTTGTTTTTTTGAGACAGAGTCTCTGTGGCCCTGGGCACAGTGCTGTGGTGTCATAGCTCACAGCAACTTCAAACTCTTGGGTTCAAGTGATGCTCTTCCCTCAGCCTTGATGTTACTCTTTTGTTGCAGATGTGAATATTTTCTCAGTCTGTTACTTGTCATTTAATAATAATTTGGGGTTGGCTTTTTCTTGCTTTTCTAGTTCCTTGATGTGTATTATTAAGTTATTTATTTGAAATCTTACTGCTTTTTGATGCAGCTACTTTTGCTATATCCTATAGGTGTTGGTATGTTGTGTTTTCATTTATCTTAAGAAATGTTTAAATTTTCTTCTAAATATCATCATTGACCCATTGGTTCTTCAGAACCTGTTTAATCTTTGTAACTTTTGCAGTTTCCAAAGTTTTTCTTGTTATTAGTTTCTAGTTTTATTTCATCATGGTCAGAGAAAGTACTTGATATGATTTGAGTTTTTAAAAATGTATTGAGACTTGTTTTGTGGAATAGCATATGATCTGTTCCGGAGCAGGCTTTATGTGCTGATGAAAGGAATATATACCCTGCAGCTGTTGGGTGGAATGCTCTGTCAATGCCCATTGGGTCCATTTGGTTTATAGTACAGTTTAAAATGTTTCTTTGTTGATTGTCTCTCTAGATGACCTGCTTCTGAGAGTGGGGTGTTGAAGTCTCCAACTATTAATGTATTGAGATCTTTTTCTCCTTTTAGTTCTAATAATATTTGCTTTATATATCTGGGTGGTGCCATACTGAGTGCATATATATTTACAGCTGTTGTCTCCTCTTACTGAATTGATCCCTTTATCATTATATAATGGCCTCCTCTGTTTCTTTTCACAGTTTTTGACTTACAGTCCATTTTATCTGATATAAGTATAACTACTGATGTTCATTTTTGGTTTCTCTTTGTGTGGCGTATCTTTTCCTATCCCTCCACTTTCAATTTGTGTCTTTACTGGTGAAGGGAGTTTCTCATGGGTCCTGTTTTTTTATCCATTTAGCAAGTCTGTATCTTTTTTTTTTTTTTGTGGTAGAGACAGAGTTTCACTTTTATCACCCTCAGTAGAGTGCCATGGCATCACACAGCTCACAGCAACCTCTAATTCCTGGGCTTAGCTGGGACTGTGGGTGCTCACCACAACGCTTGGCTATTTTTTCATTGCAGTTTGTCTGGGGCCGGGTTTGAACCCACCGCCCTTGGTAAATGGGGCCGGCGCCCTACCCACGGAGCCACAGGTGCCGCCTGAGTCTGTATCTTTTAATTTAATCCATTTACCTTTAAGGTTATTGTTGATAGGTGAGGGCTTACTCTTGTTGTTTATTTTTTTATTGTTTTATAATCCTTTGTTTCTTTCCACCACTTTTATTGTCTTTGTGGTTTGGTGGTTTTCTGTACTGATTAGGGTCAGTAAACTTTTTCTGTAGTGGGCCAGATAGGAAATATGTGTTTGCAAGCCACACAGTCCCTGTGACAACTCACCTCCTCTGTTCAGTGTGAAAGCAGCCACAGATACTCCATAAACACACAGGCAACCAGTCTGTCCCAGTAAAGCTTTATTTCCCAAAAACAGACATCCAGCCAGATTTGGCCTGCAAACCAGAGTTTGCCAACCATTCATTATTTCATTTATTTACATCAGATGAGCTCATGGATATTTATTTTATTCTTTAGACCGTAACACGGTGCTGTCATTATTTATTTTGTCCTTCAAATTGTTCCACCTTTGGCCACTGGAGACTCTGTCAGGTGGCTGCTTTGTTATACCCCCATCATTGCAGGTTTGTTTGTTTAGAGAACTTTCTTAATTGCTGGCTCTACAAGATCCTCCAGGCTCAGTGCTAGAATCAGCTATTTCTCTAGAGAGCTCTGGTTATTTTTGTTGTTGTTGTTGTTATGCTCTGTGTGTGTGTGTGTGTGTGTGTGTGTGTTTTACTAGAGAATGATGTTTACAAACCAGTACCTATATACATGCTGGATATGTTCATTGCTACCAGGCTATCACTGTGGCTTGGTCATCGCAGAGGAAAGATACAGAAAATAATATATGTATGTACTAACTGTGAATATGCGTGTCCTTATTTCCATGTTTATCTGTATATCTATATATATTAAACATGAATTCATACTGATGCCTCTGACTCTAACCCAGGATCCCAGGCTTCATTCTAGCCATCTCTTTTAGTTTATCACATTTTTATCTGCCAGTGAGAGACGTGGCTCCCATTCCCTTCAAATTTATTTACTTACTTGCTCAAACCTAGTTGTATGGGTAAGGTCATTTCTTTATTCTTTGTCCTTTGAGAAACGACTTTACCAACTAGAGGACAGTGTTCACGTATAGTTCTTTTTGACTTCTGCTTTTATTTTATCCAGTGAAAACATGGCTTTCCATAGTTATATGGGTCAGTTTCCTTTCCCCACTTTGTGCCTGTAGGTTGTATCATACATCTGTAAATATAGTAAGATTCGGTTGTCATGGCTGCACTCTATCCTGGGAACCTCTGACATCTTGGTTGCTTTAGAAAAAGAAAACTATACAGAAAAGGTCACTTGTTTGTGGTCTGTAGCTTTGTGGTTTTTGAAAGCACACAGAGTCACGTATCTACCCCCATGGTACCACTGAGCAGTTCTGTCACCTAGAGATTCCCTCGTGTAGCTGATGTGTAATGATCCCCTCCTCCCCTGGCCCCCATTGATGTGTTCTCTGTTCCTATAGTCTTTCCTTTTCCAAAATACCACATCAACAGAATTAAAATACATAGCCTTTTGGATCTGGGCTCTTTCATTTAGCAAATGAATTTAAGATTCATTCACGTTGCTGCTCCAACCAACACTTTGTTCCCTTTTCTTTTTGAGTAGTATTCTATTCATGGTTGTACTTTAGTTTGCGTATCTGTTATCATGGTTGTATCCAGTTTTTGGAAATAACAAATAAAGCCACTGTAAATGTTCACCTACAGGAACTTTTTTGTTTTTTTGGAAATAATATATTTGGTCTCTTTTCTACTTCCTTGTTTAACGCTTTTTGGCTTTTACGCTTTCATACTATTTCATTTTTTTAAACTATTTTTTGTGACACTTGTGTGGACCTTATGGCCATCCTCTCATTTGACTTGTAAATGTCTGTTTCTTCTTTTTATTTCTGTGTGTTTCACATGTGTTTTCCAAACAACCTTATTGAAGCACGATTTATGTGCAGTGAAACTCCCATGTTTTTGGTGTAAAAGGAGACTTTTGACAGATATAGTTCCTACCACCCTAGTCAAATTATAAAACATTTCCACCTTCCCAGAAAGTTTCCTCATGGGACGTGGTGGTCATTCTCCCCACCACTCCCACCGTGCTCCCCCATGCCTGGCAACTGGTGATGTGACATCACTGCAGGTGGGTATTTTTTTATTTTTATTTTTTTAGAGATAGAGTCTCACTTTGTTACCCTTGGTAGAGTGCCATGGTGTCACAGCTCACAGCAACCTCCAGCTCTTGGGCTTAGGCAATTCTCTTACCTTAGCCTCCTGAGTTGCTAGGACCACAGGCACCGGCCACAACGCCTGGCTATTTTTTTTTTTTTTTTTATTGTTGTTGTTGCAGTTTGGCCGGGGCCAGGTTTGAACTGGCCACCCTAGGTATATGGGGCTGGTGCCCTACTCACTGAGCTGCAGGCGCCGCCCACTGCTGGTGGGTTTTGCCTGGTCTGTCCTCTTCTGTGTCTGGCCTCCTTCATTCATCACACTGCCTGTGAATTTGTTCCATGTATTTTTATTACTGAGCAGTACCCCTTTGCCTGAATCTGTCACAGTTTATTTATTCACCTGTTAAAATGTTTTCATTTCTTTAGTTCTTGTCTAATATGAATAAAATTGCTAGGATCATGCATGTCATTTTATGGGCATATTTTCCTTTCTTAAAGGTAGATAATTGTTTTAACAGTATACACAAACATATGCTTCTGCAGGGATAGAATGAAAAATAATGCAGTTATATTTTCCCTTTCCATGTAAGACTGATTCCTTCTTAATGCTTGTTATCTTAACTTGGCATTGAAAAAAATCACTATTACATTTTGATTTCTATTTTTACATCATATATTTAACTAATTCCTGAAGAATCATTTTATATTTGCTTTCAGTTTTGTCATAATTATAGTAATTGCTTTGACTCAACTCTAGTTATTCATTTGTATCATTGCTTAGCATTAAACCTAGTGTGTATCCTTACTACACCTTCTTGAGTTTTAAGATAAAAAAAGTTAGGTTTCAAACTGTTCTTGGAAGTATACACTGGAGTCATTTTTTTAAAGCGTCATATATATTTTGTTCCCTAAGACATGAGATGCCTTCCTTCTTTTTTTTTTTTCCTTCCTTCCTTCTTATCTGAAGGACCACTGGGTTATAGAATTCCTGAGTTCATAATATTTATTTCTTCCACATGTGTTGTCCTGGCATTTATTATTCTGAAGTCAGCCTTGTTTTGGCACCTAACATTTGGGATGAGAGAGTTTGGGGTGTGAGGGTAGAAGTTTAATATTTTGGTATGAGGAAGTTTTGCAGGGTTAGAAATTAAGCTGATGTAGTCTCAACTTCTCCTTCCCCCGTCACTGAAATCTTTCTTTCTTTTTGTTTTTGACCTTCAGACTCAAGACATAGAGATTTCTTCTCTTATGTCTTGGTTAGGGTTCCTGGCCCATTCTGATTTTTTCCATCTGTCGGATGTACATTGGTTGGCTCTCTACTCTCTTACATGTCTAGTCTCATTTCCTTTAATGTGTCTTTAAAATCTGCGTCCTTTTCTCCCTCCCTCTTGGAGAGCTTTTCAAGTATGTTGCCTACTTCGCGGATGAGATTTTCTGCATGTTGATTCTGTCCTTTCCTGGTTCTGTTGGGAATTTTATTCCTTTGCTTGCATTTTTCTTCCCTGTTGGTTCCTTCACATCCTTTCTTATGTAAATGAACCTCTTCTCATTTCAGCTTCCTTCTCAAAGTATATCAGTTTCATTCCACCATCATCTCTCTCTCACTCTCTTTTAAAAACATAGGTCAAATTTTCTGTAGTGTTGGAAAACACACCACAAATGCTATTAAAAAATGGACAGGAGTACTTTTCGCTAGTACGGTTTTACTGAGGATTTTTAGTTATGATCATGTTCTTATGTGTTTTAGAAAAAAAACAATTTTTTTTTTTTTTTTGAGATGGAGTCTTACTTTATTCCCCTTGGTGGAATGCCTTGGCATCATAGGTCACAGCAACCTCCAACTCTTGGGCTCAAGCCATCCTCTTGTCTCTGCTTCCCAGTAGCTGGGACTATAGGCACCCACCTTTAGAGACGAGGTCTGGCTCTGGCTCAGGCTGGTTTCCAAGTCATGGGCTCAAGCAATCCACCTGCCTTGTCTCCCAGAATGCTAGGATTACAGGTGTGAACCACTACTCCTGGCCCAACCTTGACTTCTTAACCTCAACTTTTTTTACCCATGAAATAGAGGTGAGAATCCAAAGGGTGACTGTAACTACAAAATGCTGATATCCCAGTGGAAAAAAAAAAAAAAAAGCTTGGGCTCTGGTGAGTGTCCATTAACTTGGGTTATTATTCTCATTTTCTTCCTTATACTTCCTGCCACAACTGTGCCCGGCCCATGTTTTAGAAATTTTTACAACTCTGTCTTGTGATGATGTTGCCATGACTAGTTTTGTTTGTGTGTTCTTAATCAAAGAGAGATCTCTCCAGGGGCAGTGTCTTCCAGCTAGTGGGTGTGGGAATTCCTGTGGGGCCCTCTCACCACTTGGATGCTGTAGCATCTCTTCATTGACCCTCTCCCCAAAGCCAGCTTGATTTACACAGATTTCTTGGTTTGGGTGTAGTTTTGCTGGGTTTAGGGTGGAAGAGCCCCATCTGTTATCTTCCCCTCTGCCTAAATCATCTGAAGTAATCTCACACTTGAGAATTTCCAACTACCTGTTCCATGTTGCTCCTGGAACTCATCCTGTCTTTAGCCTCCCCTAGGATTGCACTCCCCACACTGTCACAATGGGATGCCTGTGCCCTTTTGCCTCCAAGGGAGTTGTCCAGGATGTTAGAAGGATGTGAATAGAGAGATCCCCGTGGATGTGGGGTTCGAGGTCCAGGGTCAGGAGAATGAGCTATGTCTCTGTGTGGGGACATCTGCTCTGGACAGCAGACACGGACAACTTCCTTTATTCTTTTTCTGGCCTTACCCTTTGCTTGCAGAGGCCAAGTCATGTACTGTAACCGACAGTTTCTCAGTCCACTGCCATCTGTTGAGGGGGGCAGTATATTCCTTCAAGAGTCTGATAGATCTTCGATTGATAATTCTGGGTTCCAGAACTGTTGTCATTTTAGAAATGGTCTTGGTTGGGTGGGTAGCTAGGGTCGGGAGTATGACTGATGATCAGTCTGTTTTTGTTGAAACTAATGGGAGTATTTAAGCAGAGGGAGGCGGCCCTATGGCATGTAGGGGGCCGTAGGAGAGCTCAGGAGACTACCCTAAGCTACGGGAAGGTGCCACAGGTGTGCAGCAAACTTGAGGGGGAGGGTCTGAAACTTCAGATATGCTGTTGACTTTGATCAGATTGGGCCCCCTGTGCAGAGTGGGATATATACTATATATCCTCCCATACACATTATATTATATATAAAAAATGCAGTGTGGAACCAATATTTCACACTATGGAATAGTCTACTTGTTTGGAACCAACATGCGTTGGACCAAGTCTTAGCTCTCTGATGAGTATCTGGGGCCCTGGCCAAAGTCCTTAACTCCTGGGTGCCTCAGTTTTATCCTCTATTAAAAAAAAAAAAAAAGAAAGAAAGAAAATTACCTACCTTGTTGGGTTCTTTTGACTAAGTGAGTTAGGATGTTAGGATGCAGTGGAAGTTCAGGGAGTGTAAGAAGAAGAAAGGATTTCCCAGACTCACTAAGTGAGTCTTTAAAATAATAGAATAGAATATATAGAAGTCACTTGCAGCAATGGTTGAGTCATTGCTATGGTTAAGTTACTCACTTGCTAGGAGCCAGGGCCCTACTTTGCAGAAGCATCTCCCCTTCCTGGAAGGGCCCCTGACTGGTCCAGTCCTCCTCATCTCTGAAGACCTCAATATCTTTTGGTTTAAATTTCCTTTCTTGGAGCAACTTTCCTGACCATTTGATTTGAAGTTGCCCTATCCCTTCTGCTGTCATTTCTCAGAGCACCTTCCACTTCGCCATCAAAGTACTTTCTGTAATTTGTTACTCATCTTACCTTGTGCTCTTGTGTTTCACTCTTGAACCCCACCAGCCTGTGAGCGCCATAGTGGTGGTCTGTGTGGCATCCCGTTGCACACGGGCGTGTTGTGTATTAATGATCATCAAAGAGTCATTAACTGAATGACTTCCATGAGGCCGGTTCCTTCTTCAGTGCCTGGTCCTTCTTGTTTCTGGCCTACACAGTTAGTGCTTGGCTGGGCCCTACCTTATTCTGATGGCTTCCCACTGGTGAGAAGGAGCTTGGTCCATAGAGTCAGATGAACTTGAATTCAAATCTTAGTTAACTGCCTACTGACCGTGTGATGGAGGGAAAGTTACCTACCTTCTCTGAGCCTCAGTTTCTTCACTTGTCATGTGGTGAGAAGGATGTCCAGCTGAAAGGATGTCAAAGATGAAATCTCACACCTTAAAGTGATTAAGACAGTTCCTGGAAATAAATTAGCATCTTCCAATCAAGGTGTTTGTCCCCGTTATTAATACTAATGAGACAGTCAGACAGGTGGCATCCTGGCAACTGTAATAATTGCATCGGAATGTTCCTGCCCCCATCTGCAGTAGAACAGCGTCTCACATTAGCTGGGATCACTCAGAGAAAGCAAATGTTAATTACTGAGTTGTTGAACTCTAGGGAATAGTTCAATGTCCCATTGCTTATTTGTGAAAAAAGAGGCTCTTGGGAGTATACACCCAAGGTTTTCTAATATATCTTTTTTTAATTTAATTTATTTATCTTAACGTACAAATGCCTGAAGTAGAACAATTCATGCCTTTGTTCATATGTGCAAGTACAAGGGAAGGGAATTAACGATTGCTTCTGTTTGAAAGGACCGAGCATCAGGTAATGCACATGGTCTCTGCAGGTAGGGTGGGGAGCGGTCCAGAAGGGAGAGCTGCCAGGACCAGGGGGATTAATTCTCTGTTTTCAGCAGCAGTGAGGAGTTAGGATGCTGTGGAAGTTCAGGGAGTGTAAGAAGAAGAAAGGATTTCCCAGACAGGGAATGTTGCAACCATAGGCAAGATGGAATCCTAAATGACTAGGGCTTTTGTTGTCAACAGAACAAATTAGCATTCAGGTTCTGTTTGTGATGGTCCTGAGAAGAGGAAGAAAGGGTCAGAATATCTGCAGAGGGGTATAAAGAAGGAGCTGGAGTCCTGGGAGATGATGGAGATCAACTTGAGGTGGGGTATCTGTGAGCCAGCTTTCCTCTGAGTTCCTTGCGGGTGTTTTAATCTTTCAGAAAAAGCAGTCGTCATGCTGAACCTGAAAAAAACTTTGTCTTAAAGTTTGAGTGAAATAATGTACTATGTAAAAGCATTTTTGCCAGCTGAAGTTGCAGATACATCAGAGCCATCCCCCGTCTCCGTGCAGTGCCTTGTGGTATTTAAGATACTTTTCTATATCACAGTCCTTTCAGCTCTCCCAACAACCCTGCAGGCATTTATCATTAATCATAATTATTATAATTATTAATCTGTTTTGCAGATGGGAACACCAAGGTTCAGAGAGGTTGGGTGACTTGCCCAGGGTCATATGGATAAAGTCAGAGCCAAATGTTCCCTCCACACATCAGGCTATTAGAGATGATTCTATTAATACTCTTATTATTGGTTTTGGGTTAATTTAAGTGAAAATGGTTGTCAAGCCACCCAGTGGCTTTGTGGATGCAGTGGCCTTGATGTCCCACATAAAGCAACTTGTGAGTCTGTGATTGAAATTGCCAGTAACTGGGGGGGGGGGACAAAACTGAGCCTCCTTCACCCCAAGTATGGCCCCCAATTGCCATCTAGACCCTGTACTGTTGCTGACCCACCCCAGCTTCTCCAGCAGCCCAACCGTGCAGCCACCTTTCACGTGGGGAAGGGCTAATCTAAGTAGGTGCACTCTCTTCTTCCCAGGGAGGAGTTGACTATCCTAAGGAATCATATTCTGAAGGGTGGGGAAACATTCAGTCTGTAGACACCACCATGATTTGTCTCACAGGAGGCTAGGCAAGATCAAGTGACCTTTAACTGTGGAATGCAAATATACATGTTTGCCCAATTCCCATGACTGCCCAGTGAGATAGATGTTGTCACTTCTGCCTTGCTTTATGAGTCATCTGAGGCTCAATGAGATTTAGTTAACTTCTTCAAGAACAGATGGTAATAGGCTTAGTGGGGGATTTAAACCAGATAATTTTGTTCTAAAGCTTACATTCTTGAATATTATGCTAAGCCCATTTTGATAAGTGACTGCTATCCATCCATTTTCCCATCCATTCATGAACCCACATCTCAACCCACTCTTTGACCCATCCTATTATCCATTTACCCATCCATCCATTCACCCGCTCACCTCACTGTCTGTCCATCTACCCATCTGCTTATGAGCCCACCTGCTACCTACCTTCTCACCTATCCTGCATCTGTCCATCTGTCCATCCATTTATCCTTCCATACATACATATGTACATACATACATCTACCAATCCTTCCATCTATTCATCCATCCATCCATCCATCCATTCTTTCCATCTATCTATCCTTCTGTCTATTAATCCATCCATCCATCCTTCAATCCAGCCGTCTATCAGTCTATTCGTTCCTTCCATCTACTCATCCATCTATCCATCCATCCACCCACCCAACCCACTATCCATCCATATGTTCATCTGTTTATGAACCTACTTCTCTACTTACCTTCACACCTGTCCCATATGGATCCATCCATTCGTCCATCCATCTGTCCATTTATCCATCCACCCATGCACTTACCCACTGTGTTGGCTGTTTGTCTAACATGCTCCTCTGCTTCATGCTGGGGAAGAAGTTTCTCTGTTCTGGAAGCTGTGCACATTTGCCTAGAGCTGGAGACCTCCATGTCAGTACACATACTCGGCTTGCTGCTGACACTCCGAGGTTGGTGTCTTCTAGCACGCTGCTGTTTCAGACAGTATTGAGCTTGTTCACTTTCCTCCCTCAGTAAACCTATAGAAGGCTTCCCTGTACAATATCCTCAAAATGGGCAAGCTGCAGGCTCTTCCAGAGATGCTGTTGTATTTATGAAGTGTTATTACAAATGAATACTCAACCAGCCTAATGACTTGACCCAAACATTGGAAATTGGATCAGTTAGGCATGGTTTTAATTTTTTAAAAACCGTTAGAGTTTTTGTGATATGTTTAAGAATTATGTAATGTAAAACAAATGTTCACAAAGCATTTTATAAGTAAAGAAATTTTCATAGACATAGGCCAATTTAAGTTGAGATAAACCAATTAGGAAATAATTAAAATTGTCTATGAAGAAGCAGTTTTATAAAGAGGCAGTATGGCTTAGCTATTTACATATTTATTAAGTGCAAAGCAGTGAAAGTTGTTTAATTATTTTGCATAGCCTCTGTTGTTTGTACACCATTGATGAGACAATCCCACTTTCCAAAATCTTTTGCTTTTTATTAAGAAAATTTTAAGCAAATAAAATTCCAAACATGTAAACATGAACAGAATCATATAATGAACCCCTGCATATCCATTGCCTATTTTCAACAATTATCAACTATCACTGTACCCCAGCCCTATGTTAATTTTCTTTTCATAAGTTCAAAGGCATATTCTTTACTTGTTGCTTAATTTCATTGGGTCAGAATTTCATTCTAGAAAATTATATTGATACTGAAAGATAATAAACTTTTGAATAAAATTGCTTACCTTTTCATCGAAATCTTGTGTTTTGGGGAAATTTTTCCACTACTGATTTTAATTTAGAGCATTGGGAATTTTCCACCATTGTAGTTTAATTAAAAAACAATCAAATCCACAGCAAAGTTGAAAGACTGGTTAATGAACCCTCAGATACCCTTCACTTAGATACACTAATTATTAACATCAGGACTGGCATTTGCCTCTCTGTGTTTTTCTGTGGGATTACATGAGAACAGGGGATGCTTTTTTACTTTTGAAGACATGTAGATGGTGGCTCATGGATTCAGAGCCTGACCCGTTTGGGCTTTAGTGCCACCTCCATGGCCCCCCACTGTGCATTGTAGATACCTCATGCTCAATCTCTTCATCCATCAAATGGGAGTGCAATAGTGCACACTCATGGGTGTGCCAGGTTGCTCTCCAGCCTGAGAGTCTGCCGGGCTCTCAGCAATTTTCCCCGCAGCCTTGCCCCCCAGTGGCTCCCCTGTATTATGGCCGGTGGAGCTGCATGGGGAGACTTGGGCTGTTTAGATTCAAGTCCTGTCTGGTCAATATGTTAGCTTTTTTCTGGAGAGAGTTAGTATGGCCCCCTGAGTAAGAGAAGAGGTCTGGGGTGAGGGTGGTTCAAGCCCCAGACCTGGAACTTGGTTGACTTACTCAATCTCCTTGAACCCTAGTTCTCTCACTGTAAAATGAGGGTAGAAAAAAGGCTTAACCTGCATTGGGTTGTTGTCAGGAAAAGAGGAGATAGAAGGAGTCTATGCCCAGTGTTTCGCATAGTGTCTGTCTCCTAAGTGCCCAATATATGTTGCTAATTATTAGTATTATTATAAGTAAGGATAAATTAGCATAATGCCTTCTACTTAATTGCTTAATAAATGTTACTTATGATTACTATAGGTAATGATGAAAAGCCCATACTAAATTCCAAATCAGCCATTAAAAGTTTGAGTCTGCTTTGGTGCAGTGAAAGGAATAAAGATCTCTTGTGAAAGCTTGCGGTTTCAGACTAGAGCAAGTCAGGGTGGGTGGACATGGAGATGCTGCCAACTGGGGATGGTGTCACCAGTCATCATGGGAAATGCCCACACCTGCCTTTAGTTCTATTCAGGGATGTCCTGAAATAAAGGAGTCTTCTTGAACCCTCTTGGAAGTGTCAGCTTTTGGCATTGACCTTCTGGCTCAGCCGTGGCCAGTATGCACGCCTCTGTCTCCAAGGCTTTGTTCTGCTCTTGTTGCCTGGCACTGACTTTTTTCTTCTCTCTTTCTCTCTTTTCTGACCCTCTTCTCTTGTGTTGCAGGTTGAAAGGATTGTAGACAAGAGGAAGAACAAGAAAGGAAAATGGGAGTATCTTATCCGGTGGAAAGGCTATGGGAGCACAGAGGACACGTGGGAGCCAGAGCACCACCTCTTGCACTGTGAGGAGTTTATCGATGAGTTCAACGGGCTGCACTTATCCAAAGATAAGAGGATCAAGTCGGGGAAGCAGCCCAGTGCCTCCAAGCTCCTTGGAGGCCGGGATGGCCGTGGCCCATCGGTTGAGAAACTCTCCCACAGACCTTCGGAATCTGGAAAGAGCAAGGCCACCTCTCATAAACGGAAGCGAATTAACCCTCCCCTCTCCAAGCTGAAAAAAGGGTATTCAGGCAAGCCCCCAGCGGGAGGCGACCGTGCCGCCAAGACGGTGTCCTACCGGACTACCCCCAGCGGTTTGCAAATCATCCCACTCAAAAAGGCCCAGAACGGGGTGGAAAACGGGGACGCCAGCTCCGAGAAGGATGAGAGGCACTTTGGAAACGGGTCCCACCAGCCTGGTTTGGATTTGAATGACCATGTTGGAGAGCAGGATGTGGCCGAATGTGACGAGAACCATGCCGCGCTGGCAGAGAACGGGCTCGGTTTGTGGCTATTTTTTTTTTCCTCTTGGGTTTGGCTCTGGCTGTGACATCCAGGGGGCGCTGCCTGCAGCCTAGACAGACCACCACCTCTGTCCCCAACTCAAAGCTAGTTGGTGATTCTCTCTTCCCCTCTCTCACCTGGGGCCATGTGCACTTGGCCCTGTGCTGCACTGGTTATAGACACCAGCTCACATGCCAAGGCCATGCCACTGATGCCCCAACTGAGTGTACTTCAAGACACCCGCAGCCATGGTAACCACCCAAGAGCCACTTCTCTGAGTGAAGCTCAAAGTCCTCACTCCTAAGACCTGAGGCCCATGTCTGCAGAGGGCTGCCACTGCCTCCCAGGGCACCAGCCGGAGCCCCTGGTTGGTGTCCCCTCTTGCCCCAGCAGTGTAGCCCAGAGAGGCGGGTTCTGGGCTGGGGTCTGCTCCTCTTCCTTAGGCCCAGTTGAACTTGGAATGCACTGAGCCAGTCCATTAGCTGGTGCCTCTGGCCCTTCTGCTGCTGCTAGGATGGACGACAGGCTTGTTTCTGTGTCAGGTCCTGTCTTGGTCTCTCCCGGCTGTTGTAACAAAACACCTTAGACCAAGTAATTTCTGCATGGTAGAAACTGATTGCTCAGTCCTGGCAGTCGGAAGTCCATGTTCAGGGTGCCAGCAGAGTTGGTGTCTGAGGAGGACCTGTTCCCCGCAGATGGTGCCTTCTGTGTCCTCATGTGCAGAAGGGGCAGATGCTCCTTTCAATTTCCTTTATGAGGAACTAATCCCATCAGTGAAGGCAGAGTCCTCATGACTTATTAGCTCCTAAAGGCTCCACCTCTCGCACTGGGGGTTAGGTTTCAACATACTGGTTTTGGGGGGACATCAACATTCAGGCCATAGCGGGTCCCAAATGCTGCCCTGACCTCGCCTGTGCTAATTCTTTCAGTTTGCACCTCCCTGCCCCATTCTGAAAGCAGGGCAGCTCGCGGGTGTCCTGTGAGATGATGGGATTCCTCCTCCTTTACCAAGTCTCTGCAGGCAAAATTAAGGAAAGAGAAGGCAGTGACCCAGGTGACTCAAGCTGCCAAACCTGACATTTCTTCAGCAGTCGAATTGCTCCTTAACTGAGTCCTTTCTGGCCTGAGTCTTGCAGTTTGGCAGTCGGTGCCAGTGTAGACTCCCCTCTTTTCTCAGACACCCGTGTGTCTACCTGGTGGTGTTTTTCTCTTCATCTGCCAGACCCCCAATCCTGGCTGTGTCAGGAAATCCTGCATGAACCTGGGCACCCCGTTCATCAGAGTAGGGCCGCCAGATGCTGCGATGGAGCCACAGCGTGTGTGGGTCGGAGATGCTGGGATGCAGGCAGGCTGGCTAAGAGGGCCCACGGGAAGATGGGGTGATGGGTGAGCTCACATCAGAGTGACGATGATGGTTTGGGGGCTCTTGAGTGTTTGGAGCAGGTACCGTCTTTAGGGACTCTGGCTGGGGAATCCCCGCAATCCGCGTCGAGGTTCCTCTTTCTCCCAAAGAGGAATTGCACCCAAACAGCAGCAGTCTTTGCCCCAGACTGACTCATGTTTCCGTCTGGGGATCCCTGATGCTGACGTGACTGTGCCTGCTAACAGATGTAAAAGCTGTTTGTTTTAGAAATTCGTCTCTCAGGGAGGAGCAGGCTTGTGTAAATGAGCCTTGGCATAAACACTGGTGTTTTGATTTTCCTGTGACAGCTGCCGGCAGCAGCAGAGTTCCCTGTCTCAGGGAGAGTGGCAGGGGGAGCTTTTGAGGCTCCTCGGGCGCGAGGCTCAGGCTTGACTCCCTGCACGCTGGCTGCAGGCAGCCCCTGCCCTGCTCCCAAGGTGGCTTCCCCGTGAGTGTGGGGAGAACGTGAGAAGGGAAGTCCACTGACTGTGGCTGCCAGGCTCTTGGAGAGGTTAGAGCAGCGGTTCTCAGCCTGTGGGTCTGTGGGTCGCGACCCCTTTTTTCCATTCGTAACAACGTGGCAATTAGGAAGGTTGAGAACCATTGGGTTAGAGGAAGGTGCACCTCCTTCTACAGTGGGCACAGCTGCCAGTGATTTTTCTCTTACCAGTGCCCCCCTCCCCACAAGTTCATGTTCTGGTAGCGGGGCGTGGAACCCACGACCAGCCCGATGAGGTCCATGGTATTCCCATTAACTCCAGAAGGCTGTTCCAGACTTTCTCATCCCGGATCTCTCGTCTTCCTCATTTTTTGCCCGTGGCATGCTCTCTGCTCCACTTGGGCCCGTGCCTAGAGGGAGAGGAGGCAGCTGCCTGCCTCTGTCTCACTCTTTTGGCTGTTCCAAGAGGGCCCTTTTGCTTAATCACCCCCCATGCTGTCAGGGCCCCTGAGTTCCTCCTGCAAGGTTAAGGCAGGGGTTTTCAGACTTTATGTGTATAGGATTACCTGGACACCAGTGACTAAAGCATATCCCTGGGAGTCTGAGGTCCTAAGTTTGGGGAGGGGTTGCTGGGAAGGTGGGCTTTTACAAAGCCCCCAGGTGACTCGACAATGCATTTTGAGACATACTTTGTGGTAAAATGGGGGTGGTGATGAAGTTTCACTTCAGGTGTCAATTTAATTTAAATCAATACCGATTTTTTTCAGCACTTCTTAAGAGTTAGTGACCCTGTCAGGGGCCTGGAGCAGGGTATTAAGAAACCTCTCCCTTGGGACTCCCTGCTGCTCTCCAGTAAGTTGGAGTGGCTGCCTCTGGCTCCATGTTGAGAAAGCACCTGAAACTGGCTCCATGGTGGGAGTAACATATGTTACACACATACGGGAGGAATACCATGTGTTAACACACATAGGATGAGTTACGTGTGTGTTACACACACGGGGAGGAATAATGTGTGTTACATACATGGGAGGAGTCATGCGTGTTATTTATACACACATGGGGAGGAGTAACATTTATGTTACATACACACGCATGACTTTACTGTATCCACAATGCCATCTTCTGTGGTCACTGGTGTGATAAAGGCCCCAGCCACTGTCAGCCTTCAACACTCTAGTAAGAACTAGTTTATCATCCAGGTCTGGGAAACCTGGGAGAGGAAACGACTGGGAATCCTCGCCAGAGGGAGAAGGCTAATGTTGAAGAGAGTGGTTTGAGGTTCTTGGAGAAGACACAATACAGAGGAGGGTTTTATAGTTCCAGAACATCCTAGCAAGTTGTCAGTGGCATAGTCAATTAAAACATGGCTCCACTTATGTTTTCAGCCAGAGGGGAGCTTTGCAGAAGCCAATGTTCAGTTCACACCCACGTGGAGCCCTCTCTGTCCTCCTTCTACCTTCTTTCCTAATCCTGCCCTCCCTCACCTGGAAAGAGGCCCACGGGTGAGCTGGGGGAGGGGTGCAGCACAGAGGGGGGCTCATCTTTGTCTGGCAGAAGGGAATAGGGAGATCCTGGCTGCAGTCACACAGCATTTGTTTTGGGGGTGGGTCGTTGCTTTTTATATGGTTTCTAACTTGTCTTTGAGTTAAGGTTCTGCATACAGAACAGCAACTTATGTAACATGTTACTCATTTACTGCTGACTTCCCTGATCTGCCATGGGAACAAATGCTAAATCGGGGCTCCGGTGGGGGGTGTTTTGGTTGCAGACTGCGTTTTTCCACAGCAATGTTTGTGAGGCGTACACAGTGGCTCAGTCCCGCTCCTGCTTCTGATTCTCCTGTGGTAATGACTAACGGCTTTGGGTCTGAGGACCATCTGCCTCGGCGTCCCTTGGGGAGCTTGTTAAAATGGGCCCCACCCCTGTCAAATGAATAGTGAATCTCAGGGGGCAGGGTGTGGGTTATGCATGTTAAATGCTGCATTTTAGCAGCCATGGGTGTAGACAGTCGCTCCTGCAGATGGGTTTGGCTGTCAGAGGTGGTTCTTAGATTCATCTGTTAGTAGATCTAGTGTTACTTGGAATTTAAGCTGGTGAACAGGATTGTGATTTGGCCCCTCAAAATATTCAGACCCTGACATAGTTTCTTCTCTTCACTGATGTGCTTTCTACCTGGTGTCTTTTTGTTTTCTAAAAGACACTAGTTTCACCAGTATGGAAAAGCTGTTGGGTTGTTGGACTCCTCCTGTGGTTCTGCCAGGAGAACTGCTCAGCGCTCACTTGTCTAAATAGGCCAAAGCATCTTTGCAGATTCACCTGAGCCTTTAACCTGCTGGAGATCCCTGTCTAGGAGCTGTCAATTCTCCTTGAGACCAGGAACAACATGCAGACTCTGGGCGTCCAGATGCCCATGGAGCCATGAGCATCCACTCTGATGCCGACCCCATGGCCCCCCACCCACAGTTCTTTGATATTTGAGAGTCCTTTTTTTGCATCTTAACTCTTGTCTGCTGCACAAATGGTGCATCTCAGACGCTGCCTGATTTGGTGTTTTCAGAATTATTCCTACCTTTGAACAAGTCATCCCCCACCACAAGCCCCATTTACCTTTCATTTTCTCTCCACTGATCTTTTAAAACAATCTCAGCTTTCACTTCTAGGAGGTTTATCTCTTCCTACTTGCCCTTTCAACGTGATCATGGTCTCCCCCATTATTGACATAATAGGGAACCATGTTTTAAAAGCGCCCCAGAACTAAGCACAAGAGCAAGAAAAGCCCTGTGACTTTTGAGAAGCTCGGGGCTCCCTGACATTGAGCCAGGAGCAGGGCCCCCAGAGTGTGTGTCACAGCTCAGATTGCTGAGTCATTCCTGGGCTCTGATTCAGCAAGTGTGGAGGGAGACCTGGGAATCCGCATTTCTGGCAAGTTCCCAGATGCTGGTGCTGGCCCTGGGAACCCACTTTCAGAACCTCTTATCTAGACTGATGAGTTCCACGCTGATGGAGAAGAAAGTGCGGATGGGGCTTGTGCATGCCAGAGTGGTGTTGGGGAAGAGCTGAAAGTTTTAGAGCAGTGATTTTCAACTGGTGTCAGTGAGAGGATCTTAGGTGTGCCTGAAAACTTTTAAAGAGCATTAATTAAATTATTTTTGAAAGAAGTTCAAAGTGCTAAGTACATTCTTTTTTTAAAACTCTTTCTTTTGATCAACATAATTGATGTGTGCCATGGAAGTTCAGTTATAGGTTCAAGTGTGCTTGAGATAAAAAAGGTTGAAAAACACTGTTTTAGAGTATAGGTACTTCCCTGAGATGAGGCCTTGGTGTTTATAAAGCACAGTGGAATCCCTGTAAGTTGACCACCGAAGGGACTGTAACAAACTGGTCAACATATGGAGAAGGTCAACATCAGGAACTAGTCCTAACTGTACTGATATGCACATGTGGTGCATGTCCAGTCTATGAAAATTTGGTCAGTGGTCAGTAGAGGGAGGGCATCACGTGTGAAGTTCTACTGTACTTTGTTGGTCTTCATAGCCATCCTGAGAGATCATTGTTTTTCTACCCATTTTATGAAGGTGGAGACTGAGGCTTCAGGTGCCTAGGTTGAGACTAGAAGAGAAAGCCAGGCAATGTGACCCCAGAGCTATCTGCTAAACCATTGCTCGGCTGGCTCCCAGGTGGTAAAAGGAAATTTCTTAGCCCTGACGACTGACAAAAATATGTTCTGACTGTGGGGAAGAGGGGCTTCTGGGAGGATGGATTCATTTCTCTGACAGCCCTTGGCTCATCAGTGGGAGGGCATGATCCTTCTGAACACTGTGACTAGCTCTGTGCCTGACCTTTTGATCCCCTGAATAAAATGATGAATTTCCTAGGAATTGACTAGGAAAACAGACTAACTAGTCTAAACAGATTGACTAGAGGACAAGAATAGAGAATTTTTATCAAAGGGCTTGAATAAGTTGCTTCTTTTTAGAAGAAGCAAGCAAGAAGGACCATAAGGCCCTGATGGTTTTACAGGCAAGTCTAAATGTTCTAGAACAGTCCATTGAACCGCATATTCTAGGCCAGCAGCCCCTGCCTTATCCAAATGGTTGCAGAGAACAGAAGCAGAGAAAATACTCCCGACTCTTTGGATGAGGTCAGTGTAGCTTGGATTTCCAAGGCAGAGGAGGAGAAAGGAAAATTACAGGTCAGCCCCACTGAAGCAAACAGTAGTAAAGGTCCTGAATAACCCTTCTGGGCTTGTTACGGTTCCCTGGGTACTTCCTCAAAATGTGACTGTTCTAGAAATTTCTTACTTCTGCCCTGAACGTGACTCCAGTTCATGCCTTTGGATTCTCTCTTGCTTCTCAGGATGCCTGGCTTGCCCGAGAAGAGGCTCTGGGGATGGTGGTTTGAGGCCGCTCTGAGCACTAGGCAGTGGCCCCTCCCACCGCTGGTAAGCTCCAGAGAGGCCCTGAAGCGTGCCCAGGGCCAGCCTCTTGGTTAACACAGGTGACTGGGGCCCAGCCGTTTTTGTTAATGCACTGCCAGGCTGTCCCACTTTGACCAGACTTTTTGGTTTTCAAATGCAGCTTATGTTACCAAATCAATAACAATAATGAAAGCTTCAGGGGGTTTTATGTGCTTTCAAAGTGTGGCAGGTGAGAGTAACTTGTGCTAGTGAATGAATTAAAAACCCTTTTATGGGGTGATGGTACAGTCCCCATCGGACTTGGCCACTGTGCCAGACACATGCAAAGTGCCAGACTGTGAGGGAAAATCCGACTGCGCAACCAGGAGCGGTGTGACCCTTGGCAAATCCTTCGACTCCCCACTTGGTTCCTGAATCCTGGATTAGATCTTGATTTCCCGAATGGGCTGATGGAATGTTGACCACTTTCCTGTTGCTTTCCCTGCCAGCTCAGATGGTGTTTTCCTTTCTCAATTACCTCGGCAAAGTCTGAGTGGCTGTTTCCATGTGGGTGTTCAACAACAGCTTGCTAAGGGGACTGGGCTGGGGTGTGGAAGTGAACCCTAGCACGGGCAAGCAGTTAGGGGGTACAGTGTCTGCAGAAGGTTTCAAAACAATAATAGAAATTAGTTTATCAATGTCTGCAGAGCCATTTCTGTCCCCCACTGAGGTGGACCCCATGCCTCCACCCCCAACATGGCCTGTTCAAACAGCCAGTCTCATTACTGCCTGTGATGATGGTGACGGTGGCTGTGATAGCAACGGCAGCTAACTTTACAGGGCTCCTACAGTGGACAAAGCCTTGTCCTTTGTGTTTGACACCCTAGATGTGATTAATTCCCGAGTGGTTCTCCAATAGGGCAACTTAACTGTGAACTTGGGACTAACGTGGTTTATAGACCAAGAAATCGAGGCACAGAGAGATTAAGACACACAGCACTGAGGGGACAGTTAGGGTGTGATGCTGGGTCTGGTGAAGCTGAAGACATCACAGGTCTGTGACCAGTTTTATAAAGGAAAAGGGGCACTTCGGGATTCAGGTTCAAGCCAACACACCTTTCCTAGAAACCACCGGCAGTGTTTGGTCAGCACCCCTGGGCCTGCCCTTGAGGCATCTTCAGTAGTATCAACAGTGCTGACTTAGCTTTAGGGGATCAGGGGGAAATCTCTGGTCCTGGTGGTTTTCCTTAGGGTCTTGGATTAAAAGACGCACGCGTGTGCGCACACACACACACATCTATGAATCACAGAGGGAACTCCCTTCATTGTCAAAGCTTATTTCACTGTTAGAAGAAATGGCAATAAAAAAAAGAAGAAAGTCATCCATAAGCTCATGAGTAAATAAATGTAGTCTCTCCACACAGCGGAGTGTTATTCAGTCATAAAAAAAGAATGAAGTTCATTCATGCAGCCACAGGGATGAACCTGAAAAGCACGCTGTTCAGTGGAAGAATGTTACATGGTTCCATTCATAGGAAACGTCCAGAACAGGTGAATAGAGACAGTGGGTAGATTAGGGATCGCCAGGGGTTGGGGGGAAAAGGAAGTGAGGAGTGACTGCTAACAGGCATTTCATTATTTTGGGGCCATGAAAATATTCTGGAACTAGATTACGTTGACGGTTGCACAACTCCACACAATATACTAAAAATCACTGAATCGTACTCTTTAAATGGGTGAATTTATAGTATGTAAAATAAATCTTCATGAAGCTGTTTTTGTGGAAAAAAGGAAAGGGAAAAGGACAGAGCAAGTGGAGTGAAAAGTAACAGCTGTCGTTTGTCCACCTCTCGCAACGTGCCGGGGAGCCTTCGAGGTGCTGTCTGAGAAGCTGACGTTTAGTTTCCTTGACAGCCCCCATTTCCCACACTGGGAAGCTGATGCTTGAAAAAGTCAGGAGGCTGCTGGAGTTTGTCCACGCGTCTCAGGACGTGGGGTTGGCGTGGAACCACAGTGTAGGATCCTAGGCCCAAGCTCCTGTCTAGGAAATCAAGTGCTCTTTGTGGAGCAAGGCCATGGTATTCGTTTCCTATTGCTGCTGTAGCAAATTACTACAAACCTTTAGCTAGCTTTAAGCAATATTAATTTCTTCCCTTATGGTCAGAAGTCTAAAATGGGTTGGCACGGCTCTGTTGCCTCTGGGGTCCCTAGTGGGACACTCTGTTTCCTTGTCTTTCCCAGGCTGCCCGCAGTCCTCAGCTGGTGGCCCCTCCTCACTCTGACCTTTCCCTCCACCCTCGCATCTCCTTCTCTGACCTCCTCACCTTCCTCTCATAAGGACTCATGTGATTCTATTGTCCCCTCCCCTACAATCCAGTAGAGTTTCCCCATCTTAAGACCGTTGACTTAATCACATCTACAAAGTCTCTTTGCCATGCCAAGAAACAAATTTGCACACCCTGGGGCGTGGGCAGCTCTAGGGGGCTCATTATTCGTCCCACCCACAGGCATGTAGGAGAATTGGGGGGCAGAAAGTATAGGCACACGGGCTTATATTCTTGAATGGGTATGGGTGAAACACCAACGGGTAACAAGGAAACGTTAAAGTTGTCATTTGGATTGGACAGTATGTTTAGACAGATTTATCTGGGTGGTGTGGACTTGGAAACGAGTGGTGTGTGTTGAAGTTGACTGAAATTCCCTTGTTGATTTTGAAGGTGGGGCAGGCAGCAGCTCTGAGAGGCATAGAGCACTTCCCTAATCTTACGACACGTGTCGACGCGACGCTTACTTCATGACAATGTTTATTGTGCACTAGCTGATGTAAGCCTTCCCGATACCTGAGCTGCTGTTAATAATGACAGTAACAGCAATGGCAGCAACAATGGATATTTATTAAGTTCCTGCAACATGGTCAGGTGCTGGGCTAAGGATATCACACTGGGTAGCTCAGGTCGTCCCGTTGGCTCTATGGAGTCAGTTGGCTTTTTATTCCTGATTTACAGATTAGGAAACGGAGGCTTTAAAAGTTAGTGGGGAAAATGGCCTGTGATGTGATGGCCTGTGGTACCCCAGATGGTACCATGGTGGAGCCAGCAATTTTTGTTTTGTTTTAAATCCTGGACCTTTTAAAATGACTTTCTTACACGGCTTTATCCTATAACATCTGACTTTCTTACGAGGTCTTCATCACACAGAGGGAAGAGCCTGTTCTGCTCCTCCCTCTGTTCATGTGTGTGTGTGTATAGAACATTTTCTTTCTTTTTTTTGTGTGTGTGTGTAGAACATTTTCTATGAAAAACATTTTGATTTTCCTACTCAATATAGCATATGTCTGTTTCCATCTATTTCCATATTGGGGCAATTCTTCATTTTGAATTTTAGTAATGACATTGTATTTTTTTTTTCAAGAGGATGTGCAGGTTGAGTATCCCCAAATCTGAAAGCTGAAAAGGGTCCAAAATATGAAACTTTGTGACCATTGACGTGAGGCTGAAAGGAAATGCTTACTGGAGACCTTTGGGTTTTTGGTTTAAGGATACTCGATTGGTCAGTATAATGCTGATATTCCAAAATGTGAAAAAATCTGAAATCTGAAACACTCTGATCTGGGGTGTTTCAGATGAGGGTCACCCAACCTGTGCAGTGTTTGACTTACTCAGTCCTTAACTGTTGACCTTTAGCCGGGGCTAAACTTCATGGGTCTTGTCTTTTATTGTTCCTGAATTACTTACTGGAATTAATCCACATAGGCAGGATTATATTGGTAATTTTGTCATAATCTCCCTCACCCCACCACATAAAGAAGGCTGCACAGATATTTAACGGTGACCAGTGAGGCAGAATTTCCTAGGTTGGCAGTTGTATTGCCGGCAACATCAGTGTGGAGGGAACAGGAGGGGCCTTGATAGCACATCCGTTTCACTGATTGCCTGCCAAGCTGAGCCTCCCTCCACATGCTCATTCACTCTTGGTGGTGGGTCTGCTCCTGCCTTTTGAGGTCGGAGACGATTTAGACACAGAGGGAAGAGATGAGGTGTGGCAAAAGAGGAAAGCCCGAAATGTAGGTGGTGAGGAAATGAGTTTAGGGACAGACTTGGGGTGACAGTTCCCGTGGTGGACTGGGGCCAGGTGCAGGGGGTGCGTGGGTGCCCAAGGCCTGGGGTTATACTCATGGGAGCTGCTCTGATGTTGGGCATCTGTAGCAGGACTACTCCTAAATTTTTGATTTAGGATTTCTTACCGATTTTCTGACCCTACATTATTGATAAAGTGGCAGAAATATCACGATGTTGTCCCGGCCCCTGGGTCAGCAGTGGAGAAGTTTATGTGGAAAGGAATACAGTGGAGGGAGGGCTGGACAATGTGTTAACGTGGCAGCTGCTCCCGGCTCCATTTCTCCCCATCTCAATTTCCAGTTGTCCTCAGTTCATCCTATTTTATTCTTCCTCCCCTCCTCATCTCTCAGCTGCTTATAATATACAATCAGTTAGCACCTCTAACATCTTAACACCTTGTTGACTGGCAGTTTTACTCAGAAACTGTCCATTCAGCAGGTAACACATGACTGTTCAGTGCTTTAACCCCTGGGCGAGGTGAGCAGGTCTGGGTAGGACAGGTGTCACACAGGCAGAGCCTGGATTTCTCTGCTGCGTCCTGTAAGGAGCCGGGGCTCCAGCACTCTCTCCTGCATTTCGGCCAGAGTAGCTTCTGTTTTATTCGTTTCATGTCCGTTTTTGTTCTGGAAAAACAAGGCAGGTAGCAAAGGGTCTAAAAGCATATTTCTGAATACTCTGCATTTGATAAATCTGCCCACGGGTGGCTTGAGTGACCTGATGATGTGTTCCCGGTCACTGGAGCTTCAGGTAGAGACGGCATGTGGGCAGAGGAATTTGTGCATTGGGACAGGTGAGCCCAGGTGGCCTCCCAGGACCAAAGTAGCCTCTGGGAATGTGGGTGCCTGGGCAGGGTCCAGCCACTCTGTGGTCAAGCTGTCCTGTGGCTGAGCTGAGTGTTGGTGAAGACCCTGTGTGGAGGAATGTTTGCTTGTTTCTGGCAGCTCCTTGTCCAGATTCTAATGGATGTACCATGAGCTTTGGATCAACGACTATGGTGTGGGGAAGAGCAAGCACAGGCTCTGCTTCAGCCTGCCCGAGACCATGGAGCTGGTCGGGGGAAGGGCTCAGCTGCTCTTGTCAACTGACCCTCCTGCTCGGCCCCACTCTGATTTCCTAGCTCCTGACGCCGGTGTCCCCAGGCCCTAAGCTCTAAGTGTCCTTGCTGGCTTTACGTACCTGTCTGCTTCCTGCTGCCCCAGCTCTGTACTCCTGCTCGGCCCAGCTCCTTGTCCCCACAAGACCTCCTTCTCACAGCAGGGACATCTGAAGGACCACCTCAGACTTGGTTCTGGGGACCTCACCCTGAGTCCTCCAGTGAGGGCAGGACCATTTGCTATAGTCTTCAGGGCCTGAGGCCTGCACTGTGGGGGCTATGAGGTTGGTCACTTCCTCTCCCCCCTCCTTGACACTTTGCTGGAAGCTTCCTTTACCTGGCCCAGTCAGTCACGCTGGCCCACCCACTGCCCATTCCCCACCAGTGTGTGGACACACGCTGCCCAGTGTGGGCTCTGCTTTCTCTCCTTTTCTTATATTTATACCTTTTAAAAAACCCTTTACTACCCTTTTTGAGTAGTTTCAAGAGAGAAGGAAGAAATGTGTTAAATGTGTCACTGTGTTCTATCTAAGTCTTGAAATGCTTCTTTTCTTTTTTCTCTTTCTTCAGTTCTTTGTATTTTATTTTTAATTACAAAAGTAGTACATATGAGTTGTAAAAAATTCAGACGGTATGCGAAGTATAAGCTTTTTAAAAGTTCAACTTTCCCTCTTCTTTATTCCTAAATCCTATTTAGAGGTGACGTCGTTAATGTTTTCTTACGGATCTTTCCAGATTATTCTCTAAGCTTATTATGTCTACGTACATACCCATATACACTGTGTACGCCAGTCTCTGTCTGTCCCTCTGTCTAGCCAAGGCCTCACTGAGATCACGTCTGAATAAAGACAAGGTAGTGAAAATACTTTGTTCTGCAACTTGCTTTTGAATCTTAAAATCCATCTTGGTACTCTGAATCAGGCCACCTAGATCCACTTCCCTCTTTTTAGCCGTGTGGGATGTTACGGTGCACAGGGATTTAACTTTTCCTCTTTGATGGGTGTCTGGGCCGCCTGTGAGGCACCTGCTGCTGTCACACCTGGTGCCTGCCCATCTTTGTCATGCTCTTGCTGGCCCTGTTTTTCTCATGTTAGTCTGTAAGTGAGAGTGGGCACCTCTCAGGTCCCTGCCTGTTGTGCGTCTTTCCCTGGGAGGTGCCTGAGTGAGTTTCTGCTGCAGAAACCCAGTGCGGCAGGTGGCCAGGAGCTTTTAGCCACGTAACCTCAGACAAAATTACGTAGCCTGTGATTACAGCATGCAGGTTGTCATACCTCATGGGGTTGGCGTAAGGAGCAAGTGAAGGGATGTGTGGAGTAGCCCATCGCATATTACCTGGCATGTGGTGGACCGTTGATAAATAATTAGCTATTGTTTGAATTCTTCTCCCATTTTTTCTAATAGGGTCCTTGTATTTCCTGTTTGTTTTTATAGAGTGCTTTACAGATTGTGTTAACAATACTCACTGAGTGACTGCTGTGTGCTAGGAACTGTTTAGACAAATAATTGCAATACCTTGTGCCAAGGTCGAGACACACAGGAGCCATAAACACGGGCACTAAAGCCAGCTTGGGGGATGGAGTTGGTTGAGGGCTTCTTGGAGGAGGTGATGCCTAGGCTGGATCTGATAAAACGAGCCAGAACGAGTACAGAAAAAGGCACGGATGGCAGGAGGCGATGATGACACCAACAAGGGCACAGGGCCAAGGAATGGCAGGTGGTTGCCTGTTACATCTCAGAGAATACGGCAGTCCAGCCAAGACCATACCAGCCTGCAGGGGAGGCTGGGGAATTCCCTGTGTGGTCAGGATTGGCTTAAGAACCAGGGAGATGGTACTCGGGCCCATCTGTCAGTGCTCTCTCTGCGTAAGGGACTGCCTCTGCCTGGGCGCCCCTCCCTCCCAGCCCACATGTGCGCAGTGACCTCTGTTCCTCCTCGCTAAGGCAGTGACTCCCCACAGAAACCTCCCTGACCGCAGCATAGGCTGGTGCCCTTTTGTATTTGCACACATACAGCCACATTTCTCCACTGGCAGCACTGACCTCAGCTTGTCATGGTCACGGCTGATTATTTGAATGATCTCTGCCTCCCTCACTCCATCAGAAGCCCCATGAGGACGCAGCTCGTGGCTTTGTCTTCAGCACCTAACAGCACCAGGCACCCGGTGGTGTGCAGGGCGTGAATGAATGGATGAGGGGAAGCAAGAGGCCGGCTCTGCTTCAGGATGGGGATCCTGAGGCTAGATCCGCCCCCTATAAACCGTCCTAAACATCTGTCTGAACTTGCCCTCCGCTGCCCCAGTCTGTCCCCTCCCCTTAATGGCCTTGGGTGCTCTCATCCTGCTCCCTGTTGGGGTAACATGTAGTGGAGAGCTCGTGCTTTGTCGTGGCTCTGGGCAGCCACTAAAGGATTCCTGGTCTGTTGTCTTATGGAACAGTGGTTGTTGCCGGCTGCAGTGCTGGTCAGACTTCCTGTGCTTCTCTTCCCCTAATATCCACACAGTTGTGGCGACTCTTTTTTTTTTTTTTTTTAAATATTTTTTTACTTGCCAGCTTTTATTTTTTATTTTTTAATTTTGTTGGGCAGAGAATACATATCCTTTAATAATATTAAACCAGCTCTGTGAACAAATTTCTTCTTTTATGGCCAGTTGATTTCTTTTTTTTAATGTATACATTAATGCATTTATGGAGTACAAAGTGCTGATATCATATAGAATTAGGAACGCTTACATCACACTGGATAATATATATACCTCATCTCGTTTACTTAGTTATTGTGTTAAGACATTTATACTCTATAGTAATAGATCCGACATGTAGCCTTGCATTATGCACCATTGGGGTGATCCCACCATTCCTCCCTTGATCTGACCTCCCCAGCCTTCCCATTCCACCCTCCTCCCTCCTTCGTCTTGGGCATAGTTGTGATCTGTTCTTCATATGAAAGTGTGAGTGATTGTAAATTGGTTTCATAATAGTACTGAGTACATGGGATATTTTTTCTTCCATTCTTGAGATACTTTACTAAGAAGGATATGTTCCAGCTCCATCCATGTAAACATAAAAGAGGTAAAGTCTCCATCTTTTTTAAGGCTGCATAATATTCCGTGGTATACATATACCACAATTTATTAATCCATTCATGGGTCGATGGGTACTTGGGCTTCTTCCATGACTTGGCTATTATGAATTGAGCTGCAATGAACAATCTGGTGCAAATATCTTTGATATAAAGTGATTTTTGGTCTTTTGGATATACACCTAGTAGAAGAATTGCAGGATCAAACCGCAGGTCTACTTTTAGATTCCTTAGTATTCTCCATACTTCTTTCCAAAAGGGACATATTAGCTTGCACTCCCACCAGCAGTGCAAAAGTGTTCCATTTTCTCCACATCCACACCAACATCTGTAGTTGTGGCATTTTGTTATGTGAGCCAGTGTTACAGGAGTTAGATGATATCTCAAAGTGGTTTTGATTTGCATTTCTCTGATGACTAAAGATGATGAGCATTTTTTCATGTGTCTGCAGGCCATGTGCCTATCTTCTTCAGAGAAGCTTATGTTCAAGTCCCTTGCCCACAATGAAATGGGATTACTTGTTCTTTTCTTATTAATAAGTTTGAGTTTTCTGTGGATTCTGGTTATCAAACCTTTGTCAGAAGCATAACCTGCAAATATCCTCTTCCAGTCTGAGGGCTATCTGCTTGCTTTACTTACAGTGTCTGGGCAGTGCAGAAGCTTTTAAGTTTGATCAGATCCCAGTAATGTATTTTTAGTGTTGCTTCAGTTGCCTGGTGGGGGTGGAGATGATGGTCTTCCTCATGAAGTATTCTCCCAGGCCAATTTCTTCAAGTGTTTCTCCTGCACTCTCCAAGAATCTTTATAGTTTCATGTCTTAAGTTGAAATATTTTATCCAGTGAGAGTCAATTTTTGTTAATGGTGAAAGGTGTAGGTCCAGTTTCAGTCTTCTATAAGTTGCCAGCCAATTCTCCCAACACCATTTGTTAAATAGGAAATGTTTCCCCCAATTTATATTTTTAATAGGCTTATCAAAGATCAAATGACGGTAAGTGTCTGAGTTCATCTCTTGGTTCTCAATTCTGTTCCATACATCTACCTCTCTTTTTTTGTGCCACTACCATGCTGTTTTGATCACTATAGATTTATAGTATAGTTTGAAGTCTGGTAGCATGATTCCTCCTGATTTGTTTTTATTTCTCAGTAATGTCTTGGCTACTTGAGGTTTTTTCTGGTTCCATATAAAACGAAGTACTATTTTTTTCCAGATCTTTAAAATATGACAGTGGTGCATTAAATTTGTAAATTGCTTTGGGTAATATGGACATTTTAACAATGTTGATTCTTCCTAGCCATGAGCATGGTATGTTTTTCCATTTGTTAACATCTTCAGCTATTTCTTTTCTTAGAGTTTCATAATTCTCTTTATAGAGATCTTTCACGTCCTTTGTTAGGTAAATTTCCAAATATTTCATCTTTTTTGGCACAACTGTAAAGGGAATAGAGTCCTTGACTATTTTTTTGGTTTGACTATTATTAGTATATATAAAAGCTACTGAGTTACGGGTATTGATTTTGTATCCTGAGACGCTACTGTATTTCTTGATCACTTCTAAGAGTTTTGTGGTTGAGTCCCTGGTGTTTTCCAGGTATAAAATCATATCATCTGTGAAGAGTGAAAGTTTGATCTCCTCTGACCCTATTTGTGTACCCTTGATTGACTTCTCTTGCCTGATTGTGATGGCTAAGACTTCCATTACAATGTCAAAAAGCAGTGGAGAAAATGGTCAACCTTGCCTGGTTCCTGATCTGAGTGGAAATGTTTTTAGTTTTACTCTGTTCAATATGATATTGGCTGTGGGTTTGCTGTAGATGGCCTCTATCAGTTTAAGAAAAGTCTCTTCTATACCTATTTTCTTAAGTGTTCTGATCATGAAAGGATGCTGGATATTGTCAAAAGCTTTTTCTGCAGCTATTAAGAGAGTCATGTGGTATTTGTTTATGTGATGTATTATATTTATAGATTAACATATATTGAACCAACCTTGAGACCCTGGGATAATACCCACTTGGTCATGGTGTATAATTTGTTTAATGTCTTGCTGGATTCTGTTTGCTAGGATCTTGTTGAATATTTTTGCCTCTATGTTTATTGAAGATATTGGTCTGTAGTTTTCTTTTCTTGTTGGGTCTTTTCCTGGTTTGGGGACCAGGGTGATATTTGCTTCATAGAATGTGTTAGGAAGTATTCCTTCTTTTTTGATGTTTTGGAAAAGGTTAAGTAATATAGGTACTAGTTCCTCTTTAAAGGTTTGATAGAATTCTGATGTGAAGCCATCTGGTCCCAGACTCTTCTTTTTTGGGAGATTTCGTATAGTTGATTCTATTTCAGTATTTGATATAGGTCTGTTCAGGATTTCCATTTCTTTCTGATTAAGTCTAGGAAGTTGGCATGCTTTCAAGTATTGGTCAATTTCTTTCAGATTTTCATATTTCTGAGAAATATGAAAATTATTGTAGTATTCATTAAGGATTTTTTTAATTTCTGAGGTGTCTGTTGTTATTTCGCCTTTGTCATTTCTGATTGATGATATTATGGACTTTAATTTTCTGTTTTTGGTTAGGTTGGCCAAAGGTTTATCAGTTTTGAATTTTTCAAAAAAACTTTTTGATTCATTATTCTTTGAATAATTCTTTTGTTTTTTATTTCATTTAATTCTGTTCTAATTTTAGTTATTTCTCTTCTTCTTCTGGGTTTGGGGTTGGAATATTGTTCCTTTTCCAGTTGCTTAAGATGTCCCCTTAAGTTATTAACTTCCTCTCTTTCTGTTCTCTTGAGGAAGGCTTGCAATGCTATGAATTTCCTTCTTAGGACTGCCCTTGCAGTAGCCCACAGGTTCTGATAATTTGTGTCTTCATTATTGTTTTGTTCCAAAAATTTGGCAGTTTCCTTTTTAATCTCATCTATGACCCAGCTATCATTCAGCATAAGGTTATTTAGTTTCCATGTCTTTGTATGAGTATGAAGATACCTGTTATTGGTGAGTTCAACTTTTATTGCATGATGATCTGAGAAAATACAAGGAATAATTTCTATACTTTTTAATTTGCTGGGGTTAGACTTGTGACCTAAGATATGGTCAATTTTGGAGAATGTTCCATGGGCTGAGGAGAACAATGTGTGTTCAGTTTTGTTAGGATGAAATGTTCTGTAGATGTTGTTTAAATTCAATTGTTGTATTGTGAAGTTTAAATCCAAAATTTCGTTGCTTAGTTTCTTATCGCAAGATCTATCCAATAATACCAAAGGGGTGTTAAATGTCCAACTATTATGGTTCTGGAAGATATTAAATTGCTCATGTCTGTTATGGTCTGCTTTATAAATTGAGGAGCATTCTGGTTTGGTGCATAAATGTTAATAATTGACATCTTATCATGTTGAGTGGTTCCCTTAACAAATATGAAGTGACCATCCTTACTTTTGTTGAGTTAAAGCCTAGTGTATCTACAAATAAAATTGCCACCCCTGCTTTTTTTCTGATTTCCGTTTGCCTGTATTACAGATGCTCATCCCTTCACCTTGAGTCTATATTTATCCTTTAAGGTAAGATGAGATTCTTGTATGCAGCAGATATCTTGTCTGAGTTTTTGTATCCAATCAGCCAGCCTGTGCCTCTTAAGAGGACAGTTTAAGCTGTTCACATTAATTGAGGCTATTGATAACCCTGGTAGTATTTTGGTGGTCAAGTTTTTTGAAAACCCAATGGACATTTTGAAGTTTGTCATCACTGTTGGGTTTTGACCAAATTGGGTTTTGGTCAAGCATTTCAGAGTGAGTTTACTTTGGTGGTAGAGCATTGTGTTGCTCATTATGGAGGATGGGTCTGAGGGATATCCTGAAGAGCTGGTTTGGTTATGGCAAATTTCTTTGATGTGTGTATTTTATTAAAGTACTTAACTTCTCCATCATTAATGAAGCTCAATTTAGCTGGATACAGGATCCTGGGCTGAAAGTTGTTTTGTTTTGGGAGGTTGAAGGTAGATGACTCCTCTTCTGTCTTGAAAAGTTTCAGTAGAAGGATCTGCACTCATTCTAATATTCTTCCCTTTGTAGGTTATGATTTTCTTACATCTGGCTGCTTGCAGGATTTTCTCCTTCATATTAACTTTGGTGAAGTTAATTACAATGTGTCTAGAAGATGCTTTATTTTGGTTGAGTTGTGCTGGGTTCTGAAACCGTCAGCTATCTGAATTTCAGGGTATCTTGCTGTGCTTGGGAAGTTCTCTTCAATTATCTCTTGGAGTAGAGTATCTGTGCCTTTTGTACCATCCTCTTCTCCTTCAGGGATTCCTATGAGGTGAATGTTTGCTCTTTGGGGGTGGTCCCACAATTCTCTCAGGGAATGATCCAATTTTGCTCTCCACTTCTCTTCCTCTTTGAGAGTTTGGGAGGATTCAAAAGCTTTGTCTTCAATGTCTGAGATCCTTTCTTCTGCCTGCTCCATTCTGTTACTGAGGGATTCTAGTGTATTTCTCAGATCTTTGGGGGCTGCAAGTTCTTGCCTCAATGTATCAAAATTTTTGGTGATTTTGTCTTTGAATTCGTTGAATTCTTGAGACAACTTTTGAATTGCTCCTTGAATTTCTAATTCCATGTTTGCCGCCATTCTGTTAATCTTATTTGCGATCCAAATTCTGAATTCGATTTCTGACATCTCAGCCATTTGTTTATGAGTGGGATCGTCTGTTGTGTTTCCTTTGTCATTCCTTGGGGGAGTTGATCTACTCTGATTATGCACATTGTCAGAGTTTTTCTGCTGATTATTTTTCACCATTTGTCTAGAGAAGCTGGCAAGGTGACATTGAATTGAGGGCTCCTGGTGGTGTAATGGACCAGCCCTTTACCAAAGAACTGGGACTGGTGATTGTGGCTTTTCTCTTAGAGTTTTACAAAGGTCCCATTCAGAACTATAGCCTGAAACTCTGGGGACCTGCTTGGTGTGGTGGGGCTAGATGGTGCTGACCGGTATTCAGCTAGTCTCTGCCCAGTCCTAGTAAATCAGTGGCTTTGGGCTGAAATCTGAGCTGTGGAGATACATAAGCAACTAAGACACCCCACCCCACCCCCACAGGTGACAACTGGCAGGGGAGAATCCCACACTCCCACAACAACACAACCTTGGTGGGTCCCCAGGTAATCGGCCCAGGTCAAGAGTTCCAAACCAGTTGTCCCGGTTAATACAAACACTGATCAGGTTGGAGTTCAAAATGTCTTCAGCATCTAGGCAGTGGGGGTTCACTGGCAGCTCAATTTGACCCCAGTGGGAGGGACTGTGGAGCCGCCAGCACTGTCAGGGGTGGTGCTGCCACTGTCCAGAGTGGTGCCGTAGGTCTTGGGTACTGCTGTGTATAGGTCGATGGAGCCTGCCGGGAGCTGGAGGGCATTGCCACCAGCCGCAAGGGTCATAGGAGCTGGGTTGGGGAACCGGAGGGTTGGAGCCACTGACCCCCAGTCTTGGACTGCAGGAGCTGGGCAGGAAGTTAGAGGGTGGAGTCTCTGGCCTCCAGGGCCTCAGGGGTCACAGGAGCCCGGTGGGGAGCCAAAGGGCGGAGCTGCCAGCCATGGGTCACAGCAGCCAGGCAGGAGTCGCCCACCCGTGGGCCGCGGGTCTCAGGAGCCAGATGGGGAGCCGAAAGATAGAGTTGCCGGCCGTGGGCCACACAGGTCTTAGGAGCTGGGCGGGAGTCGCTGGCCACGGGCTGTGGGTTTCAGGAGCCAGGTGAGAGTTGCTGGCTGCGGGTCACAGCAGTCAGGTAGGAGTTGCTGTCTGTGGGCTGTGGGTCACAGGAGCAGAGTGGGTAGCCGAGCCTCCCATGGTGGGCTGCCCAGCCGGGGACCGGTGAGCCCCAGTCTCGGTGGTCGGTAGCATGGTCCCGAACTATGCTCTTTCCAACACCAGCAAGTCTCTGTCCCCTTGTGACTCCCCGCCTCTATTAAAGTTACAGTTTCAGGGCAACTGCCCCACAGCTCATGAGGTATCCTGCCCTAGCAAAAATCTGTGAAACGCTCAGGATTTTGCAGGGGGTAGTCTTCCAAACTGGCAGGAGAGTGGGGAGGGGTGGATTGGGGAGTTCAGGAAGGTAGGGAGAATATCAGATCAACTTTTGACCCAAGCAAGAGATTGTCTGGGCTTGCAGCAGTATCTCTCCATGGAGGGAGTCCCGGCCCTCTGTGTTCTTTTCCCTTTGGTGAAACAAGAGGTCCTCTGCTCTCTACTCACCTTAAGCCACTCTCTTGGGGTGGGGGAGGGGAAGGATTCCATCCTCTTTGGGATGGGTTTTGTACCTGAAATTTGTTTCCTTGGAGTCCCAGCTTGTTGCAGGAGGGTGATGTGAACCTATCGATCCTCTCTCTCAGCTCGGCTCCCGATCTTCTGCTTTATTGGGTTATTTCTGGCCATTATCTCCCTCTGGACGGGGAACCTCTGCCAAAAGCTGGTTTCAGTCGGCCATCTTGCCTTCCTCTGTGGCGACTCTTAATTAAGCTCCTGGTATCCCCATCAAGGGCACTGTGTGTCCTCTTCAGGGCACACGCCCTCCCGGTACTCACTCTCTCTGTTTTGTGTGGTCCTTCACTATGGAAGGGTAAGTGCCTAACTCAGCTCCCTGATGATCTGCCTTGATAGTAACATAGGGCATGAAATCAGAGGACTTATTCATAGAAGGCCCAGTTCCAGAAAGGAATTCAAGATTTCTCCTTTAGAATTACAGCAACTTTGGAGGCAGCTTGGGGAGGAAGAAATGAGAAGAGCAAGCTTTGGAGATGGGCTCTGTGAGTTCAGACACTTACTCTGCCTCTTCGTGACTCTAGGCAAGTCTTAGTAGCTTGTGAGGCTCGGTTTTGACCCCGTAATGTGGGAATAACAATCCTGCTTCGAAGGCTCAGGCAATGAATGGGCTGGCACAGACCTAGTACCTGGCGCACCTTAGTCTCTCTACTTCCCTCGTTAGACCCAGCTATGTACGGAGCCTCCTGCTTTGCTCAGAGGTATGTTCTCTTGCCCCTAATCCAACATGCCAGGTTGCTTTCTCACTGACGCTGGGACACACGTATTAATTTTCATTCTGTCACATACACCAGCCACATTCAAGAGGCCCCACTTCGGGCCTGCAGGACCGCTGCCTCTGTCACTCTGTGACTCCTCTGCAGAAGTCTCTCACATTGTGCACCTGCCGTCTTGGTGACAAGGCCACCACGTTGCAGATTCTGTCTCCAAGTTGGGTCTTTCTTCTTCTCTCATATAAGAGCTCCAGTAGGTTTTCTCTCCTGCAGATTTTTTCTTGATTTTCTCTCACTTCTCCAGCTCAGCAGAGAGGGTATCTGAGTTCTTAAAGTTCAAACAAGACATCTGGCTTGATGTCCCATTGTTGACTCTTCGCATCCTTTGGGTGTGGTGAAAGAGAAACAGCTGGCTGCAGAGTTTATCCAGCACCCGTGAGTGCCAGGCATGGTGTTGTGTGCTACGGGAACTGCCCGGCTTATATTCTTCTGGGAAAGACCGAGGATGGAGCCAGGCGTTATAGTGGACCAGGATGGGATATGGGCGAGCCCTCTGTGAATCCAAAACCCACTGGGAGGAGCATATTAGAGAAATGGACTTCAGCTGGCAGCACTGTCTAATCTGAGACTGAAGTACACCTAGAGGTTAGCCAGGCCAAGAGGAGAGGGAAGAATGTTCTGGACAGGAAGAACTATATTCTATTAAGATTTGCAGAAAAGATGTAACATGTACCTCAAACATCATCAATAAACTGCACTTACACTTTCTTCCTCAAACACTTACTGTGTGACTGCTGTGAGCCAACACTGTTTGCCTGGAAGGGGATAGAATGTCAATAAGACAAGATGCACACAGTTTAGGGAAGAAAACAAATAATGAGGGAAATGACGAGTAAAGTGACAACTTCCATACCAGGTCAAAATAGCCAGTATTGTCTGGGTGGCCAATGGTGGAAGATCGAGTGAGCTCAGGAGTTGGAGACCAGCCTGAGCAAGAGAGAGACCCCATTTCTACTAAAAATAGAAAAATTAGCCAGGTGTGGTGGCGGGTACCCTGTAGTCCCAGCTACTTGGGAGGCTGAGGCAGGAGAATCACTTGGGCCCAGGAGTTTGAGGTTGGAATGAGTAAGGATGGTGCTATTCACTGTAATCTGGGAGACAGAGCAAGATCCTGTCTCACACAAGCAAATTAATGATGTCAGTATTTACTGAGCCTTGGTAAGCCGTATCTTCTTCCAGGCATTGTACATGTAGGAGACACCAAAACTGAAGTACATACAGGTGAAATAACTGGCCTGTGGTCCATTAGACAGTAGGTGGCTGCTGTGGGTCTGGTTGCAGACCCACCTTCACAAATGCTGCTGCTTCTTGAGGAACAGTTTTACCTGAGGGAACCCAGAGGAAAGCTATATCCATATATATGTTTTAGCCTTTTGAGATTATTATTTTTCCTATAATTCAGTTAACAAGGCATTTACTTTGCACCCACTGTGTGCTGGGAACTAAGGCTATACAGATGAACTCATCGTTCAAAGAACTCACAGGCAATTAAGCTGATTAAAGATCAGCTGGTCCCAAATGACTGGCTGCAAAGCTGAGCCAAGCTAACCCAGGAAGGACCAGGACAAGCCGCCATGGGAGCCCTAGGCTATTCCCGGCCCTTGGGGAGGAAGAAACAGCTGCCTGAAAGAGAAGCATTGCTGGTGGCTCTGGGGAACTGTGTGACCGTGGTACAGAGCCTCTGACAGATGCAGAGATTCAGAGAACCTCAAACAGTACTGGAGATTAGGGTGTTTCAAGAGCAGGAGTGAGAGTTAAGGTCAGAAAGCAGGGTGAGGCCAGAAGGCGGAAGCGGTTACGTTTTTGAGAGAAGGTGAAATGAATTGTAAAGGGAGCTACTTTGTACTTGGATGTCCTGAAGAATATTTTGCCACGTACCAGGATTCTGGAAAATAGAGATTTTGGTGTTCGTGCAGCCTTGGAGATGTTTTAAGGCAGGAGATGTGATATGACCTGTAGAAAAAGTTCCTTTGAACAGGCTATTTTGCATTTCAAATTCATACTTTGCTCTGCTGTTTAAAACATTTAGCTGTTCGACAGTAAACATCACACAATATATATGTCATCTTCATTACCAGCCATTCTAAGTAATCTCAGAACCTAAAGTTCCTCGAAATTCAGAGTATATGGATTCTATCAGGCATAATTACCACATGCCAGTTGATGGCTAACCGCTGCCATAGTTTGTCTTTCTTCTTGAATGCACCCGTGAGGATGAATTGTGCTGTTACAGTCAGGGCCCACACCCCGGTGTTCTGTACATGGCGATGGGGGCTGGGAGCATATGGGCTGTGAGATAGCCACATGGGGCAGAGCTGGGGGTGCGCAGTGTGTACTTGGGGTTTGCACTGTGACCCCTCAGGACACCAGAGAGCGGGTGGGGTGATGGGAGGGGTTTTCCAACTTCAGCTGTCCTCCTTCCCACCCTCCCAGCCCATTCTTCCTGCAAGGCCTTGCTCTGTGCAGCTGCTGACTCTGACGGTAGCCCACCATTTGTCCTTACTTCTCCTGTCCTCCCCTCTCCTCTCACTTTCAGAACAGTCCATCGTGCTTGACGGCTCTTTCTTGAGTGAACCACAGACCAGGAAACAGGGCGCCTGCCCGAGAACTCTCACTTTCTCTTCTGAGAACTGCAGCTGGAAAACCCTCACCCTGCAGTCCACAGAGTGCTGGTTTTGCCCACCTGTGGAACCAATGAGTGTTCTCTTTGTCTATTTTAACACCTTCCTCTCCCCGGCCCCTGACACCACTGAGGACCGAAAGTGCTCAAGTTTCCATGCTTTCGGGCTGCACTGTTCACTCTGTGAATTGTTTCTGCTTCCTGAGATGATGATAGTGATGGGAGAACTGGGGATAATGTACTGAGAAAAAACTGCTCTACACTCGCAGCTTTGGCGGGGCTAGGAAGAGACCCATCACCACAATTTCCTTATGCTGTTTTTCAGCTTCTCTCATTCTTTTTCCCAACCCTACTTTGATCAGGAGGCAGGAGCTTCTGTAGACCCTCTGTTGTACATAAGAATTTATTCATTTACTTGTTCATTTATTTGACAAACAATGATTGACACCAGTGCTTTTTAACCTTTTTTTATCTCACAGCACACCTGAACCTATAGTTTAACTTCTATGGCACACTTAAAGTGATGGTTATCAAAAAAAAAAAAAAAAGTATATGTGAAACTTGGTAAATGGTCTGTAAAGCTAGTGAATGATGCCCCATGATCATATCAATGTACACAACTATGATTTAATAATAAAAAAAATATATATATATACACTTACTGTGCTTTGCACTTCTTTTGAAAATAATCTAATTAAGGATCTTTTAAAAATTGAAGATCACTGATTTACACTCTTCTCTCTGCGGGGCCCCGCTGGCTCTGAAGATACAGGAATAGCTATGACAACCCTTGCCTTTTAAAACAAGCCTGGGAGGCTCAGCACCCATAGCACAGTGGTTACAGCGCCAGCCACATACAATACACTGAGGCTGGTGAGTTTGAACCCGGCCTGGGCCAGCTAAACAACAATGCAACAAAAAATAGCCAAGTGTTGTGGTGGGTGCCTGTCGTCCTAGCTACTTGGGAGGCTGAGCCAAAGAATTACTTAAGCCCAAGGGTTTGAGGTTGCTGTGAGCTGTGATGCCACAGCTACCAAGGGCAACATAGTGAGACTCTGTCTCAAAAGAAATAAACAAATAGATAAAAAAGTAAAATGAGCCTGGGGGTGAGGCGGGAACCAGGTATTTGAGAGAAGCTGTTTCAAGAAATGTGGGGTGTGCGCAGTGATTATTCTGCGGTGCAGTGCCTTCACTATCTGATACAGTAGCTGCCAGCCAAAGGTGGTTAAAGTTAAAAATTTTTTTTTTTTGAGACATAGTCTCACCGTGTTGCCCTTGGTAGAGTGCTGTGGCATCACAGCTCACAGTAACCTCAAACTGTTGGGCTTAAGTGATTCTCTTGCCTTAGCCTCCCAAGTAGCTGGGACTACAGGCACCTGCCATAGCACCCGGCTATTTTTTTGGTTGCAGTTGTCATTGTTGTTTAGCTGGCCCAGGCCAGGCTCAAACCCACCAGCCTTAATGTATGTGGCCGGCGCCCTAGTCACTGAGCTACAGGGATCAAACTGGTTACAATTAAATTTAAAAAAATTATAATTACACAGAAACTTTTTAAATTTTAGTGGCTATTGGCTATAGCATTGGACAGTGACGAGAAAACTAAACATTTCCATCCTTGCGGGATGTCCTGAATCAGACTGTGAGCCTCAAGGGCAGGCATGTGTTTGTCTCTGCCTGGCAGTCTACCCCAGGCGCCAAGCACCTGGTGGACGCTGGCTAAATACAGGTTGAATGAATGGGACAGGGTAATACGGGCTGTACAGGAGATGTACACGTGGCCAGAAGAGAGAGGCGCTGCTCTGGGAGGCTGCCTCCGGGGCGCATCCCTGGAGCTTCATGGAGACAGCTAACACCTTCAGCAGGTGTGGGACAGAGCAGGGAGAATGCTGGTCCTGCCTACTTGCTTCTGTGTTCAGACGGCTTCAGCCACACAAGGCATTACTGCTTTCCCTGCGAGGGAAGACTCACGGCCCTCTCATCCTGTTCCTCCTCAGGCATCTCTGAGAGGTGAGATCTCAGGAGGCTGCTGTGAGGCAGAGGACCAGAGGTGATACCCGGGGAAGGATGAGTTAGTCACCTCGGTGTGAGATCAGCTCCAATGCAGAAAGCAGATGTGTCCGTGCACCAGCTGAATACAGAGATTTGGAAGTGTGGCTGCTGCTCAGAGCCTTCGCGCCCTGTGAGTGCGGCAGACAGGGAACCCCCCCACATCGGGAATGTCACTCAGGAATGCTGCTCCAGTGAGGCTCCCATTTCCCCCTCATTCCTCTGCTTGACAAACTCTTGGTGGAGCCTGTCTTTCGGGCACTGTGCTCAATGCTGCAGACACAAAGGTGATACGAGCCCACAGTCTGGGGGGACATCAGCCAGGTATACAGATGATAACACAGCGGAAGAGTCTCCACTTGCTCACAGCGTCACATGATACAGGCACCAGGTGCAGTGCCCAAATTTTCTCTCCTGCTTTGTTCAGCAAAGACTGGGCTCTTAGGAAGAAAAGTTCAACGTCCGTCCATCAGAGCCAACGCTGGGGAGGAAGGCCCGAGTCCAGGGTAGGGTTCAGAGTCTTGAGTCTGAACGTCACGTTTGAAGTCAAGAAGCTTGCGTTCGACCCCCATGCTGGTAGCCCCCAGTGGTACGTCTTTGAGTTTTCATTTTCCCGTCTATAAGGTGGGAATACAAATAACATCTTAACAGCAGTATTTTTCAACCTTTTTTATCTCACGGCACATTTGAACCTGTAGTTAAACTTCTGCGGCACACTTAAATGATGATGATTAAAAAAAAATAAAAGCATACACTTATGTGCTTCGAACTTCTCTTGAAAATAATCTAACTAATTATCTTAAAAGAATTTTGCAGCCCACTTAAGATCTCTCATGGTGGCAGACTGGTTGAAAATATCTGTCTTACAGGATTGTTACGAGGATGGAATTAAGTAACCTGTGTGAATCCCATAGCAGGTATCCAAGAGCGTGTGAGGATCTCAGTATAGAGAATAGTCAAGAGATTAGTGAGGAGGCTTCCGCAGCAGCCTGGGGAGTCTCCACCTCGGTGTGTTCTGGGCAGGTACCCACCATAATCAAAGAGCTGCCCCAGTTTCCGAGGACGACCGTGCAAACTGTGGAACCAGTGTGCATAATACAGCCCTTAGGTGGGAGTAGCATCTTTTGGGGATCTGTCCTTTTCCTTCCTTGCTGCCTGCCTGAAGGGAGCTTGCTGCTCTTCTGTGCCTGGGGTTGAAATGTTCTTGAGAACTTGAGCATGGATCCCAAGCCCTATCAGGAGCAGCCCTGTCTCCTGACACTGGTGTCATGTGGCCGAAACGCTCTGTGGTGTGCCCCTGTGTGTCCTGATCTCTGTGGCCTCCCCTTAACCTACGTCCATACAGCTCACCCCCAATCCCCGGCAGCTGCCCTCTCATCTTTCGATAACACATTTCTCTTTATGAGTTTCACAAAATGGGCCGCTGTGCACGTCATTTCTTGATGCCTCTGAAATGCTTCTGGCATTTCTCCACTGATCGGGCAGATTCTTTCCCTCCTTAGCTCAGTTGCGACGCCTCTTTCTGTCTTCAGGAGTTTCTCCTCGGGAGATTCTCCATCCACCTTCATGCGTGTGTCCAGTCTGGTTCTGTTTGTCATTCAGTATAAGCTTAATACAGTTCTGAATCTCTCGTGGCCCTCACTTGTTATGTCTCTTTAGTCCCCTGTCATCTGGAACATTTCTTCAGTCTGCCTTTGTCTTTAATGACACTGACATTTTTGAAGAATACAAACCAGTTACTTTATTGAGCCATATTTTATCTTCGCTTTGGGTTGGCCTCGTCTTCCTTCAGGGTTAGGTTCAGGTTCTACACTGAAATACTTGATGCCCCATCCTTCCCACCCCATCTCCTCCCCGTCATCTCTGTCTATTATCGGGGGCAGACTCAAGGACCCTTATTTTGTGTGATGCTTCATCCTCAATTACTGCCTTTATTTATTTCGATGTTCACATTGTTGGCCAGTGGAGGCCCCTTAAGCTGCCTGATATGTGCTTGTGACATGGTTATTCTTTTGATCACGTCTTTATTTCCAGGAACAACAGTATTTTCTAGCTAACTTGTATCTGGCCTTTCCCAGCCTGAGATGCAGCCATTTCTCTAGGAGCCCTCGTTTACTTTTACTGGGATTGTTATTTAGAAACCAACATGTGGGATGGGATCTAGGTTGCTCATTGCTGTTAGGGTTTCATTTGGTCTAAGCCCTTTCTGCTGACAGACCTAGAAAACACAGGGGATGTTTAAAATCATGAGTTTGTACCAGTACCTTCAATGTTACCAGATTCTTCCTTGCCTTCCCCATTCCATATTTGTACATCCCTTCTTCCATAGAGAGAAACTATTTCTCTGCAACCTCACATTTTTACTCATTTTCTCAACCCTCTGCTATTCACAAGATAATTTTGTAATTGCTCTGCCCTTACCTCTATGAAAAGCAAACCCACTAAGATCTCAAGGTCTAACCCACTAAGATCTCAAACTCTATTTGCATTGAGTTTTTCTTCATCCTTATCCATTTCGTTTTATATCTTAACATTCTTGAACAAACCTCCAAAAATTAAAAGAAAAAAATGTACTCACAGAAGGGTCACCTCTCTTCCCCAGCCTTTCAACTTCACTCTCCCTGTCTACCACATTGTTTTCTGGTTCATTCTTCCCATGTTTCTTTTTGCAAAAATAAGCAGATTTCGCGGCACCTGTGGCTCAGTCGGTAAGGCGCCGGCCCCATATACCGAGGGTGGCGGGTTCAAACCCGGCCCCAGCTGAACTGCAACCAAAAAATAGCTGGGCGTTGTGGCGGGCGCCTGTAGTCCCAGCTACTCGGGAGGCTGAGGCAAGAGAATCGCTTAAGCCCAGGAGTTGGAGGTTGCTGTGAGCTGTGTGATGCCATGGCACTCTACTGAGGGCCATAAAGTGAAACTCTGTCTCTACAAAAAAAAAAAAAAAAAGAAAAGTAAGCAGATTTCCCATCTTTCTCATGCTAAAGGCCAAATTCTTTTGCACCTCTTCTCTCTCTTCTTGCAAATGTAGTTTGGAAATCACTCCATACTCCCAGAGCAGCTCTCTTTATTGTAGCTACATAGTATTCCATCATTTGGATGCACCATAGTTTATTACACAAATGTACATTTGGACATGAAATAATGCTTCTAAATAATGCTGCAGAAATCTTAATGCACATATATTTCTCTACTGTTGGAGGTATAATTTTCCTGTTAAATTTCTAGAAGTGGAATTTCTGGGTTGAGAGTATCTTTTTCTTGCTCACCCAACAAGTAGAGAAATGCCCAAGTCCACACATTCTTCTGTAGCAAAGTATGTTGTCAAGATTTTGAATTTTTGCCAAGCTGATGGTATTTCAATGTAGTTTTTATTTTCATTTTTTGTTGCGAGTTTTGATTGGCATGATCCTTCTGAGTGAAGTTGGAATCTTTTCTTCTATTGAAGGGCCCATTTTTATATAATGTATATGGCTCATTTACATGTTTTGTCCATTTTTTTTCCTGGAGGATTTTATTTTATTTTTTTTGGTCCTTTTATCCTCTACATTTATAAGTTCATTACAATTTGGGGATATGAACCTTTATTCGTGATGCACAATTGTTTTTTTTTTTGTGCTTTTTATTTACTTTTAATTTTATTCTTTATCCTGTTAACAGTCCTTGTTTCTTTTCTCTCTGGTTTTGTTTGAAAATTTCTTAATTTATCTTAATGAGTGTTTTTCTTGCATCTATCACTTGGAGCATTTGAAATATTCCCATTTTAAAGTCAGATTGCTTCATGATGTTCATTTAATTTTATTTGGAGGAATTTACATTTGAAGCATGAATCTTGAACAATTGTTAGCTTGTTTTCTGAGCAGAAGCCTGCGACATGTTTTGGAATTGTGGTGTGCAGGCTCATTTTGAACGCGAAATTTGGGCTTTGTTTTATTTTTCTTTTAGTTTTCTGCTCCTTCCTTGCTCTCTGATAGTTTTATGTTTGCCTCTCCCTGGTCTCTGCTCCCATCAAAGCCTTACCGGTGGGCAGCACATCCTTTTGTTACTTTTCTGCCTTTATAGGGGTGTGTCACCCTATCCTCTGGCTTGCAGCTCTGGGTCTGGTCCCCTCTCCCACCTTGCAGGGAGGACTGTTAGTCCCTGTTGCCCTTGCGGAGTCTACTTCCTTCCCTCCTACTCCCAGCCCCACTTACCGCTTTGTGCCGATGTTCTATTCTTCATTCTCAGAGATGATTATCTTGTGTGTGAGCCCAGCTTCATCTTATTGAATTTCTCCTTTCATATTTTATCTGTTGCTTCTGTGTGTGTGTAACAGAGGTGCAGTGTCAGAGCACGAGCTTATGGCACTCGCTCCTTAATGAGAAACACTCCTTTGTACTTTAAAAGAAGGAATGAGTAAAGGTGGGAATAGAGGGAGGAAACTGGCACGGTGGGGGGCGGCTTCCTGTATCCCAGAAATGTACATATGCATCATTCCCTTACTTCCCAATAGTCCTGCAAGGCGGGAATGGTTTCTCCCTGTTTTACTTGGAGGGCACAGGGTGAGTGAGCACATTGTCCAGCTCTGCAGCCCAGGAGAGGGATGTGGGGGTTTGAATGTAGGCAGTGTCCTGACTGGCTGTCACCCTGACCTCTGGGCTCACAGGCCCATTGGTCCCCTTCATACCTGGAATGCCTCGTGTTTGGCTGGGGTCTGGGTGTGGGGTTGGGAGCGGAAGAGGCATGGTTGTTGAGGACTCACCAGTTAGTTCTTCTTTGAACATCTTGTCATCCTTTGGCTGACATCAGGGAAGTACCTGGAATGTGTTGGGCACTTTGCAGACCCATGTCCATACTGTAATCGACCAAGCTCAAAGCAGCCATGAACAGTAGCCGCCATTCACCATCTCGTGGACAAGGAGACTGGTGCTCACGAGCTGATGTGGCTTTCTAGCTTCCCCTTGTTAGCAGGGTTGGGATTTCTGTGTCTGTAAAGCTCTAAACTTCCATGTTTCTCGCATTTTGCCTGCCCCTGTGGCGGTCAGTCAGTGTGTCTGTCTGTCCGTCTCTGTTGCCATGATGCCCCAGGAGGGAAGGGCAGCTTTCTTTTGCATCTCCTGAAGGACACACTTTGGCCACTTGCTTCCAGAAGTGTTAAGCGACACATCTCTACACAATGTGAATCCAGGCACGCAGGGAGGCTCTGAGCGCTGCCTGGCCCAGAGATGTTGCATCTTTCAAATCAGCACCAGAGTTTCCATCCCAGTCTGTTTTGCTCTTTCTTCAGGGTTGTACGGCTTATCTGGTGAGATGGTCCCAGAGGCCTTGTCCCTTTGGGGGCTGCTTCACCCTGTATGCTATGGAAAGGCCATGGGGTGTGAGTTACAGATAACCCCTCCATTACTCTTCCTGAGCCTATTGTTTGCTGGCCTGTAATTATTTTAGGTATTAGTTTATTTGTTAACTTTTCACCTCCTCCACCCAATGCTAGCCCCATGAGGGTAGGCTTTTTTTTTTTTGCAGTTTTTAGGCAGAGCTGGGTTTGAACCTGCCACCTCCGGTATGCGGGGCCAGCGCCCTACTTCTGTGAGCCACACGTGCCGCCCGAGGGAAGGCTTCTTATTTCTCTAATTTCTGTGGCTCCCCATCACCTAGCCTGGTAGCCTGCCCCTAGGAGGTGATACGTAGTTAGACTTTGAATCCATGAACAGAAAGAGAGCTGCCTCCTCTTCTCTACTATTTAAATCTCTGTGGCTTCCAGGAAGTTACTCACTTTTCCTTATCTGTAAAATGGGCTCATAGTGGCAGTTTCATAGGACTATTGAGGAAGTTAGAGCTGACCACAGAGCTGCCCTAAAAGGAAACACCTGAGTTTGCTTCCTTAATATGATGATTTTTAGTGAGTACTTTGACATGGTTGGAAGGCAGGAGGGTTCTGTCCAGATCTGACCAGGCCCCAGGAAGCACAGTTGTCCCCAAGCTCTGGACATCTGGCAAGAGCCAGCACCTGCTGGGAGCAACTCCTGCAGCATGAAGCCTCTGCAGACAGGAGCCGGCCTGGGTCATCTGCTCAGGCTGCTGCAGAAACCCAGAAACCGTGGCCACCTCCGTCTGCTCAGGGAGCCCTGCTGCGAGGCCGAGGGTGTGAGGTTAACCCTGAAGGGACAGCTCTCTCTACACAGCCTTTTAATTAAATGCCTGTGTTTACTCTCTGAAGTTCATGGAATCATTTTTACCTGATATCAGGAGCCACATCTTGTTGTTTAACAAAACCCTGCTTGCTTTGAGAGACAGAAAGTTACAAACTGAGGAGGGTTCGCAGAATAGAGGTGACACAGGCCCTCCTCTGTGCCATGCAGCTCTGATGCCAGGAGCATCCCTCTTGGGGCTGGGTCTGCTCAGCTCCCGGCCTTTGCTTCTGGCTAGGTGCTTGAGATTCCAGGATTCCTGGTGCTAGGTAAGAATCGGAGCCCGCTCAGAGGCTGTGGGCCTCTAGGTGTCAGGTGGGCCTGCTTTCAAAACATGACCTCCTTAGAGAGGCAGGACTCAACGCTGTGAACACTACGAGAATGATTTTGTGCTAGGCCAGGCATGATGACTGTACAGCGGGTAAGAGCTGCCATTTATTCTTTGTTTACTGTGCGACGAGTTCTTCAAATAGGTTATCTTACTTGATCTTTATATCCTGCTGTCTGAGGATCAGAACATGGAGCACGTCCACCCTGTGTCCTCGCAGTGGGGGGGAGGGGTGTATGGCCTCTGGGTGCTGGACTCTGGCTGGATCCTAGAGTCTCAGGCTCTCTAGGGACTTCCATCTCATCCCGGCCCGGCAGCATGCTCAGCACACAGTAGGTGCCCCTCTGAGTTTCTTTGTACTCTCCTTTTTTTCCTATTTGAGATTAATATAAGGGGACACTGATCAGGTTGACACTGCTTGCGTTTCCTAGGTAAAGTTCGAGTTGTAGTTGAGCCAACACCATGGATAGAGTTGAAGTGCATTCTTCTTAGTAAAGTATCACAAGAATAGAGAAGCAAGAATGCAGTGTACTCAGCACTAATATGAAACCAATAGAAAAACAGCTGCACGCCCACACGAGAGAAAAACACGTGAATTCTTTGTACTCTTCTTCCTGAAATCACCACGCTTGAAGGAGGTCGTCCTTGAGCTGTGGCTGCAACCTGCTTGGGGCGGTCACCCACCCTAACCCAGCAGATGGACAGTCAACAAGATTTTCAGCACCTTGTCAGCATGTGAAGTAGAGGGCAGCCCCTGGGCTGGAGGAAGCCTGCTCCCACCTTGGCCCCAGAGCAGTTCCTGGTCACAGAGGTGCATTGTCTGGACCCTGGTCCGTCAAGGCCTGGTCCCTGGAGCAGCAGCAGCAGCAGGAGCGTGGGGTGGGCCCAGCAGGCTGATTTCTGATGGTCCTGTAGTGATCCTGACGCCCTCTCGAGAGTGAGAACTGCAGGGCAAAGTTCTCAAACCTGCCTTCATGTCCGAATCACCTGGCAAGTGTTGTTTTTAGTGAACTTAATTTCTAAAATATATTTAGAATATATATTTAGAATGAACTAATATATATATAATCTAATATATATTTAGAATGAACTTCACTTTTTAAAAAGTTTTAGATGTAGAGAAAAATTGGAACACTATTACAAAGCGTTTCTGTATGCTTCACCCCCAAAGTTTCCCCTTACATTAGTGGGACACCTTTGTGAAAAAGGAGCCATATCAGTACATTATTTTGAACTAAGTCCAAACTTACTCAGGTTTCCATTGTTTTTATTTTATTTTATTTATTTATTTATTTTTAGATGGAATCTCACTCTGATTCCCTGGGGTTGAGTACTGTGGTATCATAGCTCACTGTAATCTCAAACTCTGGGGCTCAAGCAATCCTCCTGCCTCAGCTTCCCAAGTAGCTGGGACTACAGACACCCATCATGACACCTGGCTAATTCTTCTATTTTTAGTAGAGATGGGGTCTTGCTCTTGCTAGTCTTGAACTCCTTAGCTCAAGTAATCCACCTGCCTCTGCCTCCCACAGTACTGGTATTATAGGTGTGAGCTTCCCGACCTGGCCTCCTTAGTTTTTTTTTGTTTGTTTGTTTGTTTTTTTTGCAGTTTTTGGCCAGGGCTGGTTTGAACCTGCCACCTCCGGCATATGGGGCCGGCACCCTACTCCTTTGAGCCACAGGTGCTGCCCCTGGCCTCCTTAGTTTTTAACCTAACATTGGTTGGCGAGCCCCAGCCGGGATGCTGTGTTACCTTTAGTCATCATATTTCCTCAGGCTCCCCTGGGTTGGGGAAGTTTCTCAGACTTTCCTTCCTTCTGGTGGATGACTTTGAGAGTTTTGAGGAGTGCTACACAGGTGTTCTGTAGAACGTCCCTCCATTGGGGTTTGTTTGATGTTTTCCTCATGATGGGAGTGGGGTTATGAGCTCTGGGAGGAAGACCCCGGGGGTGAAGTGCCATCCTCGTCACGTCGTATCAAGGATATAGACCGTGAACCTGACCTGCACTGTCCGTGCTGACCGGGATCACCGTGTCAGGTTCCCCTGCAGTACAGCCACTCTCCCCTCCCACTCCCCCCGCACCCTGGGGATGTCCCTCACTGCATGTACTTGAGGAATGAGTTCCACCCCATTGCCTTGAGGTCGGAACATTTACATAAGTTATTTAGAATTCTTCTGCATGGAAGACTTGTTCTTTCCTAGCACTTATTTATTCAATCATTTATTTATGTCAAAATAGACTCATGGTAGTTATTTTATATTTTTAGTTATAACCCAATACTGCTGTATTTTTTTTGCTCAAATTGTTCCATCTTTGGCCTTTGGAAGCTCTTTCGGTTGGTTCCCGTGTCCTTGTGACATACTCCCATCGTTACAGGGACTGTTCTCCTTTTTTTCTTTGAGCACTTCTTTCTGTTCTGGCTTCTTGCGTGCTTCCTGCCCAGTCGCCACGTCAGCCATTCCTGCAGGGTACCCTGGTTCCTTGTATTGAGAACAAGGTGCTAGAAGCCAGGATCTGGACTCCAGGTGTGCTCTTTATTATGGAGATGTCATTGATTCTGGGCCCTCTCAGATGGCAGAGCAAGAAAGGCCTGTGTGTACACCAAGCTGTGCATGCACACCGAGGTATAGGTATTTCTGTCCGGGGCCATTGGTATCTGCATTGGACTTGAGTTCTTGCTGATGCCTGCCATGCTAACTCATGACCACGTGGCTCATTCAGGCCTCCTCCCTTTGCTTATCTGCAAACTCCCGCACCCATAGTGAAAACCCAGCTCCCACCTTTGCCATCCACTTACTTAATTATTCAGTTCTGTAGGATCAGAGTTGTCAGTTCCTGCCTCCACGGGGTCACCCTTATTACCCGGAGTGCAGCGCTCACAGAAATTGTATTTCGTGTTTAGTTTTACAAACTCCGCTCATTCCTAAAGTTACGTATGTTGGCTCCTTTCCCCCGCCTCCTTCAGTGAGGTCATTTTATACATACCTGATCCAGTTAGAGTCTGAATTTCATATTCTAAATTTCATTCTGGATCCCTCGACTTCCTAAAAGATGTTTTAAAATTTGCACCTGTGAAGGTTCTCTCTCTGTGCTGTAGTTCTTTGGGTTTTGACACGTTCCTTAGGTTTTATATTCTTCATCATAAATATACTGTCATACAGAGTAGTTTTACTGCCCATAAAAAAAAAAAAAATCCGTGTTTCCCCTCATCAGCCTTCCTCTTACTCCACCTGAATGGTAGCCACTGATCTTTTGACCTTTTCTGTATTTTTGCCTTTCCTAGAATGTCGTGTAATTGGAATCATATAATGTATAGATTTTTCAGACTGGCTTCTTTCATTTATCAGTGTGCCTTTAAAATTCATTCTTGTCGCCTGTGGCTCAGTGAGTAGGGCGCCGGCCCCATATGCCGAGGGTGGCGGGTTCAAACCCAGCCCCGGCCAAATTGCAACAAAAAAATAGCCGGGCGTTGTGGCAGGCGCCTGTAGTCCCAGCTGCTCGGGAGGCTGAGGCAAGAGAATCGCGTAAGCCCAAGAGTTAGAGGTTGCTGTGAGCTGTGTGACGCCACGGCACTCTACCTGAGGGCGGTATGTGAGACTCTGTCTCTACGAAAAAAAAAAAAAAAATTCATTCTTGTCTTGATAGTTCATTTCTTTGCATTGCCAAACAATATTCCATATTATGGACGTACTAACATTTGTTTATTCCCTTATTAAAGGAGGTTATTGATCACTTCCAATTTTGGTGATTTTGAATAAAAAACAGCAGTTTTTGTTTTGTTTTATAACTATACATTTTCAGATTATTTGGGTGAACACCTAGACATGGGAATTGCTGGGTTGTACAGTAAGGCTGTGTTTAGCTTTGTAAGAAAAGGCCAAACTGTCTTACAAAGTAGCTGAACCATTTTATACCCTACCGGCAACAAACGAGGGTGTCTGTTGTTCTGTATCCTTACCAGCCACTGGTAATGTCCGTTTTTTGGATATGAGCTAATCTAATGTGCATGTCTTGGCATCTTTTGATTTTAATTCCCTAATGAAAAGTGGTGGTAAACATTTTTTCCATAGGCATATTTACCACCTGTGTAACTTTTGGGTGAGGTGTGTCTTCAGATCTGTAGCTTTTTTTTTTTTTTTTTTTTTTTTTAATTTTTTGTAGCTCATTTTTAAACCGTGTTGTTTGTTTACTTATTGTTGTATTTTAAGAGTTCTTTGTATATTTTGAACACAAAATCTTGATCAGATAATATATCTTGCAAAATATTTCCACAGCATTTCGTTTTTCTTTTAGTTATTTTAACAGTGTCCTCCAAAGAAGAGACATTTTTAATTTTAGTAACATCCAACTTAAAAATGTTTTATTTCCTGGATCATGTTTGTGTGTTTATTTATTTGAGACAGAGTCTCGCTTTGTTGCCCTTGGTAGGGTGCCGTGGCGTCACAGCTCACAGCAACCTCATACTTGTGGGTTCAAACAATCTTCCTGCCTTAGCCTTCCAAGTAGCTGGGACTACAGGCTCCCGCCACAACACCCAGCTATTTTTGGAGGCTATTTTAAGAGATGGGGGTCTTGCTGTTGCTCAGGCTAGTCTTGAACTCCTGAGCACAGGTGATCCACCTGCCTTGGCCTCTCAGAGTGCTAGGATTACAGGCGTAAACTGCTGTGCCCGGCCTGGATCAAGTCTTTCACCAATACCACGCTGTCTTGACTACTGTGGGTTTATACTCAGCCATTGGCACCAGGCAGTTATGAGTTCTCCAACTTTGTTCTTACTCTTCAGTATCATTTTGGCTATCCTAAGTCTCCTATAAAAAGTTTAGGATGCATTTGCCAATGTGCCCAATATAACCTGCTGGGATTTTTGACTGAAATTATATTGAATCTGTAGATCAAATTGGGAAGAATTGATGTCTTAATAATAGTGAGTCTTCCAATTAATAAAGACATTGGTTTAGATTTCCTTTGATTTTTTTTTTTCCATTGGTTTTGTGAGTTTCTGGATATAGGTCTTTTGTGTATTTGATTAGGTATTTATACCTAAGTGTTTCATAATTTGGGCGTTGTTATAAATGTCTTCTAAATTGATATATAATAGTTGTATATAATATTGAGGCATATGTGATATTTTGATTCTTGTACACACAATGTGCAGTGATCAAATCAGAATAACTAGGATATACATCACCTTGAACATTTGTTTTTTTCTTTGTGTGAGAACGTTCTAATTCTTCTCTTGTAGCTACTTTGAAATATACAATAAATTATCATTCATTATTACTGTTACATGTTACTGTACTATCGAATACTAGAACTTAGTATTGCTTTTTAAATGTCAAATTCCAATTGTTGATTGCTAGTATGTGGGAAAATATACTGACTTTTGTGTATTTAGCTTGTACTCCTGTGACCTTGCTGTGTTTGCTTGGTAGTTCCAGGAGTGGTTGGTTTTCTTTCTGTCTTTTTTTTTTTCCTTTCAATTCTTTGGTATTTTCTAAGTAGACAGTCTTGTCATCTGTGGGAAAAAAATCATTTTATTTCTTCCTTCCCAATTTCTGTAGCCTTTGATTTCCTTTTTTTTTTTTTTTTTTTCAAATCTTTCTGCATCAGCTAGGACTTCCAATGTGATACTGAATGGCAGAGAGAACATCCTTTTCTTATTACAGATCTTAAGGGGAAAGCAGACAGTTTCTCGCCTTTAAGTGTGATGCTAGCTGTAAGGGTTTTATCTGTGTTCTTTATCAAGTTGAAGAAGTTCCCGACTACTGGATTTTGTCAGATACTTTTTCTGCATCAATTGATAGGGTCATAGGATTTTTATTTTTTTAGTCTCTCAATATAGTAGATTGCGTTGATTGATTTTCACATGTGGAAGCAACTCTGCACACCTGTTTGTAGCACATAATTCTCTTGATCCATCGTTGGCTTTGATTTGCCAAATATTAATTTTATTGAGGGTTTTTTTTGCATCTATGTTCATGAGAGGTCTTGGTATGTCATTTTGTCTTCTTGTAATGATCTCACTTCAGTATTCAGGGAATGTTGACCTCATGGAATGAACTAGGAAATGTTCCTCTGATTCTGGAACTGATTGTGGAGAAGTGTGTGTTATTTCCTCTATAAATGTTTGATATAATTCATTCAGGCCTTGTGCTTTTTTTTTTTTTTTTTGAAGATATTATTGCTTCAGTTTCTTTAATAGACACAGGTTTATTCAGATGATTTTTTTCTCCTTTTATATATATCGGAAGTTTGTGTCTTTTAAGGAATTGGCCCATTTCGTCTAAGTTGTCAAATAAGCGGGCAGAGCAGCCCATCGTATTTCTTTGTTCCCCTTTAATGTCAGTAAGATCGGTAGTGGTGACCCTGATTTCATTTCTGATACTAGTAATTTGTATCTTCTCTCTCGCTCTTTCTTTTTATTTTTGGCTGGGAAGTATTTTCAAAATACACATTAGAGCCTCTTCCCAGACTCGCTTCAGATGGAGGTTTGGGGGTCGTATGTAGGCTTGGGGACACGTTCTCCAGGACATCCAGGAGCTCCTGAGAGGTCTGTCTGGGACGCTGGAGATTGGGAACCATAGTAAAGTGGGACCGTTTTGTTACTGGGTTTTGAACCTTGGGCACTCTCTAGCCATTTATGAATACTAATATATAAAACACAAAAATGCAAGGATGTTGTAATTGTTTGGGGAGTCAGGGGAGAGACAGGGGACCCTGAGCACTTGGTTCTCAACTTTCTCTTCTCAGGGCAGCCCCCAAAGAAGCACCAGGGCCCCAGAGCCCCCTCTCTGGTTCTCATGTTGAATGGGTTGATGCCACGGAGTGTGTTAGCCGGTGCATAGCCCCTAGTGCAGGTTGTATAAAGGTTCCCTGCTGGTAATCCCCTGGCAATTGTAGGTGACCACTGGTGGGCAGGGCTGCCTCACGGGGTGTCCAGGGATTCCCTGATGCTGAGGACTCTGAGCAGAAGCTGGACGCTGCAGGCTGATGTGTGGGAGTGGGGGGTGACGGGCTGCATGGGGCCTTCCCAGAGAGCCTTCTGGATCCTCATCTGAATCTGTAAACTTAGGAGTTAAGTTCCATCTCTTTACCCCACCCCGGAACAGAGGGTGGTACGGGGCAGGGGAGCGTCCAAGCCACACGGGAGCCCTCCCAGTGATCATCTGAGCATTCCCCAGCATGCTGACCTGGGACTGTGGCCCAGGCCAGGTTCTCACTCTGTCTCCCTGGTTTTGCAAGGCTCTGCGCTGACTAACGGGGGACTGAACCTGCACAGCCCCGTGAAGCGGAAGCTGGAAGCAGAGAAGGACTATGTCTTTGACAAGAGGCTCAGGTACAGCGTCCGCCAGAACGAAAGCAACTGTCGGTTTCGAGACATTGTCGTGCGGAAGGAAGAGGGGTTCACGCACATCCTGCTGTCCAGTCAGACCTCGGATAACAACGCACTGACCCCCGAGGTAAGGCCTGGCTGTGGGGCTGTGGGTTTGGATGGGGTTCTGTCACGCGGGAGGGAGGTCGGCTTTCTTTCCCCTTCCACCAGCATGCGTGGACGCTGACTGCAGGGCATAACCTGCGAGTCTCCAACCCTCATTGTCCCATTTGATCTGTATGACCAGGTAATGAGGTTCCCTATTTTACAAATGAAGACCATACCAGGCATGCAGAGATTCATCAAACCGATCATGGTCACAGACTTGGGGTGTAGACCCAGAGTCCACACATCATTCACACCTTGTGCTTTCCAGCTAAGCTTCACGTAATCAGCACGTCATTCACTCAGTTCATGTGTCCAGAAGGTACCCAAAGTATGTATACACATTTTAAGAAAAACTGCAATTACAAGAGGTGCTCAAAAGTGACCTGTATTCATCTTTTGTTATTGTATATGTTGAGTATTACAATTTTAATGCAGTTTTTTTCTTTCTCAAAACATATATACATTTTTTGGCACCCTCTGCATATGTATTTATCAAGACAGAATTCACAGACTGTGAATTTCACTCTCCTAAAATGTACAATTTGGTGGTTTTTACTATATTCGTGGGATTGTACTAGCATCACCATTTTCTAATTCCAGAACATCTTTATCACCCCAAGAAGAAACCCCACACCCATTAAACAGCCATTTCATTCTCCTTTTCTCCAGTCCCCCAGCAGCCGCTCATCTGCCCGTGCTATAGGGATTTGCCTGCTCTGGACAGTGCCCACAAATAGAATCATAGAAGTCGGGGACAGCCTTCTGTGCCCAGTTCCTTTCAGGTAGCACGCTTCCCGGGTTCAGTGATGCCGGCAGGTATCTGTATTTTATTCCTTTTTAGGGGTATGTAATACTCCGTCACATGGAGAGACCACATTTTGTGTATCCGGTTTTCAATTTGGTGGACATTTGTGGTGTTTCCACTTTTGATTTTTATGAATAACATTGCTACAAACATTTGTGTACAAGTTTTTATGTGAATGTAGATTTTCAGGTTTCTTGGATGTAGTCCTAATTTCTAATATAATTTTCTTGGGCCTAGTCCAGTGTTTGGAATTGCTGTGTCTGATGGTCATTCTTTATTTAGATTTTCATGGCGCTCCCAAACTGTTTTCCACAATGACGATACCATTTTCCATTCCTATCAGCAGCAAGTGAGGGCTCCAGTTCACGCACCCCTCCAGAGCCTGCCTGTCTTTTATCCTGTGGCCACGTTCATGGGTGTTAGATGCTAGCTCATTGTGCTTTTGATTTGCATTTCCGCAGTGACTGATAATGTTGAGCATTTTCATGTAGGTGGTGGCCATTTGTCTCTCTTCTTTGTCCCTCTCCTTTGCCTATTTTTAAGATCAGGGTATTTTTCTTTCTATTGTTGAGTTTTAAGCATTCTTTATAGATTCCGGATATTAAGCCTTTATCAGATATATGATTTAAAATTCATTTTTTCTCATTCTGACGGGCGACTTTTAATTTTCTTGATAGTGTCCTTTGACATACAAAATTTTAAATTTTAATGAAGTTCAATTTATCTGCTTTTTCTACATTACTTAAAAATGTTACTCATTTCTTAGGTGAACAAAATAGGGAAATAATGAATACGTAATGCAGTTAGTCGATAACATCATTCAAAGGGCAGGGTACATGAAGGGAGCAGGGGAGAGATTCTTGATGGCACAGAGGTGGGAAAACACTTTCAATCGTCCTCTGCTAGCAGCCCCACCTGGGACAGAGCCGCAGAGTGGTAAATGACAACCATGGTGACAAGGTCAGTGAGCTCTTGGTGCTTTATATTTGCTCTTTATCCCATATCATCCTGACCCCCCTGTTCTGGTGGGGATTATGCTTCATATCTTACAGATAAGAAAATTTAGGCTTACAGAACTCACCTGGGCTAGAGTCTCATAGCTCAACAATATCCTGTCCTCTCTCCTTCATGATAGTAAATGAAATGTCGAGGTTAACTGCAAGGGTGTGTTTGGGGGGGACACACTGAGGGGGTGGCCACTCCCCCAGATTGGGATAACCAGATGGCCTGGCATTGCCCAGTGTATCCAGTGCCCTTGAAGAGACCCAGGAAATAGGATGGGGCAGGATGTGTTCACGCGTCTTATCATTAAGGTTTGTATAGACTCTGGTTCTTTCATGGATGGTGGGCCTGGCAGTCTAGAAGGGCTGACGCATGGTGTGGGGAGAGCCTTCGGGTTTGTGGGGCTGGTGGTTTCTTATTGCTTTTCCCACCAGCACGGTGTTTTGGGGAGCTGTCCCTCCTCTACCTTCAGCAGAAGCATGCCCTGGGTTCTCTTCTGTGCAAGAAGATTCCAAAAAGTCCAGAGCCTACGCTCCTTCCCACCCCCCTGAAGTGGCTCTTATTACATTTATATACCTGGAAACTGCATCATTTGAAGCTCATGAAATGTTTGCATGAGACCAGTTCTTCTGGGATTTTTTTCTACTTCAGTACTTTTAAAAACATGTTTTAAAAAGGCACAGCATTTTCCTCCCATACATCAATTAAATGTGACGTTTCCCAGTTCATTCTGTCCTTGGAGCAGGCTTGTACGTTAACTGCGGACAGGTCATCACAGCCTGTTGTGCCCTCCTGATTTGACTGATTTCTAGTGCACAGGGTCTCACCTCTGGGGCTGTGGGCTTGGCTAATTAGGGTTCCATTCCTAATCAGCTTCTGTCAGGAAGGAAAAGAGTAAAAGTTATTGATCTGACATTTTTAACTGTCTCAACAACCAAAGCGGATTGACTACCTAGGCGAGTTGGCTGACTGGGTAAAGTTGTCCCCCAAGAAAGATTCTACTGAAACAAAGACGCAGTAACAGAGCAGGAATGTAGGTTTAGAGTCTAGCAGATCCGGGCTCCAATCCTGCCTCCACCAACTTCTGTCATCTTGGGCAGTTACTTTGCCTCTCTGAGCTTCCTCATTCATAGAAAATACCCAGTATCTTCCTGTGAGATGAGAGATGATGCGTGCAGGGAGACTCAGAGAGGGCCTGGCATACAGAAGGCGTCTTATAAATGTTCCTGTCATCATTAGGATGAACCAGAGGCCATTTCATGGCCATAGGCAGACCCAGCCTTGCTCATTAACAGAGGATCTGGAAGGAAACCACTTTCAAGGTTGTAATTTGAATTCTTTTTCTAGTTGTATCTATGACACTGGTTGGACAGGCCTCCCAGGCAGGAATTCATACATTACTGGATGCGTTAACTAGACTCTGAGGCTAGCAGGTGTGTTTTAATATTTTTCCTGTCTGGAATGCATTAGAGAACCAGGAGAGGAACACAAATGCCCCTGAAGGGAAGAGCCAGCCATGTGGATTGCGCGGGGTCCTCGGGATTGAAAGCTCCTTGCCTCCCCACTGGGAGAGGACCCTGAGCCACCCGCCAGGGCTTGTGGCCCCATAGCACCACCACCATCCCAGGCCATGCCAGGCAAAGGAGTCCCCTTCCCGCCCCTCTTGTCATGACAACCTGCCCCAAGGCCTGTTTGTTAACTGTCATTTTTTAATAGCTCGCTAATAGGGTTCCTTCTCTGTATGTCCATCCTAGCAGAGTCCAAGCTAAGAGGCTGCTTAGTGTGGACGATTGTAACACCCTACTGATAAGTCTGTACACCCTCATGCTTCCTGTCCTGGAATCCAGGCAGGCAGAATGATCTGCTGGAAATGCAACTCTGATCAACTCACCCCAAACACACAGAGCTCTGATGGCACCAGATCACTCTGGTGAACAGTTGAAATCCTCAGGGTGGCCTGTAAGGCCAGTACAGCCTGACCTCATCGCGTTCCCACATCACACCTCCTCCTGCAGTGTAGCCCCCCAGCTTGCTCTCATGCTTATACCTGCCACAGGGCCTTTGCACGTATCCACCCCTCTGACTGGAACAATGTCCCTCCTCCTGGCTCCCGTAACTCTTGCTCTTCTTTCAGGTTCCAGCTCAGCCATCACTTCCACAGGCAAGTCTTCCCTCACCTTTCCGTCTGGTCACAGGTCTCTCTCCTCCCTGGCACCATGCATGCCTCCCTTCTGGAACTTACCACCGTTGTTAGTCTACAGTTGTCTGTATAGTAATTTGTTAAATATCCTATTTCCCCTCCTCCCCCAACATTAGACTATAAAGTTCTTGAAGGTATAAAGACTGCCATTCTATCAATTCAGTAAACATTTGTTAATTCTTTTACATGAAAGGTTTTGGACCAGAGGCTACAAGGAATACACACCTGAGAAGTATATTTTAGCTCTTAATGGATTGCGTTAGTTATCTATAGTTGTATAACAAATTGCTCTAAACTTACTGTTTTAAAGCAGCAGATATTTATTCTCTTTTCCTATACTAAGGACCAGTTATTTGACTGTGGTATAGTGAGCAGGTGGCAGAAGGGCCCAAGGGGCTGTGCTCATTTTGGAAGAGCCATATTCCATTTTAGATTTCCTGTCCGCAAAGCCTACACCCTTTCTGACTGGCCACACAGCAGTGAGTCACCCTGAATGCCCAGGCACCCAAGAGAGATAGTGTGATAAGTTTGGACAGTGTCAGCTGCAGGACTGTGATTGGAGGGGGTCAGGGCTGCAGGGTTGGTTCATTTGGTGCTCAAACTTCAAGGTCCTGGATGGTGCTTTTTCCTCTGCACCTAGCATGTGTGTGTCGGGCGCCTAGCTTTGGGCCCTGGCTCTGTCATAAAGCCCGCAGTCTGGCAGGGAAGACCACCGTTCCTGTAGACTGCTGTTGATAGAAAGCCCTGGTATGCTGAGAGGCGGCCTGGCCCCCAGTGAAGGACGTGGACCCCAGAGTACAACTTTCTGAGACCAAGTCCAGTTCCACACGTACCTGCAAACCACTCCCACTCACTGCGCTTTGGTTTCTTCATTAATAAGATGGGACTTGAGCCACATAACTCCCCCATAAGGCTAAGTGTGTTCATATATTAACGCAGCGCTTCTCAAACCTGAACGTGCATAGAAATCCCTGGGGTGGGGGGTCCTGTGAACGTGCAGTCTCATTCTGCAGTTCAGGGCTGGGGCCTGGGAGTCTGCATTTCTAGCCAGCTCCCGGGGGAGGCAGTTCTGCTGGTCTGAAGGCTGCACCCTGAGCAGAGAGGGGTGGAAGTGCTCAGGCAGCTCCTGACCTGCAGCACATGTTCTGGAGCCCTGGGTGACCCGGTGGCGTCTTATAGGTCTGTGTGCCAGTCTGTCTGTGTGTACCTTGGCTGCTAGTTGGTTTGACCTGTGAGGAAGCTGAGTTTTGTCGAGATAGAGACTAGGAGAGGCTACTGATTTCACCCAAGATCCCAAGGCAGTGTGCTATGGAAGTGGGGATTGTGGGTGTGGCCCTGAAGTCCTACATCGATCCCCAGGAGCCCCCACCATCATCGTGCTTCATTATCTCAGCGGGAAACTCCGTGCCAGCCTGTCTCTTAGCGCTGGCTCTGCCGCTTACTCATTGTGTTGCCTTGAGACAGCCACCTCTCTCTCTGAGCCTCGCCTCCCCCTTGTGTGAAACGGAGCCAGTAATAATGCCCAGCTCACCTGGGGAGATGTGGGGCTCTAAAACTCACAGATGTGTGCTCTGTGAATTTCAGGCTAGTCCAAAAATGTTCTCTTTGTCGGAGGAGATGAGCAGCCTGACTGCTTCTTCAGGGCGTGAGCATGACCCCACCTTCACAGCAGCCCAACTTTTCAGTCTCCCGGATGGTTTTTGTAGGTGCCTCTAGAGAGGGCCCTGTAAAGGCTTCTGGGCAGTGAGCTGGCAGCCTGGCTGAGTTTCTCCGGAAGCTGGGGGAAAGTGTCATAAGAGAGGTACTGTGTAATTGAGTGGGCAGTTACTGGGTAATCTCCTGTACCCCAGGCCCTGTGCTGGGCTCCGGGAATACACAAAAGAGTGGGTCACAAGAGAGCTGTTACTCTGGTTTTGTTAAGATCATTGTCGAACAGTGGTGAACGCATGAAAGGCAGGGAAAAAACAAGTAGATAAAATAGGATGAGACAGTCGATTGTATGATAGATGAAGAAAGGAAAGGGGTCACTGAGGCATAAGGGGGTGCGGGTACTTGTTCTGCATGGGGTGGGCCACAGGAGGATGCCAGGAGGAGGGGGGAGGGCAGTACTTGCTAGGGAAGTGGGGAATATGGGTTTAGTGTAGGCAGGGCACTCAAGGATGGCTGAGGGGTCAATGGCGGGGGAGGGCTCTGGGCTCTCCTATCAGTGTCCCACCTGTCAGTCATTCCCTGGGCAGGTCACCTGCTCTGGAGCTGACTGCTATCCTCCCCTGTGTGTGGGAGGCCCGGGCTGGACAGTGGGGATTTGCATTGGCAAAGTGCAAAGTCCAGGTGTTTTGGGGAGTAAGACCAGGGTTTGAATCTGCCTCCAACACTTAACCAACTGTGTGGCCTTGAACTAGTGTCCTCAGCTCTCCGGGCAGCTGTTCCCTGCTCTCTGGACAGCAGTAAGAATAGTGCCCAATCCCTGGTGGTGTTAGGAGGCTGGAGCCTACCTAGCAGGATCTGAAGTAGGTGTTCATGGCTGCGTAGCACTCATGGGTCTTAATCGCTTACCCAGGGCACCTGGATCTGTCTCCCAAATTCTGTCCATTCCCAAATCCCACCTGCCCCACACAAGGTCATGGAGCACTAAAAACGCACAGGGTGCACTTGGAGCAGGTGCATGCTGGAGATAGGGTGACCTTGCCACATGACGCTGAGGTGGCCAGCATAGGCCTTCCATGTCAGATGTCACCTTTGGTAGCATGAGGAGGAGAAACAAGACATTCTGTGTCCAGAACTCCCCATGCCTCACCGGAATGTGAACTTGCAGGTGGCCACAGCATAACCTTTCCTTTTGTTTATTCTTCACTCTACCCTTTGAAAGTGGGTGCTATGATCCCTCACTCCATAGGCGAGGAAATGGAGTGTAACCAGTATGGCTTGGGTCCCATGGCAAGTCACTTGCAGAGCCAGAATTTGGACCAGGGTCGTGGAACTCCAGTAGGTTTTGGAACCCAGGTCTGGTTCTGATGTCAAAGTCCACACCCTATGTGCCACCTGTCAGCGCGGTGAGCATGCCGAGCTAAGGATGAGCAAGAATAGAATTAAACCAAGCCGTGTAGGGATGGCCTGTGCACCTCACCTGGCTGTGCTCATGGCCATTTTTATACACCTTATAAAGGGTAAATAAGGAAGTGCCAGAAGATTTGCAGAGATTTACCAGGGCTTGAGTGATGCCACACTAGGCTTCTGGATTTGCAGCCAGTGACCACAACCATGTTCGGATCAGAGCTCTTTTGCCCACTTGGGGGACAGTGCTGGCGAGCTATGGCTTTGATAAGCGTCCCTCTCCCTGGTCTGGACGTGCACTTGTGTCCAGGGGAGGCACCTGTGCATAGGCAGAACCAGGTTTGCTTACCTTTTCTCTTAGGGGTCAGGCCTGTGACCGGTTTGCAGTGTGAAAGCCCTGGGGTTCCAGAGTAGTCCCTTGACCTCTACAAATTCATCTCCGCCTGTAGATCATGAAAGAAGTCCGCCGCGCGCTCTGCAACGCAGCCACAGATGACAGCAAGCTGCTGCTGCTCAGTGCGGTGGGCAGCGTGTTCTGCAGCGGCCTAGATTACTCCTACCTACTGGGCCGGCTGTCCAGCGACCGGCGGAAGGAGAGCACGCGGATCGCGGAAGCCATCAGGTGAGGGCAGACGCTGTGGGGTCCTGCTCGGGGTGACCAGGTGAAAACACGGGCTGCTTAGTTAGAGTTCGAATTTCAGACAGTGAAGAATTTTATTCTTAGCGTAAGTTTATTTCATGTAATATTTGGGACTTATTTAAATGAACGAAATTGTTGCTTATCTGAAATGCAAATTTTAATTGGGTATCCTGCGTTTTATCTAAAACCCTAGTTCTGCCAAAATTAGGAATGCTTTGCTGGGTTAGATCCCAGTTTCGTTCTTTGGATCAAAAAGAGATTTTACTTCTCATGAAGGCCCGTGTCTGGCAAGCCTAGGCTTTGCCCACACTCCCCCCACCCTCTGTCTAGTCTTTTTTATGTCCCGGAACTGCCGTGGCTTAGCAGTGAGGGATTTGTTTACAGACCCGATGGGGTGGGGTGTGTGCCCCTGTTTCTTATTGTCTTTAGGGCAAAAGTTGGCATCCTGGGGTGACTTCTACTTTCAGCAGTCAGTATGCCTTTTGGGACACAGCAGGGTAGTTATTTCCCATTCTTACAGATACGTCAGAGGCAAGTGAGTGTGATTTTAACTTCTGGGGCTGTGTGGCTGGTTTATAGCTGTCACTCACTGTCCACCCTAGAAAGGGCTGAGGAAACAGACAGGAGTCACGGTTGAGGCATGGCCCCCGGTCTCATCAGAAGGACACTTACTCTATGGGGTGTCCTGGAGCCTCAGGCCACGTGTCAGGGACCTCCTGGGGCCTCCAAACTCACTGCTCTATGAACATCCACATAGAGGCAGATTCCTGTGTGCCCGTGGGGGGCTCCGAGGGGACGTAGCGTCTCTAAGAGGTGACACCAGCATGCTGTCGTGTGTGGAATCCTGAGTTCCTCTGCAGGGTGAAGCTCCACTGGATTCTCTGCTTCAAATGCCTCTGTGCATCCTGCTGCAAACCTCGCCGGAAGAGACACAAGGAACCTGAGTGCCGTTGGGTGAAAAGGCATCACGGCTGTGCCACATGGGGCTCCGTGGGTGAAGACCAGGCCTGGTGTCTCCATGGGGGTCTGCACTTTGCTTGGTCCCAGCTGTGTCTTCTTGCTAATACCTTTTCCCGTGTTTCTCTTCTCATTTATGGGGCCACCACATTCCACTCTGGAAAACCAAGTATTCATTTCTGTGACCCATGGACAGCCCTGGCCCTGGGCTTTACCTGTATTATGAATTTTAGTGGAGGCATCAGCTTATTTCCAGAAGCCCAGAGGCCGCTGTCTAACATAGCTGCGTGTGTGGTTTTCTCTCCACACACGCAGCTCAGGAGCATGCAGACCCCTTGGAGTGCATTCAGTTATGGCTTCCCCCAAAATAGGTCGATGTCCTCAGGCCTGGAATCTGTGTACATGACCTTATTTTGGAAAAAGTATCTTTGCAGATATAATTAAGTTCGGAGTCCCAAAATGAGATCATCCTGGATTAGAGCAGTCTTCAAATCCAGAGAGAACTTTCTTTATAAGAAGACAAGGTGATGTGACAGAAGGGGAAGAGGCTAGAGTGACAACAGCTGTGAGCCAGGCAACACCAAGGAGGGTCGGGAACCACGGTAACTGGGAGAGAGGGCCGTGTTGCCTCCTCCCTCAGAACCTCCAGAAGGAACCAACCCTCCTGTACCCTTTTTCTTTTGAGACCGAGTCTTGCTGTTACCCTCATTAGAGTGCAGTTGTTTTATTTACAGCTCTTGGCAACCTCAAATGCCGAGACTCGGTGACCTTCTGCCTTAGCTTCCCAAGTAGCTGGGACTATAGGTGCCCACTACCACCACCACTCCTGGCTAATTTTTCTATTAACATTTTTTGTTTTTTTTTTTTATTGTTGGGGATTCACTGAGGGTACAATAAGCCAGTTACACTGATTGCAATTGTTAGGTAAAGTCCCTCTTGCAATCATGTCTTGCCCCCATAAAGTGTGACACACACCAAGGCCCCACCCCCCTCCCTCCATCCCTCTTTCTGTTCCCCCCCCATAACCTTAATTGTCATTAATTGTCCTCATATCAAAATTGAGTACATAGGATTCATGCTTCTCCATTCTTGTGACGCTTTACTAAGAATAATGTCTTCCACGTCCATCCAGGTTAATACGAAGGATGTAAAGTCTCCATTTTTTTAATGGCTGAATAGTATTCCGTGGTATACATATACCACAGCTTGTTAATCCATTCCTGGGTTGGTGGGCATTTAGGCTGTTTCCACATTTTGGCGATTGTAAATTGAGCTGCAATAAACAGTCTAGTACAAGTGTCCTTATGATAAAAGGATTTCTTTCCTTCTGGGTAGATGCCCAGTAATGGGATTGCAGGATCGAATGGGAGGTCTAGCTTGAGTGCTTTGAGGTTTCTCCAGACTTCCTTCCAGAAAGGTTGTACTAGTTTGTAGTCCCACCAGCAGTGTAAAAGTGTTCCCTTCTCTCCACATCCACGCCAGCATCTGCAGTTTTGAGATTTTTGTGATGTGGGCCATTCTCACTGGGGTTAGATGATATCTCAGGGTTGTTTTGATTTGCATTTCTCTAATATATAAAGATGATGAACATTTTTTCATGTGTTTGTTAGCCATTCGTCTGTCATCTTTAGAGAAAGTTCTATTCATGTCTCTTGCCCATTGATATAAGGGATTGTTGGCTTTTTTCATGTGGATTAATTTGAGTTCTCTATAGATCCTGGTTATCAAGCTTTTGTCTGATTGAAAATATGCAAATATCCTTTCCCATTGTGTAGGTTGTCTCTTTGCTTTGGTTATTGTCTCCTTAGCTGTACAAACTATTAACATTTTTTAGTAGAGACAGGGTCTTGCTCTTGCTCAGGCTGATCTTGAACTTCTGAGCTCAAGGGATCCTCCCATCTCAGCCTCCCAGAGTGCTGGGATTACAGGCATGAGCCACCGATACAGCCCCTGCATCTTGATTTTTGGACTCCTGCTCTCTAGAACTATGAGAGAATAAATTTCTGTTGTTTTAGGCCCTAAGTGTGTGGTACTTGTTCCAGGGCCCTGGGAAACTAATACAGTCCCCAGGGATATTATCGGCAATTCAGAAAGCTGTATCTTTTTGGGCTCTCCTCTTGGGCAGGGGTCCATCCTGGCACTTGTTCCAGCATCCCAGTGGCCACTCTCCAGGACCCATCCTGAAGAGAGGCTGCTTTCCCCTGAAGTCATCAGGGGTTACATGGTGCAAGCCCTGTATTCAAGAAGGCAGCATGGGCTAGTGGCTGTCCACATGGTGTTTGGAAGCTACCTGAGTTCAAAACCACCTCTGTGCTTGCTGGTGACATGCACCTGTTAGTTCATCTGGAAAATGGGAACCATCAAAATAATTGCACTAGCCTCAGCGGTGGGTTGTTAGGCCAAAGAGTAGTCAGATGTCCCATGTGAAATGCTTGGGCTGTTCCTGGTAATAATAAGCACTTAGGGTAAAAGGAAAGAGTTGTTGTTGTTATCACTGCCGTTGCTTCCAGCCATGAATTCCAGCTAAGCCGTGACCACCGAGTGGCTCCTAGAGACACTTTTGGGGGCCCCAACATGGCATTCACCATGAATGTCTGGTCCTCACCAGTGGGCCGCTCCCTGGCTGACTTGGCTCTGCACTTTGGCAGTGGCAGGGCTGCCTTGTGTGGCTCTGATTAAAGAGAGCAGGTAACTAAGTGGGTCACAAAAGATATGCCAATTGCTCCGGGGGAAACACAGGCATCACTGCAAGCAGAATCTTGTTTCTAAGTCTCCCTTAGGCTGGGAGAATGGGTCACAGATCTTTCTGAGAACCCAGTAGATGAATTACCTGGGATAAAGCAGTGGGGACTGCGTGTCAGGCACTGTGCTGGGGTGCTGCACAGACTATCCCCTCTACTTATTCAGCCCTCTATCTGGGGAGGCGTCCTTGGCTTCTCCATTTTATAGAGGGAGTAAATGGGCCTGTAGACTTGCCCAAGATCTTACCAACTAGTTCAGTAAGATCGAGTTAAGACTTGACCCGAGTCTGAAGTTCCTGATCCTTCTGCCCTGATAGAACAGCCCAACAGCATGGTCAGGCAGAAACCCCCAGGCTCAGGTTGAGCAGAGGTGGCTGTGAGGGCCAGGTCAGCTGGTGGCTGTGGATGCATGCAATGTGGCCATCCCGTAGTCAAGATCAGATACCAGAGCCACAGGGCCTGTAATGCAATATCCTGTTTGCTGTTTGGCTCCTAGTGATAGAGATCTACCGCCTGGGGTGTGAGAAGGATGGGAGGGGGTGGTCTTCCATCCCATTTTTATATCAAAGAAATGAAATGAGTGAAACAGGAGGGGCTAGGGTGGAGGGTAGGAACTCTGCACGCTTGTTCCCCTCTGCCCTCTTAGGGGGTGGGCCCCTGATGTCCTTGCACAGAGCTCAGGTTGGAAAACATAGAGCCAAAGACTCTGGGGTCCTGAATGGGAAGGCTCTGGAAGGTCGTGAGGGCTGTGGTCCCTTCTGCAGTCCATTCCTAAAGGCTGTCATATGGTTGACAGAGGTCAGGTCATGGGACTGAGAGGCCCATGTCAGGCACACAGCAGAGGGACTGTCTCAATGGGCACGGATCCTTTCATATGAAATGTATTCGACAAAGGCAGGATGGTGCATGCACAGGATAATACGCAGGGAATTCAGCACCGAGTGGAAGAGGTGACTCCAGGACTCTTAAAGTCCCTCCCATCTCTGAGATCCAGGATTCTAAAATTGTATGATGGTATTTCAAGACTGGGATGTTTGGCAAAAGTCATCCAAACCCAGGGGTTCCAAGGATCCTGCAAATAGTCCTCACATCCCCTGCAGACTCTGAATTGCATTTGGTGAAAAAGCACTTTCACCAACCAGTGACCTAACCTGAAACCTAACCATAAAGTCAGGAAGTGAAGCCAGGAGATGGGCCCCTTGAAGACCAGATATCAGAGTGTCCCAGTGCAAGGGCTCCCTCTTTGAAGCAGTGTCTTTTGGGGGTCTGCTTTAGTGGGGCCAGCAGTGACTGAGGTGACTCCACCATCTCAGATAATCTGATGCCTCTTAGCTGGGGCAAAAGTGTGTGTGTACTTTTATGATGACTTATATCGATCTTAAGATACTCCCTAGCCCAGGAGCATATTAAGCAGTCTTCTCACCGTTGAATCTGATCCCATCATATCACTGTGACACCCACATCTTTTGATAAGAGTTAAGAGGAGGAAGAGTATCAATTGAGAAGGGATAAATCAGCTCAACATTTGTATTAGTTAAGTATTAGCTGCTATAACAGATAAAACCCAAATATAGCTCAAGTGTGATAGAAATGTACTTCTTAACATATGTAAACCAAAGCAGACATATTTGATCAGCCCATGGTTGTCCTCTGAGTGGGTGACTTGGGAACCCAGACTCCTTCCATCTTGTAGCTCAGCCATATCTTCCAAGACTATCATGCTTATCAAGATGAACAGGCTTAGAGGACTTCACGGTGGGACTTTGTGGGCACTGGGAAATGCTGTATGTGGTTTCTACTCATATTCCATTTGGCCAGCACTTGGTGAAGTCCACACCCAGCTTCAGGGAAGGCTGGGAAATGTGGTTGGCCAGTAGACTCAGGAAAAAAAGGGAAAACAGGTTTGGTGAAGAGCTGGTTCTCCATGGCCATGCCTCTGCAGTCTATATCCTTGTTCTAGGAGACTCGTGTTTATTCAACAAGTATTTACTGAGCAGTAATTCCAATATTGATGAAAGCCAAGCAGCACCCCAGGCAGACCTGTGGGTATCTGTAAGGAGCTAAAGAGGAAGCAGAATCCAAAACTAAACAAGCAAATAATTAGTTAGGGTAATAACAAATTGTGATAACGGTGCTAAGAACTCTCAGAGGTCTGTGTGGCTTACACACAATGAGCAGGGGCTAGAGTGAAGCGAGAGAAACCTGGAGAGGTAAGATGAGGCAGACCAAGTTCAGATCAAGGTCATGGACATTTGGATTTTATTCTTGTGAGTTCTTGGTCATTTCCAGTCACCTTCCAGCTGAGAATAATGAAGGATACAGGATTTACTAGACATCTTGGATCTTTCCTCCATGTCCAGATGAACATTAAAGTTGTATAGGTCTTATAGAGCAACTAGGGAAAAGGCAAAAAGCACTTGAAGGCAAAGGAAATAGAAGTTATCACTGATGGCTCTGCATGTGGTAATCTTGCTTGATGCAGAAGGGCAGGGAGAGAAAATACTGAAGCCTTACACCTGCAAGAGAGTCCAGTATCCTTCCTTAATTTTATTCAAAGCCTCCTTAACACATAGACCCTTGTGGGCATCTTAGAATGACTCATCCCCACTATCTGAAGCTTGTATTCCCTGCTATCACATCGCCCAAAGTGATTAGTCAGCTAAAATTAGAATACCTTCAAGAATGAAGAATTCACACTTTCTGACCCACCACCCCATTCCACCTTCTACCAGAGATGTTAGAATGTTCGTTCTCTCTTTGAATTAAAAACATGCCTCCCTGTAACATCCTCCTTCGGTTCTATTCCTTTTCCTAGTTCTTTGCCCTTACAGGTTGTCTTCCTTGGGATATGTATAGTTTATGCAATTTTGTCAACATCTAGGTTATCCATATGACTTCCTGTCTAAGCCATGGCTTTGGGAAGTGTTAGGAGACATAAGTGGGTATGTGGCTGGGACACTGGGCATGCACTAGGACAATCTGGGCAGACCAGGATGTGTAGCCACTCCATCTGAAAATCTGGCAGCTCTCGGCTCAGTGTCAGGGTGAGTGAAACCTTTGACACCTGCTCACCTCTGCTGACCTGAGGGTGCATCGCAGCCCTTGTGAGAATCAGAGGTGGATGGTGGGGCTCGCAGGCATGGGTCCCTATTAAAGGGGGTCTCGTCTTTTTTCCCAGGGACTTTGTGAAGGCCTTTATCCAGTTTAAGAAGCCCATCGTGGTGGCCATCAATGGGCCAGCCCTGGGCCTGGGCGCCTCCATCCTTCCCCTCTGTGACATCGTGTGGGCCAGCGAGAAGGCCTGGTTCCAGACACCGTACGCCACCATCCGCCTCACGCCTGCTGGCTGCTCCTCCTACACCTTCCCCCAGATCCTGGGCGTTGCACTGGTAAGTCTCCTGCTTCTCAGGTGGCTTCCCTCTGTGATGCATGGATTTGAGTCCTGGCAGGGCCCCTCCCCTTCATGGGGGTCTGTCTCAGCTTCCTCAGCCTCCCTGGAGGCTATGCTGGCTGTCAGATCCGAAGGGAGTAACTGAGCCTAAGAAGATGAAGATGGTCTGTATTTATTGAACACGTAGCGTGTGCCTGGTGCTTAATTCCAGGCACTTTGTATAACATCTCATTTGTTCCTCACAACAGCCTGTTAAGGGCATGTATTAGGGGTAGGTTGTGCAGTGTCATAGACGATCCACATGGTCTCTGTGGTCTAAACCCCAGAAATTTCCTCCTCATTCATCCACAGTCCATCATAGGTTCAGGGGCTGCCCACACTGACTAGGGACCCTGGTGTCCCCATCCAGTAGAGTTGCCTTCACATCCAGCCAGTGGGTAAGACAAGGGAGCCTAGAGGGTCACCCTGAGGTCTTTACAGGCTGTGCCTGCCGGGGGCATCTTTACTCCACTTACAAGGGAGGTAACTTAGGTTTGATTTTTTGTTGCTGAAATCTTGACTTTCCTGCCTGTTAGCTTGCCTCTCACACGTGATGTCCCATCACTGATTCTGTCTTCTTATCCCAAGTTCTTTTCTAAAGTCCTTGCTCGTTACCTTTAAGGTTTGCCTTCAGAGCAGAGCAAGGCATTTTGTGCCTGCCTGTCCCAGGACTCACAATAAGGGCTGTTGTTTGTTTGAGCAAAACTTGCAACTCCCTTGTAACAGCTTGTCGCCAGGAGAAGGGGAGTGAGCATGTCTGGTACCTTCAACTCCTCTAAACCAGAGACTCTGGGGCTCTGAAGTCCTAACTCCCACGAGTGGTCCCATCTATTAGGAAAAAAGAAAAAAAAAACTGCCTTCATTCTGTTGCAGGGGACACCTGTAACCTCCTGTTTGTTAACCCCAGCGGGCCTGTGGTTGACCCCCATATTGTCAACTTGCCCTTCTGGAACAGAGGCTGCTGCAAACTCTTCCCTTGACCCTTTCGTTCCTCGACACCTCTAGCACCACATGGTTGGGGTCTCCTTGACCCCTCCAATATTTAATCTCTGTTAGTCTCCCACAAAGCCTTTGGGTGGGGCTTCTAAATTGAGTTGAGCTTCTTAGTGTGGCTTGGTGTCCCTTTGTGGTCTGGCCTGTCTTATCCATTCAGGCTGCTGTAACAAAACACCTAAGACTGGCCAATTTATAGACAGTAGAAATGTTCTGCTCATATTTCTGGAGGCTGAGAAGCGTGAGATCAAGGTGGGGCCCTTGTCTGGTGAGGCTTCAAAGAGGTGCCTTCTCTTTGCTTCCTCCCGCAGGAGACCGGGGCGGATGGGGCCAGCGAGCTCCCTCAGCCTCTTTTCTAAGGACATAACCTCCCTTCATGAGAATTCCACCCTTATGACCTAATCACTTCTGAAAGGCCCTGACCCTTAATGCCATCAACTTGTGGGAGAAGGATTCGATGTATGGACTTGGGGGGCTCAGACATTTGGGCCTCTCCATGGCCCTTTTCGCGACTTTTCCTGCTTTGTCTCTCACCTCAAGGTTCACAGTGCAGCCACTCCAGAATGTCTGTGGTTCTCTGGTGCAGCTGTGCTTGTCTCAGCCTCTGAACCTTCCTCAGTTTCATCCTCCAGGCCTGGCCGCCATCTTCTCTACCCTGAACCCCCCTTGTCAGGTAGCTCCAAGGCCTGATGAGCTCAGCTCAGGCACGACCTGCTTTCCTGACCCCAGTGGACTGAGCATCCATTGTTCCCTAGATTCCTGGATGGGTCCCTTTGGATTGGGGGTTTGCCTGGGACTTAGTGGCTCCCCCTGGTACTGAGATTTGGCTCAGGGGTGACTGCCTTTTTGATGCTTCCTGTTGTGTCTTTAATATTCTCCATCCTGAAATATGTCCTCTGTGTTGGGTTCTACACTGTGGCCTCACGCTCACTCTGACATGGAGGACAGCTCAGCTTGTCCCACCTGTGCCAGAGGACGAGGCACCTTCATACACGATGATCTCCCTCACCCTCTCAGCATCCTCAGAGCTACAGTATGTTCATTTTACAGATGAAGAAACTGAGGCCCAGCGTGGTATTCCTTCCTTGGTACGACAGGCTTCTTTGCGCTCTCAGTATGTATAGGGCATCATCTTACCTGCTTGAATGCAAAGATGAATAACATGCAGCCTTCACCCCCAGCCATCCTGTCTCCAAGCACATTACAGTATGTGGCTGGCCTGGTGTTTGCACCCCACTTCTGTTTCTTGTCGAGTCTTCATAGTTGTCTAGAGGTGATCATTGGCACCCACTTTACAGATGAATAAAGTACGTCTTGAGAGGTGAAGAGATTTGCTCAGGATCACAGGGCAAAGCAAACAGCAGAGGACAGTGTCTGATCTTAGAGGCAGGGCTTTTCCCTGTAGTTCTCCTGCAAAGACTTGCCTTCCCACCTGGGAGGTAGAAAGCTGCAGAGGTGCATTGCCTGATGTTGTTTTTGATGTGGTTCTGAGGGCCGTATAGATCTGGAGGGTGGCAGGGGGCACCAAAGCGTAGCACCCAGTCCTGGGTGGGGTGGGGCGAGTTCAATAAGGGGGCACTCCCTTGCAGGTCTGGAAGGATGGGGGGCCCCTTTGTCCCTCCTATGTGGGGCTCATTGCTCTTTGATGGTTGTGTGAAATAAGTGGGGCAAGAAGATTGCCGCAGAGGCCACTGTCAGCCCGAAACCTGCTGGCATCACCTTCCCTATTCAGCAGGTGGGGCAGACAAGGCCGTGTGGACGCCGAGGCTGCCCCGTCCCACCAGTGGCAGGGAAACCAGGCGGGCAGGAGCTCACCCAGGAAGTAGACACTTCAATCTGCGCCATTGTGTCTGCCCAGACCCCTTCCATTCCACTCCAGTTCCTCCCCATCTCTTGTGGTCACCAAAAAACTTTAAAATTGTACAGTCTTCTGCCTTCTCTCTTTTGTTTCAATCACTTCTGAAACCCCAAGAATGCTGCCGAGGGAGACATGTCTGCGCTGATGGAGACCCGCCTGGCTCCTTCCACCAAGCTGATTCATTCCCCTAATGTTTCCTGAGATGGAGGCGTTTCTCAACAAGTGACATCCCTATAACTACAGGCGTGCTGGGGACTCATCACTGACCTAATACTCGGGCAGGAAAGATTGTCCTCTGGGTCCCAGAGGTGGGGGACATATGCATAGTCTGGAGGCCTTGAGGCTACTTGGCATTTCAGCACCGTCCCCAGAGAAGGCAGTGCACAGGCAGGAAGGGAGGAGTGGGGGCAGGTGGAAGGCAGGCAGGGACGTGCTGACACCCGTGTGCAGGAGATGGGGTTCATCCTAGAGCAGCGTAAGGACCCCACCACACGGACGTGACTGTTAGGCCCAACTATCAAAGTGAAGATCACCTAAGTTTTAGCTGCTCAGTCTGTGCCTAGGACCTTACCCATGCAGCTCCTCCCAGACCACACAGGACAGCTGCACATTTCAAAGCAAAGGGAAATTCTTTGGGGAGTGGGGTACCAGAAAGCTCAGGTCCTAAGAGCCCAAAGAAAGCAGCATTCTGTCCTTCCCAACTGTGCATTCCCCGTGCCCCGCCCTGAGCCACGGGGAGAGATACGCCTCTCTGCTCTGAGGTTATGATATTATTCAGGACCTGTAGTTCCCAGTGAAACAGTTGAACTGGTTTAAGTTTTGTTGTTGTTTTCTTTAATTTTTTAAAATAAGAACATTATTGGTCCCCTCAACTGGAAAGTCTAGAAGTAGAACTTCTCTTGGAGAGATGAAGCCCAGGAGTTGAAGCACCCTCACTTTTCTCTCTCTTTCCCTTATGGACCCACCTTTCTGCAGCGCAGGGACACAGCCACCCGTGTGGCCCTTGGGCTCCGCTAACATTAACCTGCAAGCAGAGAGAAAGACTCCTTCCCCATGCATGCAGCTGAAACCCCCACAAAAGAGCTTTATTATTTAGGGTAGAGCATCTCTTCATCCCCAGGCCTTTTGTGGTGGCTGGGTCACCAACACAAAAATGTGCCCAGCCCAGGATGCTTGCCCACCACATGGAGATGACACCACAAGTTGGGAGGAGTGTTAGGCAGACAGAGCTGCAGTAAATACGTGGCTCCTTTGGAGAAGTTGATGAAAGCTGTGGCCCCCCTGCTCAGAAGAATGCACAGAGAGCCAATGTTTTCATGCTGTTCCCGGAGCTGCTTCACCCCGGGCTGAGTAAGAGCCCTGTCTTGGTGAGCAGGCACGGTGGCACGTGCCATGCCCAGGACAGGCTGACAGACATGGGCAGAGCTCTGCACCCTCAGCCCTCTCCTCCCTTTGCTTTTTTCAGGCCAACGAGATGCTGTTCTGTGGGCGGAAGCTCACTGCCCAGGAGGCCTGCAGCAGGGGGCTGGTGTCCCAGGTCTTCTGGCCCACCACTTTCAGCCAGGAGGTCATGCTGCGGGTCAAGGAGATGGCATCCTGCAGTGCCGTGGTGAGTTCAGCACCTCCCCTACTGTGGGCTTGTCCTTATCACAGGCCCATTTTATAGATGGGGATGGCAGGGCTCAGAGGGACTAATTGACCTGCCAGAGGTCATGCAGGGAACAGGCAAAGGCCTCTGCACTTTAGCACACACCTGTTCTGGGTACAGACAGCTTACGTCACAGGGATGTGGGGGAGCTGGAGGTGCATTCTCCATCCTCCCCAGGTGGAGGAACCTCACAGGAGAGATTTGTACCTTGGGGCAGGATCACTGCTTTAGAAGTAAGTTTCCTAAATGCACGCAGAAAGAAGCACAAATCATCTCTAGGGCTCCAAGAGAGATAGAAGGGTTGACTCAGCCACAGGATGATGGGAGGGAGCAGGCACGCTGGCCCTGCATATCTTTTCTCCTCCCCACTGAGTTTTGGCCCATGTAAACATCAGCGTTTGGCTCTTTAGACACACTGAAAATAGATAAATAAATAACACCTCCACGCAGTCACTGGGTTTTAATTAGGGTTGATTTTATCTCCTAATGGTGGCCCTGAGCACAGTAGGGAAATACCCTGTGGACAGGCAGGGTGGCCATTCGCTGCTGGAGCCACAGGGACAGTCCCAGGGCTCTGAGAGGTGCTTTGGGAGAAGGCCTCGGATGTGCTGTGTGTTCAAGAAACAGGAGCAGTGGCCAGACCCTTGGCCGGCCCACCCCTCTTAACCTTCCCTTTGCCAGGTCCATCCAGCCCTCATGATGCTCCTGAGTGCCCTCTTAGGGGCACTGGTTGCTCCCCGGAGGCAGGGCAGTGAGGGTCCTGCACTGTCAAAGAGCAGGCATGTGGGCCATGGGCTTTGCTCCTCTCATAGGGATGTGCTTTTGATCTTCCTAATGACTGGGATGACCCATTCGTCTCCCTTTACCTAGAACTGTCCTGGTTTTAGTGCTGAAAATCTACACCCCTGGAAGCCCCATAGTTCTGGGCAAACGGGCCAGCCTCATGGAGAGGCGAGTAGAAATTCTAAGCAGAGCAAACAGCAAGAGTGAGGGTGGAAGCCAGAAGTACAGGGAGCAATGGCCACGCTATGTGGTCATTTGGGACAGGGGTTGCCAGGGGCAGTGTGGCTGAGAAGAAAGATGCCTGCCTGCTGGGGTGGATCCCCTGGCCACCCCACCACCCAACCGAAACTCCATGGAACAAATCCCTTTATTAAAAGGATTTGTTCTGTAAAAATTGGATTCCGTCAAAAGGCCACAGTCAAGGATCTAGAAGGCCATATGGGGTCCCAAGGCCGCAGGTTCCCTACCCCTCTACGGCAGGTGAAACCTGAGGGGAGCAGGCTCTTAGGACAAGAAGTACTCCAAGGAGGGCTCTACTGTCCACAGTTAGCAATTCAGCTTTTGGGAGGGAGGGTTCCGAAGAAAGGAATCCACCCCAACAGAGAGATGCCCATGACCTCTGGAGCCGCTGCTCTGAGGAGACGTTCCCAGGGACGAGGCGGCAGTGGTCTGGTCCTGGTAGCCCTCGTGGGGAGGTTAGCTGCTGCCCCTGCCAGGCCACTGGAGTCAGGGAGTTGTCGTGTTCTCTCTCTCTGAGAGCATTTTGCGAGAGGCTGGTGGAGGCCAGCAAAGGAGGCTCTCAGGAGGCTCGAAGGCCTCAATTCTGGCCGAGCCTCTCGGCTTCCCGCTACACCACCTCCAGGTCGTCCGGCAGCCCTGGGCCTCGTACATCACTGAGTTCTGGGTTCTCCACCTGCAATGCAGGAATGAAAACACTACTGGCAGAGGTGCCCTGGGCAGTCAAGGAAAGGATTCACAGAGAGTACTTGCCATGGAACCTGCTGGTTAATGGCGATTGTAGCAGAATTATTATTATTAATTATTATTATTACTCCAGTTACTGTTACTGTGATCACTATTAACTGTTCTTACTATAACTATCGCTCATCACAGATTACTACTATGAGTATTGCTCTTTACTGTGATCATTGCTATTATTACTGAGTATTGCTCATTAATGTTTGTTATTTCTCATTACTACGATGATATTATTACTGTTATTACTATGAGTATTGCTCATGACTATGGTTATTAACAGGTTTCCTACGATTATTACTCATTGCTGTGACAATTATTACTATGATTGCTGGGACTCTTAGTCACCGCTATGATTATTGTTGCCTGGATTGCTGTGGTTACTACTGTAATTCTTGTTATTATGATCGCAGCAGCCATTACTTGTAACTACCGTGATTGCTGCCATTACGGCCTGACAAGGAGCGTCGCTGTCGGGGTAGGTCCCGTGGGGTCTTCGACAGCCATTAGTTCTCTTTGTCATCTCATTCTGTGTTCGCAGAGATCCTTGACAGATAATGGAAATGAAGTACAAAGAGATTAAAGCAGTGTTTCCCAATCTTTTTGACGGCATCTATAGAAAAGGACACAGTGTTTATGTCACCCTTGGGTGAGAGGCAAGGCTGTGTTCTGGGGTAACATGGACCACACCCAGCTCTCCCAGGGACCACGGGCTCCACGTGCCGATGTACCCAGAGTGCTGCATGGCCGTGCTAGAAGCCTGGCACTAGCAGACGCAGGCTAAGGAGGCAGCCCTGTGTGGCCGTGCACATCAGAAGGATGGCCAGTGCCTCGTAGCTCTGGAGCCAAGTCACTGTGCCCCACTGACCCGGCTTGTCATTTCCCTCAGGTGTTGGAAGAATCCAAATGCTTGGTTCGGAGCTTCCTGAAGTCGGTGCTTGAGGATGTGAACGAGAAGGAATGCCTCATGCTCAAGCAGCTCTGGAGCTCCTCCAAGGGCCTGGATTCCCTGTTCAGCTACCTACAGGACAAAATTTACGAAGTCTGAAGGGCCCCGGCTCCTCCGCCCCAGTGCCCAGGGGCCCCTGACTTCCAGCTCTGCCCTGTGTTTCGGAACTCGGAGCATGTGTCTGCCCCGGCCAAGGAGTTTGTCAAGGTGTCTTTATGCCTAGGGTTGTGTCCATTTCCTCGTGTCCTTTGGTTCCTTCTCATCGGTTTGATTTTATGTGTAACAGATGGGAAACGCAGCAGACTTGGCCTCCCCGCTCCCCGCCCCACCTGGCCAGAGAGCTCACGAGAGCTGTATCTTCCCAGGGCTCTGCCGGGCACGGCTGTCCTTGCCCCACTTGCTGAAATGCGCCGTCATGGTCCAGGGAGGGGAAGGCCACTCCCTCTCGCTTCTGGCTCAGGCTGTGTCTACACAGTGCCTCTGATTTGGAGACGTGGCTGTCATGGCTCTTTTTGGTGATGTTTAGATCAGGTGTTAGGGGATGGTCAATCTTAGGGAATGTCCAGGCCAATGAACAAACCGGTGGTGTCCACCCAGCTTCAGTCTCCTCTCTGATGCAGACCTGTGTGACCATTAGGGCTTGGTCTTCAAAACCCAGTTGAGTGATTTACAAACCCAGATATTGTACATTTAGAAATGTTTTGTTAAATATATATTTTTAAAACAATGTAAGTGGAAATTCTGATAATTTATGTGTACTATATGTAAAGCTAGTTTTGCAAAAATAGTGAACTACTAGGAAAAGTGTCTTTTCTTTAATCGGACTTATTTTATTTATTTATTTTTGTTTATATATTGTGATATCTGTTGTTTGCACAGATTAACTATTTTCATACTGCCCTGGACCAAATCCCGTGCAAGGTTCACGTTGCCTGGTGCATCCTGGCAGTGAACCACCTAGAAGTCAAATTCAGGGAGATGAGACGGACGGACTTCTGTGGATGAAAGGAATGGCTCCCCCCCAAATCCTCTGTGTGTGGAATGGTTCTCAGCTGTAATGATACAAGTTCTTTAGGCTTGATCCTTAGGGGAGATCACCAGAGAGTTTTTTCTTCACTCTGTTGTCTTTAAGGCGATAAAGGCCTTCTCAGCCTGAATGGTCCTGAAACAGACCCTGTCCCTAATTGTGTGACCGTCAGGAATGGGTGGGGGGTAGGCCCTCCCTGGGAACAGCATATTGTCTAGAGGAAGGCCTTCCTTTGAGACAAATGACTACACTCACATTTGAGGGTTCATTTCTTCCACGTGGTTGGCGATTTCTGTTTTTGGCCTTCCATCGAGGTGGGCAGAGTCTCTGCTCTGCTGAGCTGTCTGCAGAGGGTCTGGAAGCCTGAATGACCCATCTTTTTTTTAGTTGTTTACCGATGGGAAGGAGCAGTGACCAGGGGGGATGTCTCCTTGCCCTGGTGCCCCTGGGCTGCAGCTCGCTTTAGACTGTCAGTCTCAAGTCCTTGGATCAGCTTTGGACAGCCAAGGATTTTGGCTGTGGTTTTGGTTTGAGGAGGAAAGGAGACGTGTCAAGGCTAGAACAGAAATGGAAGAGGCGTGTCCCATGTGAGGCTCAAACCCGCTATGGGTCCAGCACCCAGAGATTCCTGCAACAGTGGACTTTTCCACTTCTAGCACAACCTCTGAGTATTCCCAGAAACTCTTTGCTCTCCTGGTCTTCTCGTTTCCTGTTAGGTGTCAGCCTCCCTTGGCCCTTCCTCAGAGAGAGAGGGGAGTGAGGCAGCAAGGGGTGGGCACAGCGGAGATGGGGTGGGCTGTGAGGAAGGCCCATCATAGTTATAGTTCTCTCTCTGGTCTTTTATCTTCTTCTGCGGGTGGCCAGGTGCACCGGGCAGGGCAGATGGAGAGAATTCCTAGCCCTGAGTTGGAAAGAACAGGTTGAATATTGACCCTGGAGTTCCTTTTGCCCGAAATGCTTAGACAAACTTTGGTCCTGTGTATGTGGCAGATACTCTGCTGTTAAATACTCTATAGAAAGAGCCCCTTTTTCTGTTGAGCTTCTGGTTGGGGACAGTTCTGTTCGACATCTGCAGCCGTGGGGTCAGGATTCTAGCTGGAGATGGAAGAAGGTGTTTTAGGAACTCCTTCTGATCAATGTTCACCTTTGTTCCTGGCCAAAAGAACCAGAAATATTTTAGCTTTGGACGTATCATCAAATCTAAACCTCTGACCATTTCAAAGATCTCTGATGTCTAAGTTAGGAATGTGAAGCCATTTCTGAGGTGGAATTCATGCCATTAATGTGTAAGTTCTGGGTACAATGGGGGGCATTATAAAAGACAGTCTGTGTTTTGATTATCTGCATATAGTCAGTTCAATAAGGGTATCCCACCACTTGGGGAAAAGCAAGTGAAATCTATTTGCTACAGGGTAGACTGAACCACCTAATTTTCCACTTTCTGGATAGTTGTTCTGACAATGTATAGATGCAGTCCAGCTAACTCACAGCACATCCATGTGGGATGGAAAAAAATAGACCAGTGGTCGTGTCAAGGTTGATCCCATAGCTTCTTGAGGATAAGGCTGAGACTTTCACTTCGGTACACTCTTCTCTACCCTGGTCTATTCCCACCCCATTTATCACTCTCGGAGCCTGGGAAGGTCTTTGAGGAATTGTGGCTGGTCTTGGCAACCCCAATCCCAGAATTACCTCTGGGTTCGGACAGTTCTGGGTGGGAAATTGAGGGCACCTCTTTCATCCAGGACCCTCCTGGCAGCCTCCTCCCATCCTGTTAGCCATGCATGAGAACTCTTCTTCTCTTTTGGCCTCAACTCCTAAGGATGCTTCACTGCCAATGTCTTTACTGAAACTGTCAGAGTTAACAGCTCTGCTCTGAGAACTTTTTGGAGAACTTCTGTTAAGGTGGTCAGACCTCCTGGCCACTTGGAAGCCACAGCCTAATTAATAATACACTCAACACGTCCTGCCGAGCGTAGAAATAACGTCTGAGGGTAAAAACTATACAAATGACTTGCTCAGAACGAAACTGGATAACTATGAGATGGTAGTTTAAAATTGATTTACAATGTTTTTCTTGTTTGGTATAGATTAAACTAGGAAATGTTCTCTCTGAAGCATGAAACTCTATTCTTCCCCTATGAAGTTTAGTACAAGAATGGAGGATTAATAATCACAATAGACTTTGAACAATGCAACTGTATTTCTGAATATCCACATTTAAAAATAGCCTCGACTGAATGCTGAATTGCATTTCCCATTATTAATTGTCGGTTTAAAAAATTTTGTAAACTTTTTTTAATTTGCAATTTAGTCACATCCATGAAATTTTCCAATCTCGTTTCTGTGGGAATTTTTTAACAAATGAGAAACAAAACAGAAATGTCTTCAAATCTTCTTAAGTGAGTATTTAAAATGCAGAATTGCTTCTCTTTTGTGTTTTCTGTATTCTGATACTTAGATCCATTGTATATATTCGTCTAGGCACACTCACTAATATACACAGTATTTAAGACTCTAAATGAGATTTCTTAAGTATTTTGTTTTATTCTCTGTAAATGGTTTTGTATAATCTTTAAAAATCTATACTTTGCCTTTGTAGATATTTAAGGGAAACCATTTGGGGATGTCTTGCATGTATATTTTTGTTGTAGATAAGTGTTGCTTAGTTATTTCTTCAGATTTTGGTTGAAATGCTTACATACTTTAATACAGTATCTATTTTCAGAATATAAACTTTTATATTTCTGTGATAAGTTAGGATATGCGTTTTAGGCAATCTTTTCCATTAACATCACTTGTTTCAAAAAATTGCATACTAGTTTGGTGCCAATTTTTTTTCTTCATTAGAATCTAATGCTCTTATCTTATTAGAGAGCAGGTTGATTTTCTCTTTCTTGAAGTAACTGAGTTTGAAGTATAATTTGAAAATGTGTTGAGTTTGTGAATAAGCCTTACCATTAGAATCAGTAAATTTCCCAAACTTTGCAACTACACAACTACATGTGTAGGTTAAGATCTCCCCATAAATTCTCACCGTGTGGCAGTTGGTGGAGTTTGTGAACAGAGCCTTAAGCTTGTTGCAAAAAAAAAAAAAAAAGGGTAATACGGGTTGTTTCCTCCGTAATTCGTGGCTAACCTGAAGAGTTTGGTTGAGTTGATGGCGGCAGGGACCAGATACACATCTTGGTGATTGTCTTTGGCTCTAGGAATGGACCAAGGACAGGTTTTCTGGAGCCACCTTCATATTAGTCACATGGTTTAGACACAGTTATAGGGAAGGCTGCTGGCCCATCATTTGTTTTGAACAGATGGCATTTCCCACTCCTTCTCCTGGCAGCTGGGGTCAGCACTCCTTGCGAGATGCTAACAAAGTTTACATACACGTCTTACTGTGTAGACAATCTGAAGTCGATTTTAGTTACACCATCGGCATTCCCATGCATCAGGGTCTCAACACTGATGTGAGACCCATGTGTGTGTGTCAAGCCATCCTGAACTGCAGTTTAGCAGGGCCAAGGAAAAGTAGCTGCAAGGCGTACATATCAGCTGAGTCAGTCTACCCAGGGCTCTTTTAACAGAGCATAAGTCACAGAGCTCATCTGCACTGGACCCACTGTGTCTGGGATCTAATAATACCAACTAGAATTTATATCGAAACTTTATAAATTATGATTCCTTTTCGTTCATGCTTTAGTAGTCCAGGGCTATAGTATGGCTAAAGTCAAGTTATTTGGTCCATCCCTAGTAAGTGCGTATAAAGTCAGCTCATCAGCCCCGAGGATGGATATCAGCTTCACGCTTTTGCTGTATGTATGACGGTCAGGAAATCCTTATCTCGTTAGAGCTGCAGCTCCGCTGGGTTGACCTTACCTCATTGACCCATCTTCTTGCCTGTTGTTGGAGCTCATCAAGGTGACCCTGAGAAGTTTAGAAGGTGTAGAATTTTCCATCTCATATTTAACTTGTCCCTGTGCCATTAGCCCCAGCATTTGAAGTCCTTTGCCATGTCTGCGTGTTGACAGGATTGTGACAATATTGCCTTTCATAAAACCAAGGACCAAAGAATTCCATTATTCCAGTGAAGCATGAGTTTCCTAGACCATGGGCATGTCTACATGGAGATGTGCATGCTGGATGGTGCAGAGAAACTGCTCACTTCCACCAACCTCATGCTCCCCCTGGCTGGCCGTGCAGAGGGGTATTAGTTGTCCCATTGAGAAGGCTCTGAAAGATGAGTTTCTTGGTTGAAACTCACTATCTCAGGTGGATATTTCTGCTATGTAGTCCCAAGCCTTTATCCATGTCATAAAAAGGGGAGGTCTGGCATTCCTCCAGGTTATCTGCCCAATGTAGACCCTTCCATCTGAATATGAACCTCCAGCATGTATTTTTCAGAGACATGAACACAGAACAGCAGAATCCTGTAATTGCCAAATTTCTGCCTCTTACTCTTCTACTACATCAACCCATTTCAATTCCTGTTGGGTATGAGAAGCATTTTTTTCAACGCTCATACGAGGTGATGCTCCATTCTCATTCATGATGAAATCATTGATTCTTTAACCAGCGGAGACATGGCTGATGCTGAAAAAGTGGTGTTCTTGTGGTAAGGCTTATTACCAAACTTCTATAAGGAAGCAGGCTACCAAAAACTTAATCCAGCCTATCCTAGGAGTGTTTGGATTTGACCATGGATGTAGCACACACACCAAAACTCCCCAAGACCTTTGCAAAAATTAGGCTACTTGTTTTATTTTGCCAGATTATCACGGGAGAGACTTTCACTAGTTCTGAACATTTGTAAGTATGAGTACTTCATAGGATTATAAAGCAGGTGACCCTTTCTCACGTTGTAAATATTTCCCAAGACTGGGTGCAGTATCGAGGGATAATAATCTTCTGATTCATCAAATGCTGACTGTCTAGAGCAAATTGTACACTCTCTTTGTGAATGGTCCTGTAACATGTATGAACACATTTCTGGGTGCCTTAGAAGTTGTATTTTTCATGTGTGCTAATACGCAGTATTTATACATTGTGAGAAGCTGCTTTGAATAAAAAGGTTGAAACTTCGTCTCTATTTGCTGTGCTCCTCCTTTCACGGGCTGCTCTTTAAGTTCACGGACATGTTCTGTGGTTTCTGAACAGAGACGTGTCTGGTGGCTCCTGAGGGTTGAGGCATCTGGTATTTCTAGGTTATATCTGGGTCCTGGGGTGCATGGGCACCGGACACCCCCACCCTGACCTGGCAGTCACTGGGCCAGGTGACAGAAATGGGGGCACAGGAATGATTTTTCAGGGTATCGATACCAGCATTTACCCCTTCCCTGGTGTGCCCAGAGACTTTCCTTATACCGGTGGCTCCCTCCTTGTAGATAAACCTCTGTGGAGCCTGATCTTGTATAATCCAAGTTGCCCTGCATGGTTTACAATGATACTTGTCACTATGGACTTTTGCGGTCCTTGTACAGACATGCTCCCATTACTTTGATCGTCACAACGTGGCTCTTACAGGGCGCCCTGATGAGGACCCCTGGCTTCCAGGGCCTGGCCTCAGAGGGATTGTGAGGGCTGCAAAAAAGAGTAAGGGGAAGTCTTTCGTGGGGGAGGGGGGTTGTATCAGGAATTCTGATAAAGGGATTTGCACAAGACTTTTGATCCCTTCATCCATCATCTTCCTATCTGTCTGTCCTTTTGTCCATTCATCCAATATCTGCAAATGCCCTGTCTGCCTGATGAGCTTCCTGGGTGCCAGAACATGCAGATGACTTGGCCAACCCCAGTGATGAAGGAGCTCGGAGTTTAGAAGTATTAGAAAGGTGAGTAGGAGGAGTGAGGTCCTGGGTCTGTTTTGAAGGCAGATGGAGGTTTGCAAAGGGATGGAGTACAGAAGAGAGAACAGGGGCCATGGGTGAGCCTGGGACTTCAGGCCTGAGCAACCAGAAGGTGGAAATTTCCTCTAGATGTGGCTGGGACAGCTCTGGGATTTGGGGAGCAGGTCTGGGAAAGAGTTCCAGGAGTCCCTCTGAGCCCTGGTATCACAGACGCTGGGTGTTTGGCTTTGCTCAGCCTTTGGGGACAACTGCACCCACCTCTGGAGGCTTTTGAGTGATTAAAGGATATTTACATATATGCATGCATTTAAATGTGTCCATGTGTAGATACATATGTGACATTTTATACATAGGAAATTTATTTCAGTACAGAAGTGACATTGGTATATAAAATTAGATTATAACATATAGAGGTTGGCATATAGTCATTTTTAATGACTAAATGAAATTTGCACCAGAGATTTATATGTATATAAATGGGGTTAGCAGTGTTTACCATAGTTGCTAACAAAACAGTTACTGTTTAAGGATTAAATGAGATTTTTGTATACAGTAGAATTGCTATAAATTTGCCACCCAAGGGACTATAACAAAGTGGTCAACGTACAGAGATGGTGAATAAGGAATGAGGCCTGCTGTACTGGTAAGTCCCTGGGGGGCATGTCCGGTCTATGAAAATTAGGTCAATTTAAGGAGGTGGTCAATGCAGGGAGTTCAGCTATGGAGGTTCTGCTGTATACTGTATATGTATAAGTGCAAGGTCTTGTATATAAGATTTATCTACATTAGATTATATATGTCATGTGTAATTTTTAGTACAGTTGGAACATAATGATTAAATCATGACTCTAATGATTTAATGTGATTTATATGTATGTGTGTATATGTGGGGTTTTATGTATGTGAGATTTATACAAATGTATGAAGGATAGCTATACAGTGTGGATGAAGTTTGCATGCAGTTCAAAATCGTTTAACATAATAAACCCACACAATCTTTATGTCCACCCTGTATATTTAAATGAGATTAAATACACATGCACAAGAGATTTTTGTCTGTCTATAAAATGTTAAGGACAGTTGTTGGCACGTAGTTACTCTGTGATAATTAAACGAACTTTAGCTATATGCATGCAATTCTGTATCAGACTTATTTGAAAACATGACATTAGATAGGTGCATGCGTGTATACCTGTACAACAAGCGCACGCACACACCCACACACACACATATCTCTAGGATGGTTGGTGCAGGATTGCTACATAATTGATAGCAGCCGGGTTAGTACCTGCACAGGTGAATGCCATGGGCAGGGCTGGGTCACACCAGTCGCGGGTGCGTTAGTGTGAACAGATGCTGTTCTGGGCATAGCTGAAGCAAGGCCCAGGAGAAAGCTGGGCATAACATGGCAAAGCCTTCTTGGTTTCCCAGGGAAAGACCTGCAAGTGGAGTCTTTGCTGGGTGCCAATTGGGGCATTGTCCCCCCAGAGAAACTCCTGGCTGGGGGCTGTGGCACGTCTCTTCCTCTGTGGGCGTCAGGTCCCGTCTGTATGTGGGGCTCACACCACCCCTCCCAGGGTGGCTGAGAAGATCAAGTGTGTGTGTGTGAGACTTGGTGCCCTGTCCCCCAGGGAGTCTGTGAAGCAGCATCCCAAAGAGCTGTTGTGTTTTGAGGTTTCTAATGAAGTTTGTACCTCTCCACCATCCCCATCCCTTTTCTGGAAACATAGATGTGGTGACATTGGACCAGGAATGGACCATGAGCATTCCTAACCTGGGCATGGAGTCAGCATCCGGGATCTGATGACCTGGCAGGGCATCGGTCTGGAGTGGCTGGCCAGGAAACAAAGCTGGGACCCAGCACAGAGAGAACAGTCAGTGCAAGAGCTGCCATGGGGAGGCTCGTGTGGGAGGCTGGAGGAGGATCCTGGGGACTTATACAGGGCAGCTGCCATACTGCCTGGAATGGGCAGGGACCCTTCAGGGTACCAGAACAGTGGGAAGCACCAGTATGGTCCTGAACCAAGGATAATGGCCACTCTAGGACCATCAGTTTGTAACAAATGAGGGGAGGTTTTACTGAGAGAAGTAGCTGACGAGAGGAAAGGAGGTCAAGAGATTCTTAGGTTTTAGTGGAAAGAACATAGTTAGAAGTCAAACAACCCATGGGGCAGCGTCTGTGGCTCAGAGGAGTAGGCGTCAGCCCCATATACCGGAGGTGGTGGGTTCAAACCCAGCCCCGGTCAAAAACTACAAAAAAAAAAAAAAAAAATCAAACAGCCTTGTATTTAAATCTATGATTTGGTTTTGAGTAATGACACAATCTTAATTCTGCCACTTAGCTTTCCTAATCTGTACGGTGGGCACAATAACAGCTACTTGCAGGTGACGATGAAGCTTACGTGGGTTAAGTGTAGACAACGCCCAGAGGAGGGACTGGCTTATAGCAAGTGTGCCGTCAGTGTCATCCCTGACTTCCACCTCCTCCCTTTTCTCTTAAAAGCAATTGAAACCTGGCTAAAAAACAGGCTAAGGAGGGTAGGGAGTGAAGGCAGGGAGACTCTGTGTAGCTCTGTCATTGGGAACTGACATCCAAGCTGGTGTAATTCAAGAAGAGCCAGGAGAGCCCACCCACTGGGGAAATCCCCAGCCAGATGGTGCCCTGTGGGGTGTAATTTAATAACCTCCGGGATTAAGGGCCTCAAAAGTGATCTGTGGCTCTAGGGTGGTTGGGGGTCTGCAGGTTTAACCACTGTGCACAGAGAAAGACAAATAGAGCCCTCGGGGACATGCCTGCTTGGGGGGAGCAGGGAAGGCTCGTCCTTGCAGGTTTCCTGCTGTGTAGGATTTGCCAGGACAGATGGCCAGTACATGTACTGTCTCAAGGTGACAGAGTCCCTGGTGGCTTCCATCTTCATGGCACGCATGGTGTCCCAGGTCCCACCTGTGCAGCCACTCTTTATGCTTTTCACTTCCAAAGAGGGACACGTGAGTTGCTTTCACTACCATTTGGATGGTAACAAGCAGTTGCTGTCTAAGAGGAAAAAATTCAGACGTTGTGGGACAGTTTTTGGTAGATCTGTAGTTGATTTTTTTTTTTTTTTTAAGCTTGTGGTTGTGTCTTCAAGATGATGTCTGCTCTTGGTCACATTTCCTGTTTGATTGTGGCGCCTTTTGGTCCCTCTCGTCCTCCTCCTCTTAATCTCTTGTATCATTTCATCGTCTCATCCTCATAGTGACAGCCCCAGTGTAACAGGAAGAGCTGGATGTTTGAATTCATGTGGACTAGGAGGCTATCTCAGTGGCTTCCAAGTTTTGGCAGTTATGGACACAGCCCTGATAAACAGATTTTAGTGTGGATGTAAGTTTTCAACTCATTTGAACAAGTACCTAGGAGTATACTTTCTGGATGGTGTGGCAAGACTATGTTTAGCTTTGCAAGAAACGGTTAGATTGTCTTCCAAAGTGGCTGTACCATCTCCCATTCCCAGCAGCAGTGAATGAGCGTTCCTGTTACTCCACGTCCAGGTTAGCATTTAGTATTGTCAGGGGTTTTTTGGGTGATCACCACAGTACACTTTACAATTTTTAGTATCATAGGAGGAAGCTCTTTCTGCCTCATCCTATGTTCCAACTTCTGCTGTCAACACAGGAACCCCCGTCAATGGCTTCCAAGTGCTGGAGAGATACTTTGCACTTCTCTCTACTCCTTTTTTTTTTGAGACAGTCTCACTCTGTTGTCTTGGCAAGAGCGCCCTGATGTCATAACTCACGACAACCTCAGACTCATGGGCTCCAAGTGATCCTCCTGCCTGTTTCCCAAGTAGCTGGGACTACAGGCACCCAGCACCACAGCCAGCTAGTTTTTCGATCTTTAGTGGAAACGGGGGTCTCTCTCTTGATTAGACTGATACTGAACTCCTGAGCTCAAGGGATCTTCCTGCCTCAGCCTCCCAGAGGGCTGGAATTATAGGCCTGAGCCAGCCTTTCTCTCCACTCTCTGTTTAAATTTCTCCATGGGAGATGGGGCTGCTCCCATGATCAGAGAGAGCCACTTTGTGGACTGGGTTCCAGAGACAATGTGTGCATCTTGCCCCTGAGTTGGTCATGACACCTTGGAGGGAGCGCTCCCATTCTTTAGCTTCTCTGCCTGAATCAGAGGAAGAGGACGAGGGGATATGTTTGGAGATGAGAGGTAGATAAGACGTCCTGTGGGTGTTTTTTGGTCACGCTCAACAAGGGAACTGAACTTGGATGATTATACTCCCATTAATTAATCCCAAGTCCCCAATTTTTTACCCTTCATGTTTCTCAGTTAGGTTTCTCTCAATTCTCAATAATATCCCTCCCTCACCACCACCAAAAAATAGCAATAGCAATTGTTTCTCTTACAGTTATTATTAGCACTGTGCAAACAACTAGTCCCATCGTTGCCTGTGTATAATACATCAGGTCTCAACATCAGTATGTCATCTGTCTTACACCACGAATTCTCACAGTCAACCCAAGAGGTATGTCTTACTGCCTCCGAGGAACTTGACTCTTGGTTCCAAGACATGGCACAGCCGGGCGATGGAAGAATCATCCTCGGAACCCTGCTCTGAGTCTCAAGCCCATACTGGATCTGCTCCCGAGCACAGGGTAGGGCCGGGGCTGCTTCCACACCTTGGAAGACGTGATGGAGCGTCTCTCCATCTCCCTCTTCAGTCCACTGGACACTCTTTTACTCAGGCCTCCCTTAGAATGGATTTTTACTTTCTGAATTAGGTTGTTATCAAGGCAGGGAGATCATTGATTGATTACCTTTCATAACCTGGGTGCCATACACTGACTTTACATCGTTAATGCTTATAACCACCCAATTAAATGGGGGAATATCTTTTTACAGATAAGGAAACTGAAGCTCAAGGAGGTAAAGTCACTTTCTCAAGTTCATAACTAGTCCCAGCTAGAAAATGGTGGCTTCTAGGTGTGCAGTACAAGGCTGTCTCACTTTAAAACCTGTGATCTTGACTCTGTACCATCTTTTCTCATATGCTTTGATCTTCAGACCCTTTCATGCTCTTCAGAGTGATGAAGCTGCAACCCCTAATGTGTCATCAGATTTAGGTTTCCATCACCAGGCCTGTCAGCTTCACCAAAAGGGAGGCAACCAGATGTCATGTGCCTCTCACGGCAGGACACAGCACCACTTGGAAAGCACCCTTGTAAATGTTCTCCAACCTGGATGTGATCCCGCCTCCAAGTTAAACTTCTAACGTCCAGGAAATATCAAGAACACAGAAATATGCTAAATAAAACCCATCAATGCAGTCAGTCAAATCTAGAATGTGGAAAATCACACAATGAAGTATTACAGCATTTGGTGTCTTTACCAAATGATTTTCAAGGAAAAACAAATCAATGGGATAAAGGAACTTAGGGGACGTTATCTACCAACTGTCACAAGTAGACTACTCTAGATCCTAATTTGAACAAAAAAGTGAAGAGAGAGTGTGTATGTATGTGAGAGAGAGGGAGAGAATCTGAAATATTGGAATGCTGAATGTTCCATGATATTAAGGGATTAATTTTAAGATGGTTCATGATATTATGGTTATGGTTTTGAAAATGTCCTTCATATTTTAGAAATATTTAATGAAGTATTTATAAAAAAAAGATTGAAGACCCCAAAGAGGTTATGTTTTTATCAGCAACATCTACTGGTATATTAGAAATTAAATTGAGAAATTAAAAAAATATTTATTAAATCAAATGTGGCAATATTAAGCCCATTATATAGTAACATGAATAACAACATTTTAATGAAAAACTACTGTTTTTCCAAAATAATAAAAAAAAATAATGTGAAGAGTGGTACTCTTTTGTATTCTTTCAAAATTTTAGAATGTCTGGTTCAATAGAAGACAACTGGATTTTATCTCTTCCTCTGCAGTCAACCTGTGGATATGAGACATCATGTGGTTTCTGGAATGTTTGACCAGGCATTTGTGTAAGAGGGAGAGTGGAAAAGGCAAATAATTTCTTATTGTTATCAATATGAAAATATCTTGCCTTCACAGGACCCCTGGAAGGTCTAAGGGACCCCTACAGCTATCCGGACCACTTGGAGAACCACTGTTTCACATCATGGAGTGTCAGCGAGGAGAAAGACGATGAAGTTAGACATACTTCATTTGGGCCCGCGGCAGTGAGGGCCATAATCCTAGATTGGTGGTTAGGTGGCAATGATGCAAGGACCAGACCTTGGACTCAAAGGAAAATAGCTCATACATCCAGCCACGCCTGGTGCATGATTTCAAGATGAATTCACAAGGAGTAAGACAGTCAGACAGGTGGAGGAATATGGGTGATAAAAGGCAAAGTATAAGATGCCTCCAAAGCATGATCATGACTATAAGGCATTGAGCCTCACTGATCAAATCTCCCCCATTTTATTAGATGAAATAAGAGAACCCCAGGAAGTGACTTGCCTCCATCACCCCTGGTCCACAGCAGAGATGGGTACGAAGGCTGGAGGTGAAGGAAACTTTTCTGCCTAGTTGTAGCTCGGCTCTTTACCTTAATGGTGTTTGGCCCCGTCTTTGTTGGTGTGGATAAGATACATGTGGACAAGTCATGGATTTCCAAGCTGTGGCTTTAGCAGGATTCAGTTTAGGGGTTTTTCTGTGGCATTCCCTATAGATAATTTTGAAAAATACCCAGAAACATCTCCATGCCAGGAATGGAAATGCCAAAACCAGCCTGATTAAGAGCAAAACTTCCGATGTCATCAGATTTCTATATGTGCAGTTTCTTGGTGTGTGACCGGCAGGCGCCAGGGGTACTGACTCATCAGATTGGGGGCCAAGTGGCCGGGGTCGTTTCCCCCAAGAAGGTTTCATCAGCCGGTTGCCGTCTTGGCCTGCTGTGTGGACCCTTTCCAAGGATGGGTGGCTGTCACAGGTCAACGACGTTTAGTCCCCACTGAGGGACTGTGTCTTCTTTCTCAACCTGTGCAGGGCCCACTGCATTTAGCCTTGGACTCCCTCAAGATCTGATCCTCCTTCAGCTGAGCCTGTGGGTTTGGGACACAGAGTTGAAGGGGTGAAGTCATGGGTCTGACCTCGCGTGAATCCTTTATCTTCTTGTTGTTAAAGCATCATAGACTTTGAATCTTTCTCTCCGTCTCCCACACCTGTCATTGCTACCATGAGGTCCTTCATCTTGTCTCCTGGGTTCTCTCCCCAAGATGGTCACCCACCCTCCTGTCTCGCCCACCACTTCCCACACTTTATTTTTTGATGTTTACCATATCTCTCTCCTACCTATACTGTGCCACCTTGCATGTGTTTTTTGACACTGACTCCATTTAGTATATAAAATTTGACATTGCACTGAACATGCCTATAAGACACAGACATTTTTTTAAAAACTTATTAATATAAAACTGTGAGTGACATAAAGTACTCCCAGATGTCTCCATCAGTGTCACCCCTCTTTGTGAAACTCTTAAACCCAGTCTTTATCCTGCAGCAGGAGTGGTCTTTTTAAAATGCGAATTTGAACATGGGGCGGATGTTGACTGGTGTCTTGCACAAAGCTGTGTGCACAGCCCCGTCTGTTTTCCTGCAGGCGCGCATTTCAGAGATGAAATTCATCATACAGTCTCCACAAAGAGAGAGAGGGCAGGCGAAGCCACGCAGGCCATTTTGTCACCAAGTTGTGGCCAACTGGGCCGTGATTCCCTTATGTCTTCTCCCTGTCCCTCTCTTCCTTACTGAACTGTCATGATGAGTAGAGAGGCACTTCTAATGCTAACCAGTGATCTCAGAAATGCCTGTGCTTTCTCACAAAAAAAGCAGAGGCTCTGTATGAGTCATTACAAAACCAACCCAGTACTAAGAAGACAACCGAAAGATTCTGGCCTCTGCGCAGCTGGTCGACAGCTTGGTCTTCTGAGCTGAGTCCCAGCCAGGCAGCACTGACTGCTGTGTTCATCTCGGGAGTCAGAAATGTCTGGACAAGTCTAGAGGGTGGGGGTTGGGGGTGGCCTCATGGGGTTATTTGCTCAGGGCCTCCTGGGAAAGAAATATTCCCAGGGAAGATTGCTTGGTCCAAGAGCAGGTGTGTGAGGAATGCACATGCCCGCTTAACTCCCCTGTAAGGCAGCCACCCTGGGGCCTGAGCTTCTTCATATGAAAACTTGGTGAGGCATTGCCAGCACAGAGATGCGATGTTTAATAACCAGGGAAATAGGATGCAACGTGCTAGGGGACAGGTGCTTTCCTAGCTGGGGTGGCTGTTGGAGCCCGTGGTGGCATCAATGTAGGGAGGGTATATGCTGGGCAGGGGACTTTGTGCACAACAGTGGGTGCTCCCAGGGACAGATGGTGCTGCAAGCCCCAGGGGGAGATGGCAGTTCCACGGAATACCCAGAGGGGCGTGTTCGTGCCTCTGCACACGATGCCCCCTGGGGACTCAACTCGAGAGACAAGGTAGCATCTCACAGGGCTGATGTGAAGATGAAGCCAGAGAACAGAAGCCTTGGCGTTGGTCGTGTTGTCCTCCATATTTTGTTGGTATGTCAAACGAGCCTTGGTCTGGTCTATATGTTTTTTAGCTGATGATAATTTATTTCATTCTACAATTCATGTAAGGCCTTTCACCCAATGCCTGTGCAATTGCTTTTAGTTAGTATTATTACAGTTTTTAACAAAGGTGTTGGTGCTAGTGAAACAGTGGAGGAGTTTCGCTGCCACTCAGGAGTATAGGTGTGTGTGGGTGTCTCCGTCTGTACAGGCACCTGGGAGAAGATACCATAAACAGGGAAGGCTGTGACCAGCTGAAATCCATCTCTCACAGCTCCAGAGGCCGGGACGTCTAAGGCCAGGGCACTGGCGGATTCAATGCCTGGTGAGGGCCTCCTCCCTCAGATGGCAGCTTTGTGCCGTGTCCTCACTCAATGGAAAGAGCAAAGGAGCTCTTCCAGGCCTCTGTTAAAAGCGTGCGGAGTCCAGTCATGTAGGAGTCACCCTTGTGACCCAAAGGCCCCACCTCCTAATACCATCACCTTGGTGATTAGGTTTCAACATACGAATTTGGGGTGGGGGGGAGGACGCAAACATTGAAACTACAGTGACAGAGTTGGGGATAGAGCAACAGCTTCTGAGGGCAATTACTCTGACCCCTGTTTTTATCTCTAGAATCATAGGAAGGGCTGGGGAGAACACCTGGGTGATATTTGCACAAGGGTGTGCAATTTTGTGAAAAAGAAAGGGAGGAAGACCGAGAAGGGAGGCTTCTGGTGTCTACTCCCATCTTGCTTTAACCCACATGCCCAGGTGCCCACCTGTGCCCCTGGGTCAGGTGTTCTTACCCTGCCATTGCACTTAACCTTCACGGAATTTTTCTGATGCACAATTTTCCCCTGTTATAGAGGGAAACTGAGGCTCAGGGACTGAAAGATACCCAGTAAGCCTTGCTCTTCTCTTGTAAGCGTTGATGAGATAAAGGCCTGTGCAGGCAAATCACTTGCCCAAGGTTCTTTTCACCTTATAGATAAAGTAACCGAGATATAGGAGGCTGCAGACGCCAGCCTAGAGTCTCAGGCTGGTGAGAGCCAGCATTCAGCGGAACTCGCCCCTCTGACTTCAAATCCCTTCCCACCCACCGTGCTGTCTCAGGTATGAGAAAGGCTGTGCTCAGTGTGACAGCAACTCAAGTGGGGACAAAGCGGGTTTGGATCTGAGCTCCCATCTCTGCCCCTGGCTCTCAGAGGAACATCCTGGTCCAGCCGAGGGGGAGGGCTGCCGTGAGCTCCGTCCAGAACTGGCTGGATGAATGTTCTAAATTTAGAAGGGGACTTGGACGCACCCTCTGTGGCTTTTGGCTCAGAGCCCACAGTCAGAGCGTGTTGATGTTTTTCCTCTTTGGTTTCCCTGCAGGGCAGGAAACCTGCTCCCCTCTCAGGTTCCTGAGGGCTCAGTCACCGGCGCCAGGTTTATAAATACCCTCTCCCTTCCCAGGCGGCTCTGGCCTGGAGGCGGCTGTTTGGTAATTTCAGGATTCCTTGTGGAGGCTCTGCACTCTGATGCACCAGGTGACAGCCGGGGGAGGGTCTGCGGCAGAGTTGCCCTGCGACCCTGAGGACCCCAGCAACTGAGAGCTGCTGTCTCAGTGCCCGGCCCTGCCAAGCAGTCAAAAGCTACGTGGGGAAATAACAATCTCTGTGGTCCCACTCAGGTAAAGGGTTTATTAGCACTGCATGTCATTAGAAGGGTGAGAACAGGTCATGGAGTGGGTGCTCGTGGGGTACTGACTGTGGGCCAGGCCTGTGCTAATTGATTAACACTAGCGATACTGTGAGCTGATAGCGAACGTGGCCGGGTGCCAGTCCCATGTGGCTTTTACTGCTTGATTTACTGCCCCGTGAGATTCCATCCTCTGATCCGGGGCCTGCAAAGGTTCTCCTTGATGGGCACCTGTGGCTCCAGCAGGTGAGTGAGTTGTCCAAATTGCACAGCTGATACGTGGCAGGCGCCAGAATCTCCTCTCTTGCCACCTTGAGGGTGCGTGCTGCCTCTCATTTGCAGCACACTGGGAAGTTTCCGATTTGGGGAGGGTGAAGTCCTGTAGACTTGAGTTCAAATCACTGCGCCGCCACTTGCTCTGAGAACCGGGATAAATTCTCTGAACTCGTCCGAGCCTCAGTTTTCATACATGTCAAATGGAATGAGAGCAGTGGAGTCAGTGTGATGACTGATCAGGATTGTGTAAAGTCAAGACATTAACATCCTGAATCAATAGTGGCGGAAAATGATTAATGAAAGCTGACATTTATTCGTGGTTTCTCATGCCTCAGGCTATACACATCACATGTTTTATTTAATACTTTGGGGAACCTTAGGGAGATATGCTTTTATTAACCTTAATTTTGAAAGGATAAACCTGAGGGTCAAAGAAGCTTTGTGACTTGCCCACGGTCTCAGAGCTAGTAAGGGTGCAACGTGGATGTGAATCCCGAAAGGGTGACGCCAAGTCTACCTTCTTATCTCACCTGTATTTCGTCGTCGTCGTCACTCCTTCCTTCCCCTCTTAGCCCACAGCCTCCTTGATTGAGCCCTAGTAGGGGTGATGGTGACACCTGCCTGGGCCTGGCACATGGGAGGGTCTTTTAATGTCTGTCAGCCGCTGAGCCACCTGTGGCTGACTGAGAAGGTCAGTGGGTTCCCCTGGGAACTCAGCTCATCTGAGAGGCTTTTGCACCACCCTCTCCCCCCACCAGCCCAGAGAAATTGGGAGCTGGTGCATCTTAAGTCTGAAATGCCTATGGAAGGAAGTGCTGAGGACAACATGGTTGGAAAGAGGCCCAGGGACGGAGAGCTCTGTGTTTTCCCTACAGTGTCCAATAAGGACGCCAATAGCCATTTGTGACAGCTTAAATTTAAGCATTCAGTTAATTAAAATCAGATGAAGTTGAAAATCCAGTTCTAAAGTTGTCCTGGTATTCAAATGCACCGTCACCTGTGGCTAGGGGCTGCCACCTTGGACAGTATAGACGGAACATCTGTATCACTAGAAAGTTCTGCCGGATGGTGCTGGTCTCAAAGGTCCTGTTTGTCGGTCCCACTGTGCTCAGTGAGTACATTAAATCTCTTCAGACTCCCTGGCTGGCCTGGGGCTTGGGAAATACACCACTGGGACAGAGAGAGTAGGCATAAGAAGCTGCCAGTGGGTGCCACCTCGCACAGGCTCACAGAGCATGTGGTTAAAGGCACTGGCATTGGGCCTCGACTCAGAGACGTCACTTCCCAGCTGGACAACTGTGGGCAAATTAGTGAGCCTCCCAGGGCCTCAGTTTCTCCAGTTGTGAGATGGGTGTACTATGACTTCACTGGGAAAGTTGGATGAGTGGTATCAAAAGCACCTGCTCAGAAGAGGTGCTGAACACGTGTGGCTTCTCTTCCCGTCCCAGGGAGATAAGTTGGGGTATGTGGGGAGGTGGTCCTAGCCCCTGCCCCTACCTCCAACAGGCTGGAAGGCAGATGGCCCTGAGAGCTGCAGTAAAGCCCTCTTACCCCCTTCCCCCACCTGCTCCTATAGACCCAGCTGGTCAGGAAGGACGCCCTCTGCCCCCTTCCATCTTCCTCCCTCCCACTCCCCACCCTCAGCTCTCACTGTTTGCCTCATGTCACCCACTTCCCCGATGGAAAGCAACACATCTGTGGCTCTGGGTTTCATACTCAGTAGTGGCAATTACTGTCATAGCCCCTGAGGTCCCTGATGCGCTGGGCACTGTTCAAAGGTGTTCCCTCCAGTGGGTCACATTATTAACCCATTTTCCAGATGAGGGAATTGAGGCCCAGACAGTTTCACTAACATGCCCAAGGTTCTGTGGCAGGAAAAACGGCAGAGAAGGTAGTTGGCTTCAGGTCTATAGGAAGCTAAGGGCCATGTCTTTCCTACCATTCCACATTCCCCATGGAGTCCAGAAGATGATCTACATGAGAGTGACTGGCACCCAGTACGGGCTTTATAACTGTGAGCCACGGTCCAGCTGGGGGCCCAGAGCCAGGCTTTGGTATCAGTTCAGCTTTGCAGGCTGGCTCTGTTCTGACCAGCAGTGGGATCTGGAGCAAGCTGGCTTAAGTCTTTTAAAAACTACTTTGGGTTTCAGTTTCAGGGTGGTAGTTGAGCCTCCGAATGCTGCAGTAAGGAGTCAATGATGGAGCTTCACGTTTGACAAAGTGTTTGGGCCCTGGTGGGTTTCAGAGTCCATTGCAACCCCTGCCCTTCCAGGCTTCTCCTCGCCGTAGACTGGCATTTCTTAGCTGCAGTGCCTTTGACACTTGGGCTGGATGGTGCTTTGCTGTGGGAGCTGTCCTGGGCAAGGCAGCATTCTTAGCCTCTACCCACTAAATGCCAGACATAGAACAACCAGACATGTCTCCAGACATTGCCAAAGGACGCCCCAACCCCAGGGTTCAGGGGGAGGACAAAACCCCCCCTGTGAGAACCCCTGCCTTAGCCACAGAAAGTGGAGTACCTGCCCAGCTGCAGACAAAGGCAGAGAGAGTCCCTTGGCGAGTGGGGGTGCAATCTGCCTGCCGTGGCCACTGCTGGCGCCTTTCACCTTTCGAGGACTGGCACCAGCTCACCTTTTCAGCTGGCAATTATCTCAACAGAAGTGCTATAATTGCCTGAGGATCAGGTTTCCTCTGGGGTCATTTCTTTCAAGGCTCCTGTTGCTGTTTATTTGTGCTCATCCCCTCACAAAGCAGGTACTCAGCAGCACAGAGTGTTAATGATGAGAGGGTCGCTCCAGATGGCACACCCCTGGAGGCGTCCACAGATCTACCCTCCAGAGACGTTCCTCTTCCATGGGATCTGCCTGGCAGTGCCCTGGTGGGGCTGGGGGAGGGTGTGTGTGTGTGCAGGTGTTGTGTGCGTGCGTGTCCTTGCACTGAGATGTGGGCATTTGTTGCCTCTCTGAGTTTGCACTTGCAACAAACAACACAGTGCTTCCTCCAAGGAAGTTTCTGCCCTCATGTCTGGCCACCAGGCAGGTCTCAGCCAGCCCTGACTTCCTGCAACCCATCCTAGGCCCCTGTGGCTTCCACCTTGACTCCTGGGCAGCTGTGACCCAAAGTGATCCCTGCAGAGATTCGTCCCCCCCCCCCCAGGAGGGAGCTAACAGAGTGAGTGAGGACACTGCACATGTGTACAGCGCTTCATCGTCAACAACACACATTCTTGTTGGTGATTGTCGTGATGAGGATAATAGGAAGTCAACAGCCTCTATTGTGCTCTGGTTACGTGCCAGCCACTGCTCTGGTCATTGGCTCTTTCATTCATCAACACAGGTAAGTATTGAGCAGTGCTTAACATCACCCCCCACCAGCCACACAATTGTAGGCAAAGCAGTGAGTAAATGAACGACACAATTTCAGTTAGGGAACATGATGGACCTTTGCCCTGGGGAGAGGGGCTACTGAAACATGTGCTGTCATCGGGGAAGACCTCAGGCCAAAGCCTTGATGAGAAATGACAAGAATATTCCCAAAAGAGAAGCAGCTGAGCAAACGCCTGCAGGTAGCAACAAGCATGAATTACTGAAAGAACAGAAAGGCATCCGGATGGCCAGAGGCCCGAGAAGATGTGGGAGGCAAGAAGGGAGGATATGCTGAGAGAGGCCAGAGGGGCCAGGGGTTGGACTTTTCCAGCTGTGATGAAGTATGTACAGTGGATGCCCCTGGGAGGTTTTATGCAGCAAAGTGCTATGACCTAATATCAGTTTTAACAAAGGCCACATTGTCAGCTGGGCAGGGAATGGATTAATAGGGCACGGAGGGACGTAGGGAGACCAGGTAAGAGGCGAAGGCAGTGAGAAGGTGGATGGGTTTCCTGTCATTGTTGTAACAGTTCGCCACCACCAATTTATTATCCTCTGGTTTTATAGGTCAGAAGTGTGAAATAGGTCTCAATGGCTAAAACCAAGGCGCTGGCAAGTCTTCAGTCCTTCTGGAAGCTCTAAGGGAGAATCCAGTCTTGGTCTTTCTCAGCTTGATGAAGATATCTAACCTCTTTTTCAATCTCTGCCGCACACCATAAGCAGAAGAGTTGTCTTGGGCCACACCTTAAATACACAAACACTAATGAAAAAATGATCAGCAAAAGAAAAGTCCATATGGGGCGGCGCCTGTGGCTCAAGGAGTAGGGCGCCGGTCCCATATGCCGGAGGTGGTGGGTTCAAAACTAGCCCCGGCCAAAAAAAAAAGAAAAGTCCATATGTACTTTTCATGATAGCCAAAGCCACAGAGAAGCAAAACAGTCCTCACAAAATCTGCACGTGGACTATGGGAGCCCCCATTAGAAGCTGCCTGCAGACGTTGGCTTGTGGCTCCTCGCCCGTCTTGAAAGCCAGAAGTTCAGCATCCTCACATCTCTCTCTTGCTTTCCCATCTCTTTTTCCCTCACCACCTCTGCCTGACACTGACCCTCTTCCCTCCCTCTCATAAGGTTGCCTCTGGTTATGTTGGGACCACCCAGATAACCCAGGATAATTTCCCCATCTCAAGGTCCTTAACTAACTCATGTCTCCAAAGTCCCTTTTGTCAGGGAAGGTCCCACATTCTCAGGTTCTGAAGATGAGGATGTGGGCACCGGTCATTCTGCCAAGCACAGGAAATGAGCCGTGATGGAGGTTTGGGTGGTGCCAAAACCATGGTGGGACTGGCACAGTGGGATGGATGGAGCAGTGAGTGGACTAGGGGTTTATTTAGAGGCAGAACCTCTGGACTTGGTGATGGGGACTGTGGGCTGTGAGCGAGAGGTGGGACTCACTGAAAGCCCGTTAGTGGGATGGGGGGAGAGAGCAGGTTTGGGGGTGGGAGTTGCTGGCCAGGTGTTTTGGGGCCATGTTTATTTTCAGATGCCCCCTAGACAGTTGAGGGGGATGTCAAGCAGGAAGTCAGAGGGACAAGTCTAGAGTTGAGGGAAGAAACTGGGGCTGGTGATATAAATGTGGGGGTCCCCATATAGAGATGGGGTTCAGCCATGGGATGGGGTGAGATCACTGGGGAATTAAAATATCAGCAGGAGCAGCCAGTCATGGGCTTTTAAAGAAGAATCAGAGGAGAAACCTGCAAGAGAATACTGTTTGCAAAGCACGAATCTGACTGTGTCACCCCAATGCCTGGACGCCTCTCTTCTCTGAGTGATCAGTTTCGACACCTGCTCTTGGGAATAAAGATGGTCCTGAACCTGAGTGAGTGTTCACTTCCTGCCAGGCAGTGTTCCTTACATGAAGGGTCCCATTTTGGCCTCCCTTCCTCCTTTCCTTCCTTCCTCTCTTTCTTCTTTCTCCATTTTCTCCCCTCCCTATCTCCCTCCACAAACACGTAAGCAGTGTTGACTCACAGCTAGTGCCTGGGCACACAGTGAGACACGAAAGCCCCGTAGTTCTTGTCCCTGGCTGAACATAAAAATAATCTGAGAAGCTTCTAAAAAGTGTAGCCGTCAAGGCCGCCATCTAGAGCAATTGAATTGGAACTTTGGTGGGGCTGGGGGCAGGGGAGTCGGGCTTCTGTACTTTTGAAATGTCTCTAGCTGATTCTGACTCCCAGTGGGGGTGAGAAGTCCTGGCATAGGGGTCTAGAGGGTTAACTCTACAACTCTCCAAAGAAACCGTGAAATTGCAACCCTAATAAGAGCTATGGTGGGGAGTGGGGGTGGGGGAAAGGGATGAATTCGAGAGAGGATTTTAGGGGAATTTGACTTGGCTGGGGAAGTTGGGGGTGGCTTCCTTGAGGAAGTGACCTTTGAGTTGAGATCTGAAGGGCAGACAATAGGAGTGAAATAGACAAAGATGTACAGGCTGAAGCAAAGGCCCTGTGGTGAGGGGGTGCACAGTGAGGATGAGGGCCTTAGAAATGCCTAGTGTGGCTGGAACCATGAAGACTGTTGGAGGGGCAGTGGGCAGGGGTGGCAGTGAAGGGGGCTGTGGTTAAGTGTGGAGCGGTAGTTGAGGGGGCGAGAGCCAGACCTCTCAGGCTTTGTTGGCTCTGCCAGCCCAGGTGGGAGCTTCGTGTTTATCCTGAGATCAAAGAGAAGGCATGAAGGGCCTTGAACAAGGGCCGGCATGCCCACATGTACACATACCGTGGGCTATAGGTGGAATGTGCACGCAGAAGGTTCCAGAATGCTTTTCAGAGGGGCCAGCCAGGAGGCTGCGGTGTGGTCCAGAGGGACCTCGGGAACTGTGATCATGGTATTAGCTGTTGTGGAAAGTGGCCCAATGCCAGAGGCTAAGTCACTGGGCTGGGCACCACACCAGCAAGTTCAAACTTAGTTCAGTTGTCTTGCGAAGCCCACCTGCCAAGTCAACACAATTCTAGCTACAGGGTCCCCCTCAAAGAACCATGGCATTAGTTTTGTGAGTCACAACCAATCAGCATTTGTGAAGGATGGAAAGAGGGAAGAAGGGAGGGAGGGAGGGAGGAAGGAAGGAAGGAAGTGGGATGCTCACAGAATAAAACTGTAGGAGCGCTTCATGATTACATCATTGCTTTGTGTGCAGAGCCGTGTGTGTCTACGGGCAGGTGTGCTATAGAACGAATTTCGCTGGCAGGTTGGGGCTGCCCTGAATGGCTCATTCATCACCCTCCACCCTCTTACTCCCGCCGACTCCAGGTCCTTTGTAATGAATCAGAGGGCCACCCCCTCCCCATTCTGCTGCGCACCTCCCCATTTCTGATAATGTAACACTGAGTCTGTGGTGGGGAGAAGGCTGGAAGAGGGGCCCGGTTTGTGACCTGAGCTGCCATGGCAGGGGTGTCCCAGGTGAGCGGAAGGCAACATGAATCCCCACTAATGCAGGATCCTTCCCAGCTCAGGCCGTCCCTGCTTCCCAGGAGCACAGGGCTCCCCCAGGTCCACTGCTGCCTTGTCCAGAGCGCCAGTCAGCCCCCAGTGATGACTCAGAGTCCCGGTGACCCAGCATCATGCCCCTCACCCCCATCCCTGGCTGCACGGCAGGAGCAGAGCTGTGGAGTTGAGCGGCCTTTAATTTGTTTGATGTAAGACTTTGCTGCCAGACAGAGCACATTGCCTGTGAGGTCTGCCATGGCCTGGCCCAGAGAAAGAACACAGACAGATCTCACGGGAAAAAATCTGGAGAACAAGAGAACTAGAGAATGCAGTGCTGCCAATGAGGGCCGTCCATGTTGCCCATAAAGACACTGAGCAACACTGAACCCCACCTGTGTAATTTAAGGCAAGTTCGCCACTCTAAGCCTCAGTTTCCTCATTTGCAGAATCCATCACCATTGTCACTCTTGCAATGCCATGAACAATGCTTGCATTCCTGCTAGATCATTAGCAGGGTTGAAAAGAATGACCCACCCTCTCTAATCACTTATTTAGCAATTCCCTTCTTCCTTGCTTCCCTCTACTCATATTCCCAGCATCCTTTTGTAGCTACTTCTGGCTGGTAAACTGTAACCAGACGTTTAGGCTGAAGGTGTGCCTTCTCAGTTAAAGCCTGGCTCAAAGAAAACCATTGGTCTGTTCCTGCTTCTTCCTCTGGACATGGATATGATGTCTAGAGACACAGCAGCCACTTTGCGATCAGGAGGATATTTGAAAGACGTGAAAGAACAGAATGATAGAACCACATTAGTGACTTTGTGACATACAAAATTTGTGGAATCAGTTTTTTCACTTGTAAACAGATGTACTTTTTGATCTACATAGTGATCTATTTACAAGAGGCCTATCCTTGAATTAATTCATTTAAAAAATATTTATGGAGTCTTTACTATGTGCTAGGGAGTGCTGCTTTGAAGGTGAATAAAATTTGGATCCTGGCCTGAAAAGGCTTAAGGTCTAACTAATATGGTAGCTAAGAAATGTGGAATCCTTAAAAATGAGGATGTCCTTGCCCCTTGGGATCTATGAATAGCTGCAATGCCTGCAAATTCCTAAGTGGTTTTACAACCTTAAATTCACTTTTAGATCTGACTTCTGGCTTCTGTTAGAAAGTTCCCATCTCTAAACCCGATCTCTGTGCCTTTATTTCTGCCAGCACGGATACAAATGTGAAACTTATCTTCTTTTATCAACCAATCAACCATCTCCTGCCAAAATAAACACAAAAACAAAAACCCTTCTTAGCCAGGGCCTTTGTTTGTACAGAAGACTTGGCTAAAGGTTTGAGGAGGCACACTCCTCAAAATTAAAAATTGAAATGAAAATCTCCTGCCCTTAAAAGTCATTTGGTCTCTTCTATGGGTCCTCCCCTCCCCTCAGTCCTTTTATGGGCTGCTGTATCTTTGAATAGATATGCCAAGGTGGAAAAGGTTGGTGGAGGGTCTGACATCAGATGGCTTAGAGGCCAATCACATGATTTCTCTGAGGCTCACTTTTCTCCCTAAAGAAGGGAGCTAACAAACCCACCCCAGAGAACTGGGAGATGATTCAGTGAGCAGTCCCTGGCACAGGGCCTGGGGCACTAGAATGTAATTCATATTCTGGTTCTGTATTCTCTGCCCCCCTCAACTACCCTCAGATAAGTTCGTTTTTCAAAAAGGTTTCCATTTCAAGTAGAAAGGTAATCACGGGGCTTTGCTTCCTATGATTTCTGAACAGAAACAGCAGGGAATGTGTGTGTTCCTTGCAATTTGGTAAACAGAGAGACGGAATATTTTCCAAGAAGAAAATGAAATGTTTGGGATCAGAGATGTGTTTGGGCCATTTGACTCCATTCCTGCAGACCAACACATGTCCATCAAATTGTGTCAACATTACGGGGAGTTTCAGGGAAATCCAGCAACTGTTGTGTTACTTTCCTCCTGTGAACTTGAGGAGTAGGGAGACCTCTCTGATACTTCTTTGTTAAAAATTGAGATAAACCAATATAACACAAAATTCACCTTTTAATGTGTATGAGTCAGTGGTTTTTAATATAGTCACAAAGTTGTGTGCAATCATCGCCACCATCAAATTCTAGAATATTTTCATCACCTTAAAAAGAAGCCCTAAACACATTAGCAGGCATTCTCCACTTTCCCACCTGCATCCATGGCAATCCTGAATCTATGTTCTGTCTTTGTGACCCGTCAGAGATTTCTGGCACCAGTATCTCCAGTCTGTGAACTATGAACTCCCTTTTTAACTGCTTTGGTCCAGCGTCCTCCATATTACTTTTGCTCTTGGATAGAGTGAATCTTCCCTGAGGACTATTTTGTATTATTTACTCAACATTTGAAGCCTCTTCTTATATTTTTGGAATTCCTTGGTGTGTGACATTGTAGGAGGCAGTGGTTATCTGTTTCTATTAAGGCTAAAAAAACTAGATCCATGCTTTCCCAGATCCCCTTGCAGCTAGTACTTAGATGGGTGAGCCATGCTTTTTCAGATTCTCTCGCAGCTAGTCCTGGAGAGTTGTGTGCTAAGCTTAAGCCCAACCTATGACTTTGAATTGGGAGCCAAGTGGTGTAATAAAATAAGGAGAATGGAAAATAGCTACTGGAAGTGTGGTAGTAGCAGCAGCAATGTCCAAGGCCCAGGACAAACCATGACTGGAGCCATACTCAGTCGTACCAATGTCTACATTGGGCTGGCTGGTTCTCTTTCTGGCCATCTTGTAGATTCCCCTGTTCCTAGAGATTGTTTAAGCTGGTTCTCAAGCCTTCTTAGATATTGTGTGAGCTAGATTCTACCTTTAAAATAGATTCTCTTTCAGTTAAAGTCATCCAGAGTTGGTTTCCATGCTTGCAACTGAGAACCCTATCTGGAAGAAGTATTTTTAAGAGTAGAGTCTCAGCCAGAACAGGTTCATAGGGGTTTTGGCCCAGAACATTGCGATTTGGAGAGTGCCACACTTTGAAGCTGGGAGCTCCTTCCTCACACATCCGTCCTTATTCCTGCTGCAGTGTTGGGCTCGGCTTGTCCCTTCCTCTGGGACCACGGCCTTAGTAGCAGGTGAACAAAGACAGGGATGGAGACTCAGGATGGGAGGCATTGAGTGCGCCCCTGAGGTCCCTCTTTTTCTATGAATCTCCTTGTTTAGAAACTGAGTTGCTTTTCCCCTGTAATGGGCAGCTCAATCAAGTCCCCTCAAAAAGATACGCTGAAGTCCTAACCCAGCACTTCAGAATGTGTGTGACCTTGCTTGGAAACAGGGTTGTTGGAGATGTGATTAGTTAAGATGAGGTCACACTGGGGTATGGTGGGCCTTTAATGCATTGGGACTAGATCCTCATAAGAAGAGAGAGAAGGAGCTGAAGACACACCCAGGGAGGGACTTCAGCAACACAGCCGTAAGTTAAGTCAGTGCCGAGGATTGCCGGCTGCCACTAGGATGCATGGAAGGATTTTAGCCTTCCAAATTGTGAAAGTAAACCATACTGTTTTAAGCTACTCACTTTGTTCTAAAAGAAACGAAAACATCTTTTGGACCCACATTCCTGGCAATACCTCTGCTTACCTCCGCAGCCATAGAACTAGATAGAACTGGGTTTGAATCTCAGCTCCTTCATCGCCCGCTGCTTGGGTTAACAGGAAGCTATCGACCTTGGTATCTCCCTCACCTCACCTGCAGATCAGATGTGAACGCACCTCCATCAAAGCCTGTTAGATGTTTAGAGGCGTGCTCAGTGCATAAATGGAGACTATCAGTCTTGAACAACTGCCTCTCCTCTGCGGCTGGCCCCCATCGTTGCTTCCTGTTGAGGAAAACAACGCTAAAGCCTAGAATACAGACCAGTGCCATGGATTATTCAGAAATAATGAATTTAGTTTTCACAAGGAAAGACAACTCTGTGTTTGCTACCTCCCCCCCACTACCTATTTTTAATATTTTTCTGCACTTCTTAATTCATGGTGCAGGAAGGCCCCTTTCCTGAGCAGAGTGGGTGCTCACTTATTCACACAGGGTCACCACCACCAGCCAGGGAGAAAGGGCCATCCCCAGCAGCCAGGCCCAGATGGAGACGGTGCAGTTGCCGTGCGGGGCTGTCAGTGAGGGGGGTCTAGCTGCCGATGTGCAGAAGCTCAGAGCAGCTGTGGCTTTAATATCCGCTCTCTGCAGCTCCATCTCCACTCGAGATGGCCGTGGTGATTGTAGTGCAATAAAGCTCAAGTTCTGGGAAGGGTGCTGTCCCTGGTTGTTTCACTGAGAAGCTGCTGTAATACTCTTCAGGGAGAGATAGGAGTGATTTAGGTAATTCAGGACTCTAGGAGTCCAGGACTTTTATGGTTTCTTCTGGCTTTGGGGATTTTATGATTTGAGGCATGAGGCCACATAGCAAAGCCTCCTGCTGACTCGGGGAGGGGACTTGACAGGTGTGTGCACCCGTCGGTGCCACATGACATACATCCAGCTATCCATATTTACCTTGAGACATCCTTTAGGGCGTAATAGCCCAGGTTCCCTAGAAATAGACCTGTGTGGGGGCCCCTAGTGCACGTAATGTCATAAGGAAAAACTCCTAGGGAAGCTGGAAAAGGAGAGGAAAGGGGCTGCATTTGGGGGGAAGCCCAGCAAGCCTCCAGTTTCAGGCCAAGACTTGTGCGGCCCTGCAAGGGAACTTGTACAGAGAGGACTTTACACCCTTCCTGGATATCCAAGGGGTGTGGCAGTTCCCTGCTCCACTGGTCCCAGGCTGAGGGCCTGGAGGCTCGCCATGAGTACAATCCCATGTATTTAAAGCTCCCATCCCTGCCGACAAAGTGGCTCCAGTAGCCTAAGGGAAGATGGACGCTGAAGTCCCCAAGGCCGGCAGAAGAGCATGAGAAATGCTAAGAAGGAGATGAGGGTGGAAGCCACCTGTGTCTGCTATGTGGATCTATCAAGGTCACTGCTTTGCACGTCGAGAAACCGAGGCTTAGAGTATGAAACAACACTCCCTGGAAAGGCGAGTGGCTGAGTCAGGATTTGAACCCACAATTCCCAAGCATGTGTCCTTTGCAATAAATAGACTGTGACTGCTGCCCTCTTGAATTCTGGGGACCAATGGCTGAAAGCATTGACTTCTCTTACTTCTTTTCCTATTAAAAATATTTATGTTGCATATTGTAACATGCAGGATGTATGTAAGAATAAACAATGAGGTTATTTACCTTTGAGATTCCAATAAAAAAAATTTATGTTGCATTTTCTATGGTTAAAAAAGCAACAACCGGTGATGAGAACAAGTGACTGGCCATGCACATGTGATATGGGTGGATCTCACTAGGGTCCTGGTGACAGACAAAGCTGGAACCAACAGAGTGGAATCCTATTTACACTAAATACAGAAAAAAAAAAAAAATTCCCTCTGGTGATAAAAGTTAGGCTTGGTGACCCTGGGGGTGGCATCCAGAAAGGAGCTGCAAAGGTACTTCTTGGGAACTGGTCGTATTTAGTGTTTTGATTTGGGTGCTGGTGTCACAGGTATGTTCGTTTTGTTAAAATTCCTTGAACTACGTACTTACAGGGGCATGCTGTATGCATGTATGTCATAGGTCAACAAAAATGTAAATTGAAGCAAAGAAATAAAGCTGAGGGAAGGGAGAAATGAAATGGGGCATAATCCTGCTCACTCAGGAACAACTACAGTTAGCGTTCAAGTCTTGGTGTGTAACACATACGCGTGCACACACACACACACAGACATAACACAGACACGCGGTTGGAGGGTTCTGTCTGTGCTGGGGGCAGTTATCAGCACCCTGAAAGTTGAGCAGACTGTTTTCGGTACTGTCAGCGATAGGATGGCCTCCAGGGGCAGCAGTCTGGGAAGAGCTGGGAGGAGGAATAGGCTGAGAGAGCCCAGATGTCCTGCACCTGGGAGGTGCAGGTGCCAATGACACCTTTGCCCTTATTAAAGTGCGTCCCAATCCTCCCTTCTTTCCAGATGGGTGATGAATTGAGACCACATTTACAATTCATTCATTTCCTCAGTCAGTGGTGTTTGCTGAGCTCGGCCTGAGGGCAGACACTGACCGATGTCTGGGGGAGGGAGGGCATGTCCTGGTAAAGAAGACTCAAGAGGCTTGCAGTCAAACTGTATTCTCTCAGGAAGAAGATACTGCCCTCTTGGGAACCTCATTTTCCTTAGTAGAATAAATGGGAATAATAAAGCCTAACAGGCAAGATTATTTTGACAAAAGGGGATAACTTTCATAAAGAACCTAGAACACAGCACAGGCCTCAAAACCATAATGCATTGAACAAATGTGTCCAGGCACACCTGGCCGGCCGGCAGGTGAACACTGTCAGAGCTCTGTTGGCCTGGGCAGTTAGGAGGGCCTACTTCTTTGAGTGGAAGAACCATGCTGGTTATACAGTGAGGTCTGCACCTGGGAAAGATTCCCAAAGGCGGGCTTCAGGAGGTGCCCAAGCAGAGGCTTCTTTTCCACTACTTCTGAATGGACCTCACGGTGGCAGCTGTGCCTGGCATGGGAGGAGATGGTGGCGGCAGCCGGTGAGTGGGGTCATGCCTGCAGCTTGGTGGTTCCCAGGGGAACCATCTCTGTGATGTCCAGAACCCATAGTTGTGGCAGGGACAGCATTGTCCTTGGAGGTGCCAGGGGAGGAGGGTTAGAGGAAGCCACAGTGAAGGTCGTGGTGATGCCACGTGGGAACTGGCTAGATTGGCTCATTGGCAGCTTCGGGCACCCCTGGGAACTCCCAAATGCTCAGGTCGTGAAAGTTGGCTGGGGCATCAGAATCTCCTATTTCAGGCAGACTTTATATAGAGTCTTTCTTTTGGTCAGGACTGGGGCTTAACTTGACTTGTACACAGTCCCTTTCTTTTTATTTCAGATTAATATGAGGGTACATATGATGAGGTTACACTGTTTGCATTTGTTAGGTCAAGTCGAAGTTGTAGTTGAGCCCTTCACCCAGCAGGTGTTCTTCTCTCATTATCTGTCATTGACCGTGGCCTAGATTTGGCAGTGGAAGGGGATCCGTGAAGAGAAGAAGGATGGAGCTGCCATATTCATACCCTTGCCCAACCATAACCCCTCCCCTCCAGGGCACTTGTTGTGGGGAAGTGGACTTCTTTGTCTTTGGAGTAGCCCTTCCCGAACTTTGATGGGAGCAAGAACCTTCTGGGGACCTTGTTTAATGCAGATTCTGATTCAGCAGGTCTGGGGTGAGGCTCAGGACGCTTCATTGCTGACAAGTTCCCAGGTGATGCTGATACAGCTGGTCCCTGACTACACTTGAACTAGAAAGATGCAAGAGGTGATGATCAGAATCCTGGGAATGTGGGCTTCTAAGAAGTGCCATGGGTGGTTGTCATGACCAGGTAAGTTTGGGAAATCCTGGAATAGATCGTCTTGAGAACAAAGTTAAACCTTAGAAGAATGTTTGTAATTTACAGAGTATTTGTTGAGTATCTGCTCTTTCTGGTCAGGTCCACGAGAGGCTTGAAACATTGGCCAGCTATTCTGAGTGACGTGTTTAGGTCACTTGCAGGACTAAGAGGAGAGAGAAACTCACACTCCTAACTAATTTTGCAGGAAGTGCTCATGAGGGTAACTTCTGACACCTCCACAGGAGGTCAGATTTGACCCGGGGAGCCAAATCGGAAGGATTCAGGGTGGCCTGAAAGTGTCATAATTTTCAAAGGCCATTCCTTCCAGTTCTGGCCAAAATCATTGCAAATCCAGACTTTATCTTGCTTAGCTCAGTGATTTTCTATGTCTGTATTACCTTATATTCCACAGGACCCTGCACTGAGGGGCACTGTGAATTAATGTGGGGTGGCCAAGGGCAGGCCAAGATGGAATGGAACCAAAGCCCTGTACTGCTTTGTGGGAGCAGCTTTGGTTGCCCTTGATCGAGGCTCTGTGCGCACAAAGGCTGCTGTTCCTAAAACAAGGTTTGCAAACCACTGGCCTAGAATACGCCTTGCTTTGCAGTCTCTCCTGCCCAGATCATGCTTCCTCTCTCCTTTCATGAAATCTCCTACTCAGCCTTTGATGTCCAGCTCAGGTGTGTCTGCTTGAATGCAGCCTTCCTCATTCACCACGCGCATTAGCAGTCCTTAACGGACCCTCACACACACTTCTTCTGCCATCATTTCACTGTATGGAAAATGTATGTTTTGGCGTGCCTCCCCCCATTATTACATTAGAAGCTCTTTTGGGTAGTGTTGACATCATCCATCTCTGCTCCTGGCACAGAGCGTGCCTGGCATAAAGCAATTACGGTTAAATGCTTGCGGAATAGAGCACCACCTGCTTGGTGCTTCCCTGCTGAAGAAGCACGCCTGGTTTCCTTTAAATCCTCAGAAGGAGCCAGCATTTTTATTAATGTGAGATTTCATAAATGGTTAATAATCTCCGTTTGCCTCTCCCGGAAATTGCCAGGCTCTGTAAGAACAGGTAAACACGCTCAGATAACATCCCTTTGTCTGTCCTCCAGCCCTCTCTGGCGGTGTTGTGCTTTTTTTTTTTTTTTTTTTAATTCTCTTCCTCGAGACACTAGACATTTATTTTCTTATTTTGTTCTATTTCCCCTGAGATATGATCAAATACCCAACCCAAAGGTTCAGAGTAGGTAACAACTTAAAGTTCATGTTGGATAAAGGGTTCAGCTGATGGCACCATTTGGGGAATTGTAATCTGATGATGCTGGTGCCAGCCTGCTACTCCCCAGAGGTTGGGGACTTGCCCACACAGGCCTCCCATCTATACTGCACATGGGGCGCAGCTGTGAGGTGGGAGCCTATTTGGAGGGGCTGGGCCTTCTGCTCTCCCCAAAATGATCGGGAGGCCCCAGATACCTGGCACATCCTTGGGGCTATTCAGGAAGCAGAAAGATGGACAGGTGCAGAAGGAGGCCCGTGAGAGCAGAGGCCCTGATTAAATTTTGCAATGGGCATTGAGAAGTTCACATTCGAAGCTGCTAATTGGTCGGAATCTTGTCCTAAGCATTCTCGGGGGGTTCAGCTAATTATGTCTCCTGGGAAGGCACTCATTAACTTGGTCGGGCCCTTTTGCAGCCAATCCCATGGTTCATAGAACAGCGTTTCTAAAATAGGGCCTGGAGGCCACTCATGGGGGGGCACACCTGTAATCCTAGCACTCTGGGAGGTCGAGGCGGGTAGATTGCTATTGCTTGAGCTCAGGAGTTCAAAACTAGTCTGAGCTAGAGTGAAACCCTGTCTCTAAAAATAGCTGAGTATGGTGGTGGGCACCTGTAGTTTCAGCTACTTGGGAGACGGAGGCAAAAGGATGATTTGAGCCCAAGAATTTGAGGTTGCTGTGAGCTATGACACCACAGTATTGTACCAAGGGGGACAAAGTACGACTCAGTTTAAAATAAAATAAAATAGCAAAATAAAATAAAACAGGACTTGGGCGCGGGTAGATACATTGACTGTTTGCCCCTCAGACACTAGGCACCCACCCTGTGCTGGATTCTCTGCTAGTCACGACTGGGATAAGAATAAGACAGAGTTTGTGTCCTAAAGCCTAACGGATTGTCAACTGCACACGAGATTCATCCTCTCCTGATTGGATTGTGGAGTCAATGCCACAATCAATAGTCAATAGAAACCAGAAAATCAGTCTGATGGATTGATCTGACCCATCAATTCAGACTAAGTAGAAAAGCTGGTCATAAGCCTAGGCAGAATGGGGACAGGGTGGGAAGGAATGGTTCAAACTGGTTACAAAAGTGTAGAGAGAGCGGGAGGGGGATAAAGCACAGCACACATATGTCTACATGTGTGGTAGACATAATAGGAAATGCTTGGTGAACACGCCAAATAGTAGATGCATTCTTAGCGGGAAAATGAATCTAATAGGTTGAGCTTCCCTGAATGGAATAGTGGTATGAACTCCTGTTGATCCAAATAGATAGTTGGTTTCTGGAGATGTGAGGGGCTTTGAGGAAATGATGAGGGGTAACTACTCTGTCAGATGAACCCCACGGGATATCGTCAAAAGTCAAAATCGCGACAGTGATTGTGATAACACCTACTGTGGTCATCTGCCCAACTTGGTGGCTCTCCGGGTAGCATTGATGAGAAGGAGGATAAAAGTGACAGCTGGTGAACATCTACAAAGTGCCGGATGCTTTACATAATTTCTTTTGGTTTTCCAGCAACCCACAGTGTGGGACTTCTGGTCTGTATTTCCCAGGGAAGGATCCTCAGGGTCAGAGGCATCCATTTCCTTGCCACAAGGTGGGGGCGTGAGTAAGCAGGTGTGCTGGAGTCCAGTATTGGGGTCGGGTGTCTCCTTAGCCATGTAAAACTTCACTGACCTCAGGCAGGCTGAGAAACTTCTCTACGCCGTGATGTTCTTATCTGTGACATGAGACTGTTGTAAGAATCCAATGTGCCTGTCCCTTAGTAAATGATCAACAGACGTTAACGTCTGCCACTGTTTCTATTGTCGTTGATGTTGTTGGTATTATTCATGGCAGGGCTGGGGGCCATCAGGCCTGTCTGTCAGGCACTTTCCTGCCTTCTGGGGACAAGGGGGTGGTAGGAAGTCAGGTTAGTCTCTGCTGTATCTCTGTGTCCCTTTGTCTCTCACACGGCCCTCTCTGCCGCCAGACACCCTTGGCCACCTGGAGGGATACTTTGGAAAGGCATACTTTGTAGAGGCCAGATGGAAATTAACTGAAGACTCTGCTCCCCAGAGACAGTGACTCCTCAGTGCCTCTGTGTCCCTCAGAGCTCTGCCTCCTGCAGGGTCTATCAGTGGCCTGTCCTCCTCTGTAGCCAAAGCCACAGGGAGTGGGTGACCGTGACCCATCTGCTCAGGGCTTCTGATTAATACACACTTGCTGGGGAGCCACTGGGCTGGCTCTGCTGTCTTGGCTGCGTCTGACTAAACCAGCCGGGGGTGACCCAAATATGGCCCAAATGTGTTAGTTAAAATCTTTTTGCTTTTAGGCAACACAAAGGCACTCTGGTACTGTATTCAAAAGGGACAGACTTACTTTAAGACCATAGGGCTGCCGTATAGATTCCAAGTGCCGGATGCGGCAGAGGACCTAGAAATGACAAGGAACCCACAGAAGGGGCACCCTGCCTTGCTGTGTGTCACAGAGCAGGGCCGCCACGTTCTTCCCCTTTGAGAACTGGCTTTCTCTGTGACTCCGTGTGGACATATGGCTCCCCCAACACCGTATTGCTGCACACAGGTCCAGCCACCTGCAATTTCCTTTCCGACTCTCTTTCAAACTCTCATTGACCTTGTCCGGGCCACCACTTCACCAGTGACCAACTTGATGGCATTGCATTCAATATTAAGACGACATCAATAGACATCAATATAGACTCTCGGTAGGAAAGAGGAGACGCTAATTGCAGGGTAAGTAAAGGGACTATACAAAAGTACACACCTAACAGGATTACCACTCTCTCAATCTTTTTATGCATATGATTAAAGATGAAAAGGGGCCACAGGGAGACGTCTTACATGGCTCGCATCATGCACACTGGTGTCTTCTGCTCCTATTGTTATTATTCATAAAAATAATTGGCATCTGCGCTGTACAGTTCAGAATGCAAGGCCACCGTGAGGGGACATTGTTCACGCGTGTGAGAAGAAAACAGGGTCCTAGACTCCACCAACCCTGCTACTAAGCAGCAGTCCAGCTCCAGACCCCATGCTCTCTCAGCCGTGCTGTGTCACGGCTCACGTTATACCGTTTCCCTAAACAAGAGGATGCTGGAATCTGTAAGATCAGTTCTGCATGCAGCATGGGTGTTCAAGCTTGGTGACATCTGTAGTTGGAGTCCTAAAGCCACATATGTAAAGGGAAATAAGGATGGAGGTTCTCCGGGAACCAGGAGGGAGTAAGAAGGGTCTTTCAACTCTGGGATCAAAGAAGGGCCAGGTGTAGGGCTAATGCCAGATCTTGCATGAGAAATACACCAGAAAGGAGTTATTTTGTATGAAGGGAACATTCCAGCCCCATGACTCCCAGGGTTTGAGAGGCCACTTTATCTTTTAGAAGGTTCTGTTGGAGATGTTACCACCTCTCCGAAACTCTGATGTAGTGCCAAGCAGGATCTGTTTTTTTCTTGCCTTTTTTTTTTGTTTGTTTTTAATGCAGGGAATAGAAAACCAAATATTGGTTGATGCATGAGTCGCTGTGGTCAGCTCACCTACACATGCTATAGTTTGCAGCCTAAGGACATTGAGTTATTTTCTAACATCAAGAGTGAGGATATTTTGCTCCATATCAAGCACATATTGGGTCTAACTGTGATTTTCCAAAAGCTGAGAAGGGAGGGAAAAAAAGAAGTCTTAGTCTTTGGCAATTTGGGTTTTGTCAGAGAATAGGTGATCTATTTTGAAAGCCAGAATGTACCCAGTGGAAGGGTCTGTAGGAGGCTCCTTGCCGAAGATTGGGGCGGGGGATTTTCCCATTCCTCCTTGCTGGGTGGGCCAGCCATTCCCACGTAAAAATTTGGGAGCTCGTAATGGTAATGATGTGTAAATGCATTTTCAGCTATTTTATTAAGCTGGCCTTTCCAGGTTCATTATCATTAATATTTATGGTTGGAATATGTTCCTCCGGAGACTGCAAATAGCTTTCCTATTGTTCAGGTAAAATTTATGGCAGGTTGGAGGTACCACGGAAGCCCTGGCTGGTACTTCTTCTAGGAAATGAAAGCTTCGCCAGTGGTCTTGATGGGTGTGGGTCTTCCGTCAGTGGGTCCAGGCACCTTCTAGCCACAGGTCAGTAACTACGCTGTTATGAGCCTACCAGGGAAAGTGAAAGTCCTTGTGCCCCAGGCATGGTACTCATTCCCCGAGGCCACATCCTCTGTTGTAACTGGCTCTGGCAAGTTCGACCTTTTGCTGCCATAGTCTCTGCCCTGACAAAAGGTCACAGTCCCCTGTGGATAGAAAGGTACAGGGAGCACTACAATGGGTTCCCTGCCCAGGGGGATGGCAGGGCCTTCCTCCCCAGAAGAGCCCATGTAGAGTCCTGGCACTGGTGCCAGCACCATCTGCACCTGCCCGAGATTTCACACTGCCATGTTTCAAATGGGGCTTGAAATTTCTGGCTGGGCCGGGAGGAAGTGGCTTTACCACTCAGCTGTGTATCTGCTGATGAGCTCTAGGTGGGCTGGGCAGTGTGGAGAGAAGACAGATTTAGGCATTGGAATCAAGCGAGCTTTAAAACAATGAGCTGTTCTGTACCTCCTAAAAATAATTGAAAATTATATCGTGGAGGTTATGGAGGGGTACTCACAAGAGCTTGTGCTCCTGATAATCCCATGGGCCTGACCAGATCAGTCCAAGTTCACATACTTGATGCCTTAGACCAGTAATTTTCAACTGCTGTGCTAAGAAAGGATGTTAGGTGTGCCACAAAAAATTTTAAATATCATTCATTAAATTATTTTTGAAAGAAGTTTGAATCACAGTAAGTATATTATTTTTTAGACTTTTATTTATTTATTTTTTTGATCAACCTAGTTGAAGTGTGCTGCAGAAGTTTTACTAATAGATTCCAGTGTGCTGTGAGATCAGAAAGGTTGACAAACACTGCCAAAGAGACAACTGACCCCGGGCTCAGGTGAAATCCTTACCTCTCCTGTAAAACTAAGGATGGGATAGATGATTCCTATAATTCTCTCCACCTCTGAAGAGTTGGGACTCTAAATAGAATGGGCATCATCAGTACATTTTCTTACCATTTAGATTCTAGGAAGACCTTGCTTGTGTTGGGAATCGTCAATGGATGCCAAAACCTGCCTGGGGTGAGTGAGTACCATGGTATGAAGACTTCGCTGGGTGGCAGGGAGAGGCTGGAATGAGAGGCAAGCACTCACCTGTGACCAAACTTGCTCTTCTCTGGATTTCCTGTGGTTACAGGCCATGTCTGGTCCAATCAGGAGGAGCTGAAGGGAAGTAGAGGGCAGGTGACCCTGGGGACTGTAGGGAGAGTGACATGATACCACCTACACTAGAGGCAAAGAATAGAGAACACGGGTTTCTAAAAACGGTAAATAACTAGAGAGACACGATGCCCAAATGCAACGTGTGGCCCCTGATAGGCTCCTACATTACCAAAAAAGCTATGAGGGTATTCTTGGAAACGCTGGGGAAATTTGAATATCATTGCATATTCGAAGATATGATTGCATCAGTATTAAATTTCTTAAGTATGAAATTGGTGTTGTGGTTATGTAAGAGGATTTTTTATTTGGGGGAACTACCCGCAGTTATGGTTATCCACTACTCTTACGTGATATGTGCGTGTGTGTATATACATATATAAAAGATCTATTGAAATGTGTGTAGAAAGATGATGCAAATGTCATAAAATATTAACAGTTGGTGAATGTGGGTGAAGCTTATAGGAGTGTTAGTCGTACCATCTTCTTTCTAACCTTCTGTAAGTTGCAAGTCTTTTAAAATAAAAAGCAAATGGCTTGGAAGCCAGCTGCGTGCTGCGGTAAGCACCTCATCCCGCTCCCCCTTCCTCTGTGTTCATCACCCTGCAGGGGCAGGGGGGCTCTCTCCTGTCACGCTTCTGGCTCACTTTCCCACTTGTTCTGTCTTGTCTGGAGACAGAGTCAGAATCTGCCTGGTAGTTGTGTGGACTTGATAATGTGAGGGGCCTCAGGGCTGTCCCTGCAGCTCATTTACATGTGTCTTGGGCCACTCCTCCTCACCTCCCAGGGAAGAGCCATTTCTGAGTAGCTGGAAGAGGAAGCTAACATCTGTTGGCTGGATGTGGTGGCTCTCGCCTTTAGTCCTAGCACTCTGGGGGGCTGAGGGAGGTGGATTGCTTGAGTTCAGGAGTTTGAAACCAGGCTGAGCAAGAACCTTATCTGTACTAAAAATAGAAAAAATTAGCCAGGTGTTGTGGGAGGTGCCTGTAGTCCCAGCTACTTGGGAGGCTGAGGCAAGAGGATCACTTGTGCCCAAGAGCAATTTAAGGTTGCAGTGAGCTGTGACACTATGGCACTCTACCCAGAGCAACAGAGTGAGACTGTCTCAGGAAAAAAACCCACAAAGGTAAAATCTGTTGAGAACTCACTCTGTGCCTGTGCCTGGCACTGTAGCTGCACCAGCTCACCGGCTTCTCACAAACGAGCCTTGTTTAGGTTCTGGTATCACCCCATCTGACAGATGAGGCTGTGAGGCTCACACTGCCTACAAATGGCAGAGCCAGAATTTGAACAATCTAGGACTGATGATGTTTCTGACCACTACTGGGTAGGGGGTCTCAGCCTGGAGCTATTCTGCAGTTCCTTAGAGAGCATTTGCTAAATGAAGTGAGGCTCAGATGTCTGTTGCATGCATGGGTTTGGCTGTTTGGCTTCAGCCTCCACTGCCTTGTAAACCTTGGGTAAGTTCCATCCATGACCTGTCTCCCTTCCCAGCATCACCTGAAGAGTAAACTCCAGTAACCTCAGGGATTTGCCACAGCCCTTCCGTGTAGGGTGGCTGTGATAGCCTCGCAGGATGCAAGTTGGGGCCATGGGAGTGGTCAAACAGCTTACCACGCACTGTTCTGCAAATGTAACTTCCTGTGGCCTTGTAGCAGGAACATAGATGAAACAGGGCCTGTGGACCCGTGTAGGGTCACTCGTGCCTTCTGACAAGAATCCCCTGGGAAGGAGGACAGAGGCACAAGGAGGGGCAGATGTCAGCTGTGTCTGTAATGTTTCATTGCTTTTTTGGGGATGAATTGCAAGAGAATTATGCTGAGTGACCGAAAGTCAATTCCAAAAAGCTTCACACTGTGTGATTCCATTTATATAACATTTTTGGTATGACAAAATTACAGAAATGGAGGACAGATTGGTGGTTGTCAGGAGTCAAGGGTGGGCAGGCTACACAAAGGTTGATGGGGGGAGTCCATGCCAGTTTTCTGGGTGTGATATGGTACTGGGGCTTCGGGAGATGGTCATAGGGAAACTTGGTAAAAGGTACACAGGATCTTTATTGATTTCTTACAACTTGACATGAATCTTCAGTTATTTTAAAATAAAAAGTTTAGTTAAAAGGAGGGGAGGAGAGAAAAGATGGTAAGATGTTAACATCTATTCTAAATGGGTTTGGGGTACATGGAAATCTGTCACATTATTTTAGTCATTTTCTGAGTCTTTTAAATATCTAGTAAAAAATAAAACTCTCTGGAGTTATCTCTTTAGCCTTTAATGTATCTGGTCCCTCGGGCTAATGGCACAGAAGCTGACCCTGGCTGAGAACCATACTCTGACTTCCCACCATCCTTGTTTAACCTGGGAGAAAGTCAAACACTCTTTGAGCCATGAGACTTTCTGCTTCTCCTGAGGAGTTCTCCAAAGAACTCCATGGAATCTTGTTGGCATGTAACAGAAATAGGTAAATTTATGTTTCTATGCTTGGTGACAGCTACTTCTAGACTAAAAGAACTATGGCAAGGAAAGATGTCTTCTCACTGGAATCCTTCAGTTTTGTGGACTGAACAGAAAAGAGAGACATACGTACCAGAATTTGTTTATTATATAGCAAAAGTACAACTTCACAATATAATCAAAAGGGACTAAATCAGACGTGTAGAACAATTAAAATGTAAACATAGAAAAGAATGTCCAAAGGGTCAGGTGGGTTGGAATATAATTTTAATAATCATCAAATAGTGAATTGTTTCCAACGCAGTGTCACTAGGACTGCCTTGGCTGCCCCGGCAGGTCTACTCACACGGATTCTGAATGACGATCAGAAGATACTCCTTATCTGCGGAGAGACATCGACAAAGTCAATTTACCCTAAGTATTAAATCTAACAAATGTAAGGAAATGATTACATTTCATAAATTTCAGCTCATACGCTTTTCTCTTCAAAACATCACAAGGACCTGGCATAGGTCAGGTGGGCCAGTCCTGGTTTCCTGACCCTGCTGGCCCATCAGGATCACCTGTTCAGCCTTTAGAACATAGCCATTTCCCAGGGCCCAGCCCCAGAGATTCTGATTTCATTGCTCCGGGTGGAGTCCAGGCATGGATCATTTTTTTTTTTTTTTAAAGCTCTCCAGGTGATTTTAATGTGCAGTCAGGGTCAGAACACAGGCGTAGAAAAGGCTTTCTTTAGTTTATAGGCGATTCTGGTTTGACATATGTGCTGTAGAGAAGTTTGTTTTAGGCTAGATCCAGTAGCATCGCTCATGTTTTATAGTCATTTGCTAACACTGTGAACGTAATTCCTCCAAGGAAAGGAGTGTTTCTGTGGCTGCTGTCTTCTGGTACCAGGTGGATGTGCTGGCCCGGGAGGGAGGGTATAAGACTCTGCAGACCACGGTCCAACCCTGCGGATCCCCAGCACAGGATCTTGCCCTCTCCAGAGTCTGTGAGCTAAGTTCACTGAAAATGGGACCCATGTCTCTTAAAATTTTTTTTGATTTTTGCAAATGGTCAAAATTCAACTTGTTAATGATCAAATTATCATAGTTGCTAATTTCATAACATTTTAAGACTGGGATTTTCAGATTCCAATGTCTTTGTTTTGTAAATGAAGCATATTGTTTCATACGTGTTCTAAAGTCTATATTCCCCATTCTTTGAAATGAGACTTTTTTCCAGTAGAGATGTTTCTTTAATTATGAAATGAAATGCCAAATTACCTGGAGCTACCATGATTTCATGTTTCTTTGACCTGATCCTAAGGAAAGTCAGGTCGTTCTGGGGGTCGATGTCGCGGACTGTGCTCCTGGCTTTCATCGTGAGCTGATGCAGAAGACCCGCGTACTGGACTGTGGTTGAGTTGTCCAAGGTTGTCCGGATCGGAATTCCTGTGATGAGATTTCATGTCTGGTTAATTTTTTTAATTGTAAAAGACATATGCACATTTGGGAAGTATTGGAAAACACTAACAATGTAAAAAGGAAGAAAATGGGACGGCTGCTATTACAGAGGCACAAGAGTCTCACTTTGTCACTCTCGGTACAGTGTCGTGGCATCATAGCTCATCATAGCAGCTTCAAACTCTTGGGCTCAAGCAATTCTCTTGCCTCAGCCTCCCTAGTGGCTGGGACTACAGGTGCCCTCTACAATGCCCGGCAATTTTTTGTTGTTGTTGTTTAGTAGGCCCAGGCCAGGTTCGAATGTGCCAGCCCCAGAGCATGTGGCTGGCACCCTAACCACTGAGCTATGGGCACCCAGTCACAGGGAAACCTATTCAATAAATAAGGTATCATCTTAAACCCAATTCACTTTTGCATTATATGGTCTCTTTTTCCCTACAAGGCAGTCCATTGTCTTTTTTTTAATTTTATATATATATATATATATTTTTTATTATTAAATCATAGCTGTGTACATTAATGCGATCATGGGGCACCATACACTGATTTTATAAACGGTTTGACACATTTTCATCACACTGGTTAACATAGCCTTCCTTGTATTTTCTTAGTTATTGCGTTAAGACATTTATATTCTACATTTACTAAGTTTCACATGTACCCTTGTAAGATGCACCACAGGTGTAATCCCACCAATCGCCCTCCCTCCGCCCGTCCTCCCCCTTCCCCCCCTTCCCTCTCTCCCTTCCCCATATTCTTAGGTTATAACTGGGTTATAGCTTTCATATGAAAGCCATAAATTAGTTTCATAGTAGGGCTGAGTACACTGGATATTTTTTCTTGCATTCTTGAGATACTTTACTAAGAAGAATATGTTCCAGCTCCATCCATGTAAACATGAAAGAGGTAAAGTCTCCATCTTTCTTAACAAATGGTGCTGAGTGAACTGGCTGGGAACCTGTGGAAGACTGAAAGTGGACCCACACCTTTCACCATTAACTAAGATAGACTCTCACTGGATTAAAGATTTAAACTTAAGACACAAAACTATAAAAATACTAGAAGAGAGTGCAGGGAAAACCCTTGAAGAAATTGGTCTGGGCGAGTATTTTATGAGGAAGACCCCCCAGGCGATTGAAGCAGCTTCAAAATACACTACTGGGACCTGACCAAACTAAAAACCTTCTGCACGGCCAAGAACACAGTAAGTAAAGCAAACAGACGGCCCTCAGAATGGGAAGAGATATTTGCAGGTTTTGTCTCTGAAAAGGTTTAATAACCAGAATCCACAGAGAACTCAAACGTATAAGCAAGAAAAGGACAAGTGATCCCATCGCAGGGTGGGCAAGGGACTTGAAGAGAAACTTCTCTGAAGAAGACAGGTGCACGGCCTACAGACATATGAAAAAATGCTCACCATCTTTAATCATCAGAGAAATGCAAATAAAAACTACCTTGAGATACCATCTAACTCCAGTAAGATTAGCCCAAATCACAAAGTCCGTTGTCTTTTATACCCGATGCAAGATCACAAAGCATAGCTCTTGAACAAGCAGGAAGCAGAAATGTAGCAAGCAGTCCATATTCTAAGGGAAATAGTTTTATTTTGCATCCTAAATAGTGACTACCTACTCAGTCTGCACCACTCAGTACCAAAATGAGAAATACAACCTGAATGAATTGTTTAAAACGTAGATGACAAGATTATGAATCAGATGCTCAGATCTATTTAGTTAATCTGTTCACGATCCATGTCAATAAATAAAACAGCCTTTCTGAATAACAAGCACATGCCATAGGAACACATGGAGCTTTTGGTATTCACCAGAGACGTGTGAAAAAAATCAATCAACAAATATTTACTGAGTTCTTGCTTGGCACCATGGGAGGCAATTAAAAAATTATTAAAAGTAATTTTAGCACATGGTATAAAGTCCACCCACCTCCCTTCTGAGACAAACCATTGCTCTGGGTTTCCTAGGGTGTCTTCCAGACACATACTACATGTATGCAATAAATGTTTGTATTCTTGGCAGAGTGCAGTGGCTCATGCCTGTAATCCCAGCACTCTGTGAGGCTGAGGAGGATCACTTGAGCTCAGGAGTTCAAGACTAGCCTGAGCAAGAGCAAGACCTCATCTCTACTAAAAATAGAAAAATCAGCCGGGCATTGTGGCAGGTGCCTGTAGTCCCAGCTACTTGGGAGGTTGAGGTAGGGGGATCATTTGAGCCCAGGAGTTTGAGGTTGCCATGAGTCATGCTGATGCCGTGGCACTCTAGACTGGGCAGTAGAGAGAGACTCTGTCTCAAAAAGAAAAAAAAAGAATATTTATATTTTTTATTTGAATGGCATCATTCTCTATTCTGTACCTTAAGCTTTTTCATTTAATACACTTGGGAATTGCTTGACTCAGGGCACATAAAACTAAGTAATTCCTGTTAATGACTGAGTAATAGTCTGTTGAATGGATGTTTCGTGATGCACTTAACCACTGCATGCTCCCAACAGGCATTTAGGCTGTTCCCAATCTGTGACTTTTATAAGCAGAGCTGCAGAATGCACCTTGTGCGTGCCATTTCACATTTGTGTGCGTGTGTAGGATACGTTCCTAAAATGCAGCTCCTCCGACAAAGAGTACTTGTGTTTTAAAATTTGATATGGCTGAATTTATGGCCCTACTTTAAAATGTCACTCTTTCTGATCCTAGTATGATGCCCTTGTTATTTCAGTTTATCATCTTCAACTAGACGTTTGTGCTTTGGTGGACAGACTGTATTTCCAAATAAAAGAAACTGAGTGGGTGGTTGATAAAATGTAATGAAATTCAAATGATGGATTGTTGGTAATGTCAGAGATATTTAAAATTAAGGCCTACAGAAATCAGGCTAATGTACGTAAGAATGGAAGACAGAGATGACTATCTGGGAGACAAATACGTTATTTATCAGTATCTAATTCAGTGATCAGTGTTGCAATATTGGAAACAATAAATGGTTTTATAAATAGGAAACCAACGTTAACAAAAAGTCTACTCCAATCCAAATGTACACCCCTCAGCACTGGGCTAAACTGGTAAATCCCTTTATCGTCATGGCTAGGAAGTGCGAAGGATCATATTTAACATGGATGTGATGGTAGCTAAGTGCAGCCACGAGGTAGGAGACCTGCCTGACCACAGATGCAGTCTGCAAACATGTGCACATTATTTTCCTAGAATCAGAGACCCAAACTACCCATGGAGAACAGGAATAGAGAAACACCATCTTCATTAAATAGTCTGGGTATTAAATTTCACAGGACTTCCCAAAGCTGCAAAGCTACGCTATAACAAATAGCACTTTCATATACAAGTGAGTAGGCTGGTAAAATTGAGTTTTTTTTAATTATATTCTGGTCACATAATTTATATCATATATGATTAATAAACATCTTGGTCATACACTCTAGTTATTAATCATCTGACTATAAACATAAGCCCTCCGGTTATATTTTTTGGTGAAAGCGTAATTTGGCTTTTAGGTAAAAATTCTTGAGTATTCAGAAAGCTTGAGAAGGGCCCTGGATCCTAACACTTTATCCTAGTCGAGGCTAATTAGACGTTAATGGGTATTAAAAATGTGGTCTGTGTAGGAAAGAACTAATATTATCCCCCCCCCCAAATAAAAATAAAAATGATATTGTGCTCCTTTTGGGTAAGTGCTAATCGAGAAACCTCAGAAAAATAAAGCACACACCACTTTTCGTCCCCCACTCAAAGGTAAGCATGGTAAAATGCCCTCTCCTTTCCTCCCTGGCTATGTTTAGGTGAGACAGCGCCAGCTGCTGCTGTGTTCTCTGCTTTTTTTATTTACTAATATTCTGAGTAGTTTCCCTTGATGCTAAATATTCTTCAACATCTGAACATAGGAACACAGAGTGTCCTTAAGGTCACCGTACATAGGAAAATTAACAAAGTCATATTTTTAAATATTTTTTATACTTATATAAGTTTAGAAATATTTTGTACATATTTTAAAAATTTTTATAATGACTATATTGTAAATAAAGGCACATGTAGCTACATTTCCCCATGTGCCCTGTGTATGTATATACGGTGACCTTTGGGACGCCCTGTAGAGTAACGTCCGTTAAGTGAATATTACACAGTCATAAATATTACTGTTGGGATGGATTTACTTATTGCTGTTCTTCACAATGACTGAGTGTCCTTATGCCTAAATCTTTTATTTATCACTCCTTAGGATAAGTTCCTAGGAGTGGAGTTACAGATTGAAGGGATGGACATTCTTCAGATATTTGATAAATATCACCAGGGTTACTTTAGACCAAGATCTCCAAGCACATTAAAGTGAATTGTTCTGGATGTCACAGGTGAATGCATCTGTACAGGGTTGAATAGTGGCCCCCTCAAGGTCAAGTCCACTATAGACCTCAGAAGGTGTCTTTATTTGGAAACAGAGTCTTTGCAGACATAATTAGTTAAGATGAGGTCATACTGGGGTCCTTATAAGAAAACAGAGACACCGAGAGAACACCATGTAATGATGAAGGCAGATTGCAGTGATGTGTCTGTGCACCAGGGAACACTAAGGACTGACACCAACCACCAGCAGCCAAGAAGGGGAGGCAAGGAAGGATCCTTATGGAGAATCTTCAAAGACAGCATGACTCTGCTCATATCTGGATGTCAACTTCTGGCTTCCAGAACTGAGAGAGAGTAAATTTCCCTTGTTTTAAGCCACCAGGGATGTGTACTTTGTTACTGTAGCCAATGGAAGCCAACACAGCACCTCCGTGAAACCACAAGGAGAACCCGTCTTAGAGAGTGGGGCAGAGTATGCAAATACCTGGAAATAAAATTAATTCAACCAGATCCACACATTAGGGCTGGCACACTGCCTGGATCCACACACTAGGGCTGGAATGGTGCCTGGAAGTATTTGGCATAACTTTTGAGTTACCTGTAAGGCTGATCCTAAATCCTTTCTCACCCTGATTGCTTAAGCTTGGTGAATTTATTATATTTTGTGTGTGTGTGAGAGAGAGAGTGCAAGAGAGAGACTTATTTAGCACTGAGTTATTTTTAATTTTATAAAACAAGTCAAATGTTTTCTCTGCACAAATGAATTAAAAATTTCCACATTCTCAGAACTATTTACCTGCAATTTATTAAGTATTGGGTATTGGGTCAGGCACTTGACAATTACGGTCTCACTGAATTATCAAACCCATCAGTAAAGTAGGTTATTTTCCCATTCTTCATGGCAAGGAATTTTAGCTTACCGCTTAAACAGACTTTCACTTGGTAGCTGTTCAACAAACACTTACTAATGGATTTTGCGCAGGCACCAAGTTGGTCATATGCCAACTCCATGGGTGTACTGTGAATTATGTGAGGTGGCTACTCTTATTTTAACAAATGCTCTGGAATTTCTGTCACCTCTTGTTCTTACAAATGCCTGAATTAGTAATGAAACTGGCAGGAACGTTTAAGAGGTCGCCACCATAGCTGAGCATGGACCAAAGTGCTGGAAAAGACACTACATGAGTTCTTAATAAGGATGTGTGGCGAGAGCAAGCTTCTGATCAGCCTGCAGATTTCACAGTCAGAATGTATTGGCCCTTCTTATACTGTACCCCCCCCCACAAAGGCTATAAATACTGAAAGTGACTCTCGAGGATTTTTATTCCATATGGTAAAGAAATAATTCCACTTAAAGACTGAAACTGTATTTCTTTTGTAATGTTAAAACAAAAAGAAACGACCAGCAATAATATACTCCCTGTCTTCAACATGATAGTTTTATTGGCCTTCTGAAATGCTGGAAAAGAATGATCAAACCTTTAAATAGTAGACACTATATCGTGTTTCTCAGGAATATATACAGAGGGTGCTAAAAAATGTATACACATTTTAAGGAAGGAAAAAACTATGAAATGTGTAGCACCCAAGTTGTGTCTGACTTCTGCAATTACAAGAGGTGCTCAATGTGACTTGTATTCATTGTTTGTTATCTGTATTAGGTATTATAATTTTAATATGGGGTTTTCCTTTCTTAAAATGTGTGCACATTTTGGCACTCATATTTATATGCCCAGCTCTTAGCAGAATGCTTGGCATGTAATATTCATTAGATGTTTGACAAGGAAAGGCCATAGCTAAAATAGACAACAATGCTTTTGATTTCAAATTCTAAGATGTTGTCTTAGGACTGACATAACACACGGGTTCCCAGTTGGCTCTGTGTGTCTAGAAGACGGCCTGTGACATATTTACCTTCTGCATTTACAACCATGGTTCCAATAACCCCTTTATGGCTCTGGATACGCTTGAGAGTTTCTTCCACCTCTGTCTGGAAGAGATCAGGAAGGCATTTAACCAAAAGGGTCTTCATGGTGACCCCAATCCCAGGGATAATGGTGTTTAAAATGATACCTACTCCTCCTAATTTTAAGGTGCTAGACTCTCAGACTTTTCAAGGACATCTTTGAAACTGTCAAGTCCCACATAAAAACCTATGTAAGAACCCTGCATACAACCCTGACAAATCTCTTGTTTTGAACCAGTAGAGAAAGGGCTCTCACTGCTTCACAGAGCTTGCTCCATTTTTATGTTTCCATTTGCTAGAAAGGTATTTTTCCCTGGAGCACCCCTCTCTCAATCTTTCTGTATTCACACGAACATTCCTTTTCTACATTAGTCCTTTAACTATTTATAGAGCTGAATATCATGACCTCCCTCTGCCTAAAACTGGTCCTTACTGAGAAATCTTATCTTCATCAATGCCACCTAATTGGGTGTTCAGAGGATTAAATTTACAGAAGGATATTCTATGAAAACAATGTATTCTACGATGCCAGGATTTTCTTGATAACTATAGCTTGGCTCTCAGTGCAAGCTACATGTTTCACCATTAATGATTATTTTGGAATAATTATTGTGCTTTAAACTCACCTTTCTGAATCCTACACACAGACTGTAGTGTGTCAGTTTTCTTCCCCTCTAGAAATGCCAAACTCAACAATAATTTTTTCCAAACCTGCATATTGTTCCTGACTGAGCAATCACTGTATATTCTGATTGACTATTTCCTGATGAGGGTGTGCTGTGTTCTTTTTGCCCTCAACATCCCACAGGTGAACATTATGTCAGTTCAGTTAAGTGTGGGTATGAAAGCACTTAATTCCTCTTTCCCATCATCATAGCATGTGTTTCCAGAATTTCAGGTGTTTGTGTTCTAGGGTCACAATTTTTGCCCCTCTGAATACCATCTATGTTATTTAGCATGTTTTTCAAATTATCTCACTGATAATCAAAGCTTAATCAATGCACTTTAAGAGGAAATGATACACCGCTACCACAAATGGAAATCTGGAATTATTTGTCATAGAAACAAGTGTAAAGACAAAATGAAGAGAAATTGGAATATATCACTAAATTCTGCTTCAACCAAAGTGCTGAGTTTGAGATCTGCCTTTCAGCTGAGAAAATGGGAACTACCAAACAAGGGTGGTATTAAGGGGCGAAGAATGTCATAAACTTCCTTGTGTTTCAAGGCTGACCAAAATGAAAGAGAAATAGCTTTCCCACGATGTGATTCATTCTGTTACTGGACGTTGTGGGGACATTTTATGTAGTAACTAATATTTGCATCTCACTTTGGGAAACACCGCACTAAAGTGTAATAGTTGTCCACGGGATTAGCAATTCACTACATTTTTGATCATCTTTACCACGATGTCCACGGCTCCTTATGGCCACTGCCCTTATTTTTCTTTCTTTTACTTCTGGCCCTAACTCCTCTTTCTTCTCTTCTTGGCCCTTCTCGCTACCTGGCTGTTTCTCTACTCATGATTTCTAAGCCCTCCTAATACAATCTCTTAATCCCCATCTACAACCTCCTTTTCATTCCTGTCTTAAAGCTCCTCCTTTCCCCTACTTTCTGAGGTCCTTTCCTTTTCTTATTTTTTCCTGGGGGGCTGCCTCCCCCTGCTCCTCTCCTTCTTTCTCTTTATTGTCCCTTCCTCTCTGTCCACGCCCACTGCCCCTTCCCCTTCCGTTCCCTTGCGCTCTCTGCCCCATCTCTCACTTTCTCCATCCCATTTCGCTCGTTTCCTTGGCAAACTTCCCTAGCCCCCCAGATTTCTCATCCCCCTCAGAATTTTTCATCTCTTCTCTCTCACACACATACCTTTCTCAACATCACCGCCCCCCCAAGAGACACCCCCCAAATCAACCCTCAAGACAGCTTCCTCCCATCTGGACATCATCGCCCCCCGTCTAACGTGTCTCTCTCGCCCCTCCGAGAAGCATCCACCAGCCTCGCCGCGGCCCGGGACCTCCCGGGATCCCGGCAGTGAAGGCCTCCGGCAGTCGGCGCCCTTGGAGCTTTGGGGAGCGAGAGGAGACCCCGATTTACCATGGCGCGGTCAGCGAGAGTCCGGCGCCGCCGCCTCCCCGGATGTCAACAACGCTTCCAGGCGTTGCTAGGAGACCAGAGAGCACGTGACCTCCCGGAAGCGGCGGGCCGCGCCTGCGCGCGCAGCAGCCGGGGCGGGGCGGCTCTTCCGCTCCTTCAGGCCTCTGGGCTCGCTCGGAAGCTGCTTCCTGGCCACCCGCCGCCGGCTGGTCCTTCCGGGCCCGGGGACAGTCCTGCTGGGGAGACAGAAAAATGCCACAAACTAGCTTAATATCCATGTGCGATGCGTGCTCTGGGCTAATAAACGGGGGATAGGTTGCTCGAGGTAATGGGCCATAGACGTAGTTGCGTGTGGCACGTCCCTCAGTGCTCTGGGGCAATGCTCACAGGCTTGCTGCCCCCAAAGTTTTTATATCGTAGAAAAATATATCACAGCATCGAGTAGAACCTCGCTGTGTATGTGTGTGTACGCACCTGCCGGTTCAGATGGGTGGAGTAAGCGCTCTCACTTAGTCGCTGCACCCCCCTTACTGCTCTCAACTTAGTTGGGGTTGCTCCTTAATCAGTATTTTTGTTTAATCCATTGGGATTTCTCTTCTTGCCTTTTTTTTCTTTTTTGGTCAACAAATCTAAGTTACTGAAATGTTGTAAGAGGTACCTGGCAAGCCCTCCAGAGTGCCACAGAGGAGCATTTTCATGGGTATTGAAGGAAGATTGAGGGAGCAGATCAATTAGGGATGGTAAGAAGTCACTTGACCTTTTGAAGGACCTTGGTGAGATCCCCATAGCCAGGAAGAAAGGCTTCAACTATTGCGTGAAGCATGGCAGGAAAATTCTGTGGCTGGAGTCCTGTTACATCTTGCTGGGATTTGAAGGGGACAAACATTGATTATAAAATACGGTGTAAGTTGTAAGTTGGGAATGCATCTCTGTAGGGACTATGCCCCAATGACTTCCTATAATATTCAGTTTGTGCTTCCATTTCCAGAAAGCTTCCCACTAAAAAAGGCATGCTTATTGCTAGGAGTGTCAACTAGATTCTGAATAGCCCCTTGCTAGGGATGCTGTGGAGAAATGTTGAACTCATTGGTGGTTTTGGACTAGATGGTACAGTTCAGCTCTGAGTCTATCATTTCATGGTATAAATTTAGGTATAGAAACCCTCTGAGAAGCTCTATCTTTGCTTCAGTTTTTGGTGGGGTGTGGAGCATTTTGTAAAATGATCCTCTGTGGCAATCTGGAGTCCTTGCAGAGCTACCACTTGCAGTGTTTCAATAACTTAGATCTGTAAAAGCAAGAAGAAAGATCCTAATGGATTAAACAAAAATACTGATACGTAGCAAAAAGGGCTATAATTCTCTGCCTTTTCCTTCAAGAAATATCTACTTCTCAAAAAGCCAGTTCCTGGTAGCCAACTAGTCCCACTTGACTCTCAACACCACTCCAATTAAAATAATGTGGAAAGGACAGCTAAGGTTGGGGGAAGGAGTCTGAGTCTGGTATGTACCACATGTACAGACCTGGCTCTTAACTGATTGTATCTGCCATTTTTGCAAAAATGAAAATATAGGTCTTTACAGTCATACTGGCTGAGTTGAATAAAGACTGATTGTTGTCTAACTTGGATGTTTCTGATCAAGGAGAGTCCCTACTTGATTGTGTAGCCATTTGTTTTTCTTTTTCTTCTTTTTTTTTTTTTCTCATTCTGAAAAGATATATTTTTGAAGAAAAGTATGTTCTGATTACCAAGTTCCCATCCATGTAGTGCTTATTTCATTTTTAAGCAGAGTCTGGGGGAAAAATGCCTTATTTTCTGTACCTAAAGTAAGATAATTTATTGATCTTGGTTACTTATGATAGAAGAAATATCTTCCACTTTTTTTATTAATATTAAATCATAGCTGTGTACATTAATGCAATCATGGGGCACCATACATTGGTTTTATAAACAGTATCCAGTGTACTCAGCCCTACTATGAAACTAGTTTTTGGCTTTCATATGAAAGCTATAACCCAGTTACAACCTAAGAATATGGGGAACGGGGAGAGGGAGGGGAGGGAGGGTGATTGGTGGGATTACACCTGCGGTGCATCTTACGAGGGTACATGTGAAACTTAGTAAATGTAGAATATAATTGTCTTGACACAATAACTAAGAAAATGCCAGAAAGGCTATGTTAACCAGTGTGATGAAAATGTGCCATTTGTTTTTCTTACAAAAATCAGCAACAGTGCACCATGTCTGCTGTGTCAGTCAGCTTTAATGAAGGAGCCAACTGCATATGCATGGGGTGTGAATTCCCTCGTTTCTGGAGTCAGGGTGTCAAGCTCATTCAATAGCTGACAGCTGTGATTAGAGCAAAGCACGACTCCAGCATAAAAAGCACCGACAGGAGAGGCCAACTGCTGAAAAAGAAATAAGAAGTAGCCAAATAGACTTCCAACCAACAGTCAAGTTTGACTCACTGTACCCAGGAAATCAATGAGGTGAATATGAGCCGTTTTCTCCTTATCAATGTTTCACTTGTAATTATTCCTTGGAGGTAGGTTGGTTTAATTTTTATGCCTTTTTTTGAGCCTGTAATGAATACCTAGTGCTATGTCAGTGTCTTTGCAATGTCTCCCACGTTCCCCACTCTCTCTTTCCCTCTAGGCTCCCCTCATCTTTTGCTCTGATTCACAATAAGTACTAAAGACCTTTGAACTTCAGTGAAAGTATTAAGGTGAATAATACTTTTTGCAAGTACTCGGTCTTCACCATAAAAGCGATACATGGGGGCAAAGTCTATTTTCACATAGGATGTTGTCAAAAAGGAGATGATTTTCTTCTGGAGGGTCTCTCTTCCTCTTGGATAATTTTCTACTGTTCTCTACTTAGCCCGAAGAAATCCAGGTAACTTCATGATCTTGAGTTTTCTCTTGGAGTTTTTTACACCATTGTATATAACTACCTTTGGCATTCCTGGCAGTAGGCAAATACTACGAACTAGGCCATGAGATATATTTTGTGGCCATTTTCTCTTTAGGTATTATTTGTCAACTTGAACTTCTCCAGTACTCTAAAGGTTTCCCTTTAGAAGATAGACACTAGGTTCTTCTAAAATATCCCTTAATACTAAAGCAGAATTAGAAGATGTCAGTGGTATCAATAAATATTCCATGTGACTGATCCAAAGGCAAAAAATGAGAGAATAATCAAGTTTCCAGAAAATCGAATATTTTCTAATTCTTTTCAGGATAAAGGCACCTTCTGGGGGCAATGCTTTTGGAGACTTAAGTGTAACCTAAGTGTTTCCTCCTGTAAGGTAATCCTGTCTGTTGGAATTAAGTGGTTTCCTAGAGCACAGGATTTGGAGTTGCAAGCAGGTAGGGGTGAGGTTTCTAGATGTGTTTCCTTGAATAATATAAACTCAGAGCTTCAGATTCCTTGTTTGTAAAATAAGAAAGAAAATATCCACTTTAGAAGGCTGATGCAAGCTTTCACTGATGGCACGTGGATGGCGTGCCTGGCTCACACCAGGGGCCCATTGTGGATCATTTGGCCAAGTTTCTTTCTTCTGTCTTTTTCTGCTATGTTTTCTCCTCTCTTCCTCTTCTTTCCCTCCCCCATTCTCATCTTTCCATTTCTCTAGCCTTTTCCTTCCTACTTCCTTCCCTTCTTTCTTATCTCTTCTTTTTCTTTTTTTTTGATACAGTCTCATGCTGTCACTGTGGGTAGAGTGCTGTGGCATTGTCACAGCTCACAGTAACCTCAAACTCTTGGGCTTAAGTGATCATCTTGCCTCAGCCTCCCAAGTAGCTGGGACAGGAGTAGCTGACAGGCACCCACCACAACATCAGGCTAGTTTTTCTAATTTTTTTTTTTTTTTTTTTAGTGAGTTCCACTCTTACCTAGTCTGATCTCGAACTCCTGAGCCTCCCAGAACATTAGGATTACAGGCATGAGCCACCACACCCAAACTTTTCTTCAAGGTCCTTGTCTTTCACTCCCTCCAGAAGAAAAATCTCCAGAGTTCATACTGTAGACTTCCTTACTCAGGACCATCTTTCTCTTCTTAGACAACCTGTTCATTTAGAACCTTGTAATCTCAATTTTTTCCCCACAATTCTCATCTCTACGTTTACAACTCCAGCAAGTGGTTCCCATCTCAGCATATTGCATGTACTGGGTATTCTTGGTATCCCAGGATTGAGGGAAACCTGGAAATAGTTCCCAGTCTACTAATTTTATTCAAAGAATGAAGGACAGGCCGAAGGGAACAATACATTTCAAGTGCTTTATGTACCCTTCACTTCCCTGGGAACCCCGTCCCAAGTTCTCTGATCCTTTCAGTTTCAGAATTGCTTTGATTGGTAATTATGACACACCAAAAAAGTAAGGTGCACAGGACAGACGTACAGTGGGTGAGTTACCACGAAGTGCACTCCTGGGGAAGCCCCAACCAGGCCAAAGAAATAGAATTCTGCCCACACCCCAGAAACTTCCGTGTGGTGCTTCCCAGGCATCCCTCAGCCTCCTCCTGGTGATGTACTCACCTCATTTTAAATTACAGCAGTAGAATTACCAGTATGTAATCTTTTGTTATGGGTGCATTTTGTGTAACATTATGAGCATGACATATCTATATAGTGTGTACACTTGTGGTGTCTATGTTTTTATTGCTGTGAGTATTCAGTTATAAAAAAAAAACCCACAATGTATTTATGCTTCTGTTGATATTGTGGTTTCTAGGTTTTTGACTGCTATGAATAAGATGGCCACAGCATTCTTTCTTGGGTCATTTCTTGCTCATGGGTGTGCATTTATTTTGGTTATACAAAATACATAAATGTGGAATTGCTGATTTGTGGAGTATGAACCATTGTCAGATAATACCAAACTGTTTTTCTTTTTTTTTTTTGTGGTTTTTGGCCGGGGCTGGGTTTGAACCCGCCACCTCCGGCATATGGGACCGGCGCCCTACTCCTTGAGCCACAGGTGCCGCCCCAAACTGTTTTTCTAAGTGGTTTCACCAGTGTACCCAACAGTAGTGCAAGAGAATTCCTTTTGGTCTAAAGTCTTTTCTTTCTTTCTTTTTTTTTTTGCTTTAGACAGAGTCTCACTTTGTCGCCCTTGGTAGAGTGCTGTGGCGTCACAGCTCACAGCGACCTCAAACTCTTGGGCTTAAGAGATTCTCTTGCCTCAGCTCCCGAGTAGCTGGGACAACAGGCACCTGCCACAACGCCTGGCTTTTTTTGTTGTTGCTGTTTTAGCTGGTCGGGGCTGCCATCCTCCGTCTATGGGGCCGGCACCCTACCCACTGAGCCACAGGCACTGCCCTGGTTTAAAGTCTTATCAGTAGTCAATGTTGTTAGGCCTCTTTGATTTTAGCCATATTGGTATGTGTGTAGTGGTATCTTGTGCTTTTAGTTTGTGTCTCCCTGATTATTAATGAGATCAAGCACCTTTTCCCATGTATTTATTGACTTATTGTTTGGAACTGTTTGTGTGGGTGGGTCTGCACACACGCTGTGGTACACGCTTTTTGGTGGCTATATCTGTATTTCTACATTTACATACGTACCCACACCTACGTCTATACACCTGTCTCTGTCTACTACAAATCTGTTCTACTTTGTGGCTCTTATTCTCTTAACTGTGTCTTCTGAAAAATAGAATTTCTGCTTTTTTTTGAGACAGAGTCTCACTTGTCACCCTTGGTAGAGTACCCTGACATCACAGCTCACAGCAACCTCAAACTCTTGGGCTCAAGCAGTTCTCTTGCCTCAGCTTCCCCAGTAGCTGGGACTCTAGGTACCTGCCACAATGCCCGGCTATTTTTAGAGACAAGGTCTTGCTCTGGTTTTTGAACATGCCTCAAAAAAAAAAAAATCTATATTTTAATCTATAGATATATTTAGATTTTCTACATATATTAATAGAAGAATCATCTTAAAATTATGAGAGTTTTACTTAAATCATACATATGTTAGAATGAGAAGGAACGCTTACTATGAGCTTACTTGAACTTACAATCTCAGGCAGTCCACCTACCTCAGCCTCCCAAGTGCTAGGATTACAGGTGTGAGCCATGACGCCCGGCCAAAATCTAATTGCCTAATTATTACATATTCTAGCAATCAATATATTTTTTTATGAGGTTAGTACCGTGATGTCTTGTTAAAGAAACATTTCCCTACCCCAAGGTCACTAAGCTGCTTCGTTCATTTTCTCACATACGTCAAATTGACAGAGTACCACGTATTTAAAAGACCACATTTCCCCTACTGTTGTGCGGTGCCACCCTGGTTGCACAAGTGTGTCGATATGGGTGTGCCTTTTTCTGGGCTCTCCATTATAGTCTTCTGGTTTGTGTGCTGATGACACTTGCCCTAATTTGATGTAGTGTTATAGTCTTGGTATCTGGGAGAATAACTCTCCCCTCTTTGTTCTTTTTTTGTGTGAATGTCTGACTTTTCATTTGCATATAATTTTTAGAATAAGATTATCAATTTCTACAAAAATACAGCTGATATTTTGACTGGAATTTAAATTTGTAGGTTAGGGAGAATTGAAATTCTTACGAATGTTCTAATTCAAGAACATTCTATGTCTATCTTTAAAGATAGACATAGAATGTTTTTTCTTCCATTTCTTTCAATAACGTACAGTTTTTGTGCACATTTTTCATTAGGTTTATTCACATATATTTGATATTATTTGGTGTTTTCAGATTTTATTTTGGTGTTTTCTGTTGGTAAAGCAATCAGTTATTTTGTATTAAGTTTATATCTAGTTAATTGGCTAAATTCATTTATTAATTTTACATTTTATTTATATTATTACACATTTATCTTAAATAGAGCAGAATTGCCCAACTCAGTGATTCTGTATTTTAGAGACTGAGGTAAAAGGATTGCTTGAGGCCGGGAGTTCAATACCAGCCTAGGCAACTTAGCCGGACCCTGTCTCTAAAAGAGATTAGTCAAGGATGGTAGCAGACACCTGTAGCTTCAGCTACTGGGGAGGCTAAGGTGGGAAGAAGGGTTGAATCCAGAAGTTCTAGGCTACAGAGAGTTATGAGAGAGCTACTACACTCGAGCCTTGGAGACAGAGCAAGACCATACCTCCAAAAAAAAAAAAAAATCTATATTTTAATCTATAGATAGGTTTAGATTTTCTACATATATTAATAGAAGAATCATCTTAAAATGATGTGACTTTTACTTAAATCATATACATGATAGAATGAGAAGGAACGCTTACCATCTTGTTTAATGGAGCCAGAATAACTTTGATAAAGGCAGCCTAACAAGAACATTACAAGGAAGGAAAATATAAGCAAATTTCACTTATGAACATAAATATAAAAATTCTAAATAAAAATTGGCAAGCAGCGCTTTATTATTTAAGCATAGTGCAAAAAGAATAATGTAACAAAATTATGTTTATTCTGGAAATTCAACTTTGGTTTACCGTCTGGAAGTCAATCACTCAGTGAGGTCAAAAGTGAATCACAGATTCTGGTTCTAGATAAAATGGAGTAAACATTCACTCAGGTGTCTCGCAAGAAGTGCATGTGTAAAACTTGTATGTAACATATACAAGTTATTTTTTGCGTATTCTGAGAAATAGTGTCATACAGACAGTGAAGAAAGACCAGAATTCAAACTGTCATTAAACTAATGATGAATCTCTCTCTCTCTTTTTTCTCCCCTCTCTCCTGACCAAGACTTGGAATAGCCCCTAAATGCAGAAGTGGGCACTGTACATGGGAAAAGACAGCTCTAGGGAAAGCCTCTGGTTCTGGTAGAAAAGAAAACATCAATGCTCAGAAAAAGCGGGGAGAAATTCCTCTCTTTTGTTTTTATTTATTCTCTGGTGCTCTAGAGCCCCGTCAATCTGGAGGTGGTAGAAGCCTCAGTGAAGGCCTGGGGGCTCTCAGGCACCAAAACAGAGAAAAGGGGAACCTTCCTCTCTGATCCTGGTGGTTTGGGTTCCAAATGGAGCAAATGCTATTGCTTTTATTTTCCCCTGTGTTCTCTTACCACTTCACCTGGGACAAAGGTACAGTCACAGGAAAGGCAGGGCAGGGTTGGATAAGTAGAGTCTCACTCATTCTGGCCAGAGGACTAAAAAGGGGAGTGGCAGGGAATTTGAAAGTGTCAATGAGATCACAGAGAAGGAATTGCTCGGGAAGGAAACCCCCTGAAGATAGAAGGAAAAGTGCAAACACTTGAAAACTAACCTACACACTTCTGAATAATTCACGGGCCAAAGAGGAGTTCTTATGGGAAATTAAAAAGATATACTGAACTGAAATAAAATGAAGCTACAATGTATTGAGTTTGTGGAAACCAGCACTGGGAGGGAAGGAAATTTATAGCACTGTTTGCTTAGATTAGAAAAAATGAAGTCTTAAAGATCAGAACTATCACTTCAAGAATGAAGAACCTTTACCAGAAAAGGAGGGAAGGAGAGGGAAGGAAGTAGAGTGAAGGAAGGAAGGAAAGAAGAAAAGAAAGAAAGGAAAAAGGAAGGAAGGAAAGAAGAAAAAAAAGGAAGGAAGGAAGGAAGGAAAGAAAGAGAGAGAGAGAGAAAGCCAGATATAATGGCTTATGCCATTCAGCCCTTTGGGAGGCCAATGCAGGAGGATTGCTTGATCTGGTACTTTGTGACCAGCTTGGGAAACACAGCAAGACCCTATCTCTACAAGAAAAAAAAAAAGACCCTAAAATAAGGTCAAAATATATGAAATTCATAATTAAAAATTTCCTCCAAAGAAATATTCACAAGATATTTGTTAGATAATTCTACCAAATGTTCAAAGGAGAATCAGCACCATTTCTATACAGTCTCTTTCAGAAAATGGAAGAGTGGGGGAAACTCCCCAATCATGATTTTATGAAGTTATCATTACTCTGGTACCAAAATCAGATAAAGGTGATACATATGCAAAGGAAAAAAAAAAAGAAAAGAAAAAACTACCCTGTTTCCCCAAAAATAAGACAGTGTCTTATATTAAGGTGTACTCTCAAAGATGCACTAGGTCTTATTTTCAGGGGACATCGTATCTTTCCTGTGAGTAGTTAGAGTTTGGGAGTTTTTGGATGTGGCACCCAAAACACAATTAGTAAAAAAGGAAAAATTATAAATTAGACTACATCAAAGTTAAAAACCTAAAACCCCTGTTCTTCAGGGGCCACATTAGGAGAATGAGTGACCAGCCACGACTGGCAGCAAATAGTTGCCCGTCATGTATCTGAGAAAGGACTTGATCTGTAATAAAGAACTCTTAAAACTCAACAGTGAAAAAATGCAAATAATCCAGTTAGAAAACGGGCAAAAGACAGAAGGAGACTTTCCCCTGAAGAGGATGTAGAGATGGTAGATGTTCAACGTCTTTTTAACGGCTGAATAGCATTCCATGGTATACGTTGCATCTTTTCTATTAACCTGGTTGGATTCAGAGAACATCCTTCTACGTAAAGTATCCCAAGAATGGAAAAGCAAGTATCCAATGTACTCACTACTAACATGAACCTAGTAGATGAACCACTACGTGCTCACACGAGATGAAAACGCAACCACTTTCAAGTAGGGAGGAAGGGGAAAAAGGGGGAGCAGAGGGGAGGAGGGAGTGGCTGGGCATGCGATCACCTAACGGGCACAACTCAGGGGTCTGTGGCACACTTCTGGGAGAAGGGCTCAACTACAACTTGGACTTGACCTAATAAACACAAACAATGTAATCTAATCGTTTGTACCCTTCTATCAATTGGAAACATAAAAAGAGATTCAGCATTATGAGCCCTGGGGAAATGCACATTGAAACCGCAATGAAATATCATTAGACACCTCTCAGAATGGCTAAAATAAAACAAATGGCAAACACTGGAAAGACCACAGGGCAACTGGATCGCTCACACATTGCAGTTTCATTGTGGGGGTTTTCTCTGTATTTATCCTACTCGGGGTTGGTTGTGCCTCTTGAAACTGTGGATTCATGTTTTTTGTCAGTTCTAGCCAATTTTCATCTTGTGTTTTGCCAGTTTCCAATAATTTTAAAAATGTTTTTTTTTTTTAATGAGTGAATACAGACTATGAGCCTTTTCTAAGGGAGTCGGCTGAGTATTGACCATACTCTGCATGCAGTGGTCCCATCTACACAATGGTAAGTATAAAAAGAAAGCAACAATTATACACACACATATATACCGTTACCCCCATAACATGCTAAACCATCTCTACTTGGTTTTCACATGCAGGATCTGCCGATTAGCGTTTCGTGTATGCTAGGCTAGTTTTACTCTTGGTTTTATTTCCTAATTAAAGTAAACAGTTGTCAACACAGGTACATTGCACACTTTTCTGGGTGAAGGGCACAGCTAAAACTTTGACTTAAAATATACAGAAGCAAACGAGGTAACCAAATTGTCTGTACCCCAATAATATTCTGAAATTAAAAAAAAATCGTCAGGGTGAAGGCAGTGAAATGTCCCAAGGTCACCATACATACATACCTAGGGAAAGTGGGAAATTGTAGCTAAATGTACCCTTATTTATAAAATATTTATTACAAAATTTTATAAAATATTTCTCTACATGTTGATATATAAATATACATATAAAGTATTTTATATACAATATTATGAATAATATAAAATACAACATGAGTTTGTCGCTTTTCCTATGTGTGACAACCTTTGGGACACCCTGTACCCTCCTCAGGCCTTTAAAAGCCAAAGATATTGGATACAGAATGTTGGGGGCAGGCCATTGCCCCTCTAGAAACTGTAGTAATCTATTTTTGTTACCTGGTGCAATTTTCTGAGCATCTCCCTGCGCTCTGTCTTAGTTGACCCCTGAGCCTATCCGATAGCTTCATTTTGCAGATGTGATTTCTGAGGCAAGAAAGTCAAATGACAAAATAGGGGTCTGGAGTGGAAAATCTCATTTCACACCATTCTGGAGCTTTCCCCAGGATGGCTCTGATTCTGTGTTTGAGTGCCTGTTATATACTCTCCAAGTTATCTAGACGGTCTTTGCTATTTTAGTTCCAAAATACCACAGTCCATCCATGGACACAATGAGTGCCCTGAGTGAGAAACCAAGTTGAGCTCCCCGTCTTCCTTCTGTGCTATTTTGATAACTGCATACGAGAGAGAAGACTTTTTTTACCTGCTTGACAAAAGGGAGAAGATGCTACTTCATAATGTCACGCCAGACATCCCGGAATGATCCTTCCTGTGAATATACCGGTTGCCACTTCTGCGTCTGACCTGGGAATTAGGATGAGCCATTTGTGGGTCCTCTGAGTCTGGAGTCCGTGAAGAGATTGCCAAGTGGAATTGCCATAAGCCTTGACTATCTAGAAACAGCTCACCTGGTTGAATGTTGATTGCTTCTCCTAAACTGCGTTGGAGATTAGAATGAGGTAAGAGTGGGAGCAAAGTGGTGAGAGTTGAGGCACCTCCTTTGAAGGCAAAGAATGCAGCATCAGAGTCCCCCCCAAGGTGAAGCATATTTACATGGGACGATCTTCCCTCCAACAATCAAATTCCAGTTAATGGAATATCTGAGGCAGAACTGTGGGGCTGGAGAGGGCACAGTGTCAATAGGATAGAAATATCCCCTGCTGTCGTGGTGCCTGCAGCTGGTGGAGAACAGGGTTAATAAACAAGTGACTACAAAACTGTGCATCACGTTTCTTCTTGGGAGACATGTAGGTTGCAAATGGGGCACAGAGAGGGTCATCCTAATCCAGTGTGAGGGTCCTGGAGGGATTCCTGGAGTCAGTGGTATGTAAGCTGAGCTCCCAAAGAGAATTAGACCCTAATTAGGTGAGTGAGTACAGGAGTGGACAAAAGTATGTTTAAGAAAAGGTGCTGTTTCAAAGAAGCAGAGTTACTGTGGTTCAGTATGACATTAGCTACAGCTTTAGCATACAGAATAAGGGTGATCTTTCTGTAGGTAAAATCTAATGTTAACTTTGGTAAATGGGGCCCGAGTGCACGATCTGAAATCCAGAGCATCTCCGTGAGTGAACCACTGCCCTCCCTTACTGCCATGCTCAGGTGGGACCCCTGACTTCATGTATGGAAAGGGCAGCTTAGTGCAGACTTCTGCATTTAATGCCTTCACTGGCAAAATGTGACTCAGTCACCAAGGCAGACAGCGTCACGGGCAGGAATGAAGACAGCGGTCCCCTGGCCTCACAGGTCTTGGTCCATAGGCACAGTGAATATGCATTTTTGCCATTCCAGGGAGAAGCTGCAGCCAGCTGGAAGTGAGCAAAGCCTGCTCCCATTCTAAAACCGAATAACACAAGGGAAGTGTGCATTCCTGAGAAGAGTTAATTCCTTTATTATTTAACTTTTAATCCTTTTAATATGTCTCCAAGGAAGTGGCCAGATTTAGAAAAGTTATAAAAAATAACTGGTGAATGAGAACTATTAAAAATAGGAGGTGTTTTGCTGTTTCTCTTTCAATCTCCCCACCCCCCCGAAACTTGATTCCTCTTGGGCTGCAGAAGGGAATTAGGGAACCTGCTGGAGTGGAGGATGTTAATGATAGAAAGTTTATTTCTTCTCAACTCTGGTCGCTACACGTTGGATGGTCGCTCAGGAATAAATCTTGGAGGTGTCCCCAGATGTCAGTCTGCCTGGGCGCTGACGTGTCCAGGATCAAGACAGAAAGAAGCAGCGTGTGTGTGAGGGAGAGGACACTTGTCTCTGGTTAGAGTGTTCCTGCCTGGGCCTAGGAGCAAAACTGGGATCTTTTGCCCCAAGGCATTGTGATTTTGAAATTATTCAGTTCCATTTAGGTACTTCATAAAAATGTCAAGACTTAAGAAGATGCTGCTAAATGATCTTGATGAGCTTTCAGTGACATGAGATGTTCAAATGCTATAGTTCTCTTTGCCTCTAACTAGGAAGAAGGCAAATTGGGGGAAATGACCCTGCGTTTCTCCCCACTGTCCTCTAGGTGGTGCTGCTGTGACAGCTATTGTGTTAGGCACTTCTTTAGTACTTAACTATCAAACCAAATACTTAACTTATTAAATATCTCATACCTATGGCTAACTGCTAATATAATACTGGTGATAATTTATATGATCACATTTACATTCTATTTCCTTAATAATGAACCTCTATTCATAAATTGCACAACAGAATAATTTCAAGGGTTGGTAGAAATGTACTTCTTTGGCTATTATTTAATAAAGTTAAAGACTTACAGGTGTGACCAAATTTTCACCCACACGTTAAGAATGACTATATGGTTACCTCTTCTTTGCCTCTGCCTCTGTCAGGTAGAACAGTAACTTGCAGAGAATAGGAGCTGAATTAATATTTATTGAAGGAATTCTGTTTTGTTTTTCTTTCTTTTTTTACTACTCAGTGGGGACAAAATAAGTACTGGATTAAGCTTTCTAAAATCCTAGTCAGATATTGCTGTTTATCTTTGCTAATAAAAAGAATGGGAGGCCATTTTTTTCCCTTCTGAAAATGGCTTGGAGCATCCATATGTATATTTGTGTGTGTGTGTGTGTATATATAGACAGTTTTCCATACCGTTCTTGCATTTCAGTGGAACCACCTCAAAAGCAATAAACCAAGTAATACTTCTTGATTTTAAAAGCAAATTGGTTTTGAGGTGGTTCCATTGAAATGCAAGAACGTATGGAAAACTGTGTTTGATAATTGCTCAAATCTTAATCAAGATTTTATTAAAATCAATATTTGATATGCTACTCAATTTAATTAAATTAAACCATAGAGAAATGAGTAATAAATGAGTTTGAAAACCAATCACAGGATAAGGTTATGTTTCTTTTCATTAGTTTAACATATGAAATGTTGGGTGAAGCATCTGTTGACCCTGAGAGAAATAGACCAACGAAATAACTGCTCTTGTTTACACAATGGGAGCACACACTCTGTGCTGGGTGTTGTGGGAAACGCGGCAGTCTGTGCGTTCCTTGGTTAATGTTGAGCCCCCACCCTGTGAGGTCTGTCCTCTCAGTTTATGAATCAGGCCCAGGTCTTAGCTAGGTTGGCCATTCCACTGGCAAATAGCAGCAGCAGGTTTGAACACAGAGATCAAGGTTTTCCTATGACCTCAAATTGCTCACAAATAGGAATAAAAAGCACAGTTTGCAATTACTTTTCGAGAAGGGGATTGGTGGCAATTTTCTTCCTAAAAAAGTGTAGCTTTATAGGTAAATGATTAAGGAGGGAACCCAAATCAAAAAGCATGAATGTTGACTTAGCAGCTCTGAGTCCCAAAGACTGCAAAAAAAAAAAAAGAAAAGAAAAAAAAATGTGAACAACTATAGGGGAGATAGAGAGAGAGAGAAACAATTAAATTCAAGGTCGGGTAGGGGAGGAGAGATGAGGAGAGGGGGATCACTAAGCTCTCACCAACTTGAACTTTACCTAACACACACAATGTAACCAAACCATTTGTACCCTCATATTAATACGAAAATTGTTTAAAGGCAACAAAAAATGTAAAAAAAGATTTTATTTTCCTGACTATGTACAGTATACAGGTATTTGCTATATAATTTGTGCTTTACTGAGAGTGGCCAAGGTTTATGGCTTCAGTCACAAAGGGTTTTAATTGGGATTAGCTAAGGAAAAAGTGGTGGAACCAGCGAGGGAGGGAGTGGGAAAATGTGATTTCAGTGGAGGTGTTTCTTCTCCTGGGATGCTGACGAAAGGGTTAGTGTCAGGCGCTGGGGGCCAGAAACATACTTTTAATTAGGCCTTCAGAGTCTGTGGCTGTGTTTTTGGTTCTAAGCAGTTCTTAGTCATTCAAAGAATCAACTCTAGGAAACCAGTGATACTCTTGTGAAATCCCACTGGCACTGAGACCCAAAGTGAAAAAAATCTCCCTCATTTTGATTCTGTGTTGGTTCAGTGCGATGGAAATTTAAAAAAATCAACAACAATCACAACCAGGCAATTGTCCAGCTTCCCTTCTTGAGACTGAGGGAGATTTTTCATTCAGGACACTGTTTCCTAAACTCTGGTTATTCATGTGTCACATTTAGAATTTCCGCATCTTCCTGCACCCCTTGTTGTTACTTAGAACTTTCATTTAAAATGTCTCCTTTAAAAAAATTAAAATTAAATACATTTATTTAAAAAAAAAAGAGTTGTTTCCATTGACTTGTGTCTGGTAATTTTCATCCTTTTGTTTGCTCTTCTCTTAACATGGAGACACTGGGGTGCTCGCAGTCGGAGACTCAGGGAAGCGACTGTTTGTCCTGAGGCAGGCATGGGCTCTTTATTCTTTACTTCCTTTTATTAAAAAATATTTGCCCTTTCAAAAAAAAAAAAAAAGTTGTTTCATGATCATCAGTGGGAAACTAGAGTCCCTTGCCCTATGAAGTATATATGTGAAAAGAAATGCAATTAAATCAAAACAGTGGTATTGAATTTTAACTCCAGGAAAGTGTTCAGAGCTCTTTGAGACATGCTTTCATCAGGCTGAGACTTCCTGTTTGATTATATCTGAGCAATAAAAAAAAAATTCAAAAGGGAACAATTTTTTCATTATGTAAATTAATTTTACATAATCATTTCCCCATCAAATGTTCATCTTCTCACTATGTGTCTTTGCCGCTCATGGAAACTTTTGCCTTTCTTTTGTTGCTTCCCAAATGCCAACTGCCCAACAGTAAACTTGCTTTCTACCCACCTAATTCCACTTCACTTATTTCTACGTGTTTAGAGACTCTCATTAAGTAAACACACGTGAGTGGTGGGCAAATTACAAAATAAACAGTTTCCATTGTTGGCTAGCACTACTTTTCATCCATACGACTTGGGGCCATTTTTTTCTCTCACCAAATGTGGCAAATTTCCAATTGTAATGAAAAATATGTCTCATCACTGCTCCTGCCCTACACACACCACCTCTGCCCTCCCGGGGCCACGTCTCATCAGATTTGGTGTATTCTTCCAGAGGTAGTTTGCGTCCAAGTCTTGCTTGAATCTATGCGCCTCTCCTTAAATTCCACACACGTGTCGAATGACTCCGTGTTACTCTATGCTTCTTTTTTAATACAAAATATTTTTTGTACCTGGTTTCAGATTAGCATAATACAGCCTTGCTCTATTCTTTTGAATACTACATAGAAGTATTCAATCCCAATCCCTTTTGATGGACAATGGATTATATTATTCTTTCTTCTGTTAATAGTGCTGCAGTATCTTTGTTTAATTATCTTTGGGCCCATGCTGGCCACCAAAAAAAAAGGTACATTTAGGGTAGAACAGTACTCACTCATACAGATGGAGTTCTAATTATCAAAGCTGGAGAGGCAAACGTGATCATATTGCTTTCATGAATACTGGTTTTCTCTTCTTTTTCCTCAATCATAATGCAAATTCTTAACTTCTTGTGGTGTCCTGCACAGCACCAATCATCCTGATTTGCCCGTGAACTTGTAAGTTCTGAGTTAGGTTTGTTAACACTGTTTAATTCTTAACTGAATTAACACCGTTTAATTCTTCCTCACCACAGTCACATTTGGAGTTAGTTGTCCAGTTCGTATTTAATGCCTGTCTCTCTTGGTGGATGGAAAGCTCTGTGATATCAGGGAGGGGCTGTGTCTGTCTCCATCACCTAGAGCAGCATCTGGCACACAGTAATTCTTCAGAAAATATTCACAAATGAATGAATCACAACGAATGAAGCATACTTGCTTGTGTTCCCCCTCAAAATATAGATGTTGAAGCCTAAATTCTCAATGTGACTGTATTTGGAGCTGGGGTGTTAAAGTTAAATGAGGTCATTTGGGTAGGGCTTTAATTCAATAGTATAGGTGTCCTTATAATAAGAGGAGGAGACACCAGAGATCTCTCCCTTTCCACCATATGAGGACACAGCGAGAAGCTGGGCTGCCCACAAACTGGGAAGAGAGGCCTCCCTAGAAACCAACTCTGCTAACACCTTGATCCTGGACTTCCAGCCTCCAGAACTGTTAGAAAATAAATTGATATTATTCAATCCACCCACTGTGTAGTATTCTATGGCAGCAGATTAATTATTGATAATCTCTAGAAGATTAATGCATTGCTAAACACCCTCAAAGGCTACTATAGATACTAAGGAAATAAATGGGTTGAATGAAGATCAAGCAGAAAAGAATTAACCCTAACCTTATATTCATTGGTGTGACTCACCGACTAAGATTACGGTGGAGCTTAGTAAGCTTTTGTGTTCCATTACATTTTTGTATTATACTTCTGTATTCTACATTTTGTGTTCTATTACACGTTTTCCCACATTTTTGTTCTTGCATTTCAGGTGGCAAAGTTGCCGACAACCACCCTAAACTTACAATGAAGCACTATTACTCGTGATAGTTTGAAAAACAGGCATCTGTTAATTTAGAGCAACTAATGGAAATGTGGGGATCATTCTTAGTTTGGAAGGCTGACAAAACAATCCTTCTGGGGATAGGAGATTTTATTTTGAGTAGGATGTGGTAGCGCACTGAATGTCTCCTGATTTTGTTGTTCATGTTAGCATCAGATACTAAGAACTCCCCTTCTGGGGGTTTCTGGGGAGGCTCCTCTTCCCAGCTTGTAGACAGCCACCTTCTCACTGTGTCTTTAGATGGTGGAAAGAGAGAGCTCTCTGGTTTCTCTTCCTTTTTCTGTTCATGGTGGGGAGAAACCCTTTATGCTGGACAAGTCTCCTCATGACAGTATCCTAAGTTCCTATAGTTTATCATTTATTTGTTTATTCACTTTCTCAAAATATGCACATAAGCCATGTACCTCTGATTCCAATGTCCCCGCAAGCCCTGTGGTTTTTATTGTGCTATTTTGCATTGTGAGGTGACTTTTAGGAACATGTATGCTGGAGATACATGGGTCTTAGGAAAGTTTTGAGGTACACAAAAATCAAGAAACGTGAAGTTCACATAGCTGGAAACAAATGAGCCCCCCCCCCCCCAGCAACACGGATGAGCTGAGCAACTTGAAACTTGCGTGGGTGAAACAGCAAGGACCCTGTCAACTGTATTTCATGCAAGTGAAACAATGGGCCCTAGCACAATCTGTCTCAAAACTTTCATAGTGACCTATGCATGAAGATGACAAATGTTCTGAAGAAGCCCATAAAAAAGTGAGGGAAAAGGTATAATTGCAGATAACAGCACGTCATAAGAACGCTCTGTAAGAGACCCATATGACAAGTGCTCAGAGGAGGGAGGGACCATTGTTCAATGCCCTTTGTGAATTTCATTCATGTAGAGTCTCTAATGTGATTCTCAGGCCACCCCATTGGTTGCTCTTTGATGGTTTTTCGAAGTTTACTAAGGCTGATGTTCCAGGGGCCAACAAGTTCTGTTCTACCTGCGATAGGCTGCTGTGAATAGGACAAATACATCATTCTCGAGACGCAAGTAGCTCAGTTTGGTAGCACGGGGACCACCTGGGGAGAATGTCCTCTTAGGCTAATACCCAGGCCACCACGTTCTATTCTAGAATGTCCAAAGTGGCAGCATTCTGAAGATGCTTATTCTAAAAGTTTCCATTTTCACATAAAGTTGTTTGGTTTTTTTTGTTCATGACTGGTAGGATAGAGATGGTGGTGTATGGATTTTTTTTCTCATGATAGCATTTTTGTACCTTTGAAATTGTTGAAAAAGTTTAAACTTCTCTGACCCTTGGAAAAATAACTGCCATATTATTTTAAGGGCAAATAGATGCACATTTCTACTGTTAGTTGAATGAGAACTATGAGAAAAACAAAAAAAGAAGGAGAAAGGAAAATGACCCTTGGGAGTCAGGGTTACTATTTCTGACTAAGTTGGAATTGGGAAATACCAGGAGTCTCACAGGAAATCTTATCTCACCGGAAGATGTTCATGGGTGCTCAGCTCAAGAACAGGGATGTATTTTTGTGTATGTAAAACCTGCAAACCCAGACGGAGGGTCGTCTGCCTTCTGGTTTAGCTTGCCATTTATTATCATTCACAAGGTGGTGTTAGATGCTCAGCTTTAAAAAGAACCGGCTTTTCAGCAGTATTTTTACCCTTGAGAGTATGTAGAGAGAACTCTGTGTTGTATATTAATCAGAGCTTTCACAACTCGCTTTGAATGGTATTCGAGATGTGTCTGGAAGTGTGGTGAAGGAACTATGGCCAATGTGTGTTCTATTATTTATTTCTCAGGAGTCTTTCCATCGTAGACACAGGCTGAAATTAAAGGAACCAAATACCTATCTTTACTAACTCAATGTTCTTCCACTTTCTGCTCCCTGTGTACCCACCTCATCTCCAAAGGATTCCAGGATTTGATACCTCATAAAAGTCAGTTTGTAACTAAAATCGTATTTTTTGAAAACTTCGTATTTTTAAAATGCCCTACTCTTTCTATGGATGTGAAGATCTTACAGCACACCCTGCTTTGCAAACATTTGGCAAACATGCTTGGAAGCTGGAACTCCTAGACCCACGTCCCTCCCTTTTCCCAGATGGCAAACTCTTGCTCATCCTACAACACCTCATTCAAATGTCCCTTCCTCCTCTGCCCCCCTCCTTGACTGTCCTAGGCAGGTAGTCGCTCCCTTCTCCCACCATCCTTTTCACATATTTTCAGCACGTGTATCTTTGATGGGACACTATTGCCCTAAGGGGGCAAAAACTGTTTCTTGGGGAACAAGAAAAGGACTTTATTTATAAAACACAGATATATAGATAGCACATAAACATAACTGGCATATAAAGGGTAATGGTGGGAGGAAGTAAGGAAAAAGCTATCCAAAAATAACACGATGATAATGAAAATGGAGATTGAAGAACACCTGATTTGTCATAATGCTTGTCACCTGTATGGCCACCGTAACTTTATATTCTACTGTGTATCTCTCACAAGTTAGAGAACCAGGGTGTTAAAGCCCCAGGCCCTGGCAAAGGACTTGGCATGTATTATTAGCATTCATTTTTTTTTTTTTTATTGTAGAGACAGAGTCTCACTTTATGGCCCTCGGTAGAGTGCCGTGGCATCACACAGCTCACAGCAACCTCCAACTCCTGGGCTTCAGCGATTATCTTGCCTCAGCCTCCTGAGTAGCTGGGACTACAGGCACCCGCCACAACACCCGGCTATTTTTTGGTTGCAGTTTGGCCGGGGCCAGGTTTGAACCCGCTACCCTCGGCATATGGGGCTGGCGCTTTACTGACTGAGCCATAGGCGCATTCATTCATTATTTACTCAAAGGAGCCAATGATCAAGTTTTCTGTTTCCAAGCATGACCGCTCTACACCAGAAACCCCTGCAAAAGAATTTTTAATCCCTATTTCTAGAACGTGCCTCCAGAAATGTACTTTAATGGATCTAGAACAGGGTCTGGAGCATTTTTAAATGCTCCTCAGGTGATAGGATCTGGAAACCATTGCTCCAGTGCAAGAATTGTTTCTCTTTTATTTTGAAAATGTTTCCATTTGTAAACCAAAACCAGAATTGGTGCTGTCTTCATCTGTCTCTACATCCCATCCTGGTCAGATTTTAGAACACTGGTTTCCATTTTGCAAGAGGAACATTGGCAGGCTCAAGTTATTTCTAGTAAAGTTGAATGATGTGAGCTTCTCTCTTTGGTGAGGGTTCTAGTCCAGAGGATTATGTGAAGTATGGCAGGTGGCATTGTCTGGCTTAACCCTAGGAGGGCCCTGGGCAGTGCGTTATTATTGTTATATACTAACCTTTGGACAAACTGGACATATATGCAAGGTTAGGTGTCATTGTGCTGAATGTGTGTCCACAGGCTGGTTAACAGAAGTGTTAGAGGGCGATTTCTAGCCTCATGACCTGCACACTTTTCTTTATTCATATTCTATAAAACATCATTCCAGTCATCTGAAAGGGAAACATACATCTCCAATCTACAGATTACATGTAGCACAGAGGAATAACAGATGTGCAAAATGACAGTTCTTTAACAACCCCTGAGTAGGTTAGAGCAGAGGTTCTCATCCCCTTTAGAACCAACATCTCCCGATATGAAACATTTTGTGGTGCCGCTTTTATTAATATAAAGTCAATGTCACAGATAACACAAGCCATGTGGATGTGTGATTTCCAACCGAAAATGTAATGTCCTCCCTGTAAATAGGTAGGACATTTGAAATTAAATGACACTTGGAGAGGTAACGAAGTACAGTCAGTTCTGTTATAATACTTGTTTTGAAAATGCACATTCATCCTAACACCCCTGAATATGAGGGAACAATCCGAGCATTTGTCTTTCCTTATAGGCAATTTCGCCCACAAGCAACACAAGGTGACCGCAGGCATACAGCCGAGTCCACATACACACAACTCAGACGTCTACCAGCGGGCTCGGTGCTTTGCCTGTGATGAGCTGCACCCACCCCAGCTGGAGTCAGGACTGTCCTTCTGATTGAGACATCCCTTCCTTCTCTGTTTCACGGCAGCCCGGACACACACAGAGCATTTCCAGGCTTTTTCAAAGTAGAGTGTCACGTTTAGTGTAGTGCGTTATGTATTTCTTAGCCATTTAACACGTGTAAGACTGTGCAACCACTTCCATTCGTTTCTTTATTTAAATGTGCCACTGCTGAAGTTTTTGAGTATTGTGCCTCTGATTCCAATGTGCTTGCAAGCCCGGTGGTTTTTATTGTGCTATTTTGCATCATGAGGTGACTTTTAGGAACACGTATATTATCAGAACTCCCTGTGCTCAAGTGCTTGCCTCTGATATAAAGAATTAGTTTGGATTTCATAGAAGAGTCTTCAATTGAATATTGTTGGCACTTTTTCTTTATGACGTTTTGAAATAAGGCTTCAAAAGACATATTAGAAAATAGGCGTGGAATATCTTACTGGAGCAGCTCACGTGTGGATCAGGGCAGCCGAGCGACTTTGGTGACTCAAGTACTAGTAATGGTGTTGTTGTAAAGGGTGCATCTTTCTAAAATGATGAATTATTTAAAGTTCTTAGAAAAACTAAGTATATTCTTTTCCCAATTCATGTAGTCGTTGCTTTCCTGGAGAATTCATTTACATTAGTCCCATGCAAAAAAATTACTTGTATTTATAACTAAAATGGAATCAGATTTTGGTTTTACACACACACATGGTGCCAAAAATGTATACACATTTTAAGAAAGGAAAAAACTATATTAAAATTATAATACTCCATATATACCAATAATGTTTGTTATCTCGTATATCATATCTTTTATCTCTTCTAACTGCAGAAGTCAAATGTGGCTTGAGTATTACAATGTTAACAGTTTTTTTCTTTCTTAAAATGTGTATACATTTTTATTTTCTGTGTATTTTTTGCACCCTCACATATGTGTGTATGTATATATATATTGTATATATAATGATATGTATGTATGTAATATACACACACATAATTGTTCTTGTGCAGAAATGGCACATGGGAAGGGAAGTGAGACAGTTCTCTTATCCACTATGAGATGCCCAAGTGCCTGCCTACTAAATGCCATAGTGTCCCTTTCCTCCCATGTGACAACCCAAACTGCCGCCGCAAATTTTCAGCATGTCCTCTGGTGAACCGTGGGACTTAAGATAAACTATAATTAGGATCAATATGACTTCCTTTACGTAGGGTAAGAAAATAACTGCAGAAAACACAATGAATATAATAATTTAGCACAAGAAAGGGTAGGAAAAGTTCAGAGACTTTTGTGTACAGTAAGTGAAACGTGAGTACATAGTTGCATGTGACCCAATGTCCTTAGGCTGATTGGAGGAAGTACGGCAACTGGATCAGCATGGTCCAATGAAAATACAATAAGAATACACGAGTAACTTAAAATTTTCTAGTAACCCAGTTAAAAAGGAAAAAGATAAAAAGGAATAGGTGAAATTGACTTTCTGAATATATTTTATTTAATACAGCATACTCAAAATATTCATGATATAGTCAATATTAAAAGTATATTAATGAGATACTTTATATTCTTTTTTATTTTTCTCACCAAGCCTTTCAAATTCTGTAACTCACCCTTACAGCATATCTCACATTTCAAGTGTTCAGGTTTCTGTCTGGGTCCCAGGCAAGTCTTAGTGGGTTATCATGATACTTAAAAATTGAAAGTTAAATTCTGTATTTTCTAGGATGCCACTGAGGTTGTATTGAGAAATCCCAACTCAAACTCTCTTAAACAGGGATCCTCAAAACTGTGGCGCGTGGGCCACATGAGTGTGATTGTAATTGTTCCTGTTTTATTTTTTTACTTCAAAATAAGATACGTGCAGTGTGCATAGGAATTTGTTCATAGTTTTTTTTTTTTTTAAACTATAGTCCAGCTCTCCAATGGTCTGAGGAACAGTGAATTGGCCCCTGTTTATAAAGTTTGAGGACCCCTGCTAAACAATGAGAACACTTATTCTCCAACAGAAGTCAAGTTAGGGTGCACTCCAGGATTGGTTGGCTGCACTATCTGTGGTGTCATCAAAGATGTGGGTTCCCTCTAATCTACTGCCTTGATCTTCCCAGTGTGGGGCCTGCTCCTCTCACATTTGGGAGGACAGAAGCAAGATGGCGGCTCCCGCTTCCTTGTCTGTGTTCTATAGGAGGCATGAAGACACTGCTCCCCCAAACATGAAGTACTTACTCTCTTTCCATCATACTGGGCCAAAATGCCATATCCTGACCGAATGACGCAAATTGCTCAGGCCAGATTATTGGACAGTCGTGTGCTGGAGGAAGAATTCCTTTGGCTGGGCGTTTTCTCTTCCTTTACTCAGCGTAATTGCACCATTGCTTAGGCCTCACACTCGCTTTCTGCACTTATTTACTCCACCCCTCTGTCCCTGGTGGGGTTTATGTTTGCAACCACCTCATAACACCCAGGCTCCAATCATCATCCATAGTCACATGTGCTACATTGCCTTTGATTTTGATGTCAGAGGATAAAAGAAATGGGAGAGTAGATTGAAAGGAGCAAACGAAGATGGAAAAGGGAATTGAAATCATCTCATTAGAGGAACTAGAAGGGAATGGGGCTGTAAACCTGTGAGAAGTGGAGGGATGGGGGTGGCGATATAGGAGCTTAGACGTCCATGGAGGTCGGTGTGTCCACTTGTAGCAGTTCTGTGCTCCCATCAAATTAGCTGTCTCTAATTTGTTCTGGAACTGGAAGCCAGATAATAGCACTTGTTAAAATAACATGCACTATAAGAACAAATTGTCTGTGAATAACAGGCTGAGGTGCTGTCCTATGAATAAAGTATTTATATTATACAGAAGGTGCCCCCCAAATGCATATTCCCTTTCTTAAAAGGGAAACTATTAAAATTATAATACTCAACATATACCAATAACAAAAGATGAATATTAGTCACATTGAGCACATCTTGTAATTACAGAAGTCAAACATGACTTGAGTATTATAAATTTAGGACAGTTCTTTCCTGTCTTAAAACGTGTATACATTTTTTGGCACTCTCCGTATTATTAATTCATGACCTTGGTTTCCCCTTGTCCATCTCTCTTAACTCATCCCTTTTTGATATTTTTAAGGTCTTGCACTTAATTCTGGGTAGATGGTATCATTTTGTCAATTTGTAGAATAGGCAAATAAATTTATGAATGATCACTAGTAAATAATAATAATGTTAACATTTATTGATGCTGTGAGAAGAATACTACTTTGTCTGTATTATATTCACAAATCCTCCCCAATTGTTCCCACTAGGTAGGCACAATTTATTTGTCTTTATTTTACAGATGAGGAAATGGAGGCTTAAGGAGATAAAATTAACTTGCCCAAAGTCATAAAGTTAGTAAGTCACAGTGCTAATATCTGTACTAGGACTGTTGAACTTCAGAGTCCACAGCCTTAAGTATTACCCAATGCATGTTTGGAAGACTCTCTGTCCCTGGGAGGGCAAATACACCTCCCAGTTCCCTACTATGCCACTGGGGCAGACCACAGAGAAGGAGGATCATCATTTTGACCTGGTGTGGTGTTTCTTTTCACTTTCTGAGTGGCTTTCTACTACGAGGATGTGTGAAATTATTTTTACCAGGTATGAGATTTTCAGTTCATCATACGGGTTCACACCTTTCTCTATTCTTGCCCGATTTTACCTTTTTGAGGACTGTGATCTCCTCAAAGAGCAGAGTGCATCATGGAGGCTAGTCCATATTTAGGAAATCAGCCTATTTGAGGGTGGTGGAAAGGTATTAATGCATTTTTAGAAAGGGGGAGTATCACGGTTAGCTTTATAATTTATAAGGATTACTTTGACCTATTTGGAGGGAATAAGAATAAAATGAGCATTAGAGTATAGTTCTCAATATAAAGCTATTGCAGTGTCCCTGGCAAAAGATATTGGTGGCCTGAACTGGGAAGCTGAGGATAAGGATGGAGAAAGTCCGGCAGATTGGGAAATGAATAGGAGGCAGAAAGGATGTAGGGCATGAAAGAATGGAAGAAATTAGAGGTGGGGCCCAGACTAATACCCTGGAAAAGTTAGTCCAGGGCATTCTCCAGCATTGCTCTCCTGTACAAACCTGCCAGTGACTTCTCATCTCACTCAGAATAAAATCTAAACATCTTCATGGTGTGGTCTTTGTCCAAGTCTATCTGCTCATTTACCGTGCCTCTCCTCATCCACTGATCTTCTGATTCTTGTAACACACCACCTTGTTTCTGTTTTAGGATGTTTTCATTTTCTCTTCCCTCTATCGAGAATGCCGAATAAAGAGGAAAAGATCATTAAGGACATGGTAAGACAGTTCTAGATGTTTTTAAGGCCGTCTTTACAAAAAGGGGGCTCTCTTAATCATACCCCATTGGTGGGTGGCTCCTGTGGCTCAAAGTGGTAGGGCACCGGCCCCATATGCCAGAGGTGGTGGGTTCAAACCTAGCCCTGGCCAAAAACCGCAAAAAAAAAAAAAAAAAAAAAAAAATCATTACCCCATTGGCTAGAACATCATCCTATGGTCCCAGTCTAACTTCAGGGGATTCTGGGAAATGTAGTCTTTGGAGGCACTTAGGAAGAAGATACACAGCCAGTCTTATTGGGTCCATTTTTGACCAAGGCCAAGAGAGTTCAAGAGAACCTCTTCCCCAAGGTTATAGTTTTCCATCATCACCAAGTTCCAGCCAATCCACACCATAGCTTCCCTCAAGGAGGGAATATGTTCAGAAAAGAAGGAACAAATCAACCAGCTGGTGCAACTTCATCCTTCCACCTGTGAAACTTGTGTTCACTTCTCTAGGCTACACTTGACCTCTTGTGCCACTACTCATAAGCTCTGAAGAATCCAGACATTAATAGTTATTTGGGCAGTTTATGACTAAATAAATACCCAAATTATATGCAGGGTTGTCTAACCTGTGGCATGGTGGCCACATGGGATTTTGTGAGAACTCTTTTTGCTTATCTGTGATATCAGATATCATGAAAAGTATGCGTGGACTTTTGTTTTGCTCATCAGCTTTAGCTAGTGTTTGTGTATTTAATGTGTGGCCCAAGACAACTCTTCTTCCTGTATGCAGTAGAGAAAAAAAAATAAAGAAGTTTGGATGTCCCTGTTAGGGAGAAAGTAGAGCTCCTTCTAGGTCAAAGGTAGTGTAGGCCATTATTATTTTATAGAATGAAGTTGAAAATAGAAGGATAAAATATTTTTCTCATCTCTAGAGCAGTTATAATAGCTAACATTGACTCTGTGGGCTGTACTGGGGGACTAACCCTTCCCTTTCCCCCTTCCTTCTCTCCTCCTAGAACAAAATGCCCACCTGGCCCTGCACCAGGAGTTCCAACAGAAAGACCCTAGCCTACCAGAACCTTCCAGCAAGCTGTGGAGTCTCCTTCCCCTATGCCCATCATGAAAAGAAGCCTCCAACTGCCCTTGATGCAGATGCCAATTTTATTCTGCCCAGGTGGGTCTCCGTACCCTTCCATTAAACTTGACCTGAACCTCATTTGGTCTCGTCTCTGGGTACAATGCTGAACCCCTTTCAGGCTATGCATTGTATGAGCATATCACACAAATTATTTTACTGAATCCCTACAACAAACATCTGAGGGAATTTTTTTTTTTTTTCCGAGACAGAATCTCACTTTGTCACATTGGGTAGAGTGCCAATGGCATCACAGCTCATAACAACTTCAAATTCTTGGGCTCAAGTGATCCTCTTGCCTCAGCCTCCTGAGTAGCTGGGCCTAGCGATGCCCACCACAATGTCTGGCTATTTTTAGAGATGAGGTTTCTCTCTGGCTCAGGCTGGTCTCCAACTCCTGAGCTCGGGTCATCTACCTGCCTCAGTATCCTAGGGAGGATTATGGGCATGAACCACTGCGCCCGGCTTGAGGGAATGTTTTTATTCCCATTCTATGGATGAGAACATTGAGGGCTCCAGAGGTCAAGTGACATTCTTAAGGTCTAATGCTAGTAAATGGTAGAGTAATTCAAATGGAGAGCTGATACTTTACACCCTAATGACTCGGGACTCCTGGAGTGTAATTCAGAAGCCTGAGATTGTCCTCTTCCTCAAACTATGATTGACATCATATATATATATATATATATATATATATTTTTTTTTTTTTTTTTTTGTAGAGACAGAGTCTCACTGTACCGCCCTCGGGTAGAGTGCCATGACATCACACGGCTCACAGCAACCTCTAACTCTTGGGCTTACGTGATTCTCTTGCCTCAACCTCCCAAGCAGCTGGGACTACAGGCGCCCGCCACAACACCCGGCTATTTTTTTTTTTTGTTGCAGTTTGGCTGGGGCTGGGTTTGAACTCGCCACCCTCGGCATATGGGGCTGGTGCCCTACTCACTGAGCCACGGGCGCTGCCCTTGACATTATATTTTGAAACACACATGTGTGAGAATCCTGACTAATGAGTCTGTAGCTCCAGCCAAGCATTCCATGTTTCAAATTACATACAACATAGACACACATGTACATGTATAACCTCAGTACTCCAATGAGAGGTGTGCCACCAGACTGTACACCAATCATCAGACAAATGACACTAGCAATTGAGTGTTAAAACATCTCTACAAGGTATAAATAAATAACGTGGAAAGAAAGAAGTTTGCTAGATGCAAGATGCCAGCTGTAATTTCTAGAAAACGTTGATTGCATGCTTGAGGAGCTATTTCACAAAGCTTTGCGCCAGTACAGATTTTCCTTGTAAGGTAGCATGGGAAAAAAAAAGAGAGAGAGAGACATTTTTAGTTTTATTTGGTGTTTATTGTTTCTCTGTCAGCAGCTGTGCCAATGTGGTGTTGATTATGCAGAGAAGAATTATTTTGATTATTGACAGTTGGTATTCTTCTCCTAATTTGGAGTTCTTCATCTCAAAATTGTTTCCTCACCTCCTCTCCTGTCTGCACTTGAATAAAAAAATCTAAAAGCACTTGCCAGGATCCTTACCCACGGCAGCTGTTAGGAGGAGCTGAGCGTTCAGAGGCAATTTGGTGGTAGAGTCCTCTCTGCTGTTTGTTCCTTTTTCTGAGCATCACTTCGGAGCTTGTGTGGTTCATCCTGAGCGTCTGAGAGGTCTCCCTGCAAGCAAAAAAACCTACCTGCTAGTTGTCACCCCGTCTCCCCTCGCTGGGTCCATGCAGAAATGTGCGTCTGGTGAAAACGAATAGCCTGTGCTACTTTGCGTGTGTGTGTGTTTCCTTAGAAAATGAACTGCTTAGAAAAGCAAAAAAAATGATCTAATGCTCACCCTTTCAGGCGATTTTCAGATGGTGTAACAAGTTTCTTTGGCATCCTGGCTTGTGTTTCCTTGGCCTGCCTCTCCTTCAGCTTCTGGTCAGACACACCTCAAGTGAAATAGGCCTTTCAAGCTTCTTTCCTGGGGAGTTAGCACCGCTGGGGATGACCCTGTACGAAGGCAGGAGGAACGCCAGGCGAAAACTAGGCAGCTTCTCCTCCTTCAGGCTGACAGTTCTGAGAGGCTCTTCACCCACTTCCCAGGGAGCCTGGCAGAATCCAACTCCCAGATATTTCCTAACCTTGGCTTTCCTTCTTCTTGATCGTCTCCCAGCAAGTGATGTACGTCTGTGTCCCTATCGTAGGTTCTGGATTTGGAGAGTCACCCTATAGTGGGGGGGGGGGAGAGAGGTTTTTTCCTACCTTATTCATTTTTCCTTTCTCCTCTCCCAGTTCCTATCCATTTCTATTATTTTAGTAATTACTAAATTTTAAATTTAATTATTAAATTTTTGTTCTTTAAAAAAATTGAGGAGTGGCTTAAGTGCATTGAATATATACGTATAGATTCTGTAGTAAAGACTGAAATATATATATAAGGAATGCATGTATGTAGTTATTTATTTTTAACCTGAAAGCCATCTCTTTGTGGACACAGTTCATCATGAGCAGAACTCAGTCTTGAGTCAGACAGACCCGGGATTGAGCTGTGACTCTGTAGCATTCAAGTTTAGTGAACTTGGGACATTTATTTACCCTTTTTAGGGCTTAGCTCCATCTCTTATATTAATCAGTGCTGTGCGTGCAGCCTGCTAGCATGCTACCGAGCACTTAGCAAGCGCCGAGTACATCTCAGTTGTTACTACACAAAATAAAGGCCTCCCCTAAGCTGCTCATACTCCCCTGCTCCCTATGGGTTGGGGGAGAGGTAGGAAACCACAGAATCTGTTCTGTATCCTTATAGACTTTTCCTGTGTGTATACAAACATTCTTTAAAAATGCATACATGTATGCTGTTTTACAGAGTTTACTTTCTCTTCTAAGCACGTGGGGTCATATTCTTCTGCAAGTTGCTTTTTTATTTATTTATTTATTTTTATTTTTTATTAAATCGTAGCTGTGTACGTTAATGCAATCATGGGGCACCATACATTGGTTTTATAGACCATTTGACATATTTTTGTCACGCTGGTTAACATAGCCTGCCTGGCATTTTCTTAGTTATTGTGATAAGACATTTATATTCTACATTTATTAAGTTTCACATGTACCCTTGTAAGATGCACTGTAGGTGTGGTCCCAACCAATCACCCTCCCTCCGCCCATTCTCCCCCCTCCCCTCCCCTCCCCTCCCTTTCCTCTAGCAAGGGGGAGGGGAGAAGAAGGAGGGGGAGCCTATGCGTGATGCAAGTTGCTTTTTATTTCAAATAATTAACATATTGTGAACATCCTTTTAGATCTCAATATGTGCATTTATTGGATTAAAAAAAATAGTTGTATGGTTTTCCTCTGCACGAATGAGCCCATGTGTGATGGATAATTTTTTTACATTTAACTTCTAATTAAAATAATAACTGTATATATTTATGGGGTACAAACAATATGATGATTTGATATACAGTGTGGAATGCTTAAATCAAACTGTTTAACATAGCCATCACCTCGCTTACTTATTTTTTTTTTGTGGCAAGACATTTAATGTTTATTCTTAGTTATTTTGAAATATACTTTACATAGTGCGCATCAGGTGCGATCCCCCCAGATGCTTCCCTCCTCCCACCAGTCACCCTTCCTCCTTTTCCTCCTGCTCCTTCCTCTCCCTTCCCCCTTACTCGACTACATTTGTGTGCGATGGTAAATTTTATGAGTCAACTTGATTGGGCCATGGGGTTTGATCCTTGGTCAACCTCATTCTGCATGTTTCTTCGGAGGGTGTTTTAGGATGAGTTTTAACATTTAAATCTATAAACCGAGTAAAGCAGATCTCCCTCCCTACTGGGGGTAGGCCTCATCCAATCAGTTGAAGGTCTGGAGAGAAGGAAAAGGCTGAGGAATTTCCTCCTGCCTGTCTGCACGAAACTGGAATGTCTGTTTCCTCCTGCCTTTGACTTGGCCTTGAGCCTGCTGGCATCCAGACTGGAGATACACCATTGACTTTCCTGGGTCTTCAGTTTGATAACTGTAGAACTTGGGACTTGGCAGCCTCCATCAACGCATGAGCCCTTTCTTTACAATAGGTACCCCATACATACACACAATATGTATATACATGTATATTGTATGTATACCCCATGTACATGTGTACACATGTATATATGTATCCCTAGATATTTATATATATGTGTGTGTATATATATATAAATGTACAAACATACACACACATAATATATTGATTCTATTGGCTCTCATGAACCCTAATACACCATTGCTTTACCCTTTTGCCCATCAATGTACATCTCAATTTTTCCCCAAGTTTTCAATATTTCTAATAATGCTGCCAACATTTTTGTACATCTCTGTTCTTTTTTGTTTTGAGACAGAGTCTCACTCTGTTGTCCTGGGTAGAGGGCTGTGGTGTCATAGCTCACAGCAACCTCAAACTCTGAGGCTCACATAATCCTCTTGCCTCAGCATCCCAAGTAGCTGAGACTACAGATGCCCACCACAATGCCCAGCTATTTTTAGAGACAGGGTCTCTCTCTTGCTCAGGCTGGTCTCGAACCCATGAGCTTAAGCAATCCACCCACCTTGGCCTCCCAGAGTGCTGGGATTACAGGCATGAGCCACCACCCCTGGCCTGTATGTCTTTATTCTTAGCCTCCAGGATAGAATGGAAAGTGGCATTATTCATACTAAAAGACAGAGTTCTAGAGTTTTCCTCCTTCATGGAACTTGCCCAGACCGTTCTAATGGAAAGTGCATACTTGATCTTCCCATCTCCTGGGGTTCTTGTATCATGTGTTAATAGCACTTGTTCAGCAGTCAAGCACTCAGCCACCTGCTATCACTGTTTCTGTAGCTGTGCCTTTGGTTTAAATGCTGTCATTTTACTTACTTATGCCTTTTTCCCCTCCCAAAGTAGCTCACTATAGTTCACTAATTCTCTTGGAATAAAATAGTCAACTATTCTACCTTTCAATCTAGAACAGTAGTTCATAACTAGTGATGATGTTGGCTCCCACGGGACATTGGCAATGCCCAGAGACACTTTTTATTGTCATGATGGGGAAGGCTGCTGGCATCTATATGGTAGAGGCCAAGTGTGCTGCTAAACATCCTACAATAACTCCCCTCCCCTGCCAATTTGCAAGGAATTATGTCAACAGTGCTGAGGTTGAGAAGCACTTATCTACAGTAAAGAAAGCAAATTTATTAACCTGTGTTCTAGAGAGTTCTAGGACACTATTGCGGCTGTAAAGGAAGGAAGGCATGCGGTGTTTAGGGGTTTTGGTCAGCAGAAACTCACAGACAGCCACCCAAGATTCCTGTCTCTGGCTATTCAATCAAATGTCTATCTAGCTCCTGGTGTGAAGTGATTTTGCAAATATAATTCAAGTTCTAAGTTGACTTTAAGATACAAAGTTTATGCACATGGCCCCGATCCAACCAAATGACAACTTTAAATACAAAGAGTTTTCTTTGGTTGGGAGTTGAAGAGGAAGTCAGAAAGACTCAAAGCATGAGAAGAACTTGAAACACCATCAAAGATTTGGAGGTAGAGGAAACTGCCTGGGAAGGAAGGTCAGTGGTTTCTAGTGGCAGAGTGGCCCCCAGCTTACAGTCAGCAGAGAACCAGAGACCTTAGTCCTACCGTCACAAGGAACTGAATTCTGACAAAAACCTTAACAAGATTCGACGGGGATTCTTTTCCAGAGCTTCCAGACAAGGGCCCAGTGTGGCCAACGCTTGGGTCTTGACCTTTGAGACCCAGAGCAGAGTCTATCCAACTCCTGGAGTTTTGACTTATAGAACTGTGAGTTAGTTAATAATCAGGTATTGGTTTAAGCTGCTAAGTTATTTGCAGCTTCTTACATGACAACAGAAAACTAATAGAATGGAGCCCAACTCCTGGTTTATCCGTGAAAGCTTCTTTTAAAAATCTTTTTCATATATTGGATAAGAAAATTAATGTAGTAGTTAGCTAAGCTCATTCTTGAGAAGAGATTATGTAACAATCAAGGTGCTTAGCTGCTGAGCTGTTAGCATCAGACAGATGTAGGTTTGGACTCAGTTTTGCTATACACTCCCTATGTGACTCACTGTAAAATGGGACAAAAACTCCTTTCTTAATAGGGTCTAAATCATACTATCCCTGATCAGGACTAAATAATATCCTTCACTTAAAATACTTAGCTTAGATCTTGGCTCATATAAAGTGCTCACTAAGTGTGATGTCCATGTATTTGGGAGGCTACCATCATGAACTCTGCTGGGGTACTGGGCTGAATCACTGAATAACTAACAGAGGCCCCAGGGTTTAATGTCTCACAAAGACATTCTGAACATATCTTGGCTTTTGGCCATTGCCTTCTGTCTTTCAAAGGTTGACTGCATGACTGTGAAACATGGCCTGCTTATCGGAAAATGAAGTAAAGATTCAAAATGATGAGCAGGCATCTCTTAAGGAATTTTTCTCACCATCCACATTTCCTTCCTTTCCTTCCCAGACATCATTAATCTCTTTGGACATGCCAACACTTTTTCTAGATCATCCGCAATGAATTGAAAGTCCAAGAGCCATAATAATATTAAGTGTTTGTGGCCAGTCCCATTCTCAGAGATTTAATCCTCACACCAACTCTGTGAGGGAGGTGTTGTCATCCCTGTTACGCAGATAAGAGAGGTTAAGTAACTTGTGAAAAGTAAGATGGATAATGATTGGCAGAGTCAGGATTCTAACTGAGGTAGTCTGGTTCTTGGACCCATGACCTTGAACTATTTTGCGTTAATGTCATGGGGAAGGATGTTTGGGGGAGGCATTGTGCTGAACAGTAGCTGAACAGGAATTCTGACCATTGTAGCAAGAGGAATGAGGGGCCGTGTGTGGTCAAATGATGTAGAACCTACTCCAAAACTCTTTTTTGTGTGAAGTGTATATTCTAGTATGTACCAGATAAGTAGCTAGAGGTACTTTCCTGGCTCCAAGCAAGCCAGCTGGGAGAATTGAATCTTGGTCTCAGCTCCACTGCTTAGTTGCTACACAGACCGTGACTGACCATTAAATCCCTCTGGATATTAGAAACTTCTGGCAAATGGGAATAATCAGATTTGCCCTCCTTTCTCCACAGACTTATTGTGAGTAGCAAAGAGAACCACGCATGTCAATGTGTTTCAGAACATACACAATACTGGTATGCTGTTGTAGTAATCACATTAACATAATTCTCTCCAGCTGAAATTCTGGACTCTGGATTTTATTTGGTCCTTAACATACCCCTTTTATAAATTTGGATTTTGTTGTCTTCTGTGGGTTTTGAAAAGGGTAAACTAAAGGCAGGGGAGCTGGTGAGATGACTGTGGTCCTGTCATGGAGACTCTTTGACTCTCTTCATCACTCGGTATCCCTCATTCCCTCCAGCATCTTTACACAGATGGGCCTTCTGAGCTCAGTCTCCCTTCTTGATTTCCAGGGGCACAGCCTAACATGTAAGAATGTGGTCTGCAAGGATGTTGTGGTGACGCAGAATAAAGTCTGGCTTGGGAAGATAACTATCTTGGTTCCAAAGCTGAGCCAAGGGGGTCATTAGAAAATCCTTGGTTGGAAGTGCTGGTGTCTTCTTTGAAGATATTAAACTACTAAGAATCAGACAAGTTCACATAATTTCTCAGCAAAATCCAAGCTCTTCAATATAGTGTTCTGAGGTCTTTCTGCAGACCAACCAAAGCCAAACTCTGTATGTGATTTTACTTCAAAATCACCATCTCCTTTATATGTCCCATGTCACTTTTAACACCAGCTCTGAATTTGCATTCCAGTGAAGGCACATCTGATCGGCTGAGCTTAGGTCACATGACTGTACTCATTCTAGCTGCAAGGGAAGCTGGGAATGCCTATACCTGTAATGGTAAAACTCACAAGATGAGGAAATTCTCCAATCAGAGAATTGGCCAGCCAAATCTGTGATGTATGTCTACTATTGTGGTGGCCAGAAAGTGTTGAATGACAGTTCAATAGTCTTTGCCTTCAAAAGCTTATGATACCGTTGGAACATCAAAACTAAGTGACTGAGCAACTCACCGTTCAGAATCAGCTTTATAGATTCCAAAATGTCTCAAGGCAAAGGAGGAAAATTCTCTTTGCAATGACGTCAAAGAAGTTGCCAATTAATTGCTAAAACTAAAGAAGAGACTGGAACGGGCCTTGGACAGATTCAATGTACCAGTTGTTTTGGAACGTAATAATATGCTGTAATAGAGAAATGTGGAAGAACTGGGTTCACATCCAGGCATTTTCACTTTTCTTGTTGATTTGGGATATCCTACAGTTTGGATATTTGGCCCTCTAAACACTGTATTGAAATTTGATCCCCAGTGTTGGAGGTGGAGCCTAATGGCAGGTGTTGGGTCATGGGAGAGGATCCCTCCTGAGTGTTCTGGTGAAGAATTCTGGCTCTATTAGTGCCTGTGAGAGCTCCCCCTAGAGGCGGTTGTAAAAAGGAGCATGGCGACTTCCCAGTCTTTGTCGCTGAACACACCAGCTCCCCTTTGCTTTCTGCTGTGCGTGGAGGCTTACTGCAGCCTATATCATCAGAAGCAGATGTTGGCACCACGCTTCTCGTACAGCCTGCAGTACTGTGAGCCAAATAAACCTCTTTTATTGTTTTCTAAATTTCCCAGTCTCAGGTATTTCTTTACAGCAACACAAACAGACTAAGACAGGATATATCTAATCATTTTATGGAAATATACCTAGAAAGGACAGTTCTTAGACTTAGTAAATAAAAATATTGGAACTCAGTTAAATTTGAATTTCAAATACGCAAAAGGATTTTTAATCATACATATGTGGAAATTTTTCATGGGATACACCCGTACCAAATAATTATTTGTTGTTCATCTGAAATTCAAATTTAACTGGGCAGCCTGTATTATTTCTGGCAGCCCTCCTGAGAAGACCCTTAATTCTGGGCCTGCTGAGGGGCTGCAGGAATGGGAAGCTGATGTAGGTTTCTGTGAAGTTTCAGTAAACACTAGAATGTACTGGGATATCTCCACTTACACTTGATGGGCAGGCAAGTCTGAAATGAGAGAACCATGAAGACTCAAACAGGAGGTGGGGATATGGGAAGAAGAGGTACAGGGAGGTTTTAAAACTGTTGACAGACTGGTAGAAGCAAAATTAATGCAAAAATATCAAATCAGGTAATTAACAGGGTTCCAATTAGCTGTGCTGCCAGAACCTGTCTTTATTTAAATTTTTGATGTTTTGTTCATATTTTTGCATTAATTTTTGCTTTAAAATATTACATTAAAATGTCATTTATCTTGATTATTGAGTTTTTGGGTTCTCCCTTAAAACCTTGGATCTTTGTCTTAATTCTACCTGTTGCATTTAATAGACTGCTTGTTCTTCAGGGAGTAGTAACCATTGATGTGAGTCCTAATGTGACCTGAGCGATATACCTCAATTTAATAGCATGTGGGATAAGCTTCTAACCTTTTTGAAATCTCTGAAAGTTTTTCTATCAATCCTATTTGTGTCCCATTGTGGTTACTCAGTTTCCCTTATGTGTAATGTAAGGAGAAAAATTGTTCCTACCTCATAGAGTTCTTTGAATGATTTAATGAGATTACTCTCTGAAGTATATAATCCTTTTACTTGGTAAATGGAACAACCAATAAATGTTATAATAGTAATAATTTGATGCTCCAAACAATTGTGTGACATATGCACTATTTTTTATCCTCATTTCAGGGATAGGAAAGTAGGGGGCAAAATATGGAGAATGGTTTGTGCAAGGTAACTCAATTACTAGGTGGGGTAGAAGCTAGACTTCCTGAATCTCAGTCCAGTTTGTCCATCCCAACATGGCACTCCAAAACTTCTAACACTATCAGGAGACCTAATGTGAAGAGCTGGAAACTTCTAGAAGGTTCTAGAATCTAAAGTGATCTTCTTCTTCTTCTCCCTGGCCCTCTATTATACCATTATTTGCAGAACAGTTGTAATTCCCTTAGATTTACAGCACATTACTATGACAATAGCTTTTGAGTGATGTTTCAGACTTGTGTGTGTTTAAAAATCTAATGTCAACCTTAACTAATCATTAATTCAATGAGTTTATTAAGTATTGAATGTGGAATATACTCATGACAGAAGAAAACATATTCTTACTTTGCTGCATATTAGGAACACTACATTTCTCTCTTGGATTGAAATCGATCAGGGTGTCACCTTTAAATAAAATCTTGGGGAGCATTTCAGTGAGACTTATTGGGATCTTGCAGTTGGTAAGTTATTACTGCCTGGGAAGGTACATGGCTGCACCTAAAGGGCTTGACAGATTTATCTAGAAAGCATTAGTATTAGCAACGAGCTAGGGAAAAATTCAAGGGTTAAAGTCTTTTCTTTTTCTTCCCTAGTGATCTCTTAGGCTACATTTATTAGTGCAAATCCTACAGTAAATTAAGGTAAATTGCAGTATGTATGTGAATGCTGGAGGCCGCCAATTATTCAAAAAGACAATAAGGTGAAGGTGGCATCTGCTTGCAGATGGATCTCTCAATCATCCCTCCTTAATGTTGACTGTGATGTGTACCTTGACATCTTTTGGTTTGATTTTCCTCCCAAGTCAGTTATCCTGTTTTTTTTTTTTTTTTTTTTTTTTTTTTCTGATACAGAGTCTTAGTCTGTCACCCTGGGTAGAGTGAGCAATCCTCTTGCCTCAGCCTCCCAAGTAGCTGGGACTATAGGTGAGCAACACAATGGCTGGCTATTCTTTCCCCATTTTTAGTATAGATGAGATGGGGTCTTGTCCTTGCTCAGGCTGTTCTCAAATCCCTAAGCTCAAGCAATTCACTAGCGTTGGCCTCCCGGAGTGCTAGGATTACAGGTGTGAGTCACCATGCCCAGCCTAAAATAGATTCTCAAGAAGCAGTTCAGTGTTACACTTTAGGTCAGAGGCTTTACAACGCACTGAGTTTGAGTGTCAATTCTGCCAATTCCAGCCCTATAAATTTGGGTGTGTTCCTTAAGCCTATGCAGTTGGATAACCATGGTATCTCTCTCTCTCGATGTTCTTGAAAGAAATAAATGAGATAATGCATGTAAAGTGCTTAGGGCCGTGCCTTACTGATGTTAAATGGTCAATAAATGTTAGTTATTAGTTTGGAGATAGGGATCATATAATCCTCTTAAGGCTATTTTGAGGATTAACTGAGATGCTTATAAAGCATTTAGGTCACTACCTGACACTTAACTCAGCACTCAATAGATGCTCATCCTTGACCTGATGGTTTTTGTTTTCATGTGTTATTTGTAAAATGTGGATAATACAATTGACTTAGTATAGAGGGAAAGACAAATTGAGATAATGTGTGTGACGTATTTAGCACTGTGCCCCTCACAGAGCAAGAACCAAACAGATGTTCAATTCCTTGAGGACAAAAACCATGATTTTTACACCATCTCATCCTTAGCACCCTGGCCCAATGCTTGACACGTAGAAAGTATCCAGAAAATATTTTGTAAATAAGTAAGTGAATGGCTGTATTATTAATTAGATAATGAATGATTTTATCCCAAATGAAAAAGGAGATCGTGGAAAAACGTTCTGATCTCCTTTAGAATCTGATGACCCCTGAAAAATAGAGGATAAAATAAACCCGAGAAGACAGGATGTTCCCAAACTCTGAGATCATCGTCATAATCCCCTCCATCAGGAAGGTCTTTATGGTTCACAAAGAACTTTCACATCCCTTATGTCATTCAACATAAAAAAATAATAATAATAATAAAACACACCAAGAAATGTCCTTAGGGTCAGCCTGGACAAGGAGCTCAGTCTCTTACAAATGATTTAAAACCTGCTCTGTCTTGCTACAGATATTGCTTATAGAAAACTTCAGGCAGAGAAATGCTACCCCGCTTGCTTTAGCTTAAAGAAACCTTTTGTGACCTTATAAACAAACATGGCCCAGTGGGAACCGAAGTGGAATTTCAGAGTTTTGAAGATGAGCTGAGAGAATTTGCTCAGAAATGGGACATATTAAAACAATCTCCACCAAAGGAGCGAAAACAATAAAGAGATAGACTCAGAAGAGAACCAAAAGGCTGGTGTCACTTACTGGCAAGCAGCAAGTGCCTTACTTATTATAACTGTTGACCGCATGGCAATAATGTTTAGGAACGTTGCAATCTCAAGAGTGGGCTTATAATGATGTTCATCTGCCTGTATGGAGGGAGGCCTTGCGTAAACTCTGATTGCTCATGGAAAGAGCTTTTTGTCCTTGAAGTATGGCTCAGAGTGGGACTGAGCAAGGCTGGTTAATAGACATCTTTATGAATATAAATGTCAGCTTCTAAATGCTCGTCCTCTGATATAATGCTATGCGTTGAGGTATGTGTTGGGTGAATGTGTTTTGACCTTATGTCCTGAGTGAAGGGGTTAGGCCAGTTGATTAGCTAAGTGAGTTATTGAAAGACAAAGACAAGGCCCCAGCAAGAAACAGATGTTTCAAATGGAGTTTTGAATAGCTCAAGGGGAAGGACTTTATTGACTGAGATATGGGCAGGGTTACAAAAATGAACAAGGGAGGATGAGTGAGGTCCCCTAGAGATTAGCAATAATAAAAAGCTGTCTCCAGAATATCCTTGTGCAGAGAGAAGGGAAAGGGGAAGGGGAGGAGGGAGGATGGGTGGAGGGTTCTCACCTGCTGTGCATAATGTGAGGGTGTTCAGCGCGCCCCCCTGGGTGAAGGGCTCAACTACAACTTGAACTTTACCTTAGAAATGAAAACAATGTAATCTAAACAGTTGTACCTTCATAGTAATCTGAAATTTTAAAAAAAGTAGACCATTAAAAAAAAGCGGTCTTAACCGCTAGGGTGCCTACAGCACTGCGGGGACATGATGAGAACTGGGGTTGTAGAGGAGCATGTGGAAGGAGAGACAGAAATATGCCCAGAAATACAGGAGTTGGGGGCCGAGGAGGCAGTCTGTAGCCTCTCCCTACTCCACCCTGATCTCCTGCAGGAGACCCACATTGGTCAAACTCAGCTGGCTGTTAGCAGGCAAGGGAACGTGGGGGATTCAGGGCACTGTACCTTTTGTCACGACTAAGCCCCAGGTCATTTAGACTTTCGCTGATACTATCTTCTAAGAGTTTTACAATGTTGTGTTTCCCATTGAGGTCCATTTGGAGTTAATTTTTTGGGAAGGGTATACGTTCTGTGCCTGTGTTCCATTTTTGCACGCGGATGTCCGGCTCTCTGGAACTCTGCTCCAGTTTTTAGCCTTTGTTACTTTTTTTTTTTAAATTTGAACTTCTTTTTTCACAAGAATAGAAAAACAAACACCACGTGCAGTCAATTCTAAATTGGAGCTAGCTGATCAACATGTGCTGGTATGGAAACAAAACTCAACGAAATTCAAGAAGGTGGGAGGGCAGGAAGGGGAGCAGTAAATTCACCACTAACTAATGGGGACGTTGCTTGGGCACATCGTGCACTGTCTTGGAGAAGGAATAATATCTTGTTTGTCCTTGGATGCTCAGTTCAGCACCTAAGGGATGCTTCAGGATTTTTATCAAATAATGAAATAACTTGAGATACCCATTTATTGAGGTTCATGCAGCGGCTAAACAGGGTTCATCAAACCTTTTCTGTAAAAGACTAGACAGGAAATATTTTGGACTTTGTGGGTCATAGCGTCTTTGTTACGGCCACTTGACTCTGCCACTATAGGGTAAAAGCAGCCACCATCGTCACTAGGAAAATGAGTGTGGCTGTGTGCCAAGAAAATTTATTTAAAAAATAGGCTGCAATTTTGAAGTCTTTCTTCTTTTTCTATTGTCTATAAGATTTGGCATGATCTGTTTTTTTTTTTATGATATTATCGCCTATTTTTATTTATAAATATTAGTTGTCTATTTTTTGAGACTTTGGGGAAAAAAAGAAGTTAACCGATGACTCCATACTGAACCTCAGAGTCAAAGCATTCTATAATAGACATACTCTTATCTGACAATGTGAATGTTACTTTTTTTGCATTATTATTATTGCTCAATATTTTGTTGCAGCAATTGTCTGATTTCTTTTTCAAATGTATTTATCTCGTTTGTTCTTTATGAGCTTTTTGTTTCTAGACCTTATCTTAAACATTGTTATTGCTATTAAATTTTAAGCCTCTTTAATTTTGTGAAGGCAAAAAGTGGAAACCAAATAAACACATGTATGTGTATAGAGAAAATAAAAAAAAATAGGCTGTGAGTCAAGTTCACAGGTCGTATAGTTTGCTGACCCTCTGGCTAAAAGTCTCAAAAGCATCAGAAAATGATCCATATGCTGAGTCCATCATAAGCCCATTCACTGAGTTTCTGAGTAGCAGAGATAACATCAGTGGTATCTTCATTAAATCTTTTTAGTAAGGGGCTGCCTCCATTGGGTTTCTTTCCTGGGTGTCATGGAAGTCAAAGCGAAAGTCCCAATGTAGGATTAGCACACGCCAGGGTAGACTTTGGTGGAAGCCTTTAACACACTTGAAATGAGAACATAAATAATTCAATGCCACGCATAAATGATTCAAGCCAATCCTGGTAGTATACGCACACATACACAAGTGTGTGTGTTATACTGTTTGTCCTGAGTAATGGCCAATGTGAGAATTTTGTGTGGATCAAATGGGAATAGCTCAAGGGCCTGAGATCTATCTCCTGGTTAAACCAGCAGATTTTGAGGTAGACAGAGTCCAGGTCAAAATTTTAGGCAATTTCAGATGAGAGCAGGACAAGGGACCATCTCATTTGTGGGAATAAACAAAGCCTTCCTGAAAGAAAACAACCCGTCAGGCATTCGCAGATTGCTATTCAGGGGGTCAGCTGCTGTCACTTACATAGGACAGAGACTCAAAATCAGACAAGAGTGGGAAAGCTCTGTAGCAAAAGGGGAGGCTATAGGTGTACCCCACTGAAAGACAGTTAACTAGAAGTGGGGCACCCAACATGATTGATTTGAGGAACATATTTGGCTTTTTTTGGTTGGTTCTGAGTTGGAAACAGAGGCAAAGATTAGGGAAGCTGAGCTTACCGGCCAAGTCCTGCCTGTTTGGGGGTGATGGCTGCCAGGATTGTGGGTTGGCTCTCTGGTTGTGTGTCAGAGTTCTGTGGCTGTGTACCATCTGGTCGTGATCTGTTCATACTTCAGTCTCTTGCATTATTCAGGTTACAGCTGACTCATTCTTGGCTCTACCACATCTTGGGTGATGTTAAGATAGGAAGAGCCTCCTCTGGCCTGTATTAATTTACCCCAGTCAGAGTGAGCCTTCCAGGTCTGGGCTTCTGCCCCCGCAGCCAGGCCAGGGAGGAAAGCAGGTGGTTCAAAATGAATGTGTAGCTACTTGATTATCACAAAGCTCAGTCATGTCACCAGGAGAAGCTGCGACCTCATTCTCTGATTCTCCATAAAACTCACCCTAAATCGACCCATTTACATAAATCTCAAATTCTTAATGACCTCATCCTTGGCAGCCTAATTGCCTTTTAAATCCTTCCCAGATTGTCCCATGAGGTGGACTCAACCAGATCACGTGTGGATTCTTCCCTGGTCACTGTCTATTTCCTTTGCATGGGGTTTTTCTCATTACAGTTTTATCGGCATATGAGACATTCTCAAGCCAGGATGCCCCCCTGAGGAGTGCACCTCTTGAGCACAGGTGACCCCTACAGACACCAGCCCAGCTTCCTCTCACGCATGGTTGGAAGATCACAAACTCTTTCACATGCCTCTCTGTTTTCTGTTCTTGTTTCAGTTCTTCCTCTGTGCGAAGTTTCTCTCTCTTTCTTCAACATTAGGCTGGATTGTCCAGTTCATCATAAATTGGCTAAATTATTGGCTGCCTTTCTCTTTTTCTAAAATAAACTCTAGAATTTCATTTCTATCAGCACTTCTGTCAACAAAAAACTTCCTTCTCTGTCAAGAAGCACACAAGCCGGTTCATTTTGTGTGTGTGCATTTGCTCACCTGAGCGAAGTGGTAAAATTCTTTTTTATACGCGTGAAGATCCTTGGAGCAGAAAGGGATCTCGGAGGTCCGGGGAGGCTAACATTCTCTCAGTGTGATGCCTACTCCACTGGGAGTGGGTGAGATGATGTTGGCTAAGCGTTTTAAATAATGTTAGTTGTTATGTATTTACTTCAATCTTATTAGAAAAAATATATATACAACTGGCACATGAAGCTGCGTAAGTATCATTGTCCAGGATGAGGCCAGAGCAGATGGTGCCTTGGAAACCCATCATGCTCAGCAGTGTGACTTAGAGGTTTGTCAGGTCAGGCCTGGATATGACAATAGTCATGAAAATAGAATTTTTGGAAACCCAGATCTTCTCCAATCTCCTTAATGCTATACGCGAGGAATCTGACCAAGGCTCTGGAAAGGGAAGAAGTTTTTCCAAGACATTAGCTCTACACAAGCAGGACTGGAGTTAGATCATGTTTTGCCTGCTTCCTAATAACCTTTCAAAGAATATTAGGCAACTGTGAGTTCAACTCCAGAATGGATACCATGATTAAGTCCTCAGAATGCCCCATTTTCAAAAGTGCAGGGAGGTGTACAAAAGCCTATTTTAGCTGCATGGTGACTTACCTAAAAAAGTGCAAATGTCCTTTTCAGAGACAAAAGCTGGTTATTTATTGGATCTTTTTTTTTTTTATTGTTGGGGATTCATTGAGGGTACAATATATTTATTGGATCTTAAACACCTGAAAACTTCACCAGATAACGAGGCAAATGAATGCGCCGTACCGTTCACCCGAGTGGAGGCCCCGTAAGCTGCTGGTTGGGAGATTCGGAATGCAGTTTTAATGGGTTAGTATAGTTTTTATTGGGAAAAGCAAACTAAATTAAACTGATAGTTTTAATTAAATTTGAATTGGTTGTGATTTTACTCAGTTTTAAAGGCCACTTGAGACGTGAGGGTTGCACTTAAAATCTAGTGTTGTAATTAGTGACATCTGCATTTATTATAATGGTTACTGCACTTTATTGAATTTATTCAGGAGTAAACAAAAGCTCAGCATCTAAAGAGCTTGTATTTCTAGGACGGGTTGGCTTTGGAAGCCTGATTTGTCTCTGTTGGAGCGTCAGGTGATGATGACGACCTTGAAAAGGCAAGTTTAGTCATCAGCCACAGGCCAGGACCTGGAGTTACCTCAAGCCTGAACCTTCCCCACCATTGCTGTATTCTTTTTCTGGAAAATTCGAAGCTGGTGTATGTTTATGTGTCCTTCGGCTCCCCAATACCTCTGGAGTTCAAGGTCCAGGTAATGTACTGGTCGTAAACCCTGTTGTCTATATGGACTCTAGAACAGAATTTCACTGTACTGCACATTTGCGCCCCCTCCCTAAATTCATGTGTTGAAGCCCTAATTCCCCATGGGATGGTATTAGGAAGTAGGGCCTGTGGGAGGCTGTTAGGTTTAGTTGAAGTTGTGAGGGTGAAAGACTTGAGATGAGATTAATGTCATTATAAAAGAGGAAGGGGCTAGAGTTAGCCCTCTCTCTGCCTTGTAAGACTATAGTAAGAAGCTGTCCTTCTCCAAGCCAGGAGGAGGCCTTCCCTGGGAACGGCTGGTCAGCACCTTGGCTTTGCACTTTCGAGTCTTCAGAACTGTGACACCCCGTGTTTTTGTTGTAGTTTCCAAAAATAAGATGGCCCACAAGTCTAGATTTGGAGACACTGTCGTGCAACTATTAATTTGTTCTGAAACTCAGAAGAGGTGTGTGGTAGCTCCAAAAACTGTTTGCAAGGGCAGCTGCTGGCTACTGGGGGGAAGGAAGGCAGTGTTCTGGTGGCTTGGTGTTATTGGGTCCAGTTAAAATTGAACCCAATTTTGGAATTAACCTCCATGGTTCTTGTAACTTTGGTGTGTAAAGCATCACTCAAGGGGGGTTCATTGAAAAGGATCTCTGGGGCTGCATCATTAGAAAAAAATTCTTCAAAGGCAGGGAAAAGACAAATTCACTACTTTTTTTCTACTATGCTCACTCTCCACCCAGAAAAGTTCTGACACCTGATATGTGGGATTTTTCCTCCCCAATCACATGAGTTCCATTCTCCAGTGGACACCACTGGGTGTCCACTAATCCAGTTTAATTAGGACACTGCCCACCTGGAGTCACAGCCAGATCCCACAGCTGACAGGCTCAGTCCCACAATACTGCCTATCACTGCAGGGCGCCTGGAACTTCTGACCACCTGGCTATAAATCTGGGGTTTCCTGGACTCCTGTCCCAGGTTTGATTGTTTGTTGGAGTGGCTCATAGAATGCAGGAAGGTGTTGTATATAGGTTTATAGATTTATCTCTAAGGATTCTGATGAACAGTCAGATGACAGAGATGTGTAGGGTGAGGTACTTGGGAGGAGCGAGGGGCTTCCATGCCTTCTCCAGGCTCACATCACCGCCACATGCGCAGCAACCTGGAGTCTCTCTGAATTGCCTAGCTTGGGGATTTTTTGAAGGCTTTGCCTTTGGGCTCAATTTGCTTATTAAGTTTATCTCCAGGAGGATGGAGGGTAAGGCTGCCTCTCATTGTAGCTTGGTCTTTCTGCTGACCAGCCTCCACCTAGATGCTCTCCAAGAGTCACCTTTTTAGAACAAAAGAAGCTCCTATCACCCAAGAAATTCCGAGGGATGTAGGGAGTCTGTGTCAAGGATGGGGTCAAAGACCATGCATCAGAAGAAAAGCTCCTCCCCGTTGCCCTGTTGCTCAGGAAATTCCACAGACTTCAGGAGCTCTGTGCCAGGAACAGGGGCAGAGACCAAATATACATTTCTTACCGTATTGCAACATTACAGCAAGTGCCTAGGCCACACTTCAATTTGAGAAGCTCTAATCTGGAGCATTAATTCAGTCTAATGGAATCATCAAAAAAAAAAAAAAAAAGAAAAAGAAAAAAAATGCAGCCACTAAACAGAAATACGAATGTCTTCTCAGAGGGTCAGCGTGTTCTATCTATGCTCTGCTGTGAGGGCCATACGGGCTCATAAAAATTGTTTGATGAGAGTGACATTAAAGCAAGGATTATATTTTTAATTACAAATTAATAAATACTTATACAATAATGCAGAAATATAGAAAGTGAAAAGTGAATTGCCCTTATTCCATTTATTCTTCCTGCCCAGAGGTGGTCATTCACTCTCTGGTATATTATCCTTCCAGATCAGAGCCTCCTTGCTTATAAGGACAGAGACAAGTGAATGTATTTCTATGATCTTTCCCCTCCTTGTTACTTTTTTCTGAGAAATTCCTTCTCCTTTGTCTTTTTATGTATTGGTGTTGTTTCTTCTATGTAACATCCCATTCCCATTTTATGGCTATAAGTATTTTCCCGCTATCTTTGAACATAACATGTAGGTGTTTTGTTTTGTTTTGGTACCACACGTACCTCTGTATTCGCCGTTCTCATGAGTCTTGCTTATCTGGCTCCTGCTCTGGCAGGCTGCAGGCATTTCTGAAATGCCCGTTGAGTCTCATTCATTCATTCATATGTCAGAACAAGGCAACAGGAAGGTCCAGTGGGAACTCTGGGCATGATGGGAGGATTGATTGACAAGTTTCCCTTTGCGAACAACAGGTGAGAATCTAAATGTTTTCCTTTGGAACCACTAATGCCAGGAGGTAGAATACTTCCCTAAGAAATGTCCACATCTATACCCACCCTAGCTGCCCCGGTTGTCTCCATTTATCCGATTTCTTTATGGGAATGGCCCTAGTTTCTTTTTCTTCCTTTTTTTTTTTTTTTTTTTTTTTTTTGCAGTTTTCGGCTGGGGCTGTGTTTGAACCCACCACCTCTGGCATATGGGGCTGGCGCCCAACCCCTTTGAGCCACAGGCACTGCCCTGGCCCTTGTTTTATTTATTTACTTTTTTTTGGCAGTTGTTTTTATTACATGGAGCAGGGAGTTGAGGTCCATGTGCAGCACTTAAGTCACCTCTACTTCCTTCCTTCCATTCTTATTTATGTCCTGGTTCGTGTTTATGAGCTCCAAGCCTCACTGGAATTTTCTTCTTTTAAGATGGCTTGGCGCTCGTAGTACAGTGGTTACAGTGCCAGCCACATGCACCAAGGGCGGCAGGTTTGAACCCGACCCCAGCCAGCTAAAACAACAATGACAACTGAAACAAAAAATAGCCAGGCATTGTGGCATGTGCCTGTAATCCTAGCTACTTGGGAGGCTGACATAAGAGAATCACTTAAGCCCACGGGTTTGAGGTTGCTGTGAGCTGTGATGTCATAGCACTCTACTGAAGGTGACCTAATGAGACTCTGTCTCAAAAAAAAAAAAAAAAAAAAAGATGGAGAGGTCATATCCACACCAGCATCTGTGGATTCAGGATTTTGCGATGTGGGCTAATCTCATTGGGGTTGGTTGATCTCTCAGAGTGCTTTTGATTTTCATTTCTCTGATGATGAGGGATGATGAGCATTTTTTCATGTGTTTCTTGGCCATTCCTCTGTCATCTTTAGAGAAATTTCTGGTGAAGTCTCTTGCACCAGAAATTGTTTGGTTGAGGTTGTTCGATCTTTTCTTGTTGATTAATTTGAGTTCTCTGTAGATTCTAGTTATCAGCCTTTTATCATATTTTTAGCCTGGATGTGGAAAGAAGAGAACACTTTTGCACTGCTGGTAGGCTTGCAAACTAATACAATCTCTATGGAAAGATGTATGGAGAATTATCAAAGAGCTGAAAGTTGTCCTTCCATTTGACCCTGCAATCCCACTACTAGGTATCTACTCAGAAGAAAAAAAAATGATTTTACCACAAGAACATTTGCACTAGAATGTTTATTGCAGTTCATTCACAGTTGCCAAGATATGGAAGCAACCTGGGTGCCCATCAATCAATTCATAATGGATTAACAAACTGTGACTTATGTATACTATGGAGTACTATTCAATCATAAGAAAAGATGGAGACTGGGCAGCGCCTGTGGCTCAGTCGTAGGGCGCCAGCCCCATATACTGAGGATGGTGGGTTCAAACCCGGCCCCGGCCAAACTGCAACCAAAAAAATAGCCGGGCGTTGTGGTGGGCGCCTGTAATCCCAGCTACTCGGGAGGCTGAGGCAAGAGAATCGTCTAAGCCCAGGAGTTGGAGGTTGCTGTGAGCTGTGTGAGGCCACGGCACTCTACTGAGGGCCATAAAGTGAGACTCTGTCTCTACAAAAAAAAAAAAAAAAAGAAAAGAAAAGATGGAGACTTTACATTTTTTGTGTTTACCTGGATGGAGTTGAAATACATTCTTCTTAGTAAAGTATCACAACAATGGAAAAACAAGTATCCAATATAGTCAGTACTAATATAAAACCAATATATAAACAGCTACACACCCACACAAAAGAAAAACGCCAGAATAGTCTAGCGAGGGGGAAGAAAGGGAGACGATAAGGGAGGATGATTGGCAGGTTCTTACCTAATGTGCACAATGTGAGGGTGTTCACCATGCCCCCTGGGTGAGGGCCTCAACTACAACTTGAAATTTACCTTAGAAATGAAAACAATGTAACCTAAACACTTGAACCCTCATACTAATACAAAATAAAAAATAAAAATAATAGAATAAAAAGAAAAAGATGGAGTGGTCAAACTCAGAATTTTTCAAGAGCACGGCACATATGCTTACTGACCAGTCTAAAATTCAAACATGTTGAATGTTCACAAACAATAAACACCAGAAAAACAAACCTGGATGTTTTAGTAATAACCAAGATTTGGAACACTGCCAAATTATCCAGATCAATTTTAGGTTTGTATCTGGAGGAATTGTGTCTGTGAAGAACGTGAACTTTGATCAAAGTCTAAATAAATCTGAATAGTTTACATCTGATTCCTCTAATTCCAATCCATTGACTTGGAATCTATGAAACCTGTGACCACTTAATAATGATCAATCCAGCAATCAAATAGATGGCAAGGAGAAATCCCAGACTTGAGCGTGGATACAACGGGGCAAAGTTAGATGTAATTTCTTTCTAATCAATATAAATCTAATTACTTTTATTCTTATTGTCAGTAGACCCGTGGAGCCTTGAACACCAATTCCTGAATTCCACATTTTGTTCAAAAAAGTATAATAATCAAAAAGATATTTTAGATCATGATGTGGTTTTATCGATCAACGGGAACACATTCCTAATTGTATAGATAAGGAAATGAAAGAAGTCATATTAGGAAGGGGTTAAGTATTTGGGCTTTGACTGTAGATAGACTCAGGTTCTCATCTGTCTTGGCCTGGAGGTGACACCATTCCTTTTGCTCATAGTCTACTGATCTCTAATCACATGACCCTATCCTAACTGCAGGAGAGTCTGGAAAATACAGGGGCAGAACCGAGCCTTGTCCCTTCTGTTTAACCACCTGCCTACCCCTCTCCTTTCCTGGAGATTTCTGTACTACCAATACACAATTATTTCTGTGATGTTTTTCCTCCAAATTACTGAATTGTTTATTATCACCTAGAAAGAATAAGTCTTTCAGTGAAATGTATGAGGATGTAAATTTTATGATAATGAGAAACATTTCCTTCTAAAACTAGGATAGAGCATCTGGAAACATAAAACATCCATTAAAATGACTGAAGAGGCTCCCCCTCCCCCCACAATCAAAGTAATTAAAGTTTGGTTACAAAGATTTGTGTCAAGAGCAGTAAATGCTTTTTGAAATTCTGTAATGGTGACGTCTTGTCATGATGACGAAATGGGCTCCTAACATGTGGACCCCATGGATGCTTCCTTGCTAAAGAGCATTCTTCTCTAGAGCTATGATTCGAAGCTACAAGGTATCAATACAATTATTGGAAGTAGGTGGGCACTATCTCCAAACTGGGTTGGATTTCCATTCTGGTGAGCTAAAGTGATCCCAGATTCTTTAGGAACTTTCCCCCTGAGAGGTGGGGTTCCATTAAGAAGATGGTATCCGTGGCTGCTTCACTAACAAAATGAGGTGGGAGTTAGTGCATCAGTCCCCAGGCCCAAGCTTTGGGCAGCTTTCATGTCTTTATCACTTAAAACAGTGGTCTGTTCCCAAACATTTTGGACCCGGCACTTGTTTTATGGAAGACAATTTTTCCATGGACCAGGGCCTGGGGAGATGGTTTCAGGAAGATTCAAATATGTTACATTTATTGTGCACTTTATAATAATAAAGTAATAACAGGCACTCCCTGGGTTATGAATGAGACAGGCGCTGTAGGTTTGTTAAGTTGAATTTGTATGTAAGTCGAAACAAGCACAATAACCTATTACCTGTAATAGACTCCATTTGTAAGTGCAAGTTGTATGTAAGTTGGAGATTTGTAACTTGGGGACTTACTGTAGTAGCTGCTGTTCATAAGTGAAGTTGTAAGTAAGTCAGATGTTTGCCACTCTGGGTCTGCCTGTATTCCATTGTAATGTATAACAAAATAATTATACAACTCACCATAATGCCTTCTTGACTGTCACCTCTACACACAGGTGAGAAGAGTCTCACAAATTCTGAATCACAGAAGGGGAAGAAGTGAAGTCTGTGGAGGGACCACACAGTATTTCTGAGCCATGGTTTGCTCCCGCCTTGCAAAGACTACAGGGAGCTGAAGGATTCTGGAGATTGGTGGACACATTTCCTGAGTTCCTCTGAGCTGCAATTTTTGACCCTCTCACTAATGTTAGTAATCACTGTATCATTGATAGAAGGTGATTTCTTCTATTTTAGAATCAATAGGGTTCATTGCAGTATGGATTTTAGACCCAAATGGGAGAATCAGTATGTTTATCATATTATTATTCCTCCCAGGAACTAGCAGCCAGGAAAAAAAGGACAGTCTCCAAAATACATCCTCTAAGTGTGCTCTTGAGGACCGGTAAGTATCCCCGAGTGGCAGCATTTCCTATCAAAATGCGACAGAATTTCTTTTTTTAGAAAAGTGCCAAGTTAATTAGCACCTTATAGGCCCTTGTTACAGCTCAGAACGACTTTACATCTGCTGATAATTTAATCGTTATGAATGTGACACAGGAAATCGAGCTTCACATTCTGTTACATAATGTAAATTGACAGCCAAAGCCACTCAATAGCTTCATGTCATTAATAAGGTTGTTTCTTAAACTCATAACCGATATCAACTTGTTTTTTCTCAGTAGGTTAAGACAGTAGACCCAACACATGTGACAGTTTTGAGATGTGAAACTTCCTGGGGGCATCTGTGATGCTTCTGGAAGTCATGGGCTGATGATGGGGGACATCAAGTGGGCCCTGATCTCTGTTTGAGGTCAAGAAGGTTCTACAAGGACATCCTGTGGGGCGGGGCAAAGGGCTCTCCAGCCACCACTGCCCCACGTTGTCTTTGGCAATTGATGGAGGTGAGGGAAGGATCCTCTTCTGCTCTAGAGGGCTTCAGGGAGGGGTGCAGATGCATCCGAGGTTGTGAGGAGAAGGTGTTTGTGAACAGAGCCACAGACCCGCGCCCTCTTAGACTTCCACAGCCTTTCATAATTGGCTTCTGGGATCCTTCTGGTCAGAACATTCTGAGAGACACTCTTGGCACAAGTGCACCGCCTGTCAGCACAGGGACAAGCCACACCACACAGGGACAGCATGACCCATGCGTCTGCTGAGCACCAGCTCAGGCCATGGGTGCAAACTCACATGCAGTCTGCATGGCCAGCTGGTGGCTTTCACTCTTGCATCTCACACAGTGTTGCTTGAATCCTCAATATCTCCTGGAGTCTTGGCCTCTGTCCATCCATGTCTTAATTATACTTTTCCTTTCAGACATTCTGAAAGATAGGAGGGAAGCCCCTTTCCACCTTTTTCAAGTGGAGTAGAATTGTGCTCAGGGTTGAAGATCAAAACCAGAATCAACAAACAAATAAAAACAACAGCAACAACAAAAACAAGTCAACAACAAAAACAAAGAGAAGGCAAGGGCTAGCAGAAAGGATGGAAACAGCAAAAGATTTGGGTTGGATGGAACAGAAAGGTCGTGGGTTTCATAGGCTTCTCAGGGACTTAGGCTTGGAGACTGCAGGGTCCTTGAGGACTTGAGAACAAGGGTCTGACATTGGGAGGACTGGACGTGGGGAGGGGGTGTCTGAGGCCACACCGATCCACCTCTGGAGTTTGGAATTGGAGCACCCGCCCTGGTGAAGGGGGTTCCCGACTTAGGTGCCTGGGACAGAAAGCCTCAAGGACTGGGCAGGGAAACCCATGCGTGGGTCTGCAGGGGGTGGAGGGGACTTCAGCAGGGCAAGGCAGGGAATAGGAGCCTGCAGAATTCTCACATCCGCAGCCTGAGGAGTCCTGGTCACTGCTCATGAGGGAATCACATGTGTCTACAGCTTGGTTTGTGAGCTGTGAAGGGTACGTCAATTGGAAGTAGTTAAGACCCATACTGGGTGTGGTGGCTGAGTGGTCCGTCTATGTAAAACCAACTCTAAATCCAGCCTGTTTTGTGTTCTTGAATAAGAAATTACGTAACTTACAATGTGTGGGGTATGTTTTTCCTTCTTAGTAAAAATAAATACATGGTACTCGTAGGAAATCTATCAGGGTGTCCAACCTGCAGCCCGCAGGCCACACACAGAGTTTTGAGGAATGTGGATCTTGAAAAGTATGCACAGGCTGGGTGGTGGCTCCCACCTGTGATCCCAGCACTCCAGGAGGCTGAGGCAGGAGGATTGCTTGAGCTTAGGAGTTTGAGACCAGCCTCAGCAAGAGCAAGACCCTGTCTCTACTAAAAGTAGAAAAATTAGCTGGGTGTGGTGGTGGGCACCTGTGGTCCCAGATACTTAGGAGGCTGAGACTAGAGGATTACTTGAGCCCAGGAGTTTGAGGTTGCTGTGAGCTATGACCCACAGCACTCTAGCCTGGGGCAACAGAATGAGACTGTGTCTCAAAAAGGAAAGAAAAAAAAAGTAAAAAAAGAGAAGAAAAAAGAAAAAGAAAAGTATGCCTGGATCTTCTTTTTCTGCTAATCAGCTTTTGTTAGTATGTGTGTTGTTATTATTATTATTATTATTATTTTATTGTTGGGGATTCATTGAAGGTACAAAGAACCAGGTTGCTTACATGGCATTTGTTAGGTAAAGTCCCTCCTTTCCTTATGTCCAGTGTTTGTGTATTTAATATATGTCCCAAGGTAACTCTTCTTCCAACATGTGGAAAAGGTTGGACGCCCTGGCCAGTAGGTACGAAAAATAAAGTAATAGATAAACAGAGCTCCTAAATATACTATTAGATAGAGATAAATCAGTACGATAAACTTGATATAGATTCTTCCTCTTCCTCCTCCTTTATTTCTTCCTTTTTCATCATCTCTCATTGTGTGTGTGAAATGGATACACAACATATCGCATTCTACTTTGTATCATGATTTTCCTCCTTAGTAGTGAAGACAACTTTTTATGCATCTGAGACATTACTGTGATGGCTGAAGAGTGTTCCACTGTGTGGTTTATTCAATCTCATTGTCTGATGATTGACGTGATTCTCCCTCTAGTATTTCCTTTTGTTTGGGGCAAGAGGACATTGGGGGATTATATTCCTCGAGCTAATAGTGAGCCTTGAGGTCTGCTGGGGAGGCAACAAGGAATGCTTTCAGAGACATAGACTCTCTCTCTTTTTATTTTTATTTTATTTTATCTTTTGAGACAGAGTCTCACTTTGTTGCCTTCAGTACAGTGCCATGGCATCACAGCTCACAGCAACCTCAAACTCTTGGGCTCAAGTGATCCTCTTGCCCCAGCCTTCCAAGTAGCTGGGACTACAGGTGTCTGCCACAATGCCCAGCTAATTTTAGAGACAGGGTCTCACTCTTGCTCAGGCTGGTCTCAAACCTGTGAGCTCAGGCAATCCAGCCGCCTCGGCCTCCCAGAGTGCTGGGATTACAGGCGTGAGCCACAGTGCCCAGCCAGGAGACATAGACTCTCAAGGTGGGTTACAGTTTGGGAAAATTTTGACCCAGTTTCATTTTGGGTCATTTATAAACCCCTTCCCCTTTGGGGTGGTTCAGTCTGGACTTGACAGTGACTGGGAATTTACTACATCAGAAAGCCACCAATGAACTTTTAAAATCCTTTTAAACTTTTTTTAATGCAGTGATCCAGAATCTGCTTTAGAACCTAGGATCTAGAATCAGATAGGCTGAGACTGTAGGCCTGGCTCCTCCACTCACCAGCCTTGTGAACTAGGACAAAAGGCTTAACCTCTCTGGCCCTCGTTTTCCCCATCTGTAAAATAGGTACAATAAAAGAATATGCCTCAGTTGCAAGGAATAGTAAACAAGATAAGGGACGGGCAGTGCACAGAGAGAGCTCAACAAAGGTCACCTGTGGTCACAGTAATGTCCGTACATAGTCACAACACAAACTGTATTTGGTCCCTGCCATGTGACAGCAAGTTAAAGGCATTGCCTGTTCTTGGAACCTATTTCCGTCTTGTTGTCTCTAAGTTTCTTTTCTTCAAAGGATAGTAGTCATGTCTCTTTACCTCATCCAGCTCCCTCTCTCCCGAATATGCTTCCATTTTTACCATTTTGAACTGCTTTGAGGCCATCTCTTTACCTGCTCCACCCCTTCTGCACTTTCCCAGACAAAAAGCTACCTTTGTGATTTGATCCCCACGGGGTGCCCTGTTTAGTGCACAGGGGTCTTCCCTCCCCAGGCCTCTGTTGCATCCCAGCCTCCCTGCACGTGGGTGAGGACCTTCTCTGGGCAGATGGATTATATCTAAAAAGAAGCTGTTCTGATGTTCAATTTCGTTTGCTTCCTGCTTCCCTCTTAAGGACAAATTTGGACGGACTTATCAGCATAAAAACGTCCCTAAAGTGGAAATGACACTGAATTTCTTGAGGGCAGACCTTTTCTGTTATCTTACCAAATGCTTTAAGTGCATTTTAAATGTTCCAACAACATGTTTATAAAGGAAGCTGTTCTACTAGTGTCACTTGAACAGTTGGGGAAAACCTGGAATTCAGAGACATGAAGCAAAATATTACAAAACACTGGGCTGTTAAGTTTGGGAATTTTAGCATGTCAATAAATAACTTTTTCCTGCTCTCACAAATTCAAAACGAATTGACAGACAGACCCAGGAGTCAAACAGCTTTAGTATTGCAAAGCTAATTGGAAAATGTGGTTATAGATTTATGGCCAATGGGGCTTGTTGACACCTTCTTTTCTGTTTCCTTCTCACGAGTTAAGATTTTGTAAGAGGCCAACCAAGGGACAAGGGAATGTTAGGGGTTGAAGAACAGTTTACTGCTCCACGTTGATCAGTGGTGAGTGGACGGGGGAGAGAAAGAGAGGGGTAGAGAGAAAGAATATGAATTCCCAGAACTTGTTTATTTTTTTGAATTCAGATTAACATGAAGGTACAAATGATTAGGTTACATCATTGGTGTGTCTAAGGTAAAGTTCAAGTTGTAGTTGAGCCCTTCACCCAGGGGGTGTGCTGTGTACCCTCACAATGTGCCCACCAGGTAAGAGCTTGCCAATCCCTGTCCCTCCTCCCCCCAACTTGAATATACTTGTGTTTTTTTCTCTCATATGGGCATGTAGTTGTTTTTCTGTTGGTTTCATATTGGTATTGAGTACATTGGATACTTGCATTGCCATTCTTGTGATACTTTACTAAGAAGAATGTGTTTCAACCCCATACAGGTAAATATACAAGATGCAAAGTCACTTACCATTTTTATGGTTGAATAGTATTCCATGATATACATATCCCACATTTTGTTAATCTATTCGTGGGTTGATGGGCATTTGGGTTGCTTTCACATCTTGACGATTATGAATTGAGCTGTAATAAACATTCTAGTGCAAATATCCTTGTGATGTAATAATTTATTTTCTTCCAGGTAGGTACTGAATGATAGGATTTGGGGATCAGATGGAAGGACAACTTTTCGTTCTTTGCTTCTCCATACTTCTTTCCACAGAGGTTGTATTAGTTTGCAATCCCACCAACAGTGTAAAAGTGCTCCCTTCTCTCCATATCCTTGCCAACATTTGCAGCTTTGGGATTTTGTGATGTGGGCTATTCTCACTGGGGTTAGGTGGTATCTCAGGGTGGTTTTGATTTGCATTTCTCTGATGATTAGAGATGATAAGCTTGTTTCCTTGAAATAGATCCAATTACCAAGAGGCTGGGAGCCTTCTCCACTGAAGATCCTTTGCCATAAACATGATTCCAGGGCAAAGGAGGGTCCTCTACCAATCTTCCATCAGATTTGAACCCAGACCTTTCTGGCTTCAGCGTGTTTGCATCTTTGAACAGGCTTCCCTGCCTTTCAGTGGTTTGTTTACTGAAGGACTTTGCTTCCCTCTTCAGAATACATTAGGAAGGAGGTTTTGAAAAAATTTCCTCTTTGGAGATTTTTCTCATGCATCGGTATTTAAAAAAAATTTAAATACACAGTATCTTTGCTTGGCAGAATTCCCACTCCTTACACCATGCATAACTCTGCGTGTGGCAGCAACCCAAACTGTTTGGACAGTGCATGTGACTGGAGCTGTTTGCTAAAACCATTAAGTGACCAACAAGGTTAACAGATTTTCCGGGTCTTCCCACTCTGACCAGCCATCTTGTCCAGCCCGGTGTCTTTTCCTAATTAGAATAGATCAGAGAGAATGGTGTCTCGTCTCTAATTAAATTCTCCTCGTTGCCCAACTGTTTCAAAGGCCAACTGTCTTAAACCTTTGAACTTTATTTGTAATACAAAACTTCAATTAGATAAAGGACAATAATTAGCAGATCTTTTATCTTTGGGTATAATTAAATCTTTAAGAAGGGATGTTTTAATCAATGAGATGTAATGACAAGTTCATAAATTAATTAATCCCACCAATAGAGACTTGGCAGTAATCAATGGATCTTTAAAGAGGTCCAGGGTGAGGGGACATAGCTCCGTCTGGAATGCAGATACTCTGTTCAGTTTGGTGTAAAGATTCTCATTTATTAAGGATTAGCTGGCTCAAAAGATGATCTATTTATTTAAGGGAAAAAGCACTTAAAATATTAACTTTTAATGGGAGGAAAAACCTTCTTCTTGAAAGTTTTTGCTTTTGGAACTTTCTTCTTAGATCTTTCAACTCAGGCCCCAGGTGTCAAGCCCTCATCCTGGACCTGTTTGCCAGTTCACTGATGTGAATTACAGAGAAACCAAAACTGAAGTTGCCGACCCTCAGATATCTCAAGTATTTTCTTCTAGAACAACCGTCAGCAAACTCTGGGCCTGCTTGCCTAATCCGGCCCATTTCCTGTTTGTGTCAATAAAGTTTTACTGACACATGGCCACGCCCATTTGTTTCTGCACTGTCCTTTCCACACTATGCAGGTGGAATTGAAGAGTTACCCCAGACACTATATGGTCCGTAAAGCCACAAATAGGTACTAACAGACCCTTGTAACAGAAAAGGTTGGCCAGCCGTGCTTTAAAACATCCTTTGAATGTTTTCTTTAAGGGTTGGTAAAATTTAAACTCAATATAGCACTACAGCTAATTACAGCTAACTATTTTAAATATGAGGTTCTATGGCTGTGGTAGGCTCCTACCTAGGTTCCTGGTATTTGCTTTTGCCCTGTCTCTCTGGGCAAAAAACAAGGGAAGAATGATTTGGAAGGGGGGAGGGCATGGCAGGAGCTAGTACATGCAAAGGCCCTGTGGCAGAAGGGCACACGGTTCATTCAGAAAGCAGGATGAAAGGGGACAGGTTGTGTGTAGAAGGCAGAGAGGCCATTATAATACTTTCACCCCATGAACCCAATCAGTTCTCTTCCCCTCAATGAAAAAGCCTTCAATGACTTTGCCTCTCTCAAACATAAAATCCCTAAGCCCTAGGTATGAGTTCGAGCACACTTGCTTGGGGTTGGGGAGGGGGTCTTAGAAGTTGCAGGGTGATTAGAGAGGAGCTTGGAGGTGGGGGAGCTGGTAGAGTTTCAGGGATCCCCTACAGTTTCTGCTTCAGCCCTCACACAGCTTTCTCTGTGTCAAATCTCCTTAACATTCTCTTTTAAGGACACCAGTCATTGGATTGGGGGCCCATCCTCGACCTGGGCTGATCTCATGTTGAGATCCTTAATTATATCTATAAACACCCTTATTTGCAAATAAGGTCCCATTTACAGGTACTGAAGGGTTAGGACATGGACACATTTTTTGGAGGACATGATTCCATCTACTGCATAGGTGACAACATGATCTGCTTTTTAACTTAGAGTAATGGTTGTTTTCTTGGGGTAGGACATCGGACCAAAAAGACACACTCATGGAAAGGTGGTGGGACCAGCTAGGAGGCTGTTGCAAGCTCCCAGATGCAGAATGGATAAAGACTGTCTAGGCATGGTGGTTGTGTGGCAGGTGGGGCCAGGGAAGGTGGGAGGTGTTGATTGGTTGTGATCTACATACAGTGTGGAAGAAACGGGTCTTTTGCAAAGTTGGGTGATTTTTTTTCTAGTCCCTTTTGAGAAGGTATGTAAAGAGAAGGGCTCAGAAGACCAAGGAGACAGGTCTGACCTAGCACCCAGAAGATGCTCAGTACAACTCAACATGTGCTGGTGAAATAAATGCGGGCAGAGGATTATTCAGAAGAGTTCTCTGATTGTTTGGGCAAGGATGCAGGCTGCAGGTCTTGTTTTTTCCAGATGTTTTTAAAAAATAACAATACTCGTTTAAATGGGGCTTAGAGTTCCTTGGCAGAAAGACACTGGGCTCTTAGAAATATTGCTATTATTTCTGGAGCCAAATTTAGCAAGGACAGCTCTGCCTTTAATTACTGGTTGATGCTGAGTTGTACAGGCAAATGATTACATGCACAATTAGTTGTTCCCACAAGTAGCCAATTATGGGAATGATTATTTAAGAAAATTGTGGCTCCTGCTAAAGGGACTTTACATTGTCGCCTCAAAATACATTTCTGTATAAAAATTCTTTTATTGTAGGCATTATTATTTTTTTTCTATCTCCTGGGTGGCGTGAGAAACAGTGCTTGTGGTCTCATTTGTAGGGAGAGGGAATTGTAGAAACCTAGACCTTTGGGGCACTGTGAGACCCAGCAAAGAATGGAGTCTGGGTCGGAAGCTCTCCCAGGACCACATCTTGCTCCAGAAACCATGTATTTTTTTTTATTTTTGGAAGTGTGGTGGAATGTAAGTGGGAATTGAGTTTATCTACATATTAACCCATCCATTAGGTACTGTGTCTTAATCCCAAGGTGGAATCTGGAGGAAAATTTAGGACTATGGATGTTTGATAAGGGAACCATTTGGAAGTGTGCAGAGTCCTACCACATGGCCACGTGTTGCTGTGAACTCAGCCTTTGCCCGTGCTCATCACTGGTTTTCTGTGCCTCTCCATGACCACAGGTCTTACCTACGCCACTTTTCCCACCTGAGCATCGCTGACCCCTTCATGCAGTCAAGTTGTCATGAAATCATAAGCTCACAGCACCAGAAGGGTCATCAACATTGTCTGGCTCATTAAAGAGATGATCCAACCGAGACCCAGAGAGACAAAGGACTCACCTGGTGGTCCAGGTGAAATGTGACCCCACCTTGCCTGATTCCAAGGCCCTGGCTCTTCGCAAGATGCCATACTGGCTGCTGAGAGCACCAGCCCAGGGGCAGTGCCTTTGTCCCCTCCTTGTGGTCATTACCATCTACGGCCAGCCTACTATCTTCCTGGTGTCGGACACATGCTGGGAGCCATACTGAGGTAGAGTTGGAAGGGATTCTAGAGAACTTTTCTTTTTTTTTTAAATTTCAGATTAATATGAAGGTACATACAATTTGGTTACATGGTTTGCATTTGTAAAGAGTTGTAGTCATGACCTTCACCCAAGAAGTATGCGATTTAGACTTCTGATTTTGCAATCTGTGTGGAATTTGGAAAATGTATTGGCTTAGGATTACTCCCTCCCATTGAACATTTCTCATGATGTAGACATTAAAACCTTCCTGGTCAACCCTGACTTAACACTAGTAGGGAGACCATAAATTCAAATGTCTCGGTTTCAGTTGGTCCATATAAACCTTGTTCCCTGATTCCGAATACAAAATGTTTTTGTATTAACTTGTATGGCTCAATAGTCAGCTTTCCTCCCTCGTTTTCACAAGGCCATCCACTATTCTACCTTAAAGTGATCTATGAGACCACTGGCCCGAATTCTTCAATACTCTGCATTGGTATTTTACATTCACATCCTTGCCAAGGGCTCATGGAAGGTGAACTCTATTTTCTGTTTCCTTAAATTGGGGTTGGGCCTTTACGTTTGGCTAAAGGGTGGCTAACATGTGATGTAAGCAGAGGTTTGAAAAATGCTTGCCCATTTGGGCACGTCCTTTTGTGTCCCAGTGACCTACCAGGAAAAGACTGTGCCTTAGACTTTTAGCTGAGCCTGAGAACGAGACTCACAGAGCAGACTCAGACCCTTGAATGAAAACGTGTGGGATGCTTGCGGCAAATTTTGATGTCCTTGTTGGTTACTTGTTCTTTTTATTCCCTGGCCATCTTACTTTTTCTTTTCTTTTCTTTTCTTTTTTTTTCTCGTTGGTCTTTTGGAAAAATTTCAGTAGGCCTGGTACCAGTTTTACTTCATATGTTGGATAGAATTTGGCTACGAATCTGTCTGGGCCTGGGCTTTTTTTTCTTCAAAGATATTTTATTACTGATTCAATTTCACTATTCATTATTGGTCTGTTTGAGACTTCTCCTTCTCTCGATTTAAGCATGGGAGGTTATATGTTTCCAGAAATTTATCCATTTCCTGTAGGTTTTTTAGTTTGTGAGCATGGAGATGTTCATAGCAGTCTTGACGATCTTTTGTATTTTTGTGGTGTCAGTTGTAATGCTGCCTTTTTCATTTCTGATTGACTTTATTTGAATTTTCTCTCTTCTTGTTCAATCCAGCTATTGGTCTATCCATTTTGCTTATCTCTTCAAAGAACCAAATTTTGTTTCCTTGATCTTTCGTATGGTTTTTTGGGTCCCAATTTCATTTAGTTCTGCTTATCTTTGTAATTTTTTTTTCTTCTGCTAGCTTTGGGTTTGGGTTGTTCTTGTCTTTGTGGTTTCTTGAGGTATGACATTAGGTTGTTAATTTGTGCCATCTTCTTAATGATTAGCCCTGTTTCCCCCTCGTCTTGCTATTTTGTCAGGAGTGGGAACAGCTGATACTTTGTTGGTCCCAGTGGGCATCTCATTGTGTGCTGTTCCCTTGTCCCTGCTCACATCTGAGAGTTCTCTTTTCTTTAAGACCTCCTGTTTGTTATTTGAACTCTCTGGGTTGAATTTCCTCACTGCTAGTACCCTGACAGATAAACCCTTCTTCTGAACTATTTTAATGCCTCTAATTTCTTCATTCCTTGGTGCCCCCAAGTTTTCCTGTTATCTTATTTGCACCTTCCTGCTGAGCTGAGTTCAACATGTCCTTAGTGGGAGACCATGGACAAGGCTCTGTAATTCTACCAGCCTTTGCTTTAGCTTTATTACCTATTAAACCAATGTCATAATTATCTGGCCTCCTGACTTCACAGGGAAATTCCAACCATCTAAAGAAATGAGGTAGCCTTGTACACTTTATTTGACTTTTCTCTCTTCAATGAGGTAGGAATGAGGTAGCCTTGTGCACTGTAAGGCGCAACACCACGGCTATGGCTCTACTCATCTACCCACAAGTACACCAGGTTATCACATCTGCTTTCAAAAGACGTCACTCCACGGATCCTTAGTGATGTAGGAAAGAGGCCTGTCCTTCTTAGATTTAAAAAAAACAGAGTCTCCAGTAAGCATCACCTTGAGCTTGGCAAAGAGGCTAAATCATAGAAACTGTGCACATGTACCCCAGGCACAGTTCTTCTGAGGGACAGCATGGTGGGGTAGCCTGGAAATTCATTAATTTAACAGGCATCTCCTGACCGTCAACCATGAGTCCACACAGGGATGTATGGCCTAGTGCCTTAATAAGCTAGAGCTACCATAACAAAATATCATAGGCTGGGTGGCTTAGACAACAAAAAATTATTTCTTATAGTTCCAGAAGTCCAAGGTCAAGGTCCAGCATGGTTGGTTTTGGGGGAGTGATCTATCCCTGGCTTACAGACAGTTGCCTTCTTGAGGTATTGTCCTATGGTGGAGAGAGAACGTGCTCTGCCCATTTCTTCTTCTCGTAAGGGTGCTAATCCTATCAGGGGGGCCCCACCCCCAGGATCTCATCTAAAATGAATTAGTTCCCAAAGGCCCCATCTCCAAATATTGTCAAATTGGGGATTAAAGCTTCAACATTTGAATTTTTTTTAATTTTATTCAAATTAATATGAAGGTACAATTTTTAGGTTACATTGTTCTCACTTCCAAGATAAATTTCCATTTATAGAAGAGCCCCTCACCCAGGGGGGCATGTTACACACCCTCACGACGTGCACATTAGGTGAGATCTCACCTCATATCCTCCCTCCCTCTGCCATACATCCTCTCCTTCCTTGTCCCACTTCCCTCTACTCCTGAACTGGACTGTATTAGTGTTTTATTGTTCTTATAAACATGTAATTGTTCACATATTGATTTCGTATTAGTATGGAGTACATTGGATATTTATTTTTCCATTTTTGCGATACTTTATTAAGAACAATGCAGTTCAACTCCATCCAGGTAAATGTAAAAGATACAAAGTCTCCATCTTTTTTAATGGCTGAATAATATATCTTGGTATATATATACCACAGTTTGTTGATCCATTCATGGGTTGATGGGCACTTAGATTGCTTCCGCAACTCGGCAATTATGAATTGAGCGGCAATAAACATTCTAGTGCAACATTTGAATTTTGGGTGGGGGAGACAATTTAGCCATAGCACCTCTGGGCTGGTTATCCTGTCACCTGGGGAATTTGCTAATATGCCAGTTCTCACTCAGAGATTCTGACTCAGTATGTCTGGAGTGGGGGTCAAAGATTCTGTGTTTTAACACACACCCTATGTATGTCCAATGCAGATGGTTTCTGGATAACCAGAAACACAACAAATACTCCAGGTACTGTTAAGAGCATGAGGGTCTGGGTTAGACAGGCCAGTGCTTTGACTCTGGCTCTGGTCCTTGCTGCTTGGATGACCTAGCTCAGAGGGTGCCACGTTGTCTCTGAAGGACTCAGTTTGTTCCTCTGTAAAATGGAGATAGTGATAGCACATTACTTCTCATGGGGTTGCAGTGAAGGCTCATTTTAAATAATTACTTAATTATTCATTATTAGCTAGTTATTTATCAATGCACGCAGAGTACCTGGCAGGTCTCAAGTATTTATTTGCAGTCATTGCCACCAGCATCATAAGGGTATTTTGCTGCTCTCCACATGATCTCATATCTTGGTCTCCTTTTTGTGTCTGGAAGGACTTTCTGTGCTTGAGTCAATTGCAGGTCCTTCATAACACCAAGTGAGGAATGAGTTGCTATCCCCAGGAGATCCTACATTTGGTAAGAAGTTCACTGTGCTGTTGTTTCTCTCTCTTAGCTGCATGTCAGGCAGAATGAGACTGGGCTAGGTTTTGCCTCCCATGCTGTCAGTAAAGGCGTGGTTGACCTTTGTTTTCTAAATGTCTGAATTCTTTCTTGGCTGAGTTAACTGTGCCCCACCAGCCTGGGACAATGAGTGAGAATTGCTGCTCATCTCTCCTGGAGCCACCAGGTGGCGATGTTTCCCTTGTCATCGCCCACATCGCTCACTGCAGCTCCCCAAACGCACTTAGTGTCCAGGACTGTCCGTGAGCCCAGGTCTGCTGGCAGGCTGGGCAGAGGGCTCTGCCAGCTCACGTTGTTCCCACCTTTGGGATGAGGGTAGGAGAGCCCAGTTTCTCAGTAGAAATCTAAGGCCCCTGTAGCTGTGGAAAACTATTCAGAGTTGACCTAGGAAAATGACTTTCCCTGCTTCTAAATGACCAAGCCATTGTTCTCTAATAGCTTTTCTGTTTCTGGAGAATGTGCCCCAAGGCACACAAATCAAACAATTGATACTTGGGCGTTAGTTGACCTTCATTTCTCTCTTCCTTATCTAAATGCCCCCATTAGCAGCTTTTTGATAGCTGAAATCTTAGCAATTAGCTTCTTTAACAGTGAAGGTAAAGCCACTTCCCTATGATATTTGAGGTGCAAAGAGAATAGCCTGAGAGTAGAAACAGGCAAAACCCTCTTATCTACTACTGATGGAGGAAGCCAGGTGAACTGTCAACCGTGACCACCTCACAGATAAGGCTGAGTAAGTGCCCTTTATAAACACTCCGTGCTGTTTGCCTGTCTGCCTTGGCCTGGAGTGTATAGACCTGGACTATTTTGTTAGAGCCCCCAGACTGGGCCTGTCGACCAGGCATCCTTGCCCAGGTGTCCCTTGTAATTCAACCCAGCAGGTGGTTGGCCTAAAATCAGGCTGGGGTCGGGTTTGAGGCCCGACGTCATCATTTACTTCCTCTGAGTAAGTTCTCTCTTTTAAACACGCTGAGTGTTCTCATCTATAAAACAAGAGGGTAGCAACATGTACCTGTCAGGTTGCTATGAAGTGTAAAGGAGATAGTGTTTGCGAGGTGCTTGGAACGAGGTCTGGTATACTTTATGGAAAACTTTATTACATGACTTAGCTTTGTCAAACCATCCCAAGAAGGAAAGAACCGAAGGAAGGGAGGGGGGAGGAAGAGACGAGAGATCTGAGCGGCGCCCTTGGAACAGATTTCAGCGGAGCTTCAAGAGGCATCTGTTCTAGATCCGTGAGGCTGCGGCTGCCGGACGCGCAATCTCATCTTCGATACTGCTGGTGAGCCATCAGAGTCTACCCTATAACGTTAAGAGAAAGACTTCACTAGCTTTAACGCGTGTGTATCTGGAGGTGCTCACGTAAACATGTTTTTCTCTTTCTCCATCCTGGGCATTTGGAATGACTCATTATCCTCCATCAGACTTCCCCGCACACCCCTTCCCGCCTCACTCCACTCACTGTTCTCTCTGCCCGCTAATTCTCTCTCTTCTCTCACAGGATCAGCTTCCCTCACTCTCCAAGGCCCAACTCCAGTGTCACACTGTTCTCAGGTCTGTCCTGAGCCCTGCGGGCCATTGCTCTCTTCCCTGGGCTCCCCTAGACAGCCCTGCACCCACACGACCCTAAGAGCCAGGGCCTGCTTGAATGTTGTGCCTTAAATGCCTTACGTCACCCTGGTCCTGACCCGATTGAAACTTAGAGAATGTTAGAATTCAATTACATGATCACAGTAATAATATCACTAAGTACATGTTTATAATGAACAAACCCCCCCCCAAATACCCAAACATTACAAATAGGCCCAGATTCTCTTTAGTTCCTCCCCAACCTGGATCCCGTTTGGGGGGTGGGAAGTGGGGCATCCTTCTAGACTTTGTGTGGGTGCATTTTTGGGGTGTGTGTGCCTCTGTATCTTTAGGACTCTTTCCATACCTGGTAATTAGTGTTGTGCTCTGTGCAAAGATGTTTTGCATCAATAAAGTAGACAGGCCCGGTATGGGGGCTCTAACAAAATAGTTGACCTTCATTTTTCTTTTCCCTCTCTACATGCCCCCAATAGCAGCTTATTGATAGGTGAAATCTCAACAATTGGCCTCTATCCCTTGCGTGTAAAACCACTGTCTGCGTTACCGTGAGTGCTTTGTGCCCAGCTCTGTCTTACCCACTGGTCTGTGAGCTATTAAAGGTCATTGATTGCCTTCCTCTTTTTATCTGCAAGACACGACACTAAGCCAGGTACCCTGAGCAGGTGTGTTTCCACAGGTAGTTGCTTATCCAGCGTGTGTGGTTGAGTGTGTGCACGTGCGTGTGAGGTGGGGGAGAAGGAGAAAGCCACAGAGGAAGGGTTAATTGGAGCGTCCCCTGCCCTGGTTGGCTGAAACTCCCAGAAGACGTCTTGGATGTCTGCAGAAGGGCAAGGTTGGAGGGAGCAGCTGAGCAGAACATTAAGTTAAATGCAGGCGCTGATCCTTGAAAGGCCGGGCTCCGAGGGTGCAGAATGAACATCCACAAAACCTCCTGGCCCAAGGCTGAGCGTTGAGACCGCTTGCTCGCTCATTAGGATTCAAGGGGAGAAGCAGAGCCTCCCTGTCTTGTAAATGCCTGTTGGGAATCGTCTGTACAAGTGCAGATCAGGACACTGGGAAGGACTTTGGAATTACATCTCAAAACCTAGGGGGAAAATGGTGCAAAATGGCTTTTGTTATTTGAGGTGTGTTTTATTACCTTAGCCCCGTTTGCAGACTGGAAATGCTTTCTCCAGGATGCTCCCCGCAGGTGGAGAAGGTACTCTGTATTTGCAGCCTGTCTCCTCCCTATAAATCATTCTGATTCTCTCATCCTGTGCAGATGTCACAGACCTCTCTATTGGAAGACTTTATCAGTATTTATCTTGTAGCCTTTAATAAATCATTTGCTGATTGTGTGTGATCCGGGGGAGTTTACATGAGCAGAGCACCACCTCCCCCTCACCCTACACTGTTTTCTTGACACGTTGGGTTGACTTTTATTCTGGCTCCCTCCCTGAAAGGGGAGCTAGAAAACTGGGGTACAATTGGCTACCTTGAAACGCATATTTGGGGAAAAGGGGGAATTTAACTTAATGAGCTGTGGTCATTATTTTATCTGAGAACTCATAGTAGAGCAGAAACCTTTGCCACAGTAGAACAGGACAGACCATGGCAATGAAGATTGCTGTTCACTGGGAGATGGATTTTAATGAGTCTCCCACCCTCTTGAGTCTTTCTAGCTGATGGTGTGTTCTAAGCCATGGGGCGGCCACCTAGCCTTGGGCCAGCAGCCCACCTCCTGTTTTGTTAATAAAGCTGTACGAACAGAACCACACGGCTTGTTTTACTCAACATCTCTGGCTGTTTTTCAGCTACCATAGCGGGGCTGCTGCGAACGCCTCCCTGGCCCACCAAGCCTAACAGGACGTTATCACAGTTCTAACCAGTGGGGGGTGCTGTCCCGTCTCCGCCCCAGGCATCCTTCCCTGTGTGTCATTAATTCTAAAGACAAATCTGTCAGGGACAACAGCACCTGTGCCCATGGGAATGTCCATGTGCACGTGTGTGTGAGTGTGTGCTCATACAATGCATAGGTGTGTGCCAAGGTGCAGGGTGAAGTTCCTGCAGGGTCTGTACCAAGCTTGTGAGGAGTGGCAGGATTTTATGTTCTTTCTCAGGATGTGAGTACAGTTTTGAGCTCTCTGTGATCACCGTATGTTATGAACACAGCACAGTAGCAGCAGTGACAGTGACAAAATCCCTCCCTCTTCTGTTGCCTAGTTTTCCCTGTGTGCGTTGCGATGATGGAGTCATATCCCTGTAAAGATACGGAACAGGGAAGGTGCCCCTTGTAGTTGGGAACTTAAGGGGCACCCATGACAAGGGAGCACGTGGTCCCTGGTCCCCTGACATAAGAAGAATGAGGCACTATTGTTTTGACATTAAACCAAAACAAAAATAACAAATTTCTACACATATACACACACATATATACACGACATATATATACCAACACCTGCACACACACACACACCATATATGTAGGTGTGTGTCTGTATATATAATTTTTCCCTCTATTTTCTCGTTCTTGTGCACCATTTCTCTAGTTTTTCTTCATTTATCATCATTATTTTTTGGGTAGCCTGCAGATGCCAGTTGTAAGTCAATGGCTTGGGGAAAAATAAAACCTCGAAAAAATACTTTTCAAAGAAAATGCATTCATTCATAAGTCAGCCACAGAAAGTGAAAAACCAGGTTTGCTTGTTCCTGGGAGATTTGCTCTGGGAAATCCTGGGAGACCACCCACAGGCCCTGACGCCCCCCTGTCCTTTGCTGCATGAGTATTACCTAAGGTGGTGCGCTCCAACCTTTCCTATCTCACGGCACACTTGGACCTGTAGTTAAACTTCTGTGGCACGCTTAAATTACATTGATCATAAAAAAAAAAAAAGAGTAGAAGAAAGAATATGCTTACTGTTCTGTGAACTTCTTTCAAAAATAATTTAATTAATGATCTTTAAAAATGTTTGCAGCACATGTAAGATGCTCTCCCGGCACAGGGTTTGAAAATCACTGGCATAAAAGCACAGCTGAAAATGGGAATCTAACTTCTTTAGTGGGTTTTCTTTTTATCTGTTTTTTTAATGCAAACTTTCAAGGACAAGGTCATGAGGGCCAGCAAATACATTTTGGACTTGAGCTTGTTCCTGCCTCTCCAGTTAGCTGAGTGCAGAGAGAGGTTTGTTCCTGTGGTTTTCCAAACAGGTGCCCAGGGGCTGCCCCAGGACACTTCTGCATTCAGGACTGGATGAGACTGTTGCTTTTACGCCTCAATCTTTGTTTAGTTTCTTCTTAGTCTTGGGCTGTGAAACCCCTAGGCGGGTGATGACTTCGTGGCTACTTCTGAGTGATGGCGACTAGGTTGTGTGGAGGAACTCAGTCTGATCCTGAATCTGCTTCACCAAACCTTCTGGGTCTGTGGGGTGCTGAGTGTAGTGCATCCCCTGCCTCCCTCTCGGGGCAGGTGAGCAGGTGCTACGTATGAGCAATTCCCACGTCCTAGGACATCGCTCAACAGCACGGGCCCTGGTTGAACAGAAATCCTTTCCAGAATCACAGCCAGGATTTCCTCTTTCTCTGCACCCTGGCAAGAGTTGGAGAGGGTCAAACTAACGGATGTAGAAGGTTTTAAGCAAAGCCAATGAGGACCTTTTAGATTGATTAGTTCATTTTCTAATAGATTCAATATTTTTGAGCATGTTCTATGCGCCAGCAATTACCTTAGAAGGGCCCTTTATCCCTGACCACACCTCCCCCGTGCACATGCTGGGGTCCCCAGGTTTTCTCTGTTAGGCTTTGTCAAATTGTCCCCTTTCCTCTGCTGAGGCTGCCACCCCCTTCTCTGAATTTATCTCTAATTGTCATTCAGAACCAAGTTCAGATTTGGTGTTGCATCTTCACCTTTCAAGAATCTGCCCTAAAGCCACCTGGCCTGGGGAGAAGCCTCCCCCACGCTGGGCTCTTATGGCCTCCTCCGTGTGTCCTACCTGAGTTCGGAGCCACAGTGGCCATCTTTGTACAGAAACTCTGGGCCCAGATGCAGGAGGAACAGCGTCTGTATGTTAGGCTCTTTGCATATATTTTTCTATTTATTCAGCAAAAGAAGTCTATGATGAAGTTATTAGTCTATTTTGCTGATGAAGAGAGACACAGAGATGTAAATCCATTTATCCCTGAGTTGTTCCTGGTGGGGCCGTGGTTACAGCCATCTCTTCTCCCTGACTTCCACGCTCACAGTCTTCCTGTTAGGTCATAGTTTTTTTCTGGTGTTTGAGAGTGAGAGGGAGGTAGTAAGGAAGGCGGGAGGAGAACAGGTCAGGAGGAAACACAAGCGCAGACAGACCAGGGTGATCTGACCATGCACCGCGCTGGGAGGATGTGCCCGGGACAGAGTCGATGGCGTAGAACAGATGTTCAGCTCTGTTCCCGGATAGAGGGTGGCAGGCTCAGAGACCAGAGACAGAGGAGCAGGAAACCGTTAATGAATACATACAAGCACAGGAATTGCTTCTGTTTTTTTGGTTCATTTGAATTTGAAAAGGCAAAGGTTATGTTTTTCCTGATGTTTTTGGTATTTTCTTAACCTGGAAATGCAGAGGGAAAAAATAATCTTGGTGTCCTCCACCTGATTCTGAATTCTGACTTTCTGAGGCGAGGTGAACGCTCCTCTGTGTTGGCAGGGGGAATAGTAACAGACCCAGATATCGGTTTAAACTCCCAGGCCCTCACAGAGATTTGCTCCCCTGTTTTTCTGCCAGGAGCCAGGTGCTTCCATTTGCCAAGTGAAAACACACCTAATTGAGACAGGCTTTGGCAGGGCAAGGTATCCACCAGGTTAAAGCCATTGCACTAAAAAGGGAAGAGTCAATATTCTGTTTAAAGAGTTGAGCTCAACTTCTCTGGGAAAGAGCTCTGGCCTGGCCCTCTACCTACCTCTCTGGGAGGACTTACTGCTCTCAGCAGAAATAGCCATCTCACTGGGATGCCAGGGTGCTGGTGAGACCATCACGTGGGATTTCTGGAATAGAGTCCCATCCTCCTGCTCCAGGAACTTGGGGAATGTGATTTTCCATTTGAGCGTCTGATCTGCATTTTGTTCTGGGGACTGTGTTCCATTCAGCTTTCCTAAGAAAGCCTGTTTGCTTCTACTATTTTGTGAACGGACAGAGTTGTGAATTGAGTTGGGTATCTGAAAAAATGGCTCGGAAGATGGTAACTCAGTGTATGTAGGAAGCTGAACCAAGGATAAAATGTTCCAGCCTGGGCCTTACTCATCATCTCTTCATGGGACAGGTGGAGATTCTGAGGTTCAGAGAGAGGTGGATTCTCAACTACCGTCTCAGAGAAAAGTGCCAGCAGGTTCTGTATCAGCAGCTTGGTCTCTTTCTCCAACTCCAGTCCTGGTCCTGGTCCTGTCTTTCCTCCACGGGTCCCAGTACCAATTACTCTTGCAAACATTTTCCTTTGGGTCTAAACACAGTGTGACTACAGGGTGGAAATATTCTGAGTTATTTTGTCCTTTTCTGGCTAAATTCTGTGACAGGGAATAGCGTGGAATGAAACTGCCCAGGCCAGACAAGATGCGTGTGGAGGATACACCTTGACAACTCTCCCCACAGGAAGCCACCATTAGACTCAAGAGAAGAGTCTTGACAAGAGAAGCTGGGTGTCATAAAAGGGAAGCAATTGGGCCCCCGCCTCACAGTTCCTGGCGACTGGGTGGTTGTTCACACCCACGTCTGCCTGGTCCAAATTCCTGGACGGGGGCTTCTCCCGTATAACCTTATTTTACCTTAGTCACCTCCTTGGTAGCTCCGTCTGCAGGACAGACATGTTGGGGTTGCAACTTCAACATATAAATTTCAGAGGGAGACAGACATTCAGTCTTCATGTTGGGGATTCGGAGAATTAGATATGCTTTTAGGGTAGAAATTCTGATCAGAGACTTCTTTAGAGTGATAAGGCCCAGCAACAAAGAGAGGTGATGGTAGGAAGAGAAAGTTGATAAAAGCATTTTTAGGAAAAGTAAGTTGTACCTGAAGACTTGACTTTGTTTTATCACAGGGAATCTCAGACCCAATGTCTGACCCGTGAGCTGATCAAATGCTATCCATCATCTAGTATAAGGGTTGGCAAACCCTGGCTCCTGGGCCAAGTCTGGTGTGCTGCCTGTGTTTCTGAATAAAGTTTTATTGGCACATAGCCATTCATTATATTGCATCTCTGGCTGCTTTCATGATTCACGGCAGGGTTGAATAGCTGTAACAGACATCATCTGCCCAGAGAACCTAAAATAGTTAACTGTCTGATCTTTTTGCAGGAAAGGTTTGCTGAGCCCCTGATCTAGACTAGGCTTCATTTGAATAATTAGAAAATTTGAGACCCAGAGAAGTGAATATGCATTGAAATAGGAAATCATTTTCATGCAAAGCTTTGGATAATTAGGCATAAAAACAACTCTCATCAGGGTCTGTATAGGTAACCATTCTAAAATTGTAAAATCCTAACACCATTCATTTTTCTCTGTGTAGAAAAGTGGTGTTTTTACTTTCCTTTAATAAACTTTTTTTGATAACCCTATTAGAGATTAAATTTTTTAAAACTGGTTTGCAATAAAGTCTTATAATATTAGCTGAGACCATCTGCCGTTTATGGTATCAGGCCTCATATTTCAGCTCATTTGACCTTATATCACGAGCCTCTCACATGTCATTAACATTCTCTTACAGATGTAATTACTGATGGTTGCATAACATTCTGCGCTGTAAAAAATGCCATAATTCTTATAATCATTATGATATTTTTAGGTCTTTTCTGTTTCCTATTCAATCTTTATCCATAAATCATGTCCATATTTCTGAATTTTTCCTGGCATAGATTCCTAGAAGTGGAATTCCTGGCCAAAACTTAGAATGTTTTAATGCTCTCGGCTCATTTGATAAATTGCTTCTCAAAAGGATTCTCCAATTTATATTCTGCCTCGAGGTTGAGGATGTTTGTCTCGCGACACTCTTTGAAGGACGTAGTTACATTTTAAGACTTTCCTGTGATGATGTGTAAATATAGTATTTTATTTTTGTTTTAATCAGCATGTTTTTATCACCATTCAAGATGCAATATTTTTATAAGAGACTAGCCATGTGCATTTTATGTTTTGGAAATACTCCCTTCTAATTATATGGCCTTTGGTTGAGAATTCAAAATACTGTTAGTTCTTCCCTTGATCTATTTATTAATCAGTTTTATTGATTAGTTCTGCTGTTTTCCTTTGTTAGTGTTTTTAAATTGGTTGGAAAGGTGCTCTCTGACCGTAACCGTCATGCCCACCCCTTCCTCTTTCTGTATCCCACTCGGAGTGTACTTTCTGCCATCCTAGTGATCTGTGTTCCCTCGGCTCAACCCTGTTCTCGTGGGCCACCGGTTTCCTTTGCAAACTGCAAAGCACCACATATGCTGGTGCTGTTATTTCTCAACCACCAAGACCCCACGTGTAGCTCCTTCAGCATCACTTTGATAACCTCATTGCCTTGACTTTTCATATGGCCAATGTCAAATTGTCGATAAACTCATCTCCTGTTTTAGGTGTCAGAACACCACTAGAAAGCGTCTGAGAAATGGAGTTGTTCAATGCATCTATTGGACATGTCGCCACTGAGCACCTGCTATGTCAGATACGGTTGCAGGTGTTTGGTACATGTCCATTAACAAAGACTGCCACCCTCGTAGAACATGTATTCTACGGGAGAGACAGTAATTGATAAACATGATAAATAAATAAGTCATAGTGCTATTGAGAAATAAAAAGTAGAGCAAAAAAGATCAGAGGTGGGAAGGTAGTTGCAGATTTAAATGGCCCAGGCAGACTGGCTTTCAGCAAAAAGGGGAGATTTGAGCAAAGGACTCAAGACAGATAAGGGAATAGCAGTGTGATTTGTGGAGGAAGAGCGTGGCAGGCAAAGGAAACAGTGTTCTGCTGGCCCCACGGTGGGTGAACCTGCTGTGTCCAAGGAGTGGCAAGGAGGCTGGTGGCTGGAATAGAACAATGATGAGGGGATAAAGGTAAAGATAGATGAAGAAAGAGTTCTGACCACATGTGGCCGTGCCAAGGAGTGTGGATTTTACTCAGAGTGAAGTGGGAGGGGAGGAGGTGATCACAGCGTCTTGGATAGAAGAGTGGCTCTAATTTGAGTTGCTATAGTGGGAGGACCCTGCAGAGGCACAAAGACAGAAGCTCTGCAGCTACTGCAGTGCTGGCGTAGAGATGAGGGCAGCTTGTTTAGGGTGGCAGCAGAGGAGGTGGGGAGATGTCATCAGATTCTGGATGTGTTTCACAGGTATAGCTCACTGGATCTGCAGCCTGACTGGATGTGAGTTCTTAGAGAAAGGGAGCTATCAAGAATGACTCCAAGGTTTTGATGCAGTGGGCAGGATGGGGCTGTCATCAACTGATATGGAGAAGATTATGGAAGGAGCAGGCTGTGGGGTTAATAATTGGGAGTTCCTTTGGGCACATTGAACATAAGATATCGAATTAGGATTATAAGTGGAGGTGCTGAGTAAGTCGGGGGATGGTTAGGAAGGAGGTCTGATCTAAAAATATAAGGTTGGAAGGGGACCAGGTATAGGTGGTATTTAAAGACATCGGAGTGTCTGAGATCCCATGAGAATCATAGAATGACCAGCTGAGCCATGTTACTGCCACATCATTTACTTGCATAGAAACAAGAGAATGGAAGCCTCCAGAAAAAAGAGATGTGGTGCTTTGACACATTCTTAAGATGCGAGAACCACTTAAGAATTTGATAAAGACAGAGGAGAAGAGAAAGGCCATTAAAAACTCCATGAAACACATAAAGCTACACGAGCAGAGTGACATTATTATATCATCGCCCTTTAAGTGGATTAACCACTCTCACAGAGGAAGGCTTGCTCTTCATCATAGAGCAAAGAATGTTCTTAGGGTAAACCAACACTTATGAGCACCCACTGTGTGTTAGCATCTTCTCGAATATAGTATGTTATAAAATGTGATACCCTTTATAAAGTACAATGGTATTTTGTGGGATAATTATTACAATCTCTGTTTTGTAGTGGCAACAGCTCAAACAGAGAGAAAATAAGAAACTGTCCTTAAATAATGTACCACATCTGGGTTCAAACCCAATCTTTGAAAGCCCCTGCTCTCTTCTACCCATGCTGTGCTCTTCTCCCAAAGTTTAGGCAGAACAGTTACATAAATGACCGTTGTCCACCTAGATGCTGTAGATACAGTCAGCATTTGAATAATAAGTATTGGTTAACCATAATATAAATCCAAATTAAGGCTCTCCCAAATCGAAGCACTATTTGTTATCCTAGTTGATACATATTAATTCATAATTAGCCAATCGCTCCACCATAGTAATATTGAAGACAGCCTGTCTTATAGTCTTTAAATTAGTGGTTCTCAACCAAGGAGTGGTTTTACCCTAACAGAACATTTGGCAATGCCTGGGGGAGGTCTCCTGGCACCAAGTGGGTAGAGGTCAGGGATGTTGTCAGATTTCACATGAAGCACAAGACAGCTCCACCTCTACCCAAACATTGTGTTATCAGCCCAGAATGTCAGTAATGCCGAGGCTGAAAAATCCTCCCCCAATAAAGAGTATATTCAGAAAAAGGCAACAAATGCAACTTGATTAATATGTAAATTCTTTCAAAGATATTAATACTTTTTTTTTTGAGTGAATATTTGCTTTCTGATAGGAAAATGTTTTGATAGGAAGGTGAAACTAGCCATTTGTAATAGTGTGGATAAAGCAACTAGTTACTGATCTCCTGTCAAGGTTCAGGTATTTATAAAGGGTATTGGTCAGAGCTGTGTGTATCCTCAGTATGAACTAGTTTGTGTACACATGTGGGCTATTGGTGTCCGTGTGTGTGTGCGTGTGTGGTGTACTTTTGCTGGTTTTGATGGGAAGTATAAATTTGGCTTTGGAAAAAGATGCCCCCCACTACTTCCAACCCTAAGCCTCCACTTCTTCCCATTAAGATTTCCCTTGCTACTTGGCCTCTTTTAAACTCCCATCTCCTGCATTCTCTCTTCTAATCTAATACCTCTGCGTACATATCTAAACATGATCACTGACAGTTTTCGCTGCGGGGTGAGGCTTTTACTGACAAGGCCAGTGAGTGCTGATTTGAGACCAGCCATTGTGAGTGACTTCAGCTGTCTCTTCAAGTGACATCCAGCTACTTGAGAAAGAAGTGATGACGAAAGTTCTTTGGACAGAAAACTTTCGCTGACAAGAAGGTGACAGGTCCTTGCACAGCTGGTCTGTGATATGCCTCAGAAGGGGCCCACAGAGTGACTAATTTGAGCTTTGCAGTAGCTGGGAGGATGTAGAGGGCCCTGTGCATTCTCAGGGATAGGAGAAGTTTGTAAGACAGACTGGTGGTGCACGCAGGCTGGAAGAACCCTTGTTTGTGGGCGCCAGGCCAGGAGACCCCATCTGTTTAGAACATGAAAACACTGAAAATATGCATAGTGAATGATATTTTACTTGCCCACAATCCATTCTTGTCCTGGTGACAGCATCTTGCTTTTCCCCAGCTATCCCATCTCAATTCTTGTTTGGTTGGAGCCAACCCTGGCTACCAGGTTCTAGGGGTCAGCAGATCAACAACCTTATTCCTTCATCACAGTGATTGGTCCAGGGAAGGGCAGGCAACCCACAAAGATTCAACATGACTAGATCTGGTGACTCTAGGGATCAAGATGCCCTGTCTCTTTGCAGCTGTGGTTATAAATGTGGAATTCCTGGAAACTGCCATGTGGAACAAGTTAGCTAGAGGATGAAAGAAGTAAGAAGATAGCATGGCTGAGAACTGGAGAGAGGAGACATTTCAGTCCTAATGAAATTACTGGAGCTTCTAATTAGCTGTGTCTGAGACCCTTCTCTTCTGGATTTTTCCATTACACAAACCAATAAATTCTTGTTTTCCCTATAGCTGATGTGAATTGGTTTTTCAACAGAATGATTCCTGATCAATACAAACAGCTTCATTTCCGAGCACCTGTTATGTTCCAGGCACTATATCCATCGGGACATTTGTCCTCACAGCAACCCTGAGAGGTGGGGCTCTGAGATGACCCCATTTTAGGTATGAGAAAAATATGAGACTCAGACAAAGTGGGTAATACCTAAGGGCTAACAGCCCACCCACACTGAGGGTGGCATGGAGAAGTGTGTTCTGTCTTGGGAACATTTTAGGTCCATTTTCTCCACCCATGGAGAGTGGTGAGACACTGGGCTTTGAAGCCAGACTTTGAGTCCTTTTCCTGACCCTTCTTAGCTATGTGTCATTTATAGAAAATTTTCATTTTTCTGCATCTCAGATTTATCATCTGCACACTGGAGGTTATAAATAATTGCACCTATCTCAGAGTAGTTGTGAGTATTCAGTGAAATAATGTATATCAAATATGTAAAACAATACCATTTGGTGTGTGCTATTAGCATTATTCTCTGTAACCAGAAAAGAGCTGGGCTAGCTTTTTTGGGGGGGGCTCAAGACCTTGGCTGTGTTCACTTAGAAAAGGCCCCCCAAGATCTCTGAACACTCACACTGATAGGCTAGACCTACATTTAATTATCCTATTGAGATGTGAGGAGTCTTAAAAAGTAATGAGTGTTTCAACTGGGAAGCACATCATGTTTCACTTATTCATTTGTCCCATAAGTGTTTATGGAGTGACTACCCGGTGCCAGATGTTGAGTTAGAGAAATAGATGAGAGTCTTCTCTGCAACAAGGGAAGGAATTAAAGGACAAAAATATTAAGAGAATAGGGAAAATGTATACGGGTAAGAGAGATAAAGTACAGTACTGTGGAGGCTAAGAGGATTTGAAGAAGAAGAATACAAGGAAAGGTTTCAGGAAATGTGTGGAGGGATTCTGATGTGTAGAATTGGGGTATAACGGGAGAGAGAGGTGTGTGAGCCACGTCGCCACCAGGCAGGGTGACTCATGCTTCCGCGTCCTCTTCCATGGGTGAGGGGCTTGTATACAACTCACTGCCCCAACGCCATGAGCAGACTCTTCATTCGTAGCCGTAAGTTCAGTAACAGAGAAATACTGATGTGCTGAGGGATTATGCAATCATTAGGGTTCACTGAGAGTTTACTGCATTTTATGGTCTGTTCATCAGCTCATCAAGACATGGGAACAAAGTCCATCAGAGCTAGTTCTGCCTGATGTAAAGGAGCACAGAGCTGGCTCTAGGTATCAACTGTTCCCTCCACAGACATCCCTTTAATTTGCCCAGGGGCCCTTACCTTCTAATAATCTCTGGTGTATCCGTATGGCAGTCCCTTCCTTTTCTTATCTTCCTCAGTAGAATTGGAAAGTTGTCTTGGCTCATTCACTTGTGTTGTTTCCTAATGTTATTCAGTCTTCCTGGGGGTGTCCATTCATCCTCCATTCTCATTACCTCCCCTTCTGGCTGCAGAGGGCCCATCATTTCTTCCTTCTGGACCAGAGATCTCTTCCATCTCCCCAGTGAGGCCCATAGGTTTTCTCTCTATACTACAGCTGAAGTCTCACCAACTATATTGAAAACGGCTGGACAGGGGGAGAAAGAAGGAGGGTTGGGATCCTTGGAAAACCAGATAGCAGTGAGAAGTCTACAGTGGTCTAAGCATTGGAACATGTTGAGAAACAGGGAGAGAGAAAACTGAAAGCCCAGTGGCCAGATGCGAAGGGCCTTGAACGTCATCCCAGGGAATTTCAATTGCCTGTTCTCGGAGACTGAATCCTTTGAATTTTCTTAGTGTAAGAGGCCCGTGTTCTCCGGTCCCTTTGTGAAGATCATCCTGGCAGTAGTGTGGTTGGTAGGATGATGAAGGTGGATCTAGAGTCCGGGCAGTCAGCTGGAAGGCCATCACAACTGTCTCGGTGTTGAGAGGACATTGATGATGGGCATGGAAAGGAGAGGAAAGATACTGGCATAAAGGGGATCCCCATTACAGTGACCTGTCTTGCTAGGTCTCATACTGACTCATTCGTGTACATCCATGATGTTAAGAAGGTGCTGGATTTAGAATATCCAGAGAAAGCTGTCACTCTGGGCCTCACCTTATCTCAATGATGCAATTCATTTTTCCATGACACAAGGACCAGAAGCACCACCCCCTTGGGTTGGCAGGATAAATGGTGTATTCATCTGATTACGTTTGCTGGGACGTCTAGTTCTAGACCCTATTCCATGTGCAGGCTGGTTAGGCTCAGACCATTTGACCTAGAAATATCTCTTCCTATGAGTCACTCTGTGTGTGCAGGGATGAATGATCTGAGGCAATTTATTTACTATCTCTGTTCCTTTGTTTCTTCATTTAAAAAGTTAGAACAATTGAACTCATGTTGTAGGATTCTGAGGGGTAAATAAAAGCATCCACATGAGAGCATTCAGCAGAGTGCCTGGCACATAGTAGGTATTCACTCATGAGAAGCTAAGTTTTTCTCCTGTAGTCAAGGCAAGGGAACACAGGGGGAGTAAATCAGCATTCTTGACCTCTAAGAGCTCGTGATCTAACAAGAAAGAGAAGGTAAAGCCATGGGATGTGGGACAACAGTGTCTTGCTTAAGATAAGTGTTTCCTGGGATAAGCCATGTGTATTTCTGGACCAACCGAGACTGCTAGAGAATAAAAACTTCAAAGAGAAAGAAGGGCTAAGCTCTACACAGAGGTGAAAATGAACGTGGGTCTGATCCTGCTCATCCTGACCTGGCCAGGAGGGAGCCAGGAGGTGGGCGTGTTCTCAGGGTGTGGGAGAGCAGTGGGCCTGGCTGGGCAGAGACCCGAGTTCCAGTCCCAGCTTGGCCTCCAAACAGCTCTGTAATCTTATTCAAGTGCCATAGCTTCTCTGGACTTTACTTGCCTCATCCAACAAATGGGGGCCATGAGTATTTGTTCTAGAATAGCAATTCTCAACCTGTGGGTCATGACTCACAGGAACTGTATTAAAGTGCTACGCCATTAGGAAGGTTGAGAACCACTGTTCTAGAAGGATAAAATGAGATAACAGATGTGAAAGCAACAGAGTCCTGGTCCTTTGTTAGTTTGTGTGGTTATAGGTGACCACCAGCTTTGCAGGGACACCAATAATTGCTCGCGATGGGAAGGGGCAGTTTTTAGTTCAAAGAACATTTACTTAGTACCACTCTTTCACTATGTTTGGCCCTCCAGAAGTATGAGGACACAAAGATAAATAAATGAGGTGGTTCTCACCCTCTGAGGAGTTCATAGTATGGTAGAAAACATATACACAACAAATACAACACAATGTGAGGAGTGGATACGTGGGAATTTATCCAAGGTCCATTTCTAGAATGGAGGAGGGAATAATTGGTCATATTGGTGGAAGAGAGAAAATAATCAGGGAAAGTTTCACAGAGAGGATAATATTTCAGCTGGATTTTGAAGGATAAATAGTATTTTACTAGCCTTAAAAAAAAAAGGATTAAGAACATCCTGCACTTTCTTTTTTTGTTTTTAGTGTTTTTTTAATTTAATTTTTTTTAATTGTTAAATCATAGCTGTGTACGTTTGTGCCATCAAGGGGTACAATGTGCTGGTTTCATATACAATCTGAAATATTCTCGTCAAACTGTTCAATGTAGCCTTCATGGCATTTTCTTAGTTACTGTATGTAGGCATTTGTATTCTGCATTTAGTAAGTTTTGTCTGTACCCATTCTAAGATGCGCCGTAGGTGTGGCCCCACCCATTACCTTCTCTCCAGCATGAGCTCCCCTCTCCCTTCCCCTTCCTTGGGTTGGGAAGTCTTGTGCTATAGTTGGGTTATAGCCTTCATGTGAAAGCTATAATTTAGCTTCATAGTGGGGCTGAGTACATTGGATACTTTTTCTTCCATTCCTGAGATGCTTTGCTAAGAAGAATATGTAGGGTGGGATTGAGGAGATGCAGGACAAAGGCTATAAAATTTAAGTGACATACAAGGAATAAGTTCTAGACATCCATTGTACAACATGGTTATTTCAGTTAATAACAATGCATTTAAAAATGACTAAGATCATGTTTACATGGATGCACTTTCTAATACAGTAGCACTGGCTGCCTGTGACTGTTTAAGTAGCTACTTAAAATGTGGCCATCTGAACTGAGATATGCTGAAAGTATGGAATGCCCCCTAGATTTTAAAGATTTATTACCAAAAAAAAAAAAAAAGAATGTAAGATGTCTCCTTAATAAAACTTGCATGTTGATTGGAAGTGATATTTTGGGTATGATAGGTTAATTAAAACATAGTATTATGTTAATTTTTCTTGTTTATATATTTTTTCAAAGGTGTCTGTTAAGAAAGTTTAAAATTGCATGTGGTTCTCATATCTGTGCCTCATTTTAGGTATATTTCTGCTGGACAGCACTGCTCTAGGCAAAAGAAACAGTAGGCCAAAGGACTGGGTGGGAATGGTGTCGTGAGGGCAGGCACAGGCTGCTCCTGGTGGAGCACGTGAGGGCCGGGAGAGGCAAGGGATGTGGCTGAAATGGTGGGTACAGACCAGACTATTTAAAGAAGCTGGAGCTCCTGGGTGCAATGGTTCACCCCTGTAATCCCAGCACTCTGGGAGGCTGAAGCAGAGGCAGGTGTATTGCTTGAGCTCAGGAGTTCAAGACCAGCCTGAGCAAGAGCAAGATGCCCCCAAACCTCTAGTAAAAGTCTAAAAACTAGCCAGGTGTGGTGGTGGGTGCCCGTAGTCCCAGCTACTTGGAAAAATGAAGCAGGAGGATTGCTTGAGGTTGCTGTGAGCTAGGCTGACACCATAGTACTCTAGTCTGGGGTAATAGAGTGAGACTCTGTCTCAAAAAAAAAAAAAAAAAGGAAAGAAGCTTGAATGGTGCCCTGACGATGTTGGGAGCTCTTGCTTGGAGGGTTGGAGAGCAGCACAGGCAGATTTATGTCATTCTTCTTTGGGACGATGAGTGGGAGAACGACCCAGGCTGGGAGGTGTTGAGGGGTTAGTGTCCTGGGGACAGGTCTGTCTGTTTCCTTGTGGGTGCTGGACCAAATGAATGCAAACTTAGCGGCTCAGTGAACACCAAGAATTGATTATCTCAGGCTTGGTTCTGGAGCTCAGAAATTCAAAATCAAGGTTTCAGCAGAGCTGCATTCTTTCTGGAGGCTCTAGGCCAGAGTGGCTCCAGGAGTCCTCAGCTTGGGGCGGCATCTGCCTAGTCTCTGCCCCCATCTTTGTGTGACCTTATCCTTCTGCGTCTGTAAGTCTAAAATCTCTCTATAAAGGGGGTGGAGGATCACGGTATATGGCACACCTCTTGGGGGGTGGGACACAATTATAAGAGGGACTTTATCTAACAAATGCAATTGGTATTACCTAATTTTTTGTACCCTCAATGAATCCCAAATGATAAAAAACACCACATTTCCAGCGGGTTTTCTTTTGGGGCTATTCTTTAACCCACTCTAGCGGGTGATAACAATCTGAAGAATGATAGGGTACGGAGGATGGAGATATGAGAAAATCTTCGAGCCATATGTAGAAGATCATTGAGATTTCAGCATAAAATGATACAATGTCTGAGATTTGTTTAAGAGAAATCCAAAAAGTGGGAAGAAGTGGATGAGGGTCAACCAATCACAGAAGCTGGGGCATCGTCTGAATGTTGTAAGGCTATTCTCTTTACTTTTGTATGTGTTTGAAATTATCTACAATAAAAACATGTCAAGAGAAGGTAATTGAGAACACTTCATTTCCTATGGTTAACTACTTACCAATTTAATTTCGATTTTGGTGGGGTGCTCATTATAGGCCTGGCATTTTCTGAGTCCCCTTTTTACTGTTTTTTGGAAATTATTTAATTTTTAGTCTTTTTTTGATGGATTGTGGGGCAGTCACAGATTTTTTTTTTTTTCAGGGATACAGCACCCTTGTGCCACCTGACAAACAGACCTAAAGGTACTTTGTTTGGAGACATGAGCATCTGTGACAAGATTTTGTTGTAGGATAAATGCCCTTTCATTACAGGCAAGTGGAAAATTCATGTCACCTTGTCCAAAGCCAGAGCAGTCAAAACCTATGACTAGCCAGGGTCTTGTTGGAAGGAAACAGTTTGTTTTTCTTAATCATCCTGATGTCACTTAGAAGAATGACATTGGTCCCCTCTCGATTTCATAAACTGACTGTCACAGGGGAAGGATGAGCCTATTTAACTGCAGGAAAGCACAGAAATAGTTTAATTGTCTTGCCTTCGCAGCAGACGGTTGTTATCAGAGTGGAGGAGGGGAATTCAGAACCCAGTAAAATATTAAATGTAGACAAAAACATGTGGGTACGCATGACTCTGTAGCTTAATCCAGGTGTTTTCTTTCAGATCATTTCTAGTTTTGTTGCAAAGCGAGGTTTAAAAATGATGTCAGAGGAATGGTTTGCTGGGTTATTTAAAAGCCTGCATACATCATTTACAAGGTATGCCGTTGACAGTTAAAAATGACATATCTATTATTCATGTAGTCCCCTCGACATAGAAGAGGCTTCTTGGAAAAAGAAACGTAGATGAAAAAATAGGAAAGTAATGGAGTTTGCAATGCAAATCTGTGCTTACATGTGTCTTGGGCCCTTTGGGGAGCTCTGTATTGCATTTTTCCTGTGAGGGACACCCAGTTTGGAGACATGTGAGTCTGATGTTAGCAACACTTAATGAAGTTCTCTGGTACAGTCCAGTTAATTATCTCTGTTTCTTTGCTATGATTTTCATTTTGTGTTGTGTTCTTCCAATTGAAATGGTCAGGAATGGATGTGCTGGACACAAACCTGGTTATGTCAGTTGCTGACCTCCAAGCCTGAGTCTAGGCATTTAGCCCCTCTGAAGACCAACTTTCCCCTCTTTAAAATAAACACAATAATTTCCAGCTTTTTGGAAAAGTTGAGCGTGAAATAATGTAACACATGTGACAGCCTTAGCTCAAGGTTTGCACTATCCGAATCACTCAATAAATGTGCTATTACTTTGAGAATAAAGATAAACCTGTGGGGTGAAATGGGAGATCTAATTTGAGATCTTTGAAGATTCTCCCGACTTATTTCCAAAGAGGCTGTATTAGTTTGCAGTCCCACCAACAGTGTAAAAGTGTTCTCCTCTCTCCACATCCACGCCAGCATCTGCAGCTTTAGGACTTTGTGATGTTGGCCATTCTCACTGGGGTTAGGTGATATCTCAGGGTAGTTTTGATCTGCGTTTCTCTGATGTGTAGGAACGATGAGCATTTTTTCATGTTTATTAGCCATTTGTCTGTCTGGCTTTAGAGGAGGTTCTATTCATGTCCCTTGCCCAGGGATACATGGGATGATTAGCTCTTTTTTGTTGTTGTTGATTAATTTGAGTTCTCTGTAGATCCTAGTTATCAAGCCTTTGTCTGACTTGTAATATGCAAATATCTTTTCCCATTCTGAAGGTTGTCTGTTTGCTTTGGTTGTTGTCTCTAACTATACAGAAGCTTTTCAGCTTAATTAAGCTCCATTTATTTATTTTTGTTGTTGCAATTGCCATGGAAGTCTTCTTCATAAAACCTTTCCCAGGTCAATATCTTCAAGTGTTTTTACCATACTTTGAGTATTTTTATTGCTTCGTGCCTTAGAGTTAAATGTTTTATCCATCTTGAATCAATTTTTGTGAGTGGTGAAAAGTGTGGGTCCACTTTTATTCTTTTATGTGTGGATATCCAGTTCTCCCAGCACCATTTATTGAATAGGAATTCTTTTTCTTTTCCCCAATGTGTGCTCTTATTTGGTTTATCAAAGATCAGGTGGCTTTAAGATGTTAGTTTCGTCTCCTGATTTTCTATTTGGTTCCAAATGTCTATATCTCTATTTTATGCCAATACCATGCTATTTTGATCACTGTGGACTTGTAATATAGCCATAAGTGTAGTAGGATGATGCCCCTGGCTTTGTTTTTATTACTAAGAATTGCCTTGGCTATACAGGTTTTTTTCTGGTTCTATATGACATGAAGAATTATTTTTTTCCAAATCTCCCACCACTAGGCATCTACCCAGAAGAAAAAAAAAATATTTTATCATAAGGACATTTGCACTAAATTGTTTATCACAGCTCAATTTACTGTTACCAAGATGTGGAAAAACCTAAATGCCCATCTACTCAGGAATGGATTAACAAATTGTGGTACAGGCACACCATGGAATACTATTCAGCTGTAAAAAGATGGGGACTTTTGTAATATCCTGGTTGGAGTTGAAACACATTCTTCTTAGTAGCACAAGAATAGAAAAGCAAATTATCCAATGCACTCCATACTAATATGAAGCCTGTAGATGATCTGATGTATGCCCACATAGAAGAAAATCTCGTATCAATTCAAGTTGGGATGAGGGGTGTTGAGGGGGGAGGGGTAAGAGGTTGGGGTGCTCTCACTGAATGGGCACGGAATGGGGTGTTTGGCACACCTTTTGTGTGGGGGACATAACCACAAGAGGGACTTTATCTAACAAAATCAAATATTTTGACCTGGTTATTTATACACTCACATTAACATAAAATAAATTTACTTAAAATAAAAAGATATATCTGGCCTCAGAAACAAGAAAAAAATATATATCTGCTAAAATGTGGTTTGCAGACTTGTAGCAGCAATGTCACCGCCCGGGAGCCTGTGAGAATCTGAGGCTCTACCTTGGACCTGCAGAATGAGTGTTCACATTTCAACGTGATCCCCAGGCAACTGGTGTACATATGACAGATGGTAGAAGCAGCCCAGGACACACTCCTGGTACAGTATATGACAAGGAAAGGATTCCCTATAGCCTTGGAGTCAGAAACAGCAGTCTAAGGATCCTGGCCCATTCAGAGAGTAGTCAGTAGTTGGAGCCAGACTCTCTCCTGGCCCTCAGCTTCATGAGGGCCTGCAGAACCGACTCTCCCTTGAATCCAAATTAGCAGAAGCCCAGGGAAAGGGATTTGTGGGGAGAACCATCAGTGTCAGGAGTTGTTTGTGTACAGTGGATTTTCAAAATTTCTCCTTTTGTTCTTCCAAACCAAGTGAAAGAATGCCTTCAGGAACACCCCTTTTGACAATGGGGGATGCTTTAAAGACTCAAAAGTAGGCATGCCATAGCTCACTGGGTGATGGCTGAGTCAGCAACCTCCAGGCCCAGTCTGGTGGTGCCGTTTCGCTTGAGTGGAACATGGTGCCCTGGAGCATTCTTGGGGATGTTGGCACGTGTGTCCTGGAGTGTGGGAGTGTGTCTGAACATATAGGACTGGAGCTGATGGTTCACCGCTCAAGATTCTGAAGTCAGGTTGTGTCTGGGAATGGAGCTGAGGTGACCCCAGCCCAGGCCCTTGTGACTCTCAGTGAGCAGAGAACCCTCAGATGATGGCAGTGAGACATATGTTGCTTGTCCAATCCTGGGAAAGTCACCATTTTCCCTCCTAGTCTTCCATATCAGGGAGGAGTTTCCTTAGGGCTGGTCTTTGGGGTTCCCTCTTTTCGAAGTCCTAGAAGGTGGAAAGAGGGGGGGTGAAGATGAAAGCAATCCTCCTTCAAGTTCCTGAGCTACAAGCTCAACTGGGGATGAGCAAAGGGAGGGATTTTAAAGTGGGCATGAGTTTGGAATTTTAAGGTGAGCTGGACATTTAAACAACCTTTAATAACTGAAGGTGAGGATGATGTTTTGGAATTTAGCCAAAAGTTTACTAAGAGAATGTAGACAGAAAATCAACAGACTATATTTTAGGCCAGTTGACTGGAGAAAAATACAAATCCTTCTCATTTCCACTTTTCTGAGTCGAGAGTGTTCAAAACACAGATTCTTTTGTCTTTCTGACATTTGAAATCCACACTTTCTGCTGTCAGCAATCTTCACCTTCTGCTTGTGGTAACTTTCAGTTTTCTTGAGGATGGATTTAAAGCCTTTTCTTAGAGCTGACACCAGAGAGTGAGAGTGGCCTGGTCCCCTCCCTTCCACATCAAGGCTGCCTTGCTCTCCTCCACCTATTAGGACAGACGCAGTGACACTCTGCCATATTATCTCCTTGTAAATACCACCAAGTACTGATTGAGTTAACAAGGGGGAAATGAAACTAGAAAGAATGATGCAGAGCCAGAAAGCAAAACTTTGGGATAACACATAGAGAAAGATGCCTGTGTTGATGGTGGCTTACATCTATGATGTGAACATGTTGACTAGAAGTTCTGTGTTGAGACAAGTGGAAGTGTGTTTTTTAACAGGTTACTACCTCTTCATCTTAGTCTTCCATCTTCCTTGCACTAACTAGCCTCACTGTCTGTGCTATGACAATTGTTCAGATACCCAACAGACTGTCAATGAGAAATGAGGTTGAAATTTTCCCAGGAAGTGAACTCAAAACCAATGGAAGGGAAAATTTGGGTTTTGGAAGTTCTTTGGGAAAATCAGTGCTGCCTCACAGAGACGTGAGCTTTCTGTCAGGAGAGATGTGAAATTACAGTGTTTTTTGGACTATCAGAGATCTGTTTTAAGATCTATAACTCTCTATCCAGAGTTCTCGATGCTATTCCTATATGTAGTAAGTCCCAAATTTGGCATATAGTATATAGGTATAAGCATAGGCCCTTCAAGAGAGTTAATTATGTACTTGGTATATGATGGACCAGAACAGAACTCTGTAAAGTCATTGACTTAATTACAATAAAAATCATAGCTACAGTTATTGAGCATTTGCTATGGGTCAGGTACTACATTACTAAGTCATCCATCCATCCAAACATCCATCCATCCATCCATCCATCCATTCATCCATCCAAACATTCATCTATCATATACTTATCATATTTTTAACCCCTCAAGAGGAACCTATGAAGCTGACATTACCATGTCAATTATACAGATGGAGAACGGCTCCCAACTCTACAGGTTTGGTCTGTAACCTGAGTGAGAATATCCAATACATAAGAGTATTAAGTCTCTGGAACTGGGACTACTCAACTCTGACAGTGTATAAACAAAGAATCAGGGTCTCAGAGGGTAAGGACCCTCCAGACCGTGAGAGGAGAAGGCTTCTTGTGTACATGTCCTCAAGCTTTATAATGTCCTGGGCATAGGAAGGTGGCTTACTCTGGGAAGTCTTCCTTCTTGTTATTCAAGTAAGCATCAATTTGGGACTGCGAATCCATCTTACCTATACCTCAACTGAAGCTGCCTTCAGATAATATAATCTGTAACCTAAATGTGAGGCTATGAATATACATGTGCATGTTAAAATATAAAATATATGTAATCAGGTATAATTTGAATGTGTGTGTGTGTACATTGTATACATTGCTTTAGATCATCTCAGGCGTTGAGGGGAATGGGATGTCAAAGGTTTCTTTCTATGTTGGGAACTAGTATTTGTTGAGTTCCCACTATGTGTGTTAATTTTCTCCAGCATCCAACATAATAACTAAAGTTATTGAGCATTTGCTGCTATGGGTCAGGTACTACATTGCTAAGTCATCTATCCATCCATGGATGTGGGCAAGCCAACATTTGAACTGAGCTCTGGTCACTTCTAGAATTAAGGCTCCTCCAGCTGAGTTTGCTCCCCCCCCCTTTCTTTGAAATGTCCAGTAATTGAGCCATCTGATCTTCAATGTGCTCTTTGGTTACAGCTAAGAGAAGCAGCTGAATCTAGAGTTGGGTGGAGGGGCTGGGAGCCATGTCCCATATCCAGGGTCTTTCTTCTGGTCTAGTATTTGGAGAGCACTGATCAGCCAGCCTGGCCCTGTGTGATGTCTTTGAGCTGGATGTGAGGTTATGCCTGATGAGGTGTCTGCAATCTTGAGATGTAGGTAAATTCACAGCAATCAAGCTCAGCAGTAGAGGTGCAATCCCACTGCTTCAAACAGCAGTCAGAATATTTGCCCATGAGGGCAGTTCAAGGCTGGTGGATGAACTTGATTTCCAGGCTTATGGCATGCTCCAGGTGGGGGATGGAGCTGAACTAGGCATGGATCTCAGGGAGGGAGGGTTGAATTCAGGTCTTCACTTTGAGCAAGAGCAGAGTCCCAGAGGTAATAAGAAAGGCTTTTATTTTGGGAAATGCTGTCAAGCTTATCTTCCTGTTTTTTATTTGTTTAGTTTTCTTTTCTTGGTGAAGGGCAAACCTCCCCCCGCCCCGCCTGCCCCTGGGTCCTTTAATTTTAGACCCTAGAACCATGTCTTCAAATAGGTGACTGGAACGTTACAATACTTCATTTTGTTTCTTTGGTAGCAGATTCAGGGGACAGAGTGGTTTTTTCTTTACCTGGAAGCTCCTCCTACCTTACAAGGAGGAGTGGTTATGAGTGATTCCTGAAGGAAAGGGAAAGCCACATTTCAGCTAACCCCCAAGGATGGCAGTGGGGCGAATGTTGCTCCTGAGTTCACCCTGGATCTATTTCAAGTTGAGCTGTCTGAGAAAATGGAACATCCATTTTGCCAGCCCAAGAATGCTTGCTTTGGGTGAGGATTCCCTTTGTGTATGGGGGCTTCATTCATCACTGCCCCTTTCTTGTCTAATTTCATTAACTTGAGCTTGTGTTCATCTTGTGGCAGCTTAATAACCTTTATTTGTGGTATCCCTCAAAGAAAGCCGTGGTTATAAATCCCATGTCACAGAAATGAAGGCATAAATGCCAAATCTGTGTCACTGGATAGTATTTATTATTTTAATTAAAGAAAATGAATGGCGACATTTATTTGGTCACAAGTTACTTGTTAATGGGAACGAATGACAAAAAATTACTGATTTTATGAGCAAATCTTAGAATGTTTCTCCATGATTATTCAGGGGTGCTTTCAAAGTGAGTTGGGCGTGTTAGTGGAAGCTGAAGCTTGCGTTTGGTGAGACACAATTCCCAGGCAGAAAAGTGCCATCTTACTGACTGAGAGATAAAGTCAGAACTGACTGGTGGATACAGAGGTGCCTTCCCCTTGGTTCTCTTTAGTGGAAAAACTGGCTTTGTAAGATAATTATAAGTAGAGTCTGGGTGTGTGTGTGTGTATGTTACTTTCAAGATAGAACAAATATGATTTCAGGATTCAGGGGCGTGTGTTAGAATTTGATCCATATATAAGGTGTCCCCTTTGCAGTACACTTTAACATTGGGGAATAAGTAAATAAGAATGATTTTTTTTTTCTTTTTATTGTTGGGGGTTCATTGAGGGTACAATAAGCCAGGTTTCACTGATTGCATTTGTTAGGTAAAGTCCCTCTTGCAATCATATCTTGCCCCCAGAAGGTGTGGCACACACCAAGGCCCTAATTGCAAGGTATTTAAACACATGTCATTCCATGTAATGTTCATGCTACTACCATAAGGAACATACTTTAATATCTCCACCCATTTATTAGTCAGCATATGAGGTTGGACAATGAAGTTCGTTAACTCATCCTAGAAATATTAATATGGTCACCTTTGAAGTACTCCCTTTGGGGAAGCTATGCACCTATGCCAGTGCTAGTACTCCCTTCAAAACAATTTTGGAACTGTTTTTCTGGAATGACCATTGGAGCTGTTATTGTATGAGGTCAGACAATTAAGTTCGCAAACTCAACCTAGAAAAAATACCTGTGAAGGGTGGACTAGGCGCTAGCGTCAGAACGTGGGTTCTCAAGGGAGTACTTCAAAGGTGACTGTAGTGGGACTCAGCAGTGAGGCAGAGGTAAGTAGTACTTTTTCTAGGATGAGTTTGCAAATGTTAGGAACGTTCTGACCTCATATGTTATTGGGATTAGTTATTTTAGGGAAGAGTTAATGGATGAGAAAAACACACAGTTGTTTGGTAACTCGTGCACAGTGCCACGGCCTGTAATTGACATTGCGGATACATGAACCCACTGTTTGTGTGGCTTCAAAACCCGCAATCTTATCAGTGTTCCACTTTGCCCAGAACAGCATCTTCTAATGGTGGGGATTTAACCACCATGGTGAAATCAAGAGATCTGTCACTCCGGAGCTTGTTGCTGCTAAAGTTAATTTTTCTTTGTCTGAATGTCTATAAAGTTCTCTTCCTAGAGCTTTTATTCCTTTGTTTTTTTGTGTGGCTTGTTTTACGAGTGAACAGGCAGAAGGGTAGCCCTGAAACCCGAAGGCAGACTGTTGGCTTGTTTATTTATTTTTTGACAAAAATTGTTAGCTTGTGCACGATCATAAAGGGTATGGCCTTTATTTTGGTGAATTTTTTTTCATCCTATTGATGGGGGAAGTATTAAATTACAGGGAATATATTGTTTTTACTTTTGTATCTTAGTAGTTGTTATATACTTTGAGTCCAATAACATCAGGAACAATTTTGTTCTCTAGAGATATACAGTCCACATCTATAAGGTGGCCGTAAAGATAAAGACATGCAGGGAGAGAGAGAAACAAATGTTTATGCCATTATGCTGGGCACTTCACGTGCATTCTAGCATTTAATCTTCTAAAACATGTACAATTTTTTTCCTCTTTATAAGTGGCCAAGCTTGAGCTCAAACTCTTTTCGCTATACAATCAAAGGCTGTTAAATCAATCGCACACAATAGGTGTGTATTCCTAGGAAGCCTCTGATCTTGGGGCATTCACTGCCTGATTTTTCAAAAAAAAATCTTGAGGGATAACTTGTATCTATCGAAATACATCTTAAAGTGTGGTTCGATGAGTTTTGACAAATGCATACACCCATGTAACTGACACCCCAATTGATACACAAAGCATTAATAGCATCAGTCCAGAAAGTCCCCCAGGCCCCTTCCATCCAATCTCTATCATCCAAGGATATCCACTTTCTTGACTTTTTTTTAAATCAGAGATTATATTTTTCTTATTTTTGTTCTAGGACTTTGCAAACATGGACTCCTTTCACATGGCATATACCGTTTTGTTTATGGCTTCTGTTATCTAGCGTGTTGATGTTAGATTCACCCAGGCTATGTGTATCCATAGTTCATTCTTCTTCATTGCTAGCAGACTGCGTTGCATGGATATGCCACCAGGTATTTATCTGTTAGTTCACCTGTTACTGGATACGCGGCTTCTCCCCAGTTTTTCGTGATTGGAATGAAGCTGCTGTGAACTTTCTTCTACAGCTCTTTATGCAGACGTATATTTTCTTCTCTTGGCTGAGTAGTTAGGACTGGAATTTCCAAGTCAAAGGCTGGGGGTATGTTTAGCATCATAAGAAATTGCCCAACAGTTTACCAAAGTGACTGTAGCATTTTGTGCTCTCACCAGCAGTGTGTGAGAATTCTAGTGGCTTCAGCACTTTCCCAGATTCGCAGCTGATGACCTCTTAATTTGAACCATTCTACTGATCATGTTTGGCCCCTTCTTTCATTTTAATTTATATTTTTCTAATCATTAGTGGTATTCAGCACTTTTTTATGTGCTTATTGGGCATTAGAATATTTTCCTGTGTGAAGAAGTCTTTCTTCTAATTTTCTTTTCTTTTTTTTTTTTCAAATTGATGTTTTTGCATTTGTGTTATTGATTCATAAGAGTTCTTTATATGTTCTGGATATAAGTCAATCTATTGTCCAGTATATATTTTGCAAATGTTTTCTTCCAGTCTGTAGTTTGTCTGTACAGTTTCTTCATAGTATTTTTTATGACTTTTCATTTTTCTTAAATCTCACATTATTTTTTCTTTTATAATTATTTTCTACCTACCCTAAGATTGCAGTAATATTTCTCTATGTTGTTTAGTAATTTTGTAGTTTTATTTTTACATGTAGGTCTGTGACCCATCTTGAATTAATTTTTATCTATGGATTGAAACAGAGATTAAAGATTTCTTTTTTTTTTTTTTTATTGTTGGGGATTCATTGAGGGTACAAGAAACCAGGTTACAGTCTTTGCATTTGTTAGGCAAAGTCCCTCTTGCAATCGTGTCTTGCCCCCAAAAGGTGTGGCACACACCAAGGCCCCACCCCACTTCCTCCTTCCTTTTCTCTGCTCTTCCTTTCCCCACCCCTCCCTCCTTCTTTCTTGAAACAGAGATTGAAGTTTTGCCATTTGGAGATCAAGCTATTCTAGCACTATTTGTTGATAAAGCTCCTTTCCTCATTAAATTGCTTTGATAACTTTGTAAAAAAATCAGATTACCACACATGTGTAAGTACATCAGGACTTTGTTCTGTTTCATCAATGTACATGTCCGTCTTGCTCCTATACTGTACAAATCTGTGTCCTTTTCATTTCCATGTAGATTTCAGAATTAGATTGTCAATTTCTTTTTTTATTTATTTATTTGTTTTTGCAGTTTTTGGCCGGGGCTAGGTTTGAACCCACCACCTCTGGCATATGGGGCCAGTGCCCTATCCCTTTGAGCCACAGGCACCGCCCTAGATTGTCAATTTCTAAAATAACACCAGCTGGGATTTTGATTTGTACTATTAGATCCATAGGTCAATTAAAAAAAAAAGAGATCTTAATAATATTGAGTCTTCAAGTTCATGGATATATCTCTCCATTTATTAGGGGCTTTCTTAGTTTCTCTCAGTAGTATTTTATAGTTTTCAGGGCATGAAGCTTGAATATGTTTTGTTTAATTTACCCTTAAGTATTTTTTATGCTATTCTAAATTGTTTAATTTTTTAAATTTCATTTTGTATGGTTTTCGTACCAGGATTATATCATTAAATGACTTGGGAACTATTCTCTTCTTATCTCCTAAAAGAGCTTGCACCAGACTGATAATATTTATTCCTTAAATACATAACGGAACTCATCATTGAGACTATAAAAGCCTGGAATTTTCTTTGTGAAAAAGTTTTTAACTATTAATCCAGTTTTTATTTTTCAGCAAGTGGAGTACTATTTAAGTTTTCCCCTATTTATTGTGAAGTTCTGGTAATTTGTGTCTTCTGAGGAATTTATCCACTTTATCTATGGTGTTACATTTATGGCCACACATTTGTTCATAATAGTCTCTTATTATCATTTTAATATCTGTAGGATCCATAGTGATCTTTTCTTTCGTTTTTAATATTGGTAAAGTATGTTTTTCCTTTTACAGGATCAGATTTGCTAGTAGTGCTCATTTTATTGATCTTGTTAAAGAATCAACTTTTGATTTTTCTTTTTTTTTTACTATTGTTTGATTTTTGTTTCATTGAACTGGCCACTTTATTATTTCCTCTTTCTAATTGCTTGATTTAAGTTTACTTTCCTTTTTATACCTTCCTTCTAGAATATATTATTTTATTTTCTAATATAATTTTTTGAAGCTATAAATTTACCTCTAAGTACTGCTTTAGGTGCATAATCAAGAATTTTGATACATTGTATGTTTCATTATCATTCAGATAAAAATATATTTCTGTTTCCTTTGTTTTTCCCCTCGAAACATGGTTTATTTGGAAGCATGTTGTATATTTATTAAAATATTTAGATATTTTCTAGATTTCTCTTAGAAATTGCTTTCTGATTTATTCCTTTGTCTCAGACTGGCTTTTATCCATCATTTCTCTCATGACATCTTGTCTGATTCTTCGGCATTTATGTTCTGAAAATTGGTTGCTGCAGGAAATAATCCTGCAATCAGGAGCTGCATGTGTTTGCCTCCATTGTTCACTTAAGACTTACTGACGTAGTGAAATCTGAGTCTTAAGAGTGTACAATTTTTAAAAAGTTATTTTCATACACATTGACAAATTGTCCTTCATGTATCTGCTGCTCTTGTAGCAGCTCAACGATCAGGATTCAGGTATCTTTTAAGTGGGCGTCATAGAATCAACTAGAAGCACCCGTCCTTATTTCCCCGAAGTTTTGCTTTGGAATCACTATACGAATGAAATACAAATTCAAATTCAAATTCTGGCTACATCCTCAGTGTACTTCACACTTTATCTTTTTGAAGAAAGTATGTCAGCCTTTTTAAAATTTCAGATCCCTACTAAGGGGCTTTAATGATCATTTTCTAAGTACCCTTATTTCTTGCTATCTACCTAGGATTTGGGAGCAATCAGGAGGCTTACAAAGTTCTTGATAGTTTGTACTAATATTTTCTTTCATTCTCAACATCTTTCTTTCACTTTTAGACTTTTTAGGCTAAACCTGCCAGGGTTCTGAAATCAGGCCATGGGGTTTCTTCACCATCAGCTTCTTTACAGCTTGATGGACTCCCTGGAACTTGGAGAGCTTATACCCTTCCTCAGGTTCCTGTATCATTCTAACATGGTCATTATGTTTATAGTAAACATTTCTATTCCCTCCTATTTTAGGACTAACTAGTCTATTATGGTATAGATGTATACTATTTTGGGATTTATAATGATGTCTCAAAAACATAAGCTTAGATTACAAGAGCCTCATCAGCTTGTGAGTTTAAATAAGGGTTCATTAATCCCACTAATCCATAAAGAGTAATAACCTCCATATTTAAACAGGTACTCAGTCTTTGAGTACACATGTCTCCTAACTAACTTGTCTCTTGAGTCTCACTGCTATTCCTGTTGGATATAGCTGACCCTATGGGCACTAATATCAATCAGCCCAGATACAAAGAAAAGAGAATTCAATTTTTACTCTCCTTGGGAAGAGTAGTGAAAACTCTTGTATTTAATCTTCCACAAAACTAGGGAAAAGAAAGCTATTGTATCAGTCTGAGATTATTCAGGAAAACAGAGGCACCACATATACTATGGGTAAAAATAAAGTTTAATATGGGATCAGCTTTCATGAATGTGGGGTAAGCCCCAATGTGATGGTCTGAAAGATCAGAGATGCAGTCACTGAGGACTTAGGCTTGATGCACTTGGGTGGGTGGAGAAGTCGAAGACCTTGAGGAGGCAGAGGAACCACTCCATCTACACCATTCTACAAAGCAGGGATTCACAGAAGGGAACTGTGAAGCCAGTAGTCTGGCTGCTACAGTGTCTCTCAAGCAATGGCTGCCACTGCCACCTTCCAAATTCATGGGAATTCCTATCATTGATAAACCCTAACCTGAACCCATATAGGGAAGGAGATGCTAAAAAAGGAATTTCCAGCTTTGGAAAGGCATTATAGTAGGGTTAAGTACTAATTACATATATAAAACATATTAGCATAATGTTAACAGATGTGGCAGCATGAAGACTTTCTCCCTTTGCTCCTTCATGATATCTTACATACGCTTGGCACTGAGTAGGAGTTTTGTACATATCCCCCTTCTCTTATTCTAGCATTACTTACGGTCTTTATAATCCTACACAATGTTGTGATCAGCAACTAGGAAGTCAGCCATAGTGACCTCCCTAAACCTTAATTCAGCCTGCTTCTAAGATAGTCAGAGTCTGTGTTTGCTTACGTGGTGTGATCTGACGTCCAGGGCAATTGTTTCTGTCTTGAGTATCAACCTTCTATGGATGTGTTTCAGCCATGTTGCCTAACAATTAAAAATGAGAGACTTAGTAGGCTTAACATGTATCATCTGAGAATGTAAATACCCTTGAAACAGTAATATGGTTTATGGCTTTAGTATAAAATCATCTCATTGACAGTGCTTGACTTCTGTCCCAAGCTGTGATAGCTGATGTAAAAAGACTCTAGTGAGTAGAGTTAGGATTAGCCAGGATATCATGAATTTAAAGCCTAATTTGCCAGGTGTCAGGAAGAAGCCTGAATAGGAGCATCAGAATTGGGCCCCAGAGGCAGCTACAGGGTGGTGGTGCACAGGCACCTGGGACTTAGAGTCAGGGAAGAGAAAGCTTTAGGCAGAGAGTAGGGGAAAGAAAGTGAATATGTCACTGATGAGTGATGTTTTTCTTGAAAATGTGCCCCCAGATTATCTGTGCATATTCAAAATGTGTCTACAAACTCAGAAGAATTATGTCAATCTTTCAGATCTAGCTGATATTTCATGAATTGGAATTAGATGGTGCATAAATTTCCAAGTTGCATGAATTCTTTGGCAATTCACTGGTAAATTAACAGAATTTGGGTGATTTAAATACTAGGTGGTTAGGAAAACTGTCACCCCACTCCAACCCTCATAAGCAGCACAACTCACTTCTAAGCACCATTGGAAGGAAGGGATGGGTATGTGGCAAATATACCTTCTATCTCTTTTACCCTCAAGATGACTCAAGGGTCTGTCTGCCTTGCGTGGCACCAACCAAATGTGATGTCTAAACAGCTTCCCAGAGCATCCCATTATGAGAGAGGGAGCTACGTGGTCATGGTGGGGCTTTGATCCCCTCTCAAAGGGCCTCACTCAGCTTGTCTTTAGGTTGCTTCCATCAAAATGTTCATCATTAGTTAATTTAGCATTTCAAGTCTTTCCCAATACCATTGATTTCACCTTTTCTCATGATGCCCCATCTGAACAACTTATTCCAGATTTCCTTCTTGTGTTTTTCTCACTTTTTTTTTTTTTTTTTTGTAGAGACAGAGTCTCACTTTATGGCCCTCGGTAGAGTGCCATGGCCTCACACAGCTTACAGCAACCTCCAACTCCTGGGCTTAAGCGATTCTCTTGCCTCAGCCTCCCGAGTAGCTGGGACTACAGGCGCCCGCCACAATGCCCAGGTACTTCTTGTGTTTTTAACAGATAAGAAACCATGACAGTGGGCACAGAGGGTGACAAGAGAGGCGTTTGGTGTGTTCTTTCTGCTTTCAGAGTTGGTGGCAGACACATTTTGTTGGCTGCCTGTCTTGTGGCCTGATTTAGATTGGTGACATCATCACTGTCAACATAAATCTTAATGACAGTTCTCATAATCATGTTGGTTAATACCTTCTGAGGGCTGTGCCCAGAGATTTATATTAGGTCATTAAATGTGAAATATCCTATTTTCAATTAAAAGTTTAGCTTATTATATCTCAAAGAAGAAGCAGTACAATAATCAAAGTATGTGCCTAAGCTATCCACACAGTTTTGTCATCATAATGGTAGCTTGTTCACATCCGTAGTGTGGAAGCCTGGAAAGGGAATGGTGATGAAATCATGAAAGGTGTTTGGTACAGCTTGTTGAAAATTGAACTTTTTCCTTGCAAGTAGTAGTCCAAAGTCTGGAAGAAGTGGTCATCAGTTGGTGCATGGTCTAGTGAATACAGTGGATGATAAAGAGTTTCAAAGTCCAGCTTCTATAGTTTGAACAGTGTTATTTTTGCAGTAGTGTTGTCAAGAAGACTGGCTTGTCTCTATTGACAATGTCAGCTGCTTAATCACAAGCATTCTCATAATTTCATCCCATTGGTTGCAGTAGACGTTCCCTGTAATTGATTGAACAGGTTGCAGTAGACGTCCGCTGTAATTGATTGAACAGGTTTCATGAAGCTATAGTGGAGAATACCAGCGAATGACCAGCAAACAGACACCATCACCTTTTTATGATAAATATTTGGTTTGGAACTGTGTTTTGGCACTGCATCCAGCCATTGTACCAAACTCTTGTGATTGTCAAAAACAATCCATTTTTTATCACCCATAACAATATAATGTAGAAATGGTTTGCCTTTATGTTGTGACAACATGCAAAGGCAAACTTTGAGACAATTTATTTTCTGACATTCATCTGATTCATGCAGAACCCATCTATCTGGATAGCTTTGTTACCTTGTTGATTTGTCTCAAGTGGTCCACTATTGTTGGAATAGTAACGTCAAACCTTGCTGCTAATTCACACGTAGCTTGAGATGGATTTGCTTCCATTACAGCTTTCAGCTCATCGTTATCCACCTTCATCTCAAGTTAGATGGCTCATTTTCAAAATTAAAATCACCAGAATGGAACTTCCCAAACCATCATCATACTATCCTTTCCTTAGCCACATCCTCTCCAAAAACTTTGTTAATATTTTGAGCTGTCTGTGATGTATTTGTTCCATGACAGAATTCATATTCAAAAATGACTTATCCATGGTTTCACAGAAATTGCTTTAAAAAAGATTGAAAGATAATCACAAGGCAAACCATGTGTTTGAAAGAATGAGGATGTACCTTCATAGTAAAAATAAAACAAGAAGTGTCAAAGTGAAATGTAAGAGATACCAACTGTCAAAAAACTTAGTACATAGGGAAATCAGACATTTTGTACTTAATGGCCTAATAAATTCTTAATACATATTATCTAATTTGATTTTCAAAAGTGCTCTCAGAATTTGCAAGTATCATTATGGGTTAAATTACTTGGCCAGTGTCACACCTTCAATGCAAATCCTTGATTGGGATTTGGTGATAAAGAGATCTTATTTCCTTCTTGACTTGTGTGACATCGAAATGGCTAAAATTCTCAGAAAATAAATGATCTCAGTCACCATGGAAAAAAGAAGTGTTAGAAATGTTCTTATTTTTTCTGTTGCTTTGGATAAATCTATAAGTATGAAACTTGATCTTCTGATTCATGTCTTTTTTTAATCCTTAAAAAAATATGCAAAATGAATTCTTTATTACCAATCTTCACAATGTTCCTTTGATTCTATTCTATTTTCAATAGTATAGATGCTTCTATGCTTGGTGTATGCTTCTAAGAGTAAAACCATAAATTATTCTCATCAAATTCTAGTTCATCTTTATGCCAGCTCTCAGGTCGTCAGCAGAAATATGGTTTTCAAGGGCTCTCAGAAGAGGCTGGACTGTATTAGAGACATGTTTCACAGACCTGAAACTCTCATTATGAAATTTTGGAATAGAAAGTGCAGGCCTGTATGAAAAGAGGAAATAGAGGTAAGGTAGACAGCAGAGCTGGAGAAGGAAGCTTTTCAGCAAAGGATGGAGCTGCCCAAGAGAAGAACTCTGGTATTGCAATGGGGCTGCCTCGTCTGAAAATGGGGAGAAACTCAGACATGAGATGACACAAGTGAAATATTTAAGCATACAAAAATATGTAAACTGCTTAACGTGAAGCTTGGGCTATGATAAAATAAGAAGTAGTTATTACTCACATCCACCAGGATGACACCACCAAGTGTTGGGGCAGATGTGGAGCAACTAGAACTCCCATATCCCACTGAAGAGTTGAAAATTGATGCAATTGCTTTGGGAAACTGGAAATACCTGCAAAATGAAACATCTGTATGTATCCCATGACCACAGTTCTACCCTAGGTATACACTCAGCAGAAGTGACCCCAAAGACATATGCAGGAATGTTCATAGAAACATTATACATATTAATCAAAACCCTCAAACAACTCTGATGTCTGCAGACAGTAGAACAAAGAGATAAATGGTGTTATATTTTCACCGTGGAAAGCTCTTCTGGCAATGGGAATATCAACTATTGTGGCATGCAACAACGTAGATGAATCTACCAAGCATTGCTTTAAGTGAGTGAAGCTAGACATAAAAGAATATGTACAGTATGGTCCCACTTACGTGATGCTCAAAGAGAAGAAAAACTAATCTACATACTGGAAGTTAGGAGAGCAATTTGCTTCTAGGAGGAAGGGCCTGGTGATTAGGAGGTGACAAGAAGGTCCTGGAGCCTCCTTCCTACTGCATTCCTAGCTGCCCCCAACCCTGGCCTCAGGATGGGGGCTTTGTCATCTGAGAGTGAAATAATGTGGACATCTGTTCCAAACACTTTTGGAGGGGACCCCCATTTGGTGAGGAGTGGCTTTTCATGTCAATCATGATGGTAAGGTAATGATGGCTGATCCCTATTTGTCAATTCCTTCAGCTAATGTTTTGTTGACATCCAGTCTGTTTCAGGCTCTGTCCTGGGCACTGGGATACAGCAGAACACAGAACGATAAGAAACTGCCTGGGTGGAACTGCCCTCCTGGGGAAAGAGAAAATAAACATAAATACAAAAAATAAAAAATAAATAAAGCCTGGGGGTTGGGGATGTGTGGTCATATTTTGTGTGTTCTTGATCCTTTCCTGGTCTGGTAACAAAGAGGGTAGGCACTTTGTGAAAATTTCCTAAGATAGACAGACGTACGATTTTGGTGCTTTTCTGTGTATTGTTAAACTTTAATGACACATGTTTTCTTAAAAATATGGCGTTACTGTTCTTTACTGTTATTAGTTGTCTCTAGAGGGGTCTGTGTGGATTCCCTTGTCTTTGCAACCTGTGCTCCTGTGGGAGCCTCTTACTGCAAAGGCAAGCCTCAGTGCTCTAGAACTCTTCTGCTGTCAGCTTTCTGCCCAGCCCCGGGGGATCTCAGAGACAGCCCTGTGAAATCAGACTTGAGTCTCCCCTATGACAAATTCTTCCCTGCACAGGGAGGAAACAGTAGCCCTGCCCCTCAGGCATGTGCCCTGCCAGCCCCTCAGAGCTCTTGGTTGATTAAAGTCTATATCTTGCAAAGTCCATGATCCTGCTTGGATCTAAGCTGCTGGAGGGAATGCTCACATTCTGAACCAAACAATTAAAGGGTTTTAAAACTGTGTGCTTGGGCACGTGTTTATCCACACACGCTGGAATAAACTATGCTGAGGGCCAGGGAGACACCTTCCCCTTCCTCTTAAAAATCAGGCTGGTTAGTTTTAAAGAAAAGCAATTCATTTGAAGCTCTTAGCAAAGTTGGTGGAAACTTCTATGACCTTTATCTTCTCTGTTTCCTAGGGACCTATGTCTTCTAAGCAAACATGTTTAGGCACCTGGTAATTACCAGACTTGGTGGGATGCTTATACATATATTATCTTAAATTTGATCCTTAGGGTAACAGTGGCGAAGGCAGCCTCGTTCCATCCTCCAGGTGAGGAAGTTGAGCCTCAGAGAGCTTGCCGAAGTTGCCCATGGACATACAGCTATGTAGTTTGCAACTGAGGGTAGCTGATTTTTAGACACACCTATTTAATGGCCACAGCTGAGTGTCACCAAGCCAATAAGTACAGTGAATTTAGTACTTGAAGGATGGATGAAATTGATGCCAGTATCATCTATAGGTAAGGAGAGCTCTCAGAATACTAGATGAATAAACTCAGAGAAGGCAGGTCAACAGCTTCACCATTGACTCTCTTAATTTTTCAGTGTTCTTACTCTGTCCTATTGTGATTTCAGGGGTCAGTGCTTGTCTCAGGTTCCTGGCTGGGCTGTAAGCTTCCCAGAATGGGCAATTCTTGCATAGCATCATAATGACCCTCGGTGTGCATTTGACAGTCAAAATTAATCATTACCACATTTCAATGGCCATAGAAAAATGCCATGTACTTGGCTCCAGGTCATTCTCCTTGGCCTCAGATATGCCTGGTCATAGAAGCCTTCAGGACATGGTGAGCTTTCTTTTGTCTAACTGATGGGTAACTGACATTGCCACTCTGTCTATTCCTTGCTTCCACTCACGGCTCATCAGTTAACTCATTTCTCCACAACCTATTGATTAAAGATCTACTGCAAGTGCTCCAAGTGACCAGACTTGCGATGTCATGATTTAGGGCTCCCTGCCAACTCCCTGGACAGTCCTGCTTACCCAATTAAATGCCTTACATCGCTCTGGCTGCACCTTCTTCTCCATTTACCTGTTATTGAGCATTAAAGGCAAACTCAATTTTATGCAGATAAATAGAGTATAGTGGTAATGTGCCTTATGACCTTTCAAGTTACAAGATGACATTAAATTTTAGGGATTCTACCTTCTCGGGCTGTCACTGTGAGCATGTAACTTTCTGCATTTTGAGGATGTACTCACAGTTTAACATGCTGTTTCAAATGTAAGGAGGCTCTCTCTTTAATTTTTTTTTTTTTTTACCAGCTTGACAGTTTTTCAAACATATTCACTGTCAGCCCTAACAACCTGTCAACAAATGCCATTATGTGAAAATTGCCAAGACTCACTTGAGGACTGTGAAAAGTGACAGACATGCCACACAGATAAGTTTCTCAAAAACCCAGGGCTGAAACTTTTGAAAGACACTCTGGCCCTTCCAAGGAAAAAATGAACAGTCAGATCTCCAGGAAAAAAAAAAAAAACACAAAAAAACATACACTTGTCATATCAGATATCTGTTTCTTTCCCGGGCAAATTAAGGTGTATGTGAAAGAATAAAACATGCTGGGGACAATAGCTGCTGAGATCCGAGGCTGTGCCGTGTCTACACTGTTATCTGTGAATCCAAGAAAAGAACAGAAAACCAATTTTTTTTTTCTTCCACTACAGAATGTAAGGGGAGGCCTCCTTCATTTTTAGCTTGAATGTTTCTGGGGGACAGAAACAGTGAAAAAGGATAGTTTAGATAAAGCAAAGTTGACCAGGAGACTCACACATCTAAAAATGAAAACTTACCCTAACTCTGGGACAGGACATATCTTGGTGGGAAAATACAGGGAGAGGATGGTACTGGAATACAACAGCCTTGGGTTTGGTTTTGAATCCCAACTCTTCTATAGCTGCCTTGTCTGCCCGGAGCACTTAAATTTTACTTCTGCCTCTGGTTCCTTATCTGTTCACTGGGAATGATATGACCCATCCCCAAGGGCTGGAGAGTAGATTAAATAAATGAGCCTTTGCTCCAAACATTCTGCTGAAATCTGAAACTCAAGCTACTTTCTAAGCGAATGTCTCTGCCCCCAGGGATGTTATATCTCAGTTTTAGATGGAATTTGGCTTTTCATTTGTAAAGAGGTTTCTCTTTACCCAAATTCAAATTGGGTGAAATGTTTTATGTTTTGGGTGACCTTTCAAACCAAAGTCCACCCACTCCACCAACAACAGAATGGGAAAGAGAGGGAGAGGACAGAGATGACGCAGAGAGCAGACCTGGACTCAGGTGTGCGCAGCCTCCTGTCCAAATGACACCTATTGCTACTTTGATTTATTTGTGGGAGTGGGGATACCAGGTGATTGTTGCTGCTGTTTGGGCAGTTTTCTTCTTTTTATTAATAGTTTCCAATCTAGAGCTTACTCTCTACCTCTATTACATCTCACTCCTCAGAGATAAAGAATACTCTCCCCTAAAGGAGAACTGTTGTCGGAGAACTAACCAAAATTCTTTCCTTGACCAAATTCCGTTCAATCTCTTCTGAACTTTTCAGTTAGATTTGACTCTTGGGCTTCTGTGTTCTTCTCTGCATTGGCCCATTTTTAGCAGGAAACCTGCTAAGTCAGTTTAACCCCCGCCCCCTGCCTTGGATATCTGATCATCCTTGATATATAATTGAGTTTCTCATCTCTCACTCACCTGCCAGGGTCATTCACCCTGACCCATCTTCAGAAAGAATCCTATCATTTAGCCGGAAGCCCCCTCATCCATGGTGTTTCTTCTTAGAAACAGCCCATGACCCCCCACCCTGCTTGTTGGCCATAAATTCTCTCTGTCTACACTGTATACAGAGTCAAGGCCAATCTCTCTCTCTCTTGCAAGACTGCATTGAAATGGTCCTCATACCTATTGCAATGGCTTTAAAGAAAGTCTGTTTTCTGTTATGCAATAAGTATCATAAATGATTTTTTTTCTTTAACAGACCCACAAAATGATAAAAAGAACTGCTTAATAATAAACAGTTTCCCATAGCACTCTACAAGAAGAATGGGAGCTTGGCCTGAGTCTTGGGTGTTTTGTCTTAGAGAGCTTAGAGAGGAGATATTTATTTTTAAATATTCATTTATTTTATTTATAAATTAAAAATTCTCAATGGGGACTCACTGAGGATACAGAGAACCAGGTTACACTGATTTCATTTATTAGGTAAAGTCTTCCTCCACTCCCCTCCCTCCTTCCCTCTCTCCACTCTTCCATTCCCCTACCCCCCACCATATACTAGGTCATCAATCGTCCTCATATCAAAATTGAGTACGTTGGATTCTTGCTTCCCCATTCTTGTGATGCTTTACTAAGAAGAACGTGTTTCAACTCCATCCAGGTTGATACAAAAGATGTAAAGTCTCCATTTTTTTAGTGGCTGAATAATATTCCATGGTATACATATACCACAGCTTGTCAATCCATTCCTGGTTTGGTGGGCATTTAGGTTGTTTCCACAGTTTGGCAATTGTAAATTGAGCTGTGATAAACAGTCTAGTGCAAATGTCCTTATGATAAGATGATTTTTTTTTTTCCTTCTGGGTAGATGCTCAGTAATGGGATTGCAGGATCAAATGGGAGGTCTAGTTTGAGTTCTTTGAGGGTTCTCCATACTTCCTTCCAAAAAGGTTGTATTGGTTTGCGGCCCCACCAGAGAGGGGATATTTAAGCAGAATTAGGGTGAGGGACCCTGGGGACCAAGAGTAAGTAGTAGACTCAGCGGACATTTCAGTGCTGAGTGCACCTGTGTCTTTCCCCCAGATTTCGCCTGTGTATTGTTATTCAGCCACATTGTTTTCAGATATATCTGAAACCACTTAGTAGTCTCAGAATATCTTGTATTTTTCTCTCATGTTTGGTGTATCCTTTAAAAGAGTTGGACTTCCTGCGTGTCCTAGATTTGCTATGTGGACCTTCCGTGTTGGTGCCATCAATGTCCCCTCAGAAAGTCCAAGGGAAAAATATCTTCTGAACTGATTTGGGGTAAACATCCATATTTGTAAGTTCATGAGCCCCTTCCTTGATGAAAACACTACACTATGTATGATCAGATGGGGGGGGGCTATGATGATGGTGTAGAGAAAAATGGAAGAGGGCTGGGCAGAGGTAGTTATATGGTTTTGGATCCATCCTATGTAAAGGTTTGCAAAAATCCCTGACCTTGCTGCTTTTTATCCGTTACGACAGATGCTGTCCTATTTAATGCAGCTTGACCTCCCAGCTTCCATTCCTGGCAACTGTGAAAGGGACATAATGTCAGTTTCAGAGCCTTTGGGATGATGAACTGAGACTGAGTGTGAACACTATGCCCACCTGTGGAGTCTGACTCAGGTGATAGCGATTATGGTGTGATGCTCATAATCTTGCAAGCTCTGTGGCTTGAGAAAAGAGTTGGTATCTAAGATATTCCCTGTTCTTCAATAGCGATGGGGCTGCTGCTAATTGTAATGATGATAATGAAAATAGCAACCATAACCGTAGATACTTTATAGAATATTTACTTTGTGGAATGCATTCTGTACACATAATGTCTTTAGCCTCCCACTAGAATCCTCTCTAAGTGAATTATATAGTCTTATGCCTATTCTAAAGATGAATAAACTGAGGTCTAATTAGGATTAATAACTTGATTGAGGTTACACAATTACTAAATGGAAGAGGTGGTCCTGCTTTTGTTTGGGTCCAGTGCAACACTCCAGGTCTCCAAGGATAATGTGACTTTCCACAAAGTCTAGGGCTCAGATTCCTAGATTCCTTTATGCAGCTGTGGAAGTTTTCCAAATGGAACTTCCCCTGTTTGTCACTAGGCCATTGTACCCTTGGGAGCAGAGGCTTCACCTTGATTTTGGCTGTGACTCCCACTAACTCTAATGGGCATGCAGCATGTCTCCCCCAGCGAGTGGAGATGAGATTATTTCCCATCCAATTGTCTTAATGTTGTGGGTGTTGAGTTTGAGTCTATGAACATTTAACCTTTGGTTTCACTGTAAGGCTCTGAGAAGACAGGGTGTCAGGAGAAGACCAACTGGGTCACAGATGCCAAGAAAAGAAGCATTAGAGATAGCTTCATGAGAGCACAGGGTATGGAATAATAGAAAAATAATTGCAAGTACCTTTGAGGAGTGGACGGCTCTTTCTGTTTTAACTCTGAATGTTAAATGAATATTGGCCAGGATGCAGAATAGAAAGTGCTAGGAGAAGGAAGAAAAAACACAGTGCATGCCATTTAAAGCTGCAGTAGAACCATTGTATTTATTTTTTTCATTATTTAAGAAAATGTGATAATATCCCTGTTTTTGTAGGAATGCATCAGAGTGGTTATTTTATTTCATTTATTTTCTGATCCTCATGATAATCCTGGATAGTTGGAAGGTTCAGGGGCATGGTCTTTGGATCCCGTTGTTTTGAGTCTCACACCACTCATAAGTTTGTGACCTAAACAAAGGTACTTAATCTCTCTGATGATAATGACATACATATTTCTCATGGATTATTATAGGAGACATGAGGTCCGACGATTAAATTGGCGGATTCATCCTAGAAAAAGGGCTACTTACGTCTTTGTGAATATCTCTGTAGTCAACTTTGATGTTGGGATGCTACGCACCAACACCAGCACCTTGTCCACTAAAATTCAAAGCAATGTTGGAACTCTATGGAATGGCCATCAGAGCTGTCCTTGTATGAGGTTTGACAATCATGTTCATGAACTCACCCTAGAAAAAGTGCTACATACCTTGTTGCTGAATATCTCTACAGTCACCAGGTGGCCGAGGGGAGTACTTTGAAGGTGACCACATGGCTCCTGCTCTCAAAAAGCACTTGCATTTTAATGCAGAAGCCAGACAGATGAGCCCAAGTAGTGGGAGAGTCTTAGAACAAAGAACAAGGTGCTCTGGGCAAAGATCAGACAGACCTGGAAGGGCAGGTGATGAGGCATTTGGAAGGGACTCATTTCTTTGCAAACCTAAATGTCCTCCTTGGACTGAAATTGATGCATCCCATCAAGGAAGGTCACATTATCCACTGGAAACTGCATCATCTTGGGATGGAATTCACCCTGAAGTCATGGATGTAGTCCAGGAAAGGCTTGCTGTGAGTAGCTACTCATGGCAACCTGCAGGTACTTTGAGACTATTTTGGGGATCCTGGGGAGAAGAAAGAGGTTTTTAAAAAAGAGAGCTAATTAATTAAAGAGCTAAAGTTGCTATAAGAACTCAGAAAGCCATCCAGCCTGTCTTTGGGACTTAGTGACTGAGGGCACCTCAGGAACATGATTCCCGCTGGGAGCAGAAGGGGATGCTCAGTTCTCTCATCTCCTCCCTTCTTTCTGGGCCTTTCAGCTCATAGGAAGCAGACTTGAGATCTTGAATTCTCTGAGAGAACTATTTTCTAGAACCTTCTTTCACCAACTTTATATCCCTTCTCTTTAAGTGTTAGAGAGCTCAGAGAACAGGTAAGAAATCTGTGTTGTGCCTTGCCCAGAATGAGAACCAAGTAAATGCTGTTTAAGGATGGGTGGATGAATAAATGGAAAATGCCACAGCTTTGGAACATCACTCTTTGCACAGTAGTGACTTTCCACCTCTTTATTCTCCCCTCCCAGTTATTTTATACTGGACAACATTTGTGAGGTGCCTAGCTCAAGGAAGTTTTAAGCAGATAATGAATGACCGTTTCCTTCCCACGTGGGTTCTCTCCTACCTGGTAACCTTGGCATTTCTTGTTCTGAAATTGACAGGCAGCAGTGTGCAGAGTCCTTGGGTTTCAGCTTGTGAGACTGGGCTGTGGTCCTTATGGTATGCATACTCCCTTCCTCCCCCCTCCCCCATTTCCATGAGCATCCAGGCCGTTCCAGGAAATTGAACAATACTGGAAAGAGTAAAAAAGAGATAGGAAGATAAATGAAGTCTTGTTTCTTTCTCTTTTTTTTTTTTAAAAAGTGGGCATCAAATAGGATTCTTTTTGCAGTGCCACAGTGAAGTAACTTTAAGAAGGTATGCAGTGTTGAGAATTGGTCCTTGGACTGTCCAGATTCCACATAATCAAGTGGGCCTGTGCCATAAATTTCCTAATTCTGTTGGGTGTTTGTTTACTATTACAGAGAGATATCTTTAAGAACAAGATCCATTCCTCCAACTCAGATTCAAAGACGGTTGAACAATCACGCTTTCACACCTCTTTGGTGATGGTTGTGTTCATTTTTTATGGGTAAGGGAACAAAAATTCAGAGAGGATAAATGACTTGCTTGAGGTCACACAGCCAGAATTCAGATCCCAGTTTGCTCATTCGAAATCCTGATCTACTTCTGTTTTTAGCCAAGTATGGCTTCATATTTTGTCTTGTTGTTATCTTTCTTCTGAACCATTATTAGCTGTTGGGAGACTCTTCCAATCAATGGACAAAATAATCCTTGTAATTATTTGGAACCTGTAATATTTCTGATGCAGGTCAGGGCTTGGTTATACGTAACACACAGTCACCCCTTTGAGATTTCTTTATCGGTTCATGACATGACCATTGAGGATGCACCTGTTCTCTCTCCCACAATGTGCTGGGAGCTGGGACAACAGCATTAATTGAGATACATGACCCCACATTAGGGAGCTTCTGGGGGGTGGGTGGGGTGAGGCAGAGGATGAACAAGTAAACAGATGAATAAACAAAGTAGATGACTGTGATCATACACTTTGTAAGGGCTTTGAATAAAATAGGGAACTGAGAAACAATTTCGATGTGATGGAAAATGTTGTGAAATGGAGCGGACAGAGAGAAGTGACATTCAAGCCAAGACCTAGAGAAAGACTGATTGCTGGTTATGGGTCAATGTGACAAAAAGTGTTCCAGCCATTGGGAGGAGCACTGGAGAGGCCCAGAGGTCAACACTTCCATCTTGAGTTTCACTCCATTAGCAAGACCTGCGTGCTCATCCCACCTAATGAAGTCTCCCAGGCACATAGCCTTCTAGTGACCAGCAAAACTTCTAAAAGGGAATTTTTATTGCAAACTACAAGATTTATGCTCTTGGAGGGGCGGTGAGGCTGGCAAATGCCAAGAATTCTGCCTGTGTCTGGAACCGCTAAAATTCGAGGTCAGACCCGGGGCACAGATGCCTCTCCCCATCTGCCCAGGGGGGTGGTAGACAGCGCAAGTCCAGCATCCTGCCACACCACTAGCAGAGCAGTAAATTACAGCTGATTACTGCTAAATTCTCGGATTTTCTTCTTGGAGAAAAAATAATTAACACTGGCAGGAGTTTGATTGCATTAATTCGCAGAAAGAAACATCCAAATGATAAATCCATAGTGGGAGAACTGCCCATATGTTGCAGATTGGCTTAACATGGTTGAGGCATTAAATAAAAGAAGCCTGGGAAACAAAAACCTTTATCAGCTTTATTAGCACTGAACTCTACAGCTTCCACTGGGGCTGACACACTTAATTAAAGATGCTCTGGTCTAATTAGGTTACACATCAAATATACAAATACAAGCTTTTAAAAAACCTGATTGGAGTCCCACTGGTATGCCTGTTTTCTTCATCCCAATACAAGAACCTTCTTCATCGAGAGAGACGTGGACACTGTCAGATGGTGGCACCCAATCTGGAAGGAGAGATTCCCTTGTGCTGAATCTCTCTGCATCCAGGGGAAACCAGAGGTTATCTTGCTGCCTTGCTTGCCTGAAGATGACAGAGGCAGCTCAGTTACATGAGGGCATCGCCCAGAGGTGACGCAGTCAACCCTTAACCGGTAGCAGATGGGAGTCAGTAGATGAATGCTCCAGGCTCTCTGCCTACAGGTGGACAATTCTGAGGTCTATTCTAGCTGGTTTCCAAGGGAGTCTCTGGGGCAACGAGCCTCAGTAGACCCCAGTGGACCCCAAGTTATTAGCCTTTCTCCATTCCCCATCTCATTTTCTTACTTCCTCACCTACGGTTCTCAGGATTACCTCCCATATACGGTGCATCCCAGTCTGTGTCTCAGGGCCAGCTCTTAGGGGAACTTGACCCAAGATGACCATGCCTTCGAATGAAATCTTCCAGATCACTGGGGGTGGGAAAGGCACAAGGATGGGTGTTACAGGGATTTCTCACCTGGACATGATGCTTCACTAATGCTCCTCCAGGCATTATAATATGTTGGGTGTCATTCTGTAACATCGGGGCATAGGCAGCACAGGAAACAGTTTTTAGCATGCAGTCTGGAGCCCTATCTGTATGACTTTGGGCAGAAGCTTGTGTCCCTGTGCCTTTGTGTCCTCACTTACAGAGTCAGGACGGTAACAGGCCACATGTGCAAGGTCATGGAGGACTGATGGAGACAGGTGTGAGGAGCACCCTGCCTCATTCCTGACTCACAGTATGTGGTCAGTAAGAATACTGCCTCTTACACCTGGTTGACATAGATTCCAGATTTGCACTGAAGAATTAAAAGTCAGAATCTTGACAGAGCACCATTAGAATATACACACTGTGTGTCTCTTGGGAATTCTCAGTGGTATAGAGCTGTGGTTCCCAAAGTGTGATCCCTAAACCAGTAGTATCAGTAATACCAGGGAACTTATTAAAAACACAAATTCTTGGCACACACCTGAGACCCTGGAATCAGAACCTCTTGGGAGAGGCCTGGCTATCTATGTTTTAACAAACTATCCAGGGGATTTTGATACAAGTTGAAGTTTGAGAACCATCAACCTAAAGTATTTCCCATATTCTAGTCCCTTTTGTTATGGATAATTAATTCCCATGGTTGGAGAATTTGTGGATGAGGATTCTACAGTGAAAAAAAAGTTTGAAAATCTATGTGAAAAGTAAACCTATGAAAACTCTTGGGAATATCTGTACATTCATCTTAAAAAAAAAAAGCTTCAAGAAAGCAAAATAAATTAAGAGATGGTTAATGGCACTTTGCACACAGTTGTATAAACAGCACCCTCCTTAAGCAAACACACCATTTCTCTTGATATCCCTGTTGGTGGAAATCTCAAGGTGTGAAGACATGGTCTTTTCATTCAAAGAGTTTACAATTCAGCTTGAAGAGGAAGTTAAGGCAAAAATGGAATAGGTGGTTTGAACAAAAGGAAACAAATTGAAAAATTAATAGCTTTCCTAAATCAATCGGAAATTATAATAGAAAAAGAGTTCCAGCAATAGTAACAAATGGTATTTAGTTTTGCCTGGCTTTAATGTTAATTGAAAATGTATAGGATGTGTTTGAAACAGACTATGAAATTTTACTCTGGAATATAAAATTCATGAATAAATAGTAATTCCACAAAAAAAAAAAAAAAAAAAAAGAAAGAAAACAAATTGGCCCCTAGGAGGTATTTTCTGTTTGTTTTGTTAAAAAATGGCACATGGTTAATCCAAATGAATTTGCTTTCTCCTTCTACAATTGAGAAAATTTTTGGGGGAAGAACATACAAAAGAATAAAGAGCCAGAGAGAGAGAGTGCGATTGATTGATTCTAAAGGACGTGGAGAACTCGTTTGGTGTTTTCCCTAGAACCATAAGCCTGGGCCTATTTATGCCTCTTTCTTCCATCAGGAGGTTAGGAGGTTGATCAAATGAGTGGAGGCTGAGAGAGGAGATGGTCTGAGGATGAAGGTCAGAGAACAGTGCAGAGAGGAGGCCTTGATGTGGCCCTCAGGGAGTTTGCTGTCCAAGTTCTCATTCCCGACATGAGGGGATGGTCCCGGGGGTTCCATGTTGCGTGTACTCACTGTGATGGTGACTGGTGTGGTTCATCCAATCAATGACAATTGGGTATTTGATGCCTTACCAGAAAATAGAAATACAGGTATGAATGAGAAATCATTGCTTCTATCAAATACACTACTTTGCATCCTGCTAAAATTTTGGAAAATATATGCAAGTTGCTGGAAAACCAGTGAGTTCAGAGACAGCCCCCACCCCTGCCCATTTCTAAGGTAAACGCATCCTCTGGCTTGCCTTGGAGACCATACTTTACTCTGACTGCCCCAGCACCCTTTATTTCCAAAACCAGCCTTTTCTACTCACCTTCAGGTCTAGTTTGTAATAGGCTGGGAACTTGGCGTTTTTACCTGCTTGGTTGTCTTTGGTAGCAATAAAATTCTGGAGAGCTTTATTAAGACACCCTGGAAGGGCAGAAAGAAAATTCCAGGTCTGATCGATTACAAGTGATTTGGTGTGAAATGAGTGGCAGCTTCTCTGGCACCCCAGGTTTTGTCATTTTCTCTTGCGTTGTACTGACCCACTTCCCGTGAGTGTGTGTGTGTGTGCACGTATGTGTGTGTATCTGTGTGTGTCCATGCACACTTGTGCAAGGGTGTGGAATTCTTGAAGGACCTGGAGATCTCATCTGGGTCCTGCCTGAGCTGGAAAAGGAAAACACGTAGTACCACTTCTGATCGGCAGGTCACCTGTCTGTCTGAGTGCCCTGGTTGTAGCAGAAGCTGAGACACACTTGTTACTGCGTTGGTTTTAAATATGACAGTCCTGGTTTCCAACCTGATCTGAAAGGATTTCCAGAGTTGTGATCTGTCCAGAGGTGGCTCTGGAATCACCAGAAGGAGTAAACAGACTTGCAATAAAAATTGCCCTTTTCTTCCTCTATTTTTTGGTCTCACATACCTTTTTCTTAGAAGCTACTACTATATGATTCTGGGAATGTCATCTCACCTCTACGCCTGTCATCCATCCTTTCATCCATCCATCCATCATCCATTCATCCATCCATCCATCATCCATCCATCCATCCATCCATCCATCCATCATCCATTCATCCATCCATCCATCATCCATCCATCATCCATCCATCCATCCATCCATCCATCCATCCATCCATCCATCCATCCATATTAATCAGCCAACCATTTAATACATATTTGTTGAGCATCTGTGATGGTCTAAGGTATGGTCCCTACTCTCAATGACATGTAGTCTAGTAGAAGATGTACCTGAACATTATAATTCAAACAGACCAATCTGGGGTAGGGAATGCTATTAGAATCCATGGGGGCAACACCTGATTCAGTCCTGGAGTAGGGCTGCCAGGAAGTCTCCCCAGAGGAAGCAATCCCTGAGCTGATCCATGAAGGATAAAGAATAATCTGCCAGGTAGAGGAGGGAAGGAAGGGCATTTTGGAGGGACAGGCCACTGCTTGTGCAAGGCTGGTAGACTAGTGAGATCATGGCACACCTATGGCATATCCCTAGGGCAGGAGCAGGTGACGCTAGGGCTAAACCAGACACTGCTGTGGCTTGCACACCTTGCTAAGGAACATGGAATTTGTCCTCAAGGCTTGGGGCTGGTGAGCCAATGAAGAACTTTTAGTGGGGGTAGAATCTGAGCTGAATTTTAGACCTAGAAACAGAACTTCTGGTGGCATTCTACATTGGAGTTTGTATTAGCAGACATTTTTGTACACTTCCTACTACTGATCATTTAAATATTTCAGAAGTGACTTATACTTACTTACCACAGCCAAGAAAGTGAGGTAAAGATCTGTAGAGTTATTACCTTCTCCTGTCCTTACCCAATTTTCACCACCACTACCCAAGTTAAACTGATACACATTTCCAGTTGTGTGCCTTCCCATCCCTTTTGCCACCTCAGTTAAACGCAGACATATATGTAAGCCTATATGTAGAGTTTTACTATTCTCTTGAAAAAGTATTCTTACTGTGAATATCACTTGGCAACTTTCTTTTCTTAACTAACAATACATGACAGAGAAGCCTCTAGATCAACAGACTCCAGAGCCCTCCTCTTCCTCAGCAAGACTCTACTGATTTATCAGCGAAATTGATTTGGGCTCATGACCACCTCTGTCCTCAAACAGAGGCTTTCTAGCCATAAAACATAGAACGCTGAAATCTAGTTGTGTGACCCGAACCTGGAGAAGGGCTGTCAGAGAAGGAATCTGATTATAAGATTTCACCTTAGGATAGAGAATAAAGTATTAAAGACCTTATTATTTTTTCCTAGGGGAAAATTCTGGAAAGTATTTCTTAGGACTTGAGTGATCCATGGACTCCACTATAAATGTTGTTTGGATACTTTTTAAGTTCTCCTAGTCTCTACCTATTTTCAGTTTAGCTGTTGTCATCTGGCAACAGATATGTGTCTGGTATTCTAGGAAAATCTGACAGTGGCTGTCAGATTTTTATGAATGAAAGTCAAGGCTGGTGCAACGCAGTAGTTATTCTTGGATAACATTCTTTCCTTTGCCCAAGACTCAACTGAATGTGGTCTGAAGAATGAATGGTTCAACAACCAACTACTTTCCAGGATCCCAGGTTCCAGGGCAAGTTTTTGGCTAAGTGGGAAACCAAGAATATCAGTATCCTCTTTCGGATTCATCTTTTCTTTTTCAACAACCTCCCACAGTAAGGTTGCACCCCATTCACTCACCATAAAGGTGACACCTCAGGAGTCCCCTGAAGATGCTGAGCCAGACCTGTCCTTTCAGGCCCACCTGAAGACTTCCGACCTCATCCCACCCACATTCAACAGTAAATGGTCCATTGTTTTATTCTTTCAGGGCCTTGAGAGCTCACAACTATAAACAAATGATCTTCTACATATTTATTTACTGTCTATGTTCTCTGTTGGTAAACTCTGGGGATGTGTGGAATACTGTTCATCACTGCAGCACCACTGCCCAACACAGGGCTTTCTACACCAAGAAGCCAGGAGCCATTTGTTGTTTGGGAATGAAAAGGGGATGAAAAGCTATGCCCAACTGTTCTTTAGTCATGTATTAAGACCTGACCTTAGCAGAGTTTGAATCAAATTTCAGCTTGTTGATGGTGACTCCATGACAGCAGAGCTTCTCATCAGCTGCTCTCAGTGAGATCCAGGCAGGGAGAATCCAGCCACTTCTTACTGGACTGTCCTGCCCAGAAACAGCATTGCAATAGCACAGTGGGACAGGAGGGTCTCCTGGAGATAAGGAGACCACTTCAATACTCAGGTACAGAGATAAGGAAAAGGAAGAAGTGAGAGGAGTAAGTAAAGAAAGGAAGTAAACAAGGAGAAAACACACGTGAGGAGGAACCAGCAAAAAAATTCTGGCAACATGAAAAAGCAGATCAACCCCCTCTCCCCAGCGAGGGGCCACGAAGCAGCTACCACAGATGATCCCACCTATAAAGAAATTATGGAAGTTTCAGCTTGTTGGCTTGGGGAAGTTTGAAAATGGCTTTACTTTTTAGAATGTGTCCAACAAGAGAGGCTATCTGTCTAAATAGTCACAGTTTATGTCTACATGGACGGAGCTGGAACATATCGTAGTAGTAAAGTATCTCAAGAATGGAAGAAAAAGTATCCAATGTACTCAGTACTTTTATGGAACCAATTTATAATCCCAGGATGTAGTAGGGAAGAAGAGGAGGATGGGAGTGGAGGGAGGAGGTTTGATGGAAGGAAGGTAAACAGTGAGACCACACCTATGGAGCATATTGTAAGGGTACATGTCAAATCTACAAAGTATAGAATATAAATGTCTTAACACAATAATTAAGTAAATGAGGTGAAACACTATATTAACTAATTTGATCTAAGCATTCCAAATTGTATATAAAATCAGCACATTGTACCCCATAAATGAATTAATATACACATGAATCTATGTGTATATGGCTTAATAAAGAAAAAAAAGCAAAATAAATAGTCACAGTTGTGAATCTTGTGTCTGTGACTCTGAGTTTAGAAATGAGAACACTTCCAGCAGAGGGCGAGTTATTGGTGAGTCTTTGGTTCATGTTCAGGAGAACTTGGTGACATTTTTATTTTTGCGTGTCCCATGTTGGTCTCTTAAAAAGTTAACTGTTCTGTGGCGTGATCTGAAGTATGTGGAATTAGTCAATGTCCAAGTTTGTGTTCTGGCTTCGTCACTTACCAGTGCCACTTCTTTGTGAGTTACTTGACCTCCTTTAGGTGGCTGTTCCCTGGTTGCTAAAATGCGGCTACTACAGGGTGGCCATAAAGTTCTTGTGCAATTTGAAGTCATGTGATGGCACATGAACTTTATGGGCACCCTGTCTGATCTCCTTCTTGGAGGGGTGGCAGTGGGATGTGTTGGCAGGGTCTACAGAGAATTAACATGCACACTCAGGTGTGTGGGAGGTGCTCCGTAAGTGGAAGTTATTACTGTGACAGGTAATCTCAAATGCTGCAGCCAAGACGGACAGCTATGTGGTAATTGCACATTACAGATGGTGATGTTAAAATAGCTTAGAATACAGAATGCCACGTAGATTTCTTATTGTGCTCTGATTCTTACTGTGTAATAACAGTAGCTGTGGGTAGAGTTGTGTGTTCAGAGGGATTTTGAGCCTGCCGGGGGCTCAGAGAAAAGGGTGTCAGGATGGATTAGCAATCACTGCCCTGTTTGTAGTGGCAGTCCACACTGGTGACCTCTGAATCATCTTAAGAGAAACTGCGCTGGCTGTCCAATGTGGAATGAAGGATGAGAGAGAGAGAGAAAGTATGCCAGGGATTAAATGGGAAAAGAATGGGAAGGGAGCTTTGGGCAGTTCTCCTCTGGGAGGTGGCACGTCCCAACCTGTCCTGTGGGCACCTTCCCCATGATGGCTCACCAGGCTTGCTGAGCTCTCATACTATGGAGACAGGGTCACGTCCAACCAGTATGTTTAATGATCCCCTCTTCGTTGTCCTCTGTTTTCTTCTAATATGGACTCTGAATTTGTTTGCTCAAATTTTCAAGGCTCATTGGCTTTCCTTAAAGAGCAACTGGTTCTTTCTGGACAATGATTGGGGAAGATTCCACCCCCCTCGCCCCCCCTTTTTTTTTGGTAATCCTCACCCCAGCTCCAGGCATCACTCTTCACTGATTCTTAACTAATTGGAAGGTTTTCATTCTCTCAGGGTTGGTTGACCTTTAAGCCAGCCTTACTGATGACCTGCAATTATTAACCAATCATGTAACAAAATAGCGATGGGGGGATGTGAGCAAGTAATTGGAGACCATCTGTGGAAAGGACTCAAAATGGAATAATTCCCAAAACCTTGTCCCAAAGAGGTGAAATGAAGTAATGCATGCAGAAATGCTTGGGAAATTAAAAATTACCGTGGAAATGCTTAGTGTTTTCTTACTGTTCTTAGGGATAATACCCTTTATCACGGTGCTTGTAGTCATGACACACTTAACTTTTAGGTCTTGGCTTCAATGTTCGTTGGGTGCCTTTTCCGACTACCCTATCAAAAGCAATCCTCTAACCCCTCATTCCCTATCATTTTCCTTGTGTTTCATTCTTACAGCAGCTATCAACATCTTAGGTAATTTGTGGTAGATGTGTTTAAGGTTTCATTGTCTATTTCTTTTGTTTCTTCCATTGCAGATGTGTTTAGCATTTCATAGCCTATTTCTGGCTACTTTAAGTCTCATGAATGGGGATAGACTGGTGGGGTTCAGCCTTCTGTCTCCAATGATAACTAGCACATGACTGGCACATAATAGGTGCTCACTAAATGTCTATCAAATGAATATTCGGGTTACAATTGGATATAGCAACAGCATTCATGTAAAACTAAAATAAATGCAGCTATGGGGTTGTGTCCTGGTTTTGTCTCTTACTAGCTGTGTGATATTAGGAAAGTTACCTAAACACTCATGAACAAAATGAGGAAAATAAAAGAGGAAGTGATGGATGTAAATCGTTGTATGCCGCGATGGTGACAAGGTATGTCCTTTACAAATATTATAATGATGGGATATTAATTCATTCCCTTATTCATTCATTCAGTGATAATTTACTGAGGGTCTATTATGTACCTGACACATCACTGGGGAGATTTTCTTTAGGAGGCAGCTGCACATGTGATAGCTTTTGTCCCTTTTCTCGCTGCCTCTTCCCTCTCTTATGACTCTCTATTCTGGACCTAATCTGAGCAACCATAGACTTTCCTCCAAATGCATAGTGATCTTTTAATTCCTTTTTCTCCAAACAAGAGCTACTGAATTTGGAAGAAAAATGAATGGTGATGTAAGATAAATCTCAGTCAACATTGAGAAAATGTTGACCTTGTTAACTAGGAGACTATGGACTGAAAGTTCAGGTGTGAGCATGAGTCAAGGAGGAATGTGATATTCTGATGGAGGAGATACTGAGATTCAGACTCAGATCAGAGACTTAGTTAATGAGTTCTTACTGTTTATCAAGTACCATGCACTTAGACTTGCTCATTTTTTATTTCAGCGTCTTCATCCTCTGATATCATCTACCATATTCTGAAATTAAGCAGATGCCAATCTTCTCTGAAACTCCAAATCCTATGTGTCTCTGGAACCCCCTCCCCCTGCCCCCAGATCATGTCCCCTATCCTTCCAGATAGAGGCAACTTGGGCCTTCTTTGAATTCCCTCAGTATCTTATTTTCACCTCTCTTGTGGTCATTTATGAAATTTAAACTCTCAGCTCCTTGTTAAAGTTAAAACAGAGAGATGGAGAAAGACGTGTTGGAAGCTGTGTCAAAATTCAGAAAGGGGGCGGCCAAAGAATGAGGTTTTTTATAATTCCAGGTGCTTTGTTGCCCAGCCTCAATTCTATGAATTTATCTAGAGTTTGTAGGGATGTCTTATGTGGACCGAATTTACAAGAGATTATTCTCTAGACAAGGCCCAATATATTGATCTGCTGTGGGAATTTCGTTGTCACAGGGGCAAGGATACTTGCTTTAGCTCTTCAGGACCATCCCCTGGGTTCCTTTGCTCCCTGACCACCAGGTCTAGATCCCCTTTCCACAAACGGCACTGCCACTTGCCTAAGTTACTCATTCTTGTCACATTCCATTTCCTCATTCCATACCTTGAAATCATCTCTGAGCCCCACAAATTAAGCCTCTTAGAGTTTTCTCAAGTTGGTTCACTTCCCTCCATCCTCACCAGAACTCCTGGAGTCCCACCACCACCACCATGGCCACAGTACCTTCTAAATCTCATCTTCCTCCACTGTCACTGGCCCTCCCACCATACCAGCGTCATTGCTCCTAAACTCAGTTTGAGGATTAAGTCCCATCATGAAAGTCTCTTAAGTCTTTGAAATGGACTGTTACTGCCTGCGCCTGGAAGGTGAATGTCAGCTGCAGCTGGGTCGAGCATTCTGCTCGTGTTCTCATCTGGACTTTCTGCCTGGCAAAGGATCTAGATCCTTCTGGGTTGGGATCTGCTTCCCTGTGAGGGATGCTCTTCTCTCTTTCCTCCTTGGCCACCACATGTATGAATAATTCATACAGGATTCCAGAAATAACATCCTCTTCCTGAATGCTGCTTTAAGAGGTGTCCTTGTGCTGTTCTATCTAAGTCTACCTCTCTGATGTAGTAGAAAGAAATTTGTAAACAAGATAGTTTATTTTTCATTCCCTTTGAGATGAATCACCTGAGAAAGATAAAAGGAGGATCTTCCTTGGGCCCTTAGTCTTAGGCAAGCTGGAAAATATTTTCAGCAGAAACATGGAATGAAAAATACAGTAGAACCCCTATGAGTTGACTACGCAATGGAGGTGGTCTATGTCAGGAACTAGGCCTACTGTACTGATACGGACATATAGACTATGAAAATTAGGTAAGTTTAAGGAGATGGCCAATGTAGGGAGGTGGTTGACTACGGAGATTCTACTATGTGTTCTCTGGCAAGAGTGGTAGGTGAAGACCCACAGGAAGATTCCTTCTCCAGGGGCAATATCCCCAGCATAGGTCAAAATAAGAGGAAAAATGGCCTACAAATGTATCTCTACTTACACAGTCAATTTCCGGAAGATCACCAATATTCTTCTGGACAATTAACAAAGTTTTTTACAGATCTATGCAATCATAGTTGCCCTGCCACCTGGATTAAACGCCAGCCATTTTGATGTTCTCCTTTCCAGAATCTTCTCTGAGTCTGATGGAACCATTATTATTTACTGCATTTAAAAAGACGATGAATTTGAGATAAGAGTAAGAAAAATGGCTCAAAATTGTTGCTGTTAGATAAAATTTAAAAAAGGATAAGAAACAGCAGACCACATATTGAATGCCGTGTTAAAATGGATTGGACGTCTATTCTTCTCATCCTCACTTTTCCCCAGCACCTTAGGAAACCAAATCTTTTAATTTTTTTCCTGGTAATGTTTTTCCTTTGCTCTAACTTTATGGTTCTTAGAAACTTTCATTCTGTTCCATGATCCTTGTACAAATCCCTCAGCCTCCCACCCCCACCCCCAGGCAACAGATGGTCCATGCAGGAGGAGCTCTTGATTCCAAAAGGGCTCTTCATAGCCTCTTCCTTAGACGTTTAAACTTGAGGCCAGAAAGAGCTTCTGTCTTTCTCTAGTAGCATAAAGTAGTGATTAAAAAAAAAGTTTTAAAAAAATACTCGGTACTCGGAGTTCTACAAGGTGGTAAAAGTCAATTCTAGTGTCCAGGAATAAATATTCCTACCTAGGTTTCATCCATGACTTTATCAGCTGGTGAGTGGGTGAGTCATTTCACCTCTCTGTGCCTTAGTTTCTTTGCCCATAAAATGGTATTATTCTGAGGATTCAATTAGTATAGTGCTTAATTATTGGTATGCATGCAGTAAGCACTATGTAAATGCTCATTGCTGCTAGTGACAACTGCACGAACAATAGAAGTTGTTGAATTATGGTAATGTTATATTGTGTGAAAAAACCCAGACACCAGAATTGGTGAGAGAATCCTGTGGCATTTGTGTTTCTTAGTTCGAGGTCATTTCTAAGATTTGTCCCACATCTCTCCTTCCCAGGGCTTCATCCCTTTTCATCTAATCTGGCTCAGTTGAGTTTCTTAAAATTGCCACTGAGAGTCCAGTAACTAAATTTATTATGTACTTAGCATGAATATAAATGAGTTTATCATAAAAGTAATATAAAAATTACTCCTGACCATTAATTAGAAATAACAATGTTTAAGATTTTGACATTTTTGCTTTGAATTTTCATTTTATTAATTATTATTGTACAGCATGATGTGGTAGAGAAGCTTCCCTGTTCCCCCATTAGCCCTATTTCCCTTTTCCCCTCCCCAGAGGAAGCTAATATCTTGGTGAGTGTCCTTTGCTTCTGTAATTTGATACATTTATTGCATAAGCATGTATCAATAGATGATATGCTATTAAAATGCATTAGTGGTGTATTATGCAGTACTTAGCCTTCTGCAACTTGCTTTTAAAAATCAGCACGTGTAAATCAAGTTCTTTCATTTTAGGTGTTGAATTTTTCATTTTTGGAATATAACATAATTTATCAATTGCTCTCCTGATGAACACTTAGGTGTTTTCTCTTATTTATTTATGCATCTATTGATTTCACTCTTACAAAACCATTAACATATTTATTAATTTCTTTTTGCATATGTGTATGAGCATTTCACTAGAAAACATACCTTGGAGAAGTAGAGTTACCAACTGGCAAGGCTTGTGCGTCTTTAACGTGGCTAACTCTTGATAGATTGCCAAGGCAATCACTGATACGCATGGAGTCCCTTCAACGTTTGCTATTGTCATTTTTTAAAATGTGCCAATCTTTTGGGTGTGAAATGGTATTTTATAGTTGCTTCAATGACATCTCCTGGATAAATATTATGTGGAAAGTTCAAGGAACTTTTCATGTTTCTAATAATTATTCATATTTTCTTTATTAGGAATCAAATATGTATAGTTTTTGCTAATTTTTCTATTGCATTATTTGCCCTTTCCTTATTGAGTATTGAAGATTTGTTTTATGTTCCAATACCAATCCCTGGTCAGATAAATGCCTTCTCTAACTCTGCGGCTTATCTTTCAAAATTTCACGGAGTCTTTCATTACGCAAAAAATGAAAAATTGGGTCATAGTCAAAATTTGCAATGTGATTGGTGCTTTTTGCTATGTTATTTAAGACATAATCCATATTATTCAGTTGTATTATTTTTATTTCTTTCTTGTTAAAGTTTGATTTTCATTTTTATGTTTTATACATTCGTTTAATCTAGAATCCATTGCTCTGTGGTACGGAGTAAGGATTTAACTTTATTTCCTTTCTCAGATGAATATCATTTATAGCAGCACATTTTAAAATTTAACCATTTTTAATCAACAAGTATTCTTTATTTTGCAGTTTTCCAAATAATGAGTTACTTCCCTAGCATTCTTCAGAGGTCACCAATATTTTTTAAAAATATCATTATAAACATCATTATAAAGTGATAAAAATAATTAAAAACATCATATACAATTATAAACATCATTATAAAAATATTATTATAAAACGTGATTGATGTGTTTTAATCAGTGACGGAGAGTATCTTATGCTCAATTTGTCCTGTCTTTGGCCCCTGATAGTTCCTTCAGGCTGGCCCCTGAGTCCTTATCATATTAATTAATTAATTAATTAATTAATTTTTTATTTCAGAATATTACCCAAGTGCCCATCAATATATGGCTGTATTAATAAAATGTGGCCTGTGTATACCATGGAGTACTCTTCTGAGTCCTCCTGTAACCCAAGAGTGCTGGTGACTGTCACTCTCCCTGTCCCAGTTTCCTCTTGCACAATTCTGTGCTAGATCTGGAACCATCCATCTCTCCAGGGAGCAGATCCTTTCTACTACTGAGAAAAGTATTTGGAGGCCAGGGTCTGGGCACGGGAAATGCTCTTTGCACTGGGTTGTCATTTTTCACTGGTCTTTTCACAACTCTAGGAAAATAATTTTTTTTAAGACCAAAAAAAAAAAAACATTAGAAGTGATAATGACGATAAAAATGCTCAAAACAAATATTTATTTACAGTTCTTTTGGCCTTAGACTATATCCACTTGAAAGTCATTGTCAAATTGTTTTGTAAAGTCACTTGAATTGATTTCTCTTCCAGGGTTTCACATTTTACAGTTAAATTCATTGGTTTCCCTTAGTTTTTAATTTTAAAGTACTTTTCCTTTTTTTTTTTTATTGTTGGGATTCATTAAGGGTATAAAGAACCAGGTTACACTGATTGCATTTGTTAGGTAAAGTCCCTCTAATAATTGTGTCCTGCCCCCAAAAGGTGTGTCACACACCATCACCCACCTTCCACCTCCCTTAAAATACTTTTTCTTATTTGGATTTAAATTGTTAATGCAATTTGCATGGTTCCAAAGGTACATCTGCAAAACAAAATAAATTCAGGGAAGTCTGGCTTCCTCCTTGCTTTTATACGTACCTGTGCTTTTGAAACTGTAAGCAAATAAACACACATGCTCTGAGGTTTTTTAAACGAAAGGTAATATACCATACATGCTCTCTGCTCCTTGCATTTTTTAAATCAACAATTTTTATTTTCTAATAATCACTGCATAGCAGTACACAGATTTACTTTTATTCCCTCTTAACAGCTGCATAGTACTCCGCCTGGAGTAGGGTACCTCACTTTAACCACGTTCTGATGGGAATTTGAATGCTTTTTAATTTTTTACTATTACCATAGTGCTCTCGTGATTATTTTGTTCATATCTTTGTTTCCCCCCAGTGTGTCTTGGCGATTTCTAAGTAAAAAGGCATAGAGAATATTTCTAGATGTTTAAAAATGTCTTGCCAGAGGTATACCATTTGAATGTTCTGCCAAGTACTAAAGCCCTCTGTTTTTACCTTGCCAGGACAGTATGCATGTGTGTGTTAGATGTGTATAGTTAATACGTAGGCATGTGACTTGTATGTGAATTACTTATACACACATACATACATACGTATACATTTTTCAACTTGGGGGAAGTTTCCATCTCAACATAGTAAGTGTGACGTTCTATTTAGCTGTACTTGTACTTTTCATTTTTCTTTCATTAGGAATAATGAGCCCCTGACATACATTCAAGAGCCATTATGTTTCTTTTTCTGTGAATTCTGGTATCTCTTGTCCCCTTTTTCTATAGGATTGTTGAGCATTTTCTTTCTTTATTAAAATTATGTGTGTATTTATTTATTTTCAGGGTACTAACTTTGTTCTGATACAGATTGCAAATATTTTTCCCTGTTTGTCATTTGCTTTTTGCTTTATTCATGGTGACTTTTGGCATTTATTTTTTAAAAAATCATTGTTTCATTATTTAGTGTGTGTGTATTTTTTCTTTTTTTTTTTTTTTTTTGAGACAAGAGTCTCACTTTGTCACCCTTGGTAGAGTGTCCTGGAATCACAGCTCACAGCAACTTCAAACTCCTGGGCTTAAGTGATTCTCTTGCCTCAGCCTCCCAAGTAGCTGGGACTACAGGGACCCGCCACAATGCATGGCTATTTTTAGAGACTAGGTCTTGCTCTGGCTCATGCTGGTCTCGAACCTGTGAGCTCAGGCAGTCTACCCTCTTCAGCCTCCACAGTTCCCCTCGGAATGCAAGAGCCGTCGCTAAGTGCACTGTGGCTGCCTCCAAGGAAGCTCCATTTGTGAGAGCTCCAATGGTCTCGTCATCTAAGATTTTCCTTCAACTTTTAGATATTATGCCTGAGATTGTATGATTGCCCAATTTTCGTCTTCAATTTCATATAAGGCATTTATATTCTAAAAATGGTTACATAGAAGGCAAATATTCTTGGAGATAGTTTGCAATATGTCACCAGCCCATTGTGCTACGTAGGTGTGGTCAGATCTACTAGGTCTGTATGTGAACTGTGTCCTCTGTTCATCCACCTCTAATCCTGGCTACGGCCTCCTTTGTCCAAGTCACCACTGTCCCTTGCCTGTGTTAATCTAAGTTTTTCTACTTTGTCCACCTGTTGCTCACCTACAACACCATCCCTTCCAGAGGCCAATGTGACTGTATCACTACCTGATTAGATTCAGCATCTTCTCATCACACTGAGAAAGAAATCCAAATTCTGTACTGTATTGGCCAGGACTTGGGGGAGATGGCCTCCCTCTCTGACTGCATGGGCTTTCAATTTCCAACTTTTTGGCATCGCCAACCATCCCACCCTTCTTCCCATTTTCCCCTCCAGCTAAGCTCATGTATGCTCAAAGGTCTTTCACCCAGCTGTTCACTCTGCTCAAGATAGTGTGCATGGAGCATCCTCATGTGGCTGGCTCTGTCTTATTCCGGGTCTTGCTTAAACATCAACATCTCAGAGACAATTTTCTTGACCGTGTTGTTTAAAGGAAGCCCTGACTCCGGCCACTGCCTGCCACATTGCTCAGTCTTATTTGCTTTGTAGCCCTTCTGTCAGACATCTAACTGTGACGGCTGGTTCACACCTGTATCCCTGGCACCTAGAGCTCTGTGCAGCATACGGTAGGGGCATAATCAATATGTGTTGAGCAAATGAATGACTCAGAAGTGTGCTTGGGTCTCTGGTGTGGATGTTTCTGGATACTCAGTATCCATTGACACTAGACACCCTTCTATAAAGGCCTTCCCTTGACGCTTAGGCACTTTACCTAATCTTCACGTGTGAGCTGTTCTACACAGCTAATGGGTGTTCCATTTTACAGATGAAGACACTTCACCAAGCCATTTGCTAGATGTTACACTGTGAGCTTGCTGCCCCTGACTTCCAGTACGATATTTGTCTTTGAGCTACCTCCCTCCTGCTCTGACTGCAGGCAGGGAGAGTGAAGATGAAGCAAAGTGAGTGTTCCCTGGGGTAGAGCTTCCTACCGGAGGAATACAGAGGCATAATGTACAGCAAAATGCAGAAGACCAAGTCCAAATTAAGATTAGGACAGAAAAGAAAGCAAGAAGCTCATTTTATATAATTTTCAAAAAATGCCATAGTTAAAAGAGGGAGGGAGAAAGGCTGCCCTGCTGTGGCCTAACAGTATTTCAGACCCTCCTGCACGGAGCCATTCCTTTAACTGCAGCTGGTCGCGTGGACAGGACAATTGGGAGATGGTTTGCAGTGATCTAGGCTCTGGGTGTTTTAAAGATTGGTCACTTAAAGTCAAGTTTAGGGAGATTCAGGGCTTCTCCAGACCCGTTTCTTGATTCTTCCCCTTCAGCTCAGGGTGGAATAAAGATGAGGAGGCAACTCTTGGGAAGCACATTCCTCTGCTTTAGAGGAATGGTGGGCGAGCAGGATGCTGGTACCCCAAGAAATGCCCCTGCTGGCCCCAACTTCTCAGAGCAAACACTGTCCTCCAGCCCTTTATGAAACTTCCTTTGTTCTAAGCTGTCTGGCTGTTTCTGGCCGTCTCCCTGCTGAATGAGTGACAAAACAGAACAGAACAAAATTTAAGTCCAGGTCCAACATACTCTTATGCAATAAATATTTGGGGAGAAAAGTAGAATCCAGTCAAACTGGGGGAGTAAACATTTATCCCCAAATTTCCAGCTTAACTAATTGCTTCCCTAAAATATCTGATTTTGCCTCTGTAGGTAGTAGAGGTGAAGAAACCACCTCATGTGCCCTTTACCATTTTATGATGTTCTTAAAAGGTTGATGTCAATAGTCTTCGCAGCTGAAAACAAAATCACTGATTCTTCCTAACTCTACAACCCGGCCCCCAAGAGATATCTTGAGCTTTTCTGATTTATTTTCCTTTTAATAAAATATTGAATGCCATTTTCTCTAATTATTTCTTATTGAATGTACTCCGTAAGTCCCCTTTTTTCAAATAAAAAGAATAAAACCGACCATGTAATGGGACAATGGTTCTATCACTACTGATAATTATACATTTTGTTCTCATTGTAATTGCCCTGGTTTGAACTGTGCTTATTTTAGCAGAAAGCGTTCATTATTTTATCAACAACTGGCAGACCCCGCTGGTATTTACTGACTTTTCTTTAACCAAAACAAGGATTATAGCTCCTATCCACGGCTCAGCTGCTAAATCTTTGCTAAGAAATTTGGGAACCCCTTTTGAATGAAACCCTGTACAAAGCTTTAAGCACTCTTTGCAACTGAGTTGTATTAAATGATAGACAAAAAAAGCCCTCTGAAGAATTGGTGCTTAATTACAACTTAATTAGCATAATTATGCATGCTAATAGCATCTCAAATGAATAGCAGTTGTCAGGAGGTTGGGACCATCTGTAAGAATGTCGGATTAATACATCATTTTTTATTTCTAACAACGCTGTAACTCTTTCCCTGAAAGTGATTTTCATTAATCAAGTTCATTTTTATTATATAGAAAATTTGGCATTTTTCATTATGGGCCATTATCTGTTTCCCCATGCAGCCCTAATACAATACTAATGAGCCCCCGTGTGGCTGGTGCACATTGACAATGGCGGTACAGGTGTATTATTATAATTGTTACAAACAGCACATTGTACCTCTGGAGCAGTGGAGTTCTAATCTCCCAGCACCCGCATTTCCACTTGGTACCTCCCCAGGGCCTAGTACAATTTTCAGAGCTTTATGAAAAACATACATGTTTGTGGTTACAAAGAAGCTATTTAAAGAGAAAGAGGCCCGTGCTTACCTACAGCGCAAGATGCTGTTTTGCTGAGAATCCCTTTTGTGGAAACAAAACTTTGGGGGCCAAGAGGGAGTCTGTACCTCCAGCAAGCCCCACTCCGGGGAGGAGGGAGGCCACTGCTGCAAGGCTTGGGCCTCTGCAGAACGTTCCAGCAGGCCAGCCGTCCAGGCAGCATCACTCATTGTTAAACATGGTCATAAAACCGCAGGGGGGAAGCATGTCTTCCTAGCCCCAAGAAACACCCCAAATGGCAATCTCGAAATTCACATCTGGATCCCACTCTGCCCCTATCCCTGCACATGCTACAGCAGGTCCCATTGACGTCTGGAGTCTGTCTTGTCTCGGAGCGGAGCGACCTTTTACTGTTGACTTAGGTTTTCGGTTTGTTTTGAGGGCTTACTCCATGCTCCCCCCCACCCCCCAGCCAAAAGCAACAAAACAAAACAAAATAAAACAAAACCTCTCCGCTCAACCTCTCCCCAGATACACATCTGTGCGGCCTCATTTCATTCCATTGTTTTCAGAGGAGCCTCATCTGTTCCTGTGTTTACACCAGAGCCCGAAGCCCCGAATTTACACCTGCGACTCTCAGCAGAGGGGTGGGAGGGCCTTTCACCTCTTTTTATCCCTTTTCAAGCTCAAGGGTCACATAGCCTCATCCATGTTGTGCCAATGCAAAACAGAGTGGCTGTAGTTTTATTCCAAAACTCATTTTCGGGAGAGAAGAAACAAATAGCTGCTCTCCTACCCAGGCTCCATGGTCCAGAGATGAATGGAGATCCCTCCCTGTGTAGCATCACAAGCTGCCAGCAGGTTAGGGACGGGCTCACCTGGGGGCCAGTGAAGCGTGTTTACACCTTGCACCTGTAGCTGGGACAGGGCATTGGGGAGAGAGGGTCTCGCGGCTGTGGTGCAGGCAGATGGGGCAGGCTGCTGGTGTCTCCCCAACTCAGAGTCCATACTGAAGGCCAGTCTCCTGGACATGCACCACCCACACTGTGGGAAACGCACAGGCCACGAAGCTGGGCTATGCGTGGGGCATCTTAGACTTAAACCATTACTTGAAATTCAAGTTTAGCTGAGCATCTTCCCCCCTTAATTTGCTATGTCTGGCAATCATACTCCAGAGCAGTGATTTTCAACCAGCGTGCCGTGAAAAATTTTAAAGATCATTAATTCTTTTTGAAAGAAGTTCAAAGCCCAGTAAGTATATTCTTTTTCTTCACTCTTTTTTTTTTTTTTTTTTTTGATCAACATAGTTTAAGTGTGCTGTGGAAGTTTAACTGTATGTTCAAGTGTGCTGTGAGATTAAAGAAAAAAGGTTGAAAAACACTGGGCCAGAGCCAGACTGCCTGGCCTAGAATCCCAGCCCTGCCCCGAGGGGCTGTGTGACTCTAGGCAACTTACTAAACCTCTCTGTGCCTTGCCTCCCCTGTAAAATGAAGACAGCACTTACTCTGGAAGGTTGTTGTGAGGATTAAATGATTTTAAAGAGCACTTGGCCAGGGCACCTGGAACAATATCCAGCAATAAACATTCACGATGTGATATCTATTAATATTCCCAGGGAAATGCAGGCCTGTTGGTGGCCTTGTTGCATTTTCAAATTTATTGAGCTTATGATTCCCCTGCCTATTCACATTAACATAATATTAAACACTGGACATTTTTAAACCAAAAGATTTAAAAAATAAATAAACCAAAAGGTTTCAGCAGCCCTTAAGATTGGCTGATGTTTGCCGAGGTCCCCAAAACAGACGTGAGGTGCCATTTGTGGTTTAAACATAAATAAGAGGGCAGCTGTGGCTGCCGGGGGCTGATGGGGCCGAGGCTTTGCAAAGCAATGGTTTCAAGCCCAGGTATGGGTGGGCTTTGGTGTTCAAGGGATTCCCAGCCCTTTGATTACTAGCAGTGGGATTTTCTACAGACTCTATGAGGTGACCTTCTGTGTCCCTGCGGGACATGGTCCCTGGCTCTCTGGCCTGCTGGGAAGATTCCCCTCCCTCCAGGCAGGTGTGGACGATTCAGTGAAGTACTGGCAGTGGCTACAGGCTCCCCGGCCTCGTAGGGAGTGGACTTGGCCACGGATTCTGGAGCCAGTGGGCTGGAAGCCTGGTCTGCCCCTGCCACGCACACATCAACATACTAGCTGTGGGACCTGAAACAAGTGACTTAACCTGCTTAGCTTACTTTCTTCTATAAATGCAGATAATGGTATCCTGTGCCACTGGGTGGTGCTCAGATGCGCAAAGCACTCAGGACAGTCCCCAGCACATCATCATCATCCACTGCCGTTGAGGTTTCATTGCCATGGTTCCTGATCTCCTGAGAGTCCCTGCCCTTATTGAAGGGCAAGGCGCTCAGCTCCCTGCAACAGTGAATTCCTGGCCAACGCATCTGTATGCAGAGCTCCCTGCTGGCCTGGCTTGCAGTAGCTGCCGCTGGGAGACGCACTCTGTCGGGGATGGCTCCAATCAGCCCAGATCAAAAGGGCACCAGGCAGTCCCCCTGCCTACGGCCTTTGCTGGGGGTTGGTGTGGGGGTTCTCTGGAAGGTCACAGGCAGTCTGCTCTGGCTGTCTGTTGAGTGGCCTGTTTTGTGGCCAGGTATGGACACAGTACCTGTGTGTGTGCGCCTGTAGGCGCACAAGTAGGGTCACCTTGAAGAACCCAGGCAGGACTTAAAGGAAGACATTTCCCTCCCCACCCATGAAGGAAGGGGCCTCATGTGTTCATGCAAAAAGGGTTGAGAGTACAACACACGGGAACAATCATGAGACCAGGCCTACTATTCAGAATGCCATCCTGTGTTCAGGCATCATGTCAGCAAATGTTTAATAATTACTTTTTCTCTGTATCTGAGAGGATGGTTTACTCAGTGGAGCTCAGAGGGCAGTGGGGGTTTGACCTTCAGTGGAGCTGACGACCTAGTGGGGGAGACAGACAGCACCTGAATGGTTAGGAGGCAGGAAGGAAGGTTCCAGATGCCTGGAGGGAACTGAAAAAGCAGCTGGTCAAGGCAGGGTGGGAGGGTGGCTGAGATGAATGGTTTCTACAGGTTTTTTTTAATTTATATTTTTATTTTTAGTATTCTTTGGATTTATTGTTTCAGACTTGTTGAGGTTACAAAGAATTAGGTTACACTGTTTGTATTTGTTAGGTAAAGTCCTTCTTATAACTGTGTCTGTTTCTACTGCTTTTGTAAGGAGGCACTGGGATTATCGGGCTGCCCTAAAATCCTGCCTCTGATTTTAGAATTCACACACCTATCCAGCCAGAATATCCCCTCTCTGGGGTTTATTCTTCAGACCTGTATATGGGACTGTTTGTAAAGCTCAGATACTTAGAAACAAAAGGCTGGAGCAACCGGGATGTTCATTAATAACTGAAAGGTAAATAAACGATTCTACGTTTGGACCATGGGACATTTTGAAGTTGTGAAAAAAGAACAAGGTGGGTCTCTATTGGGTGACATAGAAAGATCTCAAAGATCTCTCGAGTGAAAAGTATCATAGACAATATGAGTATGGAACATTCCCCTTGGTGGGAAAAATATGAAGACATATGAAATACTGTTAACAGTGCTTATGTTGGAAGACAGGGCCTGGGGTTAGGAGTGTGATGGAGCCTTCATTTGTGCACCCTGTGGATTTGTGTGTTGTGGCTTTTCTATTTCTCCATGTGAACGTATTAATTTTTTAACTAAAGAAAACGAACCCCCTCCTCCATGTTGTGGCCTAGAGAAGGCTGTCGGAGGGAGCAGACTGCGTGGCTGGGGTGTGTGGGGTGTTTATAGCCCTTCTCCTGAGGGAATCTTTCCATAGACACCTTCCTGAACATGGCACAACTTAGCAAGCCTGTGGCTGGTAGAATGACCTCATGGCTAATTTCCCAACACCATTTGGTCTCCTAGAGCCATTGTTGTGGCAGGCACCTGGCGGGAAGCTGAGGCAAAAGGACCACTTGAAATCAAGAGTTGGAGGTTGCTGTGAGGCACTCAGGGTGACAAAGTGAGACTCTGTCTCCAAAAAAAAAAAACAAAAAAAGTTGACCGAGTATCATTTGCGTGAATTGTGTACCTCTCTGTCCTGTTCTGGAACAGAAGTGATTTGGGGTAATATATTAACTTTACCAAACAAACTGGGTTTCCCTAAGGGGCCGTCTCAGTGAATCAGAACCCAGAAGCCTCTCTTCTCGAGATTCCTCCCACAGAGGAAATGAGCAACTCATAGTCAGCGGTCAGGAAGAATCGTCCTTCATTTTCTTGTGACCTTCCTGAGGCTGGATCCAGAGAGTATTGGATTTGTTCTTTCCATTTCCTGGAAGAAAACCAGACTAAAAGTTGGGAGCCCTGGGCTCCTGTCACACCTCAGGCAATGCGTGTGCAACCTGGAGGCAGCTGCCTTCCTTCCTGGGCCTCAGTTTCCCTGCGTGTGAGAAGGATGCTTCCACATCCCTGCCAGGATCCTTCAGCTCTGATTCCCCATAGTTGTATGAGACTTACTGAAGGCCCAGAAAAGAGAAGAATATTCTTCCATCCTGTGGATACCAAGATGGTTCCATTGACATGGGTTAGGGATGCCTGCCTACGTGGCTCTCCCATTTCGTTGGCTAAATATTAGGATAATTTAAATAACAGTGACTTCAAATAGCTATTTTAGGTTTTCCAGTTTCCCACTGTTTTTATTCTTTTTCCTCCACTGATGTTTCCAACCCAGATGGAGATGCTTGCCCTAGGGATCTTTCCCCTGCCTCTGAGACTACTACTGAGTCCTTCAGAGAATCACCGACCACCTGTCGGGTCAGTAGCCGCTTTCTTCTTTCCCCATAATGCTTGCCGGCTCCTGTTATCAGGATCTGGCTTTTAAGGAGCAGGATCTTCCACCTCCAGAGCCCAAAAGTTTCCTAGCTGGTGTTTTCCTACTGTATATAATATTACCTAAAAAGAAAGGAAGAAGGAAAAAAAAGAAATTCTTTAAAATGCTTAGAGAAGGCAGTGGTAGGGGTGGGAAAATGGCACTGCTATTCATTAGAATTCCTATAGAGTAATCAAGTCTTTTCATTCCAAAGAGTGTTATTGCCTGGGAATTAATATTAGATCTGATTTTGAAATAAGCCTAATGATGATGACTTTTAGGGGGGGTCTATATTTCTTGCTGTATTTGCATAAAACCTTTTACTCAGCTCGGCATATGGAAGTTAAAAATATGAATTCTACCCTTGAAATTCTTGTTGGCTTATTACCGGGCAGAAAAGGTAATTGTTCACAGGAACTGCAGTTAGAGAGGCTAACTTAATGTCTTTTGAAATGTTGCTTTGGAAATTAAATGGCCATCCGGACACAGGTGGAAATATTTTCAGAAGGCATTGGGGAAGTCAGTGATGGCAGAGGTTGGATGTGCTGACTTTCTGGAGTCTTTGTGGTTTCCTGGGAGGGCAGGGCTGGCTGTGCTGAAGAGGGCATTTTGGCATAGCTACCTTCTTTCATAGAACTTACTCTGTTCCTCATCTTCTAAGCTACAGCATCACCTCTGATGGTTTCTGCACTCCCATCACTATTTGTAGCAGCACACACACAATATGGTATTTTACTTGATGTTTATTACCTATGGATATATAATAAATTACCCCCAAATAATAAACATTTATAATCTCAGTTTCCCTGAGCCTGGAATTTGGAAATGGATTAATTAGGGGATCTCCCTTGACCCACATTTCCCACCCTTTTTCTTTGCAAAGAACTTATTTCTGCTTGGAATGCTTTTCCTCAGCCTTCCTTTATCAAGCGGGTAGACTCCTGTTCATCTCACAAAACCCCCAGTTAAATAACCCATTCTTGTTGTATCCCCTTTGCTCTCCCTGCGAACTGGCTTCTCTGAGACTGTGCTGGTCTAGAGTGTTAACTCTTTCAAGTTTGGGGGCCTGTTTTTTTCCCCCCCAAATAATTGTTTTCTTGTTTAAAATTGTGAATGTTGACTTATTTGCCTTTGCCTTGCCCAGACCTGGCACAGTGTCTCTTTCAGGGGATGGGGAAGCTTTTTATGTTGGAAGGCCACATTCTATTTAGCTATCATCAGATAAAGCCACATTCAAGAAACTTTAATTAGCTGTTCTTAAAAATATACATTATTTGTGTAAAAATTCACCTACTACATCCTTAATTATTTAAAAAGTGTAAAACTATTTGTTAATTTTAAAGTTAACCTTTTAATGATGTTGCTGTGTCTACTTTTTGTTAGAAAATGTTCAAATGTTTGCTTGTGGTGGGGCGGTCCTCAGTTTCAGCTCTTGATGGCTATCAGTCATCTGTGACCTTAAGGGTGTCTTGACTTGAGTTAGGTAGGAGAAGGTAGTTTTATAGCAGTAAATGGTTGAAAAGCAAGAAGGCATTTGGGGGGGATGTTGCTGAAGGGATGGAGTTCTGCATTTTTCTATATTTCAACTGGATCTTTCTTAGCATCAATGACTTTAAAATGTCATCGCCCGAAAACTTAATCAATTCCATCTGTAGATCTTTAGGTGCCTTGGTGATATCAACCAGGTGAGGCTGAAATGCTAATTTGAGTGTGATGTCATGATTCTCAGAGTCAGTGAACCTTCCATTGCATTCTCCAATTAATAGGTCTGTAACAGCTGCATATTCTTCGAATGATTCACATATATCGTCCTGCTCATCAATGGCCTTCCCTAACTGGGGAAAATGTTTATCTGAAATTTCCTTTTGAAGAGTGTTTCGAAAAAAGATAGCTTTTAAAAAAATGCTTAGAATCCTTTTTTTTTTTTTTTTTTTGCCATATATAGACTTGGTTTACCTTACAAAGAAATGCTCAAATTGTTTTGATTTGTCAAGATATCACACAGAAATGCTTCTTTCCTATAGAAATCTTCTTTCAATTATTCACATTGCTGACCTTGTTCTTCATAAAATTTAACTCTCTGTTGTCACAGAGATAAAATTTTGGCTCATCCTTGTCCCTGCCAAAGCCAAGACACTTTAGAATGACATGGCCAACCCATGCTAAATACCTCATCATTCAGCTTTAGCATTTTAGAAAACTGATGATGCCAAGTCACATTTGCACAAATACAGTGACCTATTCTTATAACTTGTTTCAAAGTGTCACCTAAAATAGTAGCTTTAGCACAGAGATTTTGTTGATGCAAGATACAATGAAGAAAAAAAAGAGCATCTTTTAATACTTTTTTCTTTTAATTTGTGTAATTAACCCTGCATGTATTCTTGTCATGGAAGGTGTACCGTCTCTATATACACTCATGAAATTTATCAAATTAAGTCAAACTTCAATTATTTCATTTGAAGATTACTGAAGGTATCTATTTCCCATGTTCTATTCCCAAGAGTGTTCAAAGCCAGTAGCAATTCCTAGCAAAGAAATCTTCTGTTATATTCCAAAGGAAGCGTAAAACCTGCTGAATAAGTCATATCAGTTGATTCATCCAAAGTAACTGAATAATATATATTTTCCATTTGAAGTGTTGCATAGAGTTGTTCTGTTAAATTGAAGGTGAATTCATGCTACCAATCAGTGATGGTTCTCCTTGAAAGAGGAGGTTGTGTGTCCTTGGAAACATTTTGTACTTTGAAACATTATTGAGGTCTAAGCATCCAACTTGGACATTGCATTCTTTCACAATTTTTACCTCACTGAATGGCTTCCCTTTTCCCCCAAGTACGTAAGTTACTTTATAAGTTGCTTCAGCGGCATCATTTCCAGGTCTTATTGCTGCTTGAAAAGAATTGTCTTTGCTTTTGCTTTTCATCTTTTAATTTCTGCTGTGCAACTTTTCATGTTCGCTCCCACTAATTTAAAATATTTGTGGTCTTTATGAGTGTTACGATGCTGATGAGCATTGAATTTCTTTAATGTTGATATTGCAGTATCACAAAGCAAGCAAATGATCTTATCTTTAGCAGAAACAAAATAATATTGCATTTCCCAATCCTCATTTAAAAATCTGTTTTCTTCTTTCACCATTCTCTTTTCTGATATAATGGGCTGTTAAGCAGGCAGAATTAAAAAAAAAATATTGTCGAGCTATGCAACTATTCACAAATTCCACTTCAAACAGAAGTGGTGCACCATTGCTAAGAGCTGATAATGACCCCCATAAACTTCCACCAACCAGCCTTGTGCAGTAGTGGCCCCAGTCAGGTGTGGGAAGTGAGAACTGAATCATAAGCGTAGTACCAGCCATCAGTTTAGCCCTTAGAACTCACTACTGTTCTAATTGTGCTGGTCAATCTGGGAGGACTGCTTTGTTGACATTTATTTTACTCTTTGGTATTTTTAATATATTCATTTTAAAAATAAAACAAAGATATAAAAGATGAACAAAATGTATTAATAAAAATAAAAGAATTTGTTCCATAAAATGTGAATTCAGTTAAAAGGCTACACTAAGAACCTAGAAGGACGGATGTGGTCTTTATTAAGGTCACAGTTTCCCCACCCCTGGTGTGGTGGAATACATAAGCTAAGAAAATGGTTTTTCAAGGGTCTAGGAGCCTTCACTGGATTATTCATTTATTTGACAAATAGTGAGTTCCCATCCTATGACGAACATTGCGTATCTGGCTACTTGGACTGAATGAGAAAGAAATAGTATGTAGTTAGTATTAAATCATTTGCTTAACCTCCATTTACAACATGATTTTCCAGTGTCACTTTCCAACTAGAGGTGGAAAGGCAACATGACACAGTGGCCACCAGAAGGCATACTCCTATGAAGGTTCTGGGAATTAGTTTTCCCAACACTGTTGTTGCCACAGTGACCCTTTTTGGCCAGATAACAAGGTATTACCCTCCATCCTCATCCCTCCTGGAGTGTGATATGATGCCTGGAGTTGCTGCAGCCATTTTGTGGCATGAGGTGATAAGTGAACACAATGGAAATACAGAGTGAATGATAAGAGAAAGGTGGAACATAATGTTATAGAGACTTTAAATGAGCCCTTGACTGCATTTCTCCATGCTTTGGTTGTGTGAGGAAAAAGTACACTCTTGTTTTTAAAGATTCTAGTAGTTGGTTTTATTCTGCTTGCAATCCAATGCAATTCTAACACACACACAGGGAATGAGTAGAAACCTGAGTCCTCCTTATCTAAAGTTATGGAAGCTTCTTCTAAAAGGTATGATACTCAGAACATCCAGCTGCTGGCAGTGCAGCAACTGATGGGAGACACATTTCTGAGTCAATTACTGAATAAAGAATTGGAGACTGGGCCCCCAGAAGGCACAGTTGTCTCCAGATTTATCCAACATTGTGCTCCACCTGGTTGCTCCACTCTGAAAACCTTCCACGTGTTTGCATAGTTGGCACCACTGGGGTTTCTGAAGGCGACCCCAGCCCACCTGTTCCCATGCTGACCAATGGGATGTGTGAAGCATGCCATCTATGGAGGGGTGGGCAGGCCAGCTCTGGACCCTGAATAGTCCTCTTTTGCCCCAACCTGCTGCAGAGTATAGAAACAAGTGGAAAAGATTCTGGAATAACTTGGATTCCTTCATTTTGCACATGGCTCATATTTTACTTTTGACTACAAGTGATCCAGGAAAATATACTTTCTTCTGGTTTAAACAGTGATGTTTGCCCTTTGATCTCATCTAGGTCTCCTATGGATCACACTTTAATGTGCTGATTAAGTATTTAAGTAACGTATAGGATGTGATTATCATCTGGAGGTGAAGAACACTTGTTGAGATTGGAGGTAAAGAGCAAACTTAGCTGTAACTCTCAAACTCTATTCCTAACAGTACACTCACATTTGGCCACTGGTTTGGGAGGCTTTGAACCGTTAATTGGCCTGTAACAGCAGTCTGACGACAAGCTAGATTTCAATCACCATAGTCCTGATTTGCCAGTATTTTGAGCGATAAATTGCTAGCTAATAAATTTCCTGTAGCTTCCATTGTAAATGCCAGAAAAAGCCCTAAACATTCCGTGTAGCTTTAATTACACATTTAGTGTTTCTGTAATTTTGAATTAATTACATGCCAAGCAGATTTATGTTCTACGTACTTCATAAACCTCAGTAAGTGCCCTTTTAGCAATCAATTGGTATTTAGGACCTAGTTTGTTTTTTAAAAATAATTCACGTGGCTGGGTCTTGTTCCTTCCATATGTTGGGGTGTTGATAGAATTAGAGGCACCAGATGTCAATAATGAAATGAAAACAGAGTCACTGGTGGATAGTGGGGTTTGGGGTGTGGGGTAAGAAAGATGGGTGAGCTTATATTTGGACAACAGGAAGCAAAACCATCAACGTCCTCAGCGGGTTGGGGTTTTGGTGATTCTGCGTTTTGGGAGTAGAGGTGAATCTCGGGACGTACAGTGTCCTTACTAGTTCCAGGAGGTTGGTAGGGATTTCTCTTTTGTCCTGAAGGTGCTGCTTCTATTATTCTTCCTCAGTGCAACCTTCCTTCCAGGTTCACTGGGAATCTCGATTATGTTTATTGAGAGTTTACTCAGTACGAATACTGTGCTTAAGAGTTTTGTCTCAGTGCTTTTTTATTCCAACCCTCTGAGGTAGGTACCCGGGCATGGCGGGGATCATTTGTGTTTTACAGATGATGATACTGAGGTCTAGAGAAGCCATGTCACTTGCCTGGTGAGTAACAGGTGGCATTGGGATTCGGACGTGGTTTCAGTCACTTCATCATGAAGCATTTTTTTCATACGAACAGACTACCTGAGGTTTGTCATTCTTAACTACATTTTTTATCTCAAAAAATTTGAACCTCCTGTATTAGTTTGCTTGGGCCGCTATAACAAATTGCAGTAGGCTAGGTGGTTAATGAACAGACATTTATTTTTACAGTTTTGGAGGTAGAAGTCTGAGGTCAGGGTGCTGGCCCAGTTGGATTCTTGGTGAGAGCCCTTTGCTGTTTGCAGACAGCCAAGACAGGCAGCTGGCAGGCCCTGCTCAGGAGGGAGTCATAAGACCAGAACCCAGGTCTCTGATAAAGAAGGAAGTGGTGAAGAAGCTGGTTCACACCAACTGGCAACAAGATGGTTATGAAAAGCTACCTCAGGTTACCCTTACCATTCATTGTACCCTGCTTACAATGTGTTAACTACTAAAAGAAACTCCCACCAGCGCCATGATAGTTTACAAACACCATAGCAACTGCCAGAAGTTACCTTGTATGGTTGGAAAGGGAAGAGACTCTCAATTCTGCAAACTGCTCACCTCTTTCCTAGAAATCTTATGAATAATCCTCCTTATTTTATACCTTAAATAGAAGATATCAGATAAGACTCTGGAAAGTCACAGGTGCTATTCTGATACTCTGAGAGAGAAACTACTCTGCCTATGGAGCAAGGCTTCCTTCTCTTTCTTTCTTTTTAAATTTACTTTTATTATTATTATTTTTTAAGCCAAATTTAGCAGTGGTGACCTTCTGTTTCTTTTTCACTTGCTTTTGCTGTCCCCTGCTGACTCACACTTGAACTCTTTCCTGTGCAAAGCCAAGAACCCACTTGGCCTTCGGGCTAGATCCCAGTTTTGAGGTCCACTTTCCTATGTTACAGCTACTAACTCCTTGCTCTGTCCTTCCATGACAGGGAGAGAGTGAGCTCGCTCTGTGATCTTTTCTTATGAGGGGAGAGCTCCCATTTTGGGGACTGTAGCCTCAGGACCGTATCTAAACCTAATCTCCTCCCAAAGGCTCCATCTCCAAATGCTGTCACAGTGCGGGTTACAACTACAGCACATGAACAAGGTGAGGGGGGCACCATTCAGGCCTTGGCACCTCCGGAAGAGAACTTATGTTGGAGGGAGGAAGCAGGGACAGTCACCCCTTGAGGCTCTCTGGTTCTTGTCCCTTCAATATGTCCTGGAAACAGCCACCTCATTTCCTAAACGACTTGAGAAGAAATGCTCCTTTCGAGCATGACTAGAAGAGGCAGCTCTGTCTTCTGTGCATGAAGATGGAAGTTGACCAGCTGGAGAAAGCAGAGGCAGGTCGGGGTGACAAGGAGAGGGCACCTGGGAATTGAAAAAGCAGCTCCTTGTGGTGGGATTACAATTCTGCTTACAACAGAGTTGCACCCTTTGTCCCTCCTCGGTGTCAGCATCTGATTTCCCTTGTCGTGGGGAGGTCCTGGGGCTGATTTACCAGTGGGGGGTAAGGGCTGCTGCGCCATCCCGAGGATGCTCTTTCTGGTTTGGGTGAACACAGGTTGCTCACACCTGCGCTCCACTCTCTGCCTCCTGCAGAAGGAATCCTGGGGAGCTGGATCCCTTTCCTGGCCACTTCTTCCCATTTCTGACGGTGACTTTGAAATTGAGCTATGGTAAATAAAAAGTGGGAAACTTGCCATTTTTGCCTGGGTTCTCTTTCTATCTGAAAATGTACCCCAGGCCTGTGAAATTAAGCAGTAACAGCACGCTGCCGTCATTATTGCTACATAATTGACTGCGTATCCCGAGTGAAACGAAGGCGGTTACAGAATGGTGAAGTCAATTATCATTTATTAATGGTGGTTACAGAGCATAGCAGAGCAATTTATAAATTGAATTTTAAAACGGAACAGCGTTCTATTTATATTTTTTAAGGCAGGAGACAGGCTATTTGGAAGAAAGCATGTGACATTTAGCTGGTGATGCAGTGTACATGTTTTTGAAATTCCTTTTGAAATAAATTTTTAGTAGGGCCAACTTTGTAGTTTACCTTGTTCCTTTGACTGAAAGCCACTAAATGTGCTAATTAGCACCAATCTAATTTGGGTGAATGGATATAGCAACTGCTGGTGTTTATGCATGGGCCACAATGTGTATTTTATTCACATATATGTGAGTATTTTTAAACACCATAACAGTACATGTTGAAACATATGAAAAGAGATTAAAAAAAAAAATAGCTGGGGGGGGGCAGGTGTGGTGGCTCACACCTGTGATCCTAACACTCTGGGAATCCGAAGCAGGTGGGATCACTTGAGCTCAGGAGTTCGAGACCAGCCTGAGCAAAAGTGAGACCCCATCTCTACTAAAAATAGAAAAATTTGCCGGGCATGGTGGTACACAACTGTAGCTCCAGTTACTCAGGATGCTGAGGCAGGAGGATCGCTTGAACCCAGGAGTTTGAGGTTGGTTGCTGTGAACTGTGATGCCACCACTGCCCTCTGCCCAGGATGACAGAGTGAGACTCTGTCTCCCTAAATATATATAAATAAAGATAGAAATAGCCAGGGATGACCAGAGCCATGTGAACTAAGCTCATGAGACTTTTTAATTCCTAAGTATGCCATTTTAACTGGTCCTGAAATTGAAAGAGTGATTGCCAAAAAAATCAGGGAAGAGATCAGGAACGTCAGAATTATATTTTATCAAGGGATGGTTTAGGCTTTGCTGCTCTTTGGATGCTTTTTTGTCTTCGAACTGGGGTTTAACTTCATGCCATTGATGAGCTACAACTGTGTAATAGGCCAATATTTACCCAAATGAGTATCTTAAATTTTTTTTTTCTTTTTGTGGGTTAAAAAGTCCCTTTCCAACACTTAGACTGACCAAGTGAACTCAGATAGTACCATTTGTGCGTTTAAAACCATTCTGTTCCCTTACCATTCCCTTTGCTGGCATACACCTCCACAGTTGCAGGAGATCTTGTTTCTCCCATGACTTCATAGCTCACGAGACCCTCATTAATGTACATTCCAAGTCCTATTTTCACCTATGAGGTTCCTCCAAGCTGAGCCAGAAGTCAAGTTGACTTCCAGGGGAGTTGTCCAATGTCCCTGTTTGGCTTACGTTGTTTTGTTTTCACCACCACATGACTTAGCTATTTTGCACTAAATCTGCTCTGCTCAACCAAACTGCCTGAAAAGACAGAGCCAGAATCTCAGCGTCCCCTCTCACCCCTTCTGAGTGGTTATTCATGGCAGTTTGTACGCAGGACAAACCATTTCACCCTCTTTTCCAGACACTCTTTCTTTACCCTGATGCTGGAGGCCCACAAGTGTTCCAAGTTTTATACTGATGTGACCTCGTGCATGATAAATACAATGGGTGATTGCACAGCTGGAATTCCCACAGACCCTCCGCTCTGTCCCATTGTCAGCAACTCCCTCTGCTGTGAAATCAGCAACCAACCCTCCTCTTGCTGTGTTTCCATTAATTTTTCCTGTGGCACATCTGATTTCTATTGCAGGGTCTCTGGGTAGAGCTCTGATTAGCTTTTCCCTTGGAATTGGTCCTCACATGGCTTACACAACGAGTGCAAATCATGAAAACGATCCTAAACAAAACCCATGAGCGGGAAATGGTGCGGGGGTGCGGGGGGGGGGGCTGATACTGTGGTGGGACAATGCATATTTGAAAACTCCTGAGCTGGATGCAGTTTGCCAGACATTCTGCATAAACAGTGGTGGTGGTTGGGACTTATCTTCTGTATGGTATTTCTGCTGGGAACTATTGGCCCTATCTAGAAAATTTCTTTTTTCTTCTTAAAAAAAAAAAAAGAAAGAAAAACAGAAAAGAAAAGAAAAAGAAAATGCATCATCTCTCCGAGGCATCCTACTTCTAACTTCTCCAGCCTACTCAACATGGACTTGGAATTTGGGGCCCCAATCAAATCTTTTGTGTCTTTTAACACAATGGCCTGGCCCCTCTGGGGAGGGATGCCTCAGGGGACAATTTTCTGCATTGTATGTGTGTTCCATGATCGGGTCAATAGTACATCTTTTAGAATAAGAAAAATAGCTTATGGATGAGAACAAAACCGTCCTTTAAAATCCCCACACAGTCACCCCGCCTACTGGGCATGGGGCTGGCATTTGGGAGCACCCGTGTCTTGGGAAGGGGTGCAGTGCTGAACTATGCTCTCTGCTGAGACCCTGCTGGGAGGGGGAGCAGATCCTCCACACCAGCTCTTCCCTATTCCGGCCAAACTTCCTGCGTTGGTCATAAATATTTAAAGCGACAGTCAACAAAGTTTGCAGATATGGATGTAAGGAAATCTAATCCTATCTGCAGTGCTTTCTGGGTCCCAGAGTCTGCCTGGTCTATCCTTCAGAATAAGGTCAGGAGGAACAGGTGTAAACCCCCACAGTAGTTCTCCTTCCTAAGGAAAGCCATTAGCTGGCCCCAGGGAGGAGCACAAAACTTTCTTTTCCCTATTGTGCCTGTGCTGAGCAAGGGGTGTAGAGTAAATCTCTGGAAGTACAGATTTTGAAGCCTCTTTCTATTTTGCATCCGTGCTTTGCAAACCTTTGGGTTGCCAAGCCCATGCTGAGCACTTGGGCTCTGGCAGCTGCCAGGGCTTCATTCTGCAGCTCAGATGCTGTGGCTTAAAGGGACATAATTATATATTGGGGGAAAATGTGTGATGCAGTTCCTAGAAACAAGGAACTGATGCTATGACTGCCCCAGCTTCTGAGAGTTGTGTGGCTGTGGTTTCGTACCTTTGAAGTCCACTGTAGTAACTCAGTATGGCCCCGAAAGAAGCTCCTTAAGACTTTGGAAATTGGCTCTTTTGGCTTCTTAGGTGGTATCTAATCCCAAACATAAATGCCTTGTCCTCTGCCCAGGGAAAGAGAAGTCGTCTGAAACAATTCTTTCTCTTCTTAATCACCTTCGCTCAAACAATAAGACCAATTATTTTTGTCTTATTTCTTATGTTCACTTAATTTTCTTATTCCTTGTTTACCCTTCTGAAGTATTGTACCCATAGACCTTTGTACATATGCTGGGCTGGTGATGGCTCCATTATATTTAGCAACGCAAGAAGAGTTGTCAACAAAGTGGATCCTATCTGAGACCTGAGGTTGAGTCATACACATGCCCATTCCATTTTCACGAGGGCTACCACTTTGGGGCCTGTTGTGTCCAGGTCCATAATGGAGCCTGGAAGTCACCTCCTTTCTGAGACAGTGTCCAAGGGCCCCATCTCTGAGGTCCCCACCAATCCTGAGTGAATCATTCCCTCACTGCCTCCTCTCCCCTCTGTTTATACATAGTTCTTAGTTGGGTACAAACTTCCCAGAAGCTGTTGCAAAGCTGGGTCATCCTGGGATTCTAATTACCTGCTTGGACCTAAAGCGGAGATTGTTTTATGAGAGTTAGGAGACTGTAGAGTATATTTCTATAGAAAAGTAGCCCCACAGAAACAAAATTAACTCGTCTTTATGTTGGAATCATGAATTCTCGGTCTCTCCTGGGCTCGTTTTGCCAGAATGAAGACTGTTGCCTAAGTTCTGCTGGATAAAAGCTCTTGGTTGTGAGAAGACAAGGTGAGGAGGGCAGCCCATGCCTTTAGGGTGGTTTCATGGAAAGCAGGATGGGGTTCCTGAGATGAGAACCCCTCAGCTGTGGCTAAGTTAATTCAGAGTCAGATGGGTAATTCTACCTAAAACCATGTGCATGGGACACCCCATTCTAGGACTGAGGCCTGCCTCCTTCACATCACAACCATGCTTCCCTGGGCACCAGCACTGCTCACTGCCAATCTGATGCTTAGGGGTAAATAATCAGACTCCGTTTGGAGTTCTCCTTTTTTCTATTTCTTCAGAATGATTGTCCAAGTTATGGGCTAGTCAGGGAAACTGCAGAGCTCGACAGGCTCTGGTGTCAAGAGTGACTAGGTTTGAGTCCTAGTTTTAGCTGTACCAGCTGCATGACTCGGGACATATGAGTTCACCTCTCCATGCCTCAGTTTCCTCTTTCTGCAAAGTGGGGATAACATAACTAACTCGCCACTCGCCGTGGGTTGAAAATGCTCCCTACCCCCCAAAGATATCCTGATCCTAGAAGCCTGCAAATGATAGCTTATTTGGTAAAAGAGTCTTTGCAGATGTGATTGAGTTAAGAATGTTGAGTTGGGGAGATTACTCTGGGTTACCAGGGTGGGCTGTTAATACCATGACTGGGGTCCTTATGCCAGGGAAGCAGAGGGAAGTTTTAAAGACACACAGTGGAGAAGAGAATGTAAAGATAAAGATGGAATAGAGGGAGCTTTGAAGATGGGGGTGATGGAACCACAAGCCCAAGAATGTCAGCAGCCACCAGAGGTTGAAAAGGGGAATGGCTCCTCCCTGGAGCCTCCAGAATAAACCACCTCTTCCTACATTCTGAAGTTAGTGCCATGAAACTGATTTTGGACTGGCTTCTAGGGATTTCAGGGAGAATAAATTTCTGTTATTTAAAGCTATCATGTTTGTGGAAATTTGTTACAGCAGCTGCATAAAGCTAATACCTACCTTTATCATGTTACTGAGAGGAATTCATAAGCTGATGTGTATAAAATAATTTGCATAGTCCCTGGTGTTACACAGTAGGCCCTCAAGAAGTGTCAGCTATTATTGTTATTATTTTATTTTGAAGCTGGGAGGAAGATTTGCATAGGACAATAAAAACTGATTGGGGGGTCAAAAGAGTACGTGTGAAGCCCTGGCTGGGTCATGGTCACTCGAAAGCTGTGGTTCTGTTTTCTTCTCTGGTGAAAGGGGCCGAGTAAGCCTTGCCCTGCTCGCCTGCCCCGAGTTGTGAGGATCAAATGAGTTAATCAACGTGAAAGTGCCTTGCACGTCACCCGCGTAGACTGTTAAGCTGTGGTTACAAAGGCTGGGACCAAACTGAAGCAACATCACAGAGGCCTGGGTGGCAGCTTTGTTCCTTTGGCGCTACGAGGTGAGATCATCTCTTTGGGTTTTTGTTCCTGCCTTTCTGAGCTCATTTGCTGGTTTTGCCCCTAATCCCAGCCCCTTCGGCCCTGAGCAGAGCCTCCGATGATGACAAAGCTCCAATGGTCCCAGCCAGTCGTGAGCATCCCCTGGGGGAATTATTTCCTCTAGTTTCTATTTTTGTGAGGCACAAACAAAAACAAAAATACACTAATCTTAAAAATGATTTATGGTGCCCATCCCAGAGATTAGGTCAACAGATTCCGATTTAACTTAGCAAAGGGTTTGAGATGCTTCCAATGTATTCTTTTTCTTTCTTTCTTCTTTTTTTTTTTAAGCTAGAGACCCAGGAAACCTGGCATCACGGGGTCAACTTAGATGGGAACAAGTCAACCCTTGTCAAATGCTTGAAAGTGGTGAATTCATCTGTAAAGATAGCCAGCCTCCCAGGAAATGTGCTATTTCAGCCCGATTAGGCAAAGGAAAACACGCAGGATGAAAACAGGCCATTTCTGCCCATGATTTGCTTTATCTTTTGCTGGTATTTCCTCGGCTTTACATACCTTAAGGTGGTCACAGGTGTACGCTGTGAAGACAGCCCATGATCGCTGGAGGACTCGGCAGATTCCTCTGGTTCATTTTTGTCAGATCTGCCTGCTCACTGGAAAATAAGGGACTTTTATTCATCTGCACTCATTCATTTAAAAAACCATGTATTGAAAACCCACTGCATTCCAGGCACTGTGCTAGGCGCCAGGGGAAGAATGCAGGCTAACAAGTGTGGGCAACCAGAGTCTACAGTCTAGTGGGGATGACATCATTAACCAAACTGTGATGGGACGCTGACAGGTGGCGATATTAGCGCTGCCAACAATGCCTAGTGCTGGGAGTGTCTTCATGGGGTCACAGGAGGCTTCTCTGAGGCAGCACGTCAGAGCCAGGTCTGTGGGATGAGTAGGGATTGAGGAAACCAAACGGAGAGAAGGGCGACCCAGTGGATCCAGAGAGCTCTGCATTGTGTGCAGAGGTCCGAATGTGGAGGAAAATCATGACGTGTAGGAGGAGGCAGGAGGAGGCAGGAGTGGATGGAGAAGAATTTGGGGTGAGGCTAGTGGAGTAGTCGGGACCCAAGTGGGGTCTTGTTGGCCATCCTCGGACACAAGCTATATGGGGAAGAAAGAGGGACCTTCCCAATCCTCATCTCTGGGAGATGCATTGCTGTAGACCTTCCCTGGACCTGTCTGCAGCCCAAACTGACCTTGACCAAGGCAGGGACTATTAGAAAATTGAAGCCTGAGCAGGTGCTGTGGGACTCGTGTCTGTGCTAGGTCTCCTGTTGGCCTCGTTCATAGGTAGGGTTTTGTCTTCACGTCTAGGTCTCTATCCTGAAATAGCACGTCTTGCTCCAACTTTTTTTTTTATTTTAATGACCCCTTCCTTGGGTTTTTTTTTTCCTTATTAAATCATAGCCGTGTACATTAATGCGATCATGGGGTACCATACAGTGGTTTTATAGACTGTTTGACACATTTTCATCACACTGGTTAACATAGCCTTCCTGGCATTTTCTTAGTTGTTGTGTTAAGACATTTATATTCTACGTTTACTAAGTTTCACATGTATCCTCGTAAGATGCACCTCAGGTGTAATCCCACCCATCACCCTCCCTTCGCCCATCCTCCCCCCTCCCTCCTCTCCCTCTTCCCCTTCCCTCTATTCTTAGGTTATAACTGGGTTATAGCTTTCATGTGAAAGTCATAAATTAGTTTCATAGTAGGGCTGAGTACATTGGATACTTTTTCTTCCATTCTTGAGATACTTTACTAAGAAGACTATGTTCCAGCTCCATCCATGTAAACATGAAAGAGGTAAAGTCTCCATCTTTCTTTCAGGCTGCGTAATATTCCATGGTGTACATGTACCACAATTTATTAATCCATTTGTGGATGGATGGGCACTTGGGCTTTTTCCATGACTTAGCAATTTGAACCTCTCTCTTTAGTTTGTTCATCCATATAACAAATATCTATTAAGCATTTATCACTTGATAGCTCGGGTCTAGGTCCCGGGGGTGCTTTGCTGAGCAGAAGGCTCACTACTGGCTCTGGACTGTCTGCCGTCAGATATGTGTAGTACTCTCTCCTTCGCTGACTGTCCAGAGCTCCTGCTCTCATTACTGTGGATGGCCCCCTTCCCACCTTCCTTTTTCTCTGGAGCTGGGAGAGAAGCTAGGCTCTGCTCTGGGCCATCTGCAATGGCTGACAAAACCCTTCCCTGGGATGGACCAGGGTAAGATCCTGGCTCCGTTTTCTTGCTTCTTGCTCGCAGAGCCCTAGTGTCAGGCTGCAGCTGAGACTCTACACGTGTCTTGCTGAGATCCACCACCTGAGGGTAACTCCAGGTGTCCAGAAAGGCCATCATCTTCTTTGTGATTGTCCTCTGGGTACATGTCCTTGTTCACCACTGGCAAGTCTTCCTCAGGCAGCATTAAGTACCTTGGAACGGTGGCTTATTCCCACTTGCCAGCCACTAATGAAGTGTTGCTGGGAGTGGTTAATGTCCTGTGAAATCAGTCATTAATTGTAGAAACAACTGATTTCAGAGAAAGGCAGTGATTACAAGCCATTTATGATGGTGGTGGCATAACAAAACACAGTGCTGGCTGCCCTTTTGTTGTGAGGGAGAGAAGCCAGCAACACAAGGGGACTTGGAGGTTTTTCTCCAACGGGGGGTGGTCACCAGCTGCTGAGACCTGCCAGCCCCTGCAGCCACACTCCTGAACCCCTGGCTACAGATGCTGGGAGTTACATGCTCTTTGGGGGGGTGGCAGGAGGAGAACGTTCACCTGCTGACAGCCGGCAGAAGGAGGCAGCATCGGATAGTGGATACAGCCGCTCTGGGGCGGTGGCTGCTCCTGCTTCTGGTGGCTTCTGAACTGCAGTCCCAGGAATCACTCAGGGTCAGAGAGGTTTCTCTCTCTCTCTCTCTGAGCTGGCTTCTGAATGTGACGATTCTGAGACTTTTCGTTTGTTTTTTCTTTCTCCTGGGGAGGATTGAGAATGAGCTGGCCCCTTGGTTAGTCACGCATCCAAAAACGTGTTCATTCATTCGCTATTTTTTGAACGTAAGTTTTCTCCTGGCAGGTCAGAAGTCAGCTGCTGAAAAGAAACCACAGTCTTTCTCCGAGCTGCCTCTACCAACATGTGTAAGATTTTCAGCTTCTTACCTTCAAATTTCCCAGCAATTTTGGGAGCTGTAGGGAGTGTTTTTGTTTAAAGGCTTGAAGACGCCCTTAAAGGCCCCATCTGTCTTCCCGTTCTTGGCGCCCTCAGCCTGGATGGTTCGTGGGAATGCCCCCCGCTTGCTCACTGCCCACCCTTGCATTCCTAGGCACCAGGCACTATCGCCCCTAACATCCAGAGAGAACTGTAACTGTGCAAGGTGTCTTAAGATTCAGAATTACAGGGCCGTTATTCTATTTGGCAAAGATCAGCTGAGTCAAGATTAGGTAAAGATATCAGTGTGTCCTCGTAGCAGGCTGGTTAATCATGTTCAGGTATTAAATTACCGTGTGTGATCAACAACATAGGATCAGCCAAACACATTTTGATATGTCAATGCATGCAATCCTATGATGCATTTACTGTGATTATTAAAATCTATCCTTCCTGACATGGCAAAATGGTCATGGTATAGTATTAATGAGAAAAAAGCCGGCCAGCAAACATACATGATCTCATTTTATTTAAAATGTACACACGTCCAGGTGTGAGCATATGAAGAGAACAAATCTACGTTGACTCACTTGACGTGTTAACGGTGGTTATTCTGGGAGACTCAAGATGACTTTGGAATCTCTCCTCAGACTTTTGTGTGGTGTCTGAATGTATTGCAATGAGCATGTCTTGGTTTTATAATAAGAAAAAATTTGCAATTTTTTTACATCTTGTTGAAACCTGTACTATTTCATTCATCGTAATAAAATGATACCCTAGCAGGATGTCCTAAAGCTCTTTATGTTACTGGCCTTTATCGGCCAAATGGAGACAGAATAGCCCTAGAAAAACCACAATTTTAAATTCAGAAAATAATAAAAATCTCCCAAGAATTTTAAAGATTAAGCCATAAAAGTTGAAAAATAAATGGCTTGTAGTGTTTTAGGGATTATGTTATGAATCAAAACCGACTATCAGTTAAGCAGCGTCAGAATAAGTAGATGTGGGGGACCTGAGGGCAGGTGCGGACTTGAGATGAGGGTACAGGGAGGGCTGGTGCAAGAGCCAAGTGAAAACAATGTTCTTGCAGGGATGGATGGCAGGTGCCCATGGGGCATAAGACTCTATTAACCACAGGAGTGATTCTTGGCAAAACAAGTCTGAGGATTCATGATGACTGAAGTTTTCATTCTATCTTTAATTTTGATTTTTCTTGAATTTGCACAAAGTTCCAGATTCACGCATGTCCTTTTCCTGGTCATCTACTGTCCTGCCTCCAAATGATGGAGGATTTCCCTGTGGTTCCTTTCTCAAGAATTGACTGTCACAGACACCCAAGAAAAATAATCATCATTCCCAAGCCTCCTTAAATGAGACTTTTCTCTTGTTAAACGTCATTGTAGGCAAAATTTCATTTTAGAATACTGCAGCACAGCTGGGATTTCAGCCAGTGGAGTTTTCAAATTCCAGTGCAAGAAGTTATTTCTGTAGCAAAATTGGATGCAAAGTACAAATCCCGAAGTCAAGATTTCAAATCAAGTTTTTATTTATTTTTTAAAATGTATTTATTTTATTAAATCATAACTGTGTACATTGATGGGGTTCAGTATACTGATTTGATAATACAATGTGAAATGCTTACATTAAACCGAGTAACACATCCATCACACTTATATTCTTTTCTTAATAGTTTTGAAATGTACCATTGTATCATGCACATTAGGTGAGGCCCCCCAAAAGTCCAAATTAACTTTTTTATCAAACTGAGGAAGCAGTTGGAGGGAAGAAGCAGGAGTTTTTTTTTTTTTTTTTTTAAACAAACTGAACAATATTAAATATTTTAAAATAATTACCTTTGGGGATCTGAATAAAAACAACAGTAAAAAATATACAATGCTTTTAAAGTTATCTTTGTAATCATGGTCGGGGGGGCATTCTGACACACTATAACCTAATGGACATCAATGTCATCTTACTGAGTTGAGCAAAAACAGTACTTATTTCATAAACCCTATCTTTGATCTACTAAAGAAAAACCCTGTATCTTCTTAGAAGTTTCCTAGCTTTGGGAAGATACGTTATAAGTAGAATAATAAAGTGAAATCAATGCAACACATATTCTAAGATACTGTTTTTTTTAGTTTTTGGCCAGGGCTGGGTTTGAACCTGCCACCTCTGGCATATGGGGCTGGCGCCCTAACCCTTTGAGCCACATGAAGATACTGTTAATAAGAACGTTGGTCAAACATGAAACCCAAACAAAACAGGTACTCCCACAGCACATCTCCTTTACGGTGATGAAGATAATCTGTTCTTTGTTATCGTCACTAAGGCAGTTTTAAAATGCATTTCTTCATCGTTTCATTTTTGTCTCTCTAGCAAGATGCCAGGCCATCGAGGGTGAGGACCATTTCCCACCATGTTGGTTGTCAGGCAGGCTGAGGGCATGGCAGGCGCTTCATAATTAGGCACTCACTGGGACAGACACAGTCTGAATCAGAACATAGCAAATTTCATACAACTTGCCAACTCCACTTGGCCGATAATAGCTGCTTGAAGTTTTGAGTTAAGAAAGATTCTGAGCGTGAGTTTGGGCTCAGGGTAAAGAACGTTGTGGTTGATGGATGGTGTTTGCTAAAGGTGTGAGCAGTGCTACCTGTGCAAGGTTCTATCTCTGTCCTTGAATTAACCACCCCAGCACCACAATACCTTTGCACACATCTCAGTATTTGAATCCCCCCCTTTTTTTAAATAGAGAGAGTCTCACTTTGTCGCCTTCAGTAGAGTGCCATGGTGTCACAGCTCACAGCAACCTCCTGCTCTTGGGCTTAGGTGATTCTCTGGTCTCAGCCTCCTGAGTAGCTGGGACTACAGGTATCCACCGCAACACCCGGATATTTTTTTGGTGCAGTTTAGCTGGGGCCAGGTTCAAACCTGCCACCCTTGGTATATGGGGCCGGCACCCTACTCACTGAGCCACAGGTGCTGCCCATGTGCCACTTTTAATAGGTTTTTCTTACCTGTAGCTAAACTGTTCTCATACATAATCTCCTATCTATCAATCCCCACATTTCAGTAGAAATTGTTTTGACTTAGAAATTCTGACTGAATTTCCACTAATAAATTGGTATATTTTAATGAAAAGCCACAGAAGATACAGGATTAGAAAAATTTCTCGAATGTTAATTCTTCTACTTATTAGTTAAATACATTCTGCCCAAGTTTTCTTAAAACTTTTTCAAACCTCTGTTTTCTAATTTGTAACAATGGGATAATGTATGTCTCACAGAATGAATGGGAGCATTAAATAAGATGACTGAAGCGCTGAGTGCAGGTGACCTGTGTGTGACATGTCACCAGCACTGCTCAGTCCAAGGTTCTTTCCTGCTCTGTCCTCACAGAAGAGGCCTAACTGGGACCTCTGCTTCGACTCTGAATCCCAGTCCCATCTGGAAGCCCCAAGTGACAGAGTGGACAGCTTTTCCTTTTGGACTGAGGGATTTCTTCACAAGATTGCCTTGTGACTCTGGTGTCGCTTAAAGGCAATCTAATCAGGAAAATAAATTCCATGCAAACTAATATACCATTTGGAAACCTTCTGAGAGTAGATGCCTTTTACGCTTTGGATGATTTTTGTCTTATTTTATTACAGTACTGTGTCTTCTGATAAATTAAAAGGAGATGAGTTGTTCCTGAGCCAAAGAAACCCTTATGGTTAAATTAAAATTTAAATCCTCTCTGTGTCTGCTCTGTCAGACTGATGGAGCTTTGTCAGAAGGGGCTTGAACTATGTGACATTGTTTTATATTTTTATTTTTTTTTCCTGGTCCGAAAGGCCCTTATTATTGACTTTTTTCTGCAATTTTGTTAGTCTGTCACTAGGATGTTGTTCTCTAATGTAAAGGAAAAGTCTGCAGCTGTAGGGAGAATGATTTAACATCTAAGAATTGATTCAACAACAAATGGAATTACATTGCCATGAAGAGAATGGGTTTGAAATGCAGACAGATTTGGATGTTAATCCTGTCCCTGCTACTTACTAGCTGGGTGACCTTGAGCAAATTTGTTGATCTCCTCAAGCCTCTGTTACCACATCTGTAAAATGGAGATGCTGCTGCTAATGTTTAACCATTGCTTTTTTAAGAACCTCCCAAAACGTAGTGGCTTAAAAGAACAAACATTTTTGAAAATTTCACAAGCATCTGCCTGTCAGATGAACTTGTCTGCGCTTCGCTGGGGGTCTTTCCTGATCTTGGTTGGACTCATGCATGTGACTGCAGGTTCCTGGGAGCTCACTGGGGGGCCCACTGTCTCTCCTCCTTGTAGAAGCAGCCTCTTTTCACAGTGATGGCAAAGGAGCAAAGGTATGTGCCCCATCAATCAAAGATCTGCTAACATCTGATTGGCCAAACAAGTCACATGACTGAGCACAAACTCAAGGGGCAGAGAATTATGCTCCTCCCATGGGGCTGCTTGTGAGGAAGGTAAACAATAACCAATCTGTTCTAATGTAAATAAATATCAGGCTCACACGGTCGTTTTCAGGATTGAGTATAATAATAGGTGTGAAATATTTTGCAGAATTACTAGAACCCGTTGAGTGCTGAAACAAATGACAGCTATTAATTCTTCCTACTGTCACTACCCCAGTAAGGTATATGCCTACTCCCAGTTAATTTAATTGATGACTTTGGGTGATAAGGCTATTATCAAAACATAAAAGTAATCTGGTTACGTGGTGATTTGAAGCACTGATACTGCAAAAAAAAAAAAAAGTATACACATTTTAAGAGCTGAATGTACCATTACTTGCCCTTGGTAGAGTGCCATGGCATCATAGCTCGCAGCAATCTCAAACTCTTGTGCTTAAACGATCAAGTGTTTGTTCCAGATCAAGCGTTTCTAGACGTACTACACACATATCCACTTCACCTGCAATTTGATCACTTTTGGGGAATGATTGATTTTATTTCCAATAAGATCTCTTACCCCTGGTGTATCCACATACTTTTTGATACTTCTCCACTCAGAAGGTGGGGCATACCCTTCTTCCTCTTGGCTGGGAGTGGTACTCACTTCTGTAATCCGAGCAGTCTGGGAGGCTGAGTTGGGTAGATTGCTTGAGCTCAGGAGTTTGAGACCAGGTTGAGCAAGGGTGAGACCCCATCTTGGAAACATAGCAAAACTAGCCCAGCATAATGATACATGCCTGTAGTCCAAGCTACTTGGAAGGCTGAGGCAAGAGGATTGATCGTTGAAGCACACGAGTCTGAGATTGCTGTGCCCTATGATGCTATGGCACTCTACCAAGGGCAAAAGAGTGAAACTCTGTCTCAAAAAAAAAAACAATTTCTTCCTCTTGAGTGAGGGTTGACTTTAGTGACTAAATAGAGGATTCAAAAGAAAGAGAAGTAGGAATGCCTGTGTGCTACTTCAGATTAGGTCCACATCACTAAGACCCAGTTCTGGTCCATGAGACACGAGGCGTGTCTCCCAGGAGGGTTCGTGGGACAGCTTTGGCTTTCCTGATATAGTAAGAAGATGCAGCCAATGCCACTAAGTGTCACTTCTCATCTTTGAGGCAGACACACTGCCAGTAGCTAGAGGTGCCTTCTTGTGACCAGAAGAGAAGATTCAGGAGAATTACAGAGGTGCCTGCATTGAAGATGTTATGAAGGTCAATATTGTCCAATTCCAGATTTATTTTCAGGTGAGGAAAATTAACCAGGATTGGTCAGGTTTTCTGTCACTCCTAAAGACATTCCTAATAGATACAGAACAGGTACAGTATAGTAGGCTAAATAATGCCCACCCAGCCACAAAGATATCTACCCTGTTTCCCTGAAAATAAGACAGTGTCTTACTTTAAGGTGTGCTCCCAAAGATGCGCTAGGTCTTATTTTCAGGGGACATCTTATCTTTCCTGTAAGTAGGTCTTATTTTCGGAGGATGTCTTATTTTCGGGGAAACAGGGTATGTCCTAATATACAAAACCTATGAATGTTACCTTATATGGCAAGGGGGACTTTGCCGACATAATTAAATTAAGGGTCTTGCAATGGGAAGATTATCCCAGTTTATCTGGGTAAGCCCTAAAGGGGTTAAAAATCCCTTTATAGATTTGTCTGCAGAAGGCAGGCAGGCAATGTGCTGATGGAAGCAAAGATTGTGGTGATACAGCCACAAGCCAAGGAATGCAGGCAACCACCAGAGACTGGAAAACTCTAAAAAGGGATTCTTCCCTGGAGCTTCCAGAAGGAACCAGCCCTATTGACATCTGGGAGCTTTCTCAGAGTAGGGTGGGGCATGCTGATATGTTCTGGGTGAGGTCGGGGAAGCTTTCCCCGAGGGAGTGATTATTATTATTATTATTTTTATTAAATCATAGCTGTGTACATGAATGCGATCATGGGGCACCATACACTGGTTTTATAGGCCGTTTGACACATTTTCATCACACTGGTTAACGTAGCCTTCCTGGCATTTTCTTAGTTATTGTGTTAAGACATTTACATTCTACATTTACTAAGTTTCACATGTACCCTTGTAAGATTACACCTGAGGGAGTGATTATTGATTAAGCAAATATAAAAAGATGAGCCGGCCGTAGCCTGACGAAGAGCAAGGAGGGAAAGAACAAGAAACATTGATGTGATGCTTGTTATGCGCCAGTCACTGTGTATTTAATCCTCACAGTTACGAAGAAGTCATTGTTATTTCCATTCTGCACGGGAGGAAAACGAGGTGGTTGCCGCTCTTCTTGATCCTCCCTCCCCCTCCACGCCTTCTCTCTTTCTCTTCCTTTTCTCCTCCTCCTCCTCCTTTCTTCCTCCTCTTCCACTCCCCCCCCCTTCCTTTCTTCATGGGTAATTTGAGAAGGAAACAATCTGTGTGTCATTAACCCAACACCCTGCGTGTAGCTGATCCGTGTTGACTTCAGCATTGCACAGGAGTTTGCATTGAGCTTGTGCAAGACCTGGTGCCCACGTACACACACATACACACACACACACACATGGTTTAGAGACGTTGAACTCGCTTTGCTAATGAAAAAAATGGCCTCAGTCTTGTCAAATGCTTCGGGAGAGAAAAGGAACTTTTTCTCTTTTATGCCATCATTTGCTCAAAGGCAGATATGGAGCGCTGGTTCCAATGTTCCTTCTCTCCTGGTTATCCTGTACAAAGCTCTGCCTTTGGGAATAGTTGCAAGTTTCCTTGTCATTCTCCAGCTCTGGTTTATATAAACATGGATCATTTTGTGGAGGGAAGCTTCAAAAGCCACACAGGTCCTGGGGCTGGGGAATCCCTTCCGGATGCTTTGATCAAGGGAACACTTTTGAGTTCAGTGGCTTTAGCTGTCCAAACCCTAAAAATAACAGGGTGCCTATTTACTATCTGGAAATGTTGATATCTATCATTTTCGGTGAAAGAAATACATTATCAGGTGGCCCTGTACCTGTTTTTGAGTTCAGGAGAGAAAGAGGGAAGGAAGCAGGAAAAGTGTTGTGTTATATTTCCAAAGTGGGCCAACACAGCCCTTGCTGGTGTGCGGGATAACTTTGTTAACTTACATCTGAGGGCACGTGGTGCTCTGCTCATTCATTCACCGTGTTAGCACCATCTTTCTGATACTGAGATGGGGGTTGCATCTTGGTCTTGAATACTTCTCGAGCTCTTGCTAACTTTTTGTTTAACAGAGACAGTCAGCCAGTCTCTTCTACCCTGCCCCTTCCACCTCCCCACTTCCCCATCCCTACTCGTTCCTACTTTTCTCTCCTTCTTTCACTCACTCTGTTCCTGCCGCTGCCTTGCTGTTCCAGCACATCCCCACATGGGAAACTTAGCACACTTCATCCCCATGGTCCCGGAGTGTTCTTCCCCCAGAAACCCATTTGGCGGAATTCTCATCTCCTTCAAAGGCAGCCTCTTCTGTGAGGACTGCTCTGTCTGCCCTATTGCACATGGCATCACACCCACCCCGTTTCTGATATTCTCTATCTTCCCAATAGCCTTTCCTTTTATTTCCAGAGCACTTTTCGCCAAATAGTATATTATAGAGTTACTCACTTATTGTAGGTCTCCCCCATGAGCATATAAGATTCATAAATTTAGGGATTTTTGTCAGTTTGATTCACGGCTGCATTCCCAGGACTTAGAACAGTGCCCAGGTAATAGAAGATGTTCATTAAAAAATTTGTTGAATGGATGAATGAGAGAGCTGGTGTTTGACCTTGACCAGGGAGTGTTAACTGACCCTGTTCTCTCTCCACTGCAGTTTTTTTCACCTGCACCTTCTACGTAAGGCAAGTGACACTGACATCTGGGTCCACCATTCCTGGTCTGGAATTCCTTTAACATTCCACATTCTTATTTCCCAATGATCCATCGAGACTGTGCAGTTCATGGCTTTATTTAACACACTCTCGGGATTATTCACAGTTTACATGAAATATGGATCTCATTGTGTTTTGAAATGCACACTTGGAGGCCCTAGACCAATATGGGTTTTTCATTTTTCTTCTCCAAGTTTTTTCATGGATAGTCCACATTTTTCACAATCTGGGGAATAAAATTTGTCAACAGGGGGGCCATGTGCTTTTCTTTCTGGCTCACCTCAAATGCAACTGTCAGCTTCACCAGTCAAACTCAGATTTGAACTTTCCCCCAAATGCCTTCTTGGAAGTTGGAGTTCAACAGTGGGTTTGCCTAAGGGCAAGAACTTGAGGTGTAGGAAGACGTATAGAGAATTTATTTTGAAGGAACACCGGGGAGGAGGGTGGGCGGACGTGGAGGAAGAAAAGGAAGAAGAGTGGAAAAAATTTGAGGGAGGAAAACACTGAGATCTGACCTTGAGAATGATTTAGAGGCAGGAATCTGTAATTCTAATTAATCAAATTCAGATGCATGTGAACTGTCTATGCCATGCTCAACCCTGTGCAGTGGCCCAATCCCTTCATTATATAACAATTAATTGACTTTTACTACATGCCAGGCCCTGTGGTCCTGTGTGCTGGCCACCCAGTGATGGAGAAATAGGTAAGGTACCTGCCCTCAAGGAGTTTAATTTAAAGAGGGTGAGATGACAGGCAGCACACATAATCTTTTTCTTTTTTTTGAGATACAGTCTCGTTCTGTTGCCCAGTCTCGCGTGCCATGGCGTCATAGCTCACAGCAACTTCAGACTCCTGGCTCAAGCAATCCTCCTGCCTCAGCCTCCCAAGTAGCTGAGACTTCAGGCACTCACCACCATGCCTGGTAAATTTTTCTGTTTTTAGTCGAGACAGGATCGTGCTCTTGTTCAGGCTGATCTCGGACGCCTGAGCTGAAGTGATCTTCCCATCTCAGCCTCCCAGAGCACTGGAATTACAGGCGTGAGCCACCATGTCGAGCCAACACACAAATTATTAACATAACCTAATTACAAAGTGGGGTGAGGTCTCTGCAGGAAAAGTGCAGAGAGAACCAGTTGAGACTAATGACAGGGGTGAAGGACTCTATCTTAGCTTGGAGGTGAGGACATCCAGGATTTGAGCCCAAAGTTGAGAAGGCCACGCCGTGCCCTCAGCCTCTTGCACCCCTCTCCCAACACCCTTCTCTTCCTGTCTTTCCTCAGGACTTCCTCCTTCTCCTCCTCTTATTTTCCTCTCCAAGGTCAGTGGTTACTCAGCCTCCTTAACACCCACGAGATCTTCTGAAATTCCCCCAGAGCCCTCACAAAGTAACTACCAGGAACCGAGTGACTCCTATGCCAGTCTGCTTCCCCTCTGGCCTGGTTCACTGTCTGGGGCCCTCCCTCGCTGGACCATGGCCATTCCTCACATGTCCATCTCCTTCACCTGCATGGGAGCCCCTCGAGAGCTGGGCTGGGGTTTCCATTTCTGATCCTCAGCATGTAGCTCAGGGACTGTTCCTCATGAAAGACTCCATGAGTGGCGATAACAGGGGGCGTGCTGTGATACTTAACAGAACTTGTTAAATGTCCCCCAATCCCCCCGGAGTTAGTGTTATTAGCCCAGTCTATGGTAGAAAAAGCTGAGACACCTAGAGATGACATGATCCAAACATGTACCTAGAAGGGGCAGAATCAGGTCAAGACCCTCAAGCAGCAGGCCTCGGTGACTGAATGAATGGATAAATGAACAGATGATTGCTGTGTTAGCTCATCTTATTTTACTTTAGAATAGCATAGGTGTACAAATGTTTTGGTTATGTGAATTTCTTGAGACAATGTTATAGGTGTGCCCATTACCCAGGATAATTTTTTTTTTTTTTTTTGTAGAGACAGAGTCTTACTTTATGGCCCTCGGTAGAGTGTGGTGGCCTCACACAGCTCACAGCAACCTCCAACTCCTGGGCTTAAACGATTCTCTTGCCTCAGCCTCCCGAGTAGCTGGGACTACAGGCGCCCGCCACAACGCCCGGCTATTTTTTGGTTGCAGTTCAGCCGGGGCCGGGTTTGAACCCGCCACCCTCTGTATATGGGGCCAGCGCCTTACCAACTGAGCCACAGGCACCACCCAGGATGATTTTACTCATCTTCCCTCCCCTCCCACCTGCTTGATTTCCGTTGAGTTTTACTCCCACCTGAGCACACGAGTGTTGTTTGGTGGGTTCTAGTTCATGAGCACATCTGTTTTTCCATTCTTTTCATACTTCACTAAAGAAAATGGTCTCCCGTTCTATTCAGATCGTTACAAAAGGAATTAATTCATTTTTTATGGCAAATAATAAGTGAGTATTGTGTTGGGGAAGCCCTGAGGATGTTAGAAAGCTTTGCTTTCTACTTGCACAAACCCTGTTCACCCTTGGCTTTAGAAGATTTCATGACAAATCCCTGGAGATGGTCACAGACAGAGTTTGTATAGATGCAAATTCCTGGTAAATAACTCTTTTCGCCTTCCCCTAAGACCAACACAACTGTTCTCACCAAGCATGTTGTTAACTTGTTGATATCCAGGATTGGTTGTTCTGTGGTGTAGGGACAAGGTGTGGGGGACTCAGCATGGTCCATTAATGCTGCTGCATGGAGGGCGTGTCCGTGGCCCGTCCTGCAGTCCTAAAGGACCCCCCTCCTTCCTTTGCCCTTTGTGCTGGGTCAATAGATACAGTTGTCATTCAGTCAACACCCGCCCCCACTTAGCTCAACGAGCACCTTTCCCAGAAGGGTGGACTGCCCCGTCCACCCTGCATCTCCTAACCATTTGCTTACAAACTTTGCTTGTGTTGAGATCACCTGGAGAAGCTGGAGCACGTGCTCAGTCGCAGGGGCTGCCCTGTTTCCAGGACCCTGGGCTTCTAGACGTTTTCACTAGCTCCCCAGGTGATTCTCCTGCCCTCCTAAGTTTGAGACCCTCTGCACGGAGGTGGTGGTTCTCACACTTTAGGGCACAACAGAATCACCTGGAGGAGCTTTTAAACTGCTGAGCCTCCAGTGTCCAGGTGCCTGCAATTCAGGAGCACCCTCAGGCTTTATCCCCTCCACCTGCTGCGTGCCTCGTGGTGGGACGGTCATGAGCTGGCGGGGAGCTGCTAAGACGCCGGCTCTCTCTCCCCAGTTCTACAGTCTGCTTTAGGAAGTCCCGGAGGTACTGAACATCCAGGGAAGAAAACCCCGAGAACGGAGGCTTTTCTGGGTGTAAGTAGGCCTTTGACTTTCATTTTAATTCGTATGTTTTTGCTCTGAGTGGCTTTTCGTTTGGGTCTTTTTTTTTTTTTTTTTTTTTTTTTTTTTTTTAAGGCCGGAAGCTTCCTGAAACTTTTAAAGCTTGACACTGGAGCTCTTCTCCGCACCGTCCTGCCATCATGGGTTTGGGGTTAGCGTTAGTGTTTTAGGGTTAGGGTCGGTCATATTTCTAGTGGAGCCTGTTTCTGAGTTATGTTTTCCTAAGCCTTTCTTCTGAGTCTAAATTTAGCAAGATTGGAGGGGCCCCTTTATTGCAAAAGAGGAGATTGAGGCAACCAGCTCAGAGGTGCAGGGTGAGCGAGTTACAGGGCTGTGGCCGTAGCAAAGGACGTCAGATTTCTGGGCCTAGTGGAAGATGTGGGTTGAGCAAAATCTCTAAAATCTGTACCCAAAAAGGCACTCAGACGGCAGCTTCTACAGCATATCATGGCGATGCTAACTAGATTTAGGGTTCTTGTGATAAATTTGCGTTAATGAAATCTCAATATCTACCCAGAAAGAGAAAAAAAATCCATAGGACGCCCTGATGGGCCATTAGGTCTTAATAGGAATAAAACAAATGCCCACAGAGCACATTGCTGGGTGAAGGCGGCCTGGTCCACAGGCTCTGCAGCATCTCAATATTTTTATTGTGTGTGGATAGAAGGGTCAGAGAGGCAGGACTCTAAGTTAAAGGCCAAGCGCCTTCACTAATGGAAAGAATGAATTTGCACAAGTTACTGAACCTCTGAGCCTGTCTTTCTAATATGTAAAATGAAAACAACTGTTCTCTCTTACAGGGGGTTTGAGGTCACTCCATCTCATTGCTTTAATGCGCATTTCAGTAATTTCTGGTGGAGGAGAGGTCTTTGCCTGTGTGCTCGGCTCTGTGGGAACTGCCTATTTATCGCCTTCGTGTTGCCTCTGAATCGTTGAACTACGTGTTAAGAATATTTTTTTGTCATGCATGTCATGTCTTTTTTCTTTTGAACCTATGTTGAGGTATAATTCACATGCCACGATTCAGTGATTATCAATGTACACTTCAAGATTCTTTTGGTCAATTTATGGAGTTGTACAACCATCACCACAAATTCAATTTTAGAACCTTTCCACCGACCTAGAAATTTCCCTTGTGCCCATTTGTAGTTTATCCACACACGCTCCCTCCTCTCCCACCTGAGTCAACCACCGATCTGCTTCCTGTCTCAATAAATTTGCCTTTTCTGGATGTTTTGTTTTGAATAGAATCAGACAATATGCAGTTTTATTTGGTTTGGCTGCTTTTATTGAACAGCATGTTTTTTAGGTCTGTCTATGCTGTAGCATGGATTGGGACTGTCTTTGTATGGTTGAATAGTGTTCTGTTGCAGTGTGGTGCTTTGTTTGTTGTCTGTTCTCTCCGGCTCTCACTGGATGTGCGTGCGCTCACGTGTTCATTGAGCCAGGAACACGCCGTCCCAAACGTGACCACAATCTCAGACAAGTGGCGCCATTGAACTGTCATTCCCTCTACTGATAATTGCATTGTGCTTGAACTCTGCCCCCTTTACCTGTGGCGGAGAAGCTGCCAATCTTCACTTCTCCACTGTGAGTAGAGCCTCTGCTAACCCAGCTGGTAGAGGGACACCAGTCCTGTGATGGTTGTGGTGATGATGGTGGCGGAGAAGGCAGGAAATGCTGCAGTCCCGCTGTTCTTATGTAAAGTCTGGCAGTTTTGCAAGCATTCCCACTTCTCAGATTGCCATGCCTTTGCTAATTTCCAGAGCACTGACATGATTCCTTCTCAATTGCATTCAGCTTTGGAGTTCCTTTTGGGGGAAATGATTTGTCAGTCTCCTCGTTCAGCCTTAGCGTGAAACTCACTCCAATCTCTCGAGCGTTTTTTAATTTAGTGATGGGTTGATGATCACATGGTTTCAATTTTATGTGGACTTGTGTGTCTATATTTCTGTTTTGGTATCTACCCTTTGTCTTGTTTAGGGAGATGATGTGTTTTATCTTGATCATTTAACGTATTAAATTTTCCTGTACTATTTCTCCAGCTTTGTGGTGTAGTTAAAGGCATTTGGTTCATGTGAAATTGTTCTCTGGAAGTGTTGCACGCACAAATTTCCACCAAAAAAAAATCAGAATTGTTTAAACCATACTTTAGTGTTAAAATTTGTACATATTTCCTCACTGTTGAAATTGGTCAGCTTTTAGTTTATATTGTTTTACATGTTCACATTATTTGCCAAATACGAAGTTTTGTTCAATTGTATTTTTTATTCTTTTTATTATTTTTTTAAGTCATATATACATAGATCATGAATACATTTATGCCTTTGTGGGATTCAATGTGTTGATTATTCGTACAATCTGGATGGAGTGCTTACATCCTACCGATTAACAAAGCTTTCACCTCATTTACTTAACCACAGCATTAAGACATTTGTGTTCAATACTTGATAGATTTGACTTGTACCCTTACAATATGCTTCATAGGTGGGGTCCCACCATTAACCCTCCCTCTCTCGAACCATCCCTCTCCCCTTCCCTCCTTCATCGTGGGCTATAGTTGTGATTCATCTCTCTTACGAAAGTGTGAGTGATTATAAATTGGTTTTATAGTAGTACTGAGTACATTGGATATATATTTTTCCATTCCTGAGATACTTTACTAAGAGTATTTTCCAGTTCCATCCATGTAAACATTAAAAGAGGTAAAGGCGTATCCCATGGAATACTATGCAGCATTAAAAAAGATGGAGACTTTACAAGTTTTTATGCATGGAAGATATTGAGCTCTCATTTCTTACATTGGCTGCAAATACTTCACCAATATGCTATTGACTATTCACTAAGTTCATTGTCTTATAATAGCATTACAATATACTTTTAGAAAACATGGGGGAATGAAGATGAAAGAAAGTTTAAAAGTACAGCTTCATTTACACCTTAGTATCTGTTTTTTTTTTTTCTGGTTGGTGTACACAGTCACACAGAAAAATCACCTGGCATATGGTGTCTTTTCAATTATTATATCATGAACTTGTCTCAGTCAGTTCATCCCCAACATAATTTTAGTTGGTCTAGAAGCATATGATTAAATAGATAGGCTGCAATTTATTTAATTCCCTTTGAGTCATCATTAAGTTCTTTGCAATGTTGTAGTCTTATGTACAATACTCTGAAGAGCAAACCTGTGGCTAAATTCTTAAGGATGTCTAATTTACTGCCTGGTGTTTTCCTAGAAATCATACTGATTTCAGAAGCTTTTATACAGGCTGACAAATTGGCTCCCAGAAACTTACTCCAAATTACAACCCAACTATTGGTATATAAATGTAACTTTATTCCTAGAACAGCAGGTATTATATTTTTAAGCCAATCTCTGGAAATTTGGAAGGCAGAACTATCCTTTCAATGTGTAGAATACATTAGTTTACATATTTTGTAAAAATGTGTGTATATTTTAAAAACATATGCTTATATATTGTGTATATGTGAATTTTTAAAAATGGCAATTTCGTCACTAATGAGGTTGGACATTTTTCTGTTTCTTTTCTCTTATAAATTGCCTCATATTACTTGCCTACTTTGTAAATTATAGTATCTATCGTTTATTTACTTATGAGTTCTTTATGTGTTTTTATGTTACAAACAGACTACAATGTTTGTATTGTTTTTCTCAATTTAGACTATATAGTAAATATAATAATATCATACCAGTAACATTCTTTTTTCTTTTTTTTTTTTTTTGCAGTTTTGGCCGGGGATGGGCTTGCACCTGCCACCCCCAGTATATGGGGCTGGCGCTCTACTCCTTGAGCCACAGGTGCCACCCCAGTAACATAACTTTTATATTTATATCAAGAAGGCAGCACTGTTTTACTGCTTCCCATTGTTCTCTTCCTATCTACTGTAGATTGATCGTAAAACTCAGAGTTCCCATTTCTCTACGGTCCCTTGTCTCTGTGCTCTCTGTAACACGGCCTTGCAGCTCCTCCCATAGGAGGAGGAGTCTGGAGCATGTGCAGGCTCCCACACTTGGCTTTGCCGGCAAAACAAGTTGGAAATGACCATGTGCTATGCCAGAGTTTGTGTGTTACTTCTCTCTGTCTTGGAAACCTGCCACTGTCATGTGACATGTGACAGCCACTGGACCAGCCTACTGGATGACGTGTTAGGTGATAACCTGCCACCGTCACGTGACATCTGTCTGGCCAGCCTGTTGGACGATGAGACATAGCTGGTCCTATCCCTCTATTGCCTTAGTGGGTAACTAACCAGCTGTCAGACTGAGGACGTTGTCCTGGGCTATCAGGCCCAAATGACCTGCCAGCTGACCAACAGACACTCGAGCCAGTCTGGCTAAAATCAGCCCAGACAGCCCATTTCAAAAGACAACTGACCCATGCAGTTGTCAGTAATAATACACAGTGCTCCATATAAACCACTAAGTTTTGGGTTGTTTGTTAAAAAGTAAGAGATACTTTTTTTTTTTTTTTTTAACCAAAAAACTCAGGTGATCCCAGCACTCTGGGAAGACAAGGTGGGTGGATTGCCTGAGCTTAAGAGTTTGAGACCAGCCTGAGCAATAGCAAGACCCCAGCTCTACTAAAAATAGAAAAATTAGCACGGTGGTGGGCACATGTAGTCCCAGCTACTTGGGAGGCTGAGGGGAGAGGATCACTTGAGCCCAAGAGTTTGAGGTTGCCGTGAGCTGAGATGCCACAGCACTCTAATGAAGGCTACAAAGTGACTCTGTCTCAAAAAAAAAAAAAAAGTGGTACACCATCTGGATTTTATTTTTTTAGTCTGCCTATGATTGTTTCATACACATCATATCTTTCAGTGGTCATTTTTATATTGTGCTTTATAACTATGTGGCAATTTTCAATATTCACCACCCACCATTTTACACACTGTGGTGTCTGAGTTCTTTATTTCTGTCTTGTCCTGGTATTTTGTATATTGATGAGGAGACAGTCACCACTTACGTTCACTTGCAGTGTAGTTTGTACCAAGAGAAAGGGTAGTATTTTCCTACTGGTTTGTTTTTCCTAACTCCATGAGAGTATGGACTATTGTTACACTGGTTGAGAAAACCATAATGACTTCAGTATGTGCCCCATGGTTTGATGAGTAAACTAAAATTCAGTTTCCTAAAACCAAAGCAAATGAGTAAATTCCCCATTATACAAAAGTCATTGTCTAAGGTTTAATGTTATATATAATGGCGAGCAATTGAAGTTAGAGTAGATTTTGACATCAGAGTTTCAAATAAACTAGCCAGAATTTGATTTTTTTTTTTCCATTATAAAACATACTTATGACAAGAGAGGACTTGGACCTCACCCTGCCTAACATTTACATTCCTGGAATGTTTAAGGCATCTGAATTTTCCCCAGATTTCACCCTTATTTATATTGTAAGATGCAATAATGGTCTGCTCAGGGCAACATATTCTCACCACTTTATATCAATAATCAAATTCTGATAATCTCTCAAGGTTATCTGTGAGATTATGTTTTAAATTTGATTTTAATCAAGGTTGAATTAAAAATGTGGCATTCATAATTTTATATTTTTCTAATATTTTAGTAAAATACATGCGTTGCTATATACATATCATTTAGTCATTGTCAGAGCCCTTGTCTGTTTGGCTGGGTATAATATTCTTGGGTTAGCCGTTTTCTCACCTTTGAAACACTGTTCCTATGAATGTAACTCCATTTTCTTCTGGCATATTTTGTCAGAGGCCTGCATGATTTTTATTTTTTATAGGCAAATTGGAGTTTTCGTGTCTGCATTTTCTTAATAGTCTTCTATTTTGAATATTAAAACAACAAAACAGGTTATGTCCAGGTGTTGCTAGCTTTATGCTAATTTTGTTTGCCTTTCCACTTGCAAAACTACAGTGAAGCTGAATAATTTATTCTGTATTTTGCTTCTGTTTCATTTGGTTTCCAGCAACACCGATTGTCCCTATGTTGGAACTGGATCTTTGCCACGTGTTTTTCTTACCTATCAACTTCCTTCTCAACATCTATTTGCTCTATTTACTTGGTGTTCTGGGAAAAGTACATTAAAGTTGTTCTCCATGCTTTTTGTCTTTTTCAATGTTGATTTTAGTCTACCATTTGTAAGGCTATTTTATTTGCATTCATTTACGGTGATCTTTTTTGTATGTTGGGAACCATCATAACTCTCTGGGCTGTCTTACTTACATGTTTTATTTGCATTCTCCACCCCAGAAGCAGATTCTATCAAGGGTCCAGCATCTGTACAGGCGAGGGCAGGTGACCAGTGTGGGATAAGGCAGTAAGCCCTCTGACATGGTGTGCAACTAAAACTAAATCCTGAATGGAAACTCTGGGAAATGGTGTAAATACACGCTCCACATTTTCTCAGAGTGTGAGGAGTCTGGGGTATTTATACCTTACACCTGCTAATCACTGGTTGAGTTTGTCTGCAGGGGGATGTTACTTTCCCAAGCACTTTCAGCTTGCTGTGACCGCAGGCAAATTGAATTCCAGCAGTCTGAGGACAGACCTTCCCAAACCATGAAAGTATCAGCCCTTGTATATCAGTCTGGTGTGCACAGACATTGCTAAGGGGGAATTATGGGAGGTGTAGAACTTGTGGCTACATTAAAGTAAGTCAGCAAAACAGAATGCTTCTCTGAAAAAGCTGTGACAGCCAGGAGGGGTGGGGACTGAGGAGCAGAGGTTTTGCACTCTGAAGCCTGAATTTAAATTCAGTTTACTTCTGCCACCTCTTGGCTTTGTCTCTTTACCATCTCTGAGACTTCTATTCTGTCAAATGTAAATTAGGTATGATAGGAAGGCAGTTTTCAGGACCCAATGTGATAGTGCTGGGTATCTAACAAAGGTTTACATGGACAGTTTTTTTAACATTTATCTGTGACTTAACCTTGAATGCCCCTTTGTCCATATCCCTTAATTTTAGGATGTAGTGGTTTTTTGCATTCTATCTAACGTGTGTGATAGCATGATATCTGACCGCACACTCCTAGCTCACATTGAGCCATTTTAAAGAGCTTTGTACCTGTGAAATCCCTGACATGAAATCGGAAACAAGATCTTGTACTCATTTTGTGTCCTGATGTTTAAAAGTGCTACCTTTCTAATGCAAATCCTTTTCTATCCTGGAACAAACCTGTGAAGTTCTGTAGAGGAAGCAAATGATGCTCAGAGAGGTTAAGAAATTTACCTAAGATCACACAGGAGGAAGAGGCAGAGTCAGAACCAGAGGCCAGGTCCCTCAGTGCTTTTCTCGGCCTCATGCTCCCTTTGTGCAGAAGGCAAACTAATGACCCCCTAAAGATGTCCATGTCCTAATACCCTGAACCAGTGACTATGTTATTGTATACAGCAAAAAGGCTTTGCAGATGTGATCAGTGATATTGAGATGGGGGCATTATCCTGGAATGCCTGAGTGGGCCTGATGGAATGTCAGGTTGGAGAGAGAGATTTAAAGATACTATGCTGTTAGCCTTGAAATGGAGAAGAGGGGCCAGTGAACCAAGGAATGCAGAGGCCCTCAAGAGGCTGGGAGAGATTAGGAAGCAGACTCCCCTAGAGCCTGCAGGAGGATCACAGCTCTACCAGCACCTGGATTTTGTCCCGGTGATACCCATTTTGGACATCTGACCTCCAGAACTGTGAAATAAGATTGTGTGGTCTCGAATCCCTAGGTGTGTGGTCATTTGTTACAGCAGCTGCAAGAAACTTAGACTTGGTAATGGTCAACAGATCCGTATGCCTTCCCTGTGCTTCACATATCTAAACATGGTCTGTTGATTTTGCATGCAAGTTAGGGTGCTTGGAAAGATACACAGAGAGGGAGGCAGGCTTGTATCTCAAAGACGTCAGAGCCTTCATCTGTGGGCTAAAACAGGCCGGCTTAGGGGACTCCTGGAGTACAGAGTGAGAATTCAGAGAGGTTTTCCGATCTAGGTGCGATCGGGGCAGAGTCTTTAAGAATGAGTCTATGGAGAGGCGAGCAAAGACCACCCTGGGCTGAGGGAGCCAAGTGTGCAAAGACACGGGGGCAGCAGTCAGAGGACGCCCAGTGGGTAGGTGGGACCTACTGACAGTTGTGGCTTGGTGGGTACCTGCCCCCACTCCATGCCGAGTCTCCCAGCAATGGCTGGCTCTGGGATTGCTCAACGTGGCACTGTGGGTTCCCACAGGTGCTCTGGGAGCTGGGCCCCCTCAGCAGAGAAAGGGAAGCCAGTCAGCCTCTGCCTGTACTTCACCTGGCTCTGGATGTGCCATCAATCTGCTGATTCATAGGCACCGAACATCAATAAAAATAATGAAAGGGAGCCAGCAGCCCATAAACAATATTAACTTGAGGTCCAGCAGGAGACGTGGGGCTGGAGAGCATCGGAGCGATGCACATTTGAGTACTTGGACAAAGCCCCAGTGCAAAATGTGCTTTTCGTATAAGCAATAGTTGCTGATCCAGACGGTGATGGTTTGGTTGTCTATTTTGAGGGGAAGGCCATGTTCCTGCCTCTTCCACATGCATCACTTCGTGGAGACTTGTCTTCCTTCCAGGGTTCAGCCCTGGGCATTTTTTGGGTTATCCAAGGAGCACTGGACCCCACACCTGGGTTGCGGTCTGGGCATGCTCACATTCTCATTTCTATGACTGACTGCAGAATTCAGGTTCCTTTCCACCTGGCCCGTGGTGGTGCAATTTGAGCAACAGACACATTTCTATCTGGCTCATGTATAAGATCCAAGTTGATCAACCAAGGTAGTGACTGCTGGTTTCTGTATCTCCCCTACAGCAGGGTCTGTGTGGACTGGGGCTAACATCCAAAGGCTGGCCTAACTAGAGGATCTGTGCTTATCTGTTCCCTGGCGTTTCAGTGAATTATCTCACTTCGTTGTTTATATTTTATATATACAGCTCATCCTACGTGCCAGACATTCTTTTAAGCACTTAAAGATATTAACTCGTTTAATCTTCATGACAATTCAGCCTGGCAGGTACTGTTACTATCCAAGTTTTAGTGATGAAAACACAAGGCGCAGAGAAGATAATAAATTCCCCAAGGTTCCATCATGTGTGCGTGGCAGAGGTGGGATTCAAACACACACAGTTTGGCGTTGTCCCAGCACTGGCTCCCTGGGACTGAGATGTGGTCGTTTGGTGGCGTCCCGCCTGTTCACTTCTGCACCGGGTTGGATGCACCATTTGTCACACGTCAGGTTTCCCTGGCTGCTGCAAAGCCTGCTGCAGACCCAGGCCAGGTGGGTCCTGCGCTCTGTCTGAGGGCTGCATTCTGTGTCCTTGTCTGGTCTTGACCTTTGCGGCATTCTGAGGCCCCGAGTGAGAAGGGGGAGGTGGCTCCCCCTACCCTCCTCCTCCTCACTTGCCAAGAGTTCCTGGGCCCTGAGCCAGGCGAGTGGTGGGAAAAGCTCCAACGCCCTGGGCCTGCCACCACCCTCAGCAGAACACTTTCTTGGAAACTGACAAGGGAATGCTGGTGGCAAAAGACAGCAAACCTCCTGGTGTGATCACCTGATGGCCACGCAGCCCCCACCATGATCCCAGGGCAGAGGGCAGATGTGATGTTCCCAGGATCTATCAGCCCCTTGGAAGTCCCAGTATAATCTCTGCGGCCTAAGGCATGTGCTAGTTTCTCGGGTTGAGGCCGGTAGGGATACGCACCCCCCAATACTCCAGACAAGCTCCCTGGAATGCAGGTCTGCGAGGTGTGGCTTCTCGGCTGTGCCTTGGTAAAGACAGACCCCTCTTGAATGTTTGCCCCACTAAGAGAGCGACTGGATATTTTTTTTATTAATATTAAATCATAGCTGTGTACATTAATGCGATCATGGGGCACCAAACATTGGTTTTACAAATAGTTTGACACATTTTCATCACACTGGTTAACATAGCCTTCCTGGCATTTTCTTATTGTGTTAAGACATTTACATTCTACATTTACTAAGTTTTTCACATGCACCCTTGTAAGATGCACCACAGGTGTAATCCCACCTATCACCCTCCCTCCGCACATTTTCCCCCCTCCCTCCCCTCCCTCTTCCCATTCCCCACATTCTTAGGTTGCGACTAGATATTTTTTGAGTGCAGGACAGCACTGGGAAATTCACATTGACTTCTTGTTCATTCAGTCAATAGACACAGATGAGCCAGGCCCCAAACAAAGCCAGAAAAATCCAGAGACAGACAAACCACAGCTCCTGCCTCGTGCAGTTCACAGTAAATTGGAAGAACAGATGAAGGAAAATGGAGAAATGCTTTGAGAGTTGTGAACAAAATAGAAGGGTTGGGGTGAGGTGGGCAAGTCTAGGGTGGACAAGAGTCATTAGAAAAGGTATTTTTGGGAACTGTCACCTGTCATACATCCTAATGGGTCTGTGGAGGTTCCTTGAGCAGACATTAGCAGGAGAGACTCTTAAGGCACGGGGGAAACAACATCTGCAGATGTATGAGCAAGGGAGAATATATTTCTCTGTTGCTTAATGTGACAATTGATCATAGGATTAAGACCTGTCAAATCAAATGGATGTTCTTGTGTATGGAAGTGATGTTTGGTGCTGTAGCAGCCACCTTGTGAACATGAGGCTGTGAGCCTGGGGATTGAAGTGTTTGGTAAAGAATTAAATATCTTTAGGATATAAGACACTCCTTTTTAAATTTCTGGTTACTTCGAGATCGTTACTTCAAGATCAAGAGATACTAACTAGTATAGCTCTTATAAAAAATTTTATCTTTATAAGCAATTGGAAGACATGTTTTGAGCAATTTTTCTCTAGACGTGGTTATGCCCGTTAAGGATGGGGGTGTGTGTGTGCACATGCATGTACCCACATGAGTTTGTATTTTTCCAACTTTACACACTCCAGTTGTATCCAGGTATGATTCTAAATATTCTAAATGGTGGGACAGATGCAGACACATCTCCACCCCAAACCACCTTCCCAAACAGAAACCCTTGTGACCACTCACCTTCAGAATAAGCCACAAGGAGAATGTCAATTCCCTTCATACCTGCCCTGTGGTTTTGGAAAACTTTTACTGTTCATCATTATTTATAAAGTTAATTCCGATAATGAAAAGGTTTCTCTTTGATGTGGGAGTGTTTTCGCAGCCTTGGTGACCTATTTTGCCGACGTACTCTGTACGAGGTGAGGCAGGGACTGGCTGGGGAATTACCCATGTTTAATGAACACTAAAATTAGAATTTGACTGAAATCCACAGAAATGGCTCGACAGCAAGTTCCAGATGCCCCTGGGGAGCTGTGGGCAGCTCAATTCTACCCACAGGCGTTTTTGAAAATGTTTTTTTTTTTTTTTTTTTTTTTTTTTTTTTTTTTGAATCAGCATAGTTGGCTCTTTTGAGCTGAAAATGCTGCTTATACTCAAAGGACTCTCTCCCCTCTCCCCGCCCTCAGCCCCTGACACTGATGCTTTGGGGACAGCTAAGCGCCTCTGCGGGCCTTTGTCTAGTTGGTCATGCTCTGATGAGCACAGCGGGTGAAGCCTGGCAGTGGTCTATTGCTGGTGGCCACACTCCTAGAAAGTTCTAAGGAAAATCACAGCATTGAAGCCAGCCATGCAGCTGACCCAAAAGGACCCCAGATACCCTCTTGTTTACTGGTCCCCCCAAAAGGAGAACTTAGGTGAATTGTGATAGTCTAAAATAAATACAAGGTCTCATAGAAATTAGACATTTTTGCTGGCCAACGAGCAGAGGCCTGAGGATATAAATGAGCTTAGTTTGGTGACCATTTCTCCAAAACCAGGATCCAGAAAGAGACAAAAAACAAAGGTCTTTAAAAAAGATGACAAGGGACAAGTTTGGAGGTATAGTTTTCATAAAGCTGTGTCATCTCGCTGAGGCCCAAGGAGGTGAAGTGGCCAGAAACCAGGGACAGAACCAAATTGAGAAGCAAATCTCTTGATTCCTAGGCCACTTTGCACACTAGCGCTATCCTAGTTGCTCTGAAATTATTGGGAGCATTTGTATATACTTGGGTGACTACAAAACTTTGTTTCAATTTTAAGTTAAAGCTTTTATAAAAATGTTCATTTTAATAAATGTATAGATATATTAAAACTTCATCACTCCCACTGCTGCTTCCCTCTTTACTGACTTCAACATTTTAATATGTGATGTTCTGTAGATTTTTATATTCTTAAACATACAAATACATATATACCTATAGGATATAGGCATATTTGTCCATATATTTTTAATGAATTATGTTCTTTACCTAGCATTTTAGTTTTTTGCTTAACACATCAAAAATATCTTATGTGTATATATCATAATTCTTAATTTCATAATATTGTATAAGATGGATTTGTCAATTTATTCACTGTTCCTTATTTATCCACTTTTTCAAAATATATGAATATTTTCATGCATCCTCTGTTCTTTTGTCACGACTGTCACGGCCCAGCACTTCTCACACTTGAGAGTTATAAGAATCGCCTGAAGATCTGATTAAAATACAGATTTCTGGGCCCCTCTCCCAGCAAATCAGATGCAGCAGATTTGGGGGGGGCCTGGGGATTTGCATTTTTTTTTTTAATTATTTTTATTTTTATTTTTTTTGTAGAGACAGAGTTTCACTGTACCGCCCTCTGGTAGAGTGCCATGGCGTCACACAGCTCACAGCAACCTCTAACTCTTGGGCTTACGCGATTCTCTTGCCTCAGCCTCCCGAGGAGCCGGGACTATAGGCGCCCGCCACAATGCCCGGCTGTTTTTTTGTTGCAGTTTGGCTGGGGCTGGGCTTGAACCCGCCACCCTCGGTATATGGGGCCAGCGCCCTACTCACTGAGCCACAGGCGCCGCCATCCTGGGTGTGGCAGTGCTGCTGGGCTGAAAATGACTTCAAGCAGCTCTGTCCTCGTCCAAACTCAATTAGTTTCCGCTGTGATGAGCGACTCCTAATTCACTGGCTTTAGCATAACTGCTCAGTTAGCTTTCTAATTTCATCATAGCACAGATAGAATGAACTTTTAGAAACAAGCTCATTGAACTTCTCAAAGCTGGCTGCTGAGAACCCTCCTGTCATGGTGCGTGGGATGGTCTGCCAGCCCCTCTAGCCACTCTCTCCTTGCAGAGCTCCTTGCTTTGGTTTCTGCCCGTGAGCCCTCTTTAGGTCTCCCCCAGTTGCAGGATCCCTGCAGCCTCAGGGCCTTTGCACACGCTGTACATGCTTCCTCCGGCGTCTTCTGCCCTGTCCCCTCCCAGCACAGTGCCTTGCACACAGCAGGAACTCAGAAAACAACTGTGGAAAGAATGACTGGCTGGAGAGGCACGCCCAGCAATCCTTACGGACTCTGCAGAGTCTCAAATGCTTTGGTGCACATTGTGGGGGAGCCGAAGTGCGCAAACATCACCTGGTTGGGTCAGGTTTGCCGAGGACAAAGTGAAGCCAACTGTGCTTTCCAGGAGGCAGGGCAGGGGGCACTGTTCTGAGTGCCTTCCAAGGTATGATACAGTTTGTGGAGATAAAACCATCAAGGTACAGTGCGTTCCACAATGTCCTCGAATCCAGATGATATGCTGCTAGGGGCCTTTGCTGGCCACAGCCTGGCCCAAAGGACCTGAGCCCTGGCCGTTGTAGAAGCTGCCCCTCTGTGTCTCTGGATTTGTATCCACAGCCCCCTCTCTATGACTGTCACTGGTCTCTGCTCTGTCGTAAACACATACCTTTGGCTCCTTGGCAATCCATTTTTTGCCTCCTGGACATTAAAATCTACCAGAAATGGATAAATTTGAAATATTCCCTGTACACAACCAAACCATAACTCATTTAAAATGGGCAATTCTTCAGTATCCTATTGAAGAATAACCAGGGACTAACCTTCAGATACTAGCTTAAAAAAATACATCCCCTGGGAAATCCCTTATGACCCTCAAGGCCAGTTCAGGTCTCTCCCCCCATTACATACCCTTGGTTTAATGTCTGTCTCTCTCACTGGACTGTAAACTATTATAGGGAGGCAATCACCATCATCATTATTAGTATTATTGTTTTGGCTTGTCTGTTTTTTTCTATCTTCTGTGCCTGGCATAGCACGAATGAATGAATTTATAATACACTTGTCTCTCCTTTTCCAGTCCCTCTCCTCCCTGGCTCCACACACTCTAAGTTCCAGACACACCAATTTGCATTCCCTGGATAGTACCAAGCTCTTTCAAAAGTTTCTGTCTCCTGGTGGAATTCTCCCTCCTCCTCTTCCAATTTTCTTTCCTTCCTCTTTCTCCCTCCTCAGCCTTGAAAACACTTCCCTACCTGCTCAGGTCCATCGTCATGGGCTTTACAGTGGCTGCACAGGGGCACTTAGAGTTCTCCCTCCCTGCTCCAGACCTGACTCTCACAGCTGCATCACCCACCAGGGGCTTTAATTATACCCATTTCCCATTGAACATCAACATTGCTCACTAAGCTGCAGATTTTGCTCGAACATGTTAACCAAGGGCCTGTAATTTTTATTTTAAATAGAAAAATTATGTGGCATTATCCATCAATCCCCAACCCTTAGTAGTCTTAAATTAGAACTACTACAAGATAAAACACCTATATATGTGTGTGTATATATACAGCTTATGTATATACACCTGTATACAACCTGTATATATACACACACACATAGGTGTTTATATGTGTGTTTATTATATATAAACATGTGTTTATATGCACACATATATGTGTGGTATGTACCTATACACACATACATGTATATACACACATATAGGTTTGTATAGGGGGCCGACCCCACATGCCGGAGGTGGCGGGTTCAAAGCCAGCCCCAGCCCAAACCTATATCTATAGGTTTATATATATAGCTTATATATAAAACAAGCTCTCATGCTAGATTCTAAAATGTTCAGAACTTTGCTTGTGAAATGCCAGTTAACACGGAGGCTATTAATCAGTTGCCTTTTCTGCAGTGATGCTGCAATCTGTATCTTAGCATAGTTCCATCTCTGATAAACGTCGTCTTTTTTCTGCCCCTGACCTTTTAAATATCTACCTGTCACTCTGACAGTCTCCTGATTTTATTTGGAAGGTCCCTCAAGTATGTATTTGCACAACATCTTAAAAACTATAGCGTACTGAGTACGGGGGACGTAAACACATGTTTTGCTTTGTAAACACGGGTCTGGTAACATTACCTTGGGAAATCTGTGTCCTAGCGAGTTTGCATCTTAAAAACCAAAGATGGTCAGCCAGCAAATACTAACTGATCAGATGTTCTTTTTGAAAATAAAGCCACTTTTCCTAAACCCAGCCAGTCGACAGCATCCCATGGAGAACTTTCTCTTTCAAATGATTCTTGGGCGCCTGCCCCAAGATGCAGATTCAACAGCTCTGGGGAGATGGGACCCTAGGCTTGATTCCCACCTCCTCCCCACCGTTTCATATGAACCATCACTTTGAGGGTCGCTGGTTTAGGTACTGTGTGGTTTATGCCGACTAGCTGATGAGTTTCTCGGTGCGAGGCATTCTTAGGTTTCTTTCTGCGCCTGTGCCCAGGACAGGGCATGGTTCAGTTGAGTTGAACGTTGCTGATGCCGCCATAGATGCTTATGTGGAAGCGCGTGTGTGCAGCTGGGCTTTGAAGGCTGTCTTCTCTCAGTCTGCTGCAGGACGCTGCATGTGAGGAATAATTCCAGGGTAATTTTTTTTAATTAAATCATAGCTGTGTACATTAATGCAATCATGGGGTACAATGTGCTGATTTTATATACAATTTGAAATATTTTCATTGAACTGGTTAACATATTTCTTGAGGGATCTGGAATAGTATTTTATGTAAAAATGTTCCCTTTCCCTTTATCTTTACTGAGTCAGGCAGGCTTGGTGGTTTTGCAAGACTAAGGGTTTCTTATGGCATCTGAGAGCTCTGAGGGGAGCCCTGTCCTTGTTATAATCATGATTGTCACCTGGTTGTCAGAGCTTCTGTCCACCCTGAGGCCAGGTCAAGTGAGCAGCCCCTTCCTAAGCTCTCGCCTCCGATAATGTTTCCTGCCCTTGACCTTGGGGTCCATCAGATGGCCTTTCACTTGGCCTCTCCTGCAAACTCAGGGCTGCCTCTGGGGCTCTCACCTTTCATTTTATTTTCCCTAAATCCTTCTGGGGCTTCTATTTTTACACTTGTGTTTGAGGTGTCGAGACTGTTTAAGATGAGGCTTTTGCTATGATTAGTACTTCTCCTTCCAGGGATAGAGACTGCTGTCCCCGTGTGGCCACCTTCTCCCCGACGCACACACCACTATGCAGCACAGACCCTGCCAGGCAGCTAAGGGGGAAGCCGACTGGTTTTCCTCCATAAGTCACTTTCACCTTTTATCCACAGTATTTTTTAAGCAATCATTATTTTCTGCTTAATCGTTCAGTTTTCACCCCTGTCATATTCTGTCCCTGCAGTGAGACTTGTGAGCTCTTTGAGATCAAGCGTTTGTCTCTTCTAGCTCTGCAACCAGCACTCAGGGCACGTGGCACCCAGGAGAACGCAGGGGCTGCTTGCTGAGTGAATTGTTATCCCCTGATCGCTAAAGGCTCGGCCCCTGACGCAGAGTGAACTTAAGAAAAAAGAAACAAGATCACTGTGGGTTGTTTTCCAAGATGTTTTGATGTTGCCTATTTACAATGAGATCTAGACAATCCGGGGAGTGTGGCTTGCTCTCGTGCCCAGGACAGAGTGGGTGACTGTGTCATGTGTGGCCTGTCTGCATGGTGATGACACCTGCCTGCCTTCCTGCTGAGAAATGGAGACACCTGCTTTAATGGCAGCCATCCCTTGGACTGCAGTCCGTCAGTGTACACAGCCCAGTCTTCCTTTTCCTCTCCACCATTTCCTTCTGACTGAAATATTCTTTCCCTGTCCTCTTAGCCTGATGAAGTTTGCTAGTTTTTCAGCTCTCAGCACTGATGTCACTTCATCCAAAGAGCCTATTCTCACTTCCCTGTCCCCAGAGATGGCATCAGCGCCCCTCTCCTGTGGTGCAGTGGAACCTTGCTCAGAGTGGTGTTATCCTCTGGGGCAGTTTTCCAGGATGGTGAACGTGGACGTGGGCTGGATATGGTGGTCGCTGTAGAGTCTCCGCCAAAGGACTAGATGCCCCTGCCCCACCCAGGAAGTGCGGACCAAGCAAGGTGGGATGTACAAACTGCCATTTCTACCTGGTTCTGAAAGATGCTGACAGGTGCCTCCTGTCCCAGCGTGTCACAACAGGTTGCTGGGGGGAGTGCTGGGGCTTTGTGAAGCCTACTTTGCAGCCCAGCTTCTCCCTCTGCCCAGGCCTTCCCCTTCTTTTCTGAATGAGGGGTTCAGAGGTGCCGAACCCTCATAAACATCCCGCACATCTCCCCTGGGTATCTGTTTCTAGAAAGCTGACCTGATTCCACCTACTTAATTGTCTGCCTGACCCCGTGGGGACCTGCAAAGACCCTCATTTGCTGTTGTATCTCCAGCACCTACTGCCTACCGGAGGGCACTTATTCCTGATGGATCTCTTGTGTGAATGAATAAATTTGGATCACTGCAAAGGATACTCACTTCTAGCATTCCCCCCGCTTCCAGCCAGATGCCCCTGTCGGCCCGTCACCCCTGTAACCTGAGCCCCGTCAGCCCCCCTCCCAATGGGGAGCTGCACACGACTCCCGTCTCTTCCCCTTTGTTCTGTATCCTTGCCCGTCCCTGGGAGGGCTGAGCGGGGCTGCTGGGCAGCCTGCAACAGACAACCCCTTTTATTCCTTTTGACGGCCTCAGGGAAGTTTGATGGGGATATTTCCATAATCGATGAGGGAGCCCTGTCACCCCATACATGGAGTCTTTAAAGAGAAGAGGTTTATGCAAATTAGATATTGATGGAGTAATGATTAATTGGCCCTGAGCCTTTGTTAATATGCAATTGTAGTAACAGAGATACATTTATAATTATTTCAGTTAATTGTTCAAACAAGCACTCAGGACTTAATTGCATAGAGTAATTGAAGAGCCTTGGTATTAGGATTATTTCTTTCCAGAAAAAAAAAAAAATCGCAGTTATTTAACTCGTTGGATCCCTGAGCTAAAGGGTGCAGGTGAAGTCTGGTTCTTTGGGATTCTACGTTATATTGTCAAAGGAGAAGGTCGAGTCACATGCCTCAGATTTCATGTTTTCAAAGGGTTAGGCATATGGGGTTTGCATTTGGACAAGCAAGGATTCCCACATTGTCACTGCTATAGCTGTGTGGCTCCAGGCAGGTTCTTTAGGTTCCCTGAGCTAGTTTCCTGATCTATAAAATGAGATGAATGACACTCAACTTATACACAAGTTGGAAAGTATAGCTCTGTACATGAGTATGTGGATCAACCATCGTAAGGCTGCCTGGCTGAGGGGAGATGGGTGGGGAGCAGTACAAGTGCCAACACCTGTGAAGCGTGTGATGGAGAAAGGGCATAGAAGGCCTGATTTAGAGAGTTTATTTAAAAACACAGAAATTGGAGCGGACTGGAAGACATGTGCGTGCTGGGCTTCCGAGCGGCACCAGATGATGACGCAGCTTTGCAGAGTCGCTGCTTTGCCTCCCTACCTTAAGGTGACCCAGTTCTGAAGGGTACTGTTGTCAATCTCAATTTTCTCTTTACCTTTGTTCAGATTCCGAAATCTCTCTCTTGCTTGCGCACTCTCTCATGCACATGTGTGCCCTGTTACAAATATTATGATGGGGAGAAGGAAATTGGTGGTGTCAGGAAAGGGGACAGTTCTTTCCAAAGGTCCTTGGGTTTCCCTCTGGCCCTTCTGAGAGTGGGGCATCCACTCGACAGATGGTACTGTTGTTTCATCACCTGTAGCTAAAACCTCAGAACAGGAGGAGGCTGGGCACAGGGATGATCTCTCGGTGGCAGGCAGGCCGCCAGGAACACAAGCTTATTGTTTGTTACCACAGAGGCCTTGCAGTGAAGAACCCTTATTCAGTGAGCAAGTGCGTCCCCTCAACCCCACTGGCGTGCATCTCCAGGAAGAAAAATGCCCAGGGCATCCTACACAAAGCGTGGGCCTTCTCTGGTCATCCCCTTCAATTTTCTGATCACCCTGGGAGGTGGATATTTTTGTGATACCCAATTTACAATGAACAGGCGAAGCCCTGAGCAACAATGTGTGATTTGTATTTATGAACCAAAATTTTCTCTCACAAATGCAAACAATGTCAGCTAATCATTTGTACCCTCATATGAATCCGAAATATAAAAAAATTCTATTTCCTGGTACACTGGGTAGTCTTTTTATCTTGAAATATTCTACAGCCTGCTCCTATAGGTTTTGAATTTTGGCATCAAAGCTCCTTTGAAGGCTTTTGTCTTTTTAAGAAGAATGATCTTGGTGATACCATAGGGATGTGTGCAAACCCTATTTAAGACTATTCCAAGCAATGGACACTCCTAGTCAATTGGTTTTGTCCCTGGAAAGTGGTGAATTAGCACCCCCCTTGGCCCAGGGGCTGGAGTCATGCCCAGGTTTCCCACTCATCCAGCTATCTGCTCTCTCTGAGTGCTGGTCACTTCATCTCAGAGGTGGCCACACAGTTCCTATCTCATCAGGACACAGTAAAAACTAAACTTGCAGGGGCATGAACAGGATTTAGGATATAGGATGATGTTATGTAATGGCATGATGGATAATGTTTTTCTCGTTGTTGCTTTTTTTTTTTTTTTTTTTAAGGGGAGCAGAGAGGAAAGGTGTCTGAGGGACAGGAGAAAGGGTCAGCACCGAGTGACCCTGTCCAGGGGACTGAGCCGGGCAGCTGGGGAGACCCCAGGCTCTTTCTTTTAGGCACAATGCACCTGCTGTTCTGTAAGGCGTCTATTCGGGCCTAACGTGGGTGGTGGAGGTTCAAGGCAGGTGCTAACAGGGTTAGTGCTCAAGGTCACACACTCAGTGAAGGAAGCAGCATCAACCCAAGCACTTTGCAGGTTGACCATATGCCTAGAACTGTGTTTTTCCACCTTTATTTCTTGTGGCACACTTGAACCTGTAGTTAAACTTCTGTAGCACACTTAAATTATGTTGATCAAAAAAAAAAAAGTAAAAAAGGAACGTACTTACTGTGCTTTGAACTCCTTTCAAAAATAATTTCATTAATGATCTTTGAGAATGTTTTTGACACACTTAAAACCCTCTCGAGTCACACCACTGTGCCGTGGTACACTGGTTGACAATCACTGCCCTGGGCCAGCCCTTTTCTTGGACCTTCCCTGGGATCTTTCTGCCTTATGTTATTATTTGTTGTCTTTCCATCTGGATGGACTGTGAGCTTCCAGAGTGCTGCAGTCAGAACATCCCTGTCTGGGGCAACCCCAGACACTCAGAGTCCCATCCTACCATTGTTAGAACCAGCACTGATGTGAACTCTCTAGAATACAGCAGCAGCTCCTCAAGGTGGAAAACAGGTACAGGATTAGAGGATTATTAAATGACTGTGGGAAGGTGAATGTCAAATTTTAGGCCAAGACAGGGGACCAGGAAGGAGTGGGCAGGGCAGGTACCAGAGCAGTAAACGAGAAAGGGCAGAGTCATCTGTGGTGGGCAGAAATCTGTGCTCAGAATAAAAGGAACAAGTTTCAGGAGCAGGATGAAGATACAGCCAATCAAGAAAAATGCCTGGAGGATGCTAACGTGTTTTTTGAGGGTCTGGAATTGGCTGTTCCTTCTCTGGTCAAATGCATGAAAACACACACCCCTAAATAAAGTTTCAGCTCCTGGAATTTGGCCCCGAGAGCAGGTTCATGATAAATCTTTGTTGAATTAAATTAAAATGTTTAAGGAGCCATTTCCTTAGCCAGGCCTTTCTTTGCTATCAAGGAAGAATTTATTTAATAAGACCTAGACTTTGGCAAACAAGATTATACTTCTTTTGGCTGGTCTGTGGCCTTGATTTAAGATGCCCATATCTGCCCCCGGTGTTGGGAAATAGGTTCTCGATTGGGGGTGGGGTGTGGCTTAAAGGTTTGGGAAGCAGATAATTTAAAGAAGCTCTGAAAACGATGTTTGGTTTATACTCTGGTCTCTTTCCCATCCACAAATGCCTCCATATATTTGAATATACACTTGGTCCTCAAAAGCCACAAATCTGAGGGCAACTAGTCATTTCTGTTGCAAATACAATGACTTTTGCATCAGCACAGACAGTTCTATGTTAGCACTCTCTAAGAGAAGGATTCTTCTTGGGATTGGCGTGGTATCTGGGGCAAGTTTTCTTTCCTTCCCTGCCTATGGGTGTTGTCAGTTGGAAGCAGCATCTTCAATTTAATGTATATTTTCTATGAGAAACTAGAAGGCTGGGACCAATAATTAGCAGAGAAGCAGGTCCCTGGTCATCACTTCATGGTGTGTCATCTTTCTGCCTTCCCTGAGCTGAAAAGGCACCTTTCTTTTCCAGACACCCAGGGCTAAGATGGACTGTCTATGCCAGACGTTAATGATCACCTGTTTCTCAAGAAAACAGCTAGAGCAGCTAGTACGAGCCCAGTGATTCAGTGTAGTAGAAACGAGAGGAGACATTTTAATTTTAGTGGATGAGTGCTGTGGGGCTGCTGGGAATCCAAGCAGTTGATCACTCCAGAAAATGCCAGCTCTTGTCCCCAGTTCTGACTGGTCTGAGAGCCAGAAACCCCTGCCAGGAAGGTATCTGCAAGCCAGATCTGCCTCCTCCAGCACAGACCAGGAAATGGGGAAGAGAGAAGCCCCCTTAGGTACTGGTCTGGCCTCAGGTATGTCTTAGCTACAGGGTAGCTGACAAAGTGCTCGGGAGCTGTTAAATCTCCCAGATCTAGTCTCAGCTGGGGTGGGGTGGGGGATGGTCTACCAGCTAATGCACAAGTTGTGACCATCTTCCTCTATCTCAAGAACTGGACTTCCAAATCCCTCCTGGTATAATTATCCGAGAAGTAGACTCTGTCTGCTTAATTGCGAAGGATTCTCCGCTAGCACAAAGCGAGGAATGATGGAACAAAGTTTCAAAGACGCCAAACACTTAAGCAAATTGGAGATTGCATTTTATCTTCTATCAGTAAGTGCTGAAGTTAGCCGTGAAGTACAACCTGCCCATTGAATTCATCTTGAATACTTCGATGTGGATTTAAGACGTAATCTCATTCCAAACACTGTTGCCTGTGTCTGCTCAGTTTTACATCAAAGCCTCTTTTGGCAGGCATTTTTCTTGTTTTGGTACCACTTTACCAGAAAGTACTACTGCAGATTTTAAGGGAACAGGCGAAACAAAAATATTAATGACTGTAAAAAATTGAAAATCTATGAACCTGCCATGCAGCTTGATTATTTCATTTTTATCCTCATATTTGCATGTAATTTACTCAGATAAAACAATACTAAACCTGCTTTTTTGTGTTTTATTTATACTTCAACATTTTCCCCTGTGGTACTATCAAGGCTTTTTTTTTTTTTTTTTGTATGTTTTTTTTTTTTATTATTAAATCATAGCTGTGTACATTAATGCGATCATGGGGCACCATACACTGGTTTTATAGACCGTTTGACACATTTTCATCACACTGGTTAACATAGCCTTCCTGGCATTTTCTTAGTTATCGTGTTAAGACATTTATATTCTACATTTACTAACTTTCACATGTACCCTTGTAAGATGCACTGCAGGTGTAATCCCACCAATCACCCTCTGCCCATCCTTTCATATGAAAGCCATAAATTAGTTTCATAGTAGGGCTGAGTACATTGGATACTTTTTATTCCATTCTTGAGACACTTTACTAAGAAGACTATGTTCCAGCTCCATCCACGTAAACATAAAAGAGGTAAAGTCTCCATCTTTCTTTAAGGCTGCATCATATTCCATGGTGTACATATACCACAGTTTATAATCCATTCATGGATCAATGGGCACTTGGGCTTTTTCCATGACTTAGCAACTATGAAGGCATTTTAATGGTTCCTTAGTACTCCATCGTGTTGCTTTATAGATATTTATTAAAATTGTTCCCAAATATTGAACATTTATGTTTGTTTCCAAAGATTATCTTTTAAGGATGATCTACATGGAATGAATGCATGCATATAATTTTATTTCATTCTGTTTTTGTTGCATTGTATTTTTGTATAAAATTCACGGAAGCAGAATCATTACCTTAAGGAAAAGGACTGTTTTCGTGAATCTTGTTATAATAATTTCTGATGTGTTTGTGTCGATTTATCAGGAATCAGTGAATGACGATAGGGCCCTCTGAAATCTCACTAGGAATTGTCGCAATTTGTAAAACCGAGGTTTCAGAGAGTAACTCGCTCTTGCTTAGTTTCCATCTGTTTGGTATCTTGCCAAGCTTTTGATCTTCTTTCTAGCAAAAGAGACCTGGCTGTTCCAAGCTAATCAAAGGCAGAGTGTTTCCTTGGCTTCGAGGCCCCCACAATCATTTCTCTAAGTGCTGAGAAGCCCCGTAGCTCTTCCTACAGGAGCCAAACACAAAAAGAGAAGGAATGTGTTATCCCCACGTATGTGACATTGTCAGTCTCTACAAAACCAGAATTACCTTTAATCAAATGGGGAAAGATCTGCGTAACTATTCATTTTCTCACATTGAGAGCCCAGCTCTGCCCCTGTCAGTGATCCAGTGGGGAGTGTTCAGTCTTCCTCCTATGGGCTAGTTAAGCAGCACTCGGCCCTAGACCACTCGCTCCTTGAAACCACGTCTTCCTGTGAACGCTCCCTGTTTCCCTCTGCTTGTCGAGCTATTCTTTAGGGACCTCTATTGTCTTTGTCCTCTATGACCTGGCCACTGGATGTGGAATGTTCCTAGCTCCAAGTCCTAGGCCCTCTCCTCTCCTTCTGTACTCCTAGACAATCTCTTCCCCACAAGAGACATCCCTTACCCTCTCCACGCCGTGCCTCCTGGATGAAGTCTTTATCCCAGGCCAGATGCACAGGTTCAAGTGTCCCCAGCTGTGTGTTTTGACCACAATGTGGCTGCTTCTAATTCATTCTCCCAAACTGGGTTCTCTTTTGGAAGTCTCTATCTCAGCCTGGCCTGAATTGTGTCCAAGATGCCTCTTCTCCTAACTCCGCACATCAAGTCCTATTGACTTTGCTCCAATGCCTCTCAACTGCACCCACTTCTTACTACCTCCATAGCTGTCACATTAGTATACACAAGATGGTCTGTGTCACCTCTCACAACTCTGCTCGATCCTGTTCTCTTTGCTGAAGCAGATTGCTTCCTTTCTTAGAAATCTGAGGCTTCACAGGATAATGACTGTTCTTCAGCTTTACTGCATTCCATGTGTGTACATGGTCTCCATACCCAGCTTTCCATGGGCCTCTTTTACATTGTTGTTCTATAAATTCCATGTTTCCTCTGACCACAGGGCCTTTGCATATCCTGTCTCTACTGTTCAGTATACTTCCCCTTGCCCTTAGGCTCTAACTTCTTTTAGGGATGCTGGAGTAGTGGGGGAACTGCTCATTTTATTCTAACTAAAGCCTTCATGTCTTCAACTGCCATGACTTTTGTCACTGGCTGACAGCTGAGTCTTTCACCTGGATTTGTCCTCAACTGTAGAAAGCTGCCTTGTCTGAGATTAAGACTGGTGGATATGTGAGTGCAGAGACCCAGGCTGCTTGCCTTGACTGGAGACATTCTGATAAGTTTTCTCAGCTTCAGAATTCCCCGTGGCTAAGCCCTTTGTTGCTGGTTTTTGGTCTGCCTGTTCCCGTACTCAGGCGCTGTTCCTGAGAGTGCTCTCTAGGGCACCCTGAGTTCAGATCCCCACGTCAGAGGCTCCTTAGGATTTAAGGCACTGTCTTCCCTCCTTTACATCCTTTAGGTCTCAGCTCATGCCTCACACCCTCAGGGCTCCTTCCATAACTGACCTGAAACTTCACACGCATGAGTGTCATTACATGGTGCATTAAGTGATGCGCGCAGGGAGCACCCCAAATGCCCCACTCTAGGCCGAGTGCTTGGCACGAAGCAGATGCTCCTTAAACACAGTTGATTCTCATTGTTCAAAGGAGTTGCATCTGTTCTGCAGTCTTACCTTGAATGTTGAACTAGCAAACACTTAACATCGCTCCTGGGGAAATAGTGTTTGACTCCTGTGAGCTTCTGGTCTCCACATTTTCATCAGCTTATTCAAACATAGCTGTGTTATGTGGGTTTCTGTTTAAAGACCCCTGGTTTAATCAATAGTGTTGATTCATTGACAATGAAATCGGGGAGAATAGCATTATAACTCACATTGAGCAAAACTTATGTGTTTTCTTCATAAAGCACATCTCGGCCGCCTTGTGTTTAGGGACACTGGACAGTATGTGCACACTTGCTTGGGGGGTGTTTAAAACAGCAAAATCCCCAACAGAAAGCATAAAACTATGAAAACCATGACATTTTCTGGCCTGCAAGAAGGAAGCTTCCTCCCAGGATGAGAGCTGAAACAAGAAGGCCGAGGATTGCCTCGTCTGACCGCAGCTAGGACCCCGCTTGTTGGGGCCTCTGATTTTTCACTGTTCTGTACGTGTCTGTGAATGGCCACCCAAGTGCTGAGAGTGTGGATTTGGGGGTTACAAATTTGGTGAGTAGGCAAATTTGTGGTAGGGAATCTGTGGATAATGAGGATTGACTGTACTTGTTTAATGAGCAAGTGCGATAAATAATTAAAAATGGCTACAAATTATTCTCCTGTGTCTAAAGCAGCCTTCGGTGGTGACTTCCTATACTGACTCTGAGCTGGCCAGCTGGCCTCAGGGTTCGCTTGGCTGGGAGGACAATGGCACACAAAAAGCAGAGTCATGGAACAGGCTTATGCACTGAAGGTTGTTGTTTTGGTACTTTCCAGAACCCTGTAGCCCCCACCACATGAGTTGAATCCAGGCTGGCCTAGCAGATGATGACTTGTAGCTAAGGAATGCCCATCCTTTTGACCCACTGGACACTGAGTCAACACCAGACACACGAATGGGGCCACTTTAGATCATCCCACAGACATTTAAAAAAAAAAAGTGTAGAATAAATTCCTCTAACCTAAGTTTGGGACGACTGTTCCCCATCAATAGATAACTTGCTGCTTCTCAATTACTAATGTGACTATGTAGGCCGGGGGTTTTCAAACAGTGTGCTGCAAACATTTTTAAAGATCAATTATTTTTGCAAGACGTTCAAAGCACAGTAAGTCAACTTTTTTCTCACTCTTTTTTTTTTTTTTTCTTTTTGATCAACGTAATCTAAGTGTGCCGTGAAAGCTTGGCTATAGGTTCAAGCATGCTGTGAGATAAAAAAGATCAGAGAAACGCTGACCCAGACCAATCTGGGAAGGGTAAAGTTGGTATGAGTGTGTAGACTGGAATGTGGAAACAGTGGAAATGCCCTACGTTTATTATTCAACCAAGGCCTTTTAACTTCAGTAAATAGAATCCTGACTTTCTCCACTTCCATGTAAAGAGGTGAGAGTGAAGCCAAGTGAGGCAGAAATTATGCTAACTAGCTCAGGGAGAAGGAACATGGACACCCCAGCTAGAGAATCTCTTGGTGGATCTCCGTAAGGCAACTCAGCAGCCAACACAGATTTCTGAGTCTAGCTTGAGAGGGAGAGGTAGGATGATGCTTTTCTCTCTTTTGTAACATCTGGCTCATCTGTAGACTGACAAGTCTCCTTCTATGGCAAATTACTTGGTGACCCCTTTGCGTGCGATGTTCAGTCTTCCTTGTTTAGATTTCTTAATGCCACACTTAAAAGTCCTTTTAAAACTCCTGAACATCATCTGTCTCTGGCAGCCGTATATCTTCGGGAGAAAGAAATCTTTGCATCAAAAATCAGAGTAGCAATTAAAAGCACAGAGGTGTAGGGGGGTTAGATGTAAATTGGAAACAGGATGCGCGACAAACTTCTCCAAAAACCAAGAACTAGTCATTCAATAAACCAACGTAGTTATTTTTTTAAAGCAAGCCCTTTCAACTGCTTCCATTTTATTTATTTATTTTTAATGCTTCAGTGGCTAAAAATGGCAAAAAAAAAAATTTATGTAAAAAGAAATCACTTGTATGCAAAGTTGCAGCTGCTGCTTCTAGGTATACAAATGAATAAAAGCCTGGGAACACGCTGTTTTCTCTCCCTCTCTCTTTTTTAATGGAAATCTTGATTTCTCTTCAGCGTCTAGTTGAGAATCTTTCATTCAATGGTATCTTGGAGTTTCAACTGGATTGACGACGAGAAATGAAACCCTAAGGAGACATCCGTGTTCTGATTGAATCACACTAAATGTAGCGGGCCCTTGTGCTTTTGACTGCCTTGATTAAGTCAGAAAATAAAAATTACGATGATAATGGCAATAATTAGGAACACTTCTAATACATCATTGTTTCATATTATCCAGGATACTTTTCCCGTCTCCCCAACACTTCCATTTTTAAAGTAACAATTTTTTCCTTAAATAATATTCAAAAATAGAAATAATAACTTGAAAATGGTACAGAGCAAGATACCAGGAAATATATTCTGTACTTCAATTAATTTATTTTTGGTGACTTATGGGAAAAAAAGGGGAAGGAAAGCCATTGTGCATACTGCAGACTAGAAGTATGTATTCATAGAAGAGAGGATGTAATCACTTAATATAATTATATTTTTTAAGTCACAGCTGTGTACATTAATGCATTTATGGGATATAATGTGCTGGTTTTATATACAATTTTTGAAACACTTACAAGAAAGCACCAGCCATGGTGGTTGATTTTTTGTTTGAAGCTAGGAAGGTCAGCTTGCCTGGCTGGAGGCCTAGACAGAGCTATGGTCAGAACTTTATTTCTGGGCCTGTGCCCTGAGCTGGGTGCTTTGGGCAGAGGGAGCGGAAGAGGCTACCTTGCTAATCCTGGTCAATCATCTCATGCAGCTCTAAACCAGGAGGGGGCAGTGCCGTCCAGGTGACATTTGGCAATGCCTCGAGACACTTGATTATCACGATAAAGGGACGGAGACTATTGGCATCTAGTGGGCAGAGGTCAGGGATACTGCTCAGCATCCCACATGGCACAGAACAGGCCCCACAACTGATCACCAGTGGCCTGAATGCCAGTCACGTGGAGTTTGAGAAACTCTAGTTTTGTAAGGCCAAGTCTGGAATCGCTACACAGACTCACTGTAGGACAGACAGACGTTTGTGAAGAGTGACGTGGGTAATGGGTATACCCCCAGGGCAATTCATGAGCTGAAGCTAGAACCCAGGTCCCCACATAACAGCAGTGACTCAGGGAGCCAAATTTCCAGTTCTTACGTGCAGCTTCCACTGGAGGAGCCCTGGAGTTTGTGCCACAGACGTGGCATGACAAAGGCATCCAAGGAATTAGTGAAGACAAGGCTGTCCTATCTAGTGGGAAAGGACTGGGACTTAGAGACCCAAGACCCTGCTTGGAGTCCTCCTGTCGCGTGACCGTGGCTCCATCACTAACCTCTCAGAGTCTATTTCTTAATTGCATCATCTCTAAGCTGCTTTCCCTTTGCAAAATCTAAGGCTGTTAATAAGTGCATTCATGTTCTATCTTGTCTAGGAAGGATTTTCAGCGGCTGATCCCCTGATTAGCGTTTTGTTTTCCCAGTGTTGTCCAACATCTAAGAAGAGTTTCTGAATTGTTTTCAACAAACTCTTCCTAAAGCATTTTCTCCTCTTGTGTTCCCGGCTTTGCTGGGAGAGATGGAAATGTCGGCTCCACCTTACAGGGAGAGCAGTCCGAATCAGAGTCCAAGTTCACGGAGCTTGCAAGGCTCTGAGATGCTTGTCTCCCATGGGAAATTCCCAGTAGGATAGATGCATTTAGTTGTCCCTACTGGACTTTTCTGGGAAGTACTAGGGTTAGATACGCACCCACGTCTCCACATACACTCTGTTGGTCAATCTGCAAAACACAGTCATTGCCAAGCACGTTCCTGTTCAGGGAACTGCAAAGGTTCCAGGAGTGAATCCTGCAAAGCTGAAAGTTACAGGGACCGTTCCGAGTTAGCAACATTATCACTGTTTCCTTTGCACACCAGTGCTGGCACTAGCCAGTGTGTGCAGAGCCGCCTTTGCAGGCTGTTTGCAGCAGACACCATCGGAGGGGTCCTTAGGACGTCCAGCTGACTTGTCATCATCGCAGTGTCTGTCAAGGCGAGCATTTGACGGCCGGCAGCAGCCTGCAGACCGGACACCAGGATGGGTAGAGAGAGTGACAGAGGGCAGCCCCCTCGCTCAGTGAGGCAGAATAAGCGTGGTGGCAAAGAGCCCAGCCCGCTCGGGCTGGGAAACAGGATGCGGCAACGCCCGGAGCTGGTCCTGGCACCTCTCGCTTCCTGGAAATCATTTCTCATGTTCCAGCTAACCCAGCTGAAAATGAGGGCGGAGAGATGTCCCAGTGACAGACATGGGGCTTTTCTCTCATTCCTGAAGCAAATCTTTTGTTCTTCTAGCCCTGATTTTCCCAGAAATTCTGCGTCTGAGTCTGCATGGGAGTCTCTGGTGGATTGTGGGTTCCTCCAGGGCGAAGACTGTCAGATTTATCTCGATTTTATGATTAGCTGGAGCGGTGCCTGGCATGGACTGGCCACCTCGACACTGTAAATGACAGAGGAGGCGCTTCCCTTTGTTAAAGGGGACAGTTGGCGAGCCTATCCTGTGCCAGACTCTGTTCTAAGCACTTTGCAGAGAATCATTCAACCAAGTCTCAGAACAACTTGGGGAGGTTTGAAAGATGTTGTCACACACTTAACAGGTGAGGACACGGAAGCCTTAAGAAGCGAAGGGCCCTGCCCAGGGTGTTGAAGCCTAGATTTGAAACCTGGCACTCCTGAAAGAAAACCAGGGCTTGGCGAGGAGTTCTGTGTCGCGGGTGCTGCTGGGAAGCCTTGGTGTCTGGCATCTGCTGGCTCTGTCCCCATCTTTTTCTCCCACCCTAAGTCCCACTTTCTTTATTTTTAACTGATGACTTCATGCTGAACCTCAGAGTCAAAGCATTCTATGATAGACATACTCTTGACAATGTGAACGTTACTTTCTTTGCATTATTATTATTATTGCTCAATATTTCGATGTAGCAATTGCCTGATTCCTTTTCTGAATGTATTTATGTTCCTTCATTCTTTATAAGGTTTTTGTTTAAAATAATTTTTGTTTAAAGTAGAAGAGTTTATTTTCTTTTTTGTTTTATTAAACCATAACTGTGCACGTTGATGCATTTATGGGGTTCAGTGGACTGATTTGGTATCCAATGTACTCCATACTGCTATGAAATCAAGACATGAGCCCCAAGTCCCATTTTTCACTTCCATGTCATGATGATAAGAGGACTTCATAACTCCCTGGATCCTGCCCAGCCTGAGAGCGACACACTTGCTCCTAAAGTGTAGAGACCAGGGTGAGGGTGAGGGCGGGCTGCAGGTGTGTGTGCCTCCCCTGCGTACACCTCCCTCCACACCCGTGTGCCAGCCTCTCCTCCACCTCTTCCTCAGTGCTAGATGTCCCCCTGCCCTGGGGGCCTCCAGTCATCTGCAACACCTGCTTGTCATTTTAATCTCCCTCACCAAATATATCTCTCAGCAGATGGGTACCTGGCAGTCATCTTTCTGTCCCCTCCCACCAAACAAGACGCTGGTGGGGGAACCCTTCTTTGCTAGGCCTGCCTCCTCCCACCTGTGTTCCCTCTCTGGTCTCTCCATTTGGGATGAGCCACATCTCCAAGGAAAAGCAAACCTTCCCTGCCTTCTCTACCGACTCCCTCCCATTCACTCCGCTCCCTTCCACTCACCTGCCCACCCAGCCCTGGCCTCCTGTTACTGCGATGTAGGTGCCGTGATAAGGCAGCATTTCTGTTTTTCTCCCACTTCCTACAACACTGCAGGCACTTAGCAAACATGCCTTGGAGTGAATAGACAATGGGTCATGTTTAATGAAGTTGCTGAGGGCAGGAGGCCCCCTCTGACTCCGGGTCTCACTTGGGCTTTTCCCCCCACTTTCTGCTTTTTCCTTCTTCATGTGCACGTGTGGACTGTGGCCTGCCTGAGCTCCTAGTCTTGCCCTCAGTCACTGGCGAACGGAGGCAGCTCCAGGGTCAGGCCTGAGATGTTTCTTCTCCTGACTTCACTTTGGCTTCCACTGAGTTTCATGCAGGAGGAAACCAGTTGTGAACCAACTTGGAAATTCAAAGTATTCTGGATGGAGTTGTGTCCCCCTCCAAAAGATAGGTCCCAGTTCTAACCCCTGGTAGCTGAGAGGGGGACCTTATTTGGAAATAGGGTCATTGCAGGCATAAGAAGTTAAGACGAGGTCAAGTGGACTAGGGTGGGCTCTAATGCAATGACTGGTGTCCTTAGAAGAGGGACGTTGGGCCATAGAGATGCGGAGTTGCACAGGGACAATGGCACGTGATGACCCAGGCTAGATGACCCAGGCTAGATGTCCCCCTGCCCTGGGGACCTCCCAGAGATGAGTCAGCCCTCGGAAGCTGGGACACCCAGATCAGATTCTTTTCCCCTCAGGAGCACAACCTTCCCAGTACCTTAACCTTGGACTTCTGGCCTCCAGACCATAAGAGGACACATTTTGGTTGTTTTCAGCCACCTGGTTCATGGTGCTTTATTACGGCAGCCTAGCAACCAGCACACAAGGCAAACAGGCTCAGAGCGTTCCCGTCCCTTCAGTCGGTCCTTGCAGCTCAGGAAATTCGTGACTGAAATAAATCCAGGCATGAACTAGCCAGCTCAGCATTGCCAGACAAAGGGTGTGAGTGCAGTGAGCCAGCTAATTCTTCACTCCCGCAGAGAGAGAGAGGTCCTGGGGGGGTCTCTGGGAGCCACCGGCCTGAGCTCCACGGGATAGACGTGGGGCCTCCCAGTCTGGGGACTGTGGGATGCCTGACCTGGGAAACCAGGAGCGGGAACCTGAGCCAGCTTCCAGGTTAAAGTCCTCTGGAGAGCACTGGCTCACTGGAGAGCTGGCCCCGCAGAGCACCGGAGTGGAGTCCTCTGCCTCAGGGCAGGTGGGAGGCCACAGTGTCACCTCCTCACTGTGCACGCTGGACACCCTCACCCTCTGTGGGTGTCCTTTCCAAGGGGACCCTATCTGTCTTGCCTTAATGAATATTCATCTTTCATGTTAAACTTCAAGTTGCATGAGGAAAAGAACTGGTTCTTGTTCACTGTTATACACTTAGCACCCAATACAGAGTCAGTGCTCCAGAATGGTGTAGAATCAGATTGATCTGAATTGTTCATTTAAACGATGCAACCCCAGGTAATTAGAATAGGGATCTAGGTAGGGTTTACAAATCTGATTGCTTTAGTATATTACAGAAAATTTTAAAGAGTTCTTAGGTGCTGAAAAGTGTAGGGAAAAAGTAACCTAAGAAGAAAAGCCAGAAACAGTGAGCCCTACTGTAAACTATGAACTTTTAGTGAATAATAATGTTTCAATATCGATTGATCATAACAACGGTACCGCACTAATGCAAGGCGTTAATAACAGGGAAGCCGAGGGGTGGGAAGTATATGGGAACCCACTCACTTTACTTTCTGTTTAATTCTTCTCTAAACATAAAACTGCCCTTAAAAATAATTTTTAAAAAAACTTAAACATGCAAAAAAAATCTCATTTCCTTATTTTCTGAACACTTAAGTGTACCTACTGTCCAGGATTCATCTAAACACATCCCTCCCCACCCACCCATCCCCACTATTTAGGAGTTCAGGTGACATTGCTTTCGAGAGCAGGTGTTTGGAATGATTTTGTTTGCCTCACTCCACACACCACACGCAACTCCTGTGACATGAATCTTTCCCTATATTGATCTTTATATGCAGAAGCCCAGGTACTGAAGGATTATGATGAAGTTGAAAACAAATTCCGTAATCAATGCCGGGCGTCTTGTGTCATCACTTCCGATGGTTCTGCCTTCTGCTTTGATAATGGAGACAAAAGCTATTATATAATTTCAAGATTTTCTTGACATGATTTCTTGTATGATTTTTGTATCCGGCTACTTAAATCTTTATTTCAGTTGGAAAGCAGAGTTCTGGCCAGGGCCATGGTCTACCTGCTGGCTCTCATTTCGTCTCTCACTTTTGGGAGAAATCTAATTTCTAGATTTCATCCAACACAAGAAGATGACTAAGATGTTAGTGGCATGACACTGCTGTCAGGCACCCCTCCCCAGAAGTCTATAGGAAAGCTCTAGTAGAAAGCTGTGTGCTGAAATGGCTCTGAAGGAGACAAGCTGATATTTGTGTGAAGGAAAATCAGGTAATAAGAGAAAAGATGAAGAAAGGTTCCTGGCCCATGCTAGATGTCCTTTGAGAAATGAATGAGTAAAGGGTAGCATTCCTTCAGATCACCTGTTGGGTTTTTAATTGTCAGCTTAAAAAAACAAAACAACCCCAAACCCCAGCATAATTCTCTGAGACTGAGAATACTGTGCCTTCAGAGCCCTGTAAGGGTATGTTGCACCTTGAGAAATTTTCTGTGTGGGGATCCTGTCTATATAAATACTTTACTTATAAAGTGTAGAACAAAACATATGGGTCCGTGTAACATAATAATGATTGGCTGATGAAATTGTAGCACAATGGGCTGAGAACATAAATTTGCTGATTGTCCACTGATGGATGCATGCATGTGAAATTCCAAGCATCAGTCATTCCAAAACCACCTGTGTGTTTCTTTTTTTATTTTTATTTTTTTCTGTGTGTTTTTTATTATCCTATATATCAGCTCCGTCTAACTTCATCCCTTTCACTGGGTGCAAAAGGCATCAACTCTGCTTTTACTCACAGTGCTGTGGCTTTTGTAACCTGTATACGATAACACAGATATTCTTTCCTCTGAAGGTCTCAGCGTCATTTATGTAATGCTGGTTCCATCCTTAGTTGTGATGCTGATCACCGTTCTTGCTGACTTTAAACACTGGTTTCTCATGACTCCCTTGAGGGTGGTGCTTCTTTGGCAACCTCAGATGCAGTCTTCTGAAGAGTGTGCAGGAAAATGGAAATGATGCTTCATTTTTCTGGTCATGCAAGAGCTATCATTTGGGATTTCATTGTGTCAATATAGAACATAGAACAGCATACCCTCTGACAGTATCTACTTTTTAACTCCCGAAGCCATAATCCCTGGACTCCTAGCATGGGATATTCCAAAGTATGGGGCCCTGAGGTGTGGAGCCCTGGACACGGGCTCTGCTGGCTTTGTCCTGAGGGCACAGTGCCCATCTTCATTACAAAAATAAACCTAATTATTGGTAGGGCAGTACTTTCCCCTAATCTCCTGATCTGTTTCCCTTTGTGCTGACCCTGGTTCCTGTGTTCCACCATTTCTCTGTCCTCAGCCTGTGTCATCCTGTTTCGTAGCTCACAGCATCCTCAAACTCTTGGGCTTGAACAATCTTCTTGCCTCAGTCTCCCAAGTAGTTGGGATGACAGGTACCTGCCATCACACCCGGCTCATTTTTCAATTTTTAGTAGAGGGTCTCGCTCTTGTTCAGGCTAGTCTCCAACTCCTGAGCTCAAGCACTCCACTTGCCTCAGCCTCTGAGAGTGCTAGGATTACAGGCAGAGTATTTTCTTCTTTCAGAAAACCTTTCCTCCTCTTCTGGTAAACACTTTTTATTCTTCAACATCCAGCCTATAGATCACCTCCTTCATCAAACCGTCTGGAATCTTCCTATCTGCCTATTCCCCTGCCCACCAGAACCTCTGCTCTTTTATCCAGTCAGAGAGAACTTTTTAGGGAGCACCTATTCTGTGCCAAGCACTGTTCCAGGCATTGTGACAGTGAACAAAACAGACCTCCCTGAGTTAATCATCACATAGTCTGGGTAACACAAAATTCTATTTTCACTTCTTGAGTTGAATGGATCTCTTTGTCAGCTACCTTCTTCTGTAAAGGGCCAGATAATAAATATTGTAGACTTTAGAGGACATATGATCGCTGTTACAACTATTGGCTCTGCAGTTGTAGCACAAAAGCATTCATAGATAATATGCAAACAAATGAATCTGACTGTTTCAATAAAACTTTATTTAAAAGAGCAGAGGAGAAGGCCAGATTTTGCCTGCTAGTCCTAGTTTGTTGGCCTTTGAAATAGGATATAAACTCCATGAGAATGGGTCTCTTTTTCTTTTTTCTTTTTCTTCTTCTTTTTATTTTTTTATTGAGACAGAGGTTCACCGTCACCCTTAGTAGAGTGCCATGGTGTCATAGCTCATAGCAACCTCAAACTCTTGGGCTCAAGTGATTCTCTTGCCTCAGCCTCCCTAGTAGCTGAGACTACAGGCGCCTGCCACAATGCCTGGCTGTTGGTTTGTTTGTTTTGTTTTGTTTAGCAGGCCTGGGCCGAGTTTGAACCCACCAGCCCCAGAGCATGTGGCTGCTGCCCTAACCACTGAACTACAGGAGCTCAACCATCTTTCTTCTTTTTTTTTTTTTTTTAATACTGCTATATCCCTGGTGCTTAGAACAGTTCCTTATACATGGCAGGCATTTGATACAGATTTGTTAAACTAGAACCATGAGTGGATATCATCTGTTACTCTCTGTTATCCTGGGAGCTCCCGGAAGGCAGGGCCCTATGTATATGGTGGTCAGCTTAGAGAATGTTTTAGGCACATCTGTGTTGAACAGATGAATGGATGCTTGGAAAACATGCCTGTTCCCCCCACTCCCCAACTCTCCCCTAGTCAGTGCCTCTGGTGGGTGGGCAGGGCTGGGCAGGTCCAGCCAGCCTTACCATCCTGTCCCTGTTGCAGCTGCGTTCTCTGCAGCCAGGAGTTTCACATAAGGAACCAGCACTGGCTTCCCCGCTTGCACCCACCCGTGTCTTGCTCAGCCACAGCCTGCTAAAATCTTGTACAGCACCAAGGGGATCCTTTTCAGGGAACTCAGCAGCAGAAATGGCCATTAAAATTAAACGTGACTGGCTGTCAGAGGGAAGTAGTGACAACAGGAGCTCCAACCACTGCCATCAAACCATCTGTCAGCACTGGCCTGTGGGGTTTCCCAGGGCACACCTTCCTGAGTGAGGGTCAGAATGTTGACTTGGACAGGGCTCTGACGTTTGGAGTCTTTCAGCGGAAATGCAGAGATGAAGCTATTGTCACTTTGGAAATTGGGGCATGCGAGTGCACCCAGATAAAGAGAGGAGGAGGAGGAGGAGGGGGTGGGGATTCAGGGTGGGGGAGGTGCAGCTGGCCAGTGGGGCCCTCAGCCACCAGGGCCTCATGCAGGAAGGAAGCAGCCCTTCTTCTGTTTCACCTCTACTTTGCAGTCATTGGATAGTTGGTAAGATTTCAAACAGATAAACGCCCCTTTGGGAAGCTGGAATGCCTTGGCAGACAATTTTAGGCCTTGATCTGATTGATAAATCCTTTGTGACAAGAGGGGATGAGAGAGGCCCCCGGTTTGGTACATATAAATAGGAAATTAGCTGGCAAAGTTGTCAAAGATAATTAACTTTCCGATTCCGCGGGTCTATTCAGGTTGACATCCTGAAATTATTTAGAAATGCACATGTCAACGCTCTGACAGAATTTGGGGCTGATCAGATAAACAGATTTGGAGATGCTTGATTGTAAAATGATGTCAGCGCTTAGCTGGTGTTTTATCACTGCGTGCCTCTGAGAGCCCGTGGTGGAGGTTGCAGGGAGAAGGGTTTTGTTACAGGTGGCAGGGCCAGTGGGGACGGGGAGTGTGAATTGGAGGTGTAAAGGTGCAACACATTTGCTTTCTTCTTCCTTCTTTGACTTTCAATGAGTGGAGTAATTCCTAACCCCCAACTTAACAGCAATTAAGCTTGGATTCAACCCTAGGACTCTCCCACCAGTTTCAGTCTCCAGGGAGGAGGAAGGACTGAGGGATCCAGAAACATCTTTCTTGCATAGTAGATGATGAGGAGTGAGAATTCTCAGGGCACCGACTGTGGGATGCAGGCCAAGCTGGACACCCTATTGTGTGATTTGCTCATATTATCTCCGTAATTTTTACTTGAGGATGTGTTTTTTCTTGTTTGGCTGATAAGAAATCAAATACTTAGAAAGGTTAAATTAGCTAATGAAGATAACCCAGGTATTAAGGAAGTGAAATTTGGATTTAGAGTTAGGTTTCTTCCCTTCAACACTAGATTCTGGTTAACAGGGTCCATAAGATAAAGGGAATGTAGAAATCATCTAGTCCAGGGTTTAGCTACCCTTGATTCCTGGCTCCAACCTAGCCTGCTTCCTGCTTTTGAGTGGCCCACTAGCTATAAAAGCTTTTACATTATTAAATGATTTGAGGGGGAAAAAAATCTAAAGAAGTAATTCATGACATGTGAAAACTACATGAAATTCAGATTTGAATGTTCACAAATAAAGTTTTATTGGGACATAGCTTTGCTCATTCACTTATATAAGGTCTAGGGCTGCTTTTGCTGTGTTCTTGGCAGAGCTGTGTTAGCTGTGACAGCTGTATAGACTTCAAAGCTGAAAATACTGTCTGGCCCTTTACTGAAAATATTGCTGACTCCTGGGTTAGTTCCATGGTTCAGTGAGAGCTTGGAGCGTAATAAGCCCTGGGCAGAATTCTCAACGGGCATTACCTAATTTATCCTATGGACTCTTCAAAGTGGTTGCTATTAACTCTCCTTTTGTACAGGTCAATAAACTGAGGCTCAGAGAGGTTCAAGAAGCTGGTTGGCTGATAGCAGAGGCAGGATCCACAATCCTGCCTGCCTGATTTCACACTCAAACCACACACTCCAAACATCCTTGCTTTATTGCTGTTTTTTCTAAGACTCCATGTTACCTGGATGTGGTTTTTCTGAGAAGTTTGGGACACAATGGCAGTTACTGTTATGATGGTAAGAATAATACGCCAAAGATATGTATGTCCTAATCCCCAGAATATGTGAATATGTTACCTCACATAGCAAAGAGGACATTGCAGATATGACTAAAGATCTCAAAATGGGGAGATGATTGTGAACTGTTTAGGTGGGCCCAAAGACAAGGGTCCTTGTAAGAGGAAGGCAAGAAGTTCAAAGGCCAAGGAGTTGGAATAACTAAAGCAGAGGTTGGACTGATGCAGAGCCACAAGCCAAGGGATGTAGGCAGCCTCTAGAAGCTGGAAAAGAGGGAGTGGATTCTCCTCTGACCCACAGAAATACAAGAGAACAAATTCATGTTGCTTTGAGCCACTAAGTTTGTGACAGTGTTACAGCAGCAATATATAATTCATACATACACATAATCCCCAGCCCTTGCCTTCACACTGCCCATAGCCTGGGAGGAGACCCATCTATCAACTGACAATGATCTTAACTGTTGAAACGAAGCTCGGAATATACATTCCAGCTCTGAAAATTAAAGCCCTTCCCTCAAGATGAATTATGCTGTAAACATACACATAGGCGATGCAGAGTGGCACAGACATGGTACACACGCAGCTAACTTCTCTGTCTTCTCAATGACGTCGTGAGTCAAGAACAACCCAGGAAAATAAAACCGTCCTATTCACCATTAAAGAAGCAGCATTGTGGCCACGTGCGGCTAAGTACTACCCCTCAGATATCTATTCAAAAACTGTTGGGATCTCCAATAGCACTTGGGAAAATGGCTCTTGCTTAGAATTTGACACGCTTTTGAAATAACCCATCTCACATGAACAAGGCTTATGCTGCCAATTATTCTCTACAAAGAGCTATTAAAAATCAGTGGTGAGTGAAAATCGTCTTCAAAATTTCAGATCAACATTCAAACTAGAGAGTCTCTCCTTTCCAGTTCCATTCAAATAATTATGTACCCTGGATTAAATGATACTTTTTAAAATTTGATGACCTCCTGTAGCCATGTTTATTTTATTTGGATGAGGGAGAAAGGGATCTTAATTTCTCATAAGAGCTTTTGTGGCATAGCCGTAATCAAAACTGAATTATGCACAAGAGGTGAATTATATTGCCTCGGAGGGGACGGTCACCCCAATGACAGCACTTACCTAAAACTGAGTTACAAGAGGTTGAGATTTGAACCCAGATCTGGCTCTTCAAATTGATCTTCCAATGATGAAAACCACATTACTAGCTTTGTTTTATTCAAAACAGTTTAAAAGCACAAACAGTGAGTTACCAATAAGAAAATTGACCCAAGAGCTTGATTTAGTGAAGAAAATGAGAATCAAGTTATTAACTTAATTGCTATGTAACTCATAATTTTCCTGCTCAATAAAAATATTAACACGTTTGATTATTCTACCTGTCAAGCTTGGAGTCAAGCGTTTTCTCTTTTATTTGCTACACTTAAAAGGCTTAATACCTGGGAGGGGGGAGTGTGAGGAAGTGGGGTACCCTGCAGGTAGGGTGATGGCCTAGGCACAGGCCAAGTGCAAGTCAAAGACAGACAAAGCTGGAGAAATGCTCTGCTCAGTCATGGCTGCCTAACATTAGAAACGAAAATCTTCCCTTTGCTGACTTGTGTCACTACGATTTGTTTAATTAGAAAAAAGCTTTGCCCATCAACTGTAGCTGGTTAAAGTGGTTCAATAATCTCTTAACAACTCTTATTTGCCAATAAAGAGAGAGGAAAGAGTATGAATGTAAACAGGAGGATATTTTTATTACTCTCTAAACCTCCCACCTACTATTGATAAGCAATTTAGCCCCCTCTTAGCTTGTTTAGCTAAAGAAATGGCTGTGTGACGTCCCCTGGAGAGCCTTCAGCTGGGGTACTGGGGTGCAGGGTAAAGAGCAAGGGAATGGGGAGAGGGAAGGGAGGGAAGGGGAGGAGGGTGGAGGGAGGGGGATTGGTGGGACCACACCTGCGGTGCATCTTACAAGGGTACATGCGAAACTTAGTAAATGTAGAATATAATCGTCTTAACACAATAACTAAGAAAATGCCAGGAAGGCTATATTAACCAGTGCGATGAAAATGTGTCAAACTGTTTATAAAACTAACGTATGGTGCCCCATGATTGCATTAATGTACACAGCTATGATTTAATATTAATTAAAAAAAAAAAGAGCAAGGGTGGTGGTGGGTTCCATTGAAACCTGGGATACTTAGTGGACGGATTAATATTAGTGATTCTGTTTGGATTCACCCTGAATTTAAATTAGTAATATTAACTCCAGTATGTGTCCGATTGACTCAGGTAATTTAACATTTTGATTGGCACGACCAATTAACTCACCCATTGAAACAATGATTGAGCGCCTAATCTATGCCAGGCACAGAGGAGAAAGCTGTGAATCCAACATAGAAATTTTCAACTCCTCTGATGCTTCAGTCCAGGGGAAATTTCAAATAAACAAATCTCCAGACATAAAGAGTTACTTTTTGGGGGGGGAGGGGGGCTTGTGTTTTAGAAACATAATTGGAGAAGTCATGATGGGGGATGGAGGGAGGGGTCCTGTATGTCATCTAGACCAGTAACTATTCAAAGAGTTCACAGATCAAATTGAAATGATGATCTAGCATGATGAAGTCCAAACTCAACCATATATAATAATAATCTTTGAGTCTTCATCCAAATTAAGAAGAGAAACCCATATTTCTCTCTTATGCACAATTAATTTTTGATGAAGACTTCCACCTTGAAATGCTTTGTGTTTGTGTGGACAAATGTATAAGAAAGGGAGACTCTTATATTCTTGCATTCCTTCCAGGCACTGTGCTCTCACATTAGCTTTGTAAAGCTCAGAGCAAACCTATGGATAGAGTGCTTATACCATTACTATTATTTGGTTTCATGTAATAACTTTCCTATGGTGGTTTAAACCCATAAGGTGTTATTCTCTCTCTCACACATAGTAAAGTCAGAGGTAGGCGATCTGAGACTGATATAGCAGTCTTTGGGATATAGGTTCAAGCTTGCTGCTCTGCTCTTGAAGCATGTTGTCTCATGGTCCAAGATGGCTGCTCAAGCTCCAGCCATTATGTATGCATTCCAGGACCCAAGAAAGTAGAAGTGAGGCAGCATACCACTTCTTACTGGAGGTCATTTTTGGAATTTATCATACTTTTGCTCATTCTTTTGTTTGTTGTCACATGGCTATACCCAGCTCCAAGGGAAAATGATTTGTTATCAGAGTGACATTTGCTAAGAAAGAAATAGGTAATGTATGTTAGCAAGCTTCTGGTAGCCTTGCCTCAGTTCTGTATGACTACTTGTCCAAGATCACAAAACTTAGAGAGGTTGCGACTTAACTTTTATTATTATTTATTCTTTTTTTTCTTTCCTATTCTCAGCTCATCCATTATCTTCACAGTTGAGGAAATGGCTAGATTTTCTCAAATACCCTCTGAGAGCTATTTATTTTCACATTTATATTGCTGGAACCATTCTCTGAATTCTGCAAAGTGTTTTGGGGAACAGAAGAGAAGGGAGAGGAAGTTTCGTGCCACCGATTTCAGCCTTGCAATGCAATCTCTCCTACCTTCCATAAATCAGCAGGTTTTCAGGAGGCAGTAAGGAGAGCGCCATCTGATTTTTATACCTGATTCACAACAAAATCTGTGCAGGGGTTTCTGGGGCTGCTCATTTTCCCAAAAGGCTGAGGCTGCAGAAACCCATCTACCATGCCAGGGGAGAAGAATTTACCCATTTAGAAGTAACTGGTGATGCTGGGAAAAAGCATTTTAACTTTCAATATCCATTTTTAATACAACTCTGTGAGTGTCTTTGCACGTACCCTGGCACTCTCTGAGAGGGCATTTAATGACTTTCGTGCTGTCGGGCAAAGCTTCATTTTAAAGATGAACATGGATATCTGGACCTCAGAGCTGTTTCTTGGTTTTGTTAGGTCCAATGCTGGTAACTTTCCTCTCCCCGGGAAACATCCTCCCCCCTCCACTGGTAGATTCATATCCACTTGGTCACATGACTAGAAACCCAAATCTTAGGCTTAATTTCAGTGCCCGTGCTATAGGGGGCTATAGGTCAACAAAAAGGCTGCCTTCAAACAAGTACTAATTAGCTCGATGTTGGAGAAGCCACTTGCTATGTGCTGAATGTTTTTTTCTAAAAATAAAAAAAATCATAACTGTGTACATTAATGCATTTATGCAGTACAATGTGCTGATTTGATATACAGTGTGAAGTGCTTACATCAAACTGGTTACTATAACTATCACCTCACTTACATATTTGTTAGGGTAAGACATTTCTATTCTTAATAGTTTTGAAATGTACCATTGGATTGTGCACATTAGGTGAGGTCCCACCTAGCCTCTTCCTTCCCCTCCTCTCCTTCCTCTTCCCCCCATCCTTCCTCTTCCCCCCCTCTCCTTCCTCTTCCCTTCCCTCCCCTTCTCTCCTTCCTCTTCCCTCCCCTCCCCTCCCCTCCTCTCCTTCCTCTTCCCTCCCCTCCCCTCCCCTCCTCTCCTTCCTCTCCTCTCCTTCCTCTCCTCTCTTTCCTCTCTTTCCTCTTCCCTCCCCTCCCCTCTTCTCCTTCCTCTTCCCTGCCCTCCCCTCTTCTCCTTCCTCTTCCCTGCCCTCCCCTCTTCTCCTTCCTCTTCCCTTGCCCTCCCCTCCTCTCCTTCCTCTTCCCTCCCTTCCCTTGCCCTCCCCTCCCCTCCTTCCTCTTCCCTCCCCTCCCCTCCTCTCCTTCCTCTTCCCTCCCCTCCTCTCCTTCCTCTTCCCTCCCCTCCCCTCCTCTCCTTCCTCTTCCCTCCCCTCCCCTCCTCTCCTTCCTCTTCCCTCCCGTCCCCTCCTCTCCTTCCTCTTCCCTCCCCTCCCCTCCTCTCCTTCCTCTTCCCTCCCCTCCTCTCCTTCCTCGTCCCTCCCCTCCCCTCCTCTCCTTCCTCGTCCCTCCCCTCCCCTCCCCTCCTTCCTCTTCCCTCCCCTCCCCTCCTTCCTCTTCCCTCCCCTCCCCTCCTCTCCTTCCCTCCCCTGTTCTTCCTCCCTCCCCTCCCCTCCCCTGTTCTTCCTCTTCCCTCTTCCCCTCTCCCTCGTCTTCCCCCCATTTCCTCTCCCCCCATTCCCTCCTTTTTCTGGACTATAGTTGTGTTTTATCATTCGTATGAGTGTACAAGTGATTATATATTGGTTTCATAATAGTATTGAGTATGGATACTTTTTCTTCCATTCTTGAGATATTTTACTAAGAAGAATATGTTCCAGCTCCATCCAGGTAAACATAAAAGATGTGAAGTCTCCATCCTTTTTATGGCTGCATAGTATTCCATGGTATACATGTACCACAATTGTTAATTCATTCATGAGTCAATGGGCACTTGGGCTGCTTCCATGACTTGGCAATGATGAATTGGGCTGCAATCAACATTCTGGTGCAAATGTCTTAGTTGTAAAATGATTTTTGATCATCTGGGCGTATACCTAGTAGAAGAATTGCAGGATTGAATGGTAGGTCTACTTTTTTTTTTCCTTTTTTTTTTTTTTTTTTTTTTTATTGTTGGGGATTCATTGAGGGTACAATAAGCCAGTTACACTGATTGCAATTGTTAGGTAAAGTCCCTCTTGCAATCATGTCTTGCCCCCATAAAGTGTGATGCACACTAAGGCCCCACACCCCTCCCTCCATCCCTCTTTCTGCTTCCCCCCCATAACCTTAATTGTCATTAATTGTCCTCATATCAAGATTGAGTACATAGGATTCATGCTTCTCCATTCTTGTGATGCTTTACTAAGAATAATGTCTTCCACTTCCATCCAGGTTAATACGAAGGATGTAAAGTCTCCATTTTTTTTAATGGCTGAATAGTATTCCATGGTATACATATACCACAGCTTGTTAATCCATTCCTGGGTTGGTGGGCATTTAGGCTGTTTCCACATTTTGGCGATTGTAAATTGAGCTGCAATAAACAGTCTAGTACAAGTGTCCTTATGATAAAAGGATTTTTTTCCTTCTGGGTAGATGCCCAGTAATGGGATTGCAGGATCGAATGGGAGGTCTAGGTTGAGTGCTTTGAGGTTTCTCCATACTTCCTTCCAGAAAGGTTGTACTAGTTTGCAGTCCCACCAGCAGTGTCCCTTCTCTCCACATCCACGCCAGCATCTGCAGTTCTGAGATTTTGTGATGTGGGCCATTCTCACTGGGGTTAGATGATATCTCAGGGTTGTTTTGATTTGCATTTCTCTAATATATAGAGATGATGAACATTTTTTCATGTGTTTGTTAGCCATTCGTCTGTCGTCTTTAGAGAAAGTTCTATTCATGTCTCTTGCCCATTGATATACGGGATTGTTGGCTTTTTTCATGTGGATTAATTTGAGTTCTCTATAGATCCTGGTTATCAAGCTTTTGTCTGATTGAAAATATGCAAATATCCTTTCCCATTGTGTGGGTTGTCTCTTTGCTTTGGTTATTGTCTCCTTAGCTGTACAGAAGCTTTTCAGTTTAATGAAGTCCCATTTGTTTACTTTTGTTGTTGTTGCAATTGCCATGGCAGTCTTCTTCATGAAGTCTTCCCCCAGGCCAATATCTTCCAGTGTTTTTCCTATGCTTTCTTTGAGGATTTTTATTGTTTCATGCCTTAAATTTAAGTCCTTTATCCATCTTGAGTCAATTTTTGTGAGTGGAGAAAGGTGTGGGTCCAGTTTCAGTCTTTTACATGTAGACATCCAGTTCTCCCAACACCATTTATTGAATAGGGAGTCTTTCCCCCAAGGTAAGTTCATGTTTGGTTTATCGAAGATTAGGTGGTTGTAAGATGTTAGTTTCATTTCTTGGTGTTCAATTCGATTCCAAGTGTCTATGTCTCTGTTTTTGTGCCAGTACCATGCTGTCTTGAGCACTATGGCTTTGTAGTACAGACTAAAATCTGGTATGCTGATGCCGCCAGCTTTATTTTTGTTACTAAGCACTGCCTTAGCTATACGGGGTTTTTTCCGGTTCCATACAAAACGCAGAATCATTTTTTCCAAATCTTGAAAGTACGATGTAGGTACTTTGATAGGAATGGCATTGAATAGGTAGATTGCTTTGGGAAGTATAGACATTTTAACAATGTTGATTCTTCCCATCCATGAGCATGGTATGTTCTTCCATTTGTTAATATCCTCTGCTATTTCCTTTCTGAGGATTTCATAGTTTTCTTTGTAGAGGTCCTTCACCTCCTTCGTTAGGTATATTCCTAGGTATTTCATTTTCTTTGAAACTATGGTGAAGGGAGTTGTGTCCTAAATTAGCTTCTCATCTTGACTGTTATTGGTGTATACAAAGGCTACTGACTTGTGGACATTGATTTTATATCCTGAAACATTACTGTATTTTTTGATGACTTCTAGGAGTCTTGTGGTTGAGTCTTTGGGGTTCTCTAAGTATAAGATCATGTCGTCAGCAAAGAGGGAGAGTTTGACCTCCTCTGCTCTCATTTGGATTCTCTTTATTTCCTTGTCTTGCCTAATTGTATTGGCTAGAACTTCCAGCACTATGTTGAATAGTAAAGGTGACAGAGGACAACCTTGTCTGGTTCCAGTTCTAAGAGGAAAAGCTTTCAGTTTTACTCCATTCAGTAAAATATTGGCTGTGGGTTTGTCGTAGATAGCTTCAATCAGTTTTAGAAATGTGCCTATACTCTTCAGTGTTCTAATTAGAAAAGGATGCTGGATTTTATCAAATGCTTTTTCTGTATCTATTGAGAGGATCATGTGATCTTTATTTTTGCCTCTGTTAATTTGGTGGATAACGTTTATGGACTTGCGTATGTTAAACCAGCCTTGCATCCCTGGGATGAAGCCTACTTGATCATGATGAATGACTTTTTTGATGATAAGCTGTAATCTATTGGCTAGGATTTTGTTGAGAATTTTTCCATCTATATTCATGAGTGAGATTGGTCTGAAATTCTCCTTTTTGTTTGGGTCTTTTCCTGGTTTTGGTATCAGGGTGATGTTTGCTTCATAGAATGTGTTGGGGAAGATTCCTTCTTCCTCAGTTTTTTGGAATAATTTCTGCAGTACAGGAATAAGCTCTTCCTTGAAGGTTTGATAGAATTCTGGAGTGAAGCCATCTGGACCAGGGCATTTTTTAGTTGGAAGCTTTTTTATTGTTTCTTTGATCTCAGTGCTTGAAATTGGTCTGTTCAGGAGGTCTATTTCTTCCTGGCTGAGTCTAGGGAGAGGGTGTGATTCCAAATATTGATCCATTTCCTTCACATTGTCAAATTTCTGGGCATAGAGTTTCTGGTAGTATTCAGAGATGATCTCTTGTATCTCTGTGGGATCAGTTGTTATTTCCCCTTTATTGTTTCTGATTGAGGTTACTAGAGATTTTACTTTTCTATTTCTAGTTAGTCTGGCCAATGGTTTACCTATTTTATTTATTTTTTCAAAAAACCAACTCCTTGTTTCATTAATTTTCTGAATGATTCTTTTGTTTTCAATTTCATTGATCTCTGATTTGATTTTGGATATTTCTTTTCTTCTACTGAGTTTAGGCTTAGATTGTTCTTCTTTTTCCAATTCCATAAGATCTCTTGTGAGATTGTTGATGTGCTCTCTTTCTGTTTTTTGAATGTAGGCATCTAAAGCGATGAATTTTCCTCTCAAAACTGCTTTTGCAGTATCCCAGAGGTTTTGGTAGCTTGTGTCTTCATTGTTGTTATGCTCAAGGAAGTTAATGATTTCCTGTTTGATTTCTTCCTGCACCCATCTGTTATTCAACAGAAGATTGTTTAATTTCCATGCCTTTGGGTGGGGTCGAGCATTTTTGTTAGAGTTGAGTTCCACCTTTAGTGCCTTATGGTCTGAGAAGATACAAGGTAAGATTTCAATGCTTTTGATTCTGTTGATATTTGTTTTGTGTCCCAGGATATGATCAATTTTGGAGAATGTTCCATGGGGTGATGAGAAGAATGTATATTCTTTATCTTTGGGATGGAGTGTTCTATATGCGTCTATCAAGCATAGTTGGTCTAAGGTCTCATTTAAATCTCTTATATCTTTGTTTAATTTCTGTTTAGAGGATCTGTCCAGCTCTGTAAGAGGTGTGTTAACGTCCCCTGTTATGATGGTATTATCAGATATCATATTGCTCAGACTGAGTAAGGTCTGCTTCAAGAATCTGGGAGCATTTAAATTGGGTGCATAAATATTTAGAATTGAAATGTCTTCTTGTTGTATTTTTCCCTTGACCAATATAAAGTGACCATCTTTGTCTTTTTTGACTTTAGTTGCTTTAAATCCACATGTATCTGAAAATAAGATTGCAACTCCTCTTTTCTTCTGAATTCCATTTGCCTGAAAAATTGTCTTCCAACCCTTGACTTGGAGCTTTAATTTGTCTTTTGAAGCCAGGTGTGTTTCTTGCACACAGCAAATGGATGGCTTGTGTTTTTTAATCCAGTCAGCAAATCTATGTCTCTTCAGTGGGGAATTCAAGCCATTAACATTATGGAGATAATTGATAAGTGTGGTAGTATTTTATTCATCTTATTTGGTGAGAGTCCATTGCTTAGTTTTATCTTTTGCATCAGTGTGGAGGTTAGGTTCTGTCCTTTGATTTCTGAGTTCTTACTTTGCTCCTGATCCATTGTGGTGGTCAGTGTGCAGAACAGGTTGAAGTATTTCCTGTAGAGCTGGTCTTGTTGTGGCGAATTTCCTCAATGTTTGTATATCCGTAAATGATTTGATTTCTCCGTCAATTTTGAAGCTTAGCTTAGCAGGGTACAGAATTCTGGGCTGAAAATTGTTCTGTTTAAGTAGATTAAAGGTAGATGACCATTGTCTTCTTGCTTGGAAAGTTTCATTAGAGAAGTCTGCGGTCACTCTGGATTTGCCCCTGTAGGTCAACTGACGCTTACTCCTGGCAGCTTGCAGAATCTTTTCTTTTGTCTTGACTTTGGACAGGTTCATCACAATGTGTCTTGGAGAAGCTCGGTTAGAGTTGAGGCGACCTGGGGTCCGATATCCCTCTGAAAGCAGTGTCAGAATCTTTGGTGATGTTTGGGAAATTTTCTTTTATAATATTCTCTAGTATGGCTTCCATTCCTCTGGGGCATTCTTCTTCCCCTTCTGGAATTCCTATAACTCGTATGTTGGAACGCTTCATAAAGTCCCATAATTCTGACAGTGAACGTTCTGCTTTCTCTCTCTTCTTTTCTGCCTCTTTTACTATCTGAGTTATCTCAAAAACTTTGTCTTCTACCTCTGAAATTCTTTCTTCTGCATGGTCTAACCTGTTGCTGATACTTTCCATTGCATCTTTAAGTTCCCTGATTGACTGTTTCATTTCCTTCAGCTCTGCTATATCCTTTTTATATTCTTCATATCGTTCATCTCTGATTTGATTCTGTTTTTGGATTTCCTTTTGGTTATTTTCCACTTTATTAGCAGTTTCCTTCATTGTTTCCATCATTTCTTTCATTGTTTTCAACATGTGTATTCTAAATTCCCTTTCTGTCATTCCTAACATTTCTGTATAGGTGGAATCCTCTGCAGTAGCTACCTCATGGTCCCTTGGTGGGGTTGTTCTGGACTGGTTCTTCATGTTGCCTGGAGTTTCCTGCTGATTCTTCCTCATGAGTGATTTCTTTTATCTGTTTCCTTGCCCTAATTTTCCTTTCACTTCCTCTTGCTCTTTAAGTTCTTGTGCCTGTGGACTTACCGCTGATCTGTGGTCTGTGGATTCATTCTTCCAATCCCCTAGTCCAAGGACCACACAGTGGACTTTCTGATCGATGCAATTCAGATGATATCTTTGGAAGTCTCACATTGAAGGTAACGATGGCCTGTGTGAGGGATTCATTTAAGCTTTACTGCTCCAATCTTTTGTTTGTATCCTTGGGGTCGCAGCTCGCCTCAGCGGGGTTGATGTGCTGTTCTTCAACCTTCTCTCTTGGTGCAGCTCTAATCTGCCAGGTTACTTGCTAAATTTCTGTCCTTTAACTCTCCTTCTGGACGAGAGCCTCTGTGGAAAGCTGGCTTCAGTCAGCCATCTTGTCTCTGCCTCCAACAATTTTTCAACATACATAAATTAGTAAGTGTGATTCACCACCTGTGAACTGTTTTGGTGTCTTTGGACTTGGCACTCAGCTGAACTGCCTTGGGGAGAGCCTGAGCGGGAGTGCGGAGAACTTTGGCCTTTGTCTAGGGCCCCAGTCTGAGCCGCTGAGCCAGACGGAGCCAATAGTGTTTGGCTCTGGGTCACAGGCCGGTAGGTCTACTTTCAGTTCCTTGAGTATTCTCCAAACTTCTTTCCAAAAAAGACATATTAGCTTGCATTCCCACTAGCAGTGCAGAAGTGTTCCATTCTCTCTGCATCCATGCCAACATCTGTAGTTTTGGGATTTGGGGATGTGGCCTAATCTTACTGGAGTGAGATGATATCTCAAAGTGGTTTTGATTTGCATTTTTCTGATTAAAGATATTTTCAGTTTGTTTCTGACAAAGGTCTCATAAGTAGAATCCACGGAGAATTCAAACTAATCAATAAGAAAAGAACAAATAACCGCATTTCTTTGTGGCAAGAGACTTGAACTTCTCTGAAGAAAATTGACACACTTGAAAAAAGGCCTACAAACACTTAAAAAAGTGCTCATCATCTTTACTCATCATAGCTGAATGTTTTTTTGCCCCAAACCCTAATCCCCAACATGATGGTATTAAGAGATTGGACCTTTGTGGAGGTGATTAGGTCATATAGGCAAAGCCCTCAGGAATGGGATTAATGCTCTGATAAAAAAGGCCCAGGAGAGCTCATTCACCCCTTCAACCATGTGAGGGCACAGTAAGAAGATGGCAGGTGTTTATCAGTCACCAAATCTACTGGCACCTTGACCTTGACCTCAGCCTCTAGAATTGTAAGAAATAAATTTCTGTTGTTCATAAGCCACTAAGTCTAAGGTATTTTGTTATAGCAGCCTGAATGGGCCAAGACACCATTTCAACTCTCAGGGTCTCAGGTTCCCTGACCTGAAGGAGAGAAGGATGCGGCTTATACCATTTGGGGCTCACTGTGTTCTGAGTGAGGGCAGTAGAAAAGGGTATACTGGACTATTTCAAGCGTGTGATTCCTTGACTGAGGTCCTCAGTAGGAGTCCATTAAGTGAGATCCCTTTGTTCAAACACGTTCCCACGTGCACGCAGGTACTTGGCCTACAAGTTGTCTGCCACCCTCTGGGCAGCCCAGTGACATAGCTGCCAATATGTGTATTTTACAGTTGAGGACACAGCCTGAGTCTCTAGGAGATCCCAGACTGGAACTCAGACACGTGACACCAATACAGGGACCTTCTTTCATTAAAGTGATATATATCATCCTATCTGTATCCAAGATTAATTAAACTTGAAAACTTAGTGGCACTGGGTGTGTACAGGTTGAACCATGCAGAATGGCTGATGCTTGATTGTATTTGCGCTGCAAAAATGTTGATTGCATGTGGTTCAACTCAGTGGATAAAATAACTTGCCAGCTCATTTTATTTAATTTGTGGTTAGGCGAATGCAGTTACCAAAGGTCTCCTTGGTGCTAACATCCTGCAACGTTTTATCCTTGCTCCGATGGGTATAGTGTCCTCACCTAAAATGAATAGGCATCATAGATAGGTTTGGTTGTGGCTCCTTGCTAAACATCTATCATTTCTACCTTCTGCACTCCAACAGGGAATATTTCTGTCTTACCAGAGATAGGAATAGGGCTGCCAAAGCCTTTTGTGTATTCATGTATTTGCATTAAAAAAAAAAACTAACAAAATTTTTATAGCTGTAATTACAAACAAAATAACTTGTGCCCCAAAGAATTTATTGCAGCAAGAGTCACAATATGGATGTGGTTTCTTGTCCAATACAGAAAAATGTGGCCAGAATATCCTGGGGTTATATAAAGGATGGGGAAGTGGATGCCACGTGCTCTGAGAGGCTGCTCTGCTCTCCCAGGCTGAATTAGGACCCCCGGGTGTATACCTCATACAGGATCAGCCTACATGCTCACCCTGTCTATCTGAGACTACCTGGTGTTACCCCTCAGTCTACCTCCTAGGAACCCACCTAGTTAGACTGGCCTCTGACTCATAGCAGTCTTTCGTGTTTGTTTCCTATACTGAGCAGAATCGCATCAAGGTGTCACAATTTCAACAATGCAGCACAATTGTTATAAGATGTGCAATTCCTTTAACTCATCAGTTTTCTTATAACTCTCTCCTTCCTTTAGACCAGCGGTTCTCAACCTGTGGGTCGCAACCCCTTTGGGGGGTCTCCTGCATATCAGATATTTACATTATGATTCATAACAGTGGCAAAATTATAGTTATGAAGTAGCAAGGAACATTTTTTGGTTGGGGGTCACCACAACATGAGGAACTGTACTAAAGGGTCACGGCACTAGGAAGTTTGAGAACCACTGCTTTAGACACTAAACTCCAGGAGGGTAAACATTCCACCAGTGACTAGTAGTATGCAGGGGGGGGTGGGCTCTCAGGTGTTTACTGAATGAGGCACCAGGAAATAAGAGGTAGACGAGGCTGAATGTGCAAAGACAGAGATGGAGAACAGAGCCTGCTGTGCGCTAAAATTAACAGACATCTGGTGCAGCCATTGAAGTGCCAGAATCTGGATGACACCATCCCAGAGTGTTAGAACCCGGGGGTCATCACACTCTTTGTTGAAAGCTACCAGCCTGGTCCCCAAGAAATGCATAATGACACATCGTTTTGCATATAGAGAGTTTAGAGTAGTGTGTTGGTCAAATCTGGCCAGTAGCATGCTTTTTTATAAATAAAGTTTTATTGGAACACAGCCATAACCATGTGTTTACACATTGCTTACAGTTGCTTTCTTGCCCAATGGCAGAATTGAGTAGTTATGACAGGGACTGTGTGATGGCTTGCAAAGTATTTGCTGGGCTCTGGCTAGAGAGGATTGAGGGCCTGGGGGTCCTAAACCCAGGTTAAACCCCTACAGAGGTCTAATCTCTTCACTGGGAGATTAGAGATCCAGTGAAGGCTGTTAAGGCTGACTGGGAAGCAGTCAGTCTCCTTTTGGGGAAGAGGATGCTGGCTGCAATACGGGCATGTGGGAAGTCTGGAATTTGCTATAGAGAAAGGCTTGCAGCAAGAGTTAAGGGGAGGGATGCCAGGGGCTAGGGCAGGGAGGAGAACACCCATTTGCAGGTGCCTGCCTTCCTAGCTCTGCCCTGCTTATCATCATGCTCCGCTGTGCTCTGACAGGAGATGCAAAATGCTGGTGGCTGCGATCTGCACTTGACTGCCTGCTGCTGGGCCCACACAGATACCGTCAGATGAGCCCCTCTAAGGCTCAGTGTTGGCAATGTGCTGAGCCCTAAATGGGGGAATTCACTTGTACACTTCTGCTTTGTGTAGTGCTGGCTTTAAAAAGACTTAAACCTAAAAACTGGGGAAAAAATCTAAAATCCTATGGGGTTCACAGAGCAAGTCAAAGAGCAAGAGTTTATGGTTGGCATTTGGAACAATCGCTGCCTTTGAAATGAGGGCTTGACAGTTCCATGTCAGGACAAAATCAGGCTGCAGTCAGATCTGGCCCCTCAACCTCTCATGCCAGTGCACCAGCTGTTGCCTGCAATGCTGGGCGGTGATGGAAAATATGGAGAGAAAACAGTACATACCTCAAATCTGTTGCACCCCAGGGGTCTCCCTCTTCCTGTTCATGATGTCCAGGTACTATCACGGCATTTGGAGACAAAATACTGGATATGAGAGCTCTTCTCTGTCCTTGCCCTTAATTATGAGCTTCTGCTTGGAAGAGCTTTTGCTATCGTTTATCATAGCAGTGCTCTTAAACGAGTTTTGGTTACTGTTGGAGTTCCAGGGTCTAAGAATGTTCTGGAAAATGATAACATTTAGGAAGAGTCTTCAAGGGAAACTGTCCTGAGCTGTAGCCGAGAAGACCCCAGGGGCAGAACAGGGGGTGAACCTGTGTGAGCAGGTAGGGGCTGATAGAGACAGAATGGATGCCTGGATGAAACCAGGGGCAGGTGTGCTGTGAGCAGTCTCCAACCAGTGTCAATGCTACTGCAGCACAGAGGCAGCCTCAGAATCCTTAACAGCCTGCATGAGAGAGCTGGTTTATAAGATGAAATCTATTTGCTGTCTCCATCCCAGAGACTGTGGCCAACCTAAGGGGGTGGCCTTGAACAGTTGCAGTGTATCCTGGTGAGGAGGGCTCGGGAGCTAGGGTGCAGAGTGATTGGGTCTCATTGATTTATTGGGCCCAAAGGGAACACTTTAAAATGTAGTGGGGGCTGAGGACTTGGCTGGTTGTGGCGAGTATGGACTGCAAGGAAATGATGACTTGTACAGCAGGCTAGTTGGAAATAAGTGAAAGGTCTGTGCCAAGTTCAAAGGTGCCTATACTAACATCTCCCAGGGTTGGGCAGGAAGGAGAGGGACGTGGTTGATGGAACAGCACTAGAGAAATTAGAACTTGTATACATTGCCAGCGAGATGAAAGTGCTACAGCTGCTATGGAAAATAGGTGAGGATTTCTCAACAACTTAGTTGTAGAGTTACCAGGAGGCCCAGGGGATTCCATGTCCAGGGCTATAGCAAGAGGGACAGAAAACAGGTGCACAAACAAGCACATATATGCCCGTGTTCATATCGGCCCTGCTCACCTTAGCTGAAAGGTAGGAACAGCCCAAATGCCCATGGGTGGGTAACCAGGTAAACAAACCATCAATACAAGGGGATGTAATTTAGCCACAGATGGGAATGAGGGACTGGCACATGCTACAGTGTGGATGAACCTCAAAAACTGCTGCATGGAAGAAGTCAGCCACAAGGACCACATACGAGGATATTGATATGAAATAAAACCAGAAGTGATAAATCTTTAGAGATAGAAATCAGATTGGTGGTTGCCAGGGGTTAGGGGGAAATGAGGAGAGTTGGCTTCATGAGTGAGGGGTCTGACTATGGGGTGATGAGAATGTTTTCGAACTCGATGGAGGTGGTGGTTGCGTAAGATTGTGAATGAGCGAAACACCACTGGATTTTTCACTTGATGGTTAATACTGTTTTTTAAATTTCATCTCAATAAACTAGTCTTCCTTTGAGGAAGGAGGAAGGTGAGGGAGAGGATGGAAGTGGGAGGGCATGGTGCTGGAGGGTCTACAAACCTGTGGAATTCTGAGCATCCAGCTCCCTCGAAACAGACACGTGGACAGGTGCTCAAGGTGCTGATTTTAATCCTGACATGTTTCCTCTGCATCCTGTGATACATGCATTAATTTAGCTCCCACATCTCTTGAATCTGCAAGTTCTTTTCTGTCACGTGGTCACTGCCTTTCTCGAGGATCGTCACATTCCCAGACTTGAAAATGCCCCTTCTCTGGGTCCCCAGCACTACCCTCCTCCAATCCATGCTCCGCCCTGCTGCCAGAGAAATCTCTGGTGAACACTGCGTGGTGTCACGCTGCTGCTCAGCCTCCAGTCACTCCTGGCTCCTCATGCCCTGGGTAGAGAGTTCCAGTCCCGGAGGCTGGTGCAATAAACTGGGGAGGACCCTGGACTTCGCTTAGATGCCACAGCATGCACTGACACTAGTGTGCCATCCTGGCCACGTCCTGAGTGTTTGACTAATGCATACTTGGTATCTTTTGCCTTTGTTTGGTTTTTCCTTTTACGGCATGCTGATAATGACAGTTTGTCACGAGGCTTGGTGACAATCCAGTGGGAGTAATGCAGCTGACAATCATGGAGCACTTGCCCTGGCAGACCCTGGACAAAGGATCCTATTTGAATTTTCTCAAATAAAAAAAGATTCTATTAAACTTAAGGTCTATGTATATTTGGTGCCTCATTATCATCACTTTTCAAAATCCCCTTAAGTGTGGCCCAGTGCTCTGACTCAATTCTGTGTGTGACAGATCAGCCGCCCTCCCCAGTGTGCCCTGAGGATGGTGGCCCCTTGCTTTCCCCTCTGAGTCAACCTGCTTGCAGTGTTGCTAGATAATAGACGTCTTTCAGTCCTCCCTGGTTTAAGAGGACTGGGGTCACTTCCCCCCCAAACTATTAAGCTCACACGGCATCTCTAAAACTGCAGGTTATGCTGGGGGGAGGGGCGTGTGTGCACTCAGAGTGGCAGAGACTCCAGATCTTCTCCTTTCCCTGCCTGCTGCTTTCCCAGTGGGAGTGGACAGCCACACACACAGCTATGTATCCTGGAGTTGGCCCAGGAGACTGTCCATCCTGGTTTGCTAAGTTTTTTTTTTTTATTTTTATTAAATCGTAGCTGTGTACATTAGTGCAATCAAGTGGGTACAATGCTCTGGTTTCATATACACTCTGAAATATTTTCATGAAACTGTTTAATACAGCCTTCATGGCATTTTCTTAGTTACTGTATGTAGACATTTGTATTCTGCATTTAGTAAGTTTCACCTGTACCCATTCTAAGATGCACCATAGGTATGACCCCACCAATTACCCTCCCTCCACCCCAACATCCCCCCTCCCCTCCCTTGGTGGATTAACAAATTGTGGTACATGTATACCATGGAATAGTATGCAGCCTTAAAGAAAGATGGAGACTTTACCTCTTTCACGTTTACATGGATGGAGCTGGAACATATTCTTCTCAGCAAAGTATTTCAGGAATGGAAGAAAAAGTATCCAATGTACTCAGCCCTACTATGAAGCTAATTTATAGCTTTCATATGAAGCTATAGGACAAGAATATGGGGTTTGCTAAGTTTTAATCATGCAAATATTTGCATTTGAATGTCCTAGAAAGCCTTTAATCCCTAGGCAAAATGCCAGGCTTGGGTGGGCATCCCTCTCCCATGGGGGCCAGGTGTTTGCTGGCCTTTAGCGTGGCTGATCCAGGCTCTTAACTCTGCAGTGAACTTGATCCTCACAGGGTCATGGATTTGGTTGCTGTTGGACGGGGTCTCTTTTCCTTTGATAGTCCGGTTGTATCCCAGAGGCCTGAGGAGGGGTGAGGTCCCCAGGGAGGCAGGAATCCAATAACTGATTCTTTTGTGATCACTTGACAAATGATGTAACTTTCCGAATATCCAAGCAAAAGCAAGTTCTTTCCCTCCCCACCACATCCGTCCTTATTCCTCTTATTAATTCTAATCTTAGATATGGCTGAAAGGCAAGGCATAAGCCCAAGTCTTGGCCAGGGCGCTATGAATAGTGTCCAACTTATTCATTCTTCGAACACTTGTTTATTTAGCACACATCCTGTGTCAAGGTGAAGGGCGTAGCTGCCACTCTCCCAAAGCTAGTCATGCCATAGCGTTGACTAATAAGAAATTGTCATCATATGGTGTTATGAGGCAATGGAAGGAATCAGAGTGTGCTGTGGGAGTGGGAAACAGAGGCATCTTCTAGGTAGGGCGTGGACTGGGAAGGCTTCCTGGGGGAGTTGGAGTATGAGTCACAGGAGAGTTTCATAGACCACTGGAGCAGTACGCACAGAGACCCAGAGGCGAGTGGGGATGTGGCACATGTGGGGAAGTAGGAAGAGGTCAGTGTGGCTGGAGCAGATGGAGAGATCTATTGGGTGCGAAGGAGTGAGGAAGGGGGGGAAGTGAGAAAGGAGGCTGGAAACAGCTGAGCCTGGGCACCTAGGGAGAGTCCCGTCTGTGCTGGGTTATTGGTAGGACTGGGATTGGAGTCCTTCTGAATTCTAGCTCCCCTAACGCCTGTGAACTAGGAGTTCACTCCTGCTCTGAACATTGGCCTCCTTATCTATAAAGAGAGGTGGTTGGTCCCGCCACACAGGAGGATGGCAGACGCGGAGGGGGCCTGCCGGGTGCGCTGCTCCTGCATGGTAGAGGCTCTTCTTGGAGATGCCAATGCTCTGGCTGCTGCCTGGACTTGGGCCTCATCCTTCTGCCCTCCGTACTGCCCCTGGCAGCCACCACGCCTGACAGGCTGGCCAGTGAGCAGGCAGGAAGAGTGTCTGTCTGCACTAAGACATGCATGGAAGCCCTCTAATTATTATCTGAGCTTCTCAGTCTTGGGTATTGGAGTGGACTTTGCCACCAGACAGGTGGAAGTTCAGTTCTTTATCCTGGGTCTGTTTCATCCATCTATTCACCTGCTCTCATGTTGCTTGTCTGCTATGTGCAAGACGGACTTATAAGGGTGAGCCAGATGCATGTCAGCCCTCGGAGCCCTTACCATCTAATTAGGAAGAAGACAATCAAAAAATACACAAGTGATAGTCACAATTGTCGGAGGTACTGGGAAGGATTAGTAGAACCTTAATGAGGACAGTTCATGATGGAAATTGAGGTATGAATCTTGGCTGTACTCATTTCCAGATGGGGAAGTTCCTGGAGGCCTCTGTATCTCAGTTTTCTCATCTGCAAAATGTGAGAATTAGGGCTAAATGACGTGAGGAGTGGTGGTTTACATTTTTTCCATGTCAGAAGCACCTGAGGATATCTTACAAATCTCAGCATGCAGGTCCCACCTACACCAAGCCCACCAGAATCTCTGGGGGGTGGCCCAGACACTAGAATTTTCTTAGATATTTTGAAGTGATTCTAATCTGTAGCCACATTTGGGAACTAGCCTTCTAGCCCAGCACCTGTCACTCTTGAATGTGCTATCATCACCTGGGTCTTATTCAAATGCTGATTCTGACCCATTAGCTCTTCAATAGAGCCAGAGAGTTTACAACATCAAGGACATTTTGGTCCCAGGATCCCTTTGATGATGCCCAGAGAGATTTTAAAATATTGTAATTGCCTGATGAGCAGGGTTGTTCCTTGAGTCTTATGGGTAGGAGCCAGGGATGCTGCTAATCCACCGGGGAGGCACAGGATAGGCCCCACCATGAAGAATTTTCTGGTCCCAAATGTCAGTAGCACCAAGACTGACACCCCCCTAGTCCAGGGTGAGGCTGAGGCTGATGCTGGGTGCACTCCCAGTGGCAGCAGAATTCTCGTCTCTAGCTTAGCCGTAATGACCCTGGGATCCAGAATTTGTCAGAAAGTGAGCTGACAAAATTAGCAAAGATCATTTTTTTTTTTTTTAAATACCTTATTGGAGTTTTGGTGGAAGACAAAGAGAAATTCACCAGTCTCAAATCATGGCATTTTAGACCTGACTATTTCAATGTTTGCAAGGATGGGGCACTCAGAAAGCCAAAAGACATCTCCCCATTTCCAGCGGGTTTAAGCAGCAAAGAGAAACGAACCGAAGAAGGCAGGTGCATGAATTATTAACAAGCCTGGGTGGGAAAAGTGTAGTGCAAGCCTTTTTAACACTGTTTGAGATCAGGATGAGGAAAAATGGGCAGAGATTTAATTGTTTCATTGACTTTTGCAGAGAAAAGCCAGAGTCATCAAATACACAGAGGGCAGAGAAGAATGCACGTGCAACACTTTCTTTTCTGGCTGTGTTTTTTTTTTTTTTTTTTTTTCCTTTTTAAGATTAATTTGTAACTTATGGCTCTAATGACCTGTCTGGTGAAGGCGTTGAGGTGTGGATGCAGGATTCATAACACAATCACCCCCGAACAGCTCTCCCAAGCTTTCCCTCCACCTCACGCCCCTTGCCCTACTTCAAACCTCATCTCTTCTCATCCAGACGAATGCAATGAGTTTCCACTGCATTGGTTTTCCTCTTTAAACTCTATCCTGCTTCCCTTCAAGCTGTCTCCACATTGTGGCCACAGGGAGAATTCTCAAAAGAACAACTCATTTCTCTGGCCTGTGGGAAAGCTTCCTGTGGCCCCTCATGGCTCTGAGTACAAAGCCCAGCCCCTTACGATGGTGCACCATGACCTTCAGTTATATGACTCCTCATTGCTCCTTCCACTTTCTCTCTTACCTCCATCACCTCCATCCTCCCAGCATTCCCCCCTTGCAGCTATCTTAAAACATGTCAAGCACACTTGCACAGTGGTTGCCAAGCTGTCTCTGTTACCATGATGTCTACATAGCTGCTGTTTCCTCTCTCCTCCTCCATCTGTGTTGCCAACATATTTTCATGCAACAAAACTTACCTTCAGCATCACCTCATCTGTGAAACCTTCTTGGGCACCCCCTCTTGCCTCCTGCCCAAAGAGGGCAGATACTTTTTCTCTTTTGGGATTCTAATGCAACTCTCACATGTGTCTATTCCAGCAAAGCTCAAGTTGCATCTCAAACCTTCCTTTCAGCAGCTAGAGGGCAAAAATTGGTCCAATGTATTACCAGTACCAAGGACGGTGACCAGCAGACTGCAGGGCAGAGGTTTGAGGCCTGAATACGTGGGCCCAGTCTTTAATATCTGCAGTAGGCACAGAAATCACTGATCAGGTCCTTTTCCTCAAGGAACTTGGAATTGAAAAATGGAAAAGTAAACAAATGAACTAACATAGGGTTGATGGTTCCTTTATGATAATAGTGGTAGTCAGTGCATGTATAGAGTACCTATGAAGTACTCAACATCGTGCAAATTTTTACCTATGTTTTCTTATTTAATTCTCACTATGTCCTTATGAGGGAAGTATGATTATCATTATTTCATAAACTAAGGAATCTTAGCTTCAAAGAGGCTCAATTAGTTGCCCATGATCACACAGTTAGTAAACACAGAACCAAAACCTGAGCTCCAGTATTGACACCCAAGCCTAGAGGCCTAGCAGGAGAAGCACAGAATGGGCTGTGGGCATAGACAGGGTGAGAGGAGGCCTGGGTGAGGGTGACATTCTAGAGGAAGTGAAATCTCAGTGGTCTTTTGAGCTGCAAATAGGAATTAGAGGCCGTGGCTCAGGAATGTGGACAGCAGGCAGCTTCTCTAATCTGCTTGGAGCTTCCTGACACCCTGGTCCCTGTTCTCTGCATTGTCTTTGTCCCCAAGGACTCTGTGTGTGGTTCCTGAACATTTGCTTTGTGGGTCTCCCAGAAGAATCTTGGGGAAAGAATAATGGCTCCAAAAGATGTCAACAGCTTAATCCCTGAAACTGAATATACTACCTTACGTGGCAATAGAGACTTTTCATAAAGAATTCAATTTAGCATTTTAGATGGGAGATTATCCTGAGTTATTCAGGTGGATCCACTGATTATTCAGGTGCTCCTTGTAAGAGGAAGATGGGAGGATCAGACAGAAAAAAAGATGATGTAATTATGGAGTCAGAGGTTGGACCCATTTTGAAGATAAAAGAAGGGATCCCCAAGTCAAGGAATGTGACCTCTAGACACTGGAGAAAGTAAGGAAATAAATTTTGTCCCAAAGGCTTCAGAAAGAATGAAGTCCTGTTGACACCCTGACCTCTGCCTTCTGAGACTAGATTCAGACTTCTGGCTTCCAGAACCGTAAGGAATACATCTTTGGGGCTGTAAGCCACAAAGTTTGTGGTTATTCTTTACCCCACCAATAGGAGACAAATACAGCCTAACAGCAAGGCTTCCAGTCTGTAGGGAAGAATGGACAGAGATGCTGATAAAATAGGCGTTCTCTGGGCTGCCTGTCGGGGTCTTGGTGCTACTTCTCGCTGATTCCCACAGGAAAACAAGGGGGAAACACCCTCCTGCCTTTGGGGGAGGACTAAGGTGTGTCTGAGTCTCTGCCCCATGTGGAATTCTTGTCTGTGTCCATCAAGTGATAAAGAGGTAGAATCACGTGTATTGTCACAAACCTGCTTTAAGATGTTCTACGGAATGATAGCAGTAAAACAATGGTCTGCACACATAGTATGAGGCATGTTTTATTAAAAATATGTATATACTATATATGTTTTATATATAATATGTATATTATATAATATGTATAATATGTATAAAAATTCTATCCTATGTCCATCTACCTATCTACTTGTACATGGAAAATAATTTGAGAAAGTTATATCAAAATCCAAAGTATTGGCTAGGAGTGGTGGCTCACACCTGTAATCCTAGCCCTCTGAAGATTGAATTAGGAGGATCCCTTGAGCTCTGGAATTCAAGATCAGCCTGAGCAAGAGTAAGACCCTATCTCTGTTAAAAATAGAAAAATTAGCCAGGTATCATGACAGGCATCTGTAGTCCCAGCTCCTTAGGAGGCTGAGGCAGGAGGATCACTTGAACCAAGGGGTTTGAGGTTGATATTAGCTAGGTTAATGCTATTGCATCTGGCTTGGGCAGCAGAGAGTCTGTCTTAAAAAAAGAAAAATCCAAAGTGTTAACTGGGATCATAGATTAATTTTACTATCAATGTCATATATGTCTACACTGCTTTCATTTTTATAATAAACTTACTCTTTCTGAAACAAAAATATAGATTAATGCAACAATGGGAAGCCTAGCAGACTGTCCATCTTAAGCCTTTACAAGCCTAGGTAAGATCCTTGTCTCAGGCAGACAGCAAAGAGCAAAGCTTCCTAGGACCTCATAGTTCCCTGGATTGACGGCCCTCTGAGTGTGATCCAAGAGCTTCAGGAGGTCCCAAGGCTCTTTCATGGGGTCTTTGAGGTCAAAACAATTTTCTCAATAGTAGCAAAATCACATTTTTTTGTCCCATGTTTTGGCAGTTGCCCCAATAATGTAGAAGCGCAGGTGGATTACTGCTGGTGCCTTTGCAGGAATCAAAGCAGGGTCATCAACTTGCATGAGTTGTCATTACATTCTTCTTCATTATTACCATGTGCTTGTAATAAAAAAAAATTCCTGGAGAAGGATGAATCCTATGTACTCAATTTTGATATGAGGACAATTAATGACAATTAAGGTTATGGGGGGGGAGCAGAAAGAGGGACGGAGGGAGGGGGGTGGGGCCTTGGTGTGTTTCACATTTTATGGGGGCAAGACATGATTGCAAGAGGGACTTTACCTAACAATTGCAATCAGTGTAACCTGGCTTATTGTACCCTCAATGAATCCCCAACAATAAAAAAAAAAAAAAAAAAAAATCCCTATTCAATAGCGTTGGGGAAACTGGCCACAGGTAAAAGACTGAAACAGGATCTACATCTCTCACCACTCACAATAATCGACTCACAATGGATAAAAGACTTAAACCTGAGGCGTGAAAGTAAGAATTATAGAAGAGATATTGGAAAAACACAGATATTGGCCTAGGCAAAAAATTCATGAAGAAAACCCCACAAACAGTCACAGCCATAACAAAAATAAATATATGGGACTTGATTAAATTAAAAAGTTTCTGCATAACCAGGGACACAATCAAAAGAGCAAACAGACAATCCACAGAATGAGAGAAAAGATTCCTGTGCTCTTATCTGAGACTGATAACCAGACTCTACAAAGAACTCAAGTAAATCAGTAAGAAACAACCATACAACCCCATTAAAAAGTGGGCAAAGGACATGAATAGCAACTTTTCAAATGGAAATATACTGATGGCCGACAAACTTATGAAAAAATGCACATCTCTAATTCTTAGGAAAATGAAAATCAAAACCACATTGAGGTACCTTTTAACTCCTATGAGAATGGCTTATATGAAAAAGTCCCAAAACAATAGATGCTGGTATGGATGCAGAAGGAAAGGGATACTCCTGTAACATTGGTGAGACTGCAAACTAGTACAGCCTCGGGAAATTGTACGGAGATATCTCAAAGAACTTAGAGTCGATCTACCATTTGACCCAGCAATCCCACTGTTGGGTATATACCCAAAGGAAAAGGTCATTTTATAAAAAGGATACCTGCACTTGAATGTTTATGGAAGCACAAATCACAATCACAAAGCTATGGAAACAACCCAAGCGCCCACCAATACATGAATGGATTAATAAAACGTGGTATATGCATATCATGGAATGCTACTCAGCCATAAAAAATGGCAATCTAGTATCTTTTGTGACACTCTGGATAGAACTTGCAACCATTCTTCTAAGTCCGTGGTTCTCAACCTTCCTAATGCTGTGATCCTTTAATACAGTTCCTGTGGGTTGCAACCCATAGGTTGAGAACTGCTGTTCTCAGTGAAACATCACAAGAGTGGGGAAACAAATACATGTACTTAATACTGCATTGCAACTAATTAATACTTAAGTACACATATGAAAGTAAATCTCAATGAAAATCTAGCTGAGGGGGGAGGTGAGGATGGGTAAATTCACACCTATTTGGTACAGTGCATACAATCTGGATGAAAGGCACACACAGATGAGTCAATCTGTATAAAAACAAAGTATGTTATCAGAATATACTCTCTAATATTCTGAAATTTTAAAAAGTTGTATTTTGAAAAAAAGAAAATAAGCAAAGCCGCTTCTCTTAAGAGTGTCTTTGACAAAGCAGTAGACCTTATTCATTTAATCAAATCTCAACCCTTGAGTTTATATATATATATTTTTTGAGACAGTCTCACTTTCCTGCCCCCCCCACCCCATGCCCAAGTGCCATGGCATCACAGCTCACAGCAACCTCAAACTCCTGGGCTCAAGAAATCCTCTTGCCTCAGCCTCCTCAGTAGCTGGGACTATAGGCATCTGCCACAATGCCTGGCTATTTTTTAGAGATGGTGGTCTCACTCTTGTTCAGGTGATGAACTCATGAGCTCCTCGGCTTCCCAGAGTGCTAGGATTACAGGTGTGAGTCACCGCACCTGGCCTAAATCTATGACTTTCAATAGTTTGGTAAAATGGGAAGTACCCAGAAAGCACTTCTGCTACCTAGTGGAGTACAGTGATCGGCTCAGAGGAAAACACTCCTGTGGTTGATTGAGTTGTGAGTGGAAGTAGCGCCGTTCCATGGAACACAATTTTTATCTGGAAGCACAACTGACAGACACATCATAATTATTCAGACTTAGGTTTTTGGCGGTCACCTGACATCATTTGCTGCTGATGCTAAATGTCAAGCTTTCAGGTGAAAACTAGAATTTTGGAAAATTTATATCTGTAACTCAGAGCTCAATAGCTTCTTAGCATTTGAATACATGTGGGATGAGATTTGTGGTATTAACAATTTTTAAACTATTGTATGAATGAAATGACTTGAAAATATCTGTATAACTCAGTCCATATAAACCAAATGGTCAATGCATCATGTATGGATCACCAATCCACTCCAAGTTCCAGATGGAACAATGAATGTTAATTAAATAAAGTGTACCAAAATGTATTTATATTGTTTCAGATTCTGCATTACAACTAATCTTTTAAAAATACCCCTTGTTGAGTTTTGGTGTAGTATCAAAGAAGACCACCCACAACTATCTGAAAAAGCTATTAAAATATTTTTCCCTTTTCTACTTCTCTATGTGTGAGACTGGATTTTCTTTCTATACTTCAACCGGAATAATACCTTATAACAGAGTAAATTCAGGAGTAGATGTGAGACTGTAGCAGTCTTCTATTAAATTAGACATTAGAAGAAGTTGCAAAAAATATTAAACAATGTGAATCCTCTTGCTAAGTTTTTTTGTTTTAGAAACTATGGCTATTTTTAAACACAGCTATGATATTTATGCTAACACAACATGGAGTTATTGTTTTTGTTTTAAATACAAATAGGTATTTAAAAATTGTATTGGTTTCAATTTCTAAAATAGTGATATCAACAGACATAACCCACATAAGCAACAGCTGTTTGGGGAACTTGATAGGTTGTAAATATGTCAATGGGTCCTAAGACCAAATGCTACACCTTCACCCTGTTACCTTTCTGAACGTTCCTGTGAGATATGCTACTCTTCCTGTTTTCACCTGTAAAGATATACCACCCCGGAGAGCTTTGGATTTCAGAGAAAAATTGCATTGCAATATTAGCTGACATATTGCCGGGCTAAGGAATTTGGGATTTGGGGAGTTTAATGACTTGTAGCCTGGAAAGTCATGCTGTGAAAAATAATACCAACCAGCTGTAGGAATCAGATGCCCACTGAGAGTTGCCCTGGGATGTGTTGATCTTTCGTTCTGAACTCACAGGACCTGGAACCGCCAACTTTTCATTATGCTGGAGCTGGGCCAGGCTCATGTGGATTGCATGCATGCCTCTTCCTCCAGCCACGAAGGGTGGGTCAGATTGATGGAGGGGCTACCTCAGATAGAGCTGCCTTATCGTTCGTCTTTCCCAGGGATGGCCTATTGGTCGCCAGGGAGACCTAAACTGACTGGTAGCCAATGAGAATTTCAACCTTACACAAGCCCACCCTCTCAGAGCTGCAGACATCACCAGGCCTCATCTCGCCTCTTCATGGGATAAGTCATTATGGCCTGGACCAGATGGACTCCCCCAGGAGGTCGGGCTAAAACATCTTTCTCCCCTGAGTGTCTGAGGCCCCTGAGCTCGCAGGCACCCATCTGTTCCCTGAAAAATACCTTGCAGCCATGGGGTTGGGGTGATCTGGAGTTTTCAGTGCAAATGAAGTATCTCTGCCCCATTTCCTCTGACACCCAATTCCCAATTTCATAGGCGATGGGTTTGCTGGAACGACAAACTTAATTGCGAGGCTAGCATTTTAGAGTTCTGTGTCCAATGGTGACACCTACATCCTGCTGCCTTCGCCATTGTTCTCTGGCTTCCTAAGTTAAGAGAACTGTATAGAAACCAAAAAACTGAATGAGAAACAACAAAGTCTTGGGCAGAAATCTATGTACCATGAAAGGAAGGACTCCTGAGATGAGCAGGGGTTTGGGTGCAGGGCTTTGGGGAAGCTACATTTCTGTCTCCTGAACCTCTACTTATTTTGCCTTCAGCCTGGAGAGGGGTGTTAATGGTTGCAATTCAAGTTCATATTCACAAGCTAGTACTAAAGTGAGATAGAATAGGTAGGCACAGTTCTCTCAGATACTGTTCCAGGGTGAGCTGCTATGTGCAAACTCACCCCCAAAGGCCAAGGCAGTGACAGGCTGAAGAAAGAGGCTGCCAGGTCCAGTTTCTCAGCAAGAAAGCATTAAATGGGGGCTTAGGAATAGATGTGATGCCTCAGGCAGCCGCGAGATAGTAGAGCCACCTGCCAGAAAGTATCCTTTACATCGTAAGCTTGAAGCAGGGTAAAGATACGTGTGGCTGATGACATCTCAGACTTCATGGCTGAAATTTGTGACTACTGGGAAGTTTAGAGAAGCATCTGTATGGAGGATTCTCTCTGCTACAGAAATAAATGATTTAAAGGTATTTAACATTGAGCATTGTGTAAAGACCTTCCTGCAGAACGCCTTGGTATACACGTGACAAAGATCAGTCGTCATTTCCAGATGGTGTCAGTCTTGCCAAATGACAGGCCATTTTTCTACAGATACTAAACAGGAGCTGGCTTGCTGGCCCAATGCTTGATGGCCCAGGTTTCCTGGTCCATGACTGTCAAGGGAGAAGGTGAAATGAAGACAGGAAGGCTGATGATTCTGGTTCCACATGGGGAGTAATGTGTGGCCTAGGCAGAGACTGGAAGAAGAGCGAACGCCGGGCCCATTCTGAGCAGGATTTTCAGTCTCAGCACTGCTGAATTTGGGGTGGATAATTCTTTGTTGTGGGAGGCTTTCCTATGCATGGTAGCATGTTTAGAAATAGCCCTGACTTCTACCCACTAGAAGAACATTCACCCCCTGCCTTAAGTTAAGACAACCTAAATGTCTCCTGCCATTACCAAATGTTCACCTGGGGACAAAGTCCTCCCTCCCATTAAGAACCTCTGCTCTAAGGTCCCTGTAGGGGTGGGGACTGGTTTCTACTTTGAGACCCTGGATCTGGGGGCACACAGCCCAGTGAGTTTCTGCCACTCTGGACAACCAGTTTAGAAAGTCATCCTTTGGAGCAGAAGGGTTTGGGAAAGGAGGGTCAGAAGGTTTGATCCATACCACTTGCACAGAAATTGAGCTGACACAACTCCTTCCTCTGTTTTGCAAAGTGAAGGAGAAATTCAACCTCCCTCTACCAGAGTCTATATAAGGACGACAAAAAGGTAGTTGATGGAAATTATGAAGTTTAGTGCTATAAAGTCTGGTTTATCTGCTGTTCACCCAGGTACTGTTTCAAGTGCTGTTCAGTCAGGACTCAGAAGCCCCTCCCTTTAACATCTGGCTAGAGATTACTTTGTATTTTCCAATACTTTTAACAGATCTTCATCATGTTTTCTGTGTCCACCCAAAAGAAGTGCAGTTGCCAGTTCTCTTGTAATGTGCTACTTTCTGTCAATAGGTAGGTGGAAGGTGATTATGGGATTTACATCCATCCCACTCCACGGGGGGCATGGATAGGACTACCCTGTGGATTTTAAAGTCTGGGAAAATCTCCACCAACATCAGTTACCCTGTACAATAAACTGAGGAATGTGGGCTCAAAGAGACAGTAAGAACAAGAGACACTAAGAATAAGAAGTTGCCCCACACTCATCAAACAGTGATGAATTACATCTCCCTGCTTCCTAATCCTAACTGTGTAACCTTTGGCAAATCACTTTATTATTATATTACTACCCTGAGCCTTAGTAAAATATAAGTGTAATAATATGCATATCAGAAAGCTTTCATATAGATTAAATGAGGAATGTACAGAAGATGCAAAAAAAGGTACATATTTTAAGAAAGGAAAAATCTGTATTAGAGTTGCGACACTCAATATATACCAATAACATCTGTTATCTTGTATGTCTTGTGATTGCCGAAGTTGAACATGACTCCAGTGTTACAACTTTAATGCAGTTTTTTCCTTTCTTAAAGCATGTATATGTTTTTGGTACCCTCTGAATGTAAGAAAGGTTGAGCCAGGAAGCTGGGGGCGGGATCAGAAAAGAGGCTGTCAAATCTCCCAGGGATGAGTTTGGGTGGAGTGAGGAGATGTGAGTGAGGACAGGGTGGTGTCTTGGCTGCTGGGGAACTTTGGGGAGAAGCAGAATTAACTAAAGGTTAAAAAGTGAACACTTACTTAATCGCAGCTAGTTCATTTACATAGATGTTGTGTCACCTTCCTATGGCAAATTCTGCAGAAAGATCCATGAGAGATCCTGTATTTTTATAGAACTCCCCTAAGTGCTCAGCAAATACTTTCTTCCTTTCCTCTAATAGGAGAACCTTGTGTAGAATCTACATGCTTTTTACAGAGCCTACGTCCCCCGAGTTGGGAAAGCTGGCTAGGCCAGGTGGGTGGGCGGGAAGCTGGATAAAGTTTCTGATGCTTTTTTTTTTTTTTAAGTGAGAAACAAGCTTTGTGCTCTTTTGACCCTGGCAAGAGGCAATCAGGGATGAGCTAGGACAAGGCACAATTTTATCACTTAAAAATAGAGTATAAATGTCTTAGCACGATAATTAAGAAAGTGCAGTGAGGGCTATGTTAACCAGTTCGTTGTATTTCAAATTGTCTATAAAACCAAAACATTGTACCCCATGATTGCATTCATGTACACAGCTATGATTTAATAAAAAAAGAAAAGAAAAAAATATATATACATGCACCACCAACAGCTGTAGTGGGCAGCAACTGTGTAAGTCCCCCCAAAAACTTTGCTGAAGGTGCCTTGTTATTAGTTCTGGGCCCAAAACCCAAAGAGATTCAGTATGGAAGTAGTCATTTCTAGGATACTTTTTAGTAAGAGCATTCTGACGTTTCTAGAATGAGACCTTCTGGATGAATCATGGCAGGAATTAGTAGGGGGTATTTGTTCCCTGTAGACTTCCTAGCTCACAGATAAGGAGACTTGGGTACCCCACCCCAGAGACCCTGCTGCCTAATGAAGGCAGCCTCGTGTAGGGAGAGCGTGAGTGTTGGAGTCAGTTACACACCAGCACATTATGTGTGTGTGTTTTTAAAATAACTACAGAGCTGTTGTCTATATACCATATATCCGCTACTTTTTAAGGTGGCTTTATGTTTTTAGAGCAGTTTTTGGTTTATAACAAAATTGAGTGGAAGGTACTGGGATTTCCCATCTGCCTTTTGCCCCCAGACATGCATAGCACCCCCATTACCAACAGGTCCCCCCGGAGGGGGACATATGTGACCATCAAGGAACTAGATCGACACATCAGAATCACACAAAGTCCACACTTCACCTTAGGGTTCCCTTCTATTGTATATTCTGAGGGTTTGGACCAGGCGTCCTCAAACTGCGGCCTGTGGGCCACATGAAGCGGTATGAAATGTATCTGTTCCCGTTTTGTTTTTTTTACTTCAAAATAAGATATGTGCAGTGTGCATAGGAATTTGTTCATGGTTTTTTTTTTTTAAACTATAGTCCGGCCCGCCAACCGTCTGAGGGACAGTGAATTGGCCCCCTATTTAAAAAGTTTGAGGACGCCTGGTTTGGACAAATGTGTAATGACATATAGCCACCATTATATTATTATGCAGAGTATTCCCATTGTTGTGAATACTTTCTGTGCTCAAATTCATCTTTAAAGTATGCACTTAGCACAGTCTCATGGTTGTGCACCCATGCCTACTAGCTCGTTCCAGAACACTTTTAACATCTCAAAGAGAAACCCCACATCCCTTCACAGCCACTCCCCATTCACTCTTCCATATGTCTCTCTCTAGCGACTGGTCTGTCTGTCTCCATGGAGCTGTCTGTCCTTGACATTTTATATAAACAGCATTACACTGTATAGGTTCATCCATGTTGTAGCCTGTATCTGTTTTTCCTTACTTTTCACTGTCAAATAATAGTCCACTGTATGAACGTAACACAGCTTTGTTTACCCCCTGGTTGATGAACATTTGAATTGTTTTCCACTTTTGAGCTATTATGAGTAATGCTATTAGGAACATTCATGCAAAGGTTTGAGCGGGGACATACGTTTTCAACTCCCTGGGGTCTACACTTGGATATAGAATTGTGAAATCACATGGCGACTCTGTGTTTAATGTTCTGAAGGATTGCCAAAACATTCTGTACAGCGGCTGCCTCCTTTGACAATTCCACCAGCAATGTATAAAGGTTCCAGTGTCTCCATTTCCTCGCCAACACTTGTTATTGTTGGCCTTTTTGATGTGCCTGTTCTTTATTAATTAATTTAATTACTGAGTACTTGTGCAAGGATGTTGTGTAACATCAAGCAAACTCACATCATGAGCTTACATTGTTATGGCAGAGACATATAGCAATCAAATGATAATGGAAATAAAAATAAACATACAGGAAGAATTACAAGGGGGAAAGAAAGGATGATGTTGAGAGACATCACATCAGGGAGATTTGCCTTTGTCTCGGAGTTCAGGGATGGTTACCTGAGCAGGGGATGGTTGGGCTGAGATGTGTAAGCTGAATGAGAGGTTTGTAGCTATTTATGAGCTGTAGTGTTAATATTTGTATGAGTTTTCTCTTTGTACCATGGAGTTAGCCAGATCAGATCACACTGGCTTTGGGGACTTAATGAAAGCTATTGTTAGGCACAGTTAGCGACCCTGTGGTTTCCAGCTGGCATTTTCTACTTGTCCAAATGAGAAAAAAAGGGTCTTTAGACAAAAGGTCTCAATGGTGAAGATGACAGTGAGTTTGACAATGACAGCGATGATTTTGTTGATGGATGTTGATGTTGGCTGTGATTCATTGGGTGCCATCTATGTGCCAGGTACTGTGCTAAGTAATTTACAATATCTTAATTGTTCCTTACAACAGTACCGCAATGGAAGGAGGTCAGTGTGAGATTAGAAGGAGAACATTTTAAAAAGGCAGTGGGTGGGCAGGGGGAAGGCGCTGGGCTTATACATAAAGGGATTGGGCTCATTGTTGAAAAAGCGATTCCAAGGCAACTATTTCTAAGTCCATGTTCAAAAAATACCTGACATAGGTGTTCGGTTTCATAATACATATATTTTTTAATGCAATTTAATTGTTTTTACTTAGAAAAGTATTTTGTGTTTTGAATATGGAATGCAATTTCTTTTATTTAAAATTAATTCTCTAGTATTAAACTAAATGGTTTAGCTTAATCATATGACAAAAACTTCCCAGCATAAGAGCCCAGATTCCAAATCTTACTGTGAATTTGTTTCTAGCCCAGGCAATAAATGGATACCTGGAGCAAATTCAAAAAGGGAAACCACTTTAATTAGGTATGAAAGTGTCTCCAATCAGTTCAAGAATAGCTGCTGGTGGATTTATGATGCACCTTCCAAACTGTAACTCTTTTCATATGCAGCTGGAGTGAGAAGACTCCAGAGAAATCGAATATGATTTCTTGAAACCTAAATGTTTATCTTCTTAAATAAGTGCCTAAAAATGTGGGCAAGACGGATGGAAGGGAAGCCAGGCTCACCTAAGCTAAGCCTGCCGGCCTCTATTACTTTTCCACCTAATTGCAAAGGCACTAGAAGGATTAATTCAATCAAATCTTTTTGGAAGGTTTCCATACATACCATCTGACTCCCCTGCTCTGTCACAGAACAGTTCGATTCACTTCCACATTTATGCTTAAATAATGGTAACTTGGGGCTTTACCCAGGCAGGAGCTGGTCCTGAGAGGTTACCTGACTGGCCAAATATCACTGTCAAATGTTAGAACCAGGATTTAAACCTGGGTTGGCCCAACTTCAGTGCTTGAGCCCAAGGAATACACTTGAAACAAATATACCAGCAACACATGATTCCCAGGTGTTTTGAAGTTGGGTCATCTGCTAATTTCTGTTGGGTCCCTTTGTCCCTACTTTACTAGCCATAACGTGTGAGGGTAACACATGGCAGAACATCTGTAAGCAGCCTGACCCAGAGGAAAGGCAAGACTAGGGTCCGACTCTCCACTTCCTGAGTGACTTGACTCTGAGCTTGGCCCATTTGAGTCTCAGTCTTCTCCTTGTGGAGAAAGAAGGAACATATTTGGGTAGAGGGTTACAGAGAAAAGGGAGGGAGAAGGTGCCCCTGCATTTCTGAACCCAGAGAGGTAGATTCTAAATTGCCCTTTCTGTGACTTGGTACTTTTAACATCTGAAAGGGTATGATTAAGTCTGGCAAGAGAAGTCTGGGAGTTAATTGGAGATGCCATGGCAATGTCACAGAGTCACGATGACACTGATCCTTGAGCTCTTGTCAACCAGCCCTTTTCTTTCTGCACAAAAGGTGCAGTAATTGTAAAGAAGGTGGTGAGAATTCTTAGTGCCTCCGTGTTGTTTTGGACACGGCACTAAATGCTTTGTGAGTACGATCTCACATAATACCTACAACAAATCCGAGTGATTGGTAAAATTATAATCCTCATGTCACTGGCAGAATTGAGCACACATCAGTTCAACTGGCTTACCTCATCCCAGCCAAACGATCACTTTCTGTGACCCTGACTCTTTCCCTTCCATTTCCTGTGGTCATCCAAATAACTTGACAGTGGAGATTGTGACTCTTTCTCGTGGGTGACTGTATGTAATTTTAATCTCATTGCAAAAGGGTATGGTAGGAATAATGCCACCCCCAAACTTGAAGGGAAAAAAACAAAACAAAACACCAAAACCAGGCCTATGTTCTAATCCCAGGGCCTGTGTGTATGTTATCTGACACGCAAAGGAGACCTTGCACATGTAATTAAGGCAGGGACCTTGAGTCGGGAATTTATCCCGGACTTGTAAATGAACCCAGTGTATCTACAAGGGTCCTCTTTAAAGTCAGAGGCATGAGAACCAGACAAATCTATCAGATTGAGGCACATTGAAGAGGAAGCAAGAGGCCAGGGCCAGGAAATCCAGGTGACCTCTAGCAGCTGGAAAGGGTGAAGAAATCGCTGCTGCCTTGGCTTCTCCAGAAGGAACCGAGTCCTGCTGACATGGCAAGTTTATTCCAGGGAGACTCACTCTGACATTCCAGTCTCAACAGGTAGAAGGCGTTGGATTTTAAGCCACTAACCCTGTGTGAAGTCAAGCTGCTAGATGTGTGCCCATGTGTTACAGTATGAATAGGAAGTTCCTATGGAGGGGTCGGACCAAATGACTCTTCATGGCAAACAAACTAACCAAAGCACCACCATAAGCATTCAAATAAATATGGCCCTACCCCGGAATTCATTGTAGTGATGGATGGTGAGGCCAGGACCGTGCAGGGAGAAACAGAGTTGCTAGATCCCAAGTTAGCTCTGTCTGTCCAATCTCCTTCTTCATAAGTATGATCACAGTGACTAATTCAAGGTCACACAGGTGGTTACCAGCAGAGCAGTGCTGAGATTCAGTTCTCAATCATTATATAGGAAAACAACGAGATCTGGACATGAACAGCCTCATGAGATAAGGATGCCAAACCTGGTCCTCCTGCCTCCTCCAGGCCTTCCCTTCCCTACCTCTGTTTTCCCCCCTCTGTTTCCCCTTCTGCTTCATTTTCTTCTTCCTCTTCCTTGTCCTCTTCCTCTTTGTCTTCTCTTCCTTTTCCTTCCCTTTTCTCCTTTCTTCCCTTCTTCTCCTTCCTTCCTTCCCTCCCTCCTCCTTCTGTTTGTTTTTTCTTTCTTTTTCTTCTCTTTTCATTTCCTTTTATCTTCCTTTCTCTCTCCATTCCCCTACCGTCCCCTTCTTTCCTTTCCCTTCCCAACAGGGCCTCACTCTGTCACCCAGGCTGGAGTGCACCACTGCCATAATCATAGCTGACTATAACCTTGAACTCCTGGACTTAAGTGATACTCCCACATCAGCCTCCCTAGCAGTTGGAACAAGTATATACCACCACACCTAGCTATTTTTTTAAGTTATTATTTTATAGAGATAGGAACTCCTTATGTTGTCCAGGCTGGTCTTGAACTCCTGGCCTTAAGCAGTTGTCTGGCCTTGGCCTCCCAAAGTGCTGGGATTACAGAGGTGCGCCGCTGCACCCAGCCCTCGTGACTCATTTCTGAAAGCACCTGAGTGTGGTGCTCATTCATCACTCGTGACTTCCTGCCCATGGTCACGGTTCAGGGTAAGTGATGAATTGGCATCTGATGGAGCTGAGTGAAATAATCACTAATGAAGTAGTTAATGTTTGCTGAATGTCCCAGGACTACATTTTGATTCCTTGTCTCCACCACCCATCATTGGCAGAGAGTCCCTGATAGAGGAATCTCTTTCCCTGTAAACAAGTACTGGGTCACTCCCAGTTCAGGGCTTACCCTATAGGAGATCACATCCTCCCCAAGGCTGAGATTAGGATGTGGCTGGATGACAAAGTCACCCACTGTGTGTATAGAATTATACTACTTTGGGACAACTTAAGTACTTTGGGACAACTTAATTCTCACGACACTGTGATCTGTTTTGATTCTGCTTTCCAAAATAGGGAAACTGAGGTACAAATCCATTGGGCAATGGGACTAGGCAGCAATTCTGGGAGCTTCAACATTTGGAAGCTTAGACATGGGGTTAGTAGGGAAAAATTAAAGTTGTAGTTCATACCCTTGAATAATCAAACTGTCACTGTCCCCTGCTTCCATCTATGATCAAGACTCTTCAAATCTTATTACTGGTTGACATATAACATGTACTTAATTTTGACATACAGATGTTCTGAGTGGAGCTGATCTAAATCTATTTGTGTGATGCTGGGTGAGAGATTAGGAGTTGATAGAAACTGTACTAGCATAGGATTCAAGGACCGCAATTGAAGTCGGGCTATCATTGTAATTTTTCTTAACCTTGGGAAATTAGTCCCCCTCTCTGGACTTTCTTGCCCATTGAGGTGACACAGTGTAGGGTTTTGAAGGCAGGCAAACCTAGATTATAAGCCTGTTTCATTCTCACATTAACTGTGGCCTTAAGCAAGTCACTTAACCTCTTTTACCCTCGAGTGCTTCATCAGGAAAAGGAAGATAATTATTGTAGAGCTCTTTAAGAACTGTAAATAATAAATAACATACATCTTAAAAGCAAGATGGTGCTTAGTGGTACCCAGTAAGAGGTAGCTCCGTGAGGAATGTTCCACTGAGTAATATCTAGATCCCTTTTGCTCTATAATTTCAATTCTTCAAAACGTTTAACTACCATTTATGGAAAACTCTTCAAAACGTTTAACTACCTTTTATGGAAAACTTACTACACACTGGGCACTATGCCAAGGATCATACTTGCATTATCTCATGAAAGCTTCACAACTTCAGGCGGTAGGTGCTGCCAAAATCCATGTAAATATGGACACCTGTGTTCAGAGCAGAAAGTTGCCCCATCACGAAAAAATACTGATGAAATCCAGATGTGAATCTAAATATTACTCCAGAATTAAGGCCTTGTTAATAACATGTATTCACATGTATTGTTGCTTAAGTAGAAAAGGTTGAACGTAGATCCTCTTCTTTTTCCAAAGCAGGCAGACAAACTGGGGACGTGCTGAGTCCTTGCGAGTCCCTCAGTGGCACTGGGATGAGTAAAACCAAGTACACAATATACTTTGAATTAAACATTGGATTATAATGGAGACCAATTGTTGTTGCTGTGGAGAGAGAAAACAGGTTGTGGTTGTCTGTGTTCTCAGCAAGTGGAGCAGACGCTGCTTGAGGCAGGTGGGCATCGGCCTCTCTGAGAATCAGTCAGGGAGAGGAGATGTTCAGGTCATTAGCCCAGGTTGTGGGTTAGATGACTAGTTGAATAGGTAGATGATGGAGTTCTGTATCTACAATTCACTTCCCAGAAAATTCACATTTGTTGAATTCCTATAATTCCCCATATAGTTTGCTAAGACCAAGAATGCAAGGAAAATAAGAAGTTCGAATGCTTTTAAAAAAAGTCCTGATTCGTAGAATCTGCCAACTTCCATGGTGTAAATATTCCCTCTAATGTCAGTTGTAAGCTACAAATGTGATGGCACTGAGCAGAGACTTGGAGAGAGTTGTACACCGTCAGCTCTGGAACCAGGACAAACTGGTTCTAACACACCACTGGTCTTCCTACCTACCAGGTTCTCTTCCCTTGCCTACTTAGTGTCTACTCAGCCTTCCACTCTCCACTCAAATGTCATCTCAGAAGCTTCATTAGACCTTTGTCCCAGATGAAAATCCTTCAGTGAGTTTGACAGTCCTGTCCTTTCCCCAATATCTCATGAAATAGGAGAAATCACTTCTGAGAGTAATGTTTGCTATGCCCACCCATGAGAACACCTGAGCACGTTCCCCAGGCCAGGGTGGGGTGCACACAACTTTGGATCAAGCATTTGAGATGGAACTTTTCTGTCAAAAATAACCTTTGGGCAGAGTCCTAGGTCTCAGGGAAACTTCTGCATCCAATCAAACCCAGTCTTTTTGTAAAACACTAAAATGGGTCAGATGGGCTGATGTGTGTATCACGTAACACTGAAATCTCCCCACCCTGTGTATTTATTGTTGAACCTGGGAAATGTTACGCTCTTATTTTAAGCTGCTTAAAGTTCTAACTTTGGCATTTTATGTATCTCAGGGCAGAGTAAAGACATTGATTTAGTTGAGGGCTTTGGAAATATTCTAGCAGTGCCCCTGTCTTCTCTCTAGAGGCTGCTGAGCTGATTTGGATAAAATAAGAAGTGGCTCGACCCCTTAGCCTTGAACTAAATCAGGACAAAATTAAATGCTTGAACCTTAAAAGAGTTCACCCAGCTTCTCCCTGTTGGTCTCACCTGGCTCTGCTGTGTGCTTCTGATCTCCACCCATGGCCAGCTGGGGTGGGCTAAGGGTGGGGGACGTCTTGCCGGAAATCAGGTCTGCCTGGGGTATTTCTGGCTTCATCCAAAATAAGAAGAACCCCAGATCTCCTGAGAGCCTCATCTCCAGAGATTTTCCATCTGAGTCTGGAGTCTCTGGAGAGAGGAGGGTATGTAGGACGTGCCGAGGAGCTCAAGTTTGGCCTGTTGATTGAACTCAGCGGAGCCATCGGCTCTTTAGAGGGTCACATGTTGCCGTTTGTCACCATTACTGGGGAAATTGATTTTGCTCCTGATCTGCACTGATATCAGACTGCTTTCGGGCCCTGCCTCCTGGGTAGAGGTGGCCTTTATTCAACAAACCCAACCAGGGACACTTCACTGAACTCTTCTGTGCAAACAGAACAGAGGGAAGCAGAGTTAGGAAGAATGGCCATCATCATCTTCATCTTCACCATTGCCACTGACATCCTCAGAGCTCCCACGGTGAGCCTGACATCCTCTCTAGGACATGCATGTTCACTGTTCCCATTTCACAGCTGGGGGATGCCTGTATCAGGGTTCAGAGAGCTTAGAAAAACTGCCTAGGGTGGTACAGAAAGTACAGCAGTGTGTGGCCAATCCAGGACTAACCATAAGCCTAGAACTCATCTAATACCCCATCTGGCAGAAGCTGATGAAATGAGGCAATTTCATTTAGAAGAGAACAATTGTCTGTTTTTAGATAGTCTCACCCTATTGCCCTGACTGAAGTGTCATGACATCATAGCTCACAGCAACCTCAAATTCTTGGGCTCGAGTGATCCTCTTGCCTCAGCCTCCTGAGTAGCTGGGACTATAGGTATCCACCACAACACCCAGTTATTTTTAGAGATGGGATCTCATTCTTGCTCAGGGTGGTCTCAAACTCCTGAGCTCAAGTGATCCACCTGCTTGGGCCTCTCACAGTATTGGGATTACAGGCATGAGCCACCCACTGGCTGAGAATAATTTTTTGATAAGTAGGATCATCTAGAGGCTGCTGTGGAGAAACCTTATTGAATGTCTTGCTCTTGGAGACAGAGCCATGGGCACGACAGACCTGTCTGGAGACCCAGGCTTCCTCAAGGTCAACAGCAGCTGTGGAGTTTAACCCAGGCCACTCTCCTTGCCTTCTTCCCCTGTAAGGATATGACTGTTTCCTCCTACTTCTCTGTAAAGAGCCAGGCCATGGGTCATATGTAAACAGTGAAAAAATGTCTTTAATAACTTTACTCCCACTGCATGTATATATACCTCAGATTCAACAACAGGAAATATTTGGGGGTTTTATGATTCTTCTCAGCGATTTTTATTTTTTTACCCATAATACCGTTGTTTCCAAGGTCTTTGATTTTCTCTCCCCAGGCGGGAGAGGCTGGTCCAGGGCAGAGGCCAGGGAGGTGGAATTTCCTAAGCGTAGTTTGAGTGGCAGATTCTGCCTTAGGCTGCCTTGCTTTTGGCCCTGGATAAATCATGCTTGGGGTGCCGAATGGATTCTGCGCTCAGCATACTACAGTACAGACAATGTCCGTTGCATTGCAATGTCTATTGTCACCTTTGAGGTATTTCCCTTGGGAAGCTTTGCACCAACACCAGTCCCTAGTCCACACTTCAAAGCAATTTTGGAGCTCTCTTTCTGGAATGGCCATTGTAGGAAATCTGACACTCCATGAACTCATTCTAGAAAAAGTGCTGCCAACCTCCTTGGTGAATGTCACCATAGTCATTATTCAAAGTAACCCTTTGGCTATCTGGTGACTATAGTGATATTCAGCAGTGAGGTAGGTAGCACTTTTTCTAGGATGAGTTCACAAACTTAACTGTCTGACCTCGTGTGTGTGTGTGTGTGTGTGTGTGTGTGTGTGTGTGTGTATATATATATATATACGCTGAATAGGTGAAGGGTTTCTTTTTTTTTTTTTGAGACAGAGTCTCACTGTGTCACCCTCTGTAGATGAGTGGTATCATAGCTCACAGCAAACTCAAACTCCTGGGCTCAAGTGATCCTCTTGCCTCAGCCTCCCAAGTAGCTGGGACTACAGGCACATGCCACAAGTCCAGCTAATTTTTCCAGTTTTTAGTAGAGACAAGGTCTCGCTCTTGCTCCTCGTGGGTCTTGGACTCCTGAGCTCAGGCAATCCACCTGGCTTGGCCTCCCAGAGTGCTAGGATTATAGGCATGAGCCATTACGTCCAGCCTGAAGTGTTCTTCTAATGTTAAAAGTTGGATTGAAGGAACTTGATGATTCAGATATGAACAAATAAATATTGTACAACTGCTTGGAGAACAAGGAGGGGGTTGCTATGAAGTTAGTCTTAACTGGATATCCTAAACTGGATAGTTAGGCCCTGAACGGATAACTGGGAGCGTGAGTGTGTGTGTGTGGTGGACGTAGGCTATGGGGAGCGGCAGACCCTTGCTCTCAGCTTTCGTATATTCAGTCTTTAATTGTCCACACTCCCTGACCTCTGGCCTTCAAGGTGCCTCACCCCTGGCCAGTCCCTGCCCTGCGTCTCTCTGGGCTAATTCTCAGCTACTCAGGTTTCCAGTCCTCCCTTACCCCAAAGGGCACCGTTCATAGTACTCCTTCTCCAGCCCACTCGGGGAGTCTTAAGTGTTTCCTCATTTCCATATTCCCAGCATTTGCCAGCAAATTCATTTGGACTCACTTTTAATAAGCTCCTGGGCACTTGGCTCAGACCTTAAATATTTCACTTGATTTGTGTTTGAGAGAAAAAGAAAAACCACAAACAAACAAAAAATGATGGGCTTATATAAAATGACAAATATTTATTAGACTTCTCAAAACATGCCCAGTACTTTTAAAGGCCTCTGGGAAAATATTAAATTAAAAACTGCCTGCGCATTAAACTATGAAATCAACCGCTCTGAGTACATAAAGCTCCATTTCTCCCATTGGTGCATATGGGTTTAGAGAGACCATTTGGCCACAACTGTCTTTATAAACAGAGAGATGGGGGTGCTGAAACATTGCCTCCATCTCCGTAATTCTTCCTTGTGGGCCAATTTATAAAAGCTCCCACCCACCACATTCTTTCTTCCCTTTTTGCTTTCAGTATGTGAGTTGCATCTCCATAATTCAAGTCTGAGAGAAATTGAGCTACAAAGAGATTTTTAAATCTATAGTTCTACCACAGTTGGGAGTAGATGAATAGCGTAATTGACCAAACATGATTCTCATCTCTGAGGCTCACCTGTGATATGTCAATATTTCTAGAAAAGAAAGAAACCAACATTTATTGAGCACCTATTGTGTGCCAAATATGTGCCATATGCCTTTTTGGTGCATTCTCTTTTAAGCTTCCTGGTAAGCTTGTAGCAAAAATTTTATGTCTGTCCTACAGATGAGAGGAGGGTAGCTGAAGTGATGTAAGTAATCTTTTTCATACTTCCACAAGAAATAGTAAAAGCAGGATTTAAAAATTCAAACTGCATCTGTGGGATACTTTTGAGTAGCGGCTGTGGTTTCAGGGCCAGCACCAAGAGGTCAGAGTCAGCTTTGGGACAGTCCCTGACTCTGTCGGTTTCTGGGTGAGTCCGGCTGAAGGGTTAGGGGGTTGGACCTAGATGACCTATTGGAGTCCTGCTTCTGTCTGATCTCACGCAAGTAACTGAATTTTCCAGCCTCAGTTACTAAAATGGAACATTGTATTTGTCGTATAGAAATAATCAACCACGAGGATTGTTTCCAGGATTGTCGTTAATGCTGTTTAGGAAGGAAAGGAGTAAATACTTTTCCTACAGTAGCTGCTCAATAAATACCACGTTTTAATTTTTCTTGCATGAGCTACTTCCCCGAACGTCCACTATTTCATTTGTACGTTGGGTAGTTATACCAGGAACAACTTTCACTGACACGTAGGGTATTTTACAGGTTAAATGATAGTCTATATTAAAGAGCTTTGTGAAGTATCAACTGACCATTTCTCTCTCTCATCTATTCATGTTTATTGTGAATATACCTTTATAGTTCTTCAGGGCTGTGAGTTTAGTCTGGATCCAGGGCTCTATTTAACTAGGACCTGGTGTTTCTTTGGTTAGTTAGGGTGTGTATTTGTTTCTTGCAGCCGTTGTAACTGATTATGGCCAACACCAGATTAATACAACACATGTGATTCTCTTCAGGTCTAAAGCTCTCATATCTGAAATCAGTATCACTGGGCTGAAATCAAAGTTAGAGCAGCACCTCACTCTTCTGGAGACTCTGGGGAAGGCTTGGTTCCTTGCCTCTTCTACCCTCTGGCAGCCAGTGCTCCTTGGCTTGTGGCCACATCACTCAAGTCTCTGCTTCCATGGTCACATTCCCTTCCCCTCTTCTGTACAGTCAAGTTTCCCCCTTTTCTCCCTCTTAGAAGGACTCCTGTGATGACATTGGATAAGCTCAAATAATCCGATCAACTTAATCACATCTGCAAAGTTCCTTTTACTGTGCAAGATAGCATATTCACATGTTTTAAGGATTAGAATATGCACATCTTTAGGAATCATCATTCAGCCTAGCACAGTGCATACTAAGCAGTCACATGGAAAAGGTCTCCACCTGATCTGCCCTTGATGGGCAGTGTGAGTTGACCCTGGTCCACCCTGATTGCTTTCTCCTATCACTCCTTCAGCTGGCTTTGCATTTGCTGCTAAGATAAATTTACTGTGATAACTTCTGTGACTATAGAGATGATAGCAGTTGCCCTGTTGTGAGGGAGTTCACAGTTACTGTTGTTGGTGGGAAGTAAGTGATCATTAACAGGCAACCTGGGGAGAGGCATCTAACTCGGGCCAGGGCAGGAACGTGGAGTAGGGGGACACCAGGGCACCAGCGTGGGACAGACTTGAACTGATCCTGGACATCTGTTCTCCGAGCGTCTAGCCAGCCCTACCATGAGCAAGTTCTTGAGCCTCAGTTTCCTCATGTGCAGAAGGAGTGTTTATAGGGGTAAATTGTGTGACCAATCACCAGACACCTTGTGCTGTTACCCTGTCACTTGTCAGTGTCCCCTCCCCCTCCTAGCATGCAGGGCACTGTGACAAGCTGGTTAAAAATCAAATCAGAGCTCGCCATGAGCCTCTTCAGTAAGCCACCTTTTCAATTGTTATAGTCCTTTAGGGGTAATTGTCTCGTCACCAACTTTAAAAACACTATTTTTGTTGTTGCCCAGTTAAGTGTGACATTGGTTTGTGGTTTAAGAGGGTGATTCCTAGGGCTGCTGTAGTAAGTACAATACACAGGGGGATTTAAGACAATCAAAATGTATTCTCTCACATTTCTGCAAGCCGGAAGTTTGAAATCAAGGTGTTTGCAGCGGGAGACCTGTCCCAGGGGCTCGGAGGGAGAAACTGTCACAGGAGGGCCTTCTCCCAGCCCCTGGTGGTTGCTGGCAGTCCTTGTCTTGCAGATGCGTTGCTTGACCCTCTGCCTCCATCTTCACATCTCCTCCTCCTCCGTGTCTGTGTCCATTCCTACCTCCTAGTGTGGACATTCTCACTGGGCGGAGGGCCCACCCTAACCCAGTATGATTTCATGTCTATCCTTACCTTCATTATACCTGCAGAGACTCTAATTCCTAAAGTTCCTTATAGAAAAAAGGAGATGAATGAAAAAAGAATAAAGGTGGAAAAACAGTAAAAAATAAATTCAAAAATGGAATAAAATAATAAAAATATTTAAATGAAAGAAGATCCTATTTCTAAATAAAGTGGTATTCTGAGGTTCCAGATGGACAGGACACTGTCAAACCTGTTAAAGGTAGAACATTAAGAAGTTATTTAGGGCGGCACCTGTGGCTCAGAGGAGTAGGGTGCTGGCCTCCTATGCCGGAGGTGTTAGGTTCAAACCCAGCCCCGGCCCAAAACTGCAAAAAAAAAAAAAGTTATTTAGATAAAATGCTATCAGTAGTTAATGGTTAACTTTATTAAATATCTTTTGGGTTTTTGAGGTAAAAAATGTTTTTTTTTTTGGGGGGGGGAGCAGCACCATATTACAGGGGTATTTGCGAAACTTGGTAAATGTAGAATGTAAATGTTTTGCACAGTAACTGAGATAACGCCGGAAAGGCTATGTTAACCACTGTGATAAAAATCTGTCAAATGGTTTATGAAGCGAGTGTATGATGCCCCATGATCATATCAATGTATACAGTTATGATTTAATAAAAAAAAAAAAAAGAAATAGGGTGCTGGCCCCACATACCAGGGGTGGCAGATTGAAGCCTGGCCCCCGGCCAAAACTGCAAAAAACAAACAACAACATAAAAACGTTTTTTCTTTGACAGATTGAAGAGGATCAATCTGTAAATGGACCTTCTATAGTTAGCTGATACTTTAATGATGGTATCAAGCTCTCCATAGGGTATAGTATTATTTAAATACATTGATGGGTTGAATTTAAAAATATATTATTTAAAATTCTTACATCTATGTTCTTAAATTACAGTGAATTATAGTTTGTCTTTGGAAGCATTTCAACTCTTCTACAGGGTAAAGTTAACTTTTAAAAACAAGTTGGGGCATTATCTTTACTTCTGTATGTTCTGGATAAGGTTCTATGTTGTGAAAATTAGTTAATACTTGAAATTACTTGCCTATTAATCCATTGAACCCAAGACCATTTTATGGAAGTGATTATATGAGACTTTAAAAAAATTTTTTTTATTCAAATAAACAGTTATTGATCTAGGCAGATGGATCAATTGTAATAGCCTTCTAGAAAATGTTTTAACATTTCACTATAATTTTTCCAATTAATTAGCAGAATTTCATTGAATGTTTTCAAAAACCTGCCCTCCTCCTTGCACACACACTGTGCTTTTGTGTTTTTTTCTTCCCCCAATTTTTGGGGTGAATTACTTGACTTCCCAATGTCTATTCTATTTCTTACCTGCCACACAAAAGTATCAACTCTTAGACATATTAGTTGTGTGTGTTTTTATTAAATCATAGTTGTGTACATTAATGCAATCATGGGGTACAATGTGCTGGTTTTATATACAATTTGAAGTATTTTCATTACCTGGTTAGCATAGCCTTTATGGCATTTTCTTAGTTATTGTGTTCAGACATTTATATTCTGCCTTTAGAAAGTTTCACCTGTACCCTTCTAAGATGCACCGTAGGTGTGATCCCACCAATCACCCTCCCTCCACCCATCCTTCCCCCTCCCCACCCCTTCCTTTCCCCTTTCCCAGTATTCTTAGGCTATAATCAGGTTATAGCTTTCATATGAAAGCTATAAATTAGTTTCATAGTAGGGCTGAGTACATTGGATACTTTTTCTTCCATTCTTGAGATACTTTGCTAAGAAGAATATGTTCCAGCTCCATCCATGTAAACATGAAAGAGGTAAAGACTCCATCTTTCTTTAAGGCTGCATAATATTCCATGGTGTACATATATCACAGTTTATTAATCCATTTGTGGGTCGACAGGCACTTGGGCTTCTTCCATGACTTAGCAATTAGGAATTGGGCTGCAATAAACTTTTTTTTTGTTTATTTCTTAATTCCTGAAGTTACTGTTACCTACATTTTTCTCTTCTCCATGCCTTCACTGTGATTCTCATAGGCTTTATTTTTCAACCAAGTGAATAAAAGATAACATACATATAAAGACAAACACATGTAAGACATACAACATAATATATGTATATATCACATTTAAAGTTTAAAGACGTTTTCATAGACCTAATATTTAAACATGTTTCTTATGCATATATGTAGAAAATGTTTAAAGCTATGAATTGGCTTCTGACTACAGCAGTTAACACATGTTCCAGAGATTTATTGACTTTTTATATATCATGTAATCCCCATTTAAAAGTATAGGTTCAAATTTTACTTTTGATGTTTTTCTGACCTATGAAATGTTTAAGGTGTGCTTACTTAAAATGATCATCATTTTTGCTTTAATCTTTGGGTCTCCATTTATAATTTTATTGTTTTGTGACTGAACTGTGGTGCCTGGAGGACTTGATTTTTAGAACTTTATTTAGATGATCGATCTTTGTAGCTATGCCAGGGACAATTGAAAACAAAAAGGTATCCTCTGAAAGGGAGGCACACAAATATTATAGACCTTTTAAACTGATCTTATGTATTAATTAAAATGTTAAATGTCTTAATTTTCATCGCCTGATCTTTCAAAAATTGTAATTTATATTGTTTCATATAGTTAGTTATTCGTTGAGTCATTAGTTATAGAGGCTAAGTGAATTAGTTTGCCTGGTGTGTTTCTAGAAGGGATTTATGGGCTGCAGACAGTACTGTTACAGACCCGAGGAGGTCTGGCCACCCGTCAGTGTCAGCCAATATGCAGGGATGGGGACAGGTCCCCTCAACTTTGTCAGAAGGCCGGGATTCTAGAGAACAGTGAGAGTAGCCTCTCCAAAACTGTTCTGTTCTTCCACTTCCAAAATTACCGTTTTACACATACAAGTTCAAAGCAAAGACCACACCAACCCCTATTCCCAGTAATAATCAGCGTAACTCAGTGACCTGTTACAACCTTCCAGTTCAAAAGTTAATCTCCTAAATCAATCCACCTAAACTACTCAGGACAGGCATCTTTAGGGGAGGAGCTAAATTTACAAAACATAAAGAATGGGAGACGAGGGTAAAGGTCAGGCAGGACCTAAACCCAACAGACCAGCTGAGTACATGTCTGCCCCAGCCTGACAGACTCCATCTTATTCTTACTTCATGTGCTTTCAGTACCATGGGTGGTGAATTCATTTCTCCCAGATTTTGGAGGGGTCTGTTCCTGCTTCTGTTTCTAATGATTGTGATTGTAGATGTTTTTTGCCCGTAGAGCTGCATGAACATGTTACATGGATAATTTCTTTGTTTATATAAAATGAAACTGCTGCTTACACTCTTCCATGTGTTTGAGTTTTAATTCTACTTTGCCTGCCTCTAAATTTCATGGCTTTCTTACGTAGTCCTTTGTGATTGCCTGGTGTATGTATCAGCGTCCTATCCCAGAGGAGATGGAGATCTGTCTTCCACCAACATTTCCCCAACCCCTCATGCTCAGTCTCTGAAACTTTCTAATAAAATCAGGAAATGAAGGCAGGGACAAAACTCATCAGTGGTTTCCATATTTTGCCAGACAGATTCTCTTCTACTCTTATGTTCTTTCTGAAGATGCTATTGGGGGAGACAAAATGATTTCAACCACTTTTCTTCTCTACGTTGGTCTTTTATGCCCTTGGTTTTAGGGGGGGTATAAATAACCCAAACAAAAATTACTATCAGGACATTCCCATTCAAGCAGGATAAGCAGATAGTGCATTAGAGCATCTGTGTACAAGCTGGCTCTGGTGGCCATATGGGATTTCTTTGGAATTCAATGTATTCTGGAAGACTTTTTTTGGAAAAAAAGAAATAATACATCATCCCACCTCAATAATGAGTGGTGACTCATTATCCATCAAACTTTTATTGAGCATCTAATAGGAATCTGTGAGGCACCCAACCCTAAAAATAGACGGATGAATAAAACAGATGTTGCCTATCCTCTTCCCCATGGGACAGAGAGCCTGCCTGTCCCCCCAGGAAGATAACACAAGGAAAGCTACAGTTGTAGGCCACCTGTTTCCAAAACTCACACTCTCCGTGGGGAGAGGCAGTAGAGATGGACTGCTGGGATTTTTCTCACATCTTGGAGAAGACAGGACAGAGAGATGATTTTTGTGATGAGGAATGGCTGGTGAGAAAAGTGATGTGACAGAAAGTGTCATAGCCTTGGGCTAAGAGAAAATCAGCAATTAGAGAGAGACATGCCCCCCCCCACAAAAAAATGAAGATGGAAAAAGTTTCTTAATTTTGATATATATGCAAGGAAAGTGGAAGCCGTGTGGGGAGAGACATCCGTTGCCTGGGTACAGATGAGACTGCGATCCACCGACACGTCCTGGCAGACTGCATTGGGAGTGCTGGGAAAGTCCTGAGGTTACATTTTTTTTTTTTTTTTTTGAAGAATGCTGCCAAATTGCTAATTTGGACTTAGGTTCTTTTTCTGCAACATAGCTTTCTCTGACCTCTAAGGAGCGGGAGTATAGGCAGCTGAGTGTCTTAATGTTTGAGAATTGCCAACTCTGCTTCTCCCCCTGTAAACTCTTGGGCGGATTGGTCCATAGAGTTAGATGGCTCATTGCAATTCAGCAAAGTGGGTTTTATGTGCAATTAATGTTTGTTAATTTGGTTAAATGTCAAAGTATACTATTTTTTTTTTTTTTAGGGAAAAAAATAGTTCCTGCAATACAACCTTCACCTCTAACCCCTTTAAATATTGAGGGGTGAGATGTTATTCTCCAACAAATGCAGAGGCTATCATATTCAGCATCTGCTCGAAATTCAATGGACAATACCTTGGTTAAATGTTCCCCTTGGGAGAAGAGACAATAATATGTCAGCAGGTCTGAGTTTAGAATCAAGCTTCAGGGGACAGTTGAGAAAACTCGCTAGAAAACCATTGCCTTTGCTATCTGCACCCCAAAAGAAGAGAGGGTGGCTTAAACTCAGTGATTGGCTCTGTTCTGTTTCTCATCTTTCTCCCCAATATTTCTCTTTTATGTTTGCGTCTTTTGTGCTCTTTTTATTAAATTGTGGATATGTCTTTATTTATATATTCTCATTCCATTTGTGTGCTGAAGATTCAAAGATAATTACTATGGTCCTTCCATAATAACCATCGTCGTCATGTAAAGTTTACCATGCATGTCTATGAAAGATACAGAGTAAATACGTACAAGGTAAAAACATACATAGGCCCAAGGCTTGCTCAGCCCTGGCACGTGTCTGCTATTGCAGTAGAAAAATGGTTGTAAGTTTAGAATTAAGAGTGTTAGTCTTGGAATTTCTGTTGTACTTGAGAGTGTGATCCCTGCTATAAATCGGGGCTGGTTAAATTTTATTGTATTCATACTGTGGAATGTTGCTTCAGTTTGGCTTGTGGATGTCCTCTATATTTTTAATTCCCTGTCTTATCTTTTTAGAGAATACTTCTCCTTGCATGACCCCTCTCTCTATACCTCTCTCATGGTCTAGCTCAATGATAACATTCTGTCTCCTTCACTCCCGGCCTGCTCACCCTGCCACATGGAAGTTGGCTGAATCTTTCTAAACCTCAACCTTCTGTTCCTTTTGTTGTAGCAGTTGCTTGGCATACATCACCCATTTTTTCCTTTTAATCACAGATGTGGGAGCCATGGAGACCTGTGTGAGTTTGCTCGTAAAGCCAGAGCGACATAGGCCATCCCGATGGTTCTTCTAAGCCGTGAAGAACCCCGGAAGGGCAGCTGATAAGAACATCAATTTTCTTGGCATGTCCCCTCTTCAGATCCTTCTCAGAAATCCATGACAATGGCTTACTGAAGGTCCTGAGCAGGGCCCACTATGTGGGAGTGTGGTTTCATCAGCCGCATGGGGTCCTTAGGAGGGTCCCATGCTGGGTTGAATGCTCTGTTGTGACCATCTTAAAAGTTTTCAACCATCTTTGAACAGGAGGTCCCACATTTCAATTTTGTACTGGGTCTCACAAATAACGGAGTCGGTCCTGGTACTCGAGATGGGATTCTGACCTTTCCTCTGCATATGCCACTGACTTGGCAGATAAACTTAGCGAATATAAAGGGAGTTTCCATCCTCCTTATCTTGGGAGGGTCAAGGACTTAGGAGTACCTCCCTGGGCCTGGGGGGAACATATTTATGTTCCCCAGGGTTCAAAGGGAACAGTTGATTTCAACAGTGATTTAGCTTACCATGCCAAAGAACTCACAATTACATCAGGTGGTGAGCTCATTCTAATTCGCTGATAACAACATTTTTATGAATGGAAGGAAGCAAGGTCCAAGATACTTTTCAGTTCTGTAAAAATCAGTAGTGGCTTCTCTGGGAAGCACTCTGAATTTTGTGGCCCTGGGATCCTGGAAGGTGATATCATTTCAAGTCTGCGATGAAGTCCTGTGTCTTTGCTAGTGCAACAAATATTTGTCCCTCAGTTACTAATTTTCTCAGTGTCCTATAAAACTTTGCAGAAATGACCTGGAAATTTCATCCAAGGAATGTACTGTTCTTTCTTGTGGGATGTGCTATGTCTGGGAAGTTGACTATGGTTAGCCAACATTTTTCTGTATCTCTGTCCCAAACTTCACTTGGCTCTCTGTTGCCTACTAGAACCCTCCTCAGCTAGGCATTCAAAACACATTCTAATCTAGTTACAAATTTATTTTGCTATACAAGTCTTGCTAGAATCAGAAGAACATCTTGCTAGAATTAGAAGATGGAAGTTACGCGTCCTCTGGGGAATGTGGCCAACTTGGAGATGTGGTCAGTTGGACTTATGTTTAAGAACGTGCAGACAGGTTAGTGGAGAGAACGAACCTGCTGGCTTTCCATCTTGGGGATGTGATCCACCAGAGGTAAAGCTTACACACATCTCTCTCTTCCCCACCCCCCTCCCCCAACACTGTCTTTGATTTTTGTTTGTGTGTGATGAGATTTTAATTGGATTAATGAAGTAAAGGGGAAAGGATCTCCCCTTTGGTAACACAGTCCATTGCAGTATTCCTTTTGATTGGGTAGAACTCTAGGCAGGATTGTGTTTAATTTTTTGATTTTCATTTAGCTCTTGACTTGGTAGGGGAGAAATTCCCTTTTAAAAATACCACACTGGCTGAGGCCCACTCTCTATCTTTACAGGGCTCTCCCTCACTAGAGTTGTGGCTTTCTGGACAGAATCTTGGGAGTGAGGCTAGGATGTCAGTCTTCCAGTCCCAGCTTTGGGAGTAGCTGTCAAACTTTCTGAGTCTCATTTTTACTATCTGCATTAAGGGTTGGGTGAAATTTATGGATCCCAGGGTCGCTATGATGATGGCCATGGTCTGTGGAAACTCCCTGCCCTAGCGACCAGGGAAGAAGAGTTCTTGAAATTTTTTATTTAGTTGAAATTGACCTGAGATGGAACACTATGTTTGTGTTCCTATTTTTATCAAATACCTTTTTAGCAGGAAACTCAGGTTGCCCAATTCTGCCCTGTTTGCCCACTCATCCTCCCCGTGAACTTTCTGAAGGAAGAAATATGTGCAAAGGTTTGGGACAAAAATACCCGAACTTATCCTACCTAGCGTTTGTGCTTACACCTCCATGCAGGGAAATGCGGTGAGATGGAACTTGCAGAAATCCATTTTCATAAGAAGGTCAGGCTTCAGTGTGTTCTGGAACAACGTCACACACCCACTAGTCTTAGAAGAATATTAACAGAGAGCAGGAAAGGATTTCCTTCCTCTAGCCAGAAGCTGGGTGGTCATTCTGGGTCTGGTTGATGAATGGATGGGACAAGATGGCGCCCATCAGCCTTCAGTGTGGGCCTTGGCCTGGTTCCCCACGAAGCACAGAGGAGAGAGACAGCGGTAAAGGCAGCATAAGAATAATGAGGAATCAGGTGTATATGGAGTAGCTGAGTACATAGTGACCTTACCCAAAAACAAACAGGGCTAAGTCAAATATTGGTTTAGAGTCTGGCAAATGCACAGCATGCTGCTGCTTCTGGAAGAAAGCATTTCAAAGAGGAGGGTTAGAGGAACTTTACCTCTATCCTGATGGCATTTCAGAGGGTACTCCTTGTAGATGTGATTTGGTGTCTTTCAAGGGAAACCTAGATGTGTATCTTCAGGGGAGATTTTACAGCAGATTACACTCACTGGAGTCTTTTTCCTCCCTTCTGACTAGGAAAGGAGAACATTTTAAGCCTTCATGGAATTCCAAACTCAGGTTCCAAGAAGAAAATTGCATTTGTTCATGTAATAAATAATAATGCATTTGGACCTGGCAACCACCAGGCAGGGCTGCAGAAGATATATAATACAATTAGCCCTTGCGAGGAGTTGCCAGCTGACAATGAGGCAAGATTTATGTGTGTTCTTTTTCTATAAGTACAATTTTATTTGATAAGTGCAGTCTAAAGATATAAAGAATTAATCCAGGGTCTGCATTGTGAGATATTTCCTCTCTAATATTAAAATAAATATTACCCTTCTATCCAATTATATGAAATTATGTTAATAATATCTTCTTTGTTGTTGTTGTCTGTTTCATCTTTGTAGCCAAAGAGTTTATTAAAAGCAGCGACTGTCTTCCTTTCAGCAGGAGGTAGATTTTTTTTTTTTTTTAATCATCATCTAGTCAGAGAGCACAATTATTTCTTTTTAAAAGAAACACTCCCTACTGGTGTGGATGGTCTGGCGACTCCCAGGGCTGAGACAGCTCTTTGTTCTGAATTCCCCTAACGGCTTGCTCTGCCCCATGGCAAACCCAAACTTTTAGGAACAGCAAAGTCATACTCTGCTTTGGACATGTTGGGTGGGAAGCTGAGGGCATATAGAAATGTGTGTGGGCATTGGAAGGATTTAATACGTAGGGCGGGGTAAGTCTAGGTGGGGATCATTCATTTCCTCAAATACCCCCATTACACCGAGATAGTCACTGTGTTTCCTGGAGGCCACTTAATAAGAATTTTAGACCAGGGATGGCACAGATGGTCTCTGCTAAGAGACTGAGTGCCTGGAAGAGAAAGCAAGTCAGGTAAAAATTACAGTGCTCAGTGGGTTCAGACATAACAGGATTCACCGCACACATGTGCGCGCACACACACGTGCTGACTGCCTGGTTTCTAACAGATCTACTGAAAGTGTGGCCCTTTGTTTATCAGCAAACTACTGACTACCTGTCCACAGTAAGAAAAGTGCAGAAACTGAGAATGAGCATTTAGAAACTGTTGGAGAAGTTTGCTGTCATCTTCTGTCTGTGAAATCTAATAGCAATAAAAAGTTGGGCTTGTATCTTGGGTTTCATTTTTCTAGTCAAATAATTTTCTGGTAGTCAGTTGTTTATTAATTGGAAATACAAACTGGGAGAGAAAAAGAAAAACAATCAAGTTGGGTTTTTCTCCAGGTGATTGGAGGAGTGCAGGTCCTGACAAATAGAACTTTGCCTGTTTTAAGTCCATATGAGACAACAGAGCATCGATAAATGTTGATTAACCTGACATGACCTTTGAACATGGCCCCCAGGCCTGATCTAACCCCTAATTCTGCTGTCAGGAGTTGGGGGGGGGAGGCTGTGGATGAGTGAGAAGAAACTTGGATTTAACACAGTATCCTGTGTTATTTGTGTTTGTGTGTATGTGAATATCAAGTCCTCACAAAACTCCTTTGAGGAACTGTAATTAGAGCCATTTTACAGATGGGAAAACAGGACATATAAGCTGCATGGCTTAAAAGAGGCAGAGCCAGCTTTCACAGGCAGGTTCTATCCAAAGAGCAGCTTCTGTTTCTGGACTCACTTTGCTGAGCTGATGTTTTCAGGGAGTGTGTCCATGTGCCTACCATACTCCAGGCCTCACAAGCTCTCAGAATGTAGTCAGGTTTTCTATAGATGAGAAATCTCAGTCACGGAGAGGTTAAACGATTAAAACAAAAACAACAAGCCAACCAGCCTCTGACATCAGTTCTATTCAATGAGAGGAGATATGGTCCAGCAGTTTGTTTTTTAGGCTTTCATGTTGAACAAACTGTATTCATATCCCCCAAGTATAAGGGGTGACATGGCCATTATGTACAGTTGCACAGGCTGTGCACTGCACAACATCAGTTGTCTTTCCCAGCTGGGAAAGGCTACCCAGTCTGAAGCCTGCTGTTCAAAATAGTCCCAAATGCACAAGGTCCAGATGCATTTTGTGGAAAACACCACGCTCTGCCCTGCTCTCATCAGAGAGAATGTCTCTATGCATACCACCCCCACACCCCCGCCCCCGTTGCCCCATTGTCCTGCCCCTGGTACAGGTCACTGACCAGAAACAAAGCAAGATGAGCTTGTGATACACCCTTTGTTGGGCCTTTAATCTCTGGCTTGCTGTGCTTTTATGAAATGTGAAAGTAGATTACAGGCTCTGAAACACTATAGAGCCCCGCTAGGTAATGATGAAAAGGTAGCAAATGCAGCCAGTGACCATGAAGGAGGACTGAGGTCGCAGGAGCCCTTACTCACATTTCAGCAGCTTGTTTCAGAAGGTCCATATCCCCTGAGAAGAACAAAATGAGCATTTGTTCTGACTGATATCTCTATTGCCCTTTCTTAGTGAGAACTGGTCCAAAATTGGCCTAAAAATGAAAAAAAACAAAAACAAAAAAAACCCAACACTGATGAAGGAATAAAGAAAAAAAGGGAAGGTGCAAATTGAAAATAACAAGGTCTCAGGGCCACAGAGCTGGGGATGCGCTGCCTGGTGGTGCTGTTTTCGGAATAGGAGATAGGTGAGGATGGGCCATGGCACCTCTCGGCGTGTAATTCACTTGTCATGGAGAACAGTGTTCCCTGATCCCCACTGAAGGCGGGCCCCGTGTGGAATCCCTCCCTAGGCTGTTTCACTCTATTCCTCATCAACCTCACGGTGTAACCCCTCTGATCTCCATCTTCCAGATAAGTGACTAACTTTAGATTCACTCTTGTAAGTGACAAATTATAGGATTTGAACCCAGACCCTCATAACTCCAGAAAGCCACACTTTTTTGTCGTGTCTGTTAACCCGAGCAAAGCTGCCCCAAACTTCCAGAGGGATACTTAAACCTCCTCTTCGGAAGAATCGTGGGCTTTAAGGGTGTTGGGGCTTCCTCCTCTTGTCTGTGTTTAGATTTTTTTCTTTCCTGAAACATTCTTTCTTCCCTGAAATATTTTCTTCCCTACACACTTGGGGAGGTCCTCCGCTCCAGGAGGGGAAATGGAAGGCAGAATTGTGGGTGAGTCTTATTACATAGCTGGCTCTGGTCCAGGCTTTTTTCCAGCACCCCAACGTGTTGCTATTCCCTGAAGGGTCTTATATTTTGACATGGGCTGAGTTGACACAAAGGCTGTTGTTAAATTTGTGTGCAAGTCAGAACATCATAATGAGAACTTTCTTAGGAAGGAAGGAACGAAGGAGAAAGATAACAGGAAATTTTTCTGAGGTGATCACTGAGTTTTTAGATCCATCTTCTCGTTCAGTGATTAGCGGTAGGAAAGTGAGATGATTAGGATTCAGGGCAATAAAATAAGAGAAGGGAGATTGTCCCTTGTTCTGTGATTTGACACCATTGGATGGCAAGGTGGGCTCACAAGCTGCTGTCTTGTGCTCTGTTGCTGTGGTTAATGTTACTTCAACTTCTGGAAGTCCAGGGAATAGGCCAGGAGATATAAGTGGGCGTGGAAAGGGAGGGAGGGAGGGCAGAGTACGTAAGTCAGGGGGCAAGGAGACTGGCCCAAGTGTCAACATAGTTCAGACGTGAACCCGTCAGCTCGGTGCCTCTGCTTCTGACAAGGCCTGGAGCTTTCCCCAAGGCTCACGTGTCACCTCTAATCTGACCTTACGTTTCCAGAGGATGGCTTATCAGCCCCCTCCCGGCACCCTCCTGCTCAGAGGCATGGTACTGAGTCATCACTATCTGTTCCTTTTGCTGCCAGAGTGTCAGGGTGAGGGCAGATGTTCTGGCCTACGAGACTACACATCACCAAGGGCACTGTGCCCGGTCCACATGTTGGGGGGCAGCCTGGCAATCATGGGGTGCTGTCTTCCTTCCCTCCCTGCTGAAAGACGGCAAGGTGAGGTATAGCGTCAGTGGTGTTTAGTCAACAGCAAATAATTTTAGGATTTTCTGAGAACAGGAAGAAAGTTGGTGATTATGGTGGGTGACTGATGTTGCGTGTACCTAGTGTGGTGGGATCGAGTCTGAAAGACCCAGAATCTCAGTTGCCCAGGCCTGGTACTCCTAGGGGATTCCGACATGATGCCCTTGCAGTTTATATTCTCAGAGTTGGCTACTGCTTAGCCATGTGGCGATGTCCTCCGGTATCATGGCAGCACACCCTGGTCCTGATTCTTCTCGAGAATCACAGAGCAGCATGTGAACATGTCCTGTCCTCCAGGCTGGTGTTGTGGCCAGAATCTGCTAGTTCAGCTTCCTGCCTGGCTTGGGCAAAGCCCACCTTCTGTTTCTCACTCAGAGGGTAAGTGCTGGTTACGTGACTGCCAGAACCATCCCTTTTCCTCCAATTGAGGAGTTGGGGTAAAAAAGAAGACAATCCTACACTTGTCTGGCATGAAATTTTGCCCCCAAATAACCCAGGGTGTCTAGGGCCTTCCTTCCTCTCGGGGAATGTTCTGAAGAAATATGCAGGTTTCTATAGGGGCCCAGAGTAACTAGCTGAGTGTTTATATGCTCATTAGAAAGGTTCAAACCCTGAGGACAGGTGTTTCTCAGGGCACTGAGTTCACATCCTCCTCTTTTTCGATTTGAAGACCTTGTTCCTAAACACACATGGGTGTGTTTGGCAGGATAGATAAGATATGACTGCAAATGTTTTGCTATTCCTCCCATTGGGGATGTGTGGAGTTTTATTCCTCTTCTCTTGGATTCTGAGTGGCCTTAGTGACTCCCTGAACCAATAGACAGAAACAAAAGTGTTCTTCACAGGCATCTAAGGGCTGGTCATAAAAGCCTTGCAGCTCCAGCCCAGATCTCTTAGAAAGCTCACTCCAGGGTTATTGCCTTTGAACCCAGTGGCTGAGTGCCAACGATGGTCATGTGCAGTTCTGTTTAACAGCCCCAGACAATCTCTAAGTGGACAGACAGCACCAACAGTCGTCTTTCCCAGGCCAGGCATGTGAGCAAAAGCTGTGACCCCCAATGCCTGTTGCATGGTGGTCATTGCCACTGATTGGAGATTAATTGCACAACTCAATATACCCTAAATTCTCCATTCTCAAAACTATGAACAAAAGGAAAATGACCTTTTATTTAAAGCCACTAAATGTGGGGGCAGTTTGGTCATAGCACTAGGTAACAGGAATACTTGCTGAACAGAAATGTTAGTTCTTGGGATCCCAGGCTCTTTGGTAAAAGTCCACATCTTTAGTTACAGAAGAAGGTAGCAAAGAAACTATGCCACATGATCATGATTTCTGTGTTACCCGATCGTCACAGACTCCTCATGCCTTGCCATCCACCCAGTCCAGTTGAGTAATTTCCCAGTTGACTGTTTCAGCTGGTTATTGGTTCCTAGCTTCAAAATGGCTTTATGAAATACATAGGTAGAGATATTTATGCCTGGGGTAGTCATTTTTGAAGGAGTTGTGGAATGTTTTTTGGGTTTTATTGGACAAATCCTTGCTCTTCCTAGGACAGAGAGATGAATGAGTGTTGCTAGCTATCCAGAGTTCCCGACTGTACTAAAATGGAAAAACTGTTCATTCACATGGGCCCAGTATAATCATCTAACAGCAGCCTCTTGTAGTCCAGTATAGAGAAGAATCCGAGGCTAACGCTGGGCCCCTCCTCCACCCTCCTCTATCTCCCTCCTCCTCCTCTTTCTCTACCTCCTCTTCCTCTTCCTTCTCCACCACCTCCTCCCCCACCTCATACCCCCTCTCTCTCCTCCCCCCTCCCTCGCCACCTCCTCCCCCCACTACCTCTCTCCTCCCCCTCTTCCTCCCCACCTCCCCCCACCTCCTCCCCCTCCCCACCTCCCCCCACCTCCTCCCCCTCCCCACCTCCCCCCTCCCCACCTCCCCCACCTCCTCCCCCTCCCCCTCCCCACCTCCCCCACCTCCTCCCCCTCCCCACCTCCCCCCACCTTCTCCCTCTCCCTCCTCCCCTCCCTCCTCCCCCCTCCCTCCCTCCTCCCCCTCTCCCTCCTCCCCCTTTCCCTCCTCCCCCTTTCCCTCCTCCCCTCCCTCCCTCCTCCCCTCCCTCCTCCCCTCCTCTCCCTCTACTCCCTCACCTCCTCCCCCTCTCTCCCCCTCCATCTCTCCTTCCCCTCTCTCCCCCTCCTCCCCCTCTCTCCCCCTCCTCCCCCCCTCTCTCCTCACCTTTCCCTCCCCCCTCCTCCCCCTCCTACCCCCTCTCTCTCTTCTCCCCTTCTCCTTCCTCTCTCCTCCCCTCCTCCTCCCCCCTTCCCCTCTCTCTTCCTCCCCCTCCTCCTCCCCCTCTCTCTCTTCCCTTTCTCTCTCCTCCCCCACCTCCTCTTCCTCCCCCTCCCCCTCCTCCCTCCTTCCTCCATCTCCTCCCTCCTCCCACCTCCTCTCATATCCTCTGCCTTCCTCCCACATCCTCATCCCTCCCGTTGCCTCCCTCTTCCCTCTCCCCTGCTCCTCCCTCCTCCCCCTCCTCCCCTCCCCTCCCCCCTCTTCCTCCTCCATCCCCCCTGCTCCCCCTCCTTCTCCCCCTCCTCCCCGCTCCCCCTCCTTCTCCCCCTCCTCCCCTCCTCTTCCTCCTTCTCCTCCCTTCCCTTCTCCCCCCTTCCCTTCTCCCCTCCTCCTCCTCCCTTCTCTTCTCCCCTCCTCCTCCCCCTCCTCCTCCCTCTCCCTCCCCCTCCTTCTCATTTCCTCTCCCTCCTCCTCATTTCCTCCCCCCTCCTCTTCCTCCCCTTCCCTTTCCTCCTCTTCCTCATCCCTTAGGCCTTCATTATTTCCATTTTCAAGAAGCCAGAATGAATTCAGGCTCAGTGTTATTTGGCTTTCCCTGGCATGGGGAACATTTTCAAGCTGTGCTAATACTTTGCTTTTTATAACTTATTTATTACAGAAAAGACTTTATTTCCTTTTCAACTATTCTTCAATCCTCCTAATTATCTGAAGGAGAATGCCACCATTTGGAGCTGACAGGACTTTAATGCTCTCTAACACGTGTTAACAGGAGGAAGCAGGCCCTCAGGCTTAGAACTTTAGAAGATAGTAAACTACAATTCAACAACATGGATTTTAGTATAATTTTTTCTTGACCTTTCCCTTTTATTTATAGTAATATTTTTATACTTAAGGTGGTGATTAAAATTTTCTTTTCGAAACAAGTAAGGAAAAGAGCAAAATAATGAGCAGATTAAAACTAAACAACAAATACTAAAGAATATATACAGATATAACAAACACCTTGATGGTGGTAGATGGATATTTGTACATCAGAGTGTTGCCTCTCTAAAACTAATTAATCTTGGCTCTAGGCTCAAAATTATAGTGCTGTTCTGTCTCTATTTCTGCTCCTTCTGAAAAGCCTGGTACGATATTCCCTGGGCCAGAATCATCCAGGAGAACCTACTAGACATGCAGATTCCTGGCCTAGCCCCAGTGGTATCCTGGACCCAGCTCTTACCAGCGCACAAGAGCTGACTGTGCACATGTCTTCCAACTCCGTCTGAGGACATGAATTTAGTAGTTTAACACCGGTCATGATAGGATCATTAACACCAGGAAATCTGAAAATTCTGCAACCAGGGCTGTTAATTTACTTTTCCTGAGAGTTGGTGGTTAACATTCACCAACACACCATTGCCCCTGCCCAAAACCTACTGAGTCTGGGACTCTAGGAGAAGAGGCCCAAATACCCTCACTTACTAAGCTCCCACCAGGTGATTCTGCTGTTCATTCTGCATATTTTCCCCATGGCCTATGAGTTTCAGAGACACTCAGGACCCACAGCTTTTGCTTTCCCTAAGCTGCTCTCCCCCTAGGCTCTGTGCTGGTGAAAGTTCAGCTACTAGGAGGGAAACTGCTGCCCAGGCTTCCCTGCCCGATGAAGCAGGAAGACACTGGGCAGGGACTGAAAAAACTCTCATTTAAACACAAATAGCTGGAATAATTGCTGAGCAAATCTCAAAAATGACTAGCTATGTAAATTGCTTTTTGTGTAAAGTTCGAGTTTGCCCCTGGGGAGTGGGGAGTGGGAGAGTGACTTCTCCAGGAGCCCTGACTTACACGGTTGAACCTCTCTAGTTAGAGGCATTTCCTTCTGCTTCAGGTACCTGCTGGCCCTGCCTTCAGGGTGGTGAAGCTTCCTGTGGAGGCTCGGAAGGGTGGGAGGGAAGACCACAAGACCCTGAAATATGGGGATGGAGTTCCCCTTTGCACCAGCTAAGTCATGTTCTGTTATGCTTTGTATGAAATTCAGGTGAGCACAGGGCCCAAGAAATGGTGCTCTAATCTTTTTTTGCAAATACGAGACTTCGGGGCAGCACTACCTGTTACTGGACATCTAATGTGCGGTGTTTATTGTGCGATGGTAATTTTATTTAGAACAAAACAATAGAAACTTAACACAGAACACGCAAGGTACTACTTCAAGGCCCTTTCATAGAGTAACTTATTTAAAAGGCATAGCAACCCTATGAGGTTCAAATTCTCACTAAGTTATTTTCTATGTGCTTACCTATATGATTTAAAATATCAACAAATATATGTAAATCTATTTCTGTTCAAGTTCTTTTTCTCCACTGAAGGCCAGAGTTAGGTCACTTGCCCAAGTTCACAGAATTGGGATTTTGAGGCTGCCACTTTACTTCTAGGGCCAGAACTCTCAGCCACACAAGGTTCAGTTCCCCTAGGATCCAGGTATGGTTGTTCCTATCTTAGAATCCTGTGATGTGGATGAAGCTTGTGGTTGTACTGATGAGGAAAGTAAAACTCAGACAGGCTAAGAGACTGGATCAAGATCACACAGGAAAGGAGGACAGGAACTAGAGGAAAATAAATGGCTGAAATAAAAATAGGATCAGAAGAATATAACCATTTTGTAGAGTGATACCTGCTTACACCCTCCTGGCTACAATCTTCGGCATCACAAAGCTTTCAACTGACCAGCAGCTTGAAGTCCATGGTAGTTAACCTGAGCTCTCTCTGTCAAATTCTAGTTTTATGTCTCTGGTGATTCATTCAGTCTAAGATTTTGTTCCCAGTCTTATCAAATGGCTCAAGATGTCCTTGTAAGCATGAATAGACTAACAGGTACAGCCCCCCCCTAGCAAAATTCCTAATGAAGCAGGGGTAAAAAAATGTTATTTTTCCAACCCAAAGCTGGATGTTTTTGTGTTTGCTATCCAGGCGATTTACAGGAAAATCCTTCAAAGCCTAAAGACTGTGGATCCTTAATATTAGTCCTGAGATAGACCCTAAAGCCAGTCAGTCAGAGATTTCTTCCTGGCTGGCATCCTGCAGACAAACATTAGCTTGAGAGAAGAGTTGATTGACACAAAGTGGAGACGGCTGGCCTGATCTCTGGGGACACTGGCTAGGCCCCAGCAAAGTCTGGCCAGGCCCCCTGGGTTGGGGAGAGGGACCTGTTGGATTGGTTATCTCCCTTGAGGAGCTCACTTATTTGTCACCACCTGATCTGACCTCGAGGTTGACCTTGGTGCCTTTCGCACAGTGGCAGTCTCAATGCAGAGCCTGCTAAGGATCAATCTGATCTCAAGGCAGTCCCCTTGGACAAAAAGTAAACTCCCCTTTCCTGTCTGTCGCTCAGAAGTCAGAATGAAGGCCTGGTCTCCTGCCAGGCCAAGTAGACATATTAGTTTCAATTTTTGATCCTAGAATGTCAGCAATTGCCCAGATGTATTGCAAGAAGCTGCCTGGGGCGTATTTTCTTTCTAATTTGTGCTTTTAAATACTTTAGAATATTATATACTTTTTGATTGGGGATAATTTTTAAAACTACTAATAAAGTAAGAATCCTGCCTCCCATAAATATAAGGCATAACTTGATGTTCTTAATTCTACTTCAATTCTCTTATAAAGTAATGGGGGAAATACGTAACTATGAAATGCTGAGGGATAAAACTGTCTCAATTATGTCCCTTCAAAAAGTCACATGGATGAAAATGTTGAATATTTGCCTTGAGTTTTGGAAAGAGCTGTTCTTGATCTCTGCTTGGCAAAGGTGTCAGCCAGATGTGAACTATTCATGGTCTTTGCTCTCCTCTGGTACCCACTGGGATGTCATGATCCAGAGTGTGAAAGGAAGGGGTAAGGAGCTATTAGAAGCTGTCACAAATTGAGTTCCTTCCTGGAAATTAACAATCATAAGGACAAAGGTGGACTTGGGTCTGCTGGGCACAAAATGAGACTCTTTCCCACTCACACATCCGTTCCCCAGCTTTCCTGATCTGCAAAGACAGAGGACGAGGAAAAAGAATGAGCGAGCAAGAAAGCAAGTGTGCCCACAAGTTCACAGGACAGACCAGGGTCAGGAGAGACCAGCTCACAAGGGCACCCTTGGCAGAACCTTGGTAAACCTTAGGATTCAAGGTCTAGGCTTCACTGTTGCAAGCTCAGTATTATCACCGCTTTGCAGACTGAGAAATGTGTGTGTTGGCACCGCTGGCTCCATGTCCAGCTCTCAAATGGTTGCAGGGGAAGCCAAATTGCAATCAGAAGATTGCTTGTTGAGTTGGCCACAGGAACAAAGCAAAATGAGTAATTGAAGAAGCTGGTGTCTTCAAGTTTAGCCTCCTGTCTCCACTAGGAGAAGAGGGTGGCTGAGAAGTCTGGATGCTGGAGACAAACTGGGGCCAGAAACGGTCCTGTCTGTCTTTTCTGTTTACTGTGATGTAGGATTTGGTGAGAGTAGAACTGAGGCAAATTGCTTAAGTCTTTCTTGCCTATCACCTGTCAAATGGGAAGGATGCAGCATTTATGTAAACCCCGACACACCACAGCACTATTAAGAACATTTTCTTTATTACTAACATTTGTGCATATGTGTTCATGTAAGTTTATGTTATCTATTAGTTTATTCTAAGTTCTTGCTTTGATTGGGAGGGGGGCATTCAGATGCTTAGAAGGTGACCCTCGTCCTTCAGCTTTTATTAAGTACTTTTAGTACTTGCTGACAAGCTGCCAATGTCCGTCTCATTTGGTTCTTAATCATAAGACAGGCTCAGACTTCCCAGATCTGTAGCTCAGGTGGACGGGTGGGACAGTTCAGAAGAGGAGGCGGAGATCGGCTGGCTCTGAGAAAAGTCAATATTCTGGGTGCCTAGAGATCGGATACACCTTGGGTACTTCACTCCTGCCCTTCATTTTAGCAGCCACTATGCTTTTTCTTCACACAAGGTGGCAAGAAACACCCACAAGTCTAACACAAAAGTCTTAGTGTCTGGTTGGAGGGGCACCACCACTCAGAAGCAACAATGTATGATATTTACATCGGAACATAATCTTACATGACTCTCAGATGAGTGTTTATTAGCAGGCGTTTAGATCGTAAGGAATTAATACTAACCCAGAAAATTAAAAAAACCCAACAAAACATTTTGCAGGCAAACAGAATCACTAGAATTTTTTTTATTGATCTCAATTCATGTCCAGGGATTTGATGGTTTTGTTAAAGCAAGCTGGTTTGAAAGCCCAGCCATTTGTATGTAAACTTTTCCCATTAGTCGAGCTAATCTCTCACTTTCTTCTTGCCTGAAGCTTTTTCTATAGCCCTCCCTGGGATTTAGTTTCTCCTCTGATTAGCAAAAGTTACATCAACTGATATTTAAAGCAGAGATGTCGATCTGGGCTACTGAAAGTTCAAGATGGTTTGAAAAATCCCGTCCATGTTTCAGGGTGGTGTTTTACAAAGTGAAGGACTTTTATCACTGTGGAGGTAGCTTTTTCAGTGGTAACTGATGTTTAGTTGGTGTATAGACAAGGCGTTAAGTTATCCTGGGATACATCCTAAGTCGATGACTTCCTTTTCAATTCTCTTTTAATATTTCTGAATATGTCCAGGAGAAAAGATCAGTGTGCTATAAAATATTTAACCCCTTTCTAGGGTTGCCAATTTAGCAAATAAAAACATGGGGCATCTGGTTAAATTTTACTTTCAGATAAATAATATATACGGTTTCAGTATAAGTATGTCCCAAAGAGGGCATGGGGGCAACTTATATATATATATAAACTTATTTTTGTAAAATTTAAATTTAATTGGGTATTCTATGTTTTATCAGGCAATAATCCTTTCTGATTTCTCCTAATGTAGTGTTTTTCAACCTTTTTTTTTTTTTCAATCTCACAGCATGCTTGAATCTATAGTTAAATTTCCATGGCATACTTAAATTATGTTCACCACAAAAAAAAAAAGAGAGAGAAAGAATATGCTTTCTGTGTTTTGAACTTCTTTCAAAAATAATTAATGATATTCAAACATTTTGCAGCACACCTAAGATCCTTTGATAGCACACCAATGTGCTGTGGCACCCTGATTGAAAATCACTGTCCTAACATTTTACAAAAGCTTGGGTAGACTTCAGCCTGGGAACCTATTACAGACATCGATATCTAACTAAAATTTAATAATAGGCCTTTGTTTTTCATGGCATTTATTTTTATAGACATCTTTTAATTCAGGGCAAATGACATCAGTTATGTATTTACGGGAGTTCATTTAAAAGTGAAATTAATTTTAAATTTACGTTCAAAAGAACAAAGTGGATGGATTTAACAGTTTTAATAAAAAATTACTTTCCTACTGGTGTGATTAGACTGACGGTGGCTATAAGCCTGAATGAAACATGATAATACTTAAAGATACATTGGAAGAATTCCTGTGCTCTCTGGGGGTGTTTATAATTTAGGAAGACAGAAGAATCTCGAATTGCCGTCTCCGTTTTGGTTATCTCAGGATCCAGGAAGACCGCAGCTCCCGGGTTTGTTCAGACTGTTTTCTCATGGAGCATTTTCTTTTTCTCTTTCACTTCCCATATTTCCTTCCCTAACCGTCTCAGTTTAATTATTTTCCAGTGCGGGCCCCCAGACAACAGCACCCTATTAGCTGGGGGTGGGTTAGAAATAAGAATTCTCAGGCCCTATTTCACACCAGCAATCTCTGCTTCGACAAGCCCATCAGGTCAGACTGATGCACTTTTTAGTTTGCGACTCCCCGTTATAATTCATGCACAAAGGCAGAGCTGCAAAGCCACATGGCTTCTGCAGCATTTCCTGCTTCTCCTAGCTGAAAATGTTCTTTTCCTTATCTGAATAGCCATAGCAGTTCATTTGAATTCCCTCGGAGTATTTATTATTCTTTATAACTACAGTAGTTATTTGCAGGCACTATTGACTGTCCTGTTTTATCCCGAGCTCCCTGAGAAGGGGAGCATTATGATATATAAATTGAATGTAACGAATAAATATTAGAACTCTTCATCTGGCAAAATATTTTTTCCAATTAATAAGAAGGCTTATGCATATGAATCATTAATAAAAAAAAATCACTAACCTCTTAAATAGCCTCTGAAGCTAAGGATACAAGCAAGATAGGACGCAGAGGGAACACAAGTGACTATATGCAAAAATATTCAGCCTCCCCTGAAAATAAAACTGCAGCAAATTAGAATACAAAATAAACGTTTTAGCTATAAAATTAGCAAAGATTCCAAAAAATGACAATATTCAGGTTTGGCAGGTATGCAGAAAAATAAACGTTCATATAAAATACCGGAAGGGAGTTTAAGTTGTACAATCAACGTGGAAAGTAATTTACCGAATATGTAGAGAGCCTAAGTAAAGTTCATACCCTTTGACACAGTAATTTTTCTTTCGGGGGGAAAAGTCAGAAATGAACATGAATATTTATACATGGATATGTTCATTGCAACATTATTTATAAATAGCAAAAATGTGGGAATGGAATGCATGCCAAAAGTGGTAACATAAATTATGTTAAATAGAAATGGTAGGACACATGTAGCCATAAAAAAATGTTTTCAAAAGATTTTTAATGTCATGGAAAATTTACTTCTTATACTGATAAGTTATAAAAAGAGGGCAAGATAAACATTTGTATATACAATGTCATAAGAATTATGTTAAAATATTTGTCCACATGTGTGTCCAGAAAAGAGACCAAAATGTGGGCAGTGTTAGCTCTGAATAGTAGGAAGTCCAGTTATTATGGGAAGCTGGGTCCCTTAATTTTTTTCCTGGACTTAGCTTTTTTTGGTCCATTCTTTCCCTATATTTTCTAAACTTTCCACAGTGAGCCTATAGAACTTTCATAAGTGAAAGTTTTTATAAAATGAAACAATTAAATCTCATGTATTATAACTTGTAATTACTTCTGTTGAACAGTGTAGAACTCTGCTCTGGGGCATGATGGAGTAACTGACACTAGAGTTATTTTTTACTATCATAAATAGAAAAATCGATCAAATGTGTAAGGTGACTCTCCCTCCCCTTTCCACTCCCCGCTCCCTGCCCTTTCCACTCCCCGCTCCCTCCCCTTTCCCCTTCTTGGGTTATTGGTTTCATAGTAGGTCTGAGTAAATTGGATACCTTTTCTTCCATTCATGAGATACTTTGCTAAGAAGAATATGTTCCGGCTTCATCCATGTAAACATGGAAGAGGTAACGTCTCCATCTTTCTTTAAGGCTGCAAAATATTCCATGGTGTACGTATACCACAATTTATTAATCCGTTAATGGGTTGATGGGTGCTTGAGTTTCTTCCATGACTGAGCAATTATGAATTGGCCTGCAATAAACATTCTAGTGCAAATATCTTTGTTATAAGGTGATTTTCGGTCTTCTGGATGTATACCTAGTAGAGAAAGTGTAGGATCAAATGGCAGATCTATTTTTTTATTTTATTTTTTGCCCTTTTTGGCCGGGGCTGGGTTTGAACCCGCCACCTCTGGTATATGGGGCTGGTGCCCTACTCCTTCAGCCACAGGTGCTGCTGGCAGGTCTATTTTTATATCCCTAAGTGATCTCCAAACATCTTTCCAAAAGGAATGTATTAGTTTGCATTCCCACCAGCAGTGTAGAGGTGTTCCCTTTTCTCCACATCCACGCCAACATCTCTGGTTGGAATTATTATTTTTTTAAAAACAAAAAGAATCAACAGTATGCTTCTAGAAGACACTGTAGATACAGAGAGAAAGATAGGTTGAATATGAAAGGGTAGAAAAAGATACTTCATGAAAACACTAAGCCTAAGAAAAGTCTCATTGCTCTATTACTATCAGATTAAATAGGCATAAGTCTTATAGGAATATTATCAGAAATAAATATAAACTCTTCAAAATAATCAGAGGAAGAAATAACAATCCTAAAGTTGTACGTACCCAGTAATAGTGCTTCAAATTACATGAAGAATGAAGGTGACAAAGCTAAAAGGAGAAGCAGAAAAAGCTATCCTAATTGATAATGTTAACATCTTTCATATAGTAATTGATAGGACAAATGGACAATTTGTAAACTTGGTAAAGATATTAGAGGTTTCGATAAGGTTGTTGCAAACTCAACTTGCCATTAATAGGCCAACATAACAACAGCAGAATACACACAATACACATTCTTTTCAGGTGTACGCGCAATGATGTTCACCAGAATGAACAATGTGCTGGGCTATAAAGTAAGTCTTGACAAAACACAAAAGATTGAAAATTTTTGGAGAATGTGCTCTGATACAATGGAATGAGATTATCAGTAATGATAAGATATCTAAAATAAGACCAAATACTGAGAATTGAGTATCACATTTTTACATAATTAGGTTCAATTAAGGATAGCAAAAATTATAAGATGTTTTGAGCTGAACGATAATGAAAATGCAGCATATCCAAATGGGTGAGGTGTGGCTAGAGCATGCTAAAACAATTACAGCTTTAATTGTTTTTATTGGAAAAGAAAAAAAGGGTTGGACCTTAGTCATCTCATTTCTCACATTAAGAAGCTAGAAAGAGAAGATCAAATTAAACTTGGATTAAATAAAAGTAAATAATAATGACAGAGAATAAGGCTATACAGACAAAAATGGGTGACAGTAACAAAGTCGAAAGTCACCCCAAGATGACTGATGGAGAAAAATAGAGAAAACCAACAGATCAAAAGTATTAGGAGCAGAAGAAGATAAAATTGACATTATGAATATTATGACACTAATATACCACTCGTAAACAGAAAATCTGAACAGATATATGTGTATTAAGAGTTCAATAGATTCCCATAAAGAATACTACAGGTGCAAATAGACTCTCTTGTGAATTTCAGCAGACATTTAAGAAAGAAATAATAACAATCTTATACAAAATCTTCCAGAAAATAAAGGGGTAAAGTGCACTCATATCTCAATTTTTGAGGCCAGCATAACTGTGGAAACAACCCAAATGCTCATCAACGGATGAATGGATTAACACATTGTGTTATATGTATACCATGGAATACTATTCAGCCGCAAAAAGGTGGAGACTTTACATCTTTTATGTTTACCTGGATGGAGTTAGAACACATTCTTTTTTGTAAAGTATCTCAAGAAGGTAAAAAAAAGTATCCAATGTACCTCAGTATTATGATGAAACCAATATATAACCATTTACACTCACTCATGCAAATGATAAAACACAAATATAGTTTAACAATAGGGGAGGGAGGAGGAAGATGGGAGAGGAAGGGGTAAGGCAATTGGTGGGAGGAGAGAGGGAGGGCATTTGGTGATATCTCACTTAATGTGTACAATGCAAGGGTATATTTCAAAATAGGAGTAAATCTTAAATCTTTTACCACAAAAAAATAGGTAGGGTGATGGATATGTTAATCAATTTGATTTAAGCACTCCACATTGTATATCAAATCATCACATTGTACCCATAAATGTATACAGTTATGATTTTAATTAAAAATTAAATAAACCCCCCCAAAAGAAAAGAAAATTTCATAAAAATAGTGTAAGAGAAAAAATTATAAAATCACATTACTCATGAACATAGAAAAGTCTTTCCTAAGTGCATGAAGGTCAATAATACATAAAAGGATAATATATAATGAGCAAGTAAAATTGATTACAGGAACATCAGAGTAGTTTAAATTTTATATCAAGTGTGTAAGTAACCACATTAACAAAATAAAAGAGGAAAACCATATGATCATCTCACTAGGTTTAATAAAATTTTTGACAAAATGCGGTAATGATTCATAATACAAACACTTAGAAACCAAGTAATAATAAAAGAACTTCTTCAATATGGCTGACAGCATTTATGAAAAAGTTTCAGAACTGATTTTTCCTGTAAGATCAGGTACAAAACAAGGATGTCCATTCTTACCACTTGTATTTACTATTATGCTGAAAGTCCTAGCCAGTGCTATAAAATAAGAAAATAAAAGGAAGAGTAGAAGATTGGGAAAGAAAAAGAAAAACTGTCTCTATTTCCATGTGGCATTATTTTTTACACAGAAAATCCTGATAAATCTGTAAGACAATTACTACAATTAATAAGTAAACTTAATAAAGTTGTAGGAGTCAATATGCTAAAGTCAATGGAATTTCTATATGCTTGCTATTGTAATAACTGAAAAATAAAAAAGTAAAATTTGCAATGGCATTAAAACATATTTTAGGCATACTTTTAGTGATAAATAATGTGTAGTGGAAACTATTAAATGTTTCTGAGAGAGATTTAAAAAGCTCCAAATACGTGAAGAGAGATACCATGTTCTTTGATCAGTTGACTTAGCATTGTCAAGATGTTCATCTTTAAATTAATCTCTAGAGTTAACACAATCTTCACCAAAATCACAACAGGCTTTTTATAATCTAAATTGACAAATTAATTATAAAATCTATATAGAAATGTGAAGGATTTATAATAGTTAAAAACCATCTTATTTCAAGTAACCATCTTATTTCAAGTCATACAACAATCAAGACAGTATGGTTTTGGTGTAATAGATAATTGGACAAATGAGACAAAATAGTGTACAGAAATAGATTCACATATATTTGTTGATATTTTAAAGCATGTAGATAAGCACATAGAAAATAAGTCTTAGTGAGAATCTGTCTCAAACACAAAAAGAAGAAATTTTGATACTCCTACCTCACACCATTGACCAAAATTAATTTAAGATGGATCACAGACTTAAATGTAAAACCAAAAACTTTTTATTTATTTATTTATTTGAGACAGCGTCTCAAGCTGTCACCCTGGGAGAGTGCTGTGGCATCACAGCTCACAGCAACCTCAAACTCTTGGGCTTACAGTAATTCTGTTGCCTCAATGTCCCAAGTACCTGGGACTACAGGTGCCCACCACAACACCTGGCTATTTTTCTGTTGCAGTTGTCATTGTTGCTAAAATCTAAAATTTTCTAGAGTAAAACATAGGTGAATATGTTCATGACTTTGAGGTGGGAAAAATTTTTTTAGGGGTGGTTATGAGGAGTAGCACCAAGTTAAACGTATCTGTCTCAAGTTATTTCAATGGTCCAGCTAATCCTTCAAATAAGTGCTAGGGATTTTGATTTGTCACTCGTGGTGTTTTAATCACTTTCTACTCCCCATAAAAGATGCATCTAACAGTGGATGCTTTGATAAAAGAAGAAAAACCTTAAAGATCAGCAGAAAGAGCCTCCACTTTGAAGCCACAAAGATGTGGGTTTAAATATGGGCTATTTATTTTTGAGGCACAGTCTCATACTCTGTCACCCTGCGTAGAGTGCCCTGGCATTATTGTCCCTTACAGCTACCTCAAACTGTTGGCCTCAACTGATCGTCCTTCCTCAGCCTCCTGACTAGGTGGCACCTGCCATGTCGCTTGGCTAGTTTTTCTAGGTTTTCAGTAGAGATGGGGGTCTCACTGTTGCTCAGGCTTGTCTTGAACTCCTCAGCTCAAGCAATCCTCCCACCTCAGCTTCTCAGAGTGCTAGGATTACAGACATGAGCCACCACCCCCCAAATAAGGGCTCTTTAGGGCTAAATGAGCAAGTTACTTAATCTCAGCGCTTCACAGGATTATTTTGACAATGAAGCAAAATAATGTACATAAAACAGCTAATAGATAAGGTAGTGTCTGGCAGATAATATGTGCTCAAATATTAGTTTCTTCACTTCCTTTCCCTCAGTCCTTTATCCAGAAACAAGTGTTATTCCCACCAGGCTGGCGTAGAGACATCAACAGGGGATACGCAGGGGTCCTCAAACTGCAGCTCCTGGGCTACATGAGGTGGTGTGCTTGTATTTCTTTCCATTTTTTTTTTTTTTTACTTCAAAATAAGATATGTGCAGTGTACATAGGAATTTGTTCATAGTATTTTTTTTTTAAACTATAGTCCAGCCCTCCAACGGTCTAAGGGACAGTGAACTGGTCCCCTGTTTAAAAAGTTTGAGGATCCCTGGAAGGGCACAGTTTCTGGAATTAGCCCCTTTGAGTTGATGTGGTATGTGAGTCAGATTTTATTTAATCTCTGTGCCTCAGTTTCTTCACAGGTAAAATACTGAAATAAACCATAGGTGGTTATGAGAAATGAGATAGTGGACAGAGTGCTCAGCACAGTGGGGTACAATACAATCAGTGCTCCAGAGGGGTCAACTGCAAATACATAGAGTGATCATGCCCAGATGTTAAACAGCACCCACTCTGATTCTGGGGTGGAGGAAACATGTGCTTCGAACCTCCAAGGGCTGTCTGAGTCATACAGGTGTCTCAACTCTACAATGCCATGCTCTTTATGTTCCCAGAGTTGAGCAGAACCCTGAAGGACAAGGTCATTCCACTTAGCCCAAGTGACAGCTGAATTATGAATGCTTCTCATATCCTCCTCTCTGGGTCAGGATAAATTACGTTCTATACTTCCTTATTATTTTCATGGGGTCAGTCTGTGACCCGGCCTCTTGAAATCATATGATGTTGAAACATTAAGACATGCAACAGCTGTGGGGGGAAGCTCACTATGGAGTCAGAAGCTGGGTCTCCTCAATCTGCCTCCCTGACTGTGCTGGGGGAAGGCACGTTTGTAGATAGCCCTTATTTATATCTACATAATGACAAGTTTGATTGCTTCGAAGGTGGAAATAAGTATGAACAGGCATATGTCACTCATCTATGAGTGAGTCTGTCTGTAAAGAAAGAGACTCATTGGATAGCCAAAAATCAAAGCAAAATGTAATGACATCTCTCATCACCCAGAGGGCTAGAAAGAAGAGAATTCTCAGCTCAGTGATGAGTTACAGCTCTTAGCACTATAGGTAGGATAATGGAGGTGGGGTGTGTTGCATTCTGGCGGTTCCTGGAGAAGTTTAGGGTTCTTCTTGCCCGGTCTGAACAGGGTCGTCTATTTGGCTAGCGGTGTTCAGTCTGTGTGGTCATGAGGGTATGACTCAGAGAGGGGGCGTGAGAGCTTTTACTTTGATGGCGTGGTCTTTGATTTTGTGGACATAGACTGAGCATAGGTTAGTCCTCAAAAGTAACCCCTCAGTGATTTCTAATTATCTTAAAGCTCATCATATGTACAACTTCAGAGCTAGTATTTCAATGTGGTGATACGCCTGAGAATAGAAGATGCTCATTCATTGGACATCCCCTTTAACTTTGCTGGTAGGGCATAACACTATCCCAGACGATATACATTCTATATTCTTCCCATTCTATTTCAAATAAGGGGGTTAACTGGTGAGGCCTGGGGAAGAAGTTTGGGAAAAGCTTATGAAGATGTCAATTCACATGTTGAACAAGTTAGACACTGGGGTCTTAGTAGTTAAGAGTCTTTTGGCTCCAAGCAAGTAAAATCAGCTTAAACTAGAACTGGGAAGTGGGGGTATTTGTACTTATTATAAGGCTGCAGGGATATTTCATGGTTCTCAAAGGCAGAGAAGAAGCCACCATAAGGCTCCAGTTTAACCCCAACATGCTTTACATGATACCTGGCATATGGTAAGTGTGCAGTAAATACTACGTACAATCATCACCATCATCACTGTTGCTAGCAATACAGTCGCCACAGTGATCAGACATACACGCCATCATTTTGATGTACAGACCTCCGAATCTGTTAAATTCCCGATTTTACTATCTCCTCCATTTCACTGAAGCCAAGTTGAATACACTCCTTTGAAACACATAATGGCAAAAACGAAGATGGGGGCTTGAAAATAGTGAATAAAATGCTGATTCATTCGTTAATGAGCCCGTAACCAGGTCTCCTGCAGAGGCACTTAAAAGATAGGAATAAATGCTTCTTAGAAATGTCTTTTTTTCTCTAGATTAGGAGGAACATGAGGTCTCAGCCTACACCTGTCTATACAGGAATGCAGTGGCAGAGCGCATGGACCTGAGAAAGCAGCGACTAGGTCTTTGGAACAGGAGGCTTGAGCTTTGTCCCACCTGTCACAGGGGAGGGATGTGGCAACCCCATAATTCATTACCAGTTAGAAACAGAATATCATGGGAGAGATAGGGGCAACAAGGGCTTTCTATCTAGTGATAAATTATGAACAGTTGCATTATTTTCCCCTTACTTATATATGGCTCTCCTTATTGAATTTAGTGGGACATAAATAAACGATCTGCCAAGCGTCTGGTTAATATTATTTCTCAGGGGCTTGTTTTAGGCCCAACTAGATTCCTGCTGATAACATCTGTAAGCTTTTCAGAAGGGAGAGACATAACATTTGTTTCTGACAAGAACCTTCTGTTTGCCTTTTCTGTTTCATTTGAGAGGCCATCAACCCCTAGCTTCTTTGGTTAAAATGAACTCTTTCCAACCGAGGAGGAGTTCTTGAACTTGACTCTCACCACCCAATGAGACTGGGTGCCCCCATTGCAAATCTGAGGACCTCTGTCATACCCAGCTAGACTTAGTACTTCCCATTGGCCATCGGGGGTCGCAGAGAGGGACAGGGTGCTGGATTTCTCCCCTTAAAATACATTGAGACAAAATTCAGTTTTCTCTCTCTCTATTCCTTCCTAGTCTGGATGGAGATTTTCTTTTAATCCCAGAATTTAATTTTATTTTTAAAGCCAAGAGATGTTGATACACATTAATTTAGAAATGCACAACTGGTCCATGGCAATGAAGATTAATCCTAAGACACAGTTTAAAAAAAATTAATAACATTAAGGTTCCACTAACATTCTGCAATAGGGCTGCAAACTTAGAAGTGCTCTTGGTGTTTAAGACCCACCATTTCAATGCTCTGGCTCTTGACATACATATTGAAGGCTTTTTTTTTTTTTTTTTTTTGCAGGCCCTGTTAGAGGTAACGGGCTCTGAAACCTTTCTCTGGTTTTAGATTTGTGTCTCCAAATGGCCAGTTGCTCTGCCTGGGAGTTTGTGAATGGCTCATATGTGGGCTTGCTATGTTTACATGACTCTTTCTAAGTCTAGAAAGCCAGTTCCTGGCAGACATGCTCATCATCACACATTCTCTCTGTAACTACTAGGTGCAGTGGGGTTTGGTGGGGAGTAGGTGTTTAGTAAATATCTGTAGGTCAGGCATCTACATTATAAAGTCTCCTGGGACAGTGATTTTTTTTTTTTCCTTTTGAGTGCTGGTCTCGGTTCTTTTCTTTCTCTGGTATTCTTTACTACTTGGGGAATATATATATCTCCCCTGCTAGAGTATAAATTCTTTGTGAGCAGAAAATGTTATGTGTACATATACATGATTTCCCCCAATGTCCAGCAGAGTGCCTGGCGTTTAGGTGGCACCACCAGACTGAATGAAGGCATTAGGGGCTTTGGGTTCAAGGGATATGAATGTGGGGGGATGTCATGATGTTAAATAGAAGGCAACCAACCTGAGTCAGGTCTGGTTCAAATTCCAGCTCCAACACAGCCCTTGGAGGTGGGGAAGGGGAGCCTCCTCTGTGCTCCAATTTCGTCATCTATAAATGTGAGAAAAATCTCAGGGATGATAATAAGAATAAAGAGCCAATGAATCTGAAATCTCCTGATTCACTCTGAGGCACCATTTTGATGTTATACCCTAGCCCAGGCCACTTCTAATAGAGGAGATTTTCATTCACAACCTCATTCTTTCCGAAGTGTTAACTGGTTTGGTGGCCATAGCTCAGTGGTTAGGGTGACAGCTGCATACACCAGGGCTGATGGGTTCGAACCTGGCTCTGGGCTGCTAAACAATGACAACTACAACAAAAAAACAGCTGGGTATTGTGGCAGGCACCTGTAGTCCCAGCTACTTGGGAGGCTGAGGCAAGAGAATGGCTTAAGCCCGAGAGTTTTTGAGGTTGTTTTGAGCTGTGATGCCACAGTACTCTACTGAGGGTAACATAGTGAGACTTCGTCTCAAAAAAAAAGGTCTTAACTAGGATTTGCTGAGTCACAGTTTGATTTAATTCTTGGATCCGGGGTTTATTTCATGAAATATAGAATTATTTTTACCATTCTGAGGAGATGGGAATCAGATGTGAGGAAAATGGGAATGAAGGAAAGTTTTATTTTTTAACTGAGCAAGTTTCTTCCTTACTTTATCTTTCTATTTTTGTACCTTGTCATACATTGCTGGTAAAATCAACTGGCACTTTTAAACTCCTGTACTGAGATTTATCCAGATCTTTGAGTTCATTTGATATGTTTTTTATTTTTCACGTTATTACATTTGACTTCTTTTGGGCAACATTTATACCACAGTATAATATAGTTATCCTTCTCTCAGCCTCTGAAAGTCCCCTCACTATTTCCCAAATTCCTGATTGCTACCTGGTCCCAAAGCCAATGCCACATGCTTTGAATTTTATTTATTCCATTTATGATACAACTGCTACATCAGTTATTTATATCTGCATAGTAAACTATTGCAAAACTTTGTAGTTTAAGATAAGAATTTGTATTTTTAAGAGTCTATGTGTTGGCTTGGCTCAGCTGGGTGGTTCTGCTGCTGTAATCTGGGGTTAGTTATGTGGGTGCAGTTATCTAGGAGCTTGTCTGGAAGATCTCAGATGGTTTTAGTCATAAGTCTTGATCCTTAGAGGTGATTGTCAAACTGTTGACTGAGTTTCTCTGTTAATGCTGTTTCTTATCCTTCATTAGGCTAACCTTGAACACTCCTTGAGAGCAAAAGCAGAAGCTGCAAGGCCCCTTATTTTAACAGCGTGCTTTACAGAAGGCTTAGTGTCAAATGCCACCAATGTCATTTACATCACATTCTGCCAGTCAAAACATGTTACAAAGGCAGTTTAGATTCAGGGATAGAATAGTCTACTTCTTGATGTGGCAACAAAATCACATTGCAGAGAATCATGGACAAAAGAAGTCATGATTCTCTGGGAGCTCTTGTTGTTATACTTCCCTACACACTGTTATAGTTCAAAGGTGAGGGACAGAACGGAGTGTCAAAGTACAAACAGAGAAACCAGATAAGAGGCTATTGCTTACTTTCAAAGCAAGAGATACTGTAATATTAACATCTAAATCAGCAGTTCTCAACCTGTGGGTCACAACCCACAGGAACTGTATTAAAGGGCTGTGGTATTAGGAAGGTTGAGAACCACTGATCTTGAAGAAGTGAATACATTAAGTATATGTATATGTAAATATCATCAATGTCTGTCTCCTTCAATTCATATTTCACATTACTACAACATTAACCTCTTAAAACCAAACTGGCAATATCACATGCCTTTTAGCCCACTCCTTGAATGAGTTTCTAATTCTCTAGGTTAAATTTTGTATGCCTCATATCTAGAGATTTAGTGCTCTAGATATACTATGCCTTTAGCTAAGCCTTCTAGACTCACTTCGCTCTGAATTCTAATAACAAATCCTGAAATCACGACAGAACACTTTTTGTGCAGGATCCAGAGAACATGGAACATGCTCTATATATCTATTTATCTATATTATTATTATTATTATTCTGTGGACTAGTATACCTTCCGTGAAACTTTAAAGCTATGATAGTCTTTTATTTATTTATTTACTATTTTTTATTTTTACATATACATGTGTTTCTTAGGTTTCCATTTTTTGCCTTCACAAAATAGGCTTAAAATTTAATAACAATAACAATGTTCAAGATAAGGACTAGAAACAAAAGCCTCGTAAAGAATGAGCGACCATAAATGCATTCAGAAAAGAAATCAGAGAATTGCTGCTATGATACTCCTTTAATAACCATTCATTCAATGATCACTTTCTCTAACAAATTTTGAGACCCAAATTTAAATCACCCCTTTAGCTTTGTTTCTATCACAATTTGGTTGTATCATCCAATTGTTTCTCAGATCTGCGTCATTTCCAGATCTATCTGCAGTATTGTGTTAGTTCAGGCTGCTGTGACAGAATATTACAGGTGGGTGGCTTAAACCACAAATATTTATCTCTCATAGTTCTGGGGCTGGCAATCCAGCATCAAGGCACCAACAGACTCAATGGCTTGTGAGAGGTGAGGGATCTCTCCGTGGTTGGCAGATGGCTGCCTTCTTGCTGTATCTTCAATGTGGGGGAGAGAGAGACTATGAGTGAATGAGACTCTCTCTTCTGTCTCTTATTAGGTAACTAATTTCGTTCTTGGGAATACCTAATTACTCCCTAAAGGCTCCACTCCAAAAAAAGGCCATATAAAGTATCTATCGCTTAGTTCACAGCAGTGTTTTTCAACCTTTTTTTTTTTTTTTTTTTAATCTCATGGCCCATTTGAACCTATAGTTAAACTTCTGTGGCACACTTAAATTATGTTGATAAAAAAAAAAAAAGTAAGGAAAAAGAATATACTTACTGTGTTTTGAACTTCTTTTGAGAATAATTAATGACCTTTAAAAATTTTTCATGGCACACGTAAAATCCTCTCATGGTTTGCCAGAATGCCATGGCAGACTAGTTGAAAATCACGGTCTGGAGAATCAATTTCTTGAGGACAGTTTATCTATTCCTTAGTGCACAGTCTTGGACATAGTGAATGCTAATCTATGTATGGGAAATAAATTTTCATTGTTTTTCCCGAAGATATCCTTTCCCCCTTTGATTGCCAGCTCCCTTTAAAGGACTACTTATTACAGAAATTTTCAAAGTACACAAAAGTTGAGAGAGTAATTTTGATGAAGTATGTATTTATCATCCAGTTTCAAAAATCTTGGCTACTTTTCTAAAAGCAAAACTCCTCATCTGCATCCAAAGCCTTTGGCAGTGGGGGGCATAAGGATACCATTTTGTGGTCCTTAATTAATTGAAATCAAGTCTGGGCACAGGTTTCTCCCCCAGAATAATATCAATAGAACTCTCAGCAAAAGAATGTCTTCCTAAGGCAATTCTGAAGACAAAAAAGCAATCTAAGAACATACTTCCCAATAATGTGAAGATCTATGACTGTGCTAAATACAAATGTTCCCTTAATGTACTGTAAAAAAAATAGATGTTTGGCTAGATTTATCAACCTTTATCTCCAGGAGCAGAATTAAGTTTCCTTGCTACATTTTTTCTACTTACTTAAAAACACCTGAGTTGTTATACAGCTAGTCAGACAACCACTTCATTATATAAATATAATACATGTCTGCCCGGAAGATGTACGGTTTTAAAAAAGGCTTCTGTTTCCTCAGGCCTATTGGGTAACTTGTAAATAATGATTCCTAAGGACACAGATGTGGGTGCAATTAGTTCCATGTTAAAACAGGTTAAACATTAGTAAAGATTTTAATGGATTAATAAGACTCTAAAGATATTTAATGTACTGGAGGTCCTGACCATATTTCTATAAAATGAAATTAAAACCAACTCTAAAAACTTGAGGTCATGTAGCTTGAAGACAGAATGACAGAGCAATCTTGGGAAAGAAATCTTTATTCTCAATGGAATGGGTCACCCCAGGAGACTCATAGTGGTAACCAGTGTTATGTGCATCCTGACGTGTCATTATATCACATTCTCGTTTTAGAATCACATGAAGTTCATGGCCTAGATTTTCAACAAACAGTGCATAAGGAAGGATTTCCCTCATGTCTTTGCTCCTTACATAACATGTTTACCACTGCTTTCTGCAGCTTCTAACCCAAGAAATTCACAGGCTGTGAGATGATTGAAAACAATCCAAGGCAGAGTGTTAAAACAGTGACCCAGGGGCTTCTGACCTCCTAGAGGGAGGCAAGAAGTGAGCAAGGGGCAAGGTTGGACAAGACTGGTGAGAAGCTACACTATCATGAGGGTAAAAGGCAGAATAGATGGAGTTTCATCACTTTTTAGAGCCTACTATAAATTCCATTTATTATATAGCCATGAGACTTGGAATTAAAAAGAAAAGTTGACTCTAGCTTTTCCCCTTAGTGCTTCTACTACCATAGATTGGTGGAGTATTAATCTGTTGAATTTTTAATTCCTTCCCTGTAAGTGTGATCCCAAGAAAGAGCTGGAATATATTGCATTTCACTGGGAAAATCACTCCAAACTCACCTTAGCAGTTTCACCTTAGCCAATAATCCTGTTTATGAACACAGCCTGGGATAGATTCCTCATGAGCCTTCATCAACAGCTAATTGATTTACTTAAGACTAAGTAAAGGATGCTCAGTCTCAGTTGGCCTCCTCTCCAAGTTCTCAATACCGCCAGATCAGGGCTGACATAGTCCTGTAATGAACTGCCTCCTCTTCTTATCCTCCAGCTAGAAAACACCACTGCCTCCAATTAAAATCTACATGATTTATGGAAACTCACAAGTTACCTGCCTTAATTCTTCCTTCTTCTAACCACGCAATCCTATTAAATTTTTTATTTAAAATCTAGTTCTGCACACTCTGAAATGCCATAGGTGCAGCAAAGCCGTAGAAAAAAGAGAAGGCTAAAGAAAATCTGAACCATACGAACTTAACTATGACTGGACAGGATCATGCACCAAAGTGTGTGCCGGGTCCTTTAGGTAATGAGTCTATTCATTATCTCCTTAACTGTAACTCTTTTTTTTTTTTTTTTTTTATTAAATCATAGCTGTGTACATCAATATGATCATGGGGCACCATACACTTGGTTCATAGAATATTTGACACATTTTCATCTCATTAGTTGACATAGCCCTCCTGGCATTTTCTTAGTTACTTTGCCAAGATATTTACATTCCACATTTGCCAAAGCACCTGTGGTGCATCTTAACTATAACTCTTGAAAGAGAATACTGTCTTCATACATAGGACACTGAGACACAGAGAAACATATGACTTTTCTCAGATTACATTGTAAGTGGCCCAACTGGGACAAGAAAAGTGCCAGGCGTGTGGTTGATGGATAGTCACATTACTTACGATTATTGTTATTCATGATTACTCAGGCAATCACTGTTATTCATGATTACTAAGTTATGGTTGCATATGCATTGTATGCACACTTTTAGAGGTTTGAAAAACATTAGCAACTATAAAACCATTTTTAATATTTCAAACACAAAGAGCTCATACATTTATGTGTGAAAAGGTGGCACAGTCTAAGAAAACATGCCAATTTCCTCTGTTAGGATTGGAATTTTATGAATCCAGAGCAATAATCTTGGTTATCCCCGCTGAAGGCGGTCCCTGGGTTACAAACAATATAGGTTTTGTAGGTTTGCTCTAAAGTTGAATTTGTATGTAGCTTGGACCAGATACATTTACTTATTATCCAGAATAGCCTCCATTTGTAACTGTGGGTTGTACTTCAGTTAGATGTTTGTAACTTAGGGACTGCCTGTGTTTATTTAATAAACACAGTTTGACTTTCAAGCAAGCAAATAAACAGAAGTTTAGAACGTGGCTTGATTTAAAGGATCTACAAAAGGACTAGAACAACCAATTGTCAGTCTTTATTAGTAATTACCTTAAATGTAAATGGACTAAATTTTCTAATCAAAAGGCATGGAAAGTCTGAATAAAAATTAAGACCCAACTATATGCCACTTACAAGCGACTCGCTTCACCTGTAAGGACACACATAGATGGAAAGTGAAGGGATAGAAAGATAATCTATGCTAATGGAAACCAGAGGAGAGCAGGAATAGCTACACTTACATCAGGTAAAATAGAAGATGGGTTCATTGGATAAAAGAATAAGAATAACACCAATAGGTTTAGCGGTAAGGAGAACATTGCTTCAAAGAGATAGGATAGATAAATGAGCAACAACAAAGGAAAGAGGCATATATAGGAGAAGCTCCATAGTTGACCACCTCAAGTTGACTTAATTTTCATTGACTGGACATGTACATATCAGTACAGTAGGTCTAGTTGCTTATGGTGACCACCTCCATATGTTGACCAGTTTGTTTTGGTCTCCTAGGTAGTCAAATTACAGACTTTCTATTGTATTATATATATATATATGGACGATTTGCCTTACTTTGTATCTTCTTTGGGAGTTTGGATAAATACCCAAATGGAGTGGGTATAGTCAAAGTAGTATCGAAACAATACTTTTTTTGTTTGTTTTTCAGTTTTGGGCCAGGGCCATGTTTGAACCCACACTTCCGGTATATGGGACTGGTGCCCTACTCCTTTGAGCCACAGGCGCTGCCCAAAACAACGAGTTTTAAGCTGGACCTGAATAAGGATTAGAATCTGAATTAGAAGGACATGAATACCTATTTGTACTCAGAAGAACAAATACATACGTGGTATCAAAACAACAACCTCATTTTTTCATTTTACTCTGGTAGCAGGTATGTGTTCTGCTATGCATTGAGCTAGATAAAGAGAGTAGAAATGAGAAAGTTGAGGTCTAGCATTCAAGGTTCTCAGATCTGGTAGAGTGCTGACGCATCAATAAAATAGTTTACCATGGAGAGATTAAGGCCATTCAGTAAGGCAGTGACATAACGGAGTAAGACTTATGATCTATCCAAGCTGAGTAAAATCTTTGAGCTGCTCCTTTTTTTTTTTTTTTTAATTTATGATTAATATGAAGGTACAGATGATTAGGTTACATTGTTTGCATTTGTTAGGCAAAGTTGGCTTGTAGTTTAGCCCTTCACCCAGGGGATGTCCTGTATACCCTTAGTTCCCATTATGTAAAAACTTGCCAGTCTTCTTCCCTTCCCTTCCCTTCTTTCCCCTTCTCTCCCCTTCTCTCTCCTTCTTTCTCCTTTTCTCCTCTTTTCTCCCTTCCCTTCCCTTTCCTTCTCTCCCTTCCCTTATCTCCCCTTCCCTTCCCTTCTCTTTCCTTCCCTTTTCTTCCCTTCCCTTCTCTTTCCTTCCCTTTTCTTCCTTTCCTTTCTCTTCTCTTCCCTGCCCTTCCCTTCCTTTTCCTTCCCTTCCCTTCCCTTCTCTTCTCTCCTCTCCCTTCCCTTCCCTTCCCTTCCCTTCTCTCCTCTCCCTTCCCTTCTCCCCTTTCTCCTCTCCCTTTCCTTCTCCCCTTTCCTTTCCTCTCCCTTTGCTCTCCTGTCCCTTTCCTTCTCCCCTTTCCTCTCCTCTCCTCTCTCTTCCTTTCTCCTCTCCCTTCCCTTCTCCCCTTCCTTTCTCCTCTCCCTTCCCTTCTCCCCTTCCTTTCTCCTCTCCCTTCCCTTCTCCCCTTCCTTTCTCCTCTCCCTTCCCTTCTCCCCTTCCTTTCTCCTCTCCCTTCCCTTCTCCCCTTCCTTTCTCCTCTCCCTTCCCTTCTCCCCTTCCTTTCTCCTCTCCCTTCCCTTCTCCTCTCCCTTCCCTTCTCCTCTTCCTTCCCTTCTCCCCTTCCTTCCCTTCTCCCCTTCCTTTCTCCTCTCCCTTCCCTTCTCCCCTTTCCTCTCCTCTCCCTTCCCTCTCCTCTCCCTTCCCTTCTCCCCTTTCCTCTCCTCTCCCTTACCTTCTCCTCTTTCTCCACTCCTTTCCTTTCTCCTCTCCCTTCCCTTCTCCCCTTTCCTCTCCTCTCCCTTCCCTCTCCTCTCCCTTCCCTTCTCCCCTTTCCTCTCCTCTCCCTTCCCTTCTCCCCTTTCCTCTCCTCTCCCTTCCCTTCTCCCCTTTCCTCTCCTCTCCTCTCCTCTCCCTTCCCTTCCCTTCTCTCCTCTCCTCCCCCTCCTCCTCCTTCCCCTCCTCCCCTCCTCTCACTTCTCCCCTTCTCTCCCTTTTCCTCTCTCCTCTCCAGTCCTCTCCCTTCTCTCCTCTCCAGTCCTCTCCCTTTCCTTCTTCCTTTCCTTCTCCCCTCTCCTTCTTCCTTTCCTTCTCCCCTGTCCCTTCCCTTCTCCCCTCTCCACTCCTCTCCCTTCCCTTCTCCCCTCTCTACTCCTCTCTCTACTCCTCTCCCTTCCCTTCTGCTCTCTCCTTTTTCCTCTCTCCTCCCCCTCTTTTCCTTTCACCTCTCCCTTTTTTCCTCTCCCTCTTTTCCTCTCCCTCTTTTCCTCTCCCTCTTCTCCTCTCTCTCTTCTCCCTCTTCTCCTCTCCCTTTCCCCTTCCCTCCACTTGTATTTAATTGTGTTTTTCTCTCACGTGGGAGTGTAGTTGTCTGTCTATTGATTTTATATTAGTATTGCATACATTGGATACTTTGAGTTCCTTCTTAAAGGATAAGTGACTGGGTGTTTACCAGATGGGAAAGCGGGGGTGGAGGGGGGGGAATCAGGTGATTGTCCTGAGGCTTCACAGTGGAATTCAATAATTTCACATCTGTTTTCAAATCATTTAACAATAAATATTCTCTAACTGGGTCAGTGGAGGACATGGGAGATATGTCTTGTGATTTAACACACTGAACTTCTTAAACCAAAAACCCTTGCTTAATTTTTGCATCCCCAAGAGAGGGACTTGCATATAGTAGCGTATTCATAATGTGTTTTGAACCCTTGATGGGACTTTTCTGTCCAGAATGTGTATTACAGTGGCTGGCATTAGAATTTTTCGAAATGTCTTGATCATTCAAGCCTTAGAAAAGAGTGATGTCACAGAACTGATTTTGTTTGTGAAAAATATAGGCAGCAGTGATAATTGTCTATGTGGCCATTTATTACACCCCTAACTAAACAAGAATGGATAGGAAGGATAGAGGTTGATTGGTTCCAAAGAGCAGTCATAAGAGTGAGTCGTTGGGTGATGTCCTGTTAAGAGACTCTCCCAAACAAGAAAAATAGACCTGGATTTAGCTGGCATGGGTGTCTGAAAAAAGCTTGGGTGGAAAAAAAACAACAGCTCTTGCTTCCACTTCGCAGTCATTCTGTATAAGCTGATTATGACTTAAAGATATTTTACTGCTCATGTCCCATATAAATTGGTCTCTGCAACCTCATCTTCTCAGAGTGGTTTCTCACTAAGCATTGTATTCAGTAAAACCCAAACCACAGAAGCACTTGATGGCTTCTCTGTTCCAGCACACATTCTTCTTGGAGTCACAGAAAACCATGAAAGAAGATAAAGTCATGATATGAGTAACTTCCACATGTACTTTGTCATAAAAAATCAGGCACAATTTTTCTAAAGGCAGACAGGTCTTTGGGGGCATTGAGAAACATTGAAATGATTAGTAGCTTGGGGGTAACTTCCCTTTCCCCAGTGTGGGCTGGAGCATCACTTTGAAATGAAGCCACGGGAGCATGCTTAGGTTTTGCCTCATTAAAATGACTAATGTTCATGTGAAGATGCAAAGGTTAATTGCCTCCTCTCAGAGAGCCATGTGCATGCATCTGCAATTGAGGGAGTTTCAAAGAGAGCAACAAAACACCACCTTGATGCCTGAGGAATCACAAGTTTACATTTCCAAATTCTCTGCTCTCCCAGATTTTTTTGGAGCTGACTTTGCAGTAATGTTTGAATATTAATAAGTTTAATAGTTAAATAGTCTTAATAATCTGAAGACCACCTCAACTTGGGATCTTTGCTCACAGTGTTCACTTCGCCTTTTCACCAACACACATTCTAGTGATCCTATAAGAACTTCCACCACTCAATCACTTGAATACTTCAGCACTATGACAACCCTCAAAGACTATTTTGAATGAGGACTGTCCTCTTCCTCTCTGGTTCCATCAAGTCTGCATAACAGCTAAACCATAATCCCCCTACAGCCAAAGGTACATCTTCTCCATCTATGTATCCTTCATCTTGTCCAGACAGAGCAGAATGTCCCTCAAGAAGGAACAAGGATGACCCAGCCCCAGGCACAAGGACATAAAAATCTAAAGGTTTAACGGAAACAAGAATATATTGAATGCTTCCTGAGTGCTGCATTTGAGGCAGATTCTTGACATGCATTATTAGTTTTTATTTTCCCAGCAACCCTGAAAGACAGTGCTCACATTTTAGAGATGGAAAAATAAAGCCAAGGAGTGTCAACAAGTGGGAGAAACAGTATCCAAAGACAGGGCAGTTAAGGCTCTGCCTTTCTCCCCAACCCTCTGCCATCTTTTGTTCTGACCAGGGGTACTTGGTCTCCTTATTACAGCTAATATACTGCACTGGAAGTGAATGTAAGGGATAACATATTAAATAAGTCTGTGCTTGGTGTGTAACATTATTCCCATACGATCACTGCACGTGAGTGGTATTGATATGAGGCCCAGGAAGCAGAGCCCGAGCAATAAATTACACGGCTTGTTATAGAACATACAGTCAATAATTATTATTGGGTCCACTCTAAGCTAGATACTTGCTCTCACAGTCACTTTACCCATGGCCACTTCTTCCAATTAAATACAATCAATGAAGAGAAGGGACCAGAAGAGTTGAGTTGTAGCCTCAGAAGGCTCTGGCTTTTGTGTGTTCAGTCACCAACTCTCAGGGCTTTAATGGGCTTTTTGTTGCCAGGACACTCTGAAGAAATAATTTTTTTATGACCCCAGAGAGGAAAGCAGTCACTGCTTTGTCAAAGGATTTGAATATTCAAACATTCCCTCAGATAGGAGTTGAGAGAGAGATGGGTCTTCCCCTGTGGTTCTGAACACCTGTGCTTCCCTGCCTGTACCCGTGCCGTGCTCTCTGCTTATCCTAGCCTCTCTTCCATCCCACTTTTTAAGAGAAGAGGTGGATCCTTTCTTACCAACCTGTTCAAACATGACTTTCTCCCTGAACTCCCCACATCCCTGCCAAGCACAGAGAGGTCCTTGCACCTGTGCTGTCCCAACTTTGGGCCTTTTCAGTATCTATCCTCTATGCTGCAGCACTCAGGACACATAATTATCTGAGTGGGCAACAGTGCATGGTTGTTAGGACTGTCTAACTCCTAATGCAGATCAAGATTCCTCATCCAAAGAAAGACGACGGTATCTATCCCTTGTGTTTCGGGAGAGTTAAATGAGATTGATGATCCTGGTCAGATGCCCAGTGCATGTAGTCACCTGATGTTAGGCGTTAGACATATTGTCCCTTCTGCTACCTCACACCCCCTTTGACCTATTCTGTGTTATAACACACCACATCATGGGGACTGATCTCTGTCTGCCGTGCACATTCCTAGCTTTGTGCTGGGCAAACACCATTGGCATGCCTCGTCCAGCCTCTCTGCAGTATTCTAACCCTCAGCACTAAGACTGGACTGGGGTACTTTAAGACTCTCCTGAAGTATCTGGGCCCAAGGAGTTCTGAGGACTGGATTCCCAAAGCCTTTATCTGGGATCAGCAATTGTCCTGTTGTATCTTTTATCACCACTTTGTTTCTCAAGTGTCTACATTTAATCCTGGACTCACAGTGAGAAGCTGGAAGGTAGGAATTGGGCCAGATTATCAGAGCTTGGGGAAGGTTGTCCCATGGAATCCTAGGACCACTTTGGTCCTCATGGATTGCAGGTCATTTTTTCATTGACTGTGTGTATTGGCACCTTCCACTGTGCTGAGGATGGAGTATATCTGGGAGCAGATAGACAAGACCCCTCAACTCTCTTGGGTCTCTTGCTAGCAGACGATGTAGTCCAATAAGCAGGCCAACACAAATGAAGACGATGGTTTGCGATGGTGTTAAATCCTACAGAGAAAACACAGCAGGGTGATACCTTAGATGATGTCTGGGGTGGCACCCTGTGTTCAGCCTTCTCTTTCTATGACTCAGCAATCAAATACATTTCCTAAGGAAAGCTCTGCCCAGCAGCCACTGGGCCAAATGCTCAACCAAAGTAAAACACAGGGGTCTACTGGCAAACACAGCTGGAAAATATGTGGTAGCCCATTGTCGGAGCCATGCAATTTATATTAACATATTAAAGGCATTGATATTTTCTTTAGGAAGAAAATATATTATTTTTCTTAAGCTGGCATTTCCCAAACTTTCTTGGTCATAGAACTTGCTTGTGTCTGTGTTTTTACTGGTTTGGTACCCATCGGAAGTCCATGGAGCCCTTGTCTGTGGAATAAACTTTGGGATCTACTGATGGTATCAAATGATATTTAGACATAGTGAAATTCTCATCTGCAAAGCCATAGAATGTAGGGAAGACACAAAGAAAATGAGCCAATAATGAACCCATTGATTCAATTCAGCTCCCCCAGATACCATTAAACACCGACTATGCTTCAGGTTCTGGGGATGGAGAAGAAGACCAAACACTGTCCCTTCCATCATGCCATCTGTGTATCCTGCGGGGTGATGGGGAGATCTTCCTCACTGGCCTCGTCCTGTGATTTGCTGTCCACAGAGCAGCTGGAGTGAGCTTTAATAAGCTCAGGCAGCTCCTAGAGTTGTTTCTTGCAGTTTCCCCAACAGCTCTTCATCACATGCAAGGTGAGAGCCAACAATTTTTGCAGTAGTCTCTCTGCAACTGCACTGCCTGGAACAGCAGCCTCTAGGCACATTTTCAATTTAGATTACTTAAATGTAAATAAAATTAAATATTTTGTTTCTCAGTTTATCTAGCCACATTATTTTAAATTTGTTTTTGAGACAGTCTCACTCTGTCATCCTGGGGTTGAATGCCATGGCATCATAATCACAGCAACCTCAAACTCTTGGGTTCAAGAGACAGTCTGACTCAGCCTCCCAAGTAGCTTTGAATACAGGTGCCCACCACAATACCTGGCTAGTTTTTTGTATTTTTAGTAGTGACGGGGTCTCACTCTTGCTCAGGCTGGTCTTCAACTCCTGAACTCAAGCAATCCACCTGCCTTGTCCTCCCAGAGTGCTAGGATTACAGATGTGAGCCCCCAGGCCTGGCTGCACTAACCACATTCCAAGTGCCCATAGCCACATTTGGCTAGTTGCTATTACAGTCCACAACACCGACATAGATCGATTCTATTTTCACAGAGAGTTCTAGTGGTTGTACAAAGCCTTATAAAAGTGTTGGACCCTCTAAACAATGTCCGGTGTCTGGAGTCCAGTTGTCCACTACAGTCTGGAATCCTTGCCTCTCACTGGTACCTCCAAACCAGTTGGGTTTATAGTCAACCTGTTTGAAATATGGGTCCTCCCCCACACCCCAAAGAGGATCATGTTTCTTTGACTTGATGGAAAGAGTTGGTCTCTGAGGAGTGTAAGTTCTCCAGCTTGCCTTTAAAGTGACAGCCTGCATGGCACAGGTGTTCTGTTGGACCTTTGGGGCCTGGGTGCACTGCTTTTTAATTGATAATTCCATGTTTCTATAATAATAGCCTCCTTCATAATAGCCTGCTGCGTCATATGCGATGATTGCTAATTTAGGTCTTCAGGCTTCCTGGATGTAATGAGCTCTAATAAGCCCGAAGACTTGTCAGAGACTCGGGAAAGACCATTTCCGCCCTTGAAGCAGTGATTGCCCTCAATCCCTGGATACAAACGGGCATACTCTTAAAAATATTAATAAGTGTGACTAGGGATGTTCACTCTCTTCCAAATAAAACATCAAGTCCCAGTTTCATTAAGCCAAGCTATTAAATTAAGAAAGTGTTTTTAATTATCTGAGCATTTCAGGGAGCTCATAAAACATTTAAGGACCTCACAGGGGTGGTGCTGAAGCCCTTTCAGAGTGAATTAGAGCTCGGACTGGTGGAGCTCATGGGGGTTGCTGAGGGCCCAGCTGCAGATTCTACTTGGCCTAAAGCATCATCAGCCTGAGTTCTCAGGAAAGTTGCCGATCTCACTCTCTGGGCAGGTGTGTCTACATCCAAGTTGCCCACAGAAAATCAGAAGAACTCTAACAAATGAAAAACATTTTCTAACCCCTCCTCTGGGCCTAGCTTTCTGCCAAATACCAGGGTTTAAAATGATAGCTCTGACCCACTGAGCAGTCTCTTGGGTGCTAAGTGCTCTTTATACGACTTCATATTATTTTTGTAAAAATCAGGTGAGTTTCCTGTGATCCCCCCTCGCCCCGCCCCCACTCCCCCAACATCCATTAAGTAGGAAAATGGAATGAAAATGACTGTAGGGAAGTCAGACCCTGGGAAGGACCCAGTTATGTCTGACCCGTCTGAATACTGATGAGTAAGCTGTGCTAATTCTTGCATTCTGATGCCGTACAGCAGTAATAGTAATGATAAGAGTCATTGTGATTACAATAGAATTATTGTGACAAAATATAAACACTAATATTCATTACTGTTTCTAGTGTAGTAGGCACAGCGCTGGGCATGCGAGTTTATCTAATTCTCCTAATGATGGTATGAAATTACCGTCTGCTATATTACAAAGGAAGAAACTGAGTCTCCCAGAGAGGTCAAGACACTTCCATAAGGCTGCACAGCTAGTGATAGAAATAAGGTTTGTTCTAGAACTTTCTGAATCTCTAGTCTATGAGCTGCTTTTCTCTAACCCCCAGACGTCTCCCCTGCGTGTGTCTGAAACCACAGCTGTGCTATTGAGAGGCTGAGCGTTGGGCTGCACCTGTGTCCACAGAGTTCAGGGAAGGTTTTGCTCTTTGAAGCTCAGGTCTAACTGTCTCTTTCACTTTCTATTTTTTTTTTTTTTCTTTGAGACAGAATCTCACCTTATCACCCTCGGTAGAGTGCTATGGTGTCACAGCTCACAGCAACTTCCAACACCTGGGCTTAGGCTATTCTCTTGCCTTAGCCTCCCGAGTAGCTGGGACTACAGGCGCCCCCCACAACGCCTGGCTATTTTTTTGTTGCAGTTTGGCCGGAGCCAGCTTCTAACCCGCCACCCTGGCTATGTGGGGCTGGTGCCCTACCCACTGAGACATAGGTGCCGCCCTGTCTCACTTTCTTTTTCTCCTCTGTTCTTTTGTGACTCCAGCTAATTCATCTGCTCCCAAATATGTCTTTATGTTCATTAGATTAAGGACCTGTTTTTAAACAACAAAAGTGGAATAAAACCCATTTTTCCCCCATAAAACTGGAGTTTTCTGACAGGGATAGGAGACAGGTTTGCTGGGACGTTAATGTCTTTGGCCAGGGCATATCCAGGTCCTGGTACCCCCCAGTCCAGCTGCCTCTGGTCATGGGCAGCTCCATTTGCATCCCCTCCAAGCTGTTTAAATATCGTCCTGTGCAGGCATCACAGTGGCTGACTACCAAGTCTGTATAGCATTTAAAAATAGTGGGTAGAATCCATTTTCACCTAGCAGATTGAGACAGAAAACAATCTGTTGGTAGGGTGATAGAAAACATGCTCTGATAAGCAAGAGTGTCATTTGAAATCCTTACAGAAGGCAACACCTATCACAACTGAAAATACATAAATATTTATACCTAGATATTCCTCCACATGAATTTTTTCCTATATTTATATTTGCCTGCAATAAAATGGGTAATGTTATTTGCTGCAGTATCATCCGAAATAAAAAAAGGAAAGAGAATCTGAGTATCTCTTTGGGAAGGATTTATGTGAATTATGAGCTACCCATAGAGTGGAACACAATATAGCCGTGAAAATGAGGTGTCCATTTGTGCACTGACATGGGACAGTAGCTTAGGTGTATGCTAAGCAGAAAGAGGCAACAAGGTGCAGACCTGTGTGTACATGGGGTGAGCCTCTCTGTAAAACCAGGGAGAAGATAACATGTATGCATATGTGCTTGCCTGTGCTTTAAAAGTCTCTTAAAGTACATGAAGGTAGAGCGGCACCTGTGGCTCAAGGAGTAGGGTGCCAGCTCTGTATACCGGAGGTGGTGGGTGCAAACCCAGCCCCCTGAAACTGCAAAAATAAAATAAAATTTTAAAAAAAGAAGTACCTGAAGGTAGGGAGGGGCTGGGTGTACCGGGACAGAGTGGGATGGAGAATTTATGCTGTCGGGACTTTGAGAGTTTTGCTTTATTCATCATGTGAATGTACTGCTTATGCAGAAGTTACATGCAAAATAAAGTAAGGCCAGAGGATGGAATCGGAGCGTGCGCAGAGTCTTCCACATAGAAGGAGTAACATGAAAATAAAGAGCGTGGGATTTTTAGGAAATAGACTCAGTGACTGGAGCAGAGAAGAAGGTGGCCTGGGCCTGAGGGTGGCTTCTGAGGGCTTTTCAAAGATTCCTGGAGCCTCATTTTTGAAGCCAGTTAAAGGTTCTGAGAAGGCAGGGGTTGCCTTGATCACAGTGGCCACGTGGAGAGCTGGTGGGAGGGATCCGTGAGAATCTGTTGCCTTCCTCCAGGCAGGAGCCCGACCAAGAGCTTTTACCTCTGAGTGGAGGCGGCCATGATGATGTCAAGGTCATGGGCACTCGGCAGAAACGTTTAGGAGGTGGTGTTGATTGGAGGACTCGGTTGCGGGCAACGGAAGGGCAGAGGATTTTGTTGAGGGACGAGTTTAGATAAATTATGGCACGTGCTTAGGATGGAGTAAATACGTAGCACTGTAGAAAATGAGGCATCACGGCTGAAACGGCACGGCCACTAAGGCGTGTGGCGGAGTACAAAACGGGGGTAGTGTGCAGACCTGTATGATTACTGTACTACCTGTAGCGTAAAACCAGGGAAAAGATGATACGCCTTTTATTTATATAGACAGGGTGTCCCAAAAGTTGCCCATGAAGTCATCATACACAGGGAATACAGGAAATTATAGGTAAGTGTACCTTCATTTAGAAAATATTCATTACATAATTTTACAAAATATTGACAAAATATTCTCTACATGTTGGCCACCTCCTGCGAAAGTTTGTAATGGGTGGGAGAGAAAGTTTCCAGAGAGAGAGGAGGAACCAGGTTTTGGGGTCTTGAGAACTTGTGTTTAATCTTAGGCATGTGGAGTCTCAAGTCCCTTTGAGACACAACGGATGGCAGGAAGGTGATTGGAGGTAGAATTCTGGGGTTCCCAGGGGAGGGCTGACCAGCAGATTCCCAGCCTTGTGTAGGCAAATGGAATGGAGGGTGTGCTCGGGCCAAAATTTCCTGGGACAGAAATAGTAATTATGCTTTCTACCCAGGGATGTGAGGACAGCCTAGTAATTTACACACAAGCCCTGTGCACAGACTAGGTGCTTCTTGGCTGTCTGTCTGATCAGTTATAGAGGCGTAGTGGACAGCTGTTGTGTGTACTACCTGCCCCTCTAGATGGTGTGTCCCCTTCCCGTCTGTCCCTCCCTAAGCCTTTCCCAGGACTCCCCCCACGCAGTCCCTCACCCTGAGCTGGCGATGCTTCTCTCTTGCTGGGCACCTCCCAGCCCACCACCAGCAGTGTTCTCCGGGAATAATTGATATTACAGAAAACACAGGGCCGGGTGCCAGCCTCACATTCTCTAAGCATTTAATGATTCAACCTTTTCAGTTTCATCAGGAGCCAAGCTTGGAAACTCCCCCACCAGCCACTGCTGACAAAGGGTGCCTGCTTTAGCATCTCTGCTGCTCAGGTTTCTGGTGGGGGGCGGACAGGGGCTTTGGCTGGATGACAGCAGCCTGGTGACCCCTTGGGTGCTTTTGTGCCCACACCCACTGGGCTCAGGTTTGGCAAGCTTGGTGAAGCCGCCCCCTCCCAGGGGATCAGCTGGGCTGGGTTGGCTTATACATCCAGAGGTTGGCAGGAGCTGCCTTTTTCTTTTATTTATTTATTTATTTTTTAATTTGTTTGTTTAAGCTGTCAAGACAGGACACAGCTGTTTGTGACAAGGAAAAGGAAGCCCAAGGCAGGCCGGCTTGGGTGGCAGAAATGAGCTGGCGGAGGGGCATCTAACTTGGGAGTGCCAAAGCCGCTTAGGGAATGTAAGTAGGAGAAGAAAGGGGACTAGCAGGGGTCTGTGGAGGTGGGACAGAATAGGACACTGAGGGAGGATGGAAGACAAATAGCACAGCACAGAAGGAGAAAACAGGGCAGCTGGAGACAGCGATGGGGATAGAGAAGGAGGCAGAGATCAGACTTACACACGGAGAAGCACAGCCAGCTTGTCAGACTTCTGCCCACTGAAAGGGATGCTTGGCTTCCCTGGCTCGTTTTATTATTAACCAAACTGAGCCTTTTTTTTTTTTTTTCCTTTGAGACAGAGTCTTATGCAGTCACCCTGGGTACAGTGTCTGGTGTCATCACAGCTCACAGCAACCTCAAACTCCCTGGCTCAAGCCATCTTCTTGCCTCAGCCTCCCAAGTAGCTGAGACTACAGGTGCCTGCCCCCATGTCGGGCTAGTTTTTCTACTTATAGTACATCTGGGGCCTCACTCTTGCTCAGGCTGGTCTCAAACTCCTGAGCTCAAGCAGTGTACCTGCCTCTTGCCTCCCAGAGTGCTAGAATTACAGGTGTGAGCCACCACCCTGGCCTAGGTGAGCCTTTTGGAAGGCTGAGCCCCACGTCATATGTTGTTGCTGTTTGCAGTGAGCAGCAGTGCCAGCGACAGTCATGTCATTGAATTAGAATGTGCCTTCATCTGCAGCTTTACAGACTCTTCAGAGCCACTAACCAAGGTAGAGTTTGCAATCTCTGCTGCAAATTTAATAGCTCAGAAAATGGATGCTCAGAGAAGTGAAGTACTTGTAGACAGTCACACAGCTGATTAGCAACAGAGCTCCCGAGCGTATCAGCTATTCATTCATTTGGGGGTATTTCCCTTCTCCTCATCCCCCCACCCATTCCATGACATGAATTATATTTATGTGAAGGCAAAAGAGACATAAGAGGAAAATAAAATTACAGTGGTGCCATGCCTTTAAAATAAATCTTCCGCTTGCAAATATTGTCTACCCTATTGTATGTACGGGAACAGAACAGTGGAGAGCAGTGAGGGGAGAGAGGAAAGACAGCAGAGGTGGTGATGCCAGCTTTCGGGGGACATGTGCACAATGTTCCCAGCCCAGAGCAGCCAGGACCCCACACGTTCTGCTTGCCGTGGACAGAAGAGGGGACTGTGGTGCACACCTGCTCTGCTGTGGCAGGACAATTAGGTTTAGAATATTTGAAATTTGAAATGAGCGACGTGGAGCCTGGAATTTGGGGAGCTGAGTTATGTCCATGGTGTCCATCTGGGCTGCTAACCTGTTCGACTATGCCCTGAATTCTGTGAGATCCTGCAGCAGTTAGGATGAATTATTCTCATGCACACAACCTATTCGGGAAAATGTTCCCTTCCATTCTAAGTGGTTCAAATGAGAGGGGCTGTCCTTGCCACTGAGACAGTCAGAGTCCACTAGCTTTCTGGTTGATTCATTGATGAGTGGGTCAAGTTGAACCAATAAATGTCTCCCTTGGCCTTGACATCCAGAACTACTGTGAATAAGTACTCTCTTTCAGGGACCCTGAGTCAGAGGGTCTAGATCAGGTACTGCTACACGTAAATCTTTCCCAGATGCTTGAAAGAGGCATGTGCTAATGGCAAAAATGGCACAGACAACATTGAATCAATCAGTCTTATCTCAAATCGGAACATCTTTATTTATTTATTTATTACAGTTTTTGGCTGGGGCTGGGTTTGAACCAACAACCTCTGGTATATGGGGCCGGCACCCTACTCCTTTGAGCCACAGGCGTCACCCTCCAGAACATCTTTAGATGACTGCTCAGTCACATCAGCCTACATAAGCCTTACTTTTGGTTTGAGTTTGATTTCTGTCCTTTACAAGTACAAAAAGTCCTGACGAATGCATCTTTAATTAATTTACTCCTTTAATTGTTTAAACTAGTTCAATTGGGTTTCTATTCCTCATATTCACATAAACTTTAACTTGCTGTTTCCCTCTGTTCACCATAAGAAGCAAGACTGACCCTAAAAATGCTCCTGGTATTAATAGCCTCTGGGAATCATTTCTTGACTCAAAGTTATTTCTAAGTGACCTTATAAGTATCACCAAAATGTGAGCATTTGGACAGCCAGGGTCTGTTTATACAATTTTTTTTCTTCTTTACCTGACTCATACCTAAATCTCATTTCACAGTGGCAGGGAGTTAAAAATGCAAAGAGGTTTTTGTTTTTCTTTCTTTTTTTTTGGTTTGTTTGGTTTTAAGGAATTAGATGCTCTCTGAATGGAAGCTTCTACTGGTGTTGCAGCAGTTGGCTATTGCTGTGTAACAAAATGACCCCACACCCATTGGTTTCAAGTGACAAGCATTAATTCAGCTGTGTATGTTCAGATGCATAGATGGATAGTTTTGTCCATTCTAACAGACTGAACTGGGCTTGGTCCAGCCTACCGATTTCTCCGTGGCCAAGTGGAAGTTGGTTAGGCAGCCTGGCTGATCCTACCTGGGCTGTGCTACCTGATCCAGACTCTGCTCTGCGTGTTTTCTCATCCTCCACCGGGCACATCCAGGCTTGTTTTTGTGCTGATGACATGAAACGAGAGAGAGGAAATGGAAATGGTTCTTTAAGCTTCTGCTTGCACTGAGTTTTCCTCTGTCCTGTCCACTGTAGCAAATTGTATGGGTGAGCTCAGGGAATGCACCACTGAAAAGTGTAGATTAATGAGTATCTTCTGCTGTCATTGTCTAGCACATTCCAAGAGGAGGATGGGGGGATGGGATTAGGACATTGGATAGAGAGTGGGCCTTTTATTCTGTATTTGTGAAGGAATTTGGAACTATGCACCTTACTCTTCTTTAGATGATATTTCATACAGAGAACAGTTCTTTCAGTGTTTTTCAACTGCTTCTAATCCTTCTTTTCAGGGATAGGATCTTTCCCTTGTCTTGTCAGGAAAAGGGGTCCTCAAAGAACTTACTGTCAAATGGGAAATAGACTCAAACAGACAAGTTCAATATCAAAGAGTAAGGGCTGAGGCAGGAATAAGTACAATATTCTATGGGAGTCTGGGGGTGGGGCACTCAGCCCAACCAGGCAAACCATTTAGAGAAATCTATTTTTAATTGATTGTTTTATTTGCTGGATTTTATATTGACATGTTTTGCTTTGTTCTCAATGTGTTCTGGGACTGCAGCCTATTCATTTATTATTAAGAGAACGGTAATTATTTCCAGGAGCTCCTGAGAATACACTTTGCTTTCCCTTTGCCTGTTCTTTGCTGAATCTGATGTAACCTTCTTCTCTCTGAGGACATCTGTGGCAGGAAGTGACAGCCCCGGTGCACTGGCAGTATACACCACAGACCCTGCTCTGGAAGGAAAGTTTGCAGACCACTGCACCTCCAACTTTAATGAGAATTTGGGTCTCCTGGGATCTTGTCAAAATGTGGAATCTGACTCAGGAGGGCTTAGGTGAGGCCTGAGATTCTTTTTTTCCTTATAAGCTCCTGAGTGATGCTGTTAAAGCCCGTTTTGGGGATCATGTTTTGAGGAAAAAGATCACAGAAAATCAGCAGCACCTCCTCTATTGATGAGTTTGGTAGCAGGGCTGAGAAGAGGCTCCCCTATATCTTGTTTGTCTGTCTTGCTGGACTATAAACTTGGTGAAGATAGCACTTGTTTCTTTCCAATAGCTGTATCCCCAGTGCCAGGCATATGGAAAGATCTCAATAAATATTTGTCAAATGGATTCCTCTGGAACCCTCCTTTTATTTATTTGTTGTTTTGAGGTGGGGGTCTCACTATGTTGCGTAGGCTGGTCTCAAACTCCTGTCCTCCAGTGATCTTCCTAGCTCAGACTCCCGAGTAGCTAGTGGTTCATTCAGCCACCGCACCCAGCCTTCCTTTTCCAGAGATGTGTGCATAAGGAGATTTGCCTAATGCGCCTTCAGCTTGATGCTGTTGAATGGACCTTGGACCTGCATCCATCCCATGGGCTGCAAAATGGACCCCTCGGCTAATTCAGGCTGGACAGTGTGTCCTGCAGCCCTCTTCTCAACTTGGATAAATTTCTTCCTAAAGCACACGTGCACCTGTCTGACTTGAGGTTTTCCTAACACTGACTACCATACTGTTCCCTTCTCATGCCCATGATCCAGACAGGCCGGATATTGATCTTGGAGTTACTCATATCCTCTTGGTCTCAGTGATTAACACTGCTGCCCTTTTTAGAAAATTATTTTTTGAAGCTCTTCTGGTTTGGATAATTTTTCCCAAACCTCTTAGCACCTTCTTGCTTCCTTACTTGGAAATCCCAGCAAAGTTGCACAATTAAAGCTGAGTTAGGCCTCTGATGACAGGAGGTGCCAACCCTGGATTGTAAGGTCATCGCCTGTCTCTTAGCTTGAGTCCCTACCAGAAACCAGGGATCTGGCCAAAAGGGTAGCTCTCAGGTGTCCCCAGTCCTCTCCTTCTTCCTATATAATGCTTTTCCCTGCTGTGGGTATGGCCTGTACCCGTGTATAACTATCCAACACTTACCTAGACCTGGTTTCACTCTGATGTTTATATTTTATAAGTAACCAAGATCATTGTGAATTTTATTTCTGTCTTCTGAGTTTTTTCATCATCATAGAACATGGCGATTTCATTTATTTATTTAGTTAATAAATATGTAATGAGCACTTTCTGTATGCCAGACATTATCCTAGCAGAGGACACATCCAAGGATGCACCTCTGAACAAGCCAGAGAAGGGTTGCATCTGTATGGAATGTAAATGTATATTGCAAAAGTGATACTATAAACTAGAGTTTTTTCACTTAGGAATCAAGACAGTGACTAGAACAAGTCCCTGCTCAGTGGTAACCCCAGTGGGAACCCATAAACACTTGATGTTTATTGGCTCACTCAATGAATACATCATTTTAAGAGACACAAGGAGTAATAGGGGAGGAGAGATGGAGAGAGTGGATCCATTTGGAGCTAGTCCACAGTTCTTCCTGGGAACCAATCACTCCACTATGTAATGACCAAGAGAATAAACATGGCTTTGAGCATTGACTGTGTGCTCACTATTGGAATTGGAAAGACAAAGAAAGCAGTAACCCAGATAGACTAATTCCAGCTTTCACCAAGCTCAGCATCCAGCTGAACATTCTTTCTGGGTTTCCCCTGCATCTGAGTGAGCTTGGAGCCTCTTACCTTTGCATTTAGGTGTTGCAAAGGTCCTTACAGAGGACAAGTTTCATTGAACATATATTGGGATATGAGAACACTTTAGATGCCTTTCTGAAACAGCTATACACAAATGTTGAGTTGACTTTTCAAAGTTTTAAAATCCGGAATCTTGAAATCCATTTTTTCCAACTAAGTAGATAAGTGAGCAACCAGCATCATCTCAATTTTATTTCAACAGACACAAGGTTGCCCATTCCATCTTGGACTGCATTTAATTACATTATATCAGCATTTCTTAACCTCAGCACTATTGACATTTGGGGATGGATAATGCTTTTTTTGTGGGAGGCTGTCTTGTACATTGTAGGATGTTTAGCAGAGTCCTTGGCTTCTGCTGCCTTACGTCGTGAAGTAATTTTTGTATATGTTGAGAGACAGGTTTCATTCTTCTGCATGTGGCGATCCAGTTTTCCAGCACTATTTATTGAATAGAGCTTCCTTTCCACAGTATATGTTGTTTGCTTTGTCAAAGATCAGTTGGTTGTAGGTAGATGGTTTTATTTCTGGGCTCTCTATTCCATTAGCCTAGGCAAAGAATTTATGGCTAAGACCCCAAAGGCAAATACAGAAATAAAAAAAAAATTAAATTAAAAAAATCTTCACAGCAAAGGAAATGATCAGTAAATAAACAACCTAGGTATAGGAAGAAAATATTTGCAAACTGCACATTTGATAAAGGGCTAACACATAGAATCAAGAATATACGAAGAATTCAAACAACTCAGCAATGGAAAAACAAGCAACCTCATTACAATGTAATCAAAAGATGAACAGAAGATTTTTAAAGGAAGGTAGACAAATGGCAAAAAAAAAAAAAATGCTCAGAATCACCACTCATCAAAAAATGCAAATTAAAACCACAATGACGTAACATGTTATAAGAATGGCTATTTTTAAGAAGTCAAAACAATAGAACCTGGCACGGATGTAGACAGAAAGGAACACTTATCGGCTATTGGTGGGAGTGAAAATCAGCACAGCCTCTATGGAAAACAGTGTGGAGATTCCTCATAGAAATAAACATAGGCTTACCATTTGATCCAGCAACCTAACAATTGGGTATCTATGCAAAGGAAGAAAAATCATTTTATCAAAAAGACAGGTGCATTTGAATTTTTATTGTAGCACAATCTACAATTGCAAAGGTGGACAGTCAGCCTAAGTGCCCATCAATTCACAAGTGTATAAAAAAAAAAGTCTATGTATGCTGTGGAGTTCTACTCGGCAATAAAAGATAAAATGTCCTTGCAGCAGCTTGGATGGAACTGGAGACCATTATTCTAAGTGAAGTATCTCAGGAATGGAAAATAAAAAACACATGTTCTCATTCACAATTGGAAGCTGAGTGATGGGCACACAGGTACAAAGAGAAGTAAAGGGCATTGGAAACGAAGACGGGAAGGATGAAAGGGAGTGAGGAGTGAGAACTTATGTGTCAGGTATGATGAACATTATTCTGAGGATGAATGCACTGAAAGCCTCGATTTAAGCATTCTACAGGGCATCTATACAACAAGACATTGGTACTCCTGAAATATTTTGAAATTAAGAAAAAATGACATATATAAAGGATCTGAACAGTGTACATTGTGTCTTATTCTTTGGCTAGTGGAATTGGCCATTGCCAAAAGTTCTGTGTGCTTGGAAAATATGTTTGTGCTACAGGTAAGGGGATAGGTTGCTGAGAAAGAACTAACTTCAGTGTGGCTCCCGCAGTCCTTGGAATAATATCAGTGATGCTGAACAACACTTACAAGTTTTGGGGTGACGTGTTTCGGCCTTGACTACTGGATCCATCCCTATCTACCTACAGTGATCTTGGGCAAGTGGTGTACCCTTTCCACCCCAGTTTCCGTAAGCAACCTGTGAAGATGACAACAGTGGCTATCTCCCAGAGCATAGTGTCCTGAGATTGAGACCAGGAATGTGAAGCACTTAGGACCATGCATGCTGCCCAGTGTCATGTTTGCTCCATAACTGTGAGTCAATGTTACTATTATTATCTGTTATTTCACCCATGGATACATCCCCGGGGGTAACTTCAAAGCAGAGAGTGGCCTCTTTCCAGCAGTCATCACTTACCTAATGAGCTCAAGACTTTATCTGCAGGACCCTTTTTTCCCCCTGGTAACTCTTTGTCAACCAGGTTTTTTTCTTGCATCGACATTAGATCCATTGCCTATTTACCAGCCTGCAGGGTAATGAGACTATCAGTTGCTATAAAGGAGTAAATGATATTCATTGTTAAAATAGGGTAAATGTCTATTTCCTTTACACAATGGAAGAAGCTGTTGTGAGCTATTAAGTAAATAACTATAAATAAAACACTATAAAATGCTTTACATATGCCTTATCTTACTGAACAGCAACACTCTGAAGTAGCTATTATGGCTGGGTAAATTATACGTGTTTTTAAACACTGTCCAAAATACATACTTACACGTACTTACAGTGCTACACTAAATAGTCTCTATAGCAATCAGAAAATACAAAAGCCTTATTAAGCATTCTTTGTAGTATTTTTAGGAGTTTAATCATTAGAAGAAAGCTCACAGGCCATGTAGACACTAGGGAACATGAAGAAAGAAACTCTTAACGGGAACAAAAGAATGAGGCTGGCTTTGAACCTGGTGGGAGACGATTTTATTTTCTCAAACTAATAGTCACCAAGGGCCTTCTCTTTGGGAGGCAGGGCTATGTTTGGGGTACATCAGGCACAATTTTGGAATTATAATCTGGTTTCCCAACAGAGGAAAGAGATTCTCCAGTTAACATATTCCAGCAAAAAATCATGTTCCAATTTTTCTCTTTAGTCACACAGCAAGAAAAGATTTTCCATCATTCAAAAATGAAGTGATATGTAATGTCTGTGTTGAACCTGGGTCATGTAACTCTTCAAAGGGAGATTCTAGTGGTTTTTCTGGGGTGGAGTTATGTCTCATCTTTGAGTACTGTAGTTGTCCAGACAGTCTATGCTATGCTGCAGTAACCATGTAAGCTAGAAATATCAGTGACTTAATGCTTAAATCACTTTCTTGCCTTACATGTGCGATGCCAGCTGGTGAAGTTTTTGTTCCATGCAGTCACTCAGAGACCCTTGGGAACTCTGTCCTCTTGAGATGCCACCACACCAACCCTTGCTTTCCAAGGGAAGACAGAATTGAAGGGTGGCTTGCTGGCCCAGAAGTGACATACCTCATATCTCACTGGCCTGAACTCACATTGTATGTCCCAATCAATCTTCAACAAAGCCTGGGTGAATACAGGCCACTTGGGCTATTGGTGGAGCAATACACGTCTTTAGGACAAATGACTTAACGTGCTGGAACTGTGCTGGATGTTACTTGATTTTTCTTTAAGACAAATTTATAGTGTGAGATCGCCCCATTCACTGATGGGGAAATAGGTTGTAGGATCTTCAATTACTTGTTTAATCTCACTCAAGAAAAATTGAAAGGGTGAATTTGAAATTTAGGTCCGTATAAGCAGAGTACAGATCCTCTGTGACTCAGCAGTTTGATCCTAAGCACTTTTTGAGAAACATCCATGTGATCAGTAAAAGGCATGTTCATAAGATATTCGTACAATTCCTCTATGTAATAGCTCCAAACTGGACATAGCCCAGTATTCACCAATAAATTGTGGAATATTAAATGATACTGAGAATGAATGACTTCCAGCTGTGTACAGATTTGGATGCATCTCACAAATATTTCATCAAATAAAGAAAATCAGTGGGAAAGAGTCCATATTATAATGCTGCACTGTATGTTCAAAGTAAGCAAAATTAATGTGGGAAGATAGAAGTCAGGATAATGGCTAACTTTATATATGTTGTATTTTAATAAAAAGTCTAATTGCGTAAAGAACTTGTGCAAGTATAAATGATAGGTTCAGATCAAACTGATTGCAGAGCCCTGTCTTTTGTCACATAGCATTCATATCACCCCCAACCACGTTAAAGCAGATTTCACCTCCTCCCTTAAACAGTCCAATTTGTTCTTCCCACTTTGTTGGCACAACCCAGCCATTGAGATGGGTTTTTAAACAATTCTGATTTGGGTAGACATTTTTAGCTAATTGAAAAGAATTGTCTATATCTAATCTATACTAGTACTAGCTTTGATAGGCTAGTTCTCTTCCTTGAAATTCAGTGGAGACCTGAGATCTTCAGAGGATTGAGAGGGAAATAGTGGGATGCCTTTACTGGATATGTTTTCATCCATGTCATTTGGAGCCGTGCTAAAACCCCAAAATCATTGTTACCAGTCCAGTGACAGTGAACCAACAGCTGAAACATTCATCCCATTGTTCTTTCCCCCCGCACCCCGCATCCTTCTCCTCTCTCCTTAACAAACCTGCCACCCAAACTAGCAATTTGGTGGAACCAAAGACAATGGCTGTGGTAAGGAAGGGATTAGTGGCAAACCCTCAAACTATTGCATAAGCACACTTGTTGGCAATAGATGGAGAAACACAAAATTGTAAGAGTATTTTGCAGTATTCATCTGTCATTGTGTTATGACAGTTTGGAGTTCTGGGTTTTACAGCAGTCATAGGGCAGGAGTTCAGTACCCTTACTGGGAGGGGTAACTCCCCTGTTTCTGTTCTGGAAGACATGCTGGTGGGACCATAGTTTTCAAAGATCTAGTGGGTGAATGTCTTCATTAAATGTTTGTTAGTTTCTTAATCAGTGGCATTCTTTTTAGATCATACGCACTCATAAGACAGTACAGGTCAATTCAGCAAGTAATTAACGAGCAGCCACTGTGTGTACCAAGTGCTGGGTATTCATATAAACTCTACCTGACGGAGGAAACTGTAAATATCATCAATCACTGTGCATCATAGAGACTACTCAGATAAAAGTTCACTTGGAATGCCATGGAAGCAAGCACAGAGTTTAGGACCGTGGCCCAGCTCACATCTTTGTGTCAGGGGTGTTCTGAAGAATGAGCAGGAGATTTCCAGAAAATGCAAAGGGAACCTGAAAAATGTGGGTACATCTGGGAAACTGGGAAAAGAACAGTGTGATGAGCGGTAGAGCTAAGACAGTAGCAGCGGGCATATTCCGATAGTTCTTGTAGATGATGCTGATGTGATTGTCATTGCTAGACATTCTCTGGATGGCAAAATGTGGCCATTACATACTTTTTTCAAAGAAGAGTAAAATCAGATTTTATTTTAGAAAGAGCATCTTGGCTAATGGAGAGTATAATGATAACGTGTATTTTGGAAAGGGCAAATAAGGAAGATGAGATACAGGGAAATTGTTGCTAGAGCACAGGTGTGAGAATTGGAGGCCATTGTGTTTGTCAGGCCTCTTTTCTGGGATCATTCTGTGTGTTCAGATGGTATTCTGTGGTGAGTCCCAGCAGGGTCTAGCTGAGGTCATGAGAGGGTTGATGTCAGCTTGAATGAGGAGAGAATTTTTTTTTTTTATGTACTAGAAGGAGAAGGAGAAGAGAAGGAAAAAAGATGAGGATGAGGAGTGGATGGTGGCTGAGTAAAGTAGAATTTTACTTCTGGCAGTTTCTCCAAGCCTCTGGTTCAAGCCTATCCATGACTCAGGGGAATAGACACTCTTGAAAGGGCAGAATTGTTTTCTTATGGTGTGACAGACACAGTAGCCTGCATGGAGCCTTGGGGTTTGGAGCCCAAGGGGTTCAGGTGTTGGCTCGATGACATGGGCAACAAGAATAAGATGAAAATGAACGGGAAAAAGTGTCTTCTCAAAGGAGTGGCATCACCCCAAAGGTGGCAAAATTCGATTCTTGAGAGATAATAAAAAAAAATCTTTTTAAATGTATAAAGCACATCTATACATACAGAGCATAAACAGATAAATAGTATGTCCATGGCATTAAAATGTCATCTGGAGAGATCAGGGAAAAAAAAAAAAATATATATATATATATATATATTTTTTTTTTTTTGTAGAGACAGAGTCTTACTTTATGGCCCTCGGTAGAGTGCTGTGGCCTCACACAGCTCACAGCAACCTCCAACTCCTGGGCTTAAGCGATTCTCTTGCCTCAGCCTCCCAAGTAGCTGGGGCTACAGGCGCCCGCCACAACGCCCGGCTATTTTTTGGTTGCAGTTTGGCCGGGGCTGGGTTTGAACCCGCCACCCTCGGTATATGGGGCCGGCGCCTTACCGACTGAGCCACAGGCGCTGCCCAGGAAAAAATATTTTAAAAGGTTGAGAATGACCAGGTGAAGGCAGTGTCAGTTAAGATAAAAAAAAAAAAAAAGGTGGGGGGGATTGGAGAGGTGTTTGTTTGTTTTAAGAGAGGAGAGAAACTGAAGGAGAGAGAGAGGAAGCTTCAAGGGTCAGTGATAATTCTAAGGTTCTGGTTTTGAGTTTTGGAGACATTTGCTGAGGAGCAAGCTTGAGGTGAGGGAGTTGCAGATTATCCAAATTTATGTGTGATCAACATAAGGTATTTGCCTTCATTAACATTAATGGTAATACTGAAAATTTAATAATTGTAAGTAATGGCACCTGATCTGAAGTGTATTTAAACTTAAAAAAAAATCTCCCAAGTGGTAGCTTACGCTATGTCATTAGCCTAGAGAGCTAAATGTGATTTTACTTGTTCTTGAACGTCTTTTGTGTCATGTTGGGACAGTCTGCCTTTTGTGTTGTTTCTTCGGCCTCAAAAGTGTAGGACAAGACACCATGTGAGTGACGCTGAGGACCTCCTTGATTTCTTAAGCTTGCTCTCCAGTGTGGGGTTGACATTGTGTCTGCAGACACCTCACGTTTGTGAGCTCAGTGGCAACCTTCAACCTCTGAAGGTTTCTCGTACATTTTGCTGATTTACCAGTGGCTCCTGCCACCTGTGCAGTTGTTGTGGGGAAGTTCAAGTCCACGTGGTGTTCCAGGAACTGTTCTCAGTCCCACTGTAGACCTTGTGGGAATTGATGATGCTTCAAGGGAATCACATGGAGGATAGGGAAGGGAGAACTCAGAAAGGACTGAGAGCCATTTTCTTAACAAGAAGAAACAGCAAACATTCTGGTTGTGTAGAAGAAAAATGGAGACAAGGGAGAAGGGAATTCATTCTCTGCCTCGTGAGGGAAATTGGTCAGTGGCAGGTGTTTCAGACTAGGGAGTATCAACCCAGCTGGTGGAGTTCCAGGACACCCAAGTTTCAGATCCCAGAAGGAAGGGACATGGCTGCCCAATCCTAGAGGGATTAAAGATTGTGGAAGCTAGGAAGAAATCTCAGTGGGGAGGACTCCCCAGTTCCATGAACACATTGAGACTGTCACACAAACAGCCAGGATTTCAGCAGCGCAGGAGGGAAATTGACTGACAGCACTATTAGCCAGCCACTGAATATGAATGTGTGGCTTCTTGTTAATTAAATGCATGAATTAATTAATGTAGCTGGGTGGAACTGAGATGCCAGAGTGCCTGCCCATATTTCAGATAGTTCTGAGAATGCGGGGGGTGGTCGCGAAACAGAAGTTCAGTAGGAACAGCGGTACCTCATACAACCAATGGAAATTTGGATTTGCACAGATACAGTGGGGGAACTGTCTGACTGTCATGATGGTTTTTAGTTATTCTCAGGCAAGGGAAGTCTGACCAGTTCAGTGACAATGTACAGAATATCCCCAAGTACCAGGCACTATCCCAGGCTTTGGAAATAGAGGATATATAGATCATGGTCTGAATTCTCAGAGTGTAGTTTTCACGAAAACAAAGACAATGGATTATTTTAATGGGTTGATTAGTTTCAGCAGGGTGCTTTGGAACCAGCTTGGTAGAGATGATGGCGGAGTTAACTCTGGACAAATAAGTAGCAGTTAAGAGAAAAAGCATGAAGGCAGAAAACAGAAGATGTTCTAACAGAGGGAGCAACAAAAACAAGGCTCAGAATCCTGGAACAGTGGACCTACAGTGGATACTTCATATTTTGCATAATTGGTGTATAGAACTCAATACCGGGGGCAATGGAATATAGAAAACCCTTAATGTGTCAATTACACGAGCACTGTAATTTGGGTGAAATAATTAATGACAGTGGCAACTGGATCATAGTGTGATTGACAATCATCTCTTAAGATGCTATGGAGAGAGGATAGCAATCCAATTGGTATCAGTGGTACCCACAAACCTTGGGCTTCCTTCCCTCCCTCTGTCTTCTGATTTTAGAAACACAAAATCTAAACCCAGAGAACGACCGCTGGAAAGGAACAACCTGTTATCTTGCGTTTTCCCTGTAGACACACGGCCTTGGTGTGGATTTATACAACTTCATTTAGAACTGATGATAGAATCTTTTTTTTTTAGCCCTTCCATGACACAAACCAAGAAAAAAAATCATAATAAAATTTTACAAGTTAGCTGCCACCAAGAATAAACAAGAGAGCACTATAAGAAATGAATCAGAGGCTCTAACTGAATCTTCTCTCAGGACAATAACTCTAATGCAAAGCCAGGGTCTGAGGAGGTCGCAGTAGAAAACTCTCCTGGGGGATTTCCGAGGAGAAAAGAAATATTCCCCTCCTGTCATCTCCACTTCATGTTCTAATATGTCTGTGGATGTGCAGAGAAAACATAATCTGTGGCCTCTGCTCTGCATCAAGGTTTGGATAACCAGGGCCATTAAGGCATCCCCAAGGATCACGGAATTAACCCTCGGCGAACATAGGCAAGTCGCTGCTTCTAAACCACTGGAAGAAAGCCGCTTTATTCTAATCATGCCTGAGCCAAGATGTCACTTGCCATTAGGATAAATTGGCAATTTTTTTTCTTTTTAAAATACAAGATTACCTTTAAATTGTATACAGGAGTTCATAACTGCTGTCCATCGGAGGTAATCGGGAGTGATTTCATTTTACCCATGGACGGACTGTTTCTACCAGACTCTTTGCTTATTAGGCCTCTGTCTAGCTCAGGTCCCATTTATGTACCAGTGAGGAATGAACTCCAATGCAGACATTGAATGTTTGCTTTGAGAATAACCTCCTTTGTTGGCAAATGATTCTTTGGGGCAGGCTTAGTTCTCATGAAGCTTCTCAAGTGTCTGAAACAAGTCCCCTGTGTGGTCTTTTGGGTACTGACACTTCGTTGTCCTGATCCCATGAATTCTTCAAAAAAAAAAAACACCTGGAGAGAGAGATCTGAACTTCTGATCATTTGTTGTTGTGGCCTTCAATCAAAGCAATTTTTGAATAACTTCTCCTAGACCAAGTTGTGACATTATTCATTTATTCACTCATTCACTAATTTATTTGATGTGATTATTGCATGTCTGCTGTGCACTGGATGTTAAACCTGGCATTGGTGCCATGGTGAGCTGGGAACTAACAAGGTAGTGGTGGATGGAGAGAGTATGGGGCCCAGCCTAGGTAATTTTCTTACAGGATTGAGGGCACAGGCAAGGCTTCTCAGAATTAAGTCTGAGTTGAGGCCTACAGGTTAAGGAAAGTTTCAGAGGCTGAAGGAATAGTTTGTGCAAGGGATCTTGACGTGAGAGAATGTTCAGAGAGCCTGAGACTGGGGACCAGGTGTGCATGTAGAAAGAAAGCAGAAGAGTAGGTCAGGTTGTCAAGAATGAGGGTGGAGAAAGATGGTTTATATTTCAAACAGCTTTACAAACCCTATTGATGAATGAGACCCTGAGGGCTGAGGAAGAGAAATATGAGCAAATATACATTATTGGAAAGACAGTTCTACTCATAGTGGGTGACTTATTCTCTGTGATTTGATGAGTTTACAAGCCTGATGGGGTCCCATATACAATAGCCGTTTCCCCAGAAACACCCTCTAACCAGCCACACCCTTTGATTTTGACCTTTACTTCCAAGAACACCTTCTGAGCTCCATTCATTCTGATTTTGGGAGTACTGGAATGGGGTCACGGTAAGAATACATCTACAGGGGCTCATAGCCAAGAGTTAGAGGCATAACAATAGCATTATTTCCCACAGCTTAACAAGCGGTTCTCAACCTGTGGGTCGTGACCCCTTTGAGGGTCAAATGACCCTTTCACAGGGGTCGCCTAAGGCCATCCTGAGTATCAGATATTTACATTATGATTCATAGCAGTAGCAAAATTACAGTTATGAAGTAGCAACAAAAATAATTTTATGGTTGGGGGTCACCACAACACGAGGAACTGTATTAAAGGGCCGTGGCATTAGGAAGGTTGAGGACCACTGGCTTAAGACCCCAGACCCCAGCCATAGGTTGCTGGTAAGAAGAGGAAGTTTCTCCATTCTTGTGATGCTTTACTTAGAATAATGTCTTCCACTTCCATCCAGTTTCGTACAAAAGATGTAAATGCAATCAATGTAACCTGGTTCTTTGTACTCTCAGTGAATCCCCAACAATAACCCCCAATAAAAACAAACAAACAAAAAAAAAAAACAAGGGGAAGTTTTAGGATTAATGAGGCAAAATGATTTCCATGGCTTTAGTCTTGTCAAGTCCTTTTTTTTTTTTTTTTTAACTGAGAGAAAATGTTTAAAAACCTGGCTATGAGTTGCAACATTTCTGACATCAGCTAGAGTCATGTTGGAGAGACCTCTGGACAGAGTCTCTTAAGATCTGGGTTTGAAGCCCAGCTCTGTGACTTCGTAGTTTAGACACCACCAACCATTTGTAGTCTCACTTTGGCCATCTAAAAATTAACATAACTCCTACCAAAGATATTGTGGGAATTCCATGACATATTGTAGGTATTTGTTGAATGGATGGAAAGAGATGTTGGAAAAACCCCTGACTCTCTAGGCTTCAGTCTCCTTATTTGTAAAATGAGGAGGTTGGGTTTGCTTTCAAATTATTTCCAGCCCAAATAATGTGACTTCTTGAATCCTGTTTTATTTTGGAAGCTAAATACAGTAGATCCTCCATAGCTGCCCACTTCCCTGCATTGACCATCTCCTTAAATTGATCTCATTGTCACAGACCAGACATGTACCACATGTACGTATCAGTATAGTAGGCCCAGTTCCTTATGTTTGTTAAGTCCCTTGGTGGTCAACTTACAGGAGTTCTACTGTATATGAAAATTATTGATGGGCGCAGTGGCTTGCACCTGTAATCCCACTACTCCGGGAGACTGAGGCAGGTAGATTGCTTGAACTCAGAAGTTTGAGACCAGGCTGAGCAAGAGTGAGACCCTGACTCTATTAAAAGTAGAAAAACTAGCCAGGTGTTGTGGCAGGTGCCTCTGGTTCCAGCTACCTTGGAGGCTGAGGCAAGAGGATCTCTTGAGCCCAAGAGTTTGAGGTTGCTGTGAGCTATGATGACACCACAGCGCTGTACCCAAGGAAACAGAGTGAGACTCTGTCTCAGGAAAAAAAAAATTGTTTTGGCATCTGATAAAGTCCAAGGGCAAGAAATAAAAGATTTCTGACAGAAGAAACCCTAGTGACTGTTCTGGCCCTGCTACGATTGCCCTTATCCTCAAAGCCGGGTGATCAGAAGAATGTTTATTTGCTGCTGTCGCTGACTCTATTTGACTTCCCTGGTGGAGACTCGGTCTCACAGGATGCAACTAACAGCAAATTTCCTGTAAGACCACTTTGCCCTGTTTAAAAAAAAAATTGATTTATCCTTTTATGTTATCTCATGAAGCACTATTGATGTTCATGCTAAAATCTCTGTGTTTCTTCCTGAGTAAGGACTCAAAAGGAGACGATTTGGGAGTGCAGAAAATCTGATATCGACTGATGAAGTCAGTGTTTCAGATACTTGCTGGCATCTGAAAGGTGATTTGATTTAGACTTTAAGCACCTCTGGGAGTTACCCCCTCTGTATGGCACCTTTGATGTGTACACATTCTTCCCTTGCCGTGTTTAAAGAATCTGTTCTCCCTTAGTAGAGAACATTGGTGTTATTCAGAATTTAATGCTTTAGCTGATTGACTTTTACTGTGATGATGTAGCAAGAAGTAGACACAGGTGGAATTGTTCTAAAGATATGGAAAGTTTGGGGGACTTGATATCCCATCTATGTAGAAATGGCTGAAATATACCCCTGTCAGAATTTAAATATCTCTTGGTTAAATATCTTCCCTGTCTCTGGGACCTGAGGCCTGGTGTTTTATGTGTTATCTGCATTTTCTTTTCTCCTTTCTTTCTTTACTTTTCTTTTTTTGGGGGGCAGACTCTCACTCTGTCTCCCTAGGTAGAGTGTTGTGGTGGCTTCTCAGCTCACAGCAACCTCCAACTCCTGTGCTCAAGTGATCCTCATGCCTCAGCTTCCCAAGTAGCTGGGACTACAGGTGCCTGCCACAACACCTGGCTGATCTTTCTATTTTTAGTAGGGATAGGGTCTCAGTCTTGCTCAGGCTGTTATGGAATTCCTGAGCTGAAGGGATCTGCCTGACTTGGCCTTCCAGAGTGCTAGGATTACAGGTGTGAGCCATCAGGCCCTGCCTGTATTTTCTTTGCCAGTGCTTCAGAGAAGTGAGGCTGTAATGTCGATCACATAGGACCAACCAGAAGCCTATTCTAAAAGATAATCCCCAAACCTTGAAACTAAGCCACAAAACATCTACTCAGGAGAGCAAAATCATTTTCTCTGGGAGTGCCCGCTACAGCCGCACAGCATGTACTTTATTATAATCATTCCTTGGATGTCCATCTTTTAGCTTGGATATCACATTCCTGGTGGATAGGAACCATAGTTGCTCATGCAATTCTGCTATATATTGTCTGGCATATAGAATAGGTACACAAAATAATTGTCCAATTAAGGGTCTTCCTCTATCATATTGCATTTTAATTGTTGGTTTCACTCACCAGAATGCAAATTCTGTGAAACAGAGACACCATGTTTTTAAAACATATTGGAAGAGTGCTGTTGATGGATATTTGGGTAGTTTCCAGCTGGGGGCTATTACAAATAAGGACTCTATCCAGGGGTCCTCAAACTTTTTAAACAGGGGGCCAGTTCACTGTCCCTCACACTGTTGGAGGGCTGGACTATAGTTAAAAAAAAAAAACAACTATGAACAAATTTCTATGCACACTGCACATATCTTATTTTGAAGTAAAAAACCAAAACGGGAGCAAACACAATCACACTGCCTCATGTGGCCTGTGGGCTGTAGTTTGAGGACCCCTGCACAGACTTTGTATAGACAAAAACTTTCTTTTCTCTTGGGCAATACCTAGGAAACAAATGGTTGGATCCTATAGTAGGCAGATGTTTGATTTTTTCAGAAATTGCCAGTCTGACTTCCAAAGTAGTTGTATCATTTCACATTCCCACCAGCAGCATATGGGACTTCTCTAATTCCACATCCTTCCTGGCACTGAGTGTGATCAGTTATCTTGAATTAGTCATTCAAATAGGTATGTAGGGAGAGCTCATTGTAGTTTTCATTTTAATTTTCCTAATGACTAATGATGTTGCACTTTTCGTGAGCTTATTTACCACTCATTTATCTGTAAATAAGTTTGGAATTTATTTCCAAAATCTCTATTCTGTTGAAATTCTATTCTTACCTCTGTTATGTTGGCTATTAGTATACATTTCTGATTTTAGACCAGTACCTTGCTGCCATATTGTTTTGATTACTATAGCCTTGTGGTATATTTTGAAATAAGGTATTATAATGCTTCCAGCTTTGTTGTTTTTGCTCAAGATTGCTATGGCTATTGGGGGTCTTCTGTGTTTCCACATACATTTTATGATTGTTTCTTATTTCTGTGAAAAACAATTAAAATTTTGATGGAAATTGCATTGAATGCGTAGTTTGCTTTGAGATATTTTAATAATATTCTTCCAGTCTATAAGCAAGGAGTATCTTTCCACTTATTTGCATCTTTTTCAGCTTCTTTAATCAGAATTTTATAGTTTTTGACATACAGATTTTTTACTTTCAATATTTATAATATTCCTATATATTGTATTTTCTCCTGCTATTATTTTCTTGATTTCTTTTTGAGATAGTTCATAGTTAATGTAAAGCAATGCTACTGGTTTTATATATTGATTTTGTATTCTAAAAAATATAACAGTTTTATTCTTCTGGTAGAGTCTTTAAGGTTTTCTATATATACAATTGTGTTATCTGCAAATGAGAACAACTTTAGTTCTTGCTTTCCAATTTGGATGTCTTCTGTGTCTTTTTCTTGCCTTGTTTCTCTGGCTACCACTTTCAGTACCATATCAAATATAAATGGTGTCCTCTAAACTTATTAAACTCACATTTTAGTTCTTGTATTTTGTGTGTATTCCACCAGGTTCTCTGCATCATATCACATATTGATAAAGACATTTTAAAATATTTCTTTCCAAATGAGATCACTTTTATGTCTTTTGCTTGCCACATTGTATTGACTACAACATGCAGTGCAGTGTTGAGTCCAAGTATTGAGAGTGGATATCTTTTTTTTTTCCTTCTTATAGGGGTAAATAATGGAGTCTTCCATTATTAAGTGTGATATTACCTGTAGATTACTCCTGGATAGTCTTTGTTGGGTTGAAGAAGCTGGAGAAATTTGTTGTGTGTTTCTCCCAGATCACCGTCCTTTACTGCCTAATATCCAGTGTCTTGCAAACTATTGTATGAAATATCTTTGTCTATTTTTCAGTTGTTTTAGGAAGGAAGATACATCAGGTCTTTGTGAATTCCCTTTGCTGAGAAGTAGAAATTACTAGGTCTATTCTAGACAATTTTCTTATAAAAGTAGAAGGATTTAAACCACATGATTGATTAATTTATTTTGCCACTAAAAAGGAAACTTCCTCATAAGAAATGAAAACATACAGGAACATAGTTTATGAACATAATTGATAGAATAATCTTGGACTGAATGATTGATTGGATCATTCAACAACTATTTATTAAATACTTAGTATGTAAGGGTGCCAAATAGACTTACAGGGCCTGGAGATTTGACTGTAAACAAATGAGGCAAGTTTCTCCCGGAGTGGAGTTCTCATTCTGGTGTAGGAGAGGACAGATATTACACAAATGAACTCCTCGGTAAGATGATTTCAGATAGTGAAGATTGCCTTAAATATTGCTTAATTTGAGAGAAAATGACTGAATAGCAGGTCCAGCCATCAGAAGAGTCCTCAATAAAAAGTTGACATTTGAACCAAGACCCAAGATGATGAGAAGGAATCAGTTCCTCCAACGTGATGGGAGAAGAGCATTCTACACGTCAAACTAGATGATGACCAAAAGATTTAAGCAGGATAAAGGATTTAGGGATAGAAAACTCACAGAGGGACTTTACCTAACAAATGCAATCAGTGTAACCTGGCTTATTGTACCTTCAATGAATCCCCAACAATAAAAAATGTAAAAAAAAAAAAAGAAAATATGTATATATATTTGAAATGGCCATGATTATTTTACCTGATGACATGATCTCAGTGAGAGACAAGATATCTCATGCTGCCATACCTCATCTTTCTTTATGCTACCTTTTGGTATATTTGTGAGATATAGATTAGTTTAATTGTCCTGATTTTGTATAATTTGGCTTTTACATTTTTTTCTTGATGATAACATTTTGCAGGACATCCAAAGTTTAAAGTAATAGCTGTTTTCTTGGAGAAGAAAAAATGTTTTTATCTATGATAACCCTAGTCTGTCAGAACTCCCACTTCTTAGCGGATGAGGCTTTCTTTCACTCTAGCTATGCAGAAATGCAAAGCTTTGGAGCAACCAAGGGTAAAAGAAAAGAGCCCATTTTAAGGTTAAACAGATCCTGATACTTTTAGTAGTATTTTTCCCAAACTGATAAATACCTGTTAGTTAGAATTCTTTCTGTTGCAAATCACAGAAATCCATTTTAATGTAAATTAAGCAATAAAGGTACTTTATAAACTCCTAACTAAAGGGTTGAGGGTGTGTCCTCTGGCTTCAGAGCATGGCCAGAACTAGCTCTTTTCCTTTTTCCAGTTCTTAGCTATCTGTGGATTGGTGTTGTTCTTTGGTATATTCTTCATGTGGTGGGAAAGATGGAGGTTAGCAGCCTGAGGCTTATATCCTTATGGATTTCAATGTATAAGAAAGAAAAAAATTCTCATCCATGTTCAGTCTCAGAAGCAACCCTGGTTGGCCCTGTCTGAATCATGTATCAAAAATTGAACCCATCAGTGTGATCAGGAGTGTTTTGTGATCACTTCATAAGGCAGGAGCCAGGCAGGGAAGGCCTGGCAATAGACACCACCAAATACGTAAGTGGCAGAGTATGTGGGTGAGGAGTGTGGTGGGGGGAGTTCTCCAAAGGGAACCCAAAGTGCTATTACTACCAGAAAGGTCAACATAAAGGCAAAGGCAACAAATATCAATGTTAGGGCACAACATCTTCTTGTGTTATTTATAGTCACTGTGGGTAAAGAGCTAATAAAAACCCCTTTCCTTTGTACACGAATTAAAAAAAAAGAAAACTCACAGATGCTAAGATCCTAATGAGAAGAGACTGCAAATTTCTAATTGGGCTTTATAGATTTTTGTTTTGTTTCTAGCCAGCATTGGTGTACTGCCTAAGTCACACGGGTTAGGAAAGAGTTTAACAATAGCCTTAGATTTAGGCCTATGCAGTGGTGTGCTAGGGCTGGCTCGTACAGGCTCTCCAGAACCAGCTATGTGCCTCACTTCTTACCTCATGTTTAGTGGTGTTACCCCGATAGCTCTAAAACAGCTGTGTGTTTACACCATGAAAATGGCAAGTTCTAGATATCAGGGACTTTTTTTCCAGACAGCTTGTTAAACATTTATCAGCACACTACTACATAATTAGCACTTAGGAGCATAACAACATATTCAGTGCTCTCCATATAATTATTATTAAGGTATATTAATGTGTTCCTATAGTTCATTATATCTAAGAGTAAGACTCAGCATGATTTTGTGTGTATCTAAGAAAGGTAATTTTCCAATTATAATTCTGAGATTCCTCTGGTGGAAGATCTATCCTACATTGAGCTATGCTAAAAGTGTAAATATGTGGGAAAAAGCTTTATCTTTAGTACTGTAGAAGCACAGCATTGATTAAATTTATTATACAGGAAATACTATGAAGCTGACTTCATCAGCCATTAACCAAAAATGCCTCGCTCTCATTACAAAGTCCTAGAACAGCAGGAACAACAGAATGTTGGGTGTGTAATGAAGGTATTGGAACGTGGTGGGCCCAATTTTCATAATCTGAGTCACCATTTAAGACCTTGTATGGAAAAACCAAGGAAGCAGAGCCGCTTTCTCCCACTTTCACATAGCCCTTGCTTACTTTTATTAATACACACAATCCGTTTAGCCATTCCCCTTTAGTATGCTAGAAGGCAGCATTCCTCCATGTTTTACCAGCTTTTACATTCCCAGTGAAGAGATAGTTGTCCAGCTCATCGTGACAGTCAAAAAATGTCAAGTGAAAAAAGTGTATCTATTCTCCTATCTATCTAGCTAATCTATCATCTAGGGCATCTATTTATCATGACTCCTAAACAAGACATATTTATGTTTGGTGTACCATACACCCAAGATAGCAAGATCAAGGTGCCAATTTTATAGATCTCTCATAATGACATATAAATCAGATACACTGTTCAGAAACCTCCTTCTGGACAACCTCACCAAAGTAGCCAGCACATGGTGATACAACCCAACAGAGAGGGTCCAATATTTCTGACAGATGAGTCGAGTATAATGTGGTAAGCCTTGATTGTATTGAATGTGTCACTGGCCTGCTATGGCAGCATTTGGGCATTTTGACATAAGTAAATCTGCCCTTTGTTGCTTGTAAAGACTGAATTCAGGTGAAAGTTTTCGGCCAGCCTGTGTATCTGCAGTTGCTTAGCAAGGTGTGAGGAAGAAAGGCTTAGGGCAGCTCTGGGTCAGTATAAAGGAAACTGACCATTGCTACCAGGTACTAGCCAAGCACATCAGTCCCAGTAGATCCATTTGGACAATATCTTTCCTTTTCTTTTCCCCAAAGCTGAAACTATCCCCTGATAGCTCTACAGAGAAGAACGAATTGTCCTCATGTATTTACAGAGGAAAGGATTTTCCTCCCTGTATTTGCAATTCCGTCTCGTGCAATGACCCCGTTTTCATAATCCTTCGTGGGATATCATGATTTTAAAAGCTGTCTCTCCCTGCTGTTTCTGTTAAAAGGTTTTCTTGTGCGATTCTTAGAAAGTCAAATGCTGCATTTAAATGTCGTATTTTCGCAGATACAATATAAAAGAGGTGTGTTTTTCGTTCTGGGAAAGTAGCTGACAATTCTACCTTTTTGCATGTGTTGTTAACCAAGCCATGAGAACTCATAGCAGCTTTCATAGCAAAGCAATGGTGATTACATCTTCTTCGTAATTACATTTATTTGCTCACATATGTCCAAAAAGGCAAGCATTAGCCAGACCCTGAGAGCATGTGTTAGTGCAAGGAAAATCTTTCAGAGGATTGACAGTGAGGAAAATAGCTTTCAGCCACTTAGGTCCCTCCTGTCACAGAAACTCCCGAAGACTGTCAGAGCTCACTTAGTTTTTTGCTTTCATGCTTCTAAAATCAATTGCATTTGGAAAGCAGGGGAATTTATTATGGATGATGGATTTGCATCAAAATAATGAAAATATTAGGGGCTGCATATAATAAGATGCATGTCTGAACTCAGAGAGGAGAGCTGAAAAGTATCACAGTTGAGAGCAGCTTCAGAGATGGTGGACTGTCCCATTAGAGGAAAGGATATATGTGGCTTCTCAGGGAATTCAGAGGAAAATAAGACGGTTAGTTGTGTAAAAGAATTTTAGGTCTGCATTGTTGAATTTTTCCCCTGGGAAGAGAGACAATGGTGGAACTAGCATTTTTTTGTGTGTGTGTGTGAGGCAGATGGGTTTGGGTCCTGGCTAGATTATTAAGAACTCCAAGCTCAAAGAAATTCCTTTATTCCTCCTCAACTTAATTTTCTCACTGCTAGAATGGAGGTAGCAATGCTGAGCTTGTGGGCTATTTTTTTCATTTATTCCTCATGAGGCTATACATAAGTTACCAGCAAGCAGTAATTGAAATTGTTTGGGCCACGGCTGTGTCTTCAGAACCTGGCATAATTCCTGGAGCGTCATACTCACGGAGTATTTCTTCTTTAATAAATGAGTGTAAACCACTCGGCCTACACTCAACTCAGCCCATTACTACACTGTTTCCCCATTGCTTCTGTAATAAATTACCACTAACTTTGTTACTTAAAGCAGCACAAATCTCTAACAGTTCTTGACGCCACAAGTCCTAAAATCCAGGTATTGACAGGGTTATGATCTTGCTAGAGGCTCCAGGAGATGATCAATTATGTTGCATTTTCCAGCTTCCAGACGCCATCTACGGTCCTTGGCTCATGGCCTCTTCTTCCATTTTCAGAGCCAGCAAGCAGGGTGGCACCTTCAAATCTCTCTCTGACTCTGCCTTGCCTCCTGTCTCTTATAAGGACTCTAGTGATGACATTGAATCCACTGTATAAACTGAAAGCATCTCCCCATCTCAGGGTCCTTCACTTACCCGTGTCTCCAAAGTTTCCTTCTTACCACCTGAGGTAGCATAGTCCCAGATTCTTTTTTTTTAATTTTTTATTAAATCATAACTGTATACATTTATGGGGTACAATGTGATGATTTGATGCATAATATGGAATGCTGAAATCAAACTGATGAACATAAGCATTACCTCACTTACTTTTTGTGGTAAGACATTTATAATTCACTCATAGTTGTTTTGAAATATACCCTTGCATTGTGCACATCAGGCGAGATCCCGCCAAATGCCCTCCCTCCCCCCTCCACTCACTTTCCCCCTGATCTCCCCTTTCCCTCTTCCCCCCATCCCCTACTTCTTGTGTACTATGTTTGTGTATTATGATTCATGTGAATGTGTAAGTGATTATATATTGGTTTCATAATCATTGAGTACATTGGATACTTTTTCCCCCATTTTTGAGATATTTTACTAGGAAGAATATGTTGCAACTCCATCCAGGTAAACATGAAAGATACAAAGTCTCCATCATTTTTATGGCTGCATAGTATTCCATGGTTTGTATATACCACAATTTGTTAATCCATTCATGGGTTGATAGGCATTTGGGCTGCTTCCATGACTTGGCAATTATGAATTGAGCTGCAATAAACATTCTGGTGCAAATGTCTTTGTTGTAAAATGATTTTTGTTCATCTGGATAGATACCTAATAATGGAATTGTGGGATCAAATGGTAAGTCAACTTTTAATTCCTTAATTCCTTGATAATTCTACAAAAAGACTGTAGTAGTTTTGAGATTAGAATGTGGACTCTTTGGAAGGTAGACATTATTTTGTCTACCATGAGTATCTATTAGAGAATAGAACCTGACCTATTAGTTACTAGCATTTATTTTTATTATCTGTTTGAAAAGTGCTGTTGCAGACTCTCCTAAGAAATAACAGCTGAAATTCCACATTCTTTTTTGTCTCCGTGGCAAAGGTCCAAAGATACCAGACACCAACTGGGCTTAATTGTCAGTGATTCATCTCACTTACATTTGGAGTCTGCAGGGCATTTTGTTGGCTTGAAGAAGTTTCTCTCAGCAAGTAGCAGAAGTGTGGGTGCTCCATAAGTGTTTTCAAAATGGATGAGTAAATGAGTGCTGTAAATGTAACACTTTACCTTGTAGGGTCTTTTCCAAAGGCAAGCAATGCCTGATAGAAAATTCTTTGTAACCAGCAGAAGAACAATGCATATCACTAAGCCTATACCTCCCTGGGCTAACTTATCAAGAAAATGTGGTGGTGGTTCATATGCCTTTTTCCCTTGGGCTGAAAAATTTTCAAACTTTTCTTCAGTGCCTGAAATTTATTGGTCTCCATCAAATACTTATGGAACAGAGTTGTGTTAATAATGAAGCAATTGATGGTGAACTAAGTATTAGGCTGGATAGGGTTAAAGGGCCATGAAATTCAATGTTTCCGCCAATTCTTACAGTTTTTCTGACTATACACTTAAAGAGTTTCCTATCACTGGTAAATTTGGTGTTGAACCCTAAAATTATCTCCCTAAAATTATGTTCCTCTGTCCCCTATGTCATCTCCTCTTGGGGCTGGCTCCTTTTTTTTTTTTTTTTTTTTTTTACCATTTGACACATTTTTATCCCAGTGGTTAACAATTATGAATTGGGCTGCAATAAACATTCTGGTACAAATATCTTTGTTATGTTGTGATTTTTGGTCTTCTGGGTATATGCCCAGCAGAGGAATTACAGGATTGAATGGCAAATCTATTTTTAGATCTCTGAGTGTTCTCCATATATCCCTCCAAAAGGAATGTATTAATTTGCATTCCCACCAGCAGTGCAGAAGTGTTCCCTTTTCTCCGCATCCACGCCAACATCTCTGGTCTTGAGATTTTGTGATATAGGCTAGTCTCATTGGAGTTAGATGATATCTCAAAGTAGTTTTGATTTGCATTTCTCTGATGATTAAAGATGATGAGCATTTTTTCATATGTCTGAAGGCCGTGCGCCTGTCTTCTTCAGAGAAGTTTCTCTTCAAATCCCTTGCCCAGCCTGCGATGGAATCCCTTGTTTTTTTCTTGCTGATGCGTTTGAGTTCTCTGTGGATTCTGGTTATTAAACCTTTGTCAGAGTTATACCCTGCAAATATCTTCTCCCATTCTGAGGGCTGTCTGCTTGCTCTGCTTACTGTGTTCTTAGCTGTGCAGAAGCTTTTTAGTTTGATCAAGTCCCAGTAGTGTATTTTTGAAGCTGCTTCAATTGCCCGGGGGGTTCTCCTCATGAAATACTCACCCAGACCAATTTCTTCAAGGGTTTTCCCTGCATTCTCCTCTAGTATTTTTATAGTTTCATGTCTTAAGTTTAAATCTTTAATCCAGTGAGAGTCTATCTTAGTTAATGGTGAAAGGTGTGGGTCTAATTTCAGTCTTCTGCAGGTTGCCAGCCAGTTCACCCAGCACCATTTGTTAAATAGGGAATCTTTTCCCCACTGAATGTTTTTAATTGGCTTGTCAAAAATCAAATAGCGGTAAGTAGCTGGATTCATCTCTTGGTTCTCTATTCTGTTCCAGATATCTACTTCTCTGTTTTTGTGCCAATACCATGCTGTTTTGATCACTATCGATTTGTAGTAAAGTCTGAGGTCTGGTAGTGTGATTCCTCCTGTTTTGTTTTTATTTCTGAGTAATGTCTTGGCTATTCGAGGTTTTTTCTGATTCCATATAAAACGAAGTAATGTTTTTTCAAGATCTTTAAAATATGACAGTGGAGCTTTAATAGGGAGTGCGTTGAAAGTATATATTGCTTTGGGTAGTATGGACATTTTGATAATGTTGATTCTTCCTAGCCATGAGCATGGTATGTTTTTCCATTTGTTAACATTTTCAGCTATTTCTTTTCTTAGAGTTTCATAGTTCTCTTTATAGAGATCTTTCACGTCTTTTGTTAGGTAAATTCCCAAATATTTCATCTTCTTTGGCACTACTGTGAATGGGATAGAGTCCTTAACTGCTTTTTCAATTTGACTGTTGTTGGTGTATATAAAGGCTACCGATTTATGAATGTTGATTTTGTAACCTGAGACGCTGCTGTATTCCTTGATCACTTCTAGGAGTTTTGTAGTAGAGTCCCTAGTGTTTTCCAGATACACAATCATATCATCTGCGAAGAGCGAGAGTTTGATCTCTTCTGACCCTATATGGATACCCTTGATCGCCTTTTCTTCCCTAATTGCGGTGGCTAAAACTTCCATTACAATGTTGAAAAGCAATGGAGACAATGGGCAGCCTTGTCTGGTTCCTGATCTGAGTGGAAATGATTCCAATTTAACTCCATTCAATATGATATTGGCTGTGGGTTTGCTGTAGATAGCCTCTATCAGTTTAAGAAAAGTCCCTTCTAGACCAATTTTTTTGAGTGTTCTGATCATGAAGGGATGCTGGATATTATCAAAAGCTTTTTCTGCATCAATTGAGAGAATCATATGGTCTTTGTTTTTTAATTTGTTTATGTGCTGAATTACATTTATAGATTTACGTATATTGAACCAGCCTTGAGACCCTGGGATAAAACCAACTTGGTCATGATGTATAATTTGTTTGATGTGTTGCTGGATTCTGTTTGTTAGGATCTTGTTGAATATTTTTGCATCTATATTCATTAGTGATATTGGTCTATAATTTTCTTTTCTTGTTGGGTCTTTTCCTGGTTTGGGGATCAGGGTGATATTTGCTTCATAGAACGTGTTGGGTAGTCTTCCTTCTTTTTCTACATTTTGGAACAGGTTGAGTAATATAGGTACTAATTCCTCTTTAAAGGTTTGGTAGAATTCTGACGTGAAACCATCTGGTCCCGGGCTTTTCTTTTTAGGGAGGTTTTGTATAGTTGATGCTATTTCTGAACTTGATATGGGTCTGTTCAACATTTCCACTTGATTCTGGTTAAGTCTTGGAAGGTGGCGTGCTTCCAAGTATCGGTCTATTTCCTTCAGATTTTCATATTTCTGAGAATAAAGTTTCTTGTAATATTCATTAAGGATTTTTTGGATTTCTGATGAGTCTGTGGTTATTTTGTCTTTGTTGTTTCTGATTGATGATATTAGGGATTTTACTCTTTTTTTCCTGATTAGGTTGGCCAGAGGTTTATCTATTTTATTGACCTTTTCAAAAAACCAGCTTTTTGATTTATTGATCTGTTGTATTATTCTTTTGTTTTCAATTTCATTTAATTCTGCTCTAATTTTGGTTATTTCTTTTCTTCTACTGGGTTTGGGGTTGGAATGTTCTTCCTTTTCCAGTTGCGTGAGATGTCCCATTAAGTTGTTAACTTCCTCTCTTTCCGTTCTCTTGAGGAAGGCTTGCAGTGCTATAAATTTCCCTCTTAGAACTGCCTTTGCAGTGTCCCAGAGGTTCTGATAGCTTGTGTCTTCATTGTCATTTTGTTCCAAAAAATTGGTGATTTCTTTCTTAATCTCATCTCTGACCCAGCTATCATTCAGCATAAGGTTATTTAACTTCCATGTTTTTGTATGGGTATGCAGATTCCTGTTGTTACTCAATTCAAGTTTTATTCCATGATGGTCCGAGAAGATGCATGGAATAATTTCTATTCCTTTAAATTGACTGAGGTTAGACTTGTGACCTAAAATGTGATCAATTTTGGAGTAAGTTCCGTGGGCTGATGAGAAGTATGTGTATTCAGTTTTGTTGGGATGAAATGTTCTGTAGATGTCTGCTAAATCTAAATACTGGATGGTTAGGTTTAAATCTAAGATTTCTTTGCTCAGCTTCTTTCTGGAGGATCGATCCAACACTGCCAAGGGAGTGTTGAAATCTCCAACGATTATGGAGCTGGAGGAAATCAAGTTACTCATGTCTGTTAGAGTTTCTCTTATAAATTGAGGTGCATTCTGGTTGGGTGCATAGATATTAATAATTGAGATCTCGTCATATTGAGTATTACCCTTAACAAATATGAAGTGACCATTCTTGTCCTTCCTTACTTTTGATGGTTTAAAGCCTACTGTATCTGCAAATAAAATTGCAACACCTGCTTTTTTCTGATTACCATTTGCCTGAAATATGGATGACCATCCTTTCACCCTGAGTCTGTATTTGTCTTTTAAGTTGAGATGTGACTCTTGTATGCAACAAATATCTGGCTTAAGTTTTTGTATCCAGTCAGCTAACCTATGCCTCTTTAGAGGACAGTTTAAGCCATTCACATTGATGGAGAGTAAGGATAAGTCTGGTGGAATTTTGGGTATCGAGTTTTTCAAAGGTCCAGTGGACATTTTTAATCCTTTCGCCAGTGTGGAAGTTGGAGTTTGATCCGAACTTTCTGAGTGAGTTTACTTTTGTGGTATAGGATTGGGTTGGTCATTGTGGAGGATAGGTCTGAGAACATCCTGAAGAGCTGGTTTACTTATGGCAAATTTTTTCAACATATGAATGTCATTGAAGTATTTAATTTCTCCATCATAGATGAAACTCAGTTTAGCTGGATACAAGATCCTGGGTTGAAAGTTTTTTTGCTTTAGGAGATTAAAAGTTGATGACCAGCCTCTTCTTGCTTGAAAAGTTTCAGCAGAGAGATCTGCAGTTATTCTAATATTCTTACCTTTGTACGTTATAGTTTTCTTTCGCCGGGCTGCTTTGAGAATCTTCTCTTTCATGTTAACTTTAGTGAAGCTAATTATGATATGTCTGGGAGATGGCTTATTGGGGTTGAATCGTGCTGGGGTTGTGAAGCTGTCTGCTATCTGGATTTCAGATTCTCTAGGCATGTCTGGAAAATTTTCTTTCATAATTTCATGTGGAAGGGCCTCTGTGCCCTTGGCTGCCACGTCATCAGCCTCCGAAATTCCTATAACCCTTATGTTATTTTTTTTCGAATTATCTGAGAGCTCTCTGAGTGAGTGATCCGTTTTTGCTCTCCATTTCTCTTCCTCTTTGAGAGATTGGGAGCGTTCGAAGACTTTATCTTCAATGTCAGAAATCCTTTCTTCTGCTTGCTCCATTCTGTTAGTGAGGGATTCTACTGTATTTTTCATATCTTTGAGGGCTGTAAGTTCTTGTTTCAGTGTGTCCAAGTCTTTGGTGGTTTTGTCTTTAAATTCGTTAAATTCTTGAGACAGTTTTTGAATTTCTCCTCGAATTCCTAATTCCATTTTATTAATCTTGTCTGCAAACCAAATTCTGAATTCGACTTCTGACATCTCAGCCAGTTGTTTATGAATGGGATCTTCAATCACATCTGCCGTATCTTTTCTTGGGGGGGTTGATCTATTCTGGTTATTCATGTTACCAGAGTTTTTCCGCTGATTCCGCCCCATGGTTTACTCCCTTTGGTTTTTCCCCTGGGGTTTTATCGAGGGCCCGTACAGTGTTGTGGCCTGAGAAACTGGGGCCCTGTCTGGTGTGGTGGAGCAAAGTGGTTCTGTCTTGTTTTCAGCTGGTTTCTGTTCGATCCTATTGCAACTTCTACTCTGGCTTGAAGTCTCAGCTGTGTGGAAAAATCAGCAATTAAGTCACCCCGCCTGCCCACCTCTGGCCCCAGTTGGAAAAGGAGAATCAAACCTTCCTACAATCGCACACCCAGGGCACCACCTGAAAAGTCCTCAGTCTATTAGCCCAGTTCAAAAGGTCCGAATCAACTGTCTCAATCGGCACTTGTCTCAGGTGGAAGGGTTCAAGAGGTCTCTGGGAACTGGATCACAGGGGCCTGGTGACTCCTCTGAGACAGCTCACCCCAGTGCAGCGTGGAGTCAGGAGGAGCCACCCCGCAAACAGAGCAGTCTGGGAAGGTCGACGTCTCCTTCCCCACTTTGCCCCTCCGTCGGACCCAGTCACTGGTATCTCTGCAGATGGCTAACCCAGTTGCCTGCAGTGAACAGACACTCCAGGGGTTTGCACCTGCCTGAATCGCGAGGAAGTCTGCCAGGCCCCCGCAGACTGCCGCTATCTAGCAGGAGGAGATGGGGCCTGACATCTTTGAGTGTTTGATGCAGGTGATGGGAAGGAGGTGTTCACTCAGGCTTAGCCCCGTCCCTGATGGATGCTGCTAACAGAACAGAACAGAACAGACAACTTTGTGAGGTTCTGTCTCTGTTCCTGTCGTCGCCTACAGGAGACGGGCTGTTTTGAGTTCAAACGTCTTTGCTGCTGGAGAATTGCGTCTGAACACCTCTCTGGGTCGGCCCCGCCCTGGAGGCTTCTGGGTTTGTGAGCCGTGACACCGGTGGCCTCCTCTGGTTGCCCAGGGAGACAGGGGGTGTGGCCTCAGAATATCCAGAAGTGAGCGTTCTGCCGTTAAAGAAAAAACGGCTGTTGATCTACCTCCAGGGAACTGCTGCTCTGGTGTGGGCACTCAGGCGACCCTTTTCTCCTCTGTCCCGCGCCCCAGAGTCAGCACTGAGCGGCCGCAGTTTGTGCTGGGTCCACACCCCTTAAGAGATCCCCCAAGAATCAGAACTCTTGGGGGATGGGCCCCCAGACCCGGATTGGGAGTGGGGCGGGGGGAAGCTAGAGTTTCATTCAGTTTCACGCAATACTACGGTCTGGGGAGGGCTCCTGCACTGCACCGCAGGGAAGTGCCGCCAAGGCTTGATTTTCCCTCAGCAGAGTGCCCTCTCCTCGCTCACGTATCCCGGAGTCAGCGCTGACCTGACGCAGCTCAGGCACTGTGCACTCCCCTCGAGAAATCACCCAAGGAGCCGAACTCCGGAGGGATAGGCCCTCAGACCCCGAGTGAGAGTAGGGGCTCTCAGCTCTCAGCGGGGAGGCCAGAGTCTTATTCAGTCTTGGGCCCCGTATGCCCGGGGAGGGTTGGTGCACTGCACCGCAGGGAAGTGCCGCGAGGTGTGACTCCCCCTCAGCCCGGTGCCCTCTCCTCACTCGGCGCGCCTCAGAGTCAATGCTGACCAGTCGCAACTCGGGGACTGTCCACTCCCCTTGAGAAATCACCCAAGGATCCGAAGTCCTGGGGGACAGGCCTCCGGACCTCAGTGGGCGGGAGGGGAGCGCCGGGGATTCAGGGTTGCCGGCAAAGGATTCCCAAAGTTTTATTCAGCCCTATGTCCGGCAGGAGAACGCCACGGCACCCCAGTAGGGGAGGTAGGTCCAGTTTTTAGAAGGTCTCTCCCGTGGAGTGTAGTGGGAGGGGCTTTAATTTCTGCCCACTTGTTCAATTGTGGGGCTACAGAGCCGGTCTCATGGGGGAGGGGGACTCCCGTCCGCTTGGTGGTGGATTTTGTACCTTTTGTTTGCGTCCTTGTGATCACAACTTGCCTCAGCGGTGTCGATGTGCGTTCTTCAGCCTTCTCTCTTGGTGAGGCTCAAGTCCACCAGGATACTTACTAAATTCCTGTCCCTTAACTCTCCTTCTGGACGGGAGCCTTTGTTGAAAGCTGGCTTCAGTCCGCCATCTTGTCTCCCCTCCCTGGCTCCTTTTTCTTTATCTTTTATATACCAGATGACTCCTATGGCTTAATTATGTCATATTTCAAGGGGCTATTTTTGCATTTCTTCCACTAGACTGTAAATTTCTTGAAAGCAAGTTTGTACTAGATCTATGACACAGGCAGAGTCAAGTTTGGTTGAGTTAACACTATAGGTAACTGAGCATAATGGAATAAGCTCAGGACATCCAGGGTTGGAGGTTGGACCATGCTGCGTTTGAGCTGTGTGCATTGGGCATGGCAGTTCTCCGCTTCCATTCTCAGACGCTTGTGTCTTTATGGCAACCACATGAGTTATTTTGAGAATTAAGCGCATGAATTATGGGAGTGTGTTATGCAAATGGAAAGGGTCGTCTCAGTGTCCTTGAAGCCATGAAGAGCAGAGCTAATCTTTTTCTATTTGGCAGCCCTTCAAATATTCAAAGGAAGAGACCTCACACTCCATATCCCAAGCCGACAATATATATAAGAAGTAACTGCGAGGTGTCTAGAATTAAAGTTCTGGGTTTCACATATCTGCCCTGGTACTTAACTAGTTCTGTGACCTTGGGAAAGCCACTTCACTTCTCTATGTTCTTAGTTTCCCCCTCTGTAAACATGGGATAAAAATGGGATTCATTTCCAAAGGTCGATGTGAGAATTGAATAAGATATTGGATATGAAAGCTTAGGAAAGTGCCTGACGCATAGCAAGCAATGAGTTATTATTGTTGTAATTACGAATCATTTTTTGTCATTCTCTAAGGTTAGCAAATGAGTTTCATATTATTTTCCAACTGTATCTGATTTGTAATGGCTGCCTTGATCTTTGTGTTTATGATTCCGAGGCTCTGTGTGGGTTCAACAGGAAAGAATGTGGAAACGATTGATATTTTCCAACAGCAGAGAGCTGGTAACAGTCATGTCGCTAATATACTGATGTCTCATCTCTTTACAATTTTAGGTAAATTAAGTTCACATTCTTTTTTCCTTTTATTGTCTGTGGAAGATCACACATCAAGTCAAGTTTCCCAAAGGTTGGTTAGGAAAAAAGAAACGAATTATGAAAATTACCTGCTGAATACCCACTAAGTGCCAGTCCTTCCTTTAGGTATTTTTTTCTTTTTTATGCAGAAGTGAACAAGTTTACTTGTTAATGTTGTTTCCAATCCTGTTAGGTAAAAGGGCATCAGTTAAATAAATAAATTTGAAAGTAATTATACATAGTGATAAGTAGTAAGTGAAAACTAAAATGACAGATTTGGGTAGTGTCTGAGGACGAAGGGAGGGGTGTGCAATTGAGTGTCTGGAACAGCTTCTTTGTGTTGTTATTAGAGCTGACATTGGGGAATGATCTAGTTTTCTATTGGCTACTATAATAAATGACCCCAAATGTGGTGTCCTGAAGCAAAAAGATTTATTCTCATGTAGGTCTATATGATACAGGTCTGACACAGATCTTTCTGGGCCCAAATGAAAATGTCATCAGACCCGTGTTCCTTTATGGAAGCTGTAAGAGTGAATTGATATCATTGCCTGTTCAAGCTCTTAGAGGCCACCCACAGTCTTTGGCTTGGGGTCCCCTCCTCCACCTTTAAGGCCAGCAACAGTGGTTCTGGTCCATCTCACATCCAATCATTCTGACCCTTCTGCCTGTGTTTTCCACTCTTGAAGTTACACTGAACCCCTTCAAATAATCCAGGATAATGTCCTTATCGTAAGGTCTTTGACTCATTCATGTCTGCAAAGTTCCTTTTGGTATATGAGGTAATATCTTCACAGGTTCCGAGAATTAAGACATGGACATATTGGAGAGCCATTATTCTGTGCACCACAGTCTTAAAGGCACCTGGGACAGAGTCACTATGAAGAGCAGGGCTATAGGAACATTTAAAGAAAAGAGGACCGGAGGAGACAAGATGGCTGACTGAAGCCAGCTTTCCACAGAGGCTCCTGTTCAGAAGGAGAGTTAAAGGACAAAAATTCAGCAAGTAACCTGGTGGATTTGAGCTGCACTAAGAGAGAAGGTTGTAGAACGCACGTCAACCCTGCTGAGGCGAGCTGCAACCACAAGGATACAAACAAAAGGTACAAAATCCATCACCAAATGGACGGGAGTCCCCTCCCCCATGAAAACGGCTCAGAGTGCCCCACAAACAACCGGGCAGAGTTCAAAGGTCCTCCCACTGCACTCCATGGGAGAGACCCTCTAAAAACTGGACCTATCTCCCCTACTAGGGTACCACGGCGTCTTCCTGCCAGGCATAAAACTGTATAAACTGTATATGGTCTCTACCTGGAATTCTGAGCTCCCAGCGCTCCCCTTCGCTCACACTGGGGTCTGGAGGCCAGTCCCCGTGGGTCAGCGGAGAGGGGACTGCACCAGAGTGGCAGTTCCCTGAGGCACAGTGCGACAGCCATCTTTTGGTGACAATACGGCCAGGCATAAAACTGTGTAAAGCTGTGTGTGTTCTCTGCCCACAACCCCAGGCTTCCAGCGCTCCCCGCACTCCCCTCTGCTCTCGCTCCAAGGTCTGGAGGCCTGTCCCCCAGGGGTCCAGACTCTTGAGCAATTGCTCCAGGGGTGTAGACAGTGCTGGGCTGCAGCCGGTTGGTGCAGACTCTGGGATACGGGACTGGAGAGAGGACGGTTGGCTGGAGGGGAGCTACACCGGAGCAACGGTTGCCTGAGCCATAAGGCAGCAGCCCTCTTTTGCTAGCAATACGGCTCATTACAGAATATTCTGAAGCCACACCCCCTGTCTCCCTGGGCAACCAGAGACTCTGAGTTTGCCTGAGGCAACTCCAACTTGCAAACCAGGGAAACTCCCAGGGCGGGGCTGACCCAGAGGTCCGCTTTACTAAACCTAAGACGCACCTGGCTCTCAGGGGATCATCAGCCTATAGACAATACAAGAGCAAAGACAAGCTGATGTGGAACTCAATTCAGCTTCTCTTCTGCAGGGGAAACGGAGAGTTGTTCTGTTCTGTTCTGTCAGTAACATTAATCAGGGGTGAGACTGGACCTGAGTGAAAACCCCTCAACCTTCATCTAGCGCCCGAGGTTGTCAGGCCTCACCTCCTCCTGCTAGAGAGAGGCAGAGTGCAGCGGCCTGGCAGACTTCCTTGTGATTCAGGCAGGTACAAACTCCTGGAGTACTGATTCACTACAGGCAACTGGGTCAGCCAACTGCAGGGCTATCAGTGACTGGGTGTGAAGTGGTGCAAGGTGGGGAAGGAGGCAGCAACCTTCCCAGACTGATTTATAGGCTGGGTGGCTTCTCCTGACTCCACGCAACACTGGAGCAAGCCACACCAGAGTAGTCACCAGACCCCTGTGATCCAGTTCCCAGAGATTTCTTAAACTCTCTCACCCGAGACAGGTATAGACTGAGACAATTGATTTGGACCTTTTTGAACTGAACCAATCACCTGAGGACAAATCAGGTGGTGCCCTAGGTGCACGGTGGTAGGACAGTTTGATTTTTCTTTTCCAATTGTTTGCCGGTGGGGGGGCGGGGTGACTTAATTGCTGATATTTCTCCACAGCTGAGACTTCAATCCAAAGTATCTGTTTCACTAGGGTGGAACAGAAACCAGCTGAAACAAGGCAGAACGATTAGCCCCACCACACCAGACAGGGCCCAGTTTCTCAGGCCACAGCACTGTATGGGCCCTCGACAAAGCCCCAGGGGAAAAAATCAGAGGGAGTAAAACAACCATAGGGTGGAATCAGCAGAAAAACTCTGGTAACATGAATAACCAGAATACATCAACCCCCCAAGGAAAGATATGGCAGATGCAATTGAAGATCCCATTCATAAACAACTGGCTGAGATGTCAGAAATCGAATTCAGAATTTGGATTGCAGACAAGATTAACAAAGTGGAATTAGGAATTCGAGGACAAATTCAAAAGTTGTCTCAAGAATTTAACAAATTTAAAGACAAAACCACCAAAGACTTAGACACACTGAAGCAAGAATTTGCAACCCTCAAAGATATGAAAAATACAGTAGAATCCCTCAGTAACAGAATGGAGCAAGCAGAAGAAAGGATTTCTGACATCGAAGATAAATCCTTTGAACGCTCCAAAACTCTCAAAGAGGAAGAGAAATGGAGAGCAGAAATGGATCACTCTCTCAGAGAGCTCTGGGATAATTCGAAGAAGGCAAATATCCGAATCATAGGAGTTCCAGAAACAGATGAAGTGGCCTCGCTGGGCACAGAGGCCCTTCTGCATGACATTATGAAAGAGAATTTTCCAGACATGCCTAGAGATTCTGAAATTCAGATAGCGGACAGCTTCAGAACCCCAGCATGACTCAACCCCAATAAGACATCCCCCAGGCATATCATAATTAACTTCACTAAAGTTAATATGAAGGAGAAAATCCTCAAAGCTGCCAGGAGAAAGAAAACCATTACCTTCAAAGGGAAGAATATTAGAATGACTGCAGGTCTCTGCTGAAACTTTTCAAGCCAGAAGAGGGTGGTCACCGACTTTTAATCTCCTAAAGCAAAATAATTTTCAACCCCGGATCTTGTATCCAGCTAAACTGAGTTTCATTTATGATGGAGAAATTAAATACTTTAATGACATTCATATGTTGAAGAAATTTGCCATAACCAAACCAGCTCTTCAGGATATTCTCAGACCTATCCTCCATAATGACCAACCCAATCCTATACCACAAAAGTAAACTCACTCAGAAACTTCGGATCAAACTCCAATTTCCACACTGGCAAAAGGATTAAAAATGGCCACTGGACTTTTGAAAAACTCGGTACCCAAAACTTCACAAGACTTATCAATATTCTCTATTAATGTGAACGGCTTAAACTGTTCTCTAAAGAGGCATAGGTTAGCTGACTGGATACAAAAACTCAGGCCAGATATCTGTTGCATACAAGAATCACATCTTAACCTAAAAGACAAATACAGACTCAGGGTGAAAGGATGGTCGTCCATATTTCAGGCAAATGGTAATCAGAAAAAAGCAGGTGTTGCAATTTTATTTGCAGATACAATAGGCTGTAAACCAACAAAAGTAAGGAAGGAAAAGAACGGTCACTTCATATTTGTTAAGGGTAATACTATGATGAGATCTCAATTATTAATATCTATGCACCCAACCAGAATGCACCTCAATTTACAAGAGAAACTCTAACAGACATGAGTAACTTGATTTCCTCCAGCTCCATAATCATCGGAGAAATCTTAGATTTAAACCTAACCATCCAACATTTGGATTTAGCAGACATCTACAGAACATTTCGTCCCAACAAAACTGAATACAACATACTTCTCATCAGCCCATGGAACTTACTCCAAAATCGATCACATCTTAGGTCACAAGTTTAACTTCAGTAAATTTAAAGGAATAGAAATTATTCCATGCATCTTCTCGGACCACCATGGAGTAAAACTTGAGCTGAGTAACAACAGGAATCTGCATACTCATACAAAAACATGGAAGTTAAAAAACCTTATGCTGAATGATAGCTGGGTCAGAGATGAGATTAAGAAAGAAATCGCCAATTTTTTGGAACAAAACAACAATGAAGACACGAACTATCAGAACCTCTGGGACACCGCAAAGGCAGTTCTAAGAGGGAAATTTATAGCACTGCAAGCCTTCCTCAAGAGAACGGAAAGAGAGGAAGTTAACAACTTAATGGGACATCTCAAGCAACTGGAAAAGGAAGAACATTCCAACCCCAAACCCAGTAGAAGAAAAGAAATAACCAAAATTAGAGCAGAATTAAATGAAATTGAAAACAAAAGAATAATACAACAGATCAATAAATCAAAAAGCTGGTTTTTCAAAAAGCTCAATAAAATAGATAAACCTTTGGCCAACCTAATCAGGAAAAAAAGAGTAAAATCTCTAATCTCATCAATCAGAAACAACAAAGACGAAATAACAACAGACTCCTCAGAAATCCAAAAAATCCTTAATGAATATTACAAGAAACTTTATTTTCAGAAATATGAAAATATGAAGGAAATTGACCAATACTTGGAAGCACGTCACCTTCCAAGACTTAGCCAGAATCAAGTGGAAATGTTGAACAGGCCCATATCAAGTTCTGAAATAGCATCAACCATACAAAACCTCCCTAAAAAGAAAAGCCCGGGACCAGATGGTTTCACGTCTGAATTCTACCAAACCTTTAAAGAGGAATTAGTACCTATATTACTCAACCTGTTCCAAAAGGTAGAAAAAGAAGGAAGACTACCCAACATGTTCTATGAAGCAAACATCACCCTGATCCCCAAACCAGGGAAAGATCCAACAAGAAAATTGTAGACCAATATCACTAATGAATATAGATGCAAAAATATTCAACAAGATCCTAACAACAGAATCCAGCAACACATCAAACAAATTATACATCATGACCAAGTTGGTTTTATCCCAGGGTCTCAAGGCTGGTTCAATATACATAAATCAATAAATGTAATCCAGCACATAAACAAATTAAGAAACGAAGACCATATGATTCTCTCAATCGATGCAGAAAAAGCTTTTGATAATATCCAGCATCCCTTCATGATCAGAACACTTAAGAAAATTGGTGTAGAAGGGACATTTCTTAAACTGATAGAGACCATCTACAGCAAACCCACAGCCAATATCATATTGAATGGAGTTAAATTGGAATCATTTCCACTCAGATCAGGAACCAGACAAGGCTGCCCATTGTCTCCATTGCTTTTTAACATTGTAATAGAAGTTTTAGCCACTGCAATTAGGGAAGAAAAGGCGATCAAGGGTATCCATATAGGGTCAGAAGAGATCAAACTCTCACTCTTCGTGGATGATATGATAGTATATCTGGAAAACACTAGGGACTCTACTACAAAACTCTTAGAGGTGATCAAGGAATACAGTGGCGTCTCAGGTTACAAAATCAACATTCATAAATCGGTAGCCTTTATATATACCAACAACAGTCAAGTTGAAAAAACAGTTAAGGACTCTATCCCATTCACAGTAGTGCCAAAGAAGATGAACTATTTGGGAATTTATCTAACAAAGGACGTGAAAGATCTCTATAAAGAGAACTATGAAACTCTAAGAAAAGAAATAGCTGAAAATATTAACAAATGGAAAAACATACCATGCTCATGGCTGGGAAGAACCAACATAGTTAAAATGTATATACTACCCAAAGTAATACATAATTTCAATGCAATCCCTATTAAAGCTCCACTGTCATACTTTAAAGATCTGGAAAAAGAATACTTCGTTTTATATGGAATCAGAAAAAACCTTGAATAGCCAAGACATTACTCAGAAATAAAAACAAAGCAGGAGGAATTATGCTACCAGACCTCAGACTATACTACAAATCAGTAATGATCAAAACAGCATGGTATTGGCACAAAAACAGAGAGGTAGATGTCTGGAATAGAATAGAGAATCAAGAGATGAATCCAGCTACTTACCGTTATTTAATCTTTGACAAGCCAATTAAAAACATTCAGTGGGGAAAGATTCCCTATTTAACAAATGGTGCTGGGTGAACTGGCTGGCAACCTGCAGAAGACTGAAAGTGGACCCACACCTTTCACCATTAACTAAGATAGACTTTCACTGGATCAAAGATTTAAACTTAAGACATGAAACTATAAAAATACTAGAGGAGAGTACAGGGAAAACCCTTGAAGAAATCGGGATGGGCGAGTATTTTATGAGGAGGACCCCCCCGGGCAATTGAAGCAGCTTCAAAAATACCCTACTGGGACTTGATCAAACTAAAAAGCTTCTGCACAGCCAAGAACACAGTAAGTAAAGCAAGCAGACAGCCCTCAGAATGGCAGAAGATATTTGCAGGTTATGTCTCTGACAAAGGTTTAATAACCAGAATCCATAGAGAATTCAAACGCTTTAGCAAGAATAGAACAATGGATCCCATTGCAGGCTGGGCAAGGGACTTGAAGAGAAACTTCTCCGAAGAAGACAGGCGTGCGGCCTTCGGACATATGAAAAAATGCTCATCATTTTTAATCATCAGAGAAATGCAAATCAAAACTACTTTGAGATACCATCTAACTCCAGTGAGACTAGCCTATATCACAAAATCCCAAGAGCAGAGATGTTGGCACGGATGTGGAGAAAAGGGAACACTTTTGCACTGCTATTGGGAATGCAAATTAATACATTCCTTTTGGAAAGAGATATGGAGAACACTTAGAGATCTAAAAATAGATCTGTCATTCAATCCTGTAATTCCTCTACTGGGCATATACCCAGAAGACCAAAAATCACATCATAACAAAGATATTTGTACCAGAATGTTTATTGCAGCCCACTTCATAATTGCTACGTCATGGAAGAAGCCCAGGTGCCCATCGATCCACGAATGGATTAATAAATTGTGGTGTATGTACACCATGGAATATTATGCAGCCTTAAAGAAAGATGGAGACTTTACCTCTTTCATGTTTACATGGATGGAGCTGGAACATATTCTTCTTAGTGAAGTATCTCAAGAATGGAAGAAAAAGTACCCAGTGTACTCAGCCCTACTATGAGACTAATTTATGGTTTTCACATGAAAGCTATAACCCAGTTACAACCTAAGAATAGGGGGAAGGGGGAAGGGAGGGGAGGGAGGGGGGAGGTCGGTAGAGGGAAGGGGATTGGTGGGATTACACCAGCGGTGCATCTTACAAGGGTATATATGAAACTTGGTAAACGGTCTGTGAAGCTAGTGAATGATGCCCCATGATCATGTCAATGTACGCAGCTATGATTTAATAAAAAAAAAGAAAAAGAAAAGAGGACCAAGGTTCAGTGGCCTTGTAAGCAAAGAGGCGGGTGCAGAAGATAGGAGTTATTCTTGTTACCATTTATGAAGAATTGTGTGTCTGCAACTTAGTAAACACTTTCTGAATATTATTTTACAGATTTCCATGGCACCCCTATGAGAAAGGTACTGTTCTCTTCCTTCTACCTGAGAATGAGAAAATAGTAGCTCAGAGACTAAGGCATGCCTCTAAGACAGTGGTTCTCAACTTGTGGGTCGTGACCCACAGGATCTGTATTAAAGGTCTGCGGCATTAGGAAGGTTGAGAGCCACTGCTCTAAGATCATAGAACTAAAACGCCGTGAAGGTAAAATAGAAACCCAAGTATTTTCATGTATAAGCCTCTGATCTTAACTATTGTCTTTTTCTGCTCCCAATATCCGTAACACACGTGCTTTGTATAAACTCAGGGAGGGTGGTCCATGGTCATTGATGAGCCTGGCTCCCACCTTGACTTCTGTCTTAACTTTGCTTTGCAAACTTCCTCAGTGGTTTTGAGCTCCAGGCAGGGAACTTTTCCTGAGCTATAAAAACCAGTTAAGAAAGAGAGAAGTAGCTGCTACTAGCTAGGAGCTAACCTAACCTTAAAAGCTAGATCTTTGTGATTCTGGGAGTCTTCCTGATGCTCACAGCAGCCATGGTATCTGTCTATTGTACATGAATAATTTTATAGAATGCTGACATGACACAAGGCCACTTGGTGACCATGGCAGAGTAAGGCAAAAGGAAGACCACTCTGCAGTCGTGTCTCAACACGGTTAAAACATTGACATCCAAGCCACAAAATACCAACTGTCACCTATTCCCAGCTAATACGAGTGACTGCAGCCTGCTTACCAATTGCAGCTGAACACTCAGAGTTGTCTGCCTGCCTGTAGAGCAGGGTGAGGTGGAACTACCTCCACTTCCTGCCTGTACCCAGTCTGTAACAGACTTCCATTTTCTTGAATCTTCAAAATCTCCTGACACAAGTCCAGACTGACACAAGTCCAGTCCCTGTAAGTCTTCTCTGGCACTCTGTTCCTGAGACAGTGTGGAATAGAGTTGGTATGGTTCCCTCTCATTCCAATAAGCCAATAAACCCAACTTGGTTTTACAGGTGTGTTTCTGGGTGTCCAGCTGACAGCTACTGTAAATCAGGAAATGCAGATGCATGTAACAGCCCCACGTACCCAATATTCTTCTCTGTGCTATTGGGACTAGTGAAGGTTTGGTGAGATCCTATCATGGAAAAGCTGCATGAAGTCATTTGAAGATAGATGCCAAGTAACAGAGTCCTCAGAGGACTTGGGCAGCAGTGTAGATGGGGAGGAAGACTACTTAGGGGTTCGGTTCCTGAGTCTGTGGGTGTGGCCTGGAGCAAGTTGCTCAATCTCTTTCAGCTTCTGTTTTATCATCTTCATAAATAGGCATCATCATGTATCAATTTTGGAAATGTGGAAATTAAATGAGATAATCCAGGCAACGAGCTTAGCACAAACCTGTCATGTAGATAATATGTGCTGGCTATTACAAATACTTTTTTTTTTTTTTTAGATTAAAATGAAGGGGATTTGCTGGAGATGGTATAATCAGAAGGGCCTTGTTGGAGGAAGAGGGGCTTAAAAAGAGCCCTGAAGGGGAGGCCAGGCTAAAGGAGCTTATACAAACAGGGGAAGGGCTGCAGGCTTCTAGAAAGGCACTAGAAGTTCTCAGCGCTGGAAGGATAGAAGCCTCCTTCTGAGACATTCTCTAGCTGAGTCACTGAGCCCTTTCCCTCCTTCTATGAGCAGTACTTCAGGTTATGTTTTAAACCTCGCATAATAAGAGTTGAGCAATTCAGTCTTTGGAAAAGAAAAGTTTTAAATAACAAGAGGTTATTATGACTTGAAGCTGTTTAAAGAAAACATACCAAAAATGCAACATGGTTTGAGACTGAGAAATGCCTGGAATCCAATCTTGGCCTCTCTTGCTTTGTGACATTGAATGACTCATTTCACATTCCTGCACCTTCCTGGGTTCTCTGGCAAAAAGGATGGATACTTACAATTTGGTATTATTTAATTTTGAAAGAGAGAATATCTGTAAAAGATTTAGCATATTGGATATGTAGAAGTGTTTGTGGACATGATGGTGGTGATGGCGATCATGACAGTGGTGATGGTGATGGTGATGATGGTGGTGATGATGCCAGAGATGATGATGATAGTGGTGAAGATGGTGGTGATGACAGAGGTGATGGTGATGATGATGGTGGTGGTGATGGTGATCATGACGGTGGTGGTGGTGGTGATAGTGGTGAAGATGGTGGTGATGATGGTGGTGATAAGGGTGGTGATGGCAGAGGTGATGGTGATGATGATGGTGGTGATGATGGTGGTGACAAGGGTGGTGATGACAGAGGTGATGGCAATGATGATGATGGTGATGGCGATGGTGATAAGGGTGGTGAGGGTAAGAGGAAATGAAAAACATCTACCACTATGTGGACTGGCCTTGAATAAATATCAATTGAACCATATTTTAATTCAGCTGAGGACTGAGACGTTCATAGTAATCCATTCTTCAGTCTCCATCTCCCATGGATCTGAGTTCTGTGTTCCCCACACGTATCATAGTATGAGGCAGCAAGAAAGAAAAGAAGAATATTCACAGTAAAGAAAGACAGCAAAGGCAGATGCCTCAAATCTCCCTTTTTATAAAATTCCATCTTTACCATTGATACCAGTCTCTACTCGTCTTGTCTGAGATATAAGTTCAGACATTTTTTACCCTCTTAAGGGTACCCTGTTACTTCTGAGTGAAATCATTTGCATATTTCTGGTTCTCTGAAGAGTGTCGTAACACCTCCATTAGCTCTATCAACCCTCTTCCTTCCCTCCACTCCACCTAGACTGCACTTCTAGTGTCCCAGAGATGGAGCCCTTCTCTTACCATGGAAAAACCCTGGGCATCACCAATACTTGCAACACCTGAAGTTTGCAACATCAACATCACAAGCCGAATGAGAATATGCAGCAAATTATGATGCTCGTCAGTGATAGACCTTGGCTTCATTCGCGGGCTGCGAAAGCAAGCCACATCCTGCGATCTGTCCTCTGATTTTTTTCCTCCTGCAGAATATAATAAATTAAACATAGTATGAAATGCAAAAAGGTTACATTGAGACGTATACTATTTGAAAGTTTAATTCATTTTTCTACTGTATAAGACACAAGGCTATTAAATTTTTAAAGTAGTGATCTCCTAAACTCTCTACTTTATGAGGGCTTTCTTTATAAAGATAAATGGTTTCCTTGCCAAATCAAATGCAGATTTGAAACAAATTAAGTTAACGTTCAATGGTACAAGGTAGAATGGATGGGGGAGCTGTTTTATTTTGCATCGTAATAACCATACACACCTAAATCAATAGCTGTGGAAAAAAGGCAATAATACCTCGTAACTGCAGGAAATGAAATATAGTGGTGTGTGTGTGGGGGGTGAACAGGCTACAAAAAGAAAGGGTTTATATTGGAATAATGACATTTCATTAAACAGGCCAGGAGTAGTATTGAAGAGAAGTCCATAGCAGTAAATTCTGTTTCTTGTAATAACACTTGAGACGAGTTAAAGTTGGCCGGGTATTGTGATAAAGGATAATGCTGCCGTCCTTCTGTGCATTGTGCTATAATTTTATGTTTAAAGAAAACCTGAGATATCAAAGAAGCAGTGCCTATTTGCAGACCATGTCCTCATTCTCCTAATCTTTTGCTTAATTTGGTACAAGGTCCCATAATCTGTCTGAAAGTCATTACTTGGATAGAAAAGGCAGTCCTAGGGTTTAAAAAAATACCTTTGAATGAAAGCCAACAGGTATTCTTATTCTCTTTTTAATCTTTTTTTTCTTTGGTGGAAGCAAGGCAGAGACAAAGGGATTTGCTATTAATAAAAGGGGCTTTTTTGACAGTTATCAGAGAAACAGATTATTCTGGGTTGTTCTTTTTTATCATATTCCTGCCCGTGTGCAGTTTGTAGAAATCTAGGAGCTACCTGGGAGCTACCCTGGTAGACCCCAGCACCACAGTCTTTAGGGATATAGGGACCTGACTCAGGGACATCATTCTCTGTTGAATAAATGGTGGTTATCTTCTCAGGCTGCTCTGAAATTGCTTACACAAGGACCCCAGTTCAAGCACAGCCCCAAATGGGCATGCCCTGTTTGAGAATCAGCAGGTGGGTTCTGAGAGCCAGGGGTGAGCATCTGTGTTGCTTTCTCTCTGGACTTCTGTTATCATCAATGGAAGAGATGGGAGCACTTTTTCTATCCGGCACCTGGATCTCCTTAAATCCTTAAAGTAGAAGCTGGGCCTTCAGGGGTGCTCAGAGGGAAAGCAAGGCACCAGAGGAGTCATCTCCTCCAGAAAGCCTTCTTTGCACTCCTCTGTAGAGGAACTGTTAGTCTCTGTTTACAGGACTGCTTCAAAGACAGAACCACGCGTGTTAGGTTATGCGTTTACAGTACTATGCACCAACACAAGTAATGGGAGGCTGTAATGCCCATGGAACGGGAGGAAAGGGCCACAGAGGTTAAGATTATAGACTCTGGAAGGCAAACTACCCCAGTACACGGTAGCATCTGTGACCTTCAGAAGCTCTGCAACCTTGGACAATTTCCTAAACCTCTCTGTTCCTCAGTCATCCCATCTGTAAAATGGTACCTACCCCTCCAGGATATTGTAAGGTTTAGGTGAGGTGCGCAGCAAGCACGCAGCACAGCGTCCGGCCTGCCGATGTTTCCCAGTTCAGTGTCGGCTATAATTGGTATCATTATCTCCATCGCTAAGGACCCTGTGGTGCATTATTTTCCTCCATTTATATTTGAGTGATTTGAAGCTCAGCCATGCCAAAGGCACCTAGAAGGCACTCAGAAAAATGTTTTTCCCAGTCATCATCCCAAACTACCTTCCTGGTATGATCACAGAGCTATGGGTCACTTTTATGTGCAAAAGAGAGGCCTCTCCCAGGCTGATGACTAAATACAAAGGGTTGCACTGTGGAGCAGGAAAGGAGAGTCAGCTTCGCTTGTTTACTGCATAAATCTGGCAATAATGCCCCAGGTGTCTCCACCCCAGACAGGTGCCTCAGTGCTTCTGGGCGTCTCAGTCTCCCAGAATAAGCCCATTTACCAAATGCTGTTTTAGTGATGAGGAAGCATACACAAACTTTAAGGAAAGAGCTCTGAGTAGACAACTTAGAATCTAGAATAAGCTGAGCACATTTAATTACCCACAGAGCACAGCTCCTAGAGTTAAGTTACCCGGTGGTTCTGATCCTATATTCGAAGTCACTCCTTACTCCACTGGTCCCAGAGAACCACTCAAAGCCCCCACACTTGAAAGACCAGCTGGAGCTGAGGGGAGCCACTGGGGGATGAAGAGGAAGGGTGTGAACCCAACAATTGCAGCCCAGTGCCGGCGTTGACTCAGGCATGGGCTCCCAGGCTCGGCACCAGAAAGCATTCTGGGGGCATATGGTTTCCAGGCACCAGTCTGTGGGAATGCCACATCTAGGGGAATATGTTTGTCTTTGCAAATTCTGCGGTGGCATGTGGCTAGAGAAGGTGTAAACATTGTCCCCGGGCACCATCCACCCTGGGTCTCCTGCTGGCGTGACTGGGAGAATCTGGATATGATGAGGCTTGGGTTTGTGCTGATGGTTCTCTTAAACCTCCACAACTGCCCAACCAAAACCTTCTCTCCTTAGTCTTCTTGAATCTGATGCCACATGTATTTAGGTGGTTCAGGGAATTCATGCTGATTCCCTGCTGAATTCTATTAAAAATGGAACTCTTCCTAGCTGTGTGTCCTCAGGAAAATAGCTCGACCTCTCTTGATCTCTGCTTCCTTATTGACTGAACGGGGACAATCATGGTCATAATTTGAGGATTGAGTTGGGCATTCCATGCAAAAGATCTAGTATTGTTCCTGGCAACAAGTGGACATTTCATACATGCTATTATTAATTGCTGAAGATCGACGTATTATATATGCAGGAGGCAATAATTCAATCTATGTGGGCAGCTCAGGGAGGATGTCTCATCACCACAATCCCCATCATCTCTTGTATTGAACAGAAGACGCGCAGCTGTCTCACCGGATAGGCGCATGGCCCCCTGAGACCGGCTTTTGGACGTCATGGCCAAACATCGTTAAGTTTGATCTCAGCTTTGTCTCCTTGTTTTCATGGCCTGTGAAATTGGAGCCATAACAGAACTTTCCTCACAGGATTAGAGCAAGGATGAAATGAGTTAGTGTAAATGAAGGGCTTGGCACAAAGAAAGCGCCCAACATAGCAATGAAAACAAGTATTGTTACCGGATACTTAACAGCCGCCATGTGTGGTAAGAGTGAGTGCAGATCTTAAGTCCTCCCTTACCTGAAATGCTGGGGACCAGGAATATTTCAGATTTTGTTTTTTTCAGGGTTTGGAATATTTGTGTTATACTCGCGGAGGATCCCACATCTGAAAATATGAAATTGGAGATGCTCCCATAGCATCCTGCCAACGTTTAAAAACTTTCAGCTTGTGATGTTTAGATTAGGGACACTCAACCTGTATCTCTATTTCAGAAAGAAATAAACTGAGGCTTGGAAGTAAAGCAAGGTATTTCTTCAAGGTCACACACAGAGAACATAGCCGATTTGGATAACAGAAATACATATACGGCCAAGTGGTCCCTCTGCAGTTCCCTCTTTGCAAGCCACCTCTGTGTCTCCAACTTCTCCCTATTTCCCCTCTCCCCTCTGCCCTTTGCCCAAGCATTTAGCTATGCCTGGTACACCTCATCCCCTCCCCACACCTGATCCATGTCTGAGCTTCAACCTGTCATTCCTTCCAGAAGTCTGCAGATCCCCTTCCCCTACCACGACCCTTCCTAGTGTAGAGTGGAGGGCCTTGCTCTCACTGGACCGTGCTGTCATTCTTTATGTGACTCTGTTTCTGACTGCTCTGTAAGCCCCTCTGCTTCAGGGTCCAGCCCGTTGGCCACTCAGTCTTTGATGGCTTTATGTGTAATACATATTAGTCAAAGGACAGATGGATAGAAGGAAGGGAGGGTGTCTTTGCAGGACTTGAAAATGTTCCTTGCATTTTTTTTTTTCTTAAAATTTGTTTCTACATTTTAATGAGGAGGATGACATCAATGCATGAAAAGAGATAAACAATGACTGAACACAAAACTAGTGTCTATTCTCCAATTTTCTAGGTAAGGGAAACACAAGGAGTTTTGAAACCAAAAGATACTGGGTTGGAATCTTGATCTGGTGAATTGTTAACCTCCCGGCATGCTCACGTATAACATGGTGGGCATTCAAAATACCTGCCCTGCGAGGCTATGGCAGAAATTAACAAGAAATGATGGGAATGGCATGGTCCGTATAAGTTGTTCAGTATGATGTCTCCATCCTCTTCATGTGGCAGGCATCATCGCTGTTGCTTTGTTGGTTGTTTGTACTGAGAGCAGAGCCCTTTCTGTCACAATGGCTTCTGTTCAGCCCCAGAAAACTTGCATGTTAGCCTGGCTCTTCAGGTAGCAAAATTTCTCAAACATGTGCTGGGCTGTGCCTTAAGTAGAGCCTATTCCTTATCCTCTATGCTTGTCCTGGAGAAGCTCATAATCCTAATTACACAGCCAGAAATCCCACTCAACATGCCAGCCAAAGAGCGAGGCTGAGCTGACCAGATAGAGCATGTTAGTTCCAAAGAAACAGAATAAAGGGCGAAGCCTGTGGTTCAAAGAGTAGGGTGCCAGCCCCAGTGGGTTCAAACCCAGCCCCCAGCCAAAAAACTGCAGCAACAATAACAACAACAAAAGAAACAGAATAAAAATGGTCCTGGGGAATCGTATCATCTGTCCAGGGTACTGTATTAGTTTCCTGTTGCTGATATAACAAAATTCCCACAAACTTTGTGGCTTTAAAGAATAACACACAGTTAACTATCTTCTGGTTCTAGAGGTCAGAAGTCTGCTATGGGCCTCTTGCTAGACTGTCCTCTTCCTGAGGCTTCAAGGGAGAATCTTTTCCTTGTTATTTCCAGTTTCTAGAGGTCACCTGCACTCCTTAGCTCATAGCTCCTTTTTCCTTGTGCATAGCCAGCCAGGGTGGCTTTCCCCTGCTCCATCCATCTGATTCTCTCTCTGGAGGACTCACGTGATGATATGGGAATGACTTACATCATCCAGGACAACTTTGTCATCTCAAGATCCTTAATTAACCACATCTGCAAAGTCGTCTTTGCCATATAAAGTGACACAGTCATAGGTTACAGAGATTAGGACGTGTATACCTCTGGGGGAGGAGGTGGCAATTTTCTGCCCACCACAGGTGCTGTGAAACAGACAAGACCTGCCTCAAGAGGCCTCAAGTGGAGTTTTGTAGAAATGCAGAGTGATCCCCTGAAGGCTTTGGCAACTGGGGGCTTTCTGGGCCTATTTGTAGGGAAACACAGGGGATTGTTTTTCCCATTTGAATGTCCTCAATGACTTACTTTCCAAAGTGCCTGAACACAAACCACCTAAATAATAACCCAGCAGAACATTATATGTTATACCTGTATTATGCAGCTGAGATTTAAGTATGAGTCTGTCTGGCTTGGGAGTCCAGATTCTTTGTAAAAGGGTGCACAAGTTCCTGGGAAAGAATTTTTCACTATTTCCAAAGACTGGGCTACTGGTGAAAAGTCGTTTTCCCAGCCAGATGTGGGCAGATGCAGAAGGAGGGAAAGTGATGCTTTTTTTTTTTTGCTTGAACATCAGCTCAGTGGGGGGCCTAGACTGGCAAGAGCTCAGCCTTACCTGCTGTCTTCTTGCTATCTTTCAAAAAGCAAGCCATGAAGGGGAAAGGATTTCCTCTGCAGCTCAACATCAAAAGGTTCCCGGTCAGGGGCTCCTGGGGCCAAGATGCTGTTGGGATGGGATATTAACCACACACACTTCACTCCTGTGTTTGTCAAGGGTGGTTGTGTCTTTGACGCAGCCTCATTCTTTGGACTTAATTAAAACCCAGTTCCCTCTTTTATTCAATTTATGAGGCCTAGCCTGCAGGATTAAGCGATTACAGACAAAAAGCCCCATTTGTGAAACACTCCTAAACTCAAGCTGTTACGCTGCTTACTTGTACTCCATTAAATTAATAAGGAATGAATCGGCTGATCCATTATGAATAAAGCAGTGGGGAGCCTTTGCCGGGTTCATACTTTCTACTCCCTCCTTGGAGAATGTTTGTGCAAAATGATTATGTTCATATTCATTCAATTGGAATTCTCTAAAAGTGGAATGCATAAATTACTCTAAAGACACAGAGTTTATCTTAAACATTAACTACGAAGGGTGAATTAATAAGACTATTATAAAACCATTAGCATTCAGTGTATTTACCTACAACTGCAGTATACCTAAACTAAATTCAACCCACAATTGCCATTTGTGTTGGGTGATCAAGCCAGTTTATTTTAGCTCGCAGTTCATTTAAACTCATAACACACCCTAGAATATCCAATTTTTCTATTAGCTTCTTATTCTTTTTCCCCCAGGGGTTCTCTCAGTTGGAAACTTACTTTGGTTATTTTCTGATTCAACCACAAACATCTGTGCAGCAATTATTATACCCAACCAAATCTATCCAAATATTGGTTGTTTAACTCTATAAGACAGGGATAGGGATCAGGAGGCAGAACCTTAATAAGATGAACTGTTAAGACACACGTTAAAGCTCCAGGGAAACCATTATTTAAGGAATTTTTTGGGAGGGGACATGAAAAATTGGGGAGGAGGGGGCATCCAAGGATTTTAGGTTGACCGGAAGCCTAGGGTGTTTCAAGATGGTATGGCTTTGTACATGTCAAATACCACTTTGATACGGTGTTTTCCACCCTGGGCACTCTTGACACTTTGGAGTGGATTGGTTTTTGTGGGAGACTGTCCTGATGTTAAGTGTCACCTCTGGTCCTGCTCACCAGATGCCAGTAGCCACACCTCTGCCCCTTCCCCACTTGTGACGACTACAAATATTGTCAGGTTGCCCTCTGGAGATCGGCGGGGGCCTAGCCCCTGGGTGAGAACCACTGCTTTCATGTATTACCAGAAGTAAAGATTTGTTTACCTTCTTTAGGGCTTGGTTTTTTGTCAGTGAAATGAAGACAGTCTCTAAAAGATTCTTAAAACCCTCCAAATATGGGTTGTTGTGAATATAAACCTGTTTGACAGCCACTGCTCTGTCCTTCATCTGCTGGGGACACAGTAGCTTGGGAAGTTGAGCCACTCTATTATCTAAAATTAGTCTCTGCTCTTTTCTCCTCGTCCTTGCCTCTGGTGACACATTGATTTCTCATTCTAGCATGGGTGGTAACATGGAAACCATCGGAAGAGGACTTTAACTCTTCTAGCTTCTGCACCCACACAGGCTGCCTTCCTCCAGGGAGTGTGACTTAGAACCAAGTCTGCCTGATTCTGATTCCTTTATTGTTACTCAGTGAACTTAGGAGATGCCTTGCAACTTGGGCGGGGGGGGGGGGTGGATCGCTGCTTCTCTGCTGCTGTTTCCTTCATACATACGCACACATACTTTCTCACAAACGTGTATAACTTGTGATTACTATCTGGAGGTCCCATAGCTGTCAGGAGGGAACTCTGCCCTGACATCATGCTATCTTGGTTTTGAACTGGCAAGTTGTCTCCCTTTTGCAACAACAAAATCCACACTGCCAAGAATATCACTACTCCAAATGTCTCTCTGTTTCCATACCCTGGGAGTCAGGTAGACGTGGCTTCAGAAGGAGGGTGGGGTACGTGAGTACAGCTGTAGGTCGGAGGTCAACTTAAAGTATTTGGGAATCCTTTTCTGAATCCATTTCTGAATCCTCTTCTGCATGGCACTGGGTGTGCCATGCTTGTTTTAGGTACAGAAGTTGAGACAGAAGGAGACGAGGGAATAGGTCCAATGACAGGCATCTGGGGGGAGGTGAGAATAGGAGGAGCCCTGATATCCTGAAACCCAAATCCTTGACTCTGTCACCCCAGCAGATGGGTTTCTTCCTGCTTTCAAATCCCTGGAGTCATTGTAACCTATCAGAAGTCAACTCTTCATGGTCAGAACTGAGTGCTGATTAATTAAATGCATTTTTAATTTTTTTTTTTTTTTATAAATTCTCATTGTTTTGAGCTCTTGGAGTGTCATTTGTTTTCTTTCTTCTTTCAAATAGTATTTGAAATCATTGTTACCCCTGGATGCTGTTTTCTCTCTTATCTCTAATTGTTTTACTTTCTCCATCACCTGCCACCATGCCCTGCACTTTATCAGAGTTTTCAGAAGAAGGAGGGAACCAGGTAGATGGATAATCAGCAACACGGATCAATTGCCACCGACTAATTGGCAAAGTGCGGCACTTGGAGTCATTCAGGACAGATTGATGTGTCTGTGTCAGCTGCATGTCCACGCAACAGGGACTTTGCAAGCAGAGCAGACAGACCCCAGCTTAGCTTCTTTATAGTTGCATACACTTAGGTGAGTTACTTAAAATATAAATCTCAGTTTCTTCATCTGTCTAAAACATTCATAACCCCTCGATGCCACAGTGAGGATAAAATGAAACAGCTTGTTAAACAGTATTGCCATTTGACTACTTATTAAAGTGCCTATCCTGTGGTCCTTGCAAACCCTTTGCACACAGAGCTGAAATCAGGAAGCCTCCTCCACAAGGCCCCTAAACTCCTTACCCCCAGCCTGGTGGGAAGGATTACCAAATTCTTTCTTGAAAGAACTTACATGTACATATGGAATTGGCAAAAGTCTGCCTCTTTGGCCCAATTCCAAGCAAAACTAATCATCAGAAACTTCATGCAGATTTACAATTACTCTTTCTATAACAGGGTTAGGCCCAAGCAGCTGAGACGGAATTAGAAATAAAGGCTGCTTCAAGCAGCGAGGGCTCTGGTCTTCACAAAGAAGCATTTTCTAGCACAGCATCTGGTGGAGACACTCTGACTCCAGGTTGGCTGTAAATTAATGTCAAATGTTATAAGAGCCTAACCTCTCTTTCCTAAGATTCTCCTGACAAGCTCCTACAATGTCATTTAATGCTAAGAAAGGGAGGCACCTGGGATGTTCTCAATAGTGTGTTTCATTCAAGAAAACTTTAATTTACAATGGCCAGTTTATCCGAGTTAAGGATAATGTATATATAAAGGTCTTTCTCCTTGTGAGTGGACTAGAAATGGCCTTGAGCTCCGGGCCCGGGTTCTGGACCATGCCTTGCCATGTGCTAACTCCATGATGAGCCATCACCCCTCTCTGCAGGCCAGTCCCTCCATTCATAAAAGGGTTGGTTAGGGTCACAATGGAGGGGGTCAACTGTAGGCAGCTGAGGAAATAGTTTGCTACACATCAGCTAAACACCTTTAAGACATACTAAATGTATTTCCAATACTAAAAAGTTGACAGAGTTCACATTGAAAGTTGTGAATTTTTGGCCTCTCTTTGAAAAGTGGAGGATTTAGCAACAAGACATGCATGTTTCAAGACGGCAGCAAAAGTGGTCAGACGTTGCCACATTTTGTGTGCTGTTTTTTTTTTTTTTTTTTTTTTTTCAGTTTGCCCCAGTCTCCACCAGTCCCTCCTGTGACATCTGTCCTCTGTTATCCATTTGTGTCTTTTCTGAATCTTGTTGGTCTAGTTTGAACTCCAGGGGTGGCAGAAACCCTTCTAGAATGATTTAGAATTATGAGACTCAGTGTGACCCAGAATTCCTGGGAGAAAATACTCTTGCTGGGTAAATGTCTTACGGAGAAGACAGTCTGTCCCTCTTCAGTTAACAAACCTAAGCTGCCTTTGCGTGCATGCAAATGTGCTGCGGGAAGAGCGCTCACTGGCATCCCTGGGCAGACAGCAGTGCGGCTCCTGGTAAGCGTGAGCTGGTGGAAGAGGAGATGGGAGGTGACTGGGCGCAGAGACAAATGAGTGTTCATGCAGTTAGCATCTGAGACGATCCCGAGGTGGTGAGAGAACAGAGATGCAGCGACAATAACCATTTAGGAGGGACCTGCTATAGGCTGAGGGGTTGTCATTTCAGCAGAGAGTTCGAGATGTGGAGGAAACCAGATAAACGTCAGGGTGACTAGATGTCTGTGTGCGAGAGAAAAGGGGAGCTGGGGGCAGCTGGGGAGGTGGGATGTAGCTAGACCAACAGGGCAGGGAGCTTATCTGATTTTCAAAGCTTTGGGGGGACAAGAAGAACTAGATGGCACTATTAATGGACGGATGTTCACTTTTACATGGTTTGCCGAGTCTCTGTGCAGGGAACCTGCAGAGACGTAAACAGACTTGAAAAGGGCCCCTGTCCTACTCACCACCACTCCTCCCCCGGTTATCTTTGTGTGTGGCCTGCAGGCCCTTCCCCAGACCCCTTCCCCCACTGTTGGCACCCAGCGGGTCACTATCTGTCACTGAGGACATCATTTGCAGAGGGAGGGTTCCTTCATCACAGAGGTTGTAATTTAGTAATTTGGGGAAAGCAAACTCCCACTTACTAAAAATGTTCTCGGAGCCAGATGCTGTGCCATATGATTTTTTTTAAAAAGCGTTTTTAGTGAAGCATAATATGTGTAAATTTCACAGGTCACAACTCTATGGGTTGAGGGATTTCCTAAACTGGACTCCTTGGGAAGGGTACTCACATCAGAAAGAGGGTATGGCTGCCGCTCTGAGTACATATCATACCCCCCTTCCAATCAGCACCCCTGTCCTGACAAGGGTGACCCCTAACCTGAATTCTAACCGCAAAGGTTAGTTTTGAACTTCCCATATGTGGAACCACTGGCTTCTTTTGTGTGATCCTCTGTCAGTTTATTTATGAGACTTTGTTCGTTGTTCTCAAGTATTCTGTTAAGTTAACGTAGCACAGTACATCATTTTCACTACAGATGGGCATGTAGGTTAGTTCCAACCTGGAGTTGCTATGAATGGTGCAGTGATGGACCTTCCGTACCTGTCCTCCATATACACGCGTACATTTCTGTTATATATCCACAAGTCTTGTTCTACTTTAATGGGAAATAGTTTTCTAACTTTAGACATTGTACATATGTTTTCTCTTCTTTAGATTCTCACACTGCCCTTTTGATGTAGATATTTTATCCCATTACAACACATGTAAGAATAAGAGCTCAGAAAGACCCAAGGCACCTCTCAAGGTCACAGAGCTGGGACATGACCTTGGAATGGTCTGCCACCGCTGCCCCTGCTCTCTCCACCACATGGTGAGCTGCAGAGGAGTCATTAGCTTGTGGCCAAGGCCCCACTCAGTGCCACCTTTCCCATCAATGTCCCCTTCACCCAGCCAGGCAACCCTGGATGTCTCTGTAGCTGTTTTCACAGATGGTGTCTCAGGTAGAGAAGGAGCCGGGATTGGGGGCCAGACAGCCCTGGGCTGGAGTCTCAGCTCTGGCCCACAGTTCATGGGGACTTGGGGAAAGTTACGTCCATTTCCCATTATAGTGGGGGTCACGATACTGAGTCCTTCTAGGCTAGACGTGAAGATTAAATGAGATAAACTTTCATGGGGTCTGGTACACAGTACAGGTTCTCAGCAAAAGAGGCAGGTGTTTTAACACAATAACTGAGAAAATTCCAGGAAGGCTATGTTAACCAGTGTGATGAAAATGTGTCCAACAGTCTATAAAACCAGTGTATGGTGCCCCATGATCGCATTAATATACATAGCTATGATTTAATAATAAAAAAAAGATTAAAAAAGGCAGGTTCACAGATGAAGGGAAAAATGGAGGTGGGCATAGGTATTCCCACAGACAACTGATTAAGCACAGTCTGGGGCACGTGTGTATGTAAACATGTATGTTTTGAGCTTGACGTGTGGACAGGATGTCCACCTCTGTCCCCACTTATCCCCTTGTACTTGATGGGGCTCCAGTCACCTTTCTGCTTTTTGGGGTCTCACTCTCTTCCTCTGTGACTGAGAGAGGCAAATAGATTATAATTAAAGCAACATCTATCACTTGCCTTCTTTCTGCCAGCAAGCTCCAGAACCCGTGTGGCCGTTAGCCATGTTTATTTGCTCTGAGTTAACCTGAGGGATTTTGTGCCTGATTCACAGATAAAGTGAGGCTCAAAGAGGTGAAGCCACCAGCGTCTGAGCAGCAGAACTGAGATGTGGTACCGAGTCATATTCTGAGAGCAATCTGAGTCTCTTCTTTCCGGTATCACAGTGTTTCCCTGCAGAGTCTGCAGAGTCTTTGGGCCCCGAGGGCTCTTCTCTATGTTCCTGGCCTAATCTGCACTCATGAGAAGAGGTTTGGAAACAGACTGGAGGGGAATAAGGAGAGGCAGGGGAACCCCGTGGTGAGCAGAGAAGCCGTCAGTGCTGTGAGCAAATGAAGCATCACACAGCAACATGTGCCCTGCACGGGAGCTTTGCACCCGGGAGACCTGGCTTGGCTCTTGTATCTGTTAACTGTTCCCCCAAAATTAGTTAAGTTTACCCAGAATCTCAGACTGTGACCTTATTTGAAAAGAAGGTCTTTGTAGACATAGTGAAGGGTCTCGAGATGAAATCATCCTGGGCGAGGCTGAGCCCTATATCCAGTGATAGGAATCTTTAAAAGAGGAGGGGCAGACACGGACACACAGAAAAGGCCATGTGGGGATAGGGGCAGAGGATGGGGTCAGGGGTCTATAACCAAGGAAGTCTGAGGATTGCCAGCAACCTCCGAAATCTAGGAGACGATTTCTCCCTTAGGGCCCCTGGAGGAACCAGCCTTGAGAACATGTTGACTGGGACTTCTGGCCTCCAGAACTGTGGAAGAATGAATGTTGTTTTAACCCACACAGTTCATGGTGATTTGTTGCAGCAGACATGAGAAGCTAATACGCTTACTGTGTCCCCTGAGTGGGGATCCACGTGGCTGTTGGAGCCTCAGATTGAATACAGGGAAAACAGACTAATGCCTGGGGAACCCCCTGTAGGGACTCTGAGGATGACAGATAAAGAATGTACATGCATTGCTTGGTTATTACTTTTATGATCCCACCGTCCCCCCCGAGAGGATCTCTCTGGACCTGCAGACGCCCAGCCCTCTCAGCGGAGTTCCCAAAGGCAAAGCCCATCAGCTCCAGGTCTGTGTTCCTAGGACTTCAAGGTGGCTTCTAGACACAGCACACCCTGTTGCTCTGAGCTGCGGGCACGTACTATCCAAGTCTCATATCCCCCTTAGAACCATAAACACTCTAATAGCAGTAACGGGGCAGCCTCCATCACGACTAAACGTGATTACGTTCCACATAAAAATATAAAAGCTCATTTGAGCCGGGGCTCCCTCTGGGCCCATTGCCAGTGCTTTTATTGAAAACCCCACATTCCTGATGCTGTTAGAACTGAGGTAAGGGCCCAGCAGGCTGCTGCCCACGGACTGTTGTCAAATGCTGGGGCGGCCCAGGGGGATGCACTCAACAGAACGTTCTGGTCCTCTGTGTTCCTGGTGATGCTGTCTGCCCATAGCTCCCTGTGCCCACCTGTCCTGAGCATGCCTGTTAGTTTGCTCTCCCTGCACAGAGAGCTGCTCTGTCATTTCCCTGCTCCTTCCTTGAGGCCCAGGATGGTTCAAGATGCAGAATGAGCTGGCCTTGGAGGCTCCCATCCCTTCCCTTCTCCTTGCCTGGACTTCTCTCGGTCTGGCCTGGTTCGCCTCTGTCCCCCTTAAGTCTCAGTCCCACCTGTGAGCCCCGCATCCAGCTGCAGGGCCCCTCTGTCTGCTTCTTGGTGGGCCATGCCATTCACCTCCTGGATGGTACTCTTGGCCTGCTGCTGGGAATACGGTGTCATTCTTTGTCACCAATGTCTACACAGTCCTTAGGTGTCAGCCGGATGTCACCTTTTTCCTCAGATGCTTTCTGGTGCCCAAGTTGGGCATGATTCTCGCTCCTCTGGCTTGTCCATGCCTCCTGGATCACCCTGAGTGGCCAGCACCTCTGCACATGTTGACTCCTCTGGACCTTCCTCTAGACTTTCAGCATCGTGAGGTCCGGCGTGGTCCCTTCTCCATCCTTCTCCTCACCCACCCCCAGGCCTGGCAGAGGGCCTGGCTCGTGATAGCCCATGATCAGTATTGGTGGAACAATTCAGCAAATAGTCAAGAGAAGAACAAGTCTGTCCACAGCTATACACAAAGGAGAGGCCTAGACACAAGGCCTGATCCATATGGTGGTAAATATGTATAAAAAGTGATTTTACAAGCATTCCGTATGGGAAAGCTAATATTCTCTCCCTCCTGGCTTCTCTTTGACACAGAGTGGTCAGAGACGTAACTCGGCAGTACCAAATACATAGGAATGAGTCTAGATTTGTTAGACTCTATGCAAACTCATAGCATGGTAGGGAGATGAGAAACCTAAGGGAGAAAATTCTAGGAAATGTTTCTAGAAAGTGTGTTTGTTGCCAAAGCACAGACCTAAGAGTCTCTCCCACCAGCCCTCCTGGCAGGGCCTGGACAAGTCAGTGATCCCTTCTGTGTCTTGGTTTCTTTGTTGAAAATTAAGAGGTTGGAGCTATGTGGGCATTGGATTGGGTGATTTTAATGCCCATCTAGCTCCAAAAAATGTTCTGCACAATTTATGAAAAATCATATATTTTGAAATTCAGTGACTCAGGCCACAGCTGTCAGTGTGAGATTTTTGTTCTGTGCCATAAAAATAGATTATACAGAAATATTCGTGTGTGTATGTGCACGCGTATGTCTGTATGCATATGAGCCTGTAACCTAAACGTGGCAACTATGGCCTGGGCTGCCTAGGAAAGTCTGCTGCCCCATTCTAAATACTCAGTGGAAAAATGCAACCAACCGACTGAGAGGGGACTGCTAGGGAGTAATACTAGATACTGTGGGTGCTGTCAAGGTGTCTTGTCATGACTTGCCTGGACTTCTATGGAAGTGACACCTCTCTCCTAACTCAGGATTACAGTCAATTCAGCCTGTAAGGTTATGAGACTTGAGGGGTAGCAGTGATGCTGAGCAAGCCGAGTGGGATGGGAAAGAAGGCAGTCTGAGGTCCAGGCAGACAGCTTGATAGGACTGAGCCAGGTGAGCAGGCTGGCTGGGGCCAGCAGTCCCAGCACTGTTAAAACTTAGCGTAACATGAGTGGCAATGGTAAAGTCCCAAACTATACAGGCTACGTAGATACATGCCTAGAAATCTGCGTGTGGTTTCTTCTGCAAGGTGGTTTCTTTCTGCTAAAGGAATTATGTTTTATGTTCATTCATTGGAGTACACTCACACACACACATACACACGCAATGCCATACTTGGCAGTGGTAATTAGTCCTTATTGTAGGGAGTTTACAATCTGGTTGAGAAGTGTGGTTGGCAGACTAATGATTCCCCTAAATGCCTACATCTTAATGCCCAGATCCTGTAAAGATACTACCTCACAGGACAAAAGGCATTTTGCAGATTTTGAGATGAAGAGATTATGCTGGATTATCCAGGTGATCACAAAGTAATCAAAAGGGGCCTTATGACGACAGAGGCCAGCAGAAAAATCAGGAAGCTTGGGGTGTGGGGTGGGGACTACACTCCGAGCCAAGGAATGCCACAGCCCCCCCCAGAAGCTGGAAAAGGCAAGAAATGGACTCCCTGAGGCACACCCGAGGAGGTACACAGGCTGGTGGATCCATCTCAGACTTCTCACTTCCAGAACTGTAAGAAAATAAATTTGTGTTGTTTTAAGCCACTGAATGTGTGATCACTTGGTAAATAATAATCAGCAACTAATGGAGAGAGAATTAGAGAACTAAATACACAATTGTACAGTGAGGCTCTGGTGTCGATAGGAAGGACAGTGGGGCGACAGGAGAAGGCCCAGGGGAGATCTGGGATCTGCTGGGTGGAGAAGGCTTCTCGGAAGGAGAAGGTATTGCCACGTTGGTGAAGGTGCAGATTCAGCACTCCTTCTGGAGTGCTATTGTCTGTGTGAGGGCCCTGAGCACTGAAGGAATGTTCCTGAGAAGTGAAGGAAGAGGGCCAGAGGGCCTGGGGCATGAAGTTGTGAGAAGGAAAAGCTGTAAAATGGGCCTGGAGTAGGTCCATGGGAGCTGGAGCATGCAGAGCCTGTGCAAGCTGGGGTGGAAGTTAGGATCTTACCCAAAGGGAAATGGGAGCATTTTGAATGGTGTCAAGCTATAGCGAGATTTGGTCAGATTTTTGTAACTGTGCTGTTCAGGTCACCAGCCACCGGCTCTGTACATTTAAGTGTTAAAATCGAATAACTTGAGAAATTCAGCCACTCGGTCCCAGTAGCCACACTTCAAATGCTCAGCAGCCCCATGTGGCCAGGTGGCTGCCACATGGGACAGCACAGATACAGAACACTTCTGGCACTGAAGAAAGTGGAGTAGACAGTGGGCTTTAGAAGAAGCGCCTGCCTGCCGGGAGGAACTGAAAATGGATGTGGGAGAGCAGGTAGGAAGGAACTTTGCAGAGCTTGGGGATGGGGCTGGTGGTGGCAACGGACGTGGACCTACATGGATAGATTTGAAATCCATTGAGAGCTGACCATGGATTTTGGCACTTGGACATTGGCAAGTTTCAGATCCATTTTGTTAGAAGTATTATTGATAATGAGTTGATTATGTTCCTGAAGAGTCAGTTTCCTCAATTCTAAGTGGAAATAATCCTTACTTCAAAAGGGATGTCGTGATGTTAAATCTCCGGAGTAGTGGGCATCCAATAAAAGTTGTCCAGTAAAAGGTCCGTCTTACATCCCTTTTGAACGTCCAACCTGAAATGGTCTTTTGGATACTATTGAGAAGAGGGAGCCACGCCAAGTGGGGTCACTTTGGAACTACAAGCACCTGCCAACCAGGTGGGCACTCTCTCTGCAGCATAGAGCTCAATGAGAACATCTCCCGCTCAGCTGGACAAGCCCTTGCCTTTGGTATGAAGGTCATGGGGAAAGGTGCAGAGGGAAAGAGCTGTATGCAGAAAATGAGCAATTCCATTCCCTCCGTGACGGCAGGGTGCCCAAATGGAGCTATTTTGTAGTCAGAATGCCACGTAGGACCACACCAGGACAGCGAGCTTGGGGGGTTGGTGGGGGGGCCAGGAGAGGAGCATGCCATCCGTGCAGAGAAGATAATTGAATCCATGGGAGGTCGACTGGGGCTCATTTCACAAGGAACCGTACAATAGCACGAGGCTGGCTTGCAGACAATACGGGCCTGCAAAAGAGAAGTGCTAAGGGGAGAGCGTTTCTATATTAAGGGCACAACACACTCTAAGTGAGATGCACTGTTACGCTTCCCCTTCCCAGCCACGGCCTGGAAATAGCCATAAAAGAAATGAAGTATATTTGCCTTGTTAACACAGTTTGTATTACATATTCATAAACCATTTTGTGAAACTGCAAGGGGAAGATTCAATTGTCTTGGAAGCTGATAATGGCCCTGCAGCCATCCAGAAAGCAGGAAGCATGTTATGGAATTAGCTGCACAATGACTGAAATGCAGCGCCTATAATAAACCCATTCAGATATAAATTATGGCGGAGTAGATGCGATGTTTGTTAAGCAATAAAGCTTGCCATCCTACACGGGAAATTGAATGAGATTTATCATAAAATATGGTGGAGAATGCACTAAAGAATCTGGCTCCCCAAACTGGGCTTAATCAAAACAATCTAGAGAACAGCCTTCCAGGGACAGGATGCTGAGAGAAAATGATTGCAGTGGGTCCACAGGGCCCTTTGACATTATGACCTAAACACCCTTGCTCTCAAGAAATTCCACAGAGGACATTGCATTCAGAGAATTTTATTATTTTTCTTTGGAGAGTTACCAAAATGTCTTGAGCTCTGGGAATAGAAAATTTGACCCATAATTAGTTTTTCAGTTAGATGGGGCAGTAATTGAATTCAAGGACAGAATACTCGTCCAAGAGACTTCGGGCTCTTGGTTTCTCGTGGAAATGGTTGAGGTTGTGACTCCAGGTGAGGTGACTGGCTTAGATGTCTGGTGGGCCCTTGAAGAATGTGTGGCTTATTTTCTCAGAAGACTTCCTTGAGTCTTTCACACGGGCCGCTGAGTGAACTTGAGGGCACTTTGTATATTATCTCCTACAACAGGGAGCTCCCAGTTTATCTCAGACTCCATTTTCTGGGAAAAAGAATAAAAACACATGAACTAAAACAAGAATTAACCCAGCATGATGCAGGCTTTCTGGTATTGTTACTTGCAAAGAACTGCAAATATTTTATGGCTTTATGAGTTGAAGTCAATGTTTTTAGTGTATTGAGAACAATGAAAAAATTTAGGAATGTGTTATAGTCCCAGCGTTGGATTAAGAGTGTTGGGAAGCCAGAAGGAATTTTCTGCTTGCTAATAACATTACCCTGCAATCTAATGAAATAATCTCCCTAAAGCCAACTTGATGGAATAAGCTGATTTCCCACTTGCAGTTAAAAATAAAACAAACACGTGTCCTCTGTGGTCAGTTTGCTACTCAGTTTATATACTGTTAAACTCTGTGCTGCAGCTAGCAAAGTCATGGGTCAGTTATGAAGCTTCAGAAACTGCGGAGAAGTAACCAGAGAATGTGAATTGGCAACAGACTCTAACACAGAGAGGCGTAACTGATAAGTTCAGCTACTTCAACCATCCTCACTGTCTTCACAGTAAACGTGTGTCCACCGGACCTCTGTGTATATATGTGTTTGTAGATGGTTATGTTTACGTATATATAAGAATCCACTAGAAAGCTTGGCATTAAAAAAAGTTGAAAAAATATGAATATGTAAAAATTATATACATATATTTTTAGAAAAAGGGTCTTGCTATGTTGCCCAGGCTGGAGTGCAGTGGCTATTCACAGGCATGGTCATAGTTCATTGCAGTTTTGAAATCCTGGGCTCAAACCATCATTCTGTGCTTGGCACAAGATTCTAAAATTTTATTTTATTTATTTATTTCAAATTATTACGAGGGCAAAAATTTTTAGATTACATTGTTCTCATTTCCAGGATAAAGTTCCAGTGATAAAAAGATCCCTCACCCAGGGGCTCTTGTGCAAATATTTAAACATTCCTGAGTGTGTCAGGCACTGCTAATTCCTGTGAGGGTGATATACCCCCTCACAATGTGCAGAATAAGTGAGGTGAGATCCCACCACCTGCCCCCCATCCTCCTGCCAATCATCTCTCCTCCTTCCCCCTCCCTCCCTCCAGCCCCTCCCTACTCCTCCTGCCCCTGTACTAGACTATATTTGTGTTTTATTGTTCATATGAGCATGTAATTGTTTATATATTGGTTTCATATTAGTAAGGGGTACATTGGATATTTTTTTCCTTCTTGCGATCCTTTACTAAGTATGTGTTTCAGCTCCATCTAGGTAAATGTAAAAGATGTAAAGTCTCGGTCTTTTTAATGGCTAAATAGTATTCCATGGTATACACCTGCCAAAGTTTGTTCCATTCATGGGTTGATGGGCATTTGGTTTACTTCCATGACTTGGCAATTATGAATTGAACTTCAATAAACATTCTGGTGCAAATGTCTTTGTGTTAAAATGATTTTTGTTATTCTGCGTAGAAATCTAGTAATGGAATTGCAGGATCAAATGAAAGGTCTATTTTTGGTTCTTTGAGGATTTTCCATACTTCTTTCCAAAAATGCTGTATTACTTTGCAATCCCACCAGCAATGTAGAGGTGTTTCCTTCTCTCCACATCCATGCTAGCATCTGCAATGTGGGGGCTTGTGATGTGGGCTAAGGATTCTAAAATAGTAACAAAAATATTTCCCCTTCCCTTTCCTCATCCAAACCCCTTCTCCACACTTCTTTCTCTGAGATGAAGTGATTGCCAAGTATTTGAAAAGGTAATCATAGTAATGGGATACTGAGTTAAACCATAAAGGCAAAAATGTCCCTTCCTATATTATCTAGGAGCACAGTACAACTACTTGCTTTTATATAGCTTTTTTTCTTGCTGTCATCTCACTTGTTTTTCCCAGAAATCCTTGCAGACAGAAATGACCGTTGCCATTTTACAGATTTGGGGATTGAGAGAGCTCATATGTCATGAAACATACACATATACACACACCCGCAAACACACACATGCACACATATCCCCCTTTCAGGTGTAAAAAACAGATGCCTGAACTTAAAGCAACGAAACACTAGGGTTTACTTGCCCTGCGTGACAACAAAGTCTGGTACCAGGTAAGCCTTTCAGACGAGAGTACGACAGTAAACTCCTTTTACTCTTCCCTCTTCACCATCCTATAGACTTTCTGGAATGAACAAGGGTGAAGGGCAGGGGGGTGAACATTCATATCACAGAATGTGCCCTTTTATATCCCCCCAAACCAGAAGCACCCCCAGAAGCCTGTCCTGCAGACTTTTTCACTTTTGTTTCATTGATCAGAGCTTCTTACGCGGCCACCCTTAGCTGGGAGTGGCCAGAGAGAAGAGACTATAGAAAGGGTCAGGTCAGCTAACCAGCAGTGCCTGACACACTCAGGAATGTTTAAATATTTGCACAAGTTTATATGTTTTACTGGTTAATGAAGAACAGGGACATATAGACTCAGCTTTCAAAATGGGTGTCCTTTTCATCATTCCTAGCTATCTGTGTTGTTAGAGCAACATTTCCCTTTCCTTTGGCTCAAAATCATACCTGTCAGTTATATCTTTGTTAAATCAGAGAGGTTGCAGAAGCCAGGTCATATTACAAGTGAATTAAATGTAAATCTGAGTTTGCCCAGTTGGTGCTTTCTATATAATAGAGATTACACTAAACTTGACATGAATTAGACAGACCTGCATGCTGAAGATTCCCAAGTTATGGGCTGTGATTCTGAAGTTAAATTAATATGGATAATTTAGTGTAATTTCTGAACCATTTAGCTTTTATGGAGACCAGGTGAGGCAGCTGATAGGACTGATTTTTGGATACTTCTCAGCCCTGGGGCTTAGAGTTCCATTTGAAAATTATAATGTGCCTTCTAAACCTCCCTGGAGTGAGATTTCTATAGTTTTTACTCTAATGTGCTTTATAGATGTGTTAACCAGTATCACAGTGATTGCATAACTAGGGTATCAGACATTTTCCCTTACCTGAAGAAGGATCAGAGTTTGAACGTAGAGTTTTAGGGTCCAAGGGAAGGAAAGACTGATTTCCCCTTCAAAGTATCAATAAACCTTCATCCCAACTATGGGAACACCAATTTGGTATGTGATCGAGTGTCTGGTGGAGCTGCAAATGTGCTGGAGAACAGCTTCATGTTGACAAATCAGATTTTGAAAAGCTGGAGATATGAAGAAGGGGAAAGTGTCGATCACTGGGAGATCTGTGGATAGAGTGTTCCTCAAGAATAAAATGATGATGCACAATGGTGGTGGTCACTTACTTCATTCCATGTTCTGGGCACCCCTAAATGCCTTACAGATGTTACCAGATTTGATTCTCATAGAAACTCAAGAGATCTCTGCCTTTGGCACCTTATTCTTACAGATGACAACACTGAGGCTATTCAAGGCGAGGTGCCTGCCCAAGGTCAACCAGCTGGGCTGGGCATTAGGACCTAAAAGCCTAGACCTTCTCTCTCTAGCACATCCCAAATTCTTCTTATGTGCAGCCCCACTCCCTGCCCACAGAAGCCTCCCTAGACTGCAGATAGATGGGGAATGAGACTTGGTGGTAAGTTATGAGATGTTCCTTAGAATGAGTAGAAATCGCAGGGTGGGAGGGAAGTGGTGGTTCTCCATCGAGGCCTCTACTGAGCAGCGTGGTGATGAGCAGTGCACACATGCGGGGACTGAAGTGACGTCTGCCTGTGGCATACATTTGTGTCATTGTTTGGTGTCGGTGTACAACTTGAGATTTCTAAAATGCTACCTGAGGAAGTGGGGGAATGGCATGTCTCCAAGTTTATAGGTTCAGGGCTGAGGCAAGGTGAATGTTGGGTTCAAGTTACACAGGAAGGTAATGGAATCTTCAAAGGCCCAGATGGAGAAGCTGCATCCCATGTCCCTCCATCTAAATGTTAAGTAGTTGACCTGGGGCTGAGGTCAGTATTTCCTGAAAAGTTTGCTTCATACTTCATCAATTACCTCTTTAATTTATTTAACAAACATAAATTGCCTACTAGATTTTAGGTATTCTGTTAGCTGAGGGAGTACAGAAATGCATAAGGCATCTTTCTAGCCCCTGCTGCCCAACTGTCTACTTTTTCTACTTGGACCTTTTTTCTCCTTCAACCTCATGTCCCAACCCAAACCGGTAGTGGTTAAAGATGTGGGCTTCATTCTTAAGACTAGCTTCAAAGCCTGGCTCAATGTGACCTTGAAATACTGCTTTAACTTTTCTGATCTTCATTTTTTTTCATCTATAACAGTCATGTAAATAAAATGGTTCAGTACAAGATTGCTCTAGTTTTTTGCTGATAAGCATTACCTGGGTACTTATGAAAAACACAGATTTCCCAGGATCCTATCTTGGAAATTCTGATTCAGTGGCTTTGAAACCCAAGACCTTGCTTTTCTGTTTTTGTTGTTGGCTTTTAGAAAAATTAATATTTTGGGCAATAGTTGTCATTGGGATAATGTGGGAGCCATTGCTACAGTGCATGGAAAGCAATGGTTCTCAACCTTGGCTGCAAACTGAAATGACTTGGGGGAACATTAAAGATGCAGATGCCTGAGTCACACTCTACAGACACCATTTCAATAGGATGGAGTGCAGATTGGGGTGTTTAGAGGCTCCCCAGGAGCTTGTGACGTGGAGCTGAGGTTGAGAACACCTGTAATAAAGCATCCAACACAGCATCTGGCACAAAGTAATGTTCAGTAAATACATCATAGTCATCTTTTCCATTTTCCCACAAGCAGATAAAAAAGACACCATTAGATGGAAAATTAAGATGGCTGACTCATATGTAGAAAGCGTGACAAGAACATTTTGAACTCTGAGTGAATATTCTATTTCTTAACAACACTTTGACTCTCTTGTAGTCTCCTAACCCCTAACACTTGTTTTTTCCCTTCTTGAATACAATTCTGTCAGGAGAAAGATAACGCTTTCTGTTGTCATTTTTTACAAAATGTTTTTCAGAAGGTTGACCCAGTGCTTTGTATACAGAGATAGTTGGTACTACATGAGTATCTAATAAATAGGATAATCAATCTGGGGGGAAACAGCAAGGACAACATGCTACAGGAATGGCGAGGGGAAAGAGGATCTAAGGCTGTTGGAGAATATGCAAGTTAACATAAAGAATTATTTTCCTTTTATCGAGTGGAGTAAGAGAAGGCATTTCTGGTGAGAAAAATAACTGAGCGAGTATAGAGAAGATTCCGTTAAGTATGTACAGAGGAAAAGAGACACCTACTTGACTAAAGTGTTGGATGGAGGAAATAGCCCAGGGAGATCTAAGCTCAAAGGGTTGGTTGAACAGGATGCTAGAGGGTTAACACTCTCCCTCCCACTTAATAAGGGAACGGAGGCAAAGAGAGGTTGTGTTGCTTGCCCAACTGGTTGGTATGGAACTTGAAGTGTGGCTCTGGCAAGTCTCACAACCCAAAGCTGCTACACCCCCCTGTCTCCCCATGTCTTGCACAGCAGGGAGTTATCAAGAGTATTTGTAAGCAGAAGCATGAGCGCCTCAGATGGTTTTGTAGGACAATCCACTTGGCAGCTAGTGAGGAGGAAAAATTGTGGAGCGTGGAAAGCAGAGGTCGGGTCATTTCTTGCTAAGTCTTTCCTTGTTAGGTAGAGGGAGTGATACACGCGATTACCACAGACACGAAAAACCAGCAGTGAGATCTGTCCACAAAGTACATAAATGCATGTCCTGTCTTCCAGATTCCTGGGTAGAGCTGGGTTGCAAATTTGCATCTGAGTGTTCTGACAGCCAAGACAAATAAGGACCTGTGATTCACAGACGTTATAAAAAGAAAACAGAATGGGGATGTCCAGCTCTCGCTGTTGCTGACACCAGAGAGCAAATTTCTCTTGTGGTTCTAAAAAGGAGGACCCCTACAAAATGTTAATGGTAGCTCTCAAAAGTGAAAACAGCAGAGTCTACATTGCTGCTTCCTGAAGGCACCTTAACCAAGGAGCCCTCCTCAGTGCGAGGTGTTCCGTCTTAATCTTCCAGTACCTACCTTCAGGCTTTGGACTTCCAGATGAAATAGTCTAAAAGTGTTCTCTTTTATTATCATATGCCACATATTAGATATTTACATAAACACATCATTTTAATAAATTTATTATGAAATCCATACTTTTGCTTCTCAAAAGTAGTGGTTGCCACTTTCAAGTCAACCAAACGATCAGTTCCTACTGTATTCCATTTTATTTCTAATGCCAGGAATATAAGGCTGGGATTTTAAATATGTATGTTATTAATTTCTCACTGTCGTATCTTAAGCATTTATAATGAAATGCCAGCAGCTGCTGTGGTATATTAGTAGGAAGCTTCCTAATGATACATTTCATGGGACAGTAGTGTCCCGGTCTGAGTCTCACTCCCTTGATGGTTTTATGCAGCTTTAAACGTTCTTTGTACCCTGCCTGTATACAATCACAGGTCTTCATCTTTAAAGTTGCCTAAAGTTTATTTAGCCATGCCCCCCCTTCCTTCCTTTCCCACCACTTTCCAGCCGTCAGATGTGGCAAACTCAGCTCCAAGGCGGCTCCTTTCAGTTGGTATGTCACCAGCATCATTGCTATGGAAGAAATTGCCAAAAGGGGAGGAAGTAGCAGGACGTGGTTAGCGCTTCAGCCCCTGCTCTGTGTCAGAGACTTCACACTACTTGAATGAGCGAATATATTAAATTAGCGGTCTCCAACCTTTTGGTACCAATTTCATAGGAGACAGTTCTTCTGAGGATGGATAGGGGATGGCATTAGATTCTCATAAGGAGCATGCAACCTAGATCTCTTGTGTGTGCTATTTGCAGTAGAGTTCACACTCCTATGAGAATCTTACGCTAGTCTGACAGGAGGCAGAGCTCAGGCAGTGATGCGAGGGACGGGGAGTGGCTGTAAATGCAGATGAAGCTTTGTGTGCTCGTCCGCTGTTCACACCCTGATCTGTGGCCTGGTTCCTAACAGTCCCCAGACTGATACCAGTCCATAGCCTTGGGGTTGGGGACTATAGCACTAAATGACACCCACTAGTCTTCTAGCTTAACAAGGAGAAGACATAAGATTTCTAGAAGCAAATAGCATGTCCACATTTGGACAGCCAGAAGGTGTAGGAGAAAAATTGGGTCTGAAATTGAACTTGAATATCCAAATTCTGGCCATGGTAATACATTTCCCAAAATGAACCTCAAAACACACATGCAGCAGGTTTCAATTCCAGAGAAAATTCTGGTGTACACACACTCCAGCCTGTCTCTAATAGCTGAAAACATCCCATATTTGGCAAAAGAGATATATGTACAGGTTCACGAAGCTCAGTGATTTCCAAAAAGGATAAACCCAGTGAAATACCTTGCAGATATATTATAATCAAGCAATTGAAATCTAAAGATAAAAGAAAAAAATTATGAATATAACCAGAGGAAAGCATTATTTTACCCACAAGGAAATAATAATATGAGTGACTCTGGTTTTCTTCTCCCAAACCATGGAAACCAGGGGAAGTGGAACTTTCTTTTCCTTTTTGCTCAGAATTTACCTCTGTTGCCCTGGGTAGAGTGCTGTGGCATCATAGCTCACAGCAACCTCAAATTCTTGAGCTCCAGTGATCCTCTTGCCTCAGCCTCTTGAATAGCTGGGATTACGGATGCCCACAACCACACCTAGCTAGTTTTTCTATTTTGGGTAGAGACAGGGTCTCACTGTTGCTTAGGCTGAGTTCTGGTGATCCACCTGCCTTGGCCTTCCAGAATGTTAGGATTATAGGCACGAGCCACTCGGCCAAAGTGAAACACTTTTAAAGGGATGAAAGAAAAGAATTATTTTCCCAGAATTGTAAAACCTCTGAAGATATCCTCTGGAATAAAATTAAAATTAAAATTTTATTAATAAAATTAATAAAATTATGGGGCAAGTCATCCGGGTTTACCTAGACTGAGGAGTTTCCTAGGATGTCGGACTTTGAGTGCTAGACACTAAAACTAGGCAAACCAGGACAGTTGGTCATCTTAACATTCTCCCATGAAGCAAACTGGGAGGATTTGTTGCCATCAGACCTGTTCTAGACCAATTGCTAAGAAAGCTCTTCAGTCAGAAGGAAGTGATATCAGGTGGAGTTTTGGAACATCAGAAATGAAGGAAGCAATTAAAATGATAAATATCTGGGTAAATAAGGTAGTGAATTATTATCCCCTTAAGTTTTTAAATACGGTTGATGATTGCAAGGAAAAATATAATATTGCCTAATGAAGTTTCCAATGCATACATGTGGATAGCATTATACTTAATTTAGGAAAGACTGACTATTTTCCCCCTAAGATTTGGGAAAAAAGGGAGAGATCCAATCTTAGGACTTCTATTCAACATTGCTGTTGAAGTCCTAGATAGTACAATAAGGTAAAAATAAATAAAAATAAATAAAATAAAAATAAAATTCACACCACTTGGAAAGAAAGAATTTCTGTTCACAGATTACACAAGTGGATTTGTAGAAAGTCTCAGTGAATCTATCACAGCAACAAAAATATCAACTCTTAGTACTGACCTGACCAGTTAGTTTAGTTAACATACAAAACCCCACTGTATTTCTATATACTAGCAAGGACAAATTGAAGCCAAAATTTAAAAAGAAAAATAATACTATCCAGACTATCTCATAAAGGATGACATACTTAGATATAAGTCTATAAGTTATATATGGGATTTATATGCTGAAAACTACAAAGTTCCGATAAAAGAAATAAAAGACCTAAATAAATGGAAAGGTATATAATGATTATGGATTGGAAGACTCAATATAGTACAATGTCAATTCTCCCTCAATTGACGTATAGTTTAATGCACTTCTAATTAACATCGCAACAGGATTTTTTGGTAGATAGAGACAATTTGATTCTAAAATTTATATTGAAAGGCCAGGAAACTGGAACAACCACAACAATTATATAAAAGAAAAATAAAGTTGGAGAAATCACACTACCCACTTGTAGTATTTCCTGTATCTACAGTAACCAAGACAGTGTTGTATTAGTTGAAAGAGAGACATATAACTCAAACGCAACAAAGTTTTAAATAGATGTACACAAATATAGAAAATTTATTTTTGAAAAAAAAATTTAAAGGCATTTCAATAGAGAAATGGTATTCTTCAAAATAAATGGTATTGGAAAATTGGAAATTTATATATGAAAAAAGAACTTCAACCTAAACTTCACACTGTATGCAAAATTAACTTAAATTGTATGATAGATTGAAAAGTAGAATGTGAAACAAGAGAACTTTAAAAATAAAAACATAGAAAATAGGTGTCATCTGGAGTTGTGAAAAGAGTTCCGAAACAAAATATAAAAAGTAGAATTTATTTTAAAAAGAGCATTTTTAATTGGACTTTGAAATTAAAAATGTTTCTTCTATGAAAGACATTGCTATAAAAATGAATAGGAAAGCTACAGACTAGAGAAAATATCTATCACATATACAGCAAAGGATTTATATACAGAATATGTAAAGAAATATCAAAATTCAATGGTAAGAAAGCAAACATTTGACTTAAGAAATGGGAAAAAAAACTTGAACAGATGCATGACCAAAGAGGAAATATAGATGAAAATTAGCTTATGAAAAGATTTCGAATCATTAGCAATTAGGGAAGTGCAAATTAAAGCCATAGTGAGATACCACTGAAAAAAATCTCTGACAGTAGAAAGTATTGATAAGAATGCTGGATAGCTGGAACTCTTGTAGGCTGTTGGTGGGAGCCGAAAATGGTACAGTCATTCTGGAAAAATGTTGGTAGATTTTCATAAAGTTAAACACACACTTATCTGTTATCTAGCAAACCCACTTCTGGATATTTACCTTGGAGAAAGAAAAACTTACATTAAAAATAATCCTGCACATGAATATTTAAAATATTGTAATTGCTCCTAATTGCTAAAAATGGGAAATAAAGCAAATGTCTTCCAGTGGGGTGTATCGGTAAAGTGTGATGCCTCCTTCCACTGGAGTACTCTCAGGAATAAAAGGAATGCGCTGTTGATGTGCACAGTAACTTTGATGAATCTAAGAGGCATCACACTGACTAAGAAGACAGTTTCCAAAAGTTAAATTGTATTCCAAGTATAGGGCATTCTTGAAGAGTCAAAACTGTAGTGCCAGAGAATAAACCAATGGTTGCCAACTGTTGGCGTTGAGAGGAGTGGATGGTTGCAAAGGAAGGTTACAAAGGCTTTTTATGGGAGGTGGCAGAGCTGTCCTGTATCTTGATCGTGGTCATAATTATGTGAATCTGTGTGTGAGTTAAAAGTTGCATAACCATTATGCAGCCTTAAAGATGGAGACTTTACCTCTTTCATGTTTACGTGGATGGAGCTGGAACATATTGTTATCAAAGTATCTCAAGAATGGAAGAAAAAATATCCAATGTGCTCAGCCCTACTATGAAACTAATTTATAGCTTTCATATGAAAGATGTAACCCGATTGTAACCTAAGAGTATGGGGAAAGGGAGAGGAGGGGACAGGGGAGGATGGGTGGTGGGAGGGTGATCGGTGGGACCACACCTACGGTGCATCCTACAAGGGTACATGTGAAACTTACTAAATGTAGAATATGAATGTCTGAACACAGTAACTAAGAAAATGCCAGGAAGGCTGTGTTAACCAGTTTGATGAAAATATTTCAAGTTGTATATAAAACCAGTGCATGGTGCCCAAGATTGCATTAATGTATACAGCCAAGATTTAATAATAATAAAAAAAAACTTGCATAACTATAGCAAAAATACTGCCAATATTATGGTATGTGTTTGAATCTCAAGTAAATTAAAAAAAACAAGCACAGGAATCATTTTTAATTAGTACTTTTAAATTACAAATGCATTCACTCTATAAATAATCATTGCAAAAAATAGTCTACAGATAAAGTCCTTGTGCCACCTTGATTATAATCGCCAATCTCACTCTCCTTGCCAATTTTACTTCAAAAGTTCAACTCTTTAATTATTAGATAAAGGAAAAGCACCCCAAGTATTTACATATGTTAAAAAGACTGGCACCAAGTGAGGGTTAATGCATTATAAGGCAAACATGCCTACTCTCATCGTACGTATTTTATTTTTCTATTAACGTTCATCACTTTTACTCATACTCCCACCCTGTGAGTGGGGTGTTGCGCTGTTGGTTTTGTACAACATAATTCATCCCTTTTAAACCTTCCCATCTCAAATCTCCCCCATCAATCACGGAGAACCACGAAACCAATCTCAGGGCAGATGTCAAGACATGCATCAGATGCGAAATTACAACAGACCCAGATCACTCTCTTGTGATCCGCTAGTCTCTTATGCTTCCTCTTGGCCTTCGTATCACAGGGATTCTCTACACAATTTCTATCTCATCCTTCTATTTGCACTGAGTTCTCTTATTTCTAGTTTTAAATTTTACCTCCGTTTCCCAGCTTCCGGCAATCTCTTCTCTTTGTGTGTGGGGTCCTTTCACACTAAACAGGGAATGGCAGCTCTGTTCGGTACACCCTGGGGGACTCCCCTATTGGTTAGCAAATTGCCCCATGGACAAGAGAATGCCACACTCATACCCAGTGCCTCACCCATAATGGTTTGCCAAAGTTTTTACCGCTGGGCAGTGTGTCATAGCTTTAACTCGTGCGATGTGTTTGACGTTTCTATCTGGTCAAAGAAAGCAATGCTCAGGCTCACGGTCAAGCCTTAGGCATAATCAAGTTTTTTTCCTGTTTTGCTTTTCCACATCCTGTATACTTTCCTCTTTGTTTAATCATAGAGGTTACTTCTATGCTCAAGTATTTTAATCAAATTAGTTGTCATGACCAAAAAAAAGATTAGTAACTTGAATAGTTGAGCTGATACGGTTGTGTCATATCAATCCTTATAATGGTTCAATGATTGTCACTGAATCCGATTGAGTGGGATCCAATCCATTGAATAGACATTGACCTAAAGCATACGTTTGGGTGTTTCGGGGAAACTCAGACTTAGTTCTTATGCATGAGGATTATCTTTCTCGATAGGACCACAAGGCCGCCTTTGTTGATCATTTATGATTTGTTTCTTGATTTAAATGAATCTTCTCTGATAAGTACTGTCATATAACAGCTGTCTTTGTGTCTGCAGATATGGTGATAATGTGCTATGTGGTTAATCACATTTTTTCTAGTCCCCCTAATTCTTGTGACATTCATCATATTGCTTTTAATAAGAAAATGACAATAAAAGCAGAGGCTTTATGTAAGAATGAATCTGTACAGAGAAAAGCTTCCTTTACATTTTAACCCCCACAAAGGATGTCTTCCCTGCCTGATCCACTGCTACGTTTCCCAGCACCAGGACAAGAGCTGCATACACCAGGCACTCAATAAATGTCTGTCACATGAATGAGTGATCATAACAGTGGGCACAACTGGTTGACCAGGTGAGCACTGTATTTGACCCTTGTTTTATTTTTACATGCAGGACAAGTAGTCAGCAGTATGAGCTGGTTGCCCTGGATGTAAGCCCAACCACCTGGCATCAGATTCCTGCCCAAATGACTTCAAAGGGACTTTGTCGTCAGCCAGATGTGGCGGGAGACTCTTCAAGGTAGGAGATCAAAACTGCGGCAACTCTTGGGGCGTATTCCGTTCTTAGATTACTTTTGAAAGGTAAAAACTTTGGCAAATAATCATGGGTGAGGTGTCAGGCAGTGCGTCATAGCTTTTGCTTGTGTGATGTTTTTGAAATTCCCCTAGCAATTCCATGAAGTTATCTTTATTTCGTAGGTGGAGAAACTGAGGCTCAGGGTCAGGACTACCACAAGCCTAGACAGTGAGATTTTGCAAATGAGACACCTGGTAGACATAGTTCCATGACTTGTTGAGTGGGGCAAAGGAAAGAGTTGCCTTGGGTGGCGTCTGTGGCTCAAAGGAGTAGGACACTGACCCCATATAGCAGAGGTGGCAGGGTTCAAACCCAGCCCTGGCCAAAAACTGCCAAAAAAAAAAAAAAAAGAGTTGCCTTCTCAGCTGGACAAATTTTTGCGGTGAGAAACCTATACAACTGTACATGGTGACCCTGTTCAGAAAAGTTGAGAAACTTACTCAAGTTCACAAATTATAACAAGGCTTAATGAACATTGAATTTCATGTTCTTCCTGTTCCAACACACTATCTACTGATACATGAGTAAAATTCATGCTGTCCTTATACTGAAAATATTCAGTGACTTTTAAGATTTTCAAAGATTGAATGTGAGAAAATATATACAATAGGTTTCTCCAAATTCAGCTTCAATTGCCTTTGAGAATTCTTTCTTTCCTTCCTTCCTTCTTTCTTTCTTTCTCTTTTACATTTTGCAGTTGACTTTAACTTCAACTTATTCAAGCTCCAACGCTCCCTGCCAAATCTTCCCACCTCCTCACTTCTGTAGTCAGATTCACAATACCCTTGCTTTGTGTCACAAACAAGGCTCTGAAATACTGGCAGCAGCATTGGAGAAAGCCACAGTGGCATTAGGAGAATTCAAAGAAACTGATTTTCTTTCAGTAGCTCAAATAGCCAGTACTTTCCAAAAATATCCACTCTTTATCTCATGCAGATTTATAACCTGACTCCTAATAAAACTTTATTTCCCCCCAAGTTGTGGTGTTTAAAATTCACATGATGCAATGTGTTAACTAATGTTGCAATTTATTTCTATTTAAGGGACTATGCAGGGAAAATAGGGGAATAGCTTAAGGGGAGTGATTCACAAGGATATTTAGTGTTAAAGCACAATAAAGTAACAATGAGCTGGAGTTTCTGACCCAGGTTGGAGGTACATTTTCCTCTGAATCTTGCCCACCGCTTCACTAATTTGTAATCCTGTGCCCCTCTGAACATCTCTGCTTCTGCCTCATTGAAATTTGGGTGGGTCTTGGATTTACATGTTTAGGAATTCTGGTAAAAGGGGCAGGCAGCCAGTTAGGGAACAGTGCATTTATTTTATCAATAAATGGGTAATTGGCATAGACATGCAAACTTTCTGGTATAAAACACATCTAAGGAATATATACACATCAGAAATGTGGATGTGTGTTCACTCAAAGACGTGTAATATGAGGTTCATGGGGCCATCTTGGTAATAGCTCAAACCTGAAAACTATAAAGTCACAAGTGGCCATCAGTTAGTAGATGGTGTCTCAGAAGGGCTCAGGCACATCGTGGTCTGTCTCAGTCTTTCTCGTATTTGCTAGTTTTAGTTGATTTCAAACTCTGGTGGCCAAGCCTTCTTTGAGTTCTTGCAGACCTGAAGCCCTAGGGTGCTCCTGGGTGCTTCTCATATCACCTACATGGCAGGTATCCATGAGGGGCCCACTGCCCCTCTGAGACCTGCACCCCTTTGGATGAGCAGCAAAGCCAACTCTGGTTGTACTGAAAGTAGCAAGAGAGTCGATTATCCCGCTCCCTCCCTTGAGAATATCAGGAAAGGGAAAGACACTGACCAACCATGCAGAGGAAACCTTTGGAACAAAGTAACCACTTGATGTATTATTGGTTATTGCTTTTAAAAGAGAAGAATGCTTATACTGAAAAAAATTCCCATTCCTTATAATTTCCTCAAAAGATCAAATGAAAATGTATCCCTTTCCTATCTTCCCTGGCCCCTGATGTTTATAGAGTGCATTCTTTAGCAAGCCATTTTAAGCACAACATGATTTGCAGCCTATTTTGTTTTTCTTCTATGTTAGAGATTGGCAAATGATGGCCTGTGGGCCAAAATCTGGCCCCGCATCCGTGTTTGTAAAAAGTTTTATTGGAACCTAGCGATAGTGTCTATTGTTTACATGTTGTTCATAGCTGCCTTTGCATATCCACAGGTGAAAAGTGGTTGTGACACAGTCGCTGTGTACCCCTGTAATCCTGCAAATATTTATTACCTGAGTCTTCATAGAAAATGCTTGCTGGCCCCCATCTAGCCTCTTCTTCCAGGTTTCATCCCAAAAGTGTTTACTCCAACAGGTCTGATTTCTTTCCCATCTCCAGCTCTTTTCCTATACAGTTCCTTCTACTCTGGGTGACCCCCCACGCCCACCCCAGTGTCCCTTTTGTCCCAAGACTCAGTTATTTCTGAAAGCACAGATTACATTACTCTGCCAAGTGGAAGTCTGTTTTTTCAATATCCACAGCTGTAGATGACACCCGCCCCGCCCTTAACCTAGACACTTGATTTTGCATTTCTTAACTTATAAGCCATATTGCTTTGCAGTTTTGCAGAAAGTATCTGTTGTCCCTATTGAGTTGAATTTTTTTTTTTACTTTGTACTTCCCAAACTTTAATAAATACTGAGAATGACTTTTATTATCTTATATACAGTCCTTGAACTATGTTTTCCTAGATGCATTTTTTTCCCCACAAAGAATAGGTGAAAAGTGACCTTTAAAAAAAGAACCTTCAGGACAAGAAACCAAAAAGAATGAACCTGACATACTTCAAACAATATATATATCAAGTTGAATTTTGAGACAGTCAAGAGTGGGTTGTCTTTCTACAGGATTGGACACACAATAGTTATTAGGGACACGTGTGTTGTGCTGAAATGACACTCAGGGTCATTTCCCTCCCCTTCCTCATCTGCCTTCTTCACCCCAGCCTGATTAGGGAGACTCGCTGTTCCAGTTTGCCTGGGATCAGAGGGTTTCCTGGGATGTGGAACTCCTAGAGCCAAAACCAACACAAAGCCAAGCACTGGAAAACAGGGCGGTCACCCTACATCGAGCCTTCCCCAGCCCCTTACTTAGCAAGCCGGAGCATTCTCAAAGCTAACTAGTCCTCCTGTGCCTCCAGGACTAGCTGAGCCTTCAGAGAGCAAATCCCCCAGACAGCTCCCCTCACCTCGTTATTCTAAGTTAGACCAAAATCATTAAAGACCTCAAAGTCCAATTACAGTAAAGGGGCCTCTCTGCTCACTTACCCATCTTGTACCTTGTATTCAGTTCCTTGTTCATCTTTCTTTATAATTGGAGCTAAAAGCAAAATAATGATCATGTTTCAGATGAAAAGAGATAAGACAAAGCAAATGCGGGGCAGTGTATGAATTATCTGAGGCATCGACTGGGATTTCCTACACAGGAGGCTTCAGATAAACTGCAGACAATGAGGAGATAAAACTGGGGCTGCTTCCTGGGAAGGTACTGATGAGGAGGGGGTCAGGAACTCTCCTGTGGTGCGTGACCTCCTTTGTGACTTATGGACTGGGCTGGTGACATTCTGGGCAGAAGTCTTCAGGGTGAATCTGGGGAGAGAGAAGTGCCTTTGTTTTGCAATAGACTGAACTCAGTGCATTTCTCACTCAGGAGCTGTCTGATGCTGAGCAAACTGTGTAAGTCTTGAGCCGTAGAGGTCAAGGACAAGATGAACTGACACTGGAAAATGTGTATAGGATGATGTGAAATAAGGATTAATTTCCTGGAGTCTAACATCAGACAAAACCCCTTATGACCAACTGGGAATGTGAAATCAAACGTCTTCTTGTGCTTCGCCAGGCACAGTTTGTAATTAGAAATCTGTTTTGTGACATACACCTTCTTACTCGGACAGGTGTTTGTTCCTCACCCAGCATGTAATCCACTGTCCCTCTGACTCAACTCTGCCCTTTGCATCTTACTGTTTTAGAGATTTCACATTTCACAGTAAAAACAAAAAAGTCAATATTCACGATGTGTCGGAGTCATCTAGTGCTCATTCCATAATACTGCTTGAATTAAAAATCCCCAGAATTGGTTGAATTAAGAGTGACTTTAAAGCACAATTTTTGTAATGTCCTTTGTAGGGTGTGAAGGCAGCCTTGGCAGATTAACAGGATACAAGCATGCGAGGGATCTGATTTCTCAGAACGGGAGGGGTAGTGGGGATCGGGCAGCAGGGACATCGTCATGTCTCTCTCCCCCACGGGCTGAACTTTGCCCAGTGCAGAGAAAGCGTACAGGGGATAAATGCAGCCTCAAATCCATGGCACTGGGAGGTTTTCATGGTCCTTTTTATTCCCTTTCTTTTCTGGCTTTCCTTTGTTTGATGGCTCCCCTGGGAGGCGATAGTTGCTCATGTGACTTTTGGATGAAGTTCAAGTCTCTGTCCCACTTCACACAGCCTGTGGAGGCCAAGTTTTTGTTATTAAGCCCTCAAGCAGAAATCAAAACCACAAGCAAGAGACTGGCCAACATCATTGTATCTCAGACAGACAACATGTTCAAAATTTCCACCATCAGTTTTGCTGTGGGCAGCTGGGTCTTTAAAACATATCACATCTTTTAAATGATAACTGAACCCCTAGAGATCCCTTGAAACTCGGATGGTAATGTCTACCAACTTGGTGGCCCCCACTGTCTTTAGGGCTCACCCTCATCCATTTTTGGAGGTACCTAGGGACTTCTCTTCAAGGTCAAGACCATGTTTGTTTGAACATAGTGTGTAGGGCAGCATGGTCGTTTTCTCTTGGGCCCTCAGTATAGAAGTTATTTTTGGTCAGAGACAACACAGTATGGGAATGAGATGACTCAGTTGAGGACTCCTGTTAACTCCATGTGAAAGGCCCTTGCCCCAGTATCTCAGACTTTGAATGGAAGCAGGACTGAAATGTGTGTGTGTGTGTGTGTGTGTGTGTATGACCCAGGCAGCCACACAGGGCCTTGTGCTGAAAGGACTCATCTGAGGTTTAACGCTGTTGTCACCATCTTGGAATGTGCCGTGATATTTTTTTTAAAGAAGGGGCCTCACAAAATCCATAGTCCTAAATGGAGGGGAAAATTAATTTCTTTCAAATTTAGTTTTTCTGGATGATTCGTTCATGAAGAAAACCAAGAGTAAACATGCTGAGAGGAGAAGATTGGAGTGAATATCCCAGCCGCACAAGGACTATTTCCTTATTTACTGAACACTTTCTCAACATCTGCTGTGAACCAGGCATTTTGTGGAGAGCAGTGAAGATAGAAAAACTCCCCCACTGTGAGACGCCTGGCTGTGTCCCGTGTACAGACCAAACCATGTGACTTTCCCGGTTTATTCACTTGACCTGAGTCTTTGTTTCCACATCAGCTAATGGGGAGAATAAGGCCCATCTCACAGGGTGGTTTTCAGGATTAAATAATAATATGGACAGAAAGGTTGTGGCTTGTGATTTAGCACCTTGCAAATGCCAAGTGGCTACACTGTCCATCATCATCTTCATTATTACATAACAGTGCATGAGCGATAGACTTATACAACAGAGTGGGGACTTCTATTGTACCTGGGGTGAAAGGGGGATTGTGAGGATCTGGGGGAGGGCACCACTTTTGAATTGGATCCTGCAGAGTAATGCAGTGTCAGCTTCCTGGGTGGTGTTGGGGTAAATATCCAAGGTATTTATTACCGAATGTTTTGTAGCATTTCTCTCCCAGTGGTCTAACTCTGCCACTGGATATGGAAAATGCATCGAGGAACCTAAAACTGCACGGTGTCCTTCGATTATGAGGATCTGTGGAGAGTGCCAGGCCTCAAAAGAATTCCTTGTTTAAGTTCTTGAGCTAGAACATCACAGAGCCCAGCACATTCTGTGCAGAGTCTCCATGCACATTGTTTTCATCCAGCTCTTGGAAAAGTTCTAAGAGTGACCATTGCTCCATGTCAAAAGACTTACAACCAACTGTTAGTGAGTTTGCTGAGAACCTACAGGTTTGGGGGTTGATGTGTGGTGTCTGTGGACAGAATCTGATTCTTTGAACTGTAGTGAGGACAGCAGGTTACTGAGGCTGTGGGTGACATCTTGAAATGGTGGTAAAAAGTCCTGTCCCAGGTCACCTTTTCTGAGCCTTCATAGATCACTCAGAGGTCACACCAGTTTTGTGAGTGGCTATGGAGCTGGTCCCACCCCAGAACTTTTTCCTCTTGCTGGGTATGGCCCCAGATGTATATGTTTGTGTTTTTCTCTTGGGCTATGGTTTTTATTTCTTTCTTTTTTCTATTTTTTCTTTTTATTAAATCATAGATGTGTACATTAATGCATTTATGGGGTACAATGTGCTGGTTTTATATACAATTTGAAATACTTTCATCAAGCTGGTTAACATAGCCTTCGCCGCACTTTATTAATTGTTGTGTTAAGACATTTATACTCTATACTTAGTAGATTTGACATGTACCCTTGTAAAATGCACCATAGGTATGGTCCCACCAATCACCCTCCCTCCACCCATCTTCCCCCCTCCCCTCTTCCCCAGTCCCCTCCCCTTCCTCTTTCCCCTTCATCTTGGGCTGTAGTTGGGTTATAGATTTCGTGTGGAAGTGTGGGTGCTTATATATTGGTTTCATAGTAGGCCTGAGTACATTGGATACTTTTTCTTCCATTCTTGAGATACTTTGCTAAGAAGACTATGTTCCAGCTGTATCCATGTAAACATGAAAGAGGTAAAGTCTCCATCTTTTTTAAGGCTGCATAATATTCCATGGTGTACATATATCGGCCATGTTTTTTAGATGGGAATCAATAGGTATTCCACAGCTGTCAGTCTATTGTATGACTGAAGGGACACAGGACTCAAACAGCGCATGAGGGTTGACTCTACAGTTCAGGACTCAGACATCAAGAGTCTTCCTGCCTTCAGAAATCATCTTCAGATTCATGGCTTGTCTACCACACTGTCTGCAGGCTCAGCAGCCTGGGCACTGGGCAAGTTGAGTGCCTGGATTGGTAGAGCCGAGGTTTCCACACGGGGCTGTGAAAGTCACACTCCCTAATAAGAAACAAAATGGGGACTGGATAAGCTGTAATCCAGGATACTAGCCCAGTTGATAACACCCTTATAAAAGAGACTAATAAATAAATAAACAGGCCATCCAGCTTTTCTTCTCCTGAGCACATGAGATGAAATAGGTGACCTTGGAAAGAAGCCTTGTGCTTTGTTAACTGGGAACAGATTAGCAAACTCAACCTGCTGACTGGTTTTCCAGTCTGTGGCCTTCCAACATTTGAGAAAGGGAATTTTTGTTGAACGTCTCTCTGGCAAAGGGCAGGCAAGTAAATGTTTCATGCTGGTGGGTAAAAATACTTTAACCTTCCTATGGGTCTTTGACAAAAACCTCAGGGAATTCTATAGAGTGCATGTTGTCAGTATTTTAATCAGCTTCAGCTGTCAAAACTTTTGTAACCCGCCTCTTCTATTTAAAACGTGTCTTCTAGGCATAAAATAATTAAAGGTGCAGGGCCATACAGTAGGCTCAGAGCCATTGCCATGTGACAAAACCCTATGGATGAAAGGTATTATTTCAGGAAGTTTTAAATATAAATTTTGTTTTGTCAGAAGGCTGCAGGGCACACATTTTCTATACTGTCAAGCTTGATAGTAACAATATTTATATTTCAAATAAAAAGATTAAATTTCAGTCTTATGTGTTTCTGGTTTTTGTCAGTGTTTTTTTTTTTTTTTTTACTAGTTTATCATAGTAAGGCATTTGGGTATGTCATCAGACTTTTTTTTTTTTGCTGACAATACTTTTATTTTATTGAAGTATTATGTCTTCTGCTGTCAATCTCAGGGTTAAAATAACGAAGGCAGACAGCCAGCCACTAGGGTTTGGTTGTTTTACAAACAAATGTCTAGCTTTACACCTTGTTGTAGGTTTTGTGAAAGAAATGCAAAACGAGGAAACCAAACCAAAAGATAAACCTGCTCAGACGTGTTGGGGAAGCTTTGAGCTTTTCACCTGGAGTCATTTGTGTGCTTTTTCAGCCCGGGGTAGAAAAACAAACACAGCACCAGCCAGGCCTGCAGAGCCCCAGGATTGAACGGTAGCTCATGAATGACTGGTCACTCCATGTCAGAGCTTGTTAGCTGCTGTGACCCAGCGTCTCCAGAGGAGCCAGGCAGCCAGGGGAGTTTTCTGAGCTGCCGAAGCTGATGAATTTCTACGTTTTCTGCGCTGGCTCAGTGTCAACCCTTCAATATCACACTTGACAGAGCAGTTTGGAGGCAACATGACAAGTGTCTGTCTCTCACCTGTTGGAATGGAGCCTGGCTGTGGCTGAGAGCTTTGAGCTTGCGCATTTTGAAGTGAAGGGAGAGTCCCAGCCTTCTCATGGTGGTTTCTCTTTTAGAACTGCTGTTTCCTCTTCTTCCCACTTGGCACTTTGTGGAGGGAACGTCAACCAGCTAATCAGAACTCTTCTTCCCACACCAAGTCCAGAGAGTGTGGCCTTTTCTAAGTCAATGAGTCCTAGGAAGAATACCTTTCTATGACATGGAAGATCGTACATGGGCAGTGACATCTCCCTCTGTGCTCATGGCAAACATCAACAATCAACTGCAAAACTAACATTCAAGGGGATGTATGCTTAGAATCCTTTGCAACAATTTCCTAGGCAGTCACAACCAATCAATCAGAGTTGACCATCTTTGTCTTGCCAACTCTCTGTACAGAGGGTGGGGGTACCTGATCGGGGACATATGTCCCTGGTAGTTGCATGACTCAAGTAACATTTCCTTTAATGGTGCAGTTTACTCCCCCAGACTAATCTCCTTTTAAAAATACTTCAATTCATATTCTGATCTCACTTGTGGTATCTCCATTTTGCAAAAGGAAAAATCCCAGACTGAGAGAAGTTCACTAACTGGTTTGAAGTCTTGCCATCACCAGGTGCCACAGCCTGGACTTGAACTTGGGTCTCGTAATTCAATACCCTGATCAAGAGACTTTTGAGCATGTTAGAAAAAAAAAAAAAGAAAATAATAAAGACGTGATTACTTAAAGCAGCTATGTAAAGTCAGGGAGAGGCTGATCCTCATTCATTGTGTTTGATGCTAGTTCTTCCTCAAATCAAGAAACATTCCTTGTAGAGGAATGTTTGTAGTTACAATTCCTCAAGAAACTACAAAAATGTTTGTAGTTATAATTTTTGTAAATCAAAGTTGAAGTCTTTGTCAGGAGTAAAATTGTATTTGAATAAACACCTTCGACATCTTATTTCTCTTATTGACTTCCAAGCTCCAATTGAAGTCACATATTCTGCAGGTGGTCAGTTTGAGTTGTGCCCCTCCCCCCCCCATACTCATAATGGCATTATTTTCAAAATGTATCTGTCATTTAAAAAATAGCAGCAATCTTGTGCTAAAATAGTAGTTAACGTTTATGATCAGTTTCTCAGATTATGAACATGGCTCAGGGGTTGACGTGAAGTATTGAATTTGCTTTTCATCACCAACCCTTCCTGGTGGATACTTTTACTCTCATTCGAAAGTAAGATAGTAACAGCCAGTGACACTTGCCCAAGTCCATCCAGGTAGATGTGGGAAGCAGGTGAAGATCTGTGCAGTGCTGAGATCCCTGATGTCCATTATACTATATCCTTCCTCTACTATGACTCATGTTTAAGATGGGTCTTATGTTTTTATTTTGCCTTTGAGGTTGCTAACATATACAGAGCTTCATTAAAATGATCAAAGATAACTCAGTGAAAAAAGCTAAGCTGAAACATGCACAGATACCAGACTGTGGGGAGGGGCATATGGGATGGAAAGGGGAGAGAGAATGAATGACTGTACTCCTCACTCTGGAGAGGAGAGTCACAGATCCAATAGGAAGCAGCCAGGCCACAGAGATAGTTGATATTTTCAATGTTATTTCACTTTTGTTTAGACCGTCAGTACATCTGGAGGACAGGAAATCACTAGAGACAAGACGCCATGTGAGGGCAGTTACATCCATCCACTGGCATGCTAAGTAGAAAATCCATTCCTTTAGGTTTATGTTTGACTCCTGCTTCCGCAAATGGATTTTTCTCTGAAAATCTACTTTTCCAAAGGAAATGTAATGTTCAAGAATATACTGTTTCTTCTATCTAGGCATTCGCTCTTTGCAGTTTGTTTCCAGCAATCACTGTGTACAAGCCACCCTAAGAGAGCCAAGGGGGACTGGAAGAGAGGGAAAAGTGATAGGAAAATGGGCTCACAAGATTCGGTCTCTCCATCAGTGTAGCCAGTTTAGAGCCTATAGGGTAATTTAGAGTCTCTTCCACCACATTCTATTGGTGGAAGTGAATACAGGAGCAGCTCAGGTTCAGTAAGGAAGGTAACTGTACCAGGTCATGAATAGTGGAAAGTGAGTCTCAGTGGAGACCATCTTTGGAGCCTGGCTTATCTGGGTTATAATATCAGTTTAAAGGTTACTTTTTGCTTTTGAATTAGAATACATATTCTTTAGTATAACTATCAAGGCCTCTCATAATATAGACTCAATTTTCCCAGGGTCAAACTTCTATTTTCTTTAATCTCTTTATTGTTGTTCATCCCATGTGATCACCTAGTTATCCCAGAAAAGCCAGTTCTAATGGCTCTGTCTGTCTGTCCCAGCAGAGCCAGAATGAGTTGCTTCATCCCCTGGATTCTTTTAGGACTACAGAAGGGAGGTGGAGTAGAAATAGGAGTAAAAGGAGAAAGGGGAAGACTTATTTGCATGAATTTGGGGGCAAGAGGACAGTCATGATGGTTTGGACCAAGGATAAGATGAGCACAGACTTAAGGAATCTGAAAACGTTTTTTTTTTTTTTTTTGGATGTGTATACTCACATACATGCAAACACATACATACTGCATTAAAGTGATAGAAGCTTTAGGTCAGGCATTATTCTTGGAGGAGGCTTTTTCCCCTATGCCTAAGCTACAATGACTACCTGTAAACTTATTAATAGTATCTCTCCACTTAAACTGATACTGATTATGGCATTTTCCAGGATGTGAACCCTGCCTGCTGTGTGCACATCACAGGACAACCTGCACATGGCAAGGGATACTAAAGTATTGCCTAGATCCGAGTCACTCTACTAGGTGTATTAGATGCAAAAGTCCTTTATCTTTATGTCTTAAGGTATTCAGTGGCAAAGAACAGATTAAATCAAAGGGAGGTGGGTACTTAGACTTTGGGGTCTTATGGAAACCAAGGAAAGAAAGTATAGGCAAAGCCACACAAGGGTCAGGAACTGGCAGGTGGAAGTGAGGAAGTTGCCCTTTCCTGTGTTACATCAGCTTTTGCATCTCAGTTTCTGTGGGTCACTCTCTTTCTCCGCCCCCCTCTCTTTCTCTTTGCCTCATTGCATGTATTCAAACATGGCTTTACCATGACAAACTTTACATTCTCAATGCCTACAACTTAAGACCCAATATTGTTATGTTCTAATTTTATATTCCCAAAGGGGGAGGATCTGATTAGTGCAGCTAACTACTAAATATTTCTTTGTGGAACAAGTGACCACTTTTGTCCAAATGGACATTCCCACTGTAATAAGGAATGTAAACTTTACTTGTGACCTTGAGGTTCTATAAGCCCCTTCATGCAAGTTGTGGGGAGATGTCCTCAGATGAGAAGAGATCTGAAAACGCTTACCAAGCTTCATAGAATAATTTGTATTTGAGAGATGAGAAGATTAAACTTCAGAGACTTCATGTTTGGAGAAATGGGATCTTTGTCATATCTGTATTTAACATGAAGGCTATCTTAATAGGCCACATGCAGTATATACCTGAGCAAAATTTCAGCACAGTCTTCTCATTGTTTCCAATTATCAACTTCTTTTAACTTAATTTTTACTTTTTGGTAATCATAGAGGGAACTTTCATTAGGACGCAGACCATAGACCATTAATATTGGCGTGGACAGATCAACGGTCTACCCAGTATGTAACATAAAAGAGAAGAAACTTCCAGAAGGGAATATCGGTAAATTCTAGCCTCAATAACAAAAAATTATTAGGATAAAAATGACTGGAAAAAAAATTAAAAAAAAGTAGTTTTCAAATAGGTGATCCATAGACCTGAAATTATTGGCAAAGGAGAGCTTAGTTATCAAGAGGTAAAAGAATCATTCTTAATCTCAAGCAAAAATTTGTCATAGGGTGATAGTCAAAGTTTTCCTCTGGTTGGGAAAACATAAAGTAGCCCAAAGGAGCCCAGAGGAGTTCACCTCAATCTATCAGATGAATATCAGAGCTTCATCAAGAAATTTAAGTAGTCTGTGTTGTAAAAAACAACAGAAGGCAACATCAAAACTGAAACAACGTGAAACTGATATAGTAGGAATCTGTTTTGTGGATTTATCCCATTTTTGAAAAATCAAAGATAAAGGGACTCACAGAAGCTCAGAGAAGACAAAACCTTTTAGAAACTACAAGCTGGCTCTTTAATAGGAATAGAAAAATAAATCTAACATGATTCTAAATGCAAGTCAATATAGGCAAGCTCTAGTCAATTACCTGTGGGAGGATTGCCTTGAATATTCATCTAAACTGATTTAGTCATGCCTAAATTAGTCATGCCTAAATCAGTTTCCTAGGACCTGCCAAAATGGGGAAACATTTTGAGTTAGAGACTTCATGAATAAAAAAAATTAAAATGTTCTGAGGCGCAGCAAGATGGCAGCCGAGTAACAGCTTCCTTGCATCTGGGCACCGTGAGTCTGGGGAGATAGGACTCCAGGCATCTCTGGCTGGTGGGATCTGCCTATCATCACCCCTGAGAGGATACAGGGAGTCAGCAAGAGACTTCTGGACCCCAAGAGGAGGACTAAAACAGTGGAAAACTGGCAAGTGGTCGCGTGTGTTCAATCCGTCTAAACCCACCCGCAACTTCCACAGGCACGAGAACTTAAAGAGTAAGAGGAAGTGAAAGGAAAATTAGGGCAAGGAAACAGATAAAAGAAATCACTCATGAGGAAGAATCAGCAGAAAACTCCAGGCAACATGAAGAACCAGTCCAGAACAACCCCGCCAAGGGACCATGAGGTAGCTACTGCAGAGGATTCCACCTATACAGAAATGTTAGGAATGACAGAAAGGGAATTTAGAATACACATGTTGAAAACAATGAAAGAAATGATGGAAACAATGAAGGAAACTGCTAATAAAGTGGAAATTAACCAAAAGGAAATTCAAAAACAGAATCAAATAAGAGATGAACGATATGAAGAATATAAAAAGGACATAGCAGAGCTGAAGGAAATGAAACAATCAGGGAACTTAAAGATGCAATGGAAAGTATCAGCAACAGGTTAGACCATGCAGAAGAAAGAATTTCAGAGGTAGAAGACAAAGTTCTTGAGATAACTCAGATAGTAAAAGAGGCAGAAAAGAAGAGAGAGAAAGCAGAAAGTTCACTGTCAGAATTATGGGACTTTATGAAGCGTTCCAACATACGAGTTATAGGAATTCCAGAAGGGGAAGAAGAATGCCCCAGAGGAATGGAAGCCATATTAGAGAATATTATAAAAGAAAATTTCCCAAATTTCACCAAGATTCTGACAAACTGCTTTCAGAGGGCTATCGGACCCCAGGTTGCCTCAACTCTAACCGAGCTTCTCTTCATCTTTGGATGAACCTGTCCAAAGTCAAGACAAAAGAAAAGATTCTGCAAGCTGCCAGGAGTAAGCGCCAGTTGACCTACAGGGGCAAATCCATCAGAGTGACCGCAGACTTCTCTAATGAAACTTTCCAAGCAAGAAGACAATGGTCATCTACCTTTAATCTACTTAAACAGAACAATTTTCAGCCCAGAATTCTGTACCCTGCTAAGCTAAGCTAAGCTTCAAAATTGACGGAGAAATCAAATCATTTACGGATATACAAACATTGAGGAAATTCGCCACAACAAGACCAGCTCTACAGGAAATACTTCAACCTGTTCTGCACACTGACCACCACAATGGATCAGCAGCAAAGTAAGAACTCAGAAATTAAAGGACAGAACCTAATCTCCACACTGATGCAAAAGATAAAACTAAGCAATGGACTCTCACAAAATAAGACGAATAGAATACTACCACACTTATCAATTATCTCAATAGATGTTAATGGCTTGAATTCCCCACTGAAGAGACATAGATTGGTTGACTGGATTAAAAAACACAAGCCATCCATTTGCTGTCTGCAAGAAACACACCTGGCTTCAAAAGACAAATTAAAGCTCTATGTCAAGGGTTGGAAGACAATTTTTCAGGCAAATGGCATTCAGAAGAAAAGAGGAGTTGCAATCTTATTTTGAGATACATGTGGATTTAAAGCAACTAAAGTCAAAAAAGACAAAGATGGTCACTTTATATTGGTCAAGGGAAAACTACAACAAGAAGACATCTCAATTCTAAATATCTATGCACCCAATTTAAATGCTCCCAGATTCTTGAAACAGACCTTACTCAGTCTGAGCAATATGATATCTGATAATACCATAATAACAGGGGACCTTAACACTCCTCTTACAGAGCTGGACAGATCCTCTAAACAGAAATTAAACAAGGATATAAGAGATTTAAATGAGACCCTAGAACAACTGTGCTTGATAGACACATATAGAATACTCCATCCCAAAGATAAAGAATATACATTCTTCTCATTACCCCATGGAACATTCTCCAAAATTGATCATATCCTGGGACACAAAACAAATATCAACAGAATCAAAAGCATTGAAATCTTACCTTGTATCTTCTCAGACCATAAGGCACTAAAGGTGGAACTCAACTCTAACAAAAATGCTCAACCCCATCCAAAGGCATGGAAATTAAACAATCTGCTGTTGAATAACACATGGGTGCAGGAAGAAATAAAACAGGAAATCATTACCTTCCTTGAGCATAACAAGAATGAAGACACAAGCTACCAAAACCTGTGGGATACTGCAAAAGCAGTTTTGAGAGGAAAATTCATCGCTTTAGATGCCTACATTCGAAAAACAGAAAGAGAGCACATCAACAATCTCACAAGAGATCTTATGGAATTGGAAAAAGAAGAACAATCTAAGCCTAAACTCAGTAGAAGAAAAGAAATATCCAAAATCAAATCAGAGATCAATGAAATTGAAAACAAAAGAATCATTCAGAAAATTAATGAAACAAGGGGTTGGTTTTTTGAAAAAATAAATAAAATAGATAAACCATTGGCCAGACTAACGAGGAATAGAAAAGTAAAATCTCTAGTAACCTCAATCAGAAATGATAAAGGGGAAACAACAACGGATCCCACAGAGATACAAGAGATCATCTCTGAATACTACCAGAAACTCTATGCCCAGAAATTTGACAATGTGAAAGAAATGGATCAACATTTGGAATCACACCCTCTCCCTAGACTCAGCCAGGAAGAAATAGAGCTCCTGAACAGACCAATTTCAAGCACTGAGATCAAAGAAACAATGAAAAATCTTCCAACCAAAAAATGCCCTGGTCCAGATGGCTTCACTCCAGAATTCTATCAAACCTTCAAGGAAGAGCTTATTCCTGTACTGCAGAAAGTATTCCAAAAAATTGAGGAAGAAGGAATCTTCCCCAACACATTCTATGAAGCAAACATCACCCTGATACCAAAACCAGGAAAAGACCCAAACAAAAAGGAGAATTTCAGACCAATCTCACTCATGAATATAGACGCAAAAATTCTCAACAAAATCCTAGCCAACAGATTACAGCTTATCATCAAAAAAGTCATTCCTCATGATCAAGTAGGCTTCATCCCAGGGATGCAAGGCTGGTTTAACATACGCAAGTCTATAAACGTTATCCACCGTATTAACAGAGGCAAAAATAAAGATCACATGATTCTCTCAATAGATGCAGAAAAAGCATTTGATAAAATCCAGCATCCTTTTCTAATTAGAACACTGAAGAGTATAGGCATAGGTGGCACATTTCTAAAACTGATTGAAGCTATCTATGACAAACCCACAGCCAATATTTTACTGAATGGAGTAAAACTCAAAGCTTTTCCTCTTAGAACTGGAACCAGACAAGGTTGTCCGCTGTCACCTTTACTATTCAACGTAGTGCTGGAAGTTCTAGCCAATACAATTAGGCAAGACAAGGAAATAAAGGGAATCCAAATGGGAGCAGAGGAGGTCAAATTCTCCCTCTTTCCTGACGACATGATCTTATACTTAGAGAATCCCAAAGACTCAACCACAAGACTTCTAGAAGTCATCAAAAAATACAGTAATGTTTCAAGATATAAAATCAATGTCCACAAGTCAGTAGTCTTTGTATACACCAATAACAGTCAAGATGAGAAGCTAATTAAGGACACAACTCCCTTCACCATAGTTTCAAAGAAAATGAAATACCTAAGAGTATACCTAACGAAGGAGGTGAAGGACCTCTATAAAGAAAACTATGAAATCCTCAGAAAGGAAATAGCAGAGGATATTAACAAATGGAAGAACATACCATGCTCATGGACGGGAAGAATCAACATTGTTAAAATGTCTATACTTCCCAAAGCAATCTACCTCTTCAATGCCATTCCTATCAAAATATCAACATTGTACTTTCAAGATTTGGAAAAAATGATTCTGTGTTTTGTATGGAACCGGAAAAAACCCCGTATAGCTAAGGCAGTTCTCTGTAATAAAAATAAAGCTGGGGGCATCAGCATACCACATTTTATTCTGTACTACAAAGCCATAATGATCAAGACAGCATGGTACTGGCACAAAAACAGAGACACAGACACTTGGAATCGAATTGAAAACCAAGAAATGAAACTAACATCTTACAACCACCTAATCTTTGATAAACCAAACAAGAACTTACCTTGGGGGAAAGACTCCCTATTCAATAAATGGTGTTGGGAGAACTGGATGTCTACATGTAAAAGACTGAAACTGGACCCACACCTTTCCCCACTCACAAAAATTGATTCAAGATGGATAAAGGACTTAAATTTAAGGCATGAAACAATAAAAATCCTCAAAGAAAGCATAGGAAAAACACTGGAAGATATTGGCCTGGGGAAAGACTTCATGAAGAAGACTGCCATGGCAATTGCAACAACAACAAAAATAAACAAATGGGACTTCATTAAACTGAAAAGCTTCTGTACAGCTAAGGAAACAATAACCAAAGCAAAGAGACAACCTACACAATGGGAAAGGATATTTGCATATTTTCAATCAGACAAAAGCTTGATAACTAGGATCTATAAAGAACTCAAATTAATCCACATGAAAAAAGCCAACAATCCCATATAGCAATGGGCAAGAGACATGAATAGAACTTTCTCTAAAGATGACAGACGAATGGCTAACAAACACATGAAAAAATGTTCATCATCTCTATATATTAGAGAAATGCAAATCAAAACAACCCTGAGATATCATCTAACCCCGGTGAGAATGGCCCACATCACAAAATCTCAAAACTGCAGATGCTGGTGTGGATGTGGAGAGAAGGGAACACTTTTACACTGCTGGTGGGACTGCAAACTAGTACAACCTTTCTAGAAGGAAGTCTGGAGAAACCTCAAAGCACTCAAGCTAGACCTCCCATTTGATCCTGCAATCCCATTACTGGGCATCTACCCAGAAGGAAAAAAATCCTTTTATCATAAGGACACTTGTACTAGACTGTTTATCGCAGCTCAATTTACAATCGCCAAAATGTGGAAACAGCCTAAATGCCCACCAACCCAGGAATGGATTAACAAGCTGTGGTATATGTATACCATGGAATACTATTCAGCCATTAAAAAAAATGGAGACTTTACATCCTTCGTATTAACCTGGATGGAAGTGGAAGACATTATTCTTAGTAAAGCATCACAAGAATGGAGAAGCATGAATCCTATGTACTCAATTTTGATATAAGGACAATTAATGACAATTATGGTTATGGGGGGGAAACAGAGGGAAGGGGGGGGTGGGGCCTTGGTGTGTGTCACACTTTATGGGGGCAAGACATGATTGCAAGAGGGACTTTACCTAACAATTGCAATCAGTGTAACTGGCTTATTGTACCCTCAATGAATCCCCAACAATAAAAAAAAAAAAAAATTAAAATGTTCTAAGTTCAGGGAAAGAAGTAAAAGTCTATTTTGTTCTAAAGTCACACTTAAAGGAGGAATTTATCCTTGTACAGGGGCACTTAGTTGTAGAAATAATAATGCCTATAATGTGGAAAATTACCATAGAAAGGGAAGATTCCGTCCTTTGGAAGGGAAGAGAATCAACAGGGAAGGAGTTGGGGAACAATATGTTCATATCCGACTCTCCCATGAGCGGTTATTGACAACACTAGCAAATTAATCAAGCAGCTCTCTGGTTTGATGATAAGGAAGCTGTCACTTTCTCTGCTGAGATTGGCATGCCTTGTGACATCAGTATAATTGATGTCTGTTCAATAATACCCAGATCTGTCTCAAAATCTGTGCAGGAACATCTGATCATTACATCAAACCTAAAAGTGAAATGCAAGGAAGGGGAGTGTCCAGATGGCCACAGATGTTCTCAGATAAAATAAGATTTTTAAAAAAATATATTAAAAGCTGTTTAACACATGTCGTATTGAACAAAGGCATGGTTCATTGTGCGTGTGTTGGTTTTGGAGAAATATCTGGGCTGGGCAGGGCTGGGAGCAGAAGCTGTCAGAGTCAGTTGCCATAGTCCTGGCATAGCTCTGGCATAGCCCTGTGTGTGGTCACTGTATTGTCTCTGGGGACATGTCTGTCTTCCTGAACCACCTGTGAGCATTTGTCTAGTGGGAGCATAGCTGCTTCTTTTAGCTTCTATTGGTAAGTCACCTTTAAGAAGCCTGAGTCCCCAAAGGGTCTTTGCCTTTGTTGAAGTTCATAAGGTCCTGATTCCTGATCTTAGGTAAACATGATAAGTGGTCAACATGCTAAGTTGCAGCAGGGAATTCAGTACACACTGTCTCTAATGCATTCCTGACAAGCCTATCAGGAAAGCTGCCTGTGAGGGTTTATTCAGGAGAGAGGTCAGCAGACTGAGGTGTGCGGGCCATGTCTGACCTGCCACCTGTTTTGTAGATAAAGTTTTATTGGCACAGAGCCATGACTATCTCTTTAAGTATTTGTCTGTGGCTTCTATGTCTCACAGTGGCCAAGAAGGGTAGTTGTGACAAAGATTGTGTGGCCCACAAAAATGAAACTACTTACTATCTGGCCCTGTACAAAAAAAAAGAAAAAGAAGAAAAAAATATGTGTATATAATGTGTTTACCCATGGTTTAGGACCTTGCTTTGGAGTCTTACCTTTGTTAGGACAAGCTTTTTACATCCAAAGGATAGCAACTTCTATATCATTTCATCCATCAATTCATTTACTTATTTGCTGTTTGACAAATTTTTATGAAGTTCCTCCCTTTTTCTTCTCCTGAGTACATTATTTTTTCTTTATGGAACTTGCAAAGGTGAATAAAACTCGGCCTATTACCTGTTATCAAAATTCTTACAGTATGATGACTAAATTATTTTGTGAGATTTGGCTTCATTATCATTGTTCTTTTGGCAACAGTGCGCAATAATATTATTAGTATGTTATTAATATACATTTATTGAGCTCTTGTGATATTTGGCAAACTCAGTAGTGACTGCTGGACCCGCATCATCTCATTCACTCCAAACCCCAGTTCTGTGAGGCAGCCATGATCTCCATTTTACAGAGGAGAGCACTGAGGCCTGTAAGTAATGAGCTGTTAGCCCAAGGTCATATAATCAGAAGGCAAGAGATTGGTGCATGAAACCCAGATGGGCAGAAAGCAGAGTTTCTGCTTTCAAAATGATCGAGATGAATGCCCAAGTTTCAGTTGCACAAATCACATATTTTCTACACACCTGATCTTCCACCGACCTGGCTAGGAACTGGGAACACAGTTCCCACAATCTTCACACCCAAGAACCATCGGGGTTGGGTTCTTGGGCCTAACCTAAACTCAGCATTGTCCTGGCCTCAGGCTCAGAGAGGCCCCATGGAATCCCTGTCTTATGAGTAACCAGTGATGCTCAGAGAACCATCCAGCGTTCCACAGTCTGCTGTTGTAACTCCCAAATATTCATCTTTCTCACAAGGATGAACAGTGAGAAAAGGGAATCAGATGACTTACATTTCTTTGGAGAAAGAGTGCAAACCCATTCACTTCTACCTCACATCCTTTTCCTTAGCACTTTGTTCTAGGAAATTAAATGAGGTGACACATACAAGGCCCTCAGTGTTCCCTCAGTTCCTGGGGCCTTAGCTTTGAGTCTTCCCCTCCGCCAAAGAGCTGCATTTTCATACTGACATGGAGTGACCAGTTTCTGTGGATACTAAGGATGCAGAAGTTGCTTAAACAGTGGATAGGCAGTGACAAGGCAGTTTTAACCCCCAAAAGGCCCAATCAGCCCCACGAGGCAAACACCCGCTAAGTCAATCTCTGTGGGGAAGGATGGCAGCATTTGTTACATCACCGTCAGTTTTCTTGGATCCATGGGAGGGAAAGGCCCCCCCCCCCCACTCCACACCTCTGAGATCTCTTCCTTTGGAGAAAAGGGCCTTACGCTAAGGGAGTGTGGGCCCTCATCCAGGAGTCAAGGGGTGTGCCCAGAGGAGGAGCCAGTCTTTCATAGCCCATGTTGGTGGGGGACCACCCACCACGACAGAACATCCCCCTCCAGCAGAAAACGCATTTTATTAGATTTTTAATGCACGTTTATGTTTCTTAGCTTCTCTAAGTAGCTACGTGCCTCAGGGGGTGAGCCTGATTAGTCCTAAGGAAAGTGTCTCCCCTGCCGAGGACTCCACTGCAGCACTGGGACACAAAGCAATAGTTCGCTGTCAACTTCTTCCCTCTCCCGAGAGAACTTTCTAGAATTGGGCTGTCCAGTAAGTTAACCCCTGGGCACATGAGCATGTGAAATGTGGCAAGACAAAACTGACATCAGCCCTCCAAGACTCAGTATGAAAAAACAATGCCAAATACCTTCTTTATATACAGCAGGTAACATACACACACACACATTTATATTGTACTATTGATCCTAGCTTGTTTCATACATTGGGTTAACGAAAATAGGCTTTAGTCAATTTAATTTCATTGGTTTCCTTTTACTTTTTTTTTTGGTGTTTTTTTTTTTTTTTTTTTAGGCAGAGTCTCACTCTATCACCCTGGCGACATAGCTCATAGCAACCTTAAACTCTTGGACTCAAGTGATCCTCTTGCCTCAGCCTCCTGAGTAGCTAGAGCCCACCATGACACCCAGCTGTTTTTATTATTTTTTATTTTTTTTCCTTTTTTTTATTTTTATTAAATCATAGCTGTGTACATTAATATGATCATGGGGCACCATACACTTGGTTCATAGATCATTTGACACATTTTCATCACACTAGTTAACATAGCTTTCATAGCGTTTTCTTAGTTATTTTGCTGAGACCTTTACATTCCACATTTACTAGGATTCACATATACCCTTGTAAGATGCACCGCAGGTGTAATCCCATTAATTCCCCTCCCTCCACCTACCTCCCCCCTCCCTCCCCTCACTCCCCTCCCTTTCCCCCTTCCCCCTTCCCACTATTCTTAGGTTGTAACTGGGTTATAGCTTTCATGTGAAGGTCCTACATTAGTTTCATAATAAGGGTCAGTACACTGGGTACTTTTTCTTCCATCCACCCAGCTGTTTTTAAACGCAGGGTCTTGCTCTTGCTCAGGCTGGTCTTGAACTCCTGAGCTCAGGCAATCCACCTGCCTTGGCCTCCCAGAGTGGTAAGATTACAGGCATCAGCCACTGCACCTGGCCTTCCTTTTACTTTTTAAAATCTGAATATTAGAAAGTCTCAATTTATATCTGTGACTACCAGACAGACCTGTTTAGAGTGGATCTTTCTTTTTTCTGAAGGGCAGGGGCAGGGTATTGTCTCATGGAGATAGAGGCCAAGAACTGGCATGGCCATCCTAATGTCACCTGTAGGGAAAGCCTGTCCAGGGAGGCGGGCAGAGGGAGGAGACAGGACCAGAGATGACCGTCTGAGAACCTCTGACTTCCTTCCAGTCATGTGACACAGTGAACAGCCTTAATATTCCAGCACATTGGAAATGGTTTCTTTTCTTTTTTTTCTTTTTTTTTTTTTTTTCTCTTCCCTGCTATTGGAAGCTTGGATAGTGGTACATGGCACAGAGGCCTTATTTCCTGAGCACTCGGGGAAGAGTGTGCACCAAGGTCCGAGTGTTTAGAATGGGGAAGAGAGAAAGCTTAGAATCTCCCATGTCCTGAGTCCAAGCTCTAAAGAAGCCAGGCAAGAGCTGATGGATCAGTCTCTCAGAGATGGCAGGAAGGTGTTTCTCGGACAGCTGGACAGTCAGTGATGCCTTAGAGCTGAGAGCCCCTACACCTGCTTCTGTAAAAAGGCTCCAGCAAGAGGGCTTTGGGACAAAGAGAAGCTGCAGAGTCCTCGGCCCCTCTAATACCTGGAGGAGAGATGAGACTTAGCCTGAACAGAAGGAACAAGCATGCTGGGGGCTTCCCTGGGCCCCTCTCTGGCATCCTGCCCTTTGGCACTCTGTTCCCTGCCCAGGAAAGCAGAATCCATCGACAAAACCCTTGCCGTCTGGCTGGCAGTTGGGTTCAGCCAATGGGAACATCAGTAGGGGATGAAAAGGAAGGAGGAGCAGTGTGTATTGGGGTGTTTGGGGTGTTTATTCTTCCCTCTCCTCCCTGCAGGCCCTGAGGAGCTGGCCAAACCCCTGGACCTAAGATCACAGCTCCTTCCAGGTGTCATTCTTTCTTTCTCTCTCTCTCTCTCTCCCTCCCTCCCTCCCTCTCTTCTTCCTGCTGGTCTAACCAGAATAATGGTTCCCCCTAGCTGTTACTTAAGCCCTAACCACACCTATAGCAACACTCCTTTTATTAAGCTCTCTTTCAGTGTTCCAGGGTGATTATGACATACGTATTAATATATTTTCTTTGGGGATTCTGTTCGATACCATGGTGCTTCCAAGGCTTCCCTGGTTTTCTTTGGCCAGGTGATGGCACAAAGCCACCTTTGCTTTGTCTGATCTCAGACTGCCAGATCCTGATGCAGAAGATGTCCTGTGAGCAGAGCACAGGGATGAGACTGGGAGGCTGAGACAAGAGGATGAAGGGAGCTGCCCAAGGAACAATCCCCAGGGACTTGGGGATGGAAGAAGGTTTTCAGTTGATAGTGACTTAAGTCTGGTCTGTCAGGATGGAGAGCCAGGGAGTGCAGGTCTCTGCGGCTTATGAGCTGCAAAGTCTGTCTGCAAATACCAGTCATATTTGGGCTCTCTAGGCTGCTTTAGAAAGTTTCTAAAACACTATTCCAAAAGTCCTAAATATACTGTGAGTTCACATGGAATGATAGCCCTGGGAGAGACATAAGGGCGGAACCAGAGTTAGGGAGCATGTCTTGATTATTTAGGACTTAGGTGGCCAAGAGATGTGACCTGGCTTAGCCCAAAGAAAAACTCGAAGGTTAGGAAAGTTACATTTGAACATTTTACTGTTCTCTCCTGAGTACTGTTTTTTTCTTCTTTCACCTCTTATCAATGCAGTATTTTTTGAACATCGGTTCTTCTTTTATATGCTACTTTAAGATTTGTTGCCAAATAATTATAATCACTATTGATTTCTTTTACATTTTTTTCTAAACCAACTTGCTCAATTTTTTTTTTTTTTTCATTGTTGGGGATTGAGGGTACAATAAGCCAGGTTACACTGATTGCAATTGTTAGGTAAAGTCCCTCTTGCAATCATGTCTTGCCACCATAAAGTGTGACACACACCAAGGCCCCACCCCCTCCCTCCGTCCCTTTTTCTGCTTCCCCCCCCATAAACATAATTGTCATTAATTGTCCTCATATCAAAATTGAGTACACAGGATTCATGCTTCTCCATTCTTGTGGTGCTTTACTAAGAATAATGTCTTCCACTTCCATCCAGGTTAATACGAAGGATGTAAAGTCTCCATTTTTTTAATGGCTGAATAGTATTCCATGGTATACATATACCACAGCTTGTTAATCCATTCCTGGGTTGGTGGGCATTTAGGCTGTTTCCACATTTTGGCGATTGTAAATTGAGCTGCGATAAACAGTCTAGTACAAGTGTCCTTATGATAAAAGGATTTCTTTCCTTCTGGGTAGATGCCCAGTAATGGGATTGCAGGATCAAATGGGAGGTCTAGCTTGAGTGCTTTGAGGTTTCTCCAGACTTCCTTCCAGAAAGGTTGTACTAGTTTGCAGTCCCACCAGCAGTGTAAAAGTGTTCCCTTCTCTCCACATCCACACCAGCATCTGCAGTTTTGAGATTTTGTGATGTGGGCCATTCTCACCGGGGTTAGATGATATCTCAGGGTTGTTTTGATTTGCATTTCTCTAATATATAGAGATGATGAACATTTTTTCATGTGTCTGTTAGTCATTCGTCTGTCATCTTTAGAGAAAGTTCTATTCATGTCTCTTGCCCATTGATATATGGGATTGTTGGCTTTTTTCATGTGGATTAATTTGAGTTCTCTATAGATCCTAGTTATCAAGCTTTTGTCTGATTGAAAATATGCAAATATCCTTTCCCATTGTGTAGGTTGTCTCTTTGCTTTGGTTATTGTTTCCTTAGCTGTACAGAAGCTTTTCAGTTTAATGAAGTCCCATTTGTTTATTTTCCTGAACAGACCAAATTTCAAGCACTGAGATCAAAGAAACAATAAAAAATCTTCCAACCAAAAAATGCCCTGGTCCAGATGGCTTCACTCCAGAATTCTATCAAACCTTCAAGGAAGAGCTTATTCCTGTACTGCAGAAAGTATTCCAAAAAATTGAGGAAGAAGGAATCTTCCCCAACACATTCTATGAAGCAAACATCACCCTGATACCAAAACCAGGAAAAGACCCAAACAAAAAGGAGAATTTCAGACCAATCTCACTCATGAATATAGATGCAAAAATTCTCAACAAAATCCTAGCCAATAGATTACAGCTTATCATCAAAAAAGTCATTCATCACGATCAAGTAGGCTTCATCCCAGGGATGCAAGGCTGGTTTAACATACGCAAGTGCATAAACGTTATCCACCATATTAACAGAGGCAAAAATAAAGATCATATGATCCTCTCAATAGATGCAGAAAAAGCATTTGATAAAATCCAGCATCCTTTTCTAATTAGAACACTGAAGAGTATAGGCATAGGTGGCACATTTCTAAAACTGATTGAAGCTATCTATGGCAAACCCACAGCCAATATTTTACTGAATGGAGTAAAACTGAAAGCTTTTCCTCTTAGAACTGGAACCAGACAAGGTTGTCCTCTGTCACCTTTACTATTCAACGTAGTGCTGGAAGTTCTAGCCAATACAATTAGTCAAGACAAGGAAATAAAGGGAATCCAAGTGGGAGCAGAGGAGGTCAAACTCTCCCTCTTTGCTGACGACATGATCTTATACTTAGAGAACCCCAAAAACTCAACCACAAGACTCCTAGAAGTCATCAAAAAATACAGTAATGTTTCAGGATATAAAATCAATGTCCACAAGTCAGTAGCCTTTGTATACACCAATAACAGTCAAGATGAGAAGCTAATTAAGGACACAACTCCCTTCACCATAGTTTGAAAGAAAATGAAATACCCAGGAATATACCTAACGAAGGAGGTGAAGGACCTCTATAAAGAAAACTATGAAATCCTCAGAAAGGAAATAGCAGAGGATATTAACAAATGGAAGAACATACCATGCTCATGGACGGGAAGAATCAACATTGTTAAAATGTCTATACTTCCCAAAGCAATCTACCTCTTCAATGCCATTCCTATCAAAATACCAACATCGTACTTTCAAGATTTGGAAAAAATGATTCTGTGTTTTGTATGGAACCGGAAAAAACCCCGTATAGCTGAGGCAGTTCTTAGTAATAAAAATAAAGCTGGGGGCAACAGCATACCAGATTTTAGGCTGTACTACAAAGCCATAGTGGTCAAGACAACATGGTACTGGCACAAAAACGGAGACATAGACACGTGGAATCGAATTGAAAACCAAGAAATGAAACCAACATCTTACAACCACCTCATCTTCGATAAACCAAACAAGAACATACCTTGGGGGAAAGACTCCCTGTTCAATAAATGGTGTTGGGAGAACTGGATGTCTACATGTAAAAGACTGAAACTGGACCCACACCTTTCCCCACTCACAAAAATCGATTCAAGATGGATAAAGGACTTAAATTTAAGGCATGAAATAATAAAAATCCTCCAAGAAAGCATAGGAAAAACACTGGAAGATAATGGCCTGGGGAAAGACTTCATGAAGAAGACTGCCATGGCAATTGCAACTTGCTCAATTTTTAACTTAAGTGTCTTATCCTAACCCAGTGATTTTTCCGCTGGGGTGCTGTGGCACACTAGTGTGCTGTGAAAAGATCTTAGGTGTTCCCTCCAAATTTTTAAAGATCATTAAATTATTTTCCAAAGATGTTCAAAGCACAGTGAATGTATTCTTTTTTTTTTTTTTACTCCTTTTTTGGATCAACATAATTTAAGCATGCCGAGGAAGTTTAACTATAGGTTCAAGTGTGCTGTGAGATGAAAAGGGTTTTAAAAAAGCCATTGTCCTAAGCAATGGTATGTGTGAAATCACAGATTTAATAAGACAATTAGCTTAATGTTTCTTTCCCATATACACACAGATACATAATAGGTATAATAAGGAGATTTCATGCACCAATTAAACCATCCCAGTTACCACCTCATCTCTGGATGCCCCAGCTCCAGAAAATACCTCATCATCAGACAGACCCTGGACCAGCCCTGTCCAGCAGAATGGGCCATGGTGATGGAAATATTTGTGTCTGCACCATCCGGGACAGCAGGTACTACGCACGTATTACCATTGAGTGCCTGAATTGTGCCAAATGCAATTGTAAACCTGAATATTTTAAATGTAATTTTAATTCACGTAAATTTCCATTGAAATAGCCACCTGTGATGCGAGGCAATTATTTTAGACAGCACAGCCATGGAGTCTCTGCCTTTAAAAACAAATGATAGCAGAAGGAACCAACCTTAAGCTGGATACTGTCTGAGCACTTTACAAATTTTTTTTCCCTCTTACTTTTTTCCTTCCTTGTGAGGGAAGTAGACAGAAGTCAAAGATGGGAGAATTTTCCATTGCATCCTTAAATACACAAACAATGAAACCGACCTCTGTTACTTACAGGGAGAGGGAAGGCGAGGAGAGAGAGCTCCAAGTGAGCAAACTGTCATCTCGTCCCACCCAACTATATTCAAGATTTAAAAGGTTGACATTTCCTTTTTTTCTTCTGTTTTTTTTTAAACACCCAGCCCTCCTCATTAACCAGATATCTTTATTCTCTAAATATTTACCACCCAAACAAAATTTAAATTTACAGTTTAATTTGCTGTATAAAATCATTTATTGACTGATAAACCTCATTACTAAAGCTCCAGCACAGCCCGGGTACTCCCGACAGTTTTAATTCTTGTACCAGCAGGCTACTGCGGGAGAAAAACAATCCTGTCAAATTAACGGCGGGGGTCTAAATTATTCAAATACACTAAATCCATGCAGAACCGTGCCTCTGCTCATAATTTTTCTCTCTGAGCCAACAATTAACCAGCAATATTCTAACTTAAACAGTGATGGCCATTCTAGAAAAGATCTGGGAACAGGGATAATTCCACCTTCCCGTGTGTCCTTCTGTTCCTGGGGGCCACCCAAGAAATGACCTCTGCATGGGTCCCTGTGGAAAGCAAAGGATTTTTCTGCCCACCCACCTCACCTCTTCCAAGCATACCATTTTTTGCATCTTTGTTCCCTGCCACCCAGGTCGGAGACTGCCTTTTGGATATCCAGGGGTGGGTGAGAGAGAGAGAGAGAGAGAGAGTGTGTGTGTGTCTAGCGTTTACACCAGGTGTGCATCAGCCGGCAATTAGTTAATTGCACATGCACCTTTCTGCCTGTGGGGGAAAAGAGTGCCTCCAGTTTTCTACCTGCAAATGCAACCAAGCTAATTACTGAGCTGCTGATTCAGAAGATAGGTCCATCTAATTGAGCCGACAAAACAGAAAATACATATACATGTATATATATATAAGAGATTTTAGCTTCACAACAACACATAGCAAGAAGCTCTCTTGCATTTGACAAGAAAATCTTTCTTACCATGTTGGTAACGATTTGCATGTTGAATGGCCTTGGATGTTGATGGGCATTGTTTATCTGATTCGTCACAGTTTAAGGCTCCCCTATTAGAGATGGATCCCTTGTTGGGATACCCAGTGTCAAAGTTCTTAAACAGAAAAAAAAAGATCAAAACAAAACAAAAAGATGAAGGTGTTGATCTGGACAGTGTGTGCATGAATTCATTCATTCTTTCATTAGATATTTATTGTGAACTATGTGACGAGCACATGGTACCCAGGCAGTGTCATGGAGCTAAATGTCCGTCAAGAGCAGGCAAAGAATGACTTTGCTATCAGCACGTAAGATACGACTCCGCATTCTGAGGTTAAGGTGGACCAGAATGTGTGGACCAGAACAACCTCGGAGGTTTGTTGAAAATAAAGATGATTTAGATTCACCTGAGACAGACCGATTTGGAATCTCTGAGTGGAACCTAGGAATCTGTATTCTCTCACAATAACCTTGCCTAGGTAGTTATTAGCGCTTCAAAGTGGGAGAACCTCTGCTTCTCTCTTGCCAGATGAAAGACACACATCGGAAAACATCAGGTAATGATAACCATGATAGAAACACAGTGTCATTGGTACAGATAAGACACCCAGTATACATTGGTGAGGGGCACACCTGATGTGCAGGGTCACCATTCAGAACTCATACACAGTTAAAGGTGTGGAGACGTGACACCCGGGCCAGGGGTATATGAGATTTGAGCTTAACAGATGAGGAGGTCTTGGTGCAAAGAATGAAGAGGCTTGACACAGTGAGTGTCGCAGGACTGAGAAAATCTGGAGTTAACTGTACGTCCGTATTTATTATCATAAAATGGGAAGAAGTAGATAAAAACTGCTTGCCTGACACTAGCACTGATTAGGGAGAACGTGGAGAAGAGCAGATAGAACGTCCCCACCTTTGTTTGTGCAAAACCACAGACCTTGAGCATGACCACCAAGAGATCTTTGGAATCTAGAGAATCTTTACCTTAATTATTGTCGTCACCCCTCACATATACATCCTCCCTTGGAGGCCAGTTTTCTGATCTCCTGCATGTACACAACTCACATACCATTCTCGTGATTCTCTAGGTCTCTCCAGCAGGAAGCGAGTCTTAAGTGAAAGATCAGGGCTCAGTTTCCCCTCAGTATGCACCCAACTTCAAGGGCCTTCTTTCTCATTGTTAGCAATGGTGGCCCTACCCCAGGTGTTCCTGGGGGCCTTTTTATCTGTTTGTATTTTTTCTTTATTTTGTTTCTTTTATTAAATATTTTATTTTAGGGTAGTTCTAGATTTATTTTTGAAAAAGTTACAAGGATAATACAGAGAATCTGCATACACTGTGCACCCAATTTCTCTTTTATTTTTAACATTTTGTATAGGTGTGAGTCATTCATGACAAGTAATGAGTCAATATTAATGCATGATCATTTGCTAATCTCTGTACTTTTCTTTTCCTTGGATTTTCTTAGTTCTTAATCATTTTCCCATCCACTATCCCACATTGCATTTAATAGTCACATCTGAAGGCTCCTCTTGGTTGTGACAGTTTTTCCAACTTTCCTTGTTTTTGATGACCTTGACTGCCTGGAAAGGTCATGGTCAGGTATTTTGTAGAATGACCATTGACTAGAACTTGGTAAATTTTTTTCTTATGATCGGACTAGAGTTATGTGTTTGGGGAAGGAAGAATGCAGATGTAAAGTACCATTTTCATCTCATGATGATAGCCCATCAAAAGCGTATACTATCAAGGTGACTTTTTATTGATCATATAATTATTGTACGTATTTGGGGATACGTGTGGTGTTTGGATACCTGTATACAATGTATAATGATCAAATCAGGATAAATAAACATTTATCTTTCTTGTGTGTGTGTGTGGTTTTTGGCTGGGGCTGAGTTTGAAACCACCACCTCCAGCATATGGGGCCGGCACCCTACTTCTTTGAGCCACAGACGCTGCCCTAAACATTTATCTTTTGTTTGTGTTGAGAACATTACAAATCTTGTAACGATTGTGAAATATGCAGTAAATTATTGTTAACTGTAATTTTTCCAGTGAACTATCAGATACTAAAACCTATTCCTTCTATCTGAGTCAGTGGTTCTCAACTTTCCTAATGCTGGGACCCTTTAATATAGTTCCTGTGGGTTGTGACCCACAGGTTGAGAACCGCTGATCTAAGTGTGTTTGTGTACCCTTCCTCCCAGGTAACCACCAAGATACTCTCCACTTCCCTGAGATCCACTTTCTTAGCTGCCACGTATATGTGGTATCTGTCTCTCTGTGCCTGGATTATTTCACTAAACATAATGACCTCTGGTTTTATCCTCTTGCTGCAAATGATGTGATTTCATTATTTTTTATGGCCGAGTAATATTCCTTTGTGTTTATACATCACCTTTTGTTTATCCATTCATCTGTTCATGGGCCATGAGGTTGGATCTCAATTATCATGGCTCCTGTGGATAGTGCAGCAACAGACATGGGTTGTTGCACTGATTATCTTTCTTATAGATATATACCCAGCAATGGGACTGCTGAGTCATATGGTAGTTCCATTTTTAGTTTTTTTAAGGAATTTCCGTACTGTTTTTTGTAATAGCTGTACTCATTTACAGTTGTTCCTTTTTGTCTTTTTGAGAATAGCCATTCTAGCTGGGGTGAAATGACACTTCATGTGGTTTTGAGTTACATTTCCCCGATGATTAGTGATGTCGACCTAACTTTTCCATCTTGACCTCAGTCTCCTGGCTAGGGCATGTTTGTCAGGTTTCGTCACTGAAGAGTGACTTTTCTTCTTACTATCCATACTGTGCTCTTTAAAAGGGAGTCTCTGTGTGCAGCTCCCACTTAAGAAGTGAGAATAAGCTCCACCTCTTTGAGCAGTGAGCAGCTAAATTGATTATTTGGAATTCTTCTGTACGGGAAGTTTCTATCATCTCCTTTGTGAATTTAGTCAATCATTTATGTTCACATGAACTTATGAATGATGATGTCACATTTGGATTAAACCCAATACTACTTTTCTTATTGTCCTTGCCCACATTGTTTCAGCTTTGGGCACTGGGAGTTCCCCAGTTGGTTCCTGTATTCCTTTAACAAACCCTCATCGTTTTGTCTTTGCTTTCTAGATCTAAAGGATTCTCCAGGCTCCTCTTCTATATTTCTTTCCTGGTCTTAGGATCAGATATTTCTCCAATGATCTTTTTTTTTTTTTTTGGAGACAGAGTCTCACTTTGTCACCCTCCATAGAGTGCTGTGGCATCACAGCTCACAGCAACCTCCAACTCCTAGGCTTAAGCGATTCTCTTGCCTCAGCCTCCCAAGTAGTTGAGACTACAGGTGCCCACCACAATGCCCAGCTATTTTTTGGTTGTAGTTGTAGTTGTAGTTGTAGTTGTCATTGTTGTTTGGCAGACCTGCTCTGGGTTAGAACCTGCCAGCTCTGGTGTATGTGGCTGGTGCCTTAGCCAGTTGAGCTATAGGCGCTGAGCCAAGGGAATGATTTTTAGAAACCAAGATCTGGATGCTGGGTGTGCTTGATACTACTGGAGACCTTCCCAGAACTAGGGCAGTATTTATACTGTGTTTATACTAATCTGTGCATATATACATGTCTCTCTCTCTATCTATAAGTGAAATGTGAGTTCACATTGACTCTAATCCATCACTATGTGGTCATTCTAGCAAGACTATCCCTTGCTGATCTGTAACTTTCCACTCCCAACAGTGAGAAGCCTGCTTCCCTCCACCTGCCATCCATGGACTTAGTTGTTTAACCTGAGTACATATATGTACTAAAAATACACAATTAACCTGTACCCTCTTAGGAACGTCCTTTCTACGTAATGTCTGTTACTTGCAACATGTTTTGGGATACTCCGGCTTGCAGGAACTCCTTCCTCAATCTGGTATAGCAGAGACACAGTGAGTGCTCTGGGCCATCCTCTCCTTTCTCTAATCTGTTCCCGCATCATGGCTCAGTTCCTCTTGGGAGCCACTCAAGAGTCTGCCCAAGATCTAGAACAGCTGCCCCTTCCTTCTTGGGCCATAGGAGAGGTGTCAGTATCCACTTAAGAATCACTTACTACATATCTAGGTCTGTGCTATGGGTAAGGATATGGAGATTAATTCAAGAGGGTTCCTGCACCAAATATAATACTGGGGTTGGAGAGCACTTTTCTTTAGTTGCCATTTGCCTTTTTCAGTTTACTTCTTTAAGTACCATCACATGGGAGCTGGGATACAAGTATCTCAGAGGATAGATCCTTCATCTGTGCTGGGCCTTGTGGGAAAGCTTCTCAAAGGAGACACCATTTAGCTGAGTCCTGAAGAATTGCTTAATGTTTTTAACATGCATCAGTTGAGTGTCCTAATATAGGTTGGGCATTGAGACGGTAATGGAATAAAAAAAAAACAACAAAAAAAACAGGGCTATTGGTCTCTTGGAGACAGTTAAGTGAGGGATTCAGGCGTTTAGTAGCCTAAATGGCAGTTAATCAGGTAGGGACATGATGATTCAGTCCTGAGATTTCACCTCCAAAGGTTTCCTTCAGTTCTTACATCTCTGCATCCATTCAGCCCCTCTGGGAGGACGCTCTGTAAAGATGCCAAAGTCCCAGGCTTACCCAGAGCCGTGTGCTGATTCCTGCACATCAAACACGGGGAGAGGGAGGGGACATGGGTACCAAGTGGGACAACATCTATTTGATCCTTTTTATATGTAAATGTGGCTTTAAATAATATTTTGTAATGACCTGCATTCCTGTTAGGAAATATCTCTTGATGATTTATCTTTCTCTTTGCAATTACGACAGTCTAGTGATCTTGTTAATTAATGCCAGTGAGGGTTTTTCAGTGCCTCATTAAAGGTTTTCCCTTTCAGGACACAGCCAGGGGCAGGGAGAGCCCTTTTCTTATGGGTGGAAACTCATCTCTGATCCTCCTCTTCTTCCTTTCCTCCCTTTCTCCTTCTCATGGAAATTCTTTCTACTTGTGTCTCCTCTTGTTCATCCTCATCCCTGCCTCTTTTCTCCTTTCCTTTTCTTTTTATCCTAAAAGATCGTTGCTCTTGTTCTGAAACATTGTTTTAAGTATGTCAGCTGTCATCAGTGTATTCCTATCTCCTGGAAGGATTGTTTTATTGTATTATTTTAACTCAGTATCTTCAGTAAGTTTTGGTTAAGAGTTTTCTTGGTTTTTAGTTCCCTAGGAGGGATCAGGAGATGATAGTGAACCAGAATCCAGCCCTGCTCAGTTTAGGCTAAGAGTCTAATAAGACTCTTAGTTTTGTGCCATAAAAATAACGAATGAATGAGGGATTCTGTGATCCAATGAATTTTGTTAGTGCTATATATCCTATCCCAGAAGATTGGTAGACTACAACCCCAAGGCCAAAACCTGCCCTCTGCTTGTATTTATAAATAAAGTTTTATTAGAACACAGCCACATCTGTCTATTCATTTATATGTCTGTGACTGCTTTGCTGTTGCAAGAGTGGAGTTGAGTAGTTGCAACAAAGACCATTTAGCCCTCAAAACTTTACATTTTTACTCCCTGGTCCTTTACAGAAAAAGTTCACTGACCCCTGTTCTACCCCATCCTTGGGAATTCTGAATGGCCATTATTACATATATTACATATATTTAAGGAGTCTGAAAAATTCTGGAGTCAGAAAACTAGCTTAATTCTCTTCTGCCCATTGTTTTACCCCCAAACATTTTGAATTGGGTTAGAGACATCTCCCCTGTGTACAGCGTTCAGCCTTGAAGTTTCTCATTTTCTGCCCGATTTCAACCTAGTTTGGTTGCCCCCCCCTCCCCGATTTCTGTCTTCTGGTTTGATTTGCAACAGAGCCCAGCATTTTACCCCCAGACAGTCCAAACCCAGCTCCCCTCTCAGCCTCTGTGAAAACATTCTTCAACTCTGCCATAAGAGCAAGGATTCTCCTTAACTCCAACGAGACATCATTTCTCTTTCCAGGAGCAGTGATGTGTACAGAACCCAGTTACCACTAACAGCAAAACAAGTTAGACTGGCTTTCTGTCCATGAGTTTCCCCTACTGTTGTCTCATTTGACTCATCTCAAAGAAAACTCACTGGGGTTGTGATTCACTTTTCTGAGCTGTTGTTGAAGTTTGACCTGGAATGACCTGAGAGTCAACCAGACTTGGAGGCAGAAACATGGTAGTGTGGACAAGTCCCAGAAGGTGCAGATTTCCTCAAAGGCTCACAGAGAACCTGGTGAGCTATTTGGCAGGAAAGGGTCTAAATTATCCTGGAAGGTGGTTTAGGGAGGAAAACACTAGAATTAGAGCCTGGTGCTTGGATAGTACAATGAAAGTAGAAATGGGCCTCCACACCACTTTCCAGTTCTTCTCAAAAAAGAGCCTGAAGGGAACACAGGGTGTCACAGGTAGGGTGTTGGGAAAATTACATCTTTACCAGGGTTGAGGGGCCTTCAGTCAAAGCCAATAGTCAGATGTCATTCACAGAAATAAGAGGGGGGTGTTGTCAGAGCCAGGCCAATAACTATAAGTCTAAGGGATCAGACTGAAGTTCAGGGTCAAAGCACAAAGCCCAGGGTAAGTGTGGCAGGCAGAATTGTAAAAGAATATTTTCTCCAAGTTCCCAAGACTTCCTTCTCTAATCTCTAGGAATATAATATGCTAGTTATTACTCCTATGATTATGTTACACAACAGAAGGGATTTTGCAGATATCATTAGGGTTACCAATACGTTGACCTTAAGATCAGAAGGTTCCTCCCAGTTTTCTCCATTTGCTGGCAGGAGAGGAAGGCAGAAAGATTCGACTCACAAGTAGGATTTGATGTACTGTTGCTGGCTTTGAAGGTGAAGGGAACTACATGCAAGGACAAAACAGCCTCTGGTACTGTGGTTCTCAACCTGTGGGTCACAACCCAGAGGAACTGTATTAAAGGGTTGCAGCATTAGGAAAGTTGAGAACCACTGCCTAGTAGCTGAAAGCAGCCCCTGCTGATGGCTAGCAAGGAAATGGGGACGTTGGTCCTACAGTCACTCAGCACTGACCTCTGCCAACAGCTTAAATGAGCCTGGAGGCATGTTCCTCCCCAAAGCCTTCTGATGGGAGTTCAGCCTGGCTGGTGCCTTGACTTCAGGCTTGTGAGAGTGTGAATAGAGAGACTGGTTATGGAACTGTGAGCTACTAAACGTGTTTTGTTTAAGCTGCTGTGTTTATGGTCATTTTCTAGGCAGAATTAGAAAACTAATATATTCAGCAAGGCATCAAGATGGTTGATGATTTGATGCATGTTGGAGAGGACATGGGAATAAATTTTTGTAGCATCCCTGCTTACCTCCTATTGGTGTCAACTAATTCTTCTCCTTTACCTAATGAACCTGACCAGGCAATGGCTCCTTTGATGTTCACTTCATGGTCCTATCCTACCCTAGGAGGTGGCATTGACCAAGGTCTTGATAAGGTCAGGATTCCATCCTCCTAGCCACACTGGTGGGTTCTGGTCAAGTCTATAATACAAGTAGGAATTGTTGGAAACATAATTTTTCAGAACTCTCAAGTCAGAAAGCCTTCTTTGAGCTGTGTAACCTCCTTGGTCCTCAGCAGTATCCACAGTGTCCAGGGATCCTTTTAGAACAGAGATGATACCCAGAGGTGCTCTGACTACCTTCTTGTGACTTTTGCTGCATTGTTGCCTGTAATTAGTAAGTCCCATGGCAAATGGGATTTTTCTGATGTCATTAAGGTTACTAATCAGTTGACCTTAAGACAAAGAGAAGAGAGATTTTCTCCACTTGCAGGTGAAAGGGAAGTCAGAAAGACTTCCTCATTAGCAATCGCCTGGATAGGGGTTGCCATCCTTCTTGCATAGAAAGTAACTCTTACGTGAAGGCTTAAGGTATCCTTAATCTCTGCAGCACAGATAGAAAACCTTTGAATAATCACTTCAAGGTTTTACAAAGGAAAGCAAAATAAACTGGTCTGGGCAGGGCATCTGCAGTGACTTGCGAATTTTCCTCATTAGGTGCTAAGGTGAAGGAAAATTGTTCAGGGAAGATGTTCCC